>NC_136063.1:121762395-123043444 GCF_964261635.1 Lissotriton helveticus
CCCAATCAAAACTCTTCCCTCACTTTTTTTCAAATGAAAACCCTTCCCCCTCTGCCCTTTCTGCCTATTTTCCATAGCAACCACCTCTTAGAGAAACTCTGGTGTTTGCAAATTCACACAACAATGTTGCAATTGAACTCTGAACTCTCAGTGCACCTGCATATCCAGTGCTTTCTTTCATTTAATGATTTTTTATTGACCACTCAAAATACATCTTTCAAACAACACATCTGTACACCCTAACTTTCTGTTTTCATCAATCAAAATCCACCAATCACTGTTACTACTTCATGAACACAGAAACTCCACAGTTTTTTTCATTTCAAACTCTCATTTTTTCAACTGCCATTTCATTGCCACACTTCATCTGACTGCAGGAGAACCTTCTCTCACCATGTTTTCTGTCTGGATTGTTGGTCATAGTTATATTCACTGGGCTCAAAGGTACGTTGAAAGCAGGAATTTACCTAACCTCAATTTACAAGATGTGGAAATTAAGTGGTTTGGCCACAGAGGATTAAAATGTCACCAATTGATACCATTGGTGAAAACCTTTATGCATTTGCCAAAACCTGACCTGTTAATTGTGCACTGTGGAGGTAATGGCTTGGGCACTTTGACTGGTGTAGGTCTGGAAATGCTTTTAAAGGACACCTTTGAGCAATTAATGGCACTTTTTCCTCAGACTGCCTTGGTATATTCAAATATATGCCAAAGACAGAAATGGAGGTGGTCAAACCAATTTTGTCCACAAATTGAGAAGTCGAGGAAGCATGTAAACAAATCTGTTTCAGCTTACATGAGAGACCATGGAATGGGCTCCCTGTAAAACAATAACTTGCGTTACTACATGCAAGATATCTACAGAGGAGATGGAGTTCACTTCTCAGATGAGGGCAACAGAGTTTTCACTCTGAATTTAAAAATGTGCATTGGTACCTACTTATAAGTACCAAAATGTACCATAAACCCAAAAGCTCTTCTCAGAGGTACCCTACATCTAATCACTCACAATTATTATTTTACTCTAACTTTTTTCACTAATTTTCAACAAAGTACACTCCCTGGGGCGCTACCCGGTACGCGTACCGGGAGCTAACCTCGCGAAAATTTTTAAAAAAATGTTTTTTTTTCGCACATATAAACCTCCTCAGCCACCCTCAGAAAACCTAGGGGGTCAAGATAAGTCTACCGTGCCCCCTTCTACCCATTCTGAACATTATTTGCCCTCCATCTTGTATCTTAATTCGACCGAAACACAAAATGGTGGACTCCCGGAACGCTTAAGGTACGCGAACCGGGGCGCTCAACGGTTCGCGTACCGGGTCGCTCCCTGGGAAGCGCACCATTAAAAAAGGTGGGAAAGTAGTTCACAGAAAAGCCACTGGAGACAATTTCACCAAATATAGATTAGCTCATACTACATACCAATCCCTACCATTTTCACAAATTTGATTGGAATTCCATTTAGCCATTTAGCCTGTAGACCTCTCTAAATACCGTGAGGTAAATTACTTCACAAAACACATCTGAAATGTTGGAATTGACAACCAATTAAAATGTTACTTTCATTTTCTACTTTTTTTACCTCACATTTGATTGGTTATGTACCCGAATATATATAAAGGAAGAGAAGGAAACACAGCCATTTTGACTACTACTTCCTGGTGTACATTTCAATAGGATTTTCATTAATAACTTCAACTTCTTTTTAAAGGTAAGTTGTTATTTTTAAAACTGAAGTATATTGTGCACTTTAAGTTAATATGGCAAACTTTTTCTGTTAGTTATATACTATCCCTCTGTAGTACTTATAAATTTAGATACACTTTTTTATATTCCTACTTCCACTCTGATACTATACACTGCCCAAAGATAAATTCTCTGTTAAAAACTGCCTATCTAAAATTAATCCCAACAGTGCCCTACCTCTACTAATATATATTTTTTTTTTGCAAATTTCAGGAAAAATGGAAAGTGAACAAAACATTTCATTTGAAATTGTCCTTCCAGAGTCCAACACAGAAATCATTGATCCAAATGAGATTGAATTTATGGATGAAACTTGGGACCAAGAACTACTGCAATGTGTACAAGCAGTAGATAACCTCCTTGCAAATGAGGACATTTTACAACCTCAGAGACTACAATCTATATTCCATGATTATTATGAAATTTCTGACAATGAAATGTTAGAAAGTTTAATATATTATGAAACACAATAAAAAAAGCTTAAAAAATAAAAAAAAATAAAAAATAATCAACAAAACCAACAATCAATTAACATACAGCATTTGAAAAGTCTATCATTCATTTTTCATTGTGGTACGCTCCCCAGAACGCTTCCCGGTTCGCGTACCGGGCGCTAACCACGAAAAAAAACTAAAAAAAAATTTTTTTTTTTGCTTCGCGGGGCCCCTTTAAAGCCTCCACATCAAACCTAGGGGGTCAGCGAGGATCTACTATTCCCCCTTATGGTCATTTGCCCCTTCGCTTTCGCCTCCTCTTGTCTCTCGATCCTACCGAGAGACAAGATGGCGGCCGCTACGGACTGTTTGGAATGTTGACAGACACCGGAGAGCCAATCAACTTCGCTACGCGAAGTTCCGTTACGCGTCAAGTACGCGTACCGGGGCGCTGCCTGGTCCGCGCTTACAGATATATATCTTTTTTTGAACGTTAATTTCTCAAAATCCACTGCAGCACATATATTGAGACCTACAAAAGGCACATCGGGCTACCAGTCCCTACAATTTTGCCAAGTTTCGTGCAAATCCATTCAGCCGTTCGGGCTAAAAGTGAGGCTAACCGCCCTATGGAAAACTCAATGTTAAAAACACGTTTTGGGACCCCCCTTTTTTCTCGGCCCCCCCTGGACCAACTCCCCCCAAATTTCCAGTGGCTGCTCAGAAACAAAATGTTCCATTTTGCTGAAAATTTCAGCCAATTCCGTCCACAAACGCCAAAGTTATTAGACATAGAATTTTCAAAAAACCCATAGAGAAAAAATCCTAACTATATAGACCTACTGGCGACCGCCAGTAGGTAATATATATATATATATGTGTATACCCAAATTAGAAATAGAGCGTTTATCTCTCTGAATTAAGGTGAAATCAATGCTCCTTACGAAAAAATATGGTTCCAAATTCATTAGCTTTAACCTCGTATGACTAATTTGCACAATAAATCAGCGCAATTGTATACTAAACTGCAAAAAAACAGGCAATCTCTAGAAATGTTTCCAGGGTTGAAGGGGAAGATTCAATTAGGATGCGAGACATGGTGGTTGGTGGGTTTCTTTTGTTACATTTTATGGATATTGTAGGAGAGTAGGGTCTGCTATCCTATGGTCACCCCAAATTTTAGATTTTTGCTTTACTGGTTTATGACTTAATGTGGCTGTGGGCCTGCTAATCAGACCCACAGCCTGCTGTTCTCTCTCTAAATTAATGCCAATGCACATTAGGTGCATTACGAAACTGGAACTGGTTCACCTTATTGGCCCCTGTAAAAGTGTACCCCAGGTACCCAGGGCATAGGTGCTTCCAAGGCCTACCAGGGGCTGCAGCACGTATTGTGCCACCCCTGGCTTGGCCTCCATATTTGACACAACTGGCTGATCACTCAGCTGGGGTAAGTCGGTGTAATCACCCCTTACTTAGGTATAGTATGCCTATATCTAACCTAAAATGGACACATATGTTCCTATCAGCCACTCCTATGGAAGGCCTCATCAATCCTGGAGGCAGAGTGCTTGGAAATATGTGAGATGGTGCTCTGGCATGAGCTGAGCCTGTCTGCAGCTTTCGGAACCAAGTCCTTTAGCTGTTTTATGATACTGCCATACCATATACTCTTAAGTGCATTATGAACCTCACGGTTAAATGCTATCTTTGGTTTGGCTTTATCAAAACATGTCGAGTAAGGTGTCATACGAATTGGAATACTACCCCCTCGCCAGTTCTGGCGACGGGGGTAGCATTCCACCCTTCTAGAGGGACACGACAGGTACATAACCTGAAACCCGGGTAAAGTTAAACATGAGCCTCAGCATCACAAAATGGATGCTGCCACCACAGACACAAGTCTGACCTCCTGCTGCTGGGAGTCCTTCCAGCGAGAGAGGCTTGGACAATGGGTTTCCTGCCTTGGGAGGTGCTAGCACCACCCCAGACAGGGTTTTGTGTATTGGGTAGGACAGGGCTGAATAGAATCAGACATGCCTGGGGCGCACAAGGTGTCCCTGTGCATATGCCAGTTCAAACTGGTGCTGGGGCTCTCCAGCCCCAGTCTTGGCGCAAAGCTGGACAAAGGAAAGGGGGTGTAACCGCCCCCCTTCCTGGTCCCACCCAGAAGACGGACCTAGCAGGTAATCCGGCCCCTAGATTTGGAATAAGAGTAGGAGCTGTGTCCCGAGACTTCAGATCATCCTGAACTCGACTTGAAACTAAGAAGAAAACTGGACTTCGACATTCTGCTGCACAGAAGACTGAAGAGAATCTCCCTTGTGGCCAAGGAGTGACCACCCTGTGAATACAGGCACTAACCAGCAACTCGACGTCTGCTTTGCCGCCACCTCCTGCCGGAGCCCGAGCCCAGAGCCTGACAAGACTCAGACTCCCAGACATCTCAGAGCTCGATCCACAGTCCCTGAAAAGAAGAGACCCGTGGAGGCACTGAGAGACGTGGGACCGGACATCTTGGAAGACCCCCGAGAAGCTGACTGCGCAGCACCCGAGGCACCCTCGATGCTGTGCTTTGGGGTTTGAGGAGCCCCGACACCGAGCAGCATTTGCATTGAAGATCAGCCCCCCAGCATCTCCACGATCTGCGTGGGGCCCTTTTGCACTTTGCCTCTTGACACGCCATCCCGGCCACTTGCCACGTGGCTAGCGGCCATCTTGGCGACGAAAACTATGACTTACACCACTGGTCTGGTTGCTCCAGACTGGCCCTTGCTCCCCTGAAAAGGAGCACCCGCTCTGACCTTGCTGGTCCGAGTGAGAAGCTTGCATCAATTCCTGCGTGGCTTGCATTAGCCAAGGCCTGTTTGCTCCAATCAAGAAGCCGACACTGCCAACAGCTAGAGCTTTTGTGGGACAGCTCGTGACCAACGCCTGGACGACCTTAACCTCTTCGTGTTCACATGGCTGCAGAGACAATCTTCACTTCTTCACCTGTTTGCACCCGACATCGCCTGGTTCCATCCTGGTTTCACGGTAGTCACTGGCTAGTGACTTTGAACAATGTCCCCTCTGCTTTCAGTTCTTCACCTCTTCATATCCACCCTTGGATCCACCGGAACTCTCCCCGACGACCCGCCTGCAGTATCTTCAGCTCCAAGCACCATCGACCTGCGTGACGAAACCCGACACTACTTCGCACCTGTGCACCCGCTTCCTGTGGGTGAGGTAACTCAGCAACGCTGGTGTTCCCACACTGGTATACACCTCTAGTGCCTGTGTCTAAAGTTTTATCCTTGTAGGTCCATCGGAAGGTTCCTTAAACACTAACTTTGTAACTTTTACGCACCATTGACATTCCATTGGTGCATGCGTGCGCTTTAAGCGCTGAACCCGAGTCCCGCGGGCCTTTCCCGACTTCTTCACGGCTAGTCCCGAACAGCTCCAGCGATTCCCCAGGCCCTAGGCCTCTTTCCTTTCCCCATAGTGGTTCTTATACCACTATTTTAGTATATAGTTTAGGTGGCCCCTAGGGCTCATCCATATTCGTGCAACTTTTGTATATTTAAACTGTGTTTTGTTTTAACGCATTTGCTTCTGTGCTCATAAAGAGTATAGGGGATATTTGTAGAAATAAATATATATATATATTTTCAATATATATCTGTGTGGTGTCCTTTCATTTGGTATTCAAGGGGATTGTGTATGGTAAAACAGCTTGCTTCACATGCCTTTACAGAGTTTAGCCTAAGACTGCTTAGTCCATGCTACCCCTAGGATAGCTTGTCTATAAGGTTGACTTACAACCAATCATCATAAGGGTTGCTTGGCATGGTACAAGGTGATCACTAGAACTAGTGAGCATCATATACCAGGCCAACTTCTCACAGATATATCTGGCAAAAAAGAATGAGTGAAAATTCATTACATTTTATATGCATGCAATTCTATCTGCCACAAAATGCCTACTGATATTTTTGGATTAGAGATCAGTTATGAGTGAACATGATGGATATTGCCTGCAGTGCTGTGGTTTGAAGTTGCGATCTTTCACTTGGTGATATCAATGATTATTGAATAGGTTTGGAGGATAGCAAACAGCATAATGTGAGCAACCACAGCAGAGTGTGGTGTGCATCTTAAAATGGATACAAAGTTGGACAAAACAATAGTGCTGCGTGGATGACCTAATAACAATATCAAGGGCTACTTAGAAGCAGCAATTAGGAGGCAACACATTTCAACCTCTTAAGGTCTTCCACACGGCCTTGTACAAACTCACTGTGCCTCTTCTTACTGTTCCTTTTATCTCAGCTACTAAATGTCAGTTCTAAGGTATACAAAGAATTGTAACGTACTGTTAGAAAATACCTCATTTTTGAGTGGTAACCCCTATTTTTGCTGAAGTTGTTATTTTTATTTTACTCTGCGCACTGGGGCACTGCTGATTGGATCTCAGTTCATGCAGTTTGACTCCCAAAAAGCATAGTTACATAATTTTTTCCCAAATGTGAATATTGTTAACTTCCCAGAAAGATCAAATGATGCAGGAAACACACCAGTGCCATGTAATTATATATCACAGGAGGGGTGAAACACATATGTTGCTAATCACTAGGCCAACAAGTAAAACATGGCTTCAGGCCTACATGTGTAGCCTGACTGCAGCTGGCTTTAAACATCCATATGAATACCTCATTGACAGGTATTAACTCTGCTTTGAAACATTAATTCACTCTAAGTGTGCCTTGCTAACTACATGTTAGGGCAAATATAATTAAAAAGAGGAAGATATAAGAATTTAACAGTGGTATTATCCTACAGTGACTACAGTGACTATCCCAAAAACGCTAGTTCCAAGGTTTAGGACCGCAGTGATTTTTGTGAGAAGAAAAAAACACAAAATGAAATTACATTTTTGGTGACATTGCTTTTCAATAAGGTACAGAGTATATTCAACCACTGTTTTTGATATTCAGTAAATATCCATTGAATTGGTGAAGTTGGATTTTACAAAAAAACACAGGAAAGGTACTGGGTCAAAATTTCTACTTTATATGCTTCAAACTGCAATGAGCTAATTCTTATCAGTCTATTCAGTCACTGCCATCCCCATTAGGCTTTCCTCTCGATGAGATGTGAAACGACTCTCAGAAAAGAAATAATGGTTTGGGCCTTTTGACAAAAAGTCCAGGTATAAGGTAAGCAAATCATTCACTCATATGAAGGGCAGGTAGAGAGGGCTGAGGAACTTCTGCAACTCTATATTACCAGGGTAAAGACTTGATCATGATGAAATATAGTACTTTAAACCAGGGCTAATAGTAGCCAAATTGCTTCCATTTCAGTCATAGGAGGATCTGCTTACAGAACGTGTTTGTTTCAGTTGAGTATGAGGTATCTCTTCAGTTCCCTATGCACTTTCCCGACTGGGTATCCAGCATCCGCCTTACACATTGGTCTGCACGTATTCAGAAGTTACCCAACCACCTGGCTGCAGGTTACAACAAATGTGTCACCTCACCTACTATTATTAAGAACTCAGCTGGATCTATGAATGAACGAGTGCTGCAGTACCAGAATGTGCAGCAGGTGCAGTTCTTCAGAATGCAATCCTTTGGGTACAGATCAGGGTCCAAGCAAGCCAGTCCTTTTTTTCTTTTTTGTTTTAGGCAGCAGATTTGAGTTACTGGACAACACTCCAATATTTATTCACAGTTCTGGGATTAAAAACAGCAGTGCACACTTACCAATATGATGCAGGGTACCAGGAGGTGGAATATGATCACTTCCTCTAAAGTGTGGCATATTCCAGAAACTCTCTCCAGAACAGTTGTATCTGACTAATCCAACCCACTGGTGAGACTATGGTTTCCTAACACTCCCCTTCCAGCCCCCTCACTAATCAAATTTGTGGGGCTCCTATACGAATGGGGGTGCAGGATTTGGGGGTGAGGCTGTCATTTTTATTTTTGAAGATTAGTTTTGCCTGTACGACCCTTCCTGCCTAATGCTCTTCAGCTTGCAGCTGTCTTCTTACAGGAAATTCTTTGACTCAATGCAGGCCTCTACACAACTCATTAAGACAGTTTGGGTCAGCCTGGCAAACCAGGAAAGAGCCCCTTGTAGGCTAGATTTTGGCTTACTGAAAATAAATATTCCATAACGTATTTTTTGTGAAATTTAGAATACATTTCAATACTTTGAAGCTTCATTTTAGCTCCTTTCTTTCAATAGTTACATTTTAATAACATTTTCCTACGTTAACCTATGGGTCATTGCGACTCATTTGCAAAAAATGAAATTGGCATTTTTTTCCCTTCCCAGGGCACTTACAACTTATTTTTTCATATCTTTCCTCATAGTTACATAGCACTATACCACTGGGGGACCTAGAGGAGACCTTACATGTGACTTATATATACAACCAAGGTATTTTGAAACTTGGTTAGTTCCTTTAATTGAATAGTCATATTTGCATATAATTTAGATTAAAAGCAGCCTCGAAAATGTCAACATGCACAACAGTAATGCATACCTGAGTACATTAAATCGACTAGGCCTCTAGACCTACATGCCTTACCACTTCCTTGGGACTTAAAAAGAGGATGTCAGTAGGAATTGTAGTTATACCTAATTACCATGAAATTTGAATCAGAGCACACTCCCTGGGCCTGGTCAGAAGAGCCCAGAGTACAATCAGAGTCAGAAAAACTAGCATCTAGTAGTCAAAATGTGAATACAAATCGAGCAGATCCTTGTTTCTCAAAATCCCTAACTTCACACACGTTGCAGTTTTATCTGAGTTATCATATTAGATTTGTGGCATATCTAGTGTGCCAAAATCTATGAAAGACATTGCATGCTTTTCTCTTAGAAGGAAGTTCTCAAAAAGTATATCCACCTCACACCTGCACAGCATGTCAGTTTAACATTCTGTCAGGATGTTTTGGTAGAGGTATCTGCCCCTTTGATTCTTTTTCTGGTAATGAAAAAAACAAAGAGCAGAGAAGGAATATGTATTGTTTTTCAAAGCACATGCTCTGAGTAAGGATGTTTAGGTGCTTTATCACAAAAAAGGGTGCAAAGCTGCAGTGGACGATAAAAACTCTTGAGTACTGCTTACATGCAATCATTTTGAGTAGGAATTTCTAATGTACTCTAACATCATCTGACTGGGCCCACTGGGGTATCTGTAACTATACAAGAGAGGTTATGAAAAGCACAATTGTGAAAGGATTGTTTTTAAAGTACTTTAGGACAATCAGAGACATTTAGTGCTAGATTATTCTTTTGTATTCTGTATCATAATGCTTTCAAGTCTTAATAACAGGATGAGGCAGTACTTTCTTGGCTTCTTCATGGTTATCACTTTGCTAGTAATATGAACTAAATCACACAGTAAACAAGAAATCCAAAAGTAATTATTAGATTGGGAGATCCCAACAAATTACATTTTGATTCAAATCTACACTTTCGTAATGTTCAGTTGCTCTGGTAGAGAGTGTATTTGTTTGGAGCCTACCATGGGGTAAAGACTCAACATCCCCCAGTTGATATTATATCCTACATGGTTGCTATATTATTTGACCAGGTGTATTATCAGGGGGAGCTTCGTATCTGGGTTAGTCATGTACAGCAGAATCTCATCCGCATATAGAGAAATCCATCCATCAACAAGTTAGTCTCCGATATCCCGGACACCCCTTAATTCTGGGTGGGTCCTGACCCGGCATGTCAGCGGCTTCAAGACCAATGAAAAGAACAGGGGTGACAAGGGGCAGCCTTGTCAGGTTCCCCTCAGAATGCGAAAGCCAGCTGACTTTACTACATTGACCTTTATCCTTGCCCTGGGGTTAGTATAAAATAGTTCAACCCAAGCCATGAATCCTTGACCAAATCTAAATTTTACTAGGACTTGTCTCATGAACAGCCAATAAACACTGTCAAAGGCCTTTTTTGCATCTATAGACAGAAGGATATACAGGATAGGTCTGTCCTTCACTGATTCTAGCCAGTTGGCTAGTCGGTGGAGAGTGAGGCACGTGGCATGTGCAGGCTTGTCTCATGAACAGCCAATGAACACTGTCAAAGGCCTTTTTCGCATCTATAGACAGAAGGATATACAGGATAGGTTTGTCCTTCACTGTGTCTAGCCAGTTGGCAAGTCGGTGGAGATTGAGGCATGTGGCATGTGCAGGCATAAAGCCCGATTGGTCACTGTATACCAATGATGTGATAACAGTCAAGAGTCGTGACGCTAAAATGGAGGCCAAAATCTTGGTTTCAGTGTTTGGGAATGATATTGGGAGGTAGGAGCAGCAGCGCTCTGGGGGTTTACCTGGCTTTAGTATACACAACGCTGAGGCTTGATGTAAATCCAGTGGCATCCCCTCCTCTTCCAATGCCGCCTGGAACATATTAGGTAAGTGAGTGGCTACCAAGTTAATATTTTGCTTAATAAATCCCACTGGCACACTGTTTGGCACTGGAGTGTTCCCCGATTTTTGTTTATTTATAGCGTCTTGCACTTTAGGGTTATATCTCCCTCTAAGGCTTCCTTATCTTCCTGCCGCAGGGGAGGCATGTCTATATTGCTAATATAATCTATTATTTGCATATCGTCTGCCAGTGGTCTAGTCTCTAACAGCTCCGTGTAGTAGTGTGCAAAAGCACCCACTATGGGGTGTGCAGACGTGCGTCGTTCACCCGTTTCGTGTATCTGAGTCACCCAGCTCATCTCTCTTTTCCTTCTGCCCAACCAGGCTAGGAGTCTCCCTGCTCTGTCTCCTGTCTTGTAGAGTCTATGTTATGTATTCTGAATTTGGGTCTGCACCTCTCGTTCGGTTAGTGCACGGATCTCTCTTAGTGTGACTACTGGCTGTTTTAACAGAGCAGCCTCTGCATATCGGGTAAAGTTTCTCTCTAATTCCAAGAGTTTATTGTCTAGGGTTTCTATTTTGTGGATTTCATCATGCACTCTACCCCGAAGCACCGTCTTGTAGGCCTGCAAGAGGGTTCCATTTGAAGCTACTGAGCCCTTATTCTCTGGGAAGAATAGCTCAGTTTCCGTTCTAATGGCTCCCATTACTGTTTTGTTGTGAAGCTCCCAGGCATTCAGTCTCCAGTCTGATTGCTGCCTGTTAGACCTGTCAGCCCTTTGGGTGGTCGCTCCTATTTATTTATTTATTTAGTCCCCTTTTTGCCTCCTAACCTTCTTTTATTTTTGTGTCCACTACAATTTTTGGTGTTGTCCCTAGAGTTCTGAGTGCCTCCTTACCCCCTACAACCACCTGAGGCACAGGTATTCTTTAAAATGGAGAATAAGGAGACACAAAATGGAGGCTTATAACTGTCACAATTTTTTACCTCAGGATCCTGAGCCATAGGACTACAATGGGAAGGCTCTAGAACCTTCCAGCTGATTCTAGCAACCAGAGCCCAGTCTATAAAAGGCCAGAACCAGGGCAGACATTTTAGATTGACCAGAGAGCTTGAGTGGAGCCTGGTGAGGAGTGAAGCGATAGTGTGGGGAGGCAGGCGCACTGAGAGGGGTAAGATCGTCCCACGGGCTGGCTACACTACTTGCTGACGTGACCCCCTACCTACTGACTAAGCCCTGATATCGCTCAATCACCTCTAGCACTAAACCTGTGGTATTCCTGGGAAGAGCTGTAGATAACTGGCCAGGGGCTTTCACAGGGAGAACATCCGATTATAAAGGAGATTGCCCGGCTTTCTTTGTTTTTCCCCCTTTGTGGCCCAGCCCGAACTGCTTCCACAGAAAGTGTGGGGTCTGGTACATTATCGCCACTTCCCCCGAGTGTTCTCTTGGCCCATATGAACGTAGAGGGAAAAGAAACTCTACCTTGTGGCGGCCGGCGGGTGAAGTTCCTGTCATTGGACTGCTGCCTCTCATTCACAGGCCCCCGTCGAGGAGATCTAGTGGGGAGGGCCTGTTTGGGTCAGCAGGGCAGCGGTTTTGAAGACCGGCATCGCAGAGGCCAGTGTGTGCAGTCGAGCAAGAACCCGGAAGAAGGGGGAGGGAAATTGAAAAAGGCCGGCCCGTGTTAGCATCCTCCCCCTCTGATGATTAAGGCGAGGGTGGAATGCGGAGGTGAGAGGAACGCCGAAGGAGACCCTGCGAAGCTCCGGCCCAGTCAGCTGCTAGGAGCCTGCAGCGCTGGGGCCGGAATTACCACAGGGCGGTGGTAGCATGATCGGAGGTGGTTTGCGGCCGAGTGAACAGACCAGGACGTGTCTATCGGAAACCTGGTAAGGCCGTGAAGTGAAGTGCGGGGCCCCAAGGGCTGAGAGGGCCTCACTGCTGACTACGAAGCTGTGGCGGGAGGGGAGAGAGTTTGGTTCACCCAGGCTGTTGACCTTATACTGATTAACTGACAACTAGCGGTGGGGGGCCAAGGAGTAACAACCCGGCTTGGGAGTATCTCCCACCTGCTAAACTGCACCAGGAACAGTATTCTATAAGTGCGTGACTCAATGGTTAAAGTACATTCTCTGCCTAATTCAAAGTAACCTGAAGAAAAGAGTATCTGAGTGAGGTTTAATTGACTGCACATGAAAGCCGTGGTAACCGGGCTATTCCGGGAGTAAGAAAGTAATGGTTGGGTGGTTGCTCCTGTTATGCAGATCAATTAGAGCCAACGAATGTCACTGTGAGAGCTGGATATTCCACTGTGGTTTTAGAGCAATCTATATGGCTGTATGAGAATGATAAAATATCCTGCCTGTCTTTATTCAGATATCCAGCTGCTTGAACCATGGTGTTAGTGTGCTAATAGTGGAACTGTTGCTGAAAACCTGTATCCTCCTGCCAGTGATAACATTGATGCCTCAAGGGTAATGTACAGCTGTGCATAACTGTAAGGAAGCTCTATATTTGCTGTTTATCTTAACTAAAACTGTGGAATATACACTGCTTGCATAAGGTGCAGGAATTATTACTGAGCTCCTTTCATTTAGGGGAGAAAAGTGTTATTAATTCTATATGAAACTGTGTATATGCTAATAATCAAATGCAGAGCTATTTAATGTACTGAAACTAAATACTGCTAGAGACAAAGAGATACTAAAAAGAGTTTTATAAAGCAGACCGTATTTTTCGAATCTGGTGTGGTGTCATTTATTTTTAGTGGTTGGGTGCTGGCTTACTGTAAGTGAGTGATGTAAGCACAACACATTTGCCTTTGGGATTAGCCATTCCTACTCTGTGCCAGGCTACCCTATGTGGACTGGTAACCCCAGGTCCAACACTGCCTATTCCCCCCGCCCCCTACTGTAAACCATAATGGCGAGTGGTCTGAAATGCCACTTGCTAGGTATTCCATCTTACCCACCGTTCGTATTTCACCTGCCGGGCAAAGAAGTAGTCAAGTCTAGAAAAGACTCTGTGGCTCAGGAATAAGTGTGGTCTAGTAGGTGTTGTTGTCTCCAGAGGTCAGTCAGTCTTAGCAGCCTCACAAACTCCGCCAGCGAGTGGGGACAGTGATGTGTGTGGATGGGCCTGAGTCTATTAGTATTTTATCAATTGTATCAAGGGATTAGGAATGCAGTTTTTGCGGGACGTAAATACAAATTGATGTGAGTACACGTCATCCCCAGGACTCCTGGACAGCAACAAAGGTCCCATTGGGGTCTGTCCAGATTTTAGTTCTGAAAGGGGGGGATTTTTTAATTAGTATGGTGACACTTTGCATCCCTGCAGAAAACTCTGCGTGGGCCAGGGTTGTGTAAGACCCTCTTCCAATGAAGTCACAGTGTGTACCCCAGCAAGTTGTTTTCCTGTAAAAAGACAATGTCAGGTTTAAGTCTCTTGATGTATCTGGTAACTTACCCCCTCTTGATCCTTCTACAGAGTCCAATAACATTCTATGACGATGCTGAGTATGTTTCGTCACTCATTGTGCGTATCCCATGATTTTCATTGTATGCATCGGTAGGTCTGTCTGGTGTCTTATTTACCTCTGTTCCTGTCTGTGGACCTTAATTCTCTTGCCACTGGCTCTATTAGAAATGTACTAAATGATTAAAATAAAAAGCTTTTTACCCCTAAACCTAACCCCTCCACGCCACTTTCTACCACTACCTACACCTATTCCCTGAACTGTCAACATGACAACTTGGCATAAATTCAGGTTGAGACCGTCTGTAGTCCTACCCCTGCCCTCCAACCCACTCATTTCTAACCAAAATAATGAAGGATTTAGGCTTCACAAAAAGTATTCCACTCAGAGCGCACTGAGCAAAATCAAGTCTGGGGTATTCTGTAGCAGTTCTGCAGTTTGTCTGCCTTTGGCCTGCCCATGTTTCAGCCTTTCTTGCCACTCTTAGCCTGATGTTGGAGGGTACTCTCCACGTTTTGTGTCTATGCATCTTGATCTTCCATGCAAGTGATATTCTTGAAGAGTGGGTGGACACAGTTTGTGTCCGCAAGGGATTTCTTATCCGATTGTTCGTTGTGGGTGTTTTCCCCCTGATTGCATTGTCTTCCCCTGGCTTGAGTTTGGGACAAGTCTCCATCCAGAGCCATGCGTATCTCGGCCCTGTACCGGGTTTCTTTCAGTAGGATCTCAACAGCGTCTTGTGTCTCTCCTTCTTATTCTCTGTGTTCGGGGCTCCCATTGTGGGGTTGCGTCTTTGGATTATGACAAGCTGGTCCTCGTTTATCGTCATACCATGGGGCGCTCCTCTTTCCAGGCTCATGCTTCTTCCAGGGTTTGAAAAAATTGTGAGGTGCCTTGGAAGATAACCTTGAGCTTCACTAGGAAAAGAAACATATATTGGATCTGCATAGATCTCAGCTTGAATTTCAGTAAGATGAATGTGTACCTCATCTTCTGTACTTCTCTAGATTAGTCGGAAAAATCCCAGCACAACCAACGTGAAAGATCCCCTATCGGCAGACCGACCCGATGCATGAAATAAACGAAGGGGATCCGCCCAATGAAATTAATACGTCTGAGCTCGCGACAAAAAATGACAAGCCATATCAACAGCTCCTACTGGCCCCGGAATACAAATCAAAGGGCCGTTAAGACATTCTGAACAGATCAAACATACTGAAATTAGTGGGAGGCATTCCGGGGTTTGAAGGGCTGTCCTCGGAGGACATTGAAACCATAGAGTTCCTCCCCCCTAGAGGCACCCAACCGTCCGAGGTAACCTTAGTGTCATTCAAGCAGGCCAGATGGGTGGGAGCCTTCTTAGTTCACAAGTCCCACTTGCGGAATTGGGGTATTAGAGTTTACCAATACTCTATCCCTGGCTATCCTATTTCCCTGCTTTCTAAATCGCCGTTACCTCAGCAAGGCACCAACAACGGACAGTCTGCTAAAGTTAGACCATATTCGATTTTAAAAAATGCATCAGGGTCATTAGACCACTGTATATCTCCGCAAGCAGAGGTTCATGAGACCGCTCCTAGTCAGGGTTGGTGGTGGCTTCCAGGTATTCTGTCATCTAAAGACACAGAATGAATCCCAGTGGCAGGACTTCCGCCCACGACAATTAATCCTCAGGGCGCTCCAACACGGGCCGTAGTTTCTCCCATTACAGATGAACACCAAAGATATGCCACATTCTCGATGTGCTCCTGGAACATCAGCGGGATCCATCATAAAATCGAGAATCAAGAAACCTTATCCTTCCTATGTGAGCACACAGCAATAGCCTTGCAGGAAACCTGGGCAACTGACGGCCACCCCATTATTTGATTTATTGAATTTTGGAACCCTGCCACGAGGGATAGCCCCTATGGCCATGCAAAAGGCGGCCTATCAACGTACATATCCACTAATTTAAAAGACACAATTGAAAAACTATCCATCAAAGAATATTGGATACTAGGGGTAAAAACCAATCGGTGGCGGCCTCTGCGTCCCCTATTTCTTTTAAATGTGTATATCAATCCAAACCCTCGTACCAAAAAAGCCCATCTGGCCCGCCTAATAGAAATTATGAGCAACATAGCGGCTGAGCATCCAAACTCCGATTGCATTGCTACGGGGGACTTCAATACCAACCTATTTCAGGGAATAACTACAGAAACTGACGAACATCGTCTCTTCAACATTGTTGAGGCCGCAACCCAAACTAGACCACCGAACCAAGGCCATAGTCAACTGCGAGAACTCTGTGTTTTGAGACTATACAGTGCCGGCTTCCTGGTAATGAACGGCAGGTCCGCAGGTGATACTCCGCCTAATTGGTCTTGGGCAAACGGCAGCAAATACTCCCACCTAGATTTTACTATCTGCAATGCTGACCTCCTTTACCACCTAGACTCTTTCAGTATTCTCCCACACATTGAAAGCGACCACAGGCCTCAAGTCATTTCCCTTAATATAAGGCCAGTGTTCTACAAACCGGCTCCTTCAACCTGTCAGGGAATATACATTGAAAACCTAAAGCGACTGAAGTGGAGCGACGATATTAGCCCCAAAATTCTACAAGTGAGCATGGACTATCTAAATGGCCATAACAACTTTGACGCCTCACCTTCCGTTACATGGACAAGGCTCTGTTCCCATCTGACCAGCAGTTTTCCATCTAAAACGCAGGGTCATAGCCGATCCCAGCCTTGCAAGTTTGTAGTATCTCTAAAAACAAAATCGCTTAAGAAAGCAAGAAACAACGCTTTACGGCTGCTTGTTAAATTTCCCGGGAACAATGAGATCCAAAACACATACCATAGATCCCAAAAAGCTTTTAGGATGGCGATTTCTGACGACAAGCGGACCCACGAAAATCAATTCTGGTGTAAACTGGTGTGGGAGAGCAAGAGAAATAACCCAAGGAAATTTTGGGCTCTAATCAACCACTCAAATTCGAGCTCTTTACACCTTGGGTCCGCAAACATAGAAGAAGCAGAATGGGCTAATTACCTCACGGACCACTTCAAGTCACAAGTTCAATCAGACTCTGCAGGTCACGGTCTGCAAGGAGAAACAGGCATTAGCCTTGGCCCAAATGGGTGCTTCCCTACCGGGCCACAACACCTGTTCGACGAGTCTTATCAGGTGACTGAAGACAGAGTCATCAATGCAGTGACAAAGACCAGACAAGACGGAGCTCCCGGGCCCAAGGGCATCCCACAAAATCTTTTTAAATCGGATATAATCTTCTGGTCTGGATTCCTAACAAACCTTTTTAACTACGCACTGAGGATTGCTACAATTCCAGAATCATGGCGGGGTGAAATAATTCAACCTATTTACAAATTCGGTTCACATGATGTCCCCAATAACTACAGACTCATAGCCCTTCTGGACTTTGAGGCAAAACATTACGCAGGGCTCCTCCTGGAGGACCTGAGGCATTGGGCAAATTATCATAATCGGGTGCCAATGAACCAAACGGGGTTCACTGCCAACTCAGGGACCATGACCAACTTATTAGCGGTATCTTCCATTGTCCACAAAGCCCTCTCCACATCTAGGTTTGTGTTTTGTTGTTTTGTCGACTTCAAAGCCGCCTTCGATAGGGTCCCCAGGGAGGCCCTCTGGGAAAAGTTGAGGAAGTGGGGAATCCCAGACAATTTATTGAATGCAGTAATTGAACTGCACTCACGCACCTGGGTTCAAGTAACGTTAGGGACCGGCACGCATCTCTCGCGAAAAATACCAACAACGAGAGGCGTTAAGCAGGGATGCGTGCGGGCCCCTCTCCTTTTCAACCTGTTCCTGGCTGACTTATCCAGCACCCTGGACGACGTTAATAGCCACCCGCCAAAGGTAGGGGGCACGGCATTGAGTAATCTCCTATATGCCGACGATCTGGTACTGTTTAGCCTCACAAGGGTAGGGCTGCAAAGGCTCCTTGACACACTGCTGCAATACACGATTAAGAAAACCCAGGTAGTTCCGTTTGGGAAGAAACGATACGTTGGTGGCGGTTGGTCATTTAATAACTACGGCCTCGCCACAGGCAATTCGTATAAATATCTGGGGATTCACTTAGACTCTAGGGGCAATTTTAAAAAGCATCGTGATGAGATCGTGGTCAAAGCAACGACGCTTGCGGTGTCTTTGACCAAGCTTTCGAAAAATCTGTCAGGTCCTACCCTGGAAGTCCTGAAAGCCAAAATAGGCCCTACTCTGTCGTACGGCATAGGGATATTCAAGGGCAAACTGAACTCTGCTCTAAATCAGCACACAACCAAAATTTATAAGAAGGTCCTTCAGCTCCCATACTCTGCTTCCCCCCCACAGATCAGACTAGAGATGGGGCTACTGAATTACAACGCTTCCAGTATTGGGGTATTTCTTAACCTTTGCCATAAATTAAGACAATCTAACCCAGGCACACTAGAGTTTTTAGTCTGGCAAGAAATAAGTGTGAAGAACCCAGGAGGATCATTTGGCCGTCTGTTTAGGGACTACAGTCAACAGATGTCAGCTGACGGCCTCTGGGCCATTAACCCAAGTCAGTCAGCGTTTAAGCTTGCAATTAAAAAATGTGTTCGATCGCTTTCACTCATCAGCGACAAAGCACTGTTTGCAAAACGAAGTCACTCATGGTCGGTTACCAACTCTTATAAACACCTAACCCCTGCCTCCTACTTCTCCAGTCCTTATTCATTGTTCTTAAAACGTAGTTTCACAACAATTAGAATGGGTGACTGCCGATTTTTGAAAAACCTACCCCCTGGCGTCGCACGGAGGAAGAAACAATATGTAGAGGGTGCGGCAAAGCAGCAGAAACGCTAATGCATGTGGTTTGCATTTTCTCCAGCCTTTGATCTCCATCGTAGGTTCAAGCTGAGGGGGGAATGGAATCGGCTGGGTGTCCGGTCCTGTAGGCAAGCAATTATCGCGGCCTTGATCCCAGACAACACAGACCAAAACATAAGACTGACAAACCTGATTCAGCAGGCATACCGCAAGTTTAAACAAAAGTGAACAGTTACAATTTTTCACCTAACCTTTTTAAATCATCCTGCGTTTTAAATAAAATATCAAACCATGACCTTATCATAGACAAGAACAGCTAAATAACTTTTACGATCATGGTCTTTTTTATGTATGAAACTCCAGATCAGGGGAGTAGTTTTAATAATTTATGTAACTAAGAGACCGAGGAAGATGATTATTTATATCTCTGCTATGTGTTTGACTGTTTGTACTATTTTTAACATTTGTAAACAATATGAATCGGCAATTTCCCTTTTAAAGATATATATTTTATTTCTAAATAAAGATTATTATTATAGTCGGAAAAATCATTATCTTTGTGTTAGCAGGCTTGAGTTTCCCTCTGTGCCATGCCTCTCTAAGTATTGAGTCTCGTTCTTGGTAGGTTAAGAATTTCACAATTAGTGGTCACTCAGCAGCACCAGGCAGCAGTCTTGCATTGGGCATCCTATTTGCCTGTTTGATGATAAAACAGGATTAAAACTTCAACGCCAGGAGGGAGTCACATAACCATGACATCACAAACATCACTGGGTCGTAGCACTCCTGTCCGTCTTGGAATCCGATGACGAGGAGGTTGTTTCTGCAGGCTCAATTATCCGCATCCTCCGCTTTCCATGCTACCTCTCTCACAATGGCCTTCAAGTCTTTGACATTGGGATTCAGTTTGTGTGTTGAGTCTTCTACTTCTAAGATGCAGGTTTCCGTCTTGGTCAATCCTTCCACTTTATTGCGCATATCTTGACGCAGAAGGGAGACCTCCAGTCTTATTTCTGTAATTTTGTTCTCTATGGTGTCTCTAGAGGCATAAATTGCTTTGGGTGGGTTGGTGTGTTATTTGGCGCTCCCCGCGCATTCGACAGGGTTACATTCTTTGCCTCCCCCGATTTTTGCCACGTTACTGTGGAAAGATGGTGGAGGCTGAGACAGCTAATTGCACCTCTTCAGAGCCTCGGACATGAGGCTTACTTATTGTACCCAGCACGGCTCAAGATTATTATTAAAGGGCACGTTAGAATGTTTTAACTCTGAGATTAAGGCTCAACAGAGGATAAGGAGGGTTTATTTGTCTTCTCAGGAGGTACCCCATACGTAGAAGGGATCTCCCCTAGGAATATCTGGCATTAAGGACATAGAGGGGGGAAGCACGAGGAGGGAGGGAGTTGCGACTGCTGCAGTTTAAAATGTGGGGGTTTTGGGGGGTTGTTTTAACTGGGGGGTGGGGGAGGGGCTGGGAGCAGGGTGGTGGTTCACATGGCACAGCACAGCACGACGTCTGAGATGGGTGGGCAGTCACTGAAGGTGTGTTAGTAAAAGAATGAAAACATTTTCAGAAGGGACAAGGAAAACATGAAGTGATGGGTTGGTTAATTGGTGGGAACAGGTATTTGCTGTATTTTAATGAATGTAAGGGTTGCATCTATCAACGTATGCGGTCTGAATGACCATCTGAAAAGGCAGCATGTTGTGGCTACCCTGAGATAATAATAATAATAATAATAATAATAATAATAATAATAATAATAATAATAATAATAATAATAATAATAATAATAATAATCCACATTTGTATAGCGCACAATCACCCTTAAGGGTCTCTAGGCGCTGGGGGCCCTCGGGAAGATTAAGCAAGCTATTGCCCAGAGTCACATGGTGCTGGGCTAACCTGCCGCCGGAGCCGGGGATCGAACCCTGATCCCCAGATTCCAGCGTCAGTCGCCCTGGCCGCGGCCCCACACCTCTCCCCTTTGTCAATGCGGCTTGGTCTTGTTTGTCTCCAAGAGACACATGTAGACGGTATAAGGTTTTTTTTAATGGAATAGCTGGGATTTTTTTTGCTTGCTCATTCAAACAGGGGACTAAGACCAGAGGGGTGGCCATATTGTCCAAAAGAAAGGATGTCAAAGTTAAAAGAAAAAGGGAAGATCAATGGGGTAGATGTGTCCTTTAGGAGTGTATAATTAATGATGAAATAGTTCCCATAGGATCAGTATATAACTCAACAGAGGATGACCCGGGTATCTTTGAATTTTTAGATTTCGAGTTGGCTTCTTGACCCGAGCCGGTTAGACTGTGGGGCGATTTTAACATGAATGGGGTTTGGGGCCTAGGTACAGACCATGGGCAACGTTATCAAGCCCGAAAAAAAAACATGTCGGCAATAGTTAGTCTGGCACGCCATAATTCTAGATGATGTAGTAGATGTGTGGGCAGGTTTGAACCCACTTGATAATGGCACCACTTACTATTCCGCTCCACATAAGGTCTGTGTCAGGCTGGATTATTTTTTCATTTCAAACTCTCTACTAGTAAGGTGTCAGATTGAGAAACGTCCTCGGATTGTCTCTAACCATAATCCACTGGTTTTAACAATAAAAAATGACAGGTGGGAGCGGGTATGGACTTTTGAAAGAGGGTTAATTAAGGATGAGGGCTGTCTTAAGCATATGAATGACTGGATAGTAGCTTTCTGTGAGATTAGTCGAGGTAATACTTCTTCAGGAATATTCTGGGATGCTTTCAAGGCAGGCATTCGTGGGGGGACACTAAGCTACAGTATTCATAAACAAAAACAAGAGGGGACTAGAGTTAAAAATTTGGTTAAAGCAGTCTCGGATGCAGAGGAAGAATTAAATTTGGCAATCCTCTCCGGGGCCTCTCTGGATCAGATACTCCTAAAAATTGCATGTGCCAAAGCAGAGGTGAATGAAAGTATCGCTATCAAGGCAACTGCGACTTATTTAACAAAAAGGGAACCATGCCACGAATAAAGCGAGCACGTGGAACATATACTTACGGTCCGTACAAGACAGAGATCAGCCTCTGGAGAACTTAAAGACATATCAGATGGTAAGGGAGGAATAGCTCTGGACTCCTAGGGGGTCAGGGACGTTTTTAGACAGTTTTTTGCCAGACTATATAGTGAGGGGCACCCAGGGGACCTCTTAGATATTCAACAGTATCTTAGGGATGTCTCTGGCCCTTTTCTTTCCGAAGGGGACAGGGAGGCACTAGACATCCCTTTGACTCCTGAGGAAATTTTTACAGCACTTAATAGTCTTCCTTCGGGTGAAGCTGCTGGGCCCGACCAGGTCCCCATCGAATTTTATAAAACATTTCAAGCGGCAATTCGCTGGTCGATACAATCCTACAGGCCCAACTAGGAAAGCCTGTCCCAAAGTTGTGGGCAGGCGCTGATATTATGGTGATACCAAAAATAGGCAAACCCCCTTTGGAACCTGGGTCTTATAGACCTGTAATCCTTATGAATTCGGAAGCCAAGATTTACCTCAAGACAATGGCTCTCAGGCTATATAAGATTATAGGACAGTTGGTGAATTCTACCCAACATGGTTTCATCCCAGGGAGAGGTACTACAGAGCACTTACGTAAGGTAATCACTCTCTTTGATGCCATGGAAGTCTCCGGAGATCCCATTGCGGTTATGTTTCTGGATGCATAAAAAGCATTAGATCGGGTCTCCTGGGACTTTCTTTCGACGGCCCTGACTCAGTGTGGTATTGGGGAGTGGTTTATTAAGGCAATCCAGGCACTCTATCAATCTCCCATGGCCCGACTCTGAATTAATGGAGAGTATACCTTGGAGATGCAGATTAAATGTGGCACTCGCCAAAGGTGCCCATGTTCGCCCCTGTTATTTGCAGTGTATATCAACCCGCTGATCCGCAAATTGGAAGCAAATGAGAAGATCTTACCCATTAAGATTTAGGGCTAAAGCTTTAAAACACTGGCCTATGCGGACGACGTGGCGATAGTGACTCCTTCCCCTACTAGAGCTATACTGGAAGTGGAAAGGTAGGCCGCGCTATTTGGCTGGATTTCAGGCTATGCATTAAACGGCCCTAAGAAACAGAATATTATCAATAGTCAGGTAGTATGTGACGATATACGGGTGGTCAACTCTGCTGTGTATTTGGGGATTAGCATATCAGCTGACTTAGATTAGATTGTAAATAGAAATATTGAATCGGTAATTGATTAAGTCTTTATTTGGTAGGGCGCGCCAGTGTCGTGAAAATTATAATTTTACCCAAGTTCCTTTATCTATTTAGGTCAATCCCATTGATATTTGAGGGCAAATGGTTTGTTGCATTAGAACACTTAATTAATAGATGTATCTGGGCGCAAGGAAAGACCAGGAGAGCCCTTTGTTTCTTGACTCTCTCCAGGGACAGGGGAGGATGGGCGATTCCTGATTTCAGGATGTATTATTGGGCAGCAGCCCTTCAGTACATGCGTGGGCTGCTGGGGGGTGATGCCTCAGATCCACAGGTTAAACTAGGTTCAACTGATATATATACAATACTTATAGGTGAGAATGCAGAGAAGTGTTTTCTTTAATATACAGATCCCATCTATTTTAAAAGAACTAGATTTAAGACACTAATGGCAGCTTATAAAATATGGGCATCATTTTGTAAAAAACTGGGACTGGTAGATTCAATGTTTATACTCGGATCGAAATGAATATCTCTGTACCGGGAGAAATATTTCCAGACTCTGTAATGGCTGAATGGGGACGTTGTGGGATTCGGAAATTTGGTGATCTGATGGGAGTTGATGGAGTACTTCAGTTCTCTAATATCCAGAAGATGTATGGTATCGACAACAATAATTTTTTTAAGTATCTGCAGGTCCGGAGATATCTAGTAAACAATCGAGGAGGCTCTGCCGGGTTTTGTAAGAAAAGGGTTTTGGATATTATTGAGGTTGGGGCGGAGTGCTCTATCAAAAGATTTTATTCAGCGCTGTCTGCCTTAAATATAAACAGAAAAATATGGGAAGAAGTGGGCAGAAAAGCTAGGAGTTGACCAGGATAGCTTTCAAGATTCTCTCACACTTGGGCGGACTACATCATATTTGATGTGTGGCATATGTAGTGTGTCAAAATCTATGAAGGGCATTGCATGCTTTTCTCGTATTAGGACGTTCTCGAAAAGTAGCTGCACCTCACACCTGCACAGCATGTCAGTTTAAAGTTCCGTCAGGTTGTATTGTTAGAGGTATCTGCACCTTTCATATTTTTTTGTGGTAATGAAACAAACAAAGGGCAGAGAGTGAAAATGTTTTCTTTTTTAAAGCTTAGCAAAATCAACAAACAAGAGAGCAGGATTTTGGGCAGGGCAGAGGATGTGGCACAAGAGGCAAAACAAGAGGGACAGGAGGAACCATAGAAATAAACAAACACGGTCAAGACGAAAGAGGAGACAGCAGCATACCAGTTGCAATGTCAACAAGAGCCAAGAGGGTAACAAGATAACGGTGGTCAATTTGTCAGAACGTAAGTTGTCACCTACAGATATTACATTGTTATCCCTTTGCCTATCTTTCTGTCCTTCCAGACAATTAGACAATGTAAAGACTAGAATAGACATTTTCATTTTTTTGTGAAAATTTCAATTGAAAAAGTGGTTCCTCCTGCATGCTCCACCCAAGAGTGAGCGAAGGCCTAATCAGTTATCAGAGGCATTATGCATTTCCGATATAGAGTTGTTACATACAATGGAAGAACTGGATGAGAGCATAGTACTTCATGAGGATCCATTTATACATGTGGATACATTACAAATACCTGTGGATGCATTAGGTTTGAGTAACTTTAAACCCAAATCTACATTTATACCAAACATACATAGTGATGCATTGGAAGTGTTTGAGAAAAGTCTGGTTTTGGATCTTAAAAAAATGAGACATAAAACAAATGGAAGAGCAGGGAGAAATTTAACAGGTGAACATTTAAGAGCAATGGAAAGTTTGAAAAATGATCCTTTTATAGTTATTAGATGTTCATACAAAGGTGGAAAGCTTGTGGTTTCGGTGAAAGTGCAATACTTAATTGATGGACATCGCCAATTAAATGATCGATCCTCTATGTTATATGCTAAGTAGTAAATCAGAGGTACAATCCTCCTATTTAATGTACAATGAAATGTTGGTTAAGTGGAAAGATCAGGATTTACTTAGGTGGGAGGAATGTTGTACTTTATATTGGAAACATCCATGTCTGCCCATTATGTATCTGCTTCCCAAATTATGCAAAGATGCAGAAAGGCCACCGGGCAGGCCCATTGTTTTCTCAATGGGATCACAATAAGAAATTACTACAAAATGTTTTGATTACTTTCTATGTCCGTTTGTTTTTACGTTACCTGCTCATCTAAAAGATACAACACACTTCCAAACACCGATTGAGTGCATCAACTGGGAAAACAATTTATTGCTGGTTACACTGTCTGTACCAAGTCACTATACCTGCATTAAGCATGACCTGGGGATCCAAGCTGTGAGACATTTTTTAAGAGCAAGACCAGTTTCTTCATTATTATATACTGAAATGTTATTAGAAATGGTGATGTACTGTTTAACTTTTTTCTCTTTGACCAAAACATCTATAGGACAGTAATGGGCACCTGCTTCGCCACCAGCAATGTTAATTTATTTTTGGGCTAGTGGGAGGAGCAGGTGTCCGCTAGCTGGGACATGTTCTGAGAAAATATTGTCATGTGGAGAGGAGATAAACTGTCTGCTGACCAATCTGTGACATTTCTTAATGATAATGAGATTAACTTACATTTCACTTAAAACAAAAGCAAAGAGAAAATTGTATTCCTACATGTTGGAATAGAGATTCAGGGAAATGTGTTAGCTATGAAGTTACACAGAAAGCTTACTCCGGGCAATAGTCGACTAAATGCAAATAGTGCATATCCTTCAAGCCTAAACCATAGTATTCCCTATGGGGAGCTGATCAGGGCCAAATGGAATTGTACCACACAGTATGAGTACAACAAAGATACATTGGTAATGAGTAAAAGCTTTGAGGAACGGGGATACAGCAGTAAAACAATAAAAGAAGCTATAGCTAAAGCGGATGCTTTGCAAAGATCAGAGTTAGGGCACACAGCCCTGCAGTGGTAGAAGCATCAGGTCAGGTGAGATTTATAACAACATTCTCAAATACAGCATTCAAAATCAGAAAAATGTTCAACGAAAATTGGCACATTTTAAGAACAGATGCAATTTTGCGAAGATATCTTCATGTAACACCCCAGATCACCTTTAGGAGGTGTAGATCGCTCAAAGATGAGCTAAGCTGCAATGCAGTATCCTCTAAAGATCATGATGCCTACAGAGATGTGGGACATGGATTTATGTGTTGTAGAAGGCGTGTTCAAACAGCACTGGTTGTACTAAATTGGAAATCCCAAACACTAGAAGAGAATATTTGATTAAAGGGAATTTCACCTGTGAAACTGACTGTTGTGTTTACTGCCTGATGTGCCCTAGTGGCAATTTCTTTTATAGGCAGTGCTATTCCTTGTGTAAACAAGTGGGTACTAGAACACCTAGGTGCAATCAGAAAAAATGATGCTCTGTATCCTGTTGCACATCATTTTTACACTGTGCATAGGAAAAATGAGAAACTGCTATCATATGTAGTGTCATGCTTGATTACATTACAAGAGAGAGGGGTTGATAGACAATGTCAATTAAGAAGAATGGAGTCAAGGTTTATTATTGACTTTGATATACCAACCCCAGTAGGTCTAAACTCAAGAGAAGAGATGTCAGTGCACTTGTAAAAAGTAAATGCCAGGAACCAATTAATAAAGAAGCTTAATCCTTCCAGTGTTTGTAATTTTGTTTTTATTTAAATATAATGAATTGTAATACAGTAGTTTTAAGAAGAGTAATTGAGATTTTGTTGTCTTTTTGCACACGTAAGTAGATTATAGAGAATATCGAGACAGGAATGTTTAGGAGCATCATCAAGTCAGCCCTGTTGAATCCAAGTGGGAGATCTCAGACAAACTATGACTATTTAGGCAAGACTGTATTGGATCTGACATAATGATGTAATGATGATTACGAATTTAATAGAATGGCCCACTTGAGCAGGACAGCAGTTTCAATATTGTATTTAATGATTAATGAGACATCACCCTTATCTTTTTGATATTAGACATGAACTCATGTATAATATATATGTTAATTTAAGATTGATAGGCGTTTGTCAATAATTGACAATTTTGGTAGGTAATTGTTGTACTTATTTTCCTGTTTTGCGATATCAGAGGGCATTTTCTTACAACACCAAGTATATTTCTAAAATAATTTACTGAATGGATAACATAATATTAGTAGATGAAATTTACTGTAAATGCCATTTCTAATTGTTCTGTTATACCAAAAGCAGAGATTTAAGAAATATTGTGGCATATATACTGTGACAAATAATCAACAACAGTACATTCCAATATGGTGCTGATATAGACCCATAATATAGTGTTGTTTCAATGTCCTTTCTTAGTTTCACTGATCTGGTGGGTAAATACAGCAATATGGAGGTCTGTACCACACCGTGATAAAGCTGAAAAGTGAAACGCGTTGGTGAGGCATTATTTTGCCAGAATAAACTTTTGAAGCATCCCTGGGTGTCCCAGAAATTCTTTTTTCTCAACTGGAGAGAGTTGTTTTTGATACATGGTTTACCGTAACCCCTCCTGGACCGCTGTGTATGAAGCACCAGACTTCTGGATTTGTGTATGTTTCTAGGTATATAACGAAGTTGGAAATAGAGCTTGTACCTCTCTGAATTAAGATGAAATCAATGCTACTTAAGAAAACAAATGCTTCCAAGTTCACCAACGTTAACCTCTCATGACTAATTTGAACAAGAAATCAGCACAATTGTATAATAAACTGCCACATTGAAACCAGTAAATTTTTAGAAATGTTTCCAGGGTGGAAGGGGAAGGTTTAAATAGGATGCTGGACAATATGGCTAGTGGGTTTATTTTGTGATATTTCATGGATATATTCTCGCATAAAAGAATGAGTGCTGAGTGAAAATTCATCACAATTAATTTGCATGCAATTCAATCTGCCTACTAATATATTTGGATTAGAGATCAGTTATGGGTAAAAATGATGGATATGGCCTGGAGTGCTGTCGTTTAAAGTTGCAATCTTGCACTTGGTGATATCAATGATTATTGAACAAGTTTTGAGGATAGCAAACAGCATAATGTGAGCAACCACCGCAGAGTGTGGTGAGCATCCTAACAATGGATAAAGACTTTGACAAAACAATAGTGCTGCGTTGATGACCTAATGACAATATCAAGGGCTACTTACAAGCGGCAATTAGGAGGCAACACATTTCAACCTCTCAAGGTCTTCCTCACGGCCTTGTACAAATTCACTGTGCCTCCTCCTACTGGTCCTTTTTTTCTCAAATACTAAATGTTAATTCTAAGCTATACAAAGAATTGTAACATACTGGTAGAAAATACCTCGGTTTTGAGTGGTAAGCCCTATTTTTTCTGACTGTTATTTCATTTTTTTTACTCTGCACACTGGGGCACTGCTGATTAGATCTCAGTTCATGCAGTTTGACTCCGGTTTCAGGCCTACATGTGTAGCCTGTCTGCAGCTGTCTTTAAACATCCATGTGAATATATCAAAATAAACCTAATTTACAGGTAGGAACTCTGCTTTGAAACAATAATTCACTCTAACTGTGCCTTGCAAATTACATGTTAGGGCAAATAGAATTAAAAAGAGGAAGATATAAGAAATTAACGGTGGTATGATTGTACAGTGACTATCCCCAAAACGCGAGTTCCATGGTTTAGGAATGCAGTGTTTTCTATGAGAAGAAAAAACTATAAAGCTCGAGGTTTGGCTCCTCACTTCCCGGAGAAATGCGCACAGCTGCGGTCAGTGATCATCCTGAACATGCTTAATGAAGGAGGGTAGAACAGACATTCTCGGGGTGCCAAAGCATCTCATATAGACTGCCACAAAAATCATACCCTGTGTGGTACAGTCAGTCACTTTGAGCACTAAGTCTTTCAGCAAACTAATTGTAAGAATCTTGTGTTTCGCCACAGGAGTCGTGTTAGGAAATACTGCCTCCAGTGGTCAAATTTCTCAGCAAGCCAAAAAGGCATTTCACCCCGATCTTGGTGATGCTTGCCCATAACCGCATTAACCATAACGTGACTAAGATTCAACCCTTTCGGCCCAACTTGATACACCGCAACACAGGGTCCCCACCTGGAATGTTGCGGGAAATGTAATTAACCAAATCCCCTCTAACTGCTACTGCAGAGGTATAAAGGGGCCTCAATTCAATTAAGGGACATATCCCCTGCACTTGGGTAAGGGGTAAAGCCAGCTAAAACAGGCCAAGAAGTGCCTGGAATGGAAAAAGGACAGAATCAAATTGCAGTGAGAAGGTGGGGAAGGGCGCCATCAAAACGAATCTTGCTGGCTGCCAACACATTCAACCATCTTGCAATCTTTGCAGGTTGATCTTCTAGAATCTACGTTCTTACTAACTTGTGATAACCACACCAACCTGGTAAAAAGAATCGTACCTGGGGCGGTGGGTTTCACGTTCCTGACTTTTAATGAGGGTGACACAGTCCCTATCGCTTACAAGTCACACATGTACACTTTGGCTGAGTTGCGGTTTTCCACTGTGAAAATAGATTTGTCAGCAGTGCAGTTTGCGATTCTTAAGGAACGTGCACTGTCGCAGGGAAAGCGCATTTAGATTGTTACTCTGTATCCTGCAGTGGAGGCAGTGACAAAAGCCAGTATACCAAATTCAAAGACTTGGCACCCACTGTGGATACAATGGGCCATGTCCTTGACATCTCTGGATGTCACGTTCATTTTTGATTCCTCTCTGCAGACTCAGGAGTTTTTGCAGTATAAATTTGTTTATCCTGCTCCTCTGACTATGCAGCCATTGAAGGATTTCCATTTTATCATTTACACTGACGGTTCTGTGCAACCGGCTATGGATGCTAGACACGCCTATGTTGCTGCTTGCGCGATTGTGGTTGGAACGATGGTGGATGGTAAATTCAAGTCCGATTCTGTGCATACACAGACATTGGGGAACTGTACCACCCAATTAGCAGAGTTTTGTGCTCTGATGCTTGCATTGGAGTACGCAGATCCTAGTGTGACTACTCTTGTCATAAGTGACTCTTACTACTGTGTTCAATCATACAAAGACAATTTATACTTTTGGACTCAAAATGACTATCGTGAATCCAAAGGTCGCACACTAAAACATAAAATGATCAGGGTTAGAGTGGCTGAGCTAAAAGAGTAGCTTCCACTCATGTTTGTGATTCTAACTCTTGGTCACCAGCGTGTAGGAGTTCACGCTGTTAACAATTGTCTTGCCGATGACGCGGCGAAGACAGCAGTTGCAACATATTCAATAGCAGCAGTTACACGTTCCACAAATAAAATTAATGATGACATCTTGGCATCTATTGCCGCAACAGAGAAGGGAGTTAATTACCCGAAAGGTTTCCCTTCTAAATACTCTTATGATTTAAGTCCTGATAAAGTTCCTTATCTGAAAATTAAAGACGTTGGTGACAGGTTAATACCCAACGTTATTAGATCTGGAGATCACAAACAATGAATTTAGATGCAAATACTTCAATATTTTGCCAGATATTCCCACCCCCTTATAGCAAGAAAACGTGGTCCTTAATGGAATGCACACATGGCTGTAAATTGCATAATGTGTAGATGAGAACTGATGAGACTGCAATGAACAAAGATAGTGTTACCATGAAAAGTATGTGGCAAGGATCACCGAGAGCCGGACGCTTTGAGATTTTATCAAGTTCTTGGACAGTCTTTATCTCTGTTTACTTTTCAACTGACAACACGTTTTCACATCTACAGTGCATATAGCATAATCTACTTATAAAAGGAGGGTGTAGAATCTTGAAAAATTTACATGAAGTTATGGACATTCATTTACTTTACGTATTTATAAATACGTATGGTAAGAGCTATGCCACCATTTTAGAAATAGAGGATTTGTCTCTCTGTATTAAGGTGAAAAACATCCTGCTAAGTAAAATTATTGTTTCTACATTCAGTAACTTCAAACTCTGTTGACGAATTTGAACAAAAGCGAAGCTACATTGTATATAAACCTGCCAATTTGAAAAAAGGACATTTTTAGTAAATTGTCAAGGGTAGAAAGGGAATTTTCAAGTGGAGTTCCAGACCACGTGTCTGGTGGATTTCTTCTGTGATAAATCATGGGTATATTTTTGTAAAAAAGAACAAGTGCTGAATCAAAGTGGATATGATTTAACATGCATGTAGCTCTATCTGCCAAGGAGTGCCTACTGACATTTTTGGATTAGAGATTTGTAATGAATGAACATAATGGCACATTTGTTATTGACTGGTATTTCAGGTTCTTGAACTCTACTTTCTGGTGCACTGCTTACCAGGTCCCAGTACATGAGAATTGACTCTCTAAAATAAGGTAAAATTGGCAAATTTCCAATTAGCCTTTTTCACTTTCCAGTAAGATTGTACTAAGTGATGCAGGAATTAAACCAGTGTCATGGAAGTTAAATACCACCAGAGAAGACAAACACATATTTTGCTATTCACAAGGCTGACAAGTACCACATGACTAAATGCCTGTACGTGCAGCCTGGCATTGGCTGCCTTTAAATCTGCATGTGACTCGGTCAAAATAAATCTCATTGATAGATAACAACTGAACTTTGAGATATTAAGTCAACCTATGTGTGCCTTGTTAGGGTGCCTAGAATTTATAAGATCAAAATGTAAGAATGTAATGGTGGTATGTTCCTTCATGGATGAGTCCCTAAAATCTATTACCACTGTTTAGGCATGCAAAGATTTCAATGAGAAGAATGTACAAAAATGAATACTATTTATGGAAACTTTGATTTGGAATATGGTACATATTCCATTCAACAACTGTTTTTGATATTCAGTAAATATCCAATGATTTGGTGCATTTAATTTTTCAAAGTCACACAGGAACTGTGCAATTTCAAAACAATATTATTATTGCATTGCAATCAGTAATATAATGTATTCAACTCTTTTTTCACACTGAAATGCAGTGCTTGCTGTTTTCAGGGTTACAGCTTTGCTGGAAGTTGAAACAACTACATCACACGGAAATAGGAAACCAAAAACATAATATTAGATAGGAGATTCCAAGGAAATATATTTAGGTTGCAAGAATTTAAGGTTGGGTTGCTCCTACAATGAAAATCCCCTAAAAGCTATTTCCACTATTTAGTCCTGCAAAGATTTCCCTGAGAAAAAAACTACAAAGTGAAATGCTTTTTTGGTAACTTTGATTTGGAATAAAGTTCAGAGTCCATTAAACCACTGTTTTTGACATTCAGTAAATACTCAAGGATTTGGTGACGTTCGATTTTTCATAAACATACAGGAATTGTACGAATTCATAACTATAATGAGATTATATTACATTTCGTAATGAAAAACTTTAACTGTTTCTTCACACTGAGATGCTGTACTCACTTGGTGCATTCAAGGTTACCACTTTGCTGGTAGTTGTAAGAACTAGATCACCCGGAAAGAGGAAACCAAAATGTTAATATTCGATCTGGAGATCACAAACAAGACATTTTGTTTCAAATATTTCACTATTTTACAAGTACTATTATTTCTACCCCCTACTAGCAAGGAAATGTGAGTGGTCTCATGGCACTCGGGGGGAGAGGGGGAAAGCAGCACTGTTCAATTCAAGAGCCAGGTCTTGAGTGTTTTTCTGAAGATATTCCAGGAGGGTGCACATCTGATGTCGATCGGGAGCTCGTTCTAGGTCTTGCCTGTGATGAAGGAGAAGGCTCTTCCACCTGTTCTGGCTTTGGGATGAGCAGGGCAAGATCAGCCGATCTGAGGTTTATCTTGGGTATGTGGAAGGATATTCTGTTGTTGAGGTATTGGGGTTCGGTGTTTTGGAGGCATTTGTAAGTGTGGGTGATTATCTTGAATGTAGCTCTCTTCTCAAAGGGAGCCAGTGGAGGTGTTAGGTAGTGTATTCATATCGGGGGATGCTGAGGATGAGTCTGGCTGCGGTGTTCTGTATGTTCTAGAGTTTGTGAAGCAGAGAGTCTGGCAGTGAGTGTATGGTGGGAGACTTTGTTGAATGCTGCAGAGAAGTTGAGTAGGATCAGGGTGTGTACTTGGTCGAAGAGGGTGCGTACTTTATTTGTTGCAGCGAGTAGACCGGTCTCGCTGCAGTGGTTGCTGCAAATTACATTTGGAGGGGTCAAAGAGGGAGTTTTCTTTTATGAATTTTGTTAGTTGGGCATTAAGGGTCTTCTTTGTGAATTTGACCAGGAAGGGATGGAGGGATATGGGTCAGTTGTTCTTGAGGTCCGTGAGATCTGCTGAGGGCTTTTTCAGCAGAGGTCTGACTTCTGTGCATTTCCAGTCATCGGCAAAGATGCCGGTTTTGAAGGTGGCGTTGATGGTGCATCGTAGTTCTGTAGTGATGGCGGAGGCAGCTCTGTTTAAGATGTGGAGTAGGCAGGGGTACGAGGGGGCTCCTGAGTGGATACCTTTCATGGTTGAAGTGGTGTCTTCGGTGGTGACTGGGGTCCAAGAGGAGGTGATTGGCTGGCTTGCATTGCTGGAGTAGGACGTGGTCTCGGAGTCAGGCATCTGGTCGTTGAAGTTGCTGTAGAGGCCCTTGATTTTCAAATGGAAGGAGGATCCAAACTTGTTGCAGAGGTCCTGGAAGAGGTGATGTCTGTGGTTTTGCTGGGGGGATTTGTAATTTCCTGGATGACACTGAAGGGTTCCTTGGAGGTGTTTGAGTTGGCGAGGATTTTGTTTTGGATGAAGGTCCTTTTTGTGGCTCATAGTCGTTGGTGGTATTCTGTCATAGCATTCTTGTAGGTGTTGTGGTCTTGTGAGGATTTGCTGTTTCTCCAGTTCTTCTCAAGGCATCTGCAGGTGAATCTGGATTTTTTGGAGGTCAGTGATGAACCAGGAGGCCTTCCTGGGGTGCTATCTTTTGGGGTTTTGTAGGCGTGCAAGCTGGTCTGCACAGTTGGAGATCAATGTATGGAATTCTTTGGCTGTGAGGCTAGCATAGGTCAAGGTGGTGGGACATCGCAGTTAAAGGTGGAGTTAAGCTGTTCCTCAGTGACTTTGCTCCAGTTCCTTTGTGGAGGGAGCAGTGCTGTTTCGGGCAGTGTGGGTTTGTCAATGTGGAAGTGTATAGAGTGGTGGTCCATCCATGGGGGTTGCGTAGTATGGCTGAAGTAGATGTTGTTACGTCCTGTGAAGATGGGGTCAAGCGTGTGTCCTGCTTTGTGAGTAGGCATGGTAATGAGCTGTTTCAGTTTGATGTTGGCCAGGTTGTCCAGGATGGTGGTAGAGTTGGGGTCCCTGGAGTTGTTGAGGTGGAAGTTCAGGTCTCCGATGATTATGTAGTCCATGCAATGATGGCGTTGGGTGCGATGAGGTCACTGATGGTTTTGGCGAACAAAGTTCAAGGTCTGGGGGCTTCGTAGGCGAGGGTGTTGTGAAGTGTGGTTATTGGGCTGGTCTGGACCTGGAAGTGAGGTGTTTGGTGGTAAAAAAGTAGTCACTTGTGGTAGAAGTGGAGAGCCTGTTGCATGCCACAGTGGCGCCGTCAAACATGGGAGGGGGAGGTGGGAAGCACAACTGGTGGGCAGGGGCAGGAAGACCAGTGGGGAGGGGCCGTGGGGACAGCAGCAGCAAGCAGGAACTGGGCATGGGCACACAGCTGGATAAAGCTCAAAGCAGCAAGCAGGGAGAGGCACAATCACAAAAATTGAAGGCATACTATCATTACAAACACAAATTTGAAGGGCACAATACCACCACATGGGCAAGTCTCGCACGAAAGGGTACAGTCAGCGGTGCAGTCAGAGTTCTCGAACACCCACAGGCAAAGCTGATGCGGGGCCTCTGATGATACTGCAATGAACAATGATAATGTTACAATGAAAACTTTGTGGTGAGGATGCATACATCATATGCAATAAAATATACTTATAAAAAGAGTGTGTCAAATACTGCAGAAATGTATTTTTTAGTTATGGACATACATATACTTATTTATTTATAAATACACATCGTAAGAGTGATCACACCATATTAGAAGTAGAGCATTAACTTTCTGTATTAAGGGAGAAAGAATCCTCCTTAGTTTATATTAATAATTCCACATTTAGGTACTTTAATTTTTGTTTACTGATTTCAACAAAAGATTTAAAAACTATAACATTCAGTAATGTAAAGAATTCAACTCTTTATCTACACTGGGATTCTGTACGTACTTGGAATATTCATGGTTACCACTTTTTTTTGGTGGTAGTTGGAATACCTGAGTCACCCAGAAATAGGAAACCAAAAGGTTTATATTAGAGATCACAACAAACATTTAGATTGAAATACTTCATTATTTTACTAGCTATTCCTACCACTTTCTTGGAAGGAAACTTGGTCCTTATAGAAATGCACTGATGGCTGTAAATTGCTTAATGTGTAAATGAGAATTGATGATACTGCATTGTACAATGATAGTGTTACCATGAAAGGAATGTGACAATGGTCATTTTGAACTGGACAGAAAAAGTTTGACGTCCTCAATGCATATATCTAATGCAATTTAATCTACTCATACAAGGAGGATGTAGCATCCTGAAATATGTATATAAAGTGATGGGCATACATTTACTAAATGTATGTCTAAAAACATAAAATAATAGCCATATTAGAAATAGAGGGGCAGACTTACAAGAAAGTGACGCATTTGTAGAGATGCGTCACTTTTCCTGCGCCACCATGCAAAATCCTTGCTTCACCATGGATGCACCATATTTACAAGACGGCACCATGGCGCAAGGATTGACAGATGCATCAGAAATTCGGACTCATCTGTTGATGGAAAAGTCACGCATTGCTGGAGTTGTGTCGCAAGTGTGACGCTGCTTTAGCAATGCTCAGGGACGCCCTATGCCTAACATGCTGCGTCACTCCTTACGCCTGCTTCAAGCAGACGAAGGGTTTTGCTGCAGCATGGACATAAAAGTGACTAAGTGAAATCATGCAGAATTCACTGCATCACTTTTACGAGGCGTTCCTGCACCAGATCGCCCACATGAAACCTAAGGCAGGTTTCATGTGGCGCAGGGCTTTACAATGTGACGCATCTCCCCAGATGCGTCACGTTGTAAATGACCCGTATCTTCATTTCACTATTGGAGCATGCATTAGATGGTTTGTGGCTGGAATGCATGCTTCTATAGTAAAATGTAGGATTGTGACTGAACAGTGTTCGTTTGCATCCTAATGAGACAGTCAGGAAAGCGGACCGAGTGTAATGACCTTCTCTGACATTTTTTAGGCCCAAAATCTCTTTACGTGGGTTACTATGGCAAAAAGTGTTAGTGGTTTCAAAAGGTAAGTTAACAATGTATGAGGGTGAGTTCTGGTCATTAGGAGGAAGATTCTCCAAGGTCTAGAGGGGCACGCGAGTTGCACCACCAGCAGCACTGGGGTAGCTGGGTGCAGAATGCAGGGGTTCGATGTTAGCCAATAGTGGAAGGGATCCTTCTGTTAGAGACTGCTGTTCAGCAGGCTTCTCAGTTGTGGGTGAAAAGCTCCTGGGATTAAGGTCAGCACTTCAGGGAGCAACAACAAGCACAGGATGCTGCACCAGCAGCGGCGACCAGGCACCTGGGTGCAGGGTGTAAAATGGACACTGGGGACCCTGTGCTTGCCAATTGAGACCTTCAGTTTCGAAAAGATGCAGAAATCTTGGACAGAGAGGCTTCCTGAAGCTGACCACTGGCTGGAGCAGTAAGGTGGGATCTAGGAAAATCCTGGACACTGTTGGTTGGGCCACCCAAAGCTGTGGGGCATCAGGTGCATTGGTGACGTCTGGTGTCGGCGTTTCTTACCTGCTCCGGTCACGGTCAGGGGGGTGATGGAGCAAGGTGGAAAACAAAATTGTGTGTACCCCTTGTGAAATGAACTCTCCATAACACTGACAAGTACTAAAATGTGTGGTTTTGAAAATTATCCAACCTAGAGTAAAATGGATACACCAATACAAGTGGGATACTAATTTGCATGTATTGCATAAGCAAATAAACAATTAATTTTTCGAATGTTGTGTAATAAAACATATGCATATGTTATGGACTAAAAGAAAACCTGCATGAATGTGCTTTTGTCTGTTTACTTGTGACATAAAACATGAAGATGGGTAAGTCGAATTATGCATAATTGTTGCTTAGAGCCAGAAAAATACTAACTGGGTTATCATTAGTAGAGGGGAGGTAAACGGAAAGGGTTTTATTTCGTAAATTTACATCTATTTGTGTTTGTTTTCGTGATAGTTCCTAAATTGAGGCCTAAATGGGTACACGAAATAAAAGAAAATGGAGTCTGTCTGAAAATCCGAGATGGCGACAGAAGTTCGCATGCGCCAGAGTCGGAGATGCAGGCTTCCTGTGACTGAACAGCGTGGGTCAAGGACAGTGTGGCCATTTTATGGGGTCTAAGCCAAAGATGACACCGAGGCAAAAATCCTACCCGTGAGAAAGAAAAGTAGACTAACAATTTAAAGGACACTTCGGAGGAAGTCATTTTTTACACAAAGAAACCCCAGTTACAGCAAGTGAGGATGACATTGCAGGAAATTTGAATATGGAGTGATGAGGTTATGCTCATCCGAATAAGGAATGATGAGGTTATGCTCATCCGACTCCAAATTGACCAATCACAGACATTACAAAACTTAAGAGTTACGAAATTAGATAGATAAGTTAGTGAAAAAGGGTATAAAAAAGGATGTTTCGGACATTGAAAAAAGCTTGCTTTCCAATTTGATTTTTGCACCCCGAAATGTTGTCAGTCTGCGCAATTTGTGCCTAGAAGCACAGAGACTTAGAACATTTTTCTTTTTGATTTAACTTTTGAATGGGTTATGACATCCTGAGAGAGAGACAGAGAGGTTTTCCATTTGGGATTATTGCATTCTGTACTGATGTCTACCTCTCTCCATTTGGGTAATATTTTCGTTGCTTATTTCCTTTCACTGTCATTTGCTAATAAAGGAAAGGTATTTAAATTTCAACCTTTTCCTTTCAGGTTTTTATTGCAAATTGAGTTATTCTTTTAGCCTTATTAAAACATAGAAATTATGCTAGAAAACTTGAAATTTAGAGAAAAATTAAAATTAAATAAATGAAGAATGAAACTGGTTTGATACTTCCTACAGTCAACTTTTACTAGCAGATCCAAATGTAAATAGCGGGATGATATTGTTTCCCTTATTTTAAATAAAATCCATGGTTCTTAGAAATTAAACTGCAGTTGTAAATAATGTATAAACTATAGTTTAGGCATTCCACTATAGCACCGCGACTACCTTTTTGAACCCATACTGAATCCTCATAATGGAATAAATGTCTGTATGAATGATTAGAGTGATGGACCCAAATTTATAAGTTGTTCTAACAGGTTCCGTGGGTTTATTTGTGGTGATTTATGAAGAATTCTTGGAACCGCACTGCGCCAGGGGCTCTTCTGGCTGAGGCTGCAGGCATCGTCAGGAGTCTTGAAGGAGGAGGGGATTACCAGATCCCAGGTCAGGATCCTTGGGGAGAACTCCTTTGGGTGATGGGCTACTTGTACTCAGGCAGCGGGCTTCGTGGTGCACAATCACAGGGTCGACAGAATCGGGATTCTAGAGTTGAGTCTTTGTTTGAGCACATTTAGTGCTCTTGGGAGACAGTGTATGTAGGTAGGTTGCAGGACAGGTCCTCTGTGCTACGGGGGTTGTCTACTGCTAGACTTGTCAGGGTTCCTGCTGTAGGCAGGTCGTGGATGAGACAGGTCAGCAGGGCTGGGCCAAGACAGATGGTATCCTCCTTCATGGGTCAGTATGGATCTTCGATCTTTCTTCATTCTTCCTCGAATCTGAGGAGGCAATGTTCAGGGTCACCCATAAATGATAGATTTTAGGGCATTAAAGATGTATGCTCGTCTGGACAATGCTAAGCAAGGTTGACTCAAAGACTAGAGCTAGAGACTAGACTCCTAGCTCTAGAAAAATAAAGAGCAGAGATGTGCCTCGGACCCATCAATTGTTGCAGCAATTTAACCAACAACGATTCAGAAAGATCTTATAATCCTAAAATCCGCAAAGGGATTGTCCCTAAATTTGAGGATGGTGAAGATATCACCAAATGGTTCACAGCCTTTGAGAGGGCTTGTGTAGCTAGGAACGTGTGAAAGACCCACTGGGAGGCACCTATTTTAGGAACTATTCACTGGTAAGTGCCACGACATACTCCTGACCCTTACTGGGGCAGATGCTGAGTCTTATAAACTCATGAAGGGCACCCTGATTGTGAGAATTGGACTCACAACTGAGGAGTCCAGAATTAAATCCAGAGCGGCTGAGAAACCCCAGAGTCAGTCCTGGGTGGAATATTAAGTAACTGCTTTAATGAAAAGTTGCATCAGCATCTGTAGACCTAGGACCAATTTCTCCCCAAGAATTGGGTAAGAAGGCAAACTACTGGGTCAAGACAAGGTATACCAAGAGAACCACTAGGATGACCAAAAAAAAGGGGTTATAAATGGGGGTGAGAAGCCCAAAGAGGTGTAGAGACAGAATAGGGAGTCGAAAATATGGAGTGACATCAAAATCGACTGAAGAATATTGACAGCATTTTAGCGAGGTAGGTAATATTGATGTAAAAATATTAAAAATTAGTTTAGTATTAAATATTGAAGTTAAGTTTAGTGTTAGAGCCAAATTACAATGGATTTAAGTCTGCATGGCATCATTTCGGAATGGGGACGGGCTGCCCATAAGGTGGGAAACCCACACTCAAAATTACAATGCAACTGCCACCACTGCGTCGCATTGCCTATTTTTTGTATTGCAGCGGAGATGCGGTCAGCAGCCATTGCTTCAAGACAAAAAATAGGATGTTTACATATCCCTGTAATACTGCCACATTGTACAGGGTTATGTTGGGGGGCACCATAGGGACTATGTACCAGCCAGACAAGATAGGGGGACCTGCTATGTTCTACCAAATACGTTTCCGCCTCCTTAAAACAACCAGTGAAAAGGGATATTGCAATCCCCATAGCAGTTCCTGATAGGCGCCCCCTCCATTCTGGGGATGTAGAGAGGTCTGCCAGGCAATCGGAATCATTCTAACCCTTGGCGATCAGTCATTCCGACAGCCACTCATCTCGCCCGCCATTGTAAAAAGGCTCCCAGCCTGTGATAAAAGAGAGGGGTGCAGCTAGGGATTAAATTAAGTCCACCTGTGTGGGCCCTTGCGTGCAACCAGACTGAATACCCAGTCACAGGTTTTGTGAGACAGGCAGGTAGTTGTGTTCCATTCCTAATTCCGCCTGTCCACTGGTGTTTCAGATTATAGGACTGGCTTGTTTTGTATATGTTGAATGTTTGTTTTATTGCAATTTATTTGAAATGTATGTAATGTATTCTAAGTTGCATTTTGTTGTCATGTAATTCTTTGACGATTTAGTATTCATGTTTGTATTTTTGGTTTTTGTATTTGACTTGGCTGTTTTGTGACGGCGTTTTCTTTTTGGATGACATGTTTTCATGAACTTTGAAATTTGACTATAAAACTAAATAAATATTTTGCTAAACAAATAGCCTGGCCATGCAGTACTTATGGGCTGTGTGGGTTTCAATTAGGATTCAAAAATTCCCTGGCAAGCCACTTTGTTCTGTTTCTTCAATTGTAAAAAGGCTGACGGTAATCTTTGTTGCAATTTATTAGGCACAGCCACCGCTTACCGGTTTGAGACTCGCAGTAGCCATAATCAGCCACAGTAGCAACTGCCAAAAGCCCTATTTGTAAAATGCTACCAACAAGGACCAATGGGCAATGCTGGTCTAGCACTGACTCCACCCATGTGACCTATCTTTAGGTAACATTTAGGAATGCTTGTCACTTGCACACAGACACTGCTGCCTGCCATACCTCCCCATCACCTGCTAGTCTCTTGGAGCACTCAGGGTCCGTAGTGAGAAGCTAAGGGCCTGTCCCTTCACCCAAGAGGAGCTGTATATGCTGTTGGATGAGGTCCTTGGACAGAAAGGGTGGCTATATGGCTCATCAGAGGTACCGGTAATTGTACATGTACAGATTTTCACTTCTTTTGAATGCTTAGCTTCTGTTACTTTAGACTAGTATGTGCCTCAGAGTGATTGTTTGACAACTACATGGCCCATGCATGAAAATCCATTTGTTGCTCAAAAGTCTGTGGAGAGGATGGCCCCATTGGATTGAGTGTAGCCCTCTTTGACACTTTTACCTCAGATATTGCTCAATGCATGGCTCTGATTCACGTTAGCTACTTTGACTTGCCTAATGACTACATGGTTATTGTGCAATGGCCCACAAAGCCTTCTTTCCCAAGACCCTTGACTGCATACAATGAGGAGTTAGAACGAATGAGGTTTGGCTTTTGTTTGGTTCCACTGATGACTAAACAAATTACACTTTGTCCACCAGTTTCCGGGAGGTGGTTCAAATTCACAATCTTCCTTACAATGTCAACATAAATGATATGAGACATGTCTATTAGGCAGACAGGACAGATATGTTCATTGAATTGGTTAACAGAGACACAATGGAGGTTAGTAATGTCTGCCGAAGTGGTCAAGGCCTGTTTTTGGATTGTATAGCTTCAGCTGATCTCACCTCTTACATATCTGAGACATGTACAGTGTATATAAGTTATCCTTCTATTGGTATGATATTTTGGGGAGGAAGACATGTGTAACTACTGCCCCCCCATTCACATTCCAAATTCAGATCAGAGTTGTGATGGCATCCCAGTTTCAGTGTCCCTTTTGGCAAAAAGGCTGTCCTATGCAGGCACAATGTAGAAAGTCCACATCTCCCAACTGACTAGGTAGGCATTTGAGTTGTGAACACTCCTATTTGACCTCAAACAGTACTATCTCTTATTTAAACACTAGCAAGCCCTTACCATGTCAATTTAGTGAGTGTGTTTTGTGTCATGTACCTTACTGTGCCCTATGTACCATGTGCTGCAGTGCAATGGGCCTGGCTGTAAAGGTGTTGTGACTATCAGACACAGTGGGGCTTATTTACAAGCCCTTGCACAGCTGATGCATCACTTTTCATATAGGAAAAAGTGGCTTACTGGCAGTGCAAGGGGCTTGTAAATCAGCCCCAGTGAGTATTTCCTAAAGGATTTTTGAACAGTGTACTGTCTGTCATGGTCTATCACATTACGAACCACCAAGGATGTCCTCGGTATACCTGATGTAAGTGGGCAGTGTCAGTGTGTGTATGTAATGACCAGGTTGCATATTCATCCTCAAAGACATTGTCATTGGAATTTCTAATCTCTAGTTGAGCATAGAATGTGACATGGTCTGTAGGGCAATGCTGTCCATGGATCCATGTGTGTGAGAGGTGTCAAGTTTCTTCATAACTTGCATACAAGGGTCTACTCCATATCTGTGACAATCTGTTTTAACATGGCTTCCATGCCTACATCTCAAAGTCCATCAGTGAATGGTTAGCCCCCAGAAGGTGTAGACCCTGGGGTTCTTAAACCAGCAAAGTCTGCACTGCCACAAGAGGTGGAAGGACATCTGACCCCTCAGCATGAATGTTGCTGAGATGCAGGTGGGGCTGGCCCCCTGTAGCGGTGAAAGGTTGGCACGCCCGATGTTCCTCCCTGATAGCCCGCATTCTGGTGGTGACCCAGCCAGAGCTTGATGGACATTTAAGGGCCCAACAACAGCTAATTGGGCATGAGTTTTTTGCTGAGTATAACTTTGTGCAATAATGACTACCTTTATCACATCCATCATCAACCCAGGAAGCTTTAAAATGACTCCTGGGTGATGCAATGTGCAAAAGTTGATTGTGTAGGAATTGCTGGAGTTGCCTGGTTTATACAACTGTCTCCATATTATGTAGCATAAAAAGAGACAGTGGCACCCAAACAAATCCTACCATAGTTGCAGATCCCATTTGGAGAATAATGTCTGAACTGACTCAGGATTCTTGTCATCCTTGTGTATGTAGTGTGGCTTCCAGACTACTGTGACTAATGTGATGGTGTGGCACTGGCTTGTGGCATGGCCAATTAAGCACCCAGAGTGCAAGAAGTTGGCTGAATATTCCCTTGTCCCATGTGTTTGTATGGCAAAATGATACAGATGACAGCCCTACAGCTTAATCTTGGGTTGCCTACCTGCAGCATAGCACTACAATAGATGTTTTCCTGGCACAGTCAGAGCAGCTGCACACTTGGATTGAGGGTGTAGATGGTAGAACATCTGTATGGATTAGGTGATGTATATTTGTACATTGTGTACATAGCAATACGTCTTTGTGATGGACAGATAAGGTAAGGTTGACGAAATGGAGCAGTGTGTCTGGATTGGGTGAATGGGTACACCCGTAAGGGTTGACAAGGTTAGATGGGATCAGAGCAAGTTAAAATTTTAGTATCTTTGAGAGAGGTGTACTGTACTTCACCGCCCTTTTACCCATCCCAAAAAGCACTTCAGCACACCATCAGGGGTAGCAAGCGCTATATAAATGCAAACATTTTCTGTCTTCTATCCCTCCTCTGTCCTTCTCAATCCAAACAACTTACTAACATATCCATCACACATATTTCACAGAACTAATTCACCGTTAATCTCTTATGGGTTCCGTAGTGTACTTCTCCCAGAAAAAGCAAGTTGGGGCCACACCAGGACTAGCTATATAAATGTAATTACAATATAATACATTGCAATAGAGTCAGCAAATGTTAATCTGATTGCCAGAGCTTTGAGGTGGGGTAGACATGTGCATCAGTGCACAGTCAAGCAGTTGCTGCTGACATGCATCAGGGAGTGATATCTTAAGCCATTGATGTGCCCTGTGTCAGCAGTCAGCACATCAGGGGGAGGCAAAACATCAGACAATGGTTTGGATCCCACATTACCAGACCTTGTGGAGGCAACCTGAATCTTCACGGATGTGCTCATTTCAAGGACATCTGTCCTTTAAGGGTTGTCCTGACATTGAAAAATGTTCTGTGGATGAGGTCTGCTTACATGCAACATCCTTGACTAAGATTGCCATAGCATGTGCCTTGTTCTTTGTTTACACAATTACAAGGTGATTTGTACATGTTTATCCACACTCCTGTGACACATACTAAGTTCTCTGATTTGTATCTGTCAATTGCATCGTTTGGAAGTGGACAAAAGTGAGCCTGGTGAATGGGGGGTAAGCTGAGTGTGGTGTACACTTCCATGTCAATTATGCCTTCTGAATGTAATGCCACGTATCCCGAGTATTTGCTCTACACTACAAAGTTATATTAGTGTATGCATGCAAGATTACATATTTGTATGTCTCAGTTTCTATGCGTAGTGGTGTAAGCATAAGGCCTTTCATTATAATGTTAGAGCAACACTACACCATTGGATATCGGCCTCATTTGAGAGGATATATGTAGGTCTTGCTACACATAATAGGATGTGAGATGAATATGTTGGCACAGGCAAGAGTTGGCATTGTCAAAAGCATCATGTAGCTGGAATTAACACGTCACGTGTCAATACAACCTGTTCTCATGGCAAAGGTTGTGCTGAAGCAGCCAATCTGTCTACAAGTAATTTACTATACTGATGTGGCATTGCAGCCCCTTTATTCCCTGCTGCCCCCAGTGTGGAGGCCATAGACATCCTGCATCAGATCTCTGTGGATTAAAATGCAGTCCTGAATGCCCTCCGGGATCATGGCAACAAGTTGTTCCAAGTTGATGCATTGCTGGAGGGCAATGCAACAACTTGGCCTGCCATTCGGACATGGCAGGCCTGCAGAGATCTGTCCAGTCTCTTGCCTTGACACTTACAGCAGCCATCCATACCTACCAGCCTCCCATCCCTGCTCCAGTCCCTTCCCCATCTACCCTCCCAATTCCCCCACCTGACCTGATAAAACCTGAGCACACAGGCACCCAGATATCCACATGCAGCACACATCAACAACACTCCAAGAAAAGCAAACACACTATACCCACCACACACAGCACAACACCCACTCCCACTCACAACACCATGCCAGGACACTCAGAGACATACACACAGAAAACATGCATCCACATCTCAAACCTCAGTTTCCTCTATCTCCAAAACCCCAACCATCACAACACCTCTTCCCTCATCTTTGAAAACCCCTACCTTGTGTGCCCTGGACCTCCAGCCTGCCACTGCTACCCTCTTCAAGAGTCTAGAGGGCTGGGTTAACACCAATCCCTTTCACTTCCACTTACAACCACCCCCCTAAGAAGGGTGGCACCATCAGACCTTCTGAAAAAGTCCCTTCTCATCAGGAGAGAAAGGGTGAGAGAGCCACCCATCCCGATCCCATTCCAAAATCATCAAAGAGAGCCAAAAAGACATTCCCATCATGCGGAAAAAGGGGGCAAACAACGCCATCTCCATAGTCACCTTCAGGGTTATAAATGTAGCCCTCACCATACAAAGATCATCCCACTCTCTACCCAAGCCAGCCCTCCCTCTCCTAGGTCCAGTCCTCCCACTACCCAAGCCAGACCCATCCCCTCCCAGGTCAAGCCCTTCCACTCCCCAAGCCAGCCCTCCCCATCCCAAGTCCAACCCTCCTACTACCCAAACCAGCCCTTCTAATCTAAATCCCAGCCATACCAAGGATTGAACAGCCTCCCCCTGCCCACCCATATCCCCCCTGAGCGGTGGCTGGAGTGTCCATGTGATGCCCCTGTCCTCCTGGGGAGTTTTCCCTAGCACTGAACTGTGTGGAAAGATTTCTGGCACAACAGAGGTGTCTGCTATTTGGACTGGCCATTGGCCTTATTGCTTGGTACATTTTTACAACGTCATTGCATTCAATTAACGCTATTTTTTTATGTGGACCTTCGTCGTGGCCTTGCTAATGATGCAGAACAAGATATGTGTATATGATGACATGTTACAGTATTGTAGTACCAGTATCACTATGGTATATCATGTATTTGCAGTTGCAGGTGTACCCAGACCTTTGGCAGGTAATGGGTTTGTAGAATCAGAGGGTCAATGGGGAGATGATGCCTATCGCTGATGGACTACTATTAGGATATACATTGCCTTGGACCAGCAATCCATCCGGGCACCAAAGCGTCAAGCTTCTGCCAGCTCAGGAAGCATCTCCACGAATTACTGGTGAGTCGAATTATTGTGCTAGTGAACCAATTCATCCCTCCTGCCGGAGTTTGCATCACCTTAGCACCAAAACACCATGCAAGAGCTGACTTTGCTGCAGAAAGTGGGGCATTTCCCATACCTTGGTATTAATTAGCTTATTTATACAGCAGATGAGATGAGACTAATATTTAATTTAAGGCTTACAACCTTGCAGAGCTTCTGTATAGCGCTTACCTCGTGTTTTGAAAATATGCCAAATGGCTTCAGCAGAGAAAGCTGAGATCAATCATCACCTCCGATGCACTACCCCACAACTCAGAAGCCATGATGCTGTTTACTTGTGAGTCCGCAATGGATACCCAGATGCTCCCGGTGCTCCACCAATTCCTCTGCTGTCTGGATAGGGTGGACTGGTAGGAGTTAATTTGCTCCAAGCCACAATAAAATAAAGTGATTAGACCTATGGTTCACATTGACTCTAGGATTAAAAACACAGAGGTTTTGTCAGTAGGAGGTACTACTGTACTGTTTCCCAGACTAATGTATGAGAACCTCTTCCCTCTCAAGCCGGAGCTGAATGCTTTCCAGTTCCTTCTTTAAACAAAGGGGTCAATGTTTTCTCAGTCCCCCTCCATAAATAAAGGCTGAGAGGACAGAGGGGGACAGTGTGGCACAGCAGCACATATAAATGAAGCACGGAACAGAGCCTGGTGCATAGTGCCCACTGCCCACCAAATTGTAACCTTTTACTTTCAAACTAGGCGAAGACCTGATGGAGAAGCAGAAGGGGAGTTATTGGGCCAAGTATCATAGGCTGGAAGGAAAGTAATATTTAAGCTTGAGATCCTATTCATCGAGGAGATCTCATGTTAGCTCCAGCAATACATCTCTTTAAAGAGTGTCTGGAGCAGTGCAGGGATGACAATGAATCCGTGAATGTTTCTCTGTTTCTTTTTTTACACTACCTTTTTAAGATGCTCTTGCTGTCAACTGCTGTGACTGCCAATCCCTTTCTCCTGCAGCAGGCAGTACTCAATGGGCATGTGTGGTTGCTGCGTGCACTGCGCAAAGGACAAGTGGCAACCCTGCAGCAGCGAGACCTGGGAGCTGGGCTACTTCGACCATTGGATCCACCTTATGACCATCCTACGGTTCTTAGCAGTCGACTCCTAAGTTAAATAACAAGGCTGCATTGCATTTCATGCCTTGGTATCCTCCTTAACTAGTTCAGCTTTCCTTCCAGTTCCGACAGTATAGGTGAATGTGATTAAGTTTAATGTAAATGGCTTCCACTAAATGGCAGTGTCACTCAAGTATTAGAAATGCTTCCAAGATCAGAGCTATCCTCATTGAAATAACACCCGGCTTGGAAGCTAAATAAGGGCACCGTTAAATTCCGCCACGCGTTGGGTGGTGAGTTTTTTTACCAACTACGTACTCAAAGCGGAGTGTCAAAATCTCAGTGACCTCCGCCGACGGAGCGGATTTCACAGCCCACCCTTAATTATAGTTCCTTTCTTTCAATATTTACACTTTAATAACTTATTCCCATGTTAGCCTATTGAGTCATTGTGAGTCAATTGTGAAACAATAACATTGGCAGTATTTCCCTCACCAGGGCATATAAAACATGTTTTATTATATCATTTCTTATAGTTACAAGGCACTCTACCACGGGGGCACCCAGGGGAGACGTTAAGTGTGACTTCTATGTAAAACTAAGGTATTTTGAAAATGTTGTAGTACCTTTAATTCCATAGGGAATTTTCACATAATTTAAGTTGATGAACAGCCTGCAAAATGACAGCAGGCACCACAGTAGTGCACACTTAAGTACATTGAAACCAACTAGACATCTAGACCTACATGCCCTATCACATATAAGGGACTTACATAGAGGTTGTCAGTAACATTTGTAGTTATACCTAATTACAATGCACTTTTAATAAGAGCACAGACCCTGGTTCTGGTTAGCAGAGCCCAGGGTACAATCAGAGTCAGAAAGCCGGCATCTAGCAGTCAGAATGGGAGCAAAAAGTCATCACATTATTTTTGTGGCATATGTAGTGTGTCAAAATCGATGAGAGACATTGATTCTTGTCTCTTAGAAGGAAGTTCTCAAAAAGTATCTGCACCTCACACCTGCACAGCATGTCAGATTAAAGTTCTGCCTATAATAGTAGAGGTGTCTAGTCCTTTTGTGATAATGAAGGTGTACAACTTTTACAACGCAACTTTTACAACGTAGTGCCTTTACAATGCGGTATTTACAACGCAAACTATTACAACGCATTGCGCTGGGGGCCGCTCTAGAATAGGGAATAGATTTAATTTACTATACAACACCTTCCCTACTATCCACGGGGACTGGAGTTGGAATAGTAAATTAAACTATTCACTATCCAGTGCCCCAAAGCACTATGCGTTGTAATGGTATGCGTTGTAAAACTCGCGTTGTAGAAGTATGCAATGTAAAAGCATGCGTTGTAATGTCATACATCCGATAATGAAACATGACAAGCATTTGCAATGCAGATGGTCTCGCCTTTAGGACCTTATATCTATTTAGCTATGCAGCACATTACTCTGAGTGCTAAAACGTACTGCGCTTGGAAGGAAAGTACAGTACAAAGTAAAGTTGTCTACAAGGGATTTGTTCAACCACTATCATTCATATTATTTGTTGAAACCTTAATCAATGAGATTCTCATACAAGAACTATCTCACAGGAGTCCACAGAGCAAGCTCCAGTTTACGGACCCTTACTTGCCGAGTGGGTTGGCTGCCTTTTGAACAAACTTAAATTGAGAACACTTTCTTCAATCTTCTGGAGTCTATCCAGAAACTGCTGTTCGGATTTTGTGACCCTATTGGTTGAAATTAGCACAAAAGCCAAAAAGAGATTGTAAAACAAGTCTGCCTATTCAACCTGGGAGATTTGCTCCTTCTCAATAAATCTTGGGGAACTTCCTTTTGCTAAAAACAATTTTCTTGATGATGGTCTTAGAGACTAGAGCTACAAAGACCGAAACGTCAACCTGCACACCATCACCTAAGGCATCCATGTCTGGAAGAGCAATAATAATCTTTGTTTTCTAGTTGCTCTCATTTGATTGAAAGGAGTGGTTGTTATGTTATGAATTGTTTTGTTTAATTAATGTATACATTCTTTCATTACATTGCTGCATTATATCCAAAATTTTATGTATCCCCTTCAATCAATTTTCAATTCAGTAATTAAATACAGAATATATTTTCCAGATAACTAGGTTCTTCCGTGTGTTGCTTTCAGATATTTATAAAAGTTGTTCTGTGGACTCCTGTGAGATAGTTCTTGTATGACAATCTCATTGATTAAGGTTTCAACAAATAATATGAATGATAGTGGTTAAACAAATCCCTTGTAGACAACTTTACTTTGTACTGAACATTGCCCAAGCCTACAAGGGTCGATTGGGTTACCCTTTTTAGAATCAATGGAAGGAAAGTAAGCACCAAATTGCTTGACATGCCAGGTATGGGAACGCTTGCAGAGATAATGCCTTTAAGCAGGAAATTGTGTAGTCTAAAGCTTTGTTTTTAATATAAAATCAGGACCTTCAGAAGTCATATCACTAAAAATACAAGTTTTGAAAAAAAGATTTATCTCTACGGGTGCTCATGAAGACAATTTCTATGTACTGCAATCTAGAGAATGCTAAAGTGATTCTGGTATTTTACTGACATCTGATGGTCGCTTTCTATCAAGAAAGCTAAATAGAGGCACTTGCCAGAACATTTTTAAAAAGTCCATCAGGATAAAGCAATACTGATATTTTACTGACCCCTTCTGGGTGTTATCTATCAAGACAGTTAAACAAAGGCAGTTGAACAGAAAAAAAAAATCCCTAAGGGGAAGCAGACAAGTCCTAGGGCTGATCTCCACAGCCCACAAATTACATACACATTGAAGTATATACTAAAGTATATACAAGAGGTCCCAAATGCTCAACCTAAAAAGGGAGGAAAGTAACAGTAGCTTTCTGTGCACACTTTTGTGAATAAGAAGCATTATTCAAATGTCCAGTGTAATGATAAAGGAACATGTTGCTGGAAGTCATGCTGAATCATGAAGTTCTAATCTCAGGTCTGAAGTCACAGTGAGGTGCATAGGGAGGCATTGCATGACTTGGGTTATGTTGTGTTATGTTATCAGTACCTAATAAAGCGCATGTTTACCAAGGTTTTTTTGGCGCTTAAGTAAATGGAGGGTGTGATGAGCAGAGTTGGAAAGGCATTTTGCCAAGATGCAGAACAAGGAGTCAGCAAAGATAGGATCATGTAAACAAGCATGTTTTAAATCCTTTCTACACTATTTGAATAGTTTAGGCATGCAGGTAGGCAGGAAGAGAATTTGATTAGGCTGCTGTAAGGACCAAGAAACTCCATCCTCTGAGCCTATGTTTAGAAATTCTAGGAACAGTTAAATAGTTTGTGAAGAAGAACATCGAACAGTACATATCATGCCATGTAAGGCTTTAAATACCAAGCACAGGTTTTGAATTGGACCCTGTGTTTTCCTGGCAGCGAATAATTTCAAGAGAGGAGAGACACTTATTATATTACCGACAGAAAAAGTAGCCTTCCTGCTGCTATTTGTGCCTGTTGTAATCAGTGTTGATCATACTTGAGAAATCCTAGGTTGGTCTTATTCGCATAGTGAAGTCTGGACCCAATATTGGCCGCCATTATTCTTTTCAGTGCCTCTACAGAAATGTAGGAGAGAAACTCTCTAGATGTTCGCTAAAGAAAGATGGCACTGAGCAACCTTAGAATCTATTTGTGGTTTCACTTAAAGATGGTTGTCCACTATTACCGCACGATTTTTGCTGATATCTGAGCATTTGGGAGGAAGAGTAACACGGGGTCCACAGATCTGCATTTTTGCTTAAAATTACTGCTTTTGTTTCATTTGTTTTAATTTTTAAGCAACTATTTGTCACCCAACTGCAGGTAAAACGCATGCTGTCTTGAAAATGTTGTTGGAAGGTAGTGTTTCCATCTAAACAGAGCAAGATGCGCAAGCCTTCAGCGAAATTCTATAAAGGACACCGTCTCTCAGCCAGCTATCAAATTAAGGGTATAACATGGATATTAAGCAAGTGAGTGAATAACATACAAGCTTGCGGACTCAATATTTGACTGACACACTTTCTGTTAGGAAAGAGGACAGTTGAACTGCTTGTATCTGATACTTTAGGCAGGATTTCATCATTGTTTTTGTAGTGTTGGCTGAGCGGAAACCGGCTTATAAGGATGTAAATAGTAAGCTCCTTGTAGAACTTTACACATTAGTTGTGCCACATGCCAAAACTTTGGCATTATATGGCAGCAGGGTGATTGTAAAATTGTTCTTCAGAGTATGGGGGTGATCACCTAGGTTTTTAAAAAAAGGGGGATCATCTTATAATTTTTTGGAATTTCACCTCATGAAAGAGCAGTTTCTTTGGAAACGCTTGTTTCCTGCCACCTGAAAGAAACAAGACGGAATGACGTCAGCTACTCGGCTTGCACCTGTAATAGCTGGCTTCACCAGTCAGCAGTGTCTTATCTACTCACAAAGCAGCTGCAACACTTCACTGGGACTCACTCCGGAGATGAGAAGAACACTCACTGACTCTGTACCGCCTCTGAGTCTAGTAGTGAGGTAAATATGCCAATCTCATCAAGGCAATATGTGATGTGCAGCAGATTAGTGTAGACCCGGCCCTGATAATTAAGTGCTGGTGCTAAGCTCCAGAAAGTACCAGTACATATTCTTTCCATAACTTCCAGAGTGCAAGGGTCAAGTAGAGACCCTGACTTCACCGTCCTCATTATCTTTAAAATAACCAGCTGTCCAAAATCCTAACTTGATTCATTTCATTCTTAATGGAGTTCGTTACAGTATTAAGCTCTTCTTCAAGATTTTCTTTGATTGAACTTATCTTCTGGAAAAAAAAATTACATTACACAGGTCCTGCAAGTGTTTTTTGTTTTGAGGGACTCTACCTCCAAAATATAATTTGCGGTTCATTTTTAAAAATTATTTTTTGAGTACTGTAGGCTTCACTAGCCTTTTTGGAATAATATGTGGGTTAAATTTTAATAGATGATTTTTAAAATCTTGCAAGACTTGTTTCAACGTAGTTTTACTAGAAACTTTATAATACAGCTGCCATCGTCTCTCAAGGTGTTTAATTTCAGTTTGGCATCAAGAACTTCTTGAGTGAACCATGAGTCCCGAATAGGTTAATCTGCATCTCTTCCTGGGGGAATGTTGTATTCTAATGTTGCTAATTAGCTTTTAGAGTTGACCTTCCACCATTTGCAAGTGATTTATAATTCAATGTGACTGTTTTGAAATGGCTCCAATTTAGCAAGATCAAATGTAATAAAAAATGATCATACCCCACACATAGCAAAACAACATCACTGATTCTCATATAGTTTTAAAGCCTGCCGTAGCGGGCTCTACTGGCCACTAAAAGCCTGCTTCAGCATTAAAGTTCTGAGCCAATGGCGAGGGCTTTGTTACTTGGGAGTGGGCCTTTAATTGCCGGTAGAGCCCAGTAGGAGGGCTCTAAGGCTATTAGAACATTCTGCCTCTAGAGGGCAGAATTTTCTAATTTGTAAAACAAAAGCCTCAGGAAACCCGAAGGGATTGAAATCCCCTTGGACTCTATGAGGCCATTTGTCCACAGCAACAGCTGTGAGGAAACATTGGGCTGTTGGAGCTTTGGGTTCTCCTAGCCGTTAGAAGCCCAGGATGTGCTATTGTTTTCAATGGAGAACACAACAGTCTAATGTTCAAATTAGATTTCAATGGTTAATCAAGAATGAGCAAACCACTTCTTAAAATTGGAATGGAAAATCACGCATATAATATTGTAAGTGAGCATTTAACTACGTTCAAATTTTAAAAAAGCATAGATGCATCTGCAATAGGGTTAATTGATAAGGTGGCAACATGTAAACAGCGCTTGATAATGATAGCTACTCTGTTTGCTAGTCTATGAAGGTTGATTACACAATATTTCTCTGGAACTGCAGTTATTAAATGCACAGTAGATTTATTGGGCAACTTGTTCTCTGTTAACAACTCCAGGTCTAGTTCAGCTGAGCACAATGAATCAAATATTTCAACATTGTGTTTTACCAAGGATCTCATGTTCAAGTAGGCCCTTTTAAGATATTCATGCATCTATACCTTTTTTTGACTGAAGTAAGGCATTTTTTTCACCCATCCGTTGCTTCCAGGTACTATGTTACATAGGAGCATTTTTAACATCAGTGGCTACGGAGGTACTTAATAGATTTGGTGCTAGAAGTTCATTGGAGAAATACCATCAGAATTAGGTACATTAATATTACCTAGCCTTGCTGTTAGATGGTGGAGTTTAACATAAATATAACAAATAGCATAGGAATGTGTGATGAAATATAGTTCAGTCTTACTTGACCTTTGACTAATTTTTTATACTTGCAATTGCAGGCTGATGCACATGGTTTATAGATGACTACTGTATACAAAATAATCTTATAGTAAAATACAATAAAATTATGTGTGTATATACCTATTTTGTGGTCTGAAGCAGGCCTCTATGCATATATCACCGATACATTACATACTCTATGGCGGGTTTGCCTGATTCCTAACTCTCCCGTCCACTAGGGTATTCATCATTATGGAAGGAGGAGAAGGCTCCTGCTAGATATCCTTTTCTCTGAAAAGTTTGTTTTTACCTTTTTGGACTTGGGACTACTTTGTCTGATCCAAATATTTGGAGTTAATACATCTAGAGAACAAAGCACTTTTGATAGGTCCCCTTATATTGTGTTTCCGTATCTTAATGAGGATGACATGAAGGAGATTTCTTATAATAAGAAGGCTATTTTCCAAATATAAATCATTCTAAAAAGCTAACTATAGTGTGTGAATTCTAGAATCTTAAATTTTTCCTACTCTCCAACAACAGTACACTACTCATTAGCCATTCTATGTCCTTTGTGAATGCTAGCTACACTTGTAAACATATGCATCTACTTGTTTTTTCTCCAGTTTTCTCCACAAGTCCCAAGCCACCCATACTGGAACCCCAGAGATGTAAGTATATAAAACATATGACATCCACAGAATACATTCAATCAATTGAGTTTCAATTCAACGTGTTGTTTCTCAAGGTTCTTAGCCACAAATAGACACTTTCAGTAATTGAGAGGTATCCACCAGTGCCTGTATATTAAAATATGTTCTTCCATCTTCTGTTGCACAGCTGGGGTAAGAGGGTCTAGGTTGATTACTCATGATAATGTCTGCAATCCTTTGCAGCTGTGTGCAGGTTGAGTGAGTAAGACAGCTATCTTACTCCAAAGACCTGATTACGACCCTAGCGGTCTGGGAACTGCCATTGCTTTTTGGTGGCCACCCGCCCTCATACCTAGAGGTCCGTCTGCCAGATTATGATGCGTGTGGGGACACCTCCTCCAGACTACAGCTTCCGCCATTATTCCTGCTCTTGGAGTGGGAGAGGCAGAGGTGGCCAATGGAGGCATCCCTGCTTCTGCACTGCCATCCTCATTCGACCTTCCTTACAGCCAAACTTTTCATGGCGGAGACACCACCATGAAAAGGTCTGCAGAAAAGCAGGTAATGGGCCCATAACACAGGGCTCTTTGACAAAAACACCCTTATGTGACATGGCTGGTGCTAAGCTGGTGGCCTCTGACATCATGTGGTGTGTGCAGTGTTTTCCTTGCACAACATGGAGCAAGGCAACAGTGCGCCCGAATGACTGGAGCCACCACAGTATTACCGGCATGCTGCAGGTTCTCTCGTAGAGCCGCAGCTTGGTGCCATATGGACTGCACCGCCCCGCAGGAATGTCATAATGCTGCAATCTCGATTATGGCAGCTTGGCAGCATTCTCCATACTGCGCTGCGGGCTGGCGGTGTGCCCGCCAAAGTCGAAATCAGCCCTTAAGACAAGCATCTGCAAATAAGAAGCCTGTTATAGAAGGGGCCTTCAATGAATTGCTTATGGTCTGAGCAAGCTTTATAATTTAATCGGGCAGTTGAAAAGAAATGTGACAACTCTGTTGGGTGCTTGAAACTCGGAAACCAACCTGCTGCCGAGTTGTTATTGGGGGCGCTGTCATTCCCTGCCTGCTCCTTGCGTTGCTGTTCTGGGCTGAGGGCTGTGTTCACCGGTCTTCCCTACCACTGCATCCTCCATTTACGCTGCCGCCGAGGGGGGGACCACAGACCCCACAACACACCGCAGGTACCGCCCCGCCCACCCACTGCCACTTTAGTGCCCAGAGGCGCTTAAAGAACCGGAGCTCCCTCGAAGGAGTGGGAGCTCCGTGATAACTCTGTTGGGTGCTTGAAACTCGGAAACCTACCTGCTGCTGAGTTGTTGTTGGGGGCGCTGTCATTCCCTGCCTGCTCCTTGCGTTGCTGTTCCGGGCTGCGGGCTGTGTTCACCGGTCTCCCCCGCCGCCACATCCTCCATCTACGTAGCTGCCGAGGGGGGGACCACAGCCCCCAGAACACACCGCAGGCACCACCCCGCCCACCCACTGCCACTTTCGTGCCCAGAGGCGCTTAAAGAACCGGAGCTCCCTCGAAGGAGTGGGAGCTCCGTGATAACTCTGTGGGGTGCTTGAAACTCGGAAACCTACCTGCTGCTGAGTTGTTGTTGGGGGCGCTGTCATTCCCTGCCTGCTCCTTGCGTTGCTGTTCCGGGCTGCGGGCTGTGTTCACCGGTCTCCCCCGCCGCCACATCCTCCATCTACGTAGCTGCCGAGGGGGGGACCACAGCCCCCAGAACACACCGCAGGCACCACCCCGCCCACCCACTGCCACTTTCGTCCCCGGAGGCGCTTAAAGAACCGGAACTTCCTCCGCGTCGCGGGACGCGCGCGGGCACGCCGGGCTAAGCCCGGGCAAAGGGCGGGCCCTTTGTGGCCCTCAGAGGCCAGAGGAGGCCTGGCTGGGCAACACCTCTTACGTCCTCAATATTCAACGTGGGTTATATATCCAAAGGCACTCTGATCTATTGTCAAGTAATTGTTGGGACTACTGCCTTATCGCTCTTGGCGTTGTAATGTTTATTATCGCACATAAGGCTACATTGTAATTAAACATATAGATACCTGGATCATGTCACCAAGGGCTCCTAAGGGAAGGAAATCACTAGTGGGTGGGTCAGTGAGGGGAACACTTGACCAATTTATCACCAGGGCGGCCTCTGTGCTGGAGTTTGAGATTGCCCTCACAGAGCGCCGCCTTTCAACTGAATTACAAAACAAACGTTCATCACTGGAAACCCTCCCATTAGCGACCACCCCGACGCACACATTGGGCAACGAAAGATCTATATATAGTGATATTAGTACTCCCCCCTGTATAAAAATGATTCAATGCTATTTGAAACTAGTAGGTCACTTAGCAATAAGGATCCTAGTATAGATACAGTACTCTAAATAATTTTGGAAGAATCCTTGGTACAGAATTCTACAAACCCAAATGTCGGAAAAAAACAATGCTTCCCAATACAACCTAAAGTGCATACTTTAAAGAGGAAAAGAGGGGGTACCAGAAACGGGGGTAGGCAGGCTAAACTATATAAGACTTCACAACACCCACCAATAAAGCATATCACAGGGACGGGGAATACTCCCTTAATTCAGACTTCAGCACCTTCTCACCTAACCCAAGAGTTAATGAGCAATATTGAAGTGCTAGTAAAGTCATTACTCCTTCCACTGATAGAAAGAGTCAAGAGGATAGCCGACCAACTCTAATAGAAGCAGGTATTAAATCAAATACAGTTATACTAAAGGATTTAAAAGTCGATAAGAATCCGAAAATCCCAACAGCGGACCCTCTGATGCAATATACAAACAAGGCAGACAAAACATTAGCCACCACTCAAATTGTACCCGATAAAACTTCGATTCCTCCAAAGACCAGCAGCGGTCCAAAAACACCTAGGACAGACGGACTGGCAGAACATGAAAATAGAATAGATTCATTACAGAGAAGCAATAGTGGGGCAAATATAAATACTTGGAAAAATCACAGCCCCCATGTACAAATAGATCTGCCACCAGAAGCGGTTCCTTATGTCGCGGTATTGTCTGGGGTCCCTGAATTAATACCAGGGAAAACTGAAGGATACCGTGAACTCAAAAACAAAGTTATATACTGGTTAAGGAACAATAGACCGCTACCCCCTAACATCAATGGGGAAATGTTGCATGTTAGAAGACTCAGATGGGTGGGACAGAGGACCAAAGATATTGAGGGTGATGTTATATTAATCAATTTCAGGGACCGTAGGGTTACTTCATACCTTAATGATTGGTATCATGAGAGCGCAGGAGTGGGGATCCAGGTACATTATCTGAGTTACTTTTATCCTAGGTCTTCACTACCTCAACAACCCAGGTTAATGAATCCCTATAATAATGTGGTGGGGGGGTTCTATTTTTAACATCCCCATTTCAAATCGTTTTGCTGCATTTACAGGGCTTGATGGGGTAGATTGAATCAACAGTGAAACGTCTATGGCACATTGTGTATACGATGTCAATGACTTACCTAAGGCCCCCAAAGTCAATCAACCCATCACCCTCTCTCCAAGGCTGGGCATCACTAATTGCATCACTAATGCTCAGCCGTCAATGTCGGACAATCGGAAAAGTAAGTTTGAGGTTAGGATGGGCGTGATAAACTATGTACCAAACATCTCCCAGCCAGCCATTAAGGCGTTCCCTGGGGATGGAAGCCTTGACAATAGTACACTACAATCTCCACCTAATGAAATCATTAAGTGTACAAGCCACCAAAAACATGAGATGCCCAGGGTTCATAGAATTATTCAAAATATTCAGGCTATTTCCTGGAACATTGCAGGCTTGCGGAGGAATATACATGAGATAGGGTGGAATACCTACATCGAATCTGGCGATGTGATACTTCTACAGGAGACATGGCTCCTGGACATCCCACATAGGGTGGCTATAAAACATATACTGTGGAGGCAAGTCGTTCAACCAGGGGTAGACCTGCGGGGGGACTTGTGATTTGGATACGGGTCTCCCTTGGAATTACAATTGTCCCCTTGGATATCCCGTCAAAAGACATACTGGGCCGCAAATTAATTTCAAAAGATGGCGGGGTAGTGTACTTATTTAATGTTTATAATAAACCCTCTCCTGCACATCTGGAGTCAGCAGTAATTTCCCAGTTGGAACTATTTCTTGATAACTTGGGGCACGGAAAAAATATCATTATTGGAGGTGACTTAAATTGTAATTTTGAGCCGGTGTTGCGGTTTGGAAATATAATGGAAAATTAAGATCACTCATTTAACATTCTAGAGTTAAAAAGCAACAAAGTAGTCAAATGTACAGTTGCTGTGACTCAACTTCTAAGGGCCATAATTTCCCATAATCTCAGATCTTGCAACGGACGTCTCCCGTCTGACAGACCCAAAGCACACACATTTAATAGAGGTAATTCACGCAGTAGTATTGACTACTTTATAGTGTCATTGGGCTTTTGGAGTAATTTGGTCGATCTAAAAATAGATGAGAGAATTGAGAGTGATCATCGACCTCTGAGACTGAAGATGCTCTCTGGTTTCTTCCATCCCTTGTTTGCAAATGAGGATAAGATAGATTGCCTGGATGATGAAATTGTGCTAACGGGTAGTAACTGAGCTATTAAATGGCCTTCTATCCTAGGGAATGCAAGCGCAATGGCTAATATTTATTTAACAATTGCAGAAATCATGGCACCAATAATAGAGCACCGAACAGGCCAACTAGCTATAACAGAACTTTATACTAGACTGGTCAGACAACTCGGACCAGTTTTAACCAAAGCTGTCCGAATGAAAAAGCCAGGAGCTGTGGCTGGGTCTAGTTTAGGTAACCCGTGGTTTAATGGGGCTTGCAGATTAGCTAAACGGCAGCTGATTATGGCTATTAAGAGCAAGCAGATTGACAGGATACGGGATAAAAGGCACTTATATAAACAAGCTATCGCAGCTGCAAAAAGATCCTGGGACGAAGAGATATCGTCTGACTTATTACGTGCAGCAAAAGAGAAAGACCAGGCAGGATTTTGGAATCTGGTGGCCAAAGATAATAGGGCAGGCAGGTCACAAAGGGATTTATTTCTCGATGAAAATACCTGGGTAAACCATTTTACATCTTTATATTCTGATCCCAATGGTAACCATTTCGCCCTATCAGAGGAAATGATATCGGATGCCAAAGCAGCTGATTTATACTTTACGTTAGATGAAACTACGGCTATACTGGGATCCGTTAAATCTGGTAAGGCGCCAGGCCCAGATAAAATTCCGGGAGATCTCCTTAAACACGACTGAATGGTTTGGGTCCCATATATTAATCTACTGTGCAATGCGATGGCCAAATTTGAACCAATACCACATACAAGGAAGGGGGCTGAAATAGTCACCATTTTTAAAAAGCATGACCCGGCAAATTACCGTCCTATCAGCTTGATAGACATACCGCAGAAATTGTATGCCAAGCATCTGTTATTAAGGTTAACTGATTGGCTTGAAGATACTGGGTTGTTATCTAAGTACCAAGCGGGGTTCAGGAAGAAGACGAGTACTATTGATCAAGTCTTCAGGTTCCTCTGTCTATGTTGGAAATACATATCCCTTAGAAAAGGCAGCTTATATGTAGCTTTTGTCGATTTGAAGGCCGCATTCAACATGGTACCTAGAAGACTTCTTTGGTCATGCTTGAAGGATCTGGGAGTACCGATCGAATTATTGGCCCAGATAATCAGGCTGCACGAGGGGACTTATGCAAATGTGAGATGGGGGCCTAGGGGTCAACTTACCAGGGACATAGATGTGAACAGGGGAGTGCGCCAGGGCTGTGTCCTGGCGCCTACCCTGTTTACATTATATGTAAATGATATTCCAACTTCCTGGAGGGTTGTAATAATGATTCCCCTAAGCTGGCTGGGGAAACAATTCCAGCCTTACTTTTTGCAGATGACACCATCTTTATCTCACAAACCCCTCATGAGCTTCAGAGCCTGCTGAATTCTTTTCACTTATACTGCGTCAATAAGGGCTTACAAATTAACGCCAGCATGACCAAATACATGTCCATTAACCCTCACAAATCTTTTAAAAATAATCTGGAACTAAATAGTCAAAAATTGGAATTTGTACATAGTTTTAACTATCTAGGCATTACAGTTGATTCTAAACTATCGTGGAAGGCTCAATTAGAGAGAAGCAGATTAGTTCTTATTCAAAATAGTGTTCCCATTGCAAAAAAAAATGCGGGAGTACTACACAAGCTATTTCCCCAGCACTAGAAGTTTACAAATTCAAGGCGCAGGCGGCTGCCTTGTACGGGGCAGAAGTTTGGGGTCCTTACAGCAAACATAACTTTGGAACAAATGAAAATAAATGTATCCGAAAGTTATTGTCATTACCTATCGGGACACCGATGCTTCCAGTAATGCTGGACCTCGATCTGAAACGCACTGATAACCTAGCAGTACTTCTTCCACTTTTATTTTGGGTAAGAATTTGGGCAACAATAGAGCTAGAACACTACAAAAAAGGCATTACAGGAGATAATGAGAGCGGGTGCCACAAAGTCAATTCCGTGGTTACAGCATGTTTCATCATGGTTCATAAAAATAGGACTACCCCACTATTGGAACGAGCCTTCAAATTTGACTACACTTTGTAGCAAAACCGTAGAACTATCCTTTTGGAATCATATTAATAGTAAACTTTTACAAGATTCTGCTTTCCTTTTATTCAAAGATACCGCCTCATTCGAACTTCTATTGGATGAGATATGCCCACAAATTGCAAAATCATTGAATCTCAAATTCAGGTATGGAGTACTGCAAACAAATTGTGGTAAATAAATAATTAATTACCTGATCTATTTTTGACTATAATCAATAAACGGTTAGCTCAATAAATAAGAGTCAAGATACGAGGTAGCTGGAGTATACAGGCTTTAATTAATCATAAAAGGACAGGAACAGGACAGCCTGCATGGGAATAGGATGGCAGCTGCCGGGGGCAGGATCTGGGAGCATAAGGGGTAACTTTTAATAACAGTGCACAATATTTATAGTTAAACAAATACATTGCATTCAATACAGTAGGCGTAGCAGTAGGCGGAGTTTGTAACAGTCGCGAAAGATAAGGCATAAAGTGGGTGTAACAAGAGGTGTGTACAGGGCGTATACATAGACATGTGATGTAAACGTAACAGAATATGTCATAAAAAGGGGCGGAAACATGGAGGGGGGCTACCTGAGCAGCTGGGACCTCTAACCTAGTGGTGCGCGCAAACTGGCAATGACGTGTTACCAGGGAGAACTGGGGGCTATGACTTCTGCCCTAGAAGAGGAGACTAAAGTCTGGAGGGTCAGAGCGACATGTGCCTAGGCATATCTAGTATCTGGTGTTTATAGTACATGTTGATAGAATCCAAGAGTTATCAGGGCAAAGGCTAACAGACACTAAGACTGGTGCATACATAATTCTATATGTAGTGCGTGTGCGAGGAATATTCTATGAATATTAATACAGTATTTCTCTTACATGGAGACATAAAGGCTAGACCATGACGGAAACTATTGATGTGATTCAGTAGCTTAGGAATGCAGAGAAGGAGGGCTGGACTGATAATTGGAAGCATAACATACTCTTGGCAGACTGGGAGGCAGAGCCAGGCCGGGCCGGGCACTGCGAGGCATGAAGTAAGTGAAGGGTCAGGGATACAGGTGGGGGCTGTATCGCTCCTCGGAGAGGGTTCAGGAGACAGGAGCTGAATCTGAGTCCGGGCCCTTTTGAGGCCTAGAAACGGGGATAATTCAATGAATTAAAGTGCACACTGTAAAACGTGGCAACGTAGCTTTACATAGGCCTAATATTCGTTGTATTCACAAAGACTGGAAACTGCCATACTAGAGATGGACACAACTGTAATTGCGTCTTTAATTGATCAGAGGGGAATACATGCATATCGATCATGCACATATATCATAACATGGGGAACACGTAGGCACATATAACATGGCAAAATTTACTTTTCCACATTCCCTCCTTGTGCCCTACGTTTCCATCAGGAAACATCTATATTCATGATACCATCTATCATTTCGTATAGCATCATTTGCTCATCTCGAATTGTCTTGGAACGGGACATAGGACTAGGAATACAAGAGGTAGCACAAATGCCGCAAATCGCAGGGCCACATTGTATACAGAGGCAGCAACTGAATATGATCATTACTGCAATACCTAGGAATGACAATACTTTCCATCCCCAGGCAGATATAATACTCCAGAGCCAACTGGACCATGTCCAGGTGCCTGGATTCTGGTGTAACTGATGGGCAATTTTATGAAGTCTGGTTATAGCTGAAAAAACAGACGGCGCGTTATTAGGAATGAAAATGCAGCAACTAGATCCGATGACTCTACATGCTCCTCCTCTATCGGCCAGTATGACGTCAAGAACGAGACGATTTTGGAGCACGACAAATCTCATAGCAGATTGCTCTTCGGTTAAGTTACCTAGAGCAGAAGTAGTTTCATTCACTACTGCTTCAAGGGTTCTGGTTAACCTACGTATTAACTTACTATTCTGGACAGGGCCTATAAAGAAGAAGAAACCTTTATTGAAATCTTGATATTGTTCTAGAGCAGTTTCAGTTTGATCGACAATTGGGGACTCGATCTCCCTTCTATGTCTGACGTGTACTAGATGTGTGTTTCTGTGATAATCAGATGGGGCTAGAAACACTGGTGGCAGTAGGAAGGCAATGTAACATGTTCCATCCCAATCGAGGGGTAGACGAATATATGCGGTCTGACCACAAACAAAATAAGAATGACGTGAGGCTTTGAAAATAGATTTCCCACTGGCACTATACTCGACAGTAGTAATACAATCACTATGTCCTACATGTGCGGAACCATTCTTTCTGACACATAATTCGCCTTTGACTGGTAGTACTGAAATAGCAGGTAAGTCTGGAGTAGTATCAGACTGAACATTCAGGACCATAAAATTCGAAGAATAATTACCTAAATTATAAACTTCATTTTCTAGATCTAACCCTGTTCTATGGGAGAGACCTTGCTTGTCTGGAAAACATGTTCTGTTCAGAAGGGACATATCATTGGAGGATGACGTTAACGTGGACCATGCTCCACACGAACCATTATGTGAAAATGGATAAGGAAAGAGTGGCAGAACTCCCTTCGGTGTCTGGAAAGGGGGGAGTCGACCACACACCCAACAATTAGTGGCATTGCTGGTCTGGTGTGAATAGTGTAACATTCGGATGAATGTACTATTACGCATAGCAAGACGATTGGATAGCTCGTGAGGAGGCAGATCACTAAATGTGTGCTCTACTGTAGCATTAGAAAACATATTTACATGTGAACTTGGAAAACATAAATGCAATGCATAACTTGTGCAGGTAACCATCAAACTTAGAAACAATAAGAAACTTAGAAAAACGATACATCTGATAGAGTTTTGACTAACTCTCTCACTATGGGGGTCTATCTCATACATGTCAGAAACCTGTCTAACCGTTTCACCCGAGAGGGACTTAGACAATTAAACTGGCTGACTTATTTTACTAGACCGGAGTTTTAACTTATACTCCTGCTGCGGAGTTTTCTCTAACAGAGGAGGCTTGAGTTCAGAGTCTGTTTTTAGGCAGTCCTTAGAAATGGAACAGTCCTTTTCGAATGTCTTTTTACGAAGTCCATGGAATTTCTTGATGTGGGACAGATGGACCCATCCCTTGCGGCCCTCCAACTTCACGGCCGTGCGGGTGGTCAGAAGGACAAGTCGCGGCTCCTTCCAGCGAGGCTCTAGCGGACTTGAACGATCAAAGTTCCTGACCAACACGAGGTCGCCTGGAATGACCTCATGCGGTTTCACTTCAGTATTGTCTGGGAATGCAGCGGCAACCTGTGAACGACAAGAGTGTAGGGCAGACATCAAGGAAGCTAGGTAATCTGTCAGCATATTACTGGAAACATCTGTAATACTGCGGGGCCTAGGTGTACCCCACATATTTGGGGGGCGGCCGAATACGACCTCGTAAGGGGACAGACCTGATCTGGAATGTGCAACCATCCTCATGAAGAATAAAGCAACTGGCAGGGCAACTAGCCAGTCTACACCTTTCTCTTTACATGTCTTAGCAATACGGACTTTCAGAGTTTGATTATGTCTCTCTACGAGACCGGCTGCTTCAGGATGGCGCACACAATGGAACTTCCACTGGTACCCTAACAGAAGGGAAACATGTTTCATTAGCTCGGATGAGAATGGCTGGCCGTTATCAGAATACACAACCCTAGGGAGTCCATAACGGGGAAAGAATTCACGAACCAACTGCCTGGCAGTGGTCGTGGCTGTGTAATCTGGAACTGGATATGCTTCTGTCCACCTGGACAAAGCGCATACAACTACGAGGACATACTTGAAACCTCGACATCGCTCCATCTGAATATAATCCATCTGGAGGACTTCAAAAGGGTGGTCAGGGGGTTGGAATCCACCTTGTTCCACCGGGACACTTTTACCTGGATTGAACTGGCAACATATCATACAGGTACGGACTTTCTGCTTGGCTGCAGCTCGTAAGTGCTTGTTGAACCAAAGGTTCTGGATACTGTCTAACATAGCTTTTTCTCCTAGATGTGCTGGACTATGTGCGGTATTAATAATGACTTGAACCATAGAGTCGGGGAGAAACCATGTGGCTTTTCCCTTCGTCACCCATCCCTGATCTGTCTGGACCCCTCCTTGTTCAGACCATTTCTTGATTTCTTCGGGAGTAGCATGTAACTGTATGTCTATGACATCTTGTGTAGGGTCCTTAACTGTCATACAAGTAGTCTGTTCTGGAGTGGATGTCTGTGTCTTGTTAACTGGAATGTCTGGTGTCTGAGCTGTAAGCTTGGCTGTTCGATCTGCTAGATCATTACCTTGGGAAATAATGTCAGTAATTTTCGTGTGTGCCTTGCACTTCATGATAGCGATAGCTGTCGGTAAATGTATTGCATCTAACAGAGCTTGAATGAGGAGACCATGCTGAATCTTGGTTCCATGAGAAGTCATGAAACCTCTCTCCTGCCAGAGCACTCCGAAGTCGTGTACAACTCCGAATGCATAACGTGAATCTGTATATATGTTTACTTTCAGGTTCTTGGCACGTATGCAGGCTTGGGTCAGAGCAACTAGCTCTGCTGCTTGAGCAGACAGGGTGTCAATACGGTGTGTTTCAATAACTTCAGTTTCAGTAGTCACTGCATACGCGGCTACTAGTTCTCCTGTACTTGTTCTCATACATGAACCATCCACATAAAATGTGAGGTCGGGATTAGGTAATGCAATGTCTGTCAGGTCTTGTCTTGGCTTAGTCATAGTGTTAATGACTTCCACACAGTCATGTGTGGCAGGATTTGAAGTAACTGACGGTAACAGTGTAGCTGGATTTAAAACGTTGCAGCGTCTGATTTCTATGTGTGGCTGGAACAGTGTCAGTTCATAACTTGTTAAACGTGCAATTGTCAAGTGCTGAGTCTGTGTTCGGTTTAAAAGAACTTCCACGGAATGTGGGACTTGTACTGTCAGGGAGTGTCCTAATACTATGGAATCACTTTGTCTGATAGCTAGAGCTGTAGCTGCAACTGACTTGAGGCACGCAGGCAAAGCCTGGGCTACTGGATCTAGTGTGCTCGAAAAATAAGCACAGGGCTTGTATTGTCCTGCTTGATCTTGTGTGAGAACAGATAATGCAGTACCATCACGTTCTGTGACAAAAAGTGTAAAAGGCTTACTGTAGTTCGGTGTTGCTAGAACAGGTGCTTGGCATAAGGCTTTCTTTAATTCATTAAAAGCAAGTGTATGTTCAGATGTCTAAGGGAGGTCGTTAACTGTATCAGTGGTTTAGCTAGAAATGCATACTGAGGAATCCATTGTCTGCAGTAAGAAGTGAGGCCAATAAAAGCTCGTACCTCCTTCTGTGTCTTGGGCTGTGGAAGACTCGCTATTAACTGGATACGGTCTGGTGTCAACTGCCTACCCCACTTGGACAGTAAGTGGCCTAAGTAGATCACTTGCTGGACACAGAATTGTAATTTGGAAGGGGACACCTTGTGCCCCATCTCGGCTAGGAAATACAGGACTGTAAGTGACGCATGCTCGCAGTCACGTTCAGAACGGGCTGTGATCAATAGATCATCGACATACTGGAGCAGGGCAGTGTCAGTTGGCATGTGAATATTGTCTAGCTGTCTTTTAAGTGCTTGACTGTAAATACTAGGACTTTCTGTGAAACCTTGAGGAGCTCGTGTGAATTTATAGCTCCGTCCATTTAAACAAAAACCGAAAAGGTACTGGCTGTCTGGATGAATGGGGACACTGAAAAATGCGTTCTTGAGGTCTATAACAGTGAAAAATGTAGCTTCGGAATCAATGGCTGTTAATAGGGAAGAAATATCTGGGACTACTGGATACTGGGGTATGATACATTTATTAAGTTCTCGAAGGTCAATCACTAATCGATATACTGGAGGTGCATTTGGATCAGTACGTTTCATGACTGGAATGATAGGAGAATTACATACATTGGAGTCAGTTTCTACAACCACTCCTTGAGCAATAAGCTCGTCAATAATTTTGGATAAGGCTGCTACAGCCTCAGGTGGCAATCTATACTGTCTGATTCGTGGCAAAACTATACCTTGCTTGAGAGTCACACGATGGGGTGTGATTTGCATAAAACCTACATCAGTTGGACCTTGCGCCCATAAATGCTGCGGTACATTTGACAATCTTGGATCAAAATCCCGTAATACATAGTGACCTTTGAAGTCACGCAAATACAAACGTATTCCTTCTGGAGAGCAGCAAATAACTGCACCTAATTCTTTCAATGTTTTGATGCCTAACAAATTTTCTGGACATGACTTCGTAAGCAACAAATCAGTAGTTCGGGACTATGGACCAACTTCTAGAGAAACTGGCTTTGAAATCTCGTTCACAATAGGCGTTTCCTGAAAATCCAAGGGAAACATTTCTATAGCCTGAGAGCGGAGCCCCTGGAACCTCGTCATGACTGATAGTAGTCCTACTTGCCCCTGTATCAATCAAAAACTTTCTGTCTTTCCCTAATACTTGACTGTGTACATAGGGACCCTCTTGATCTACAGGTATCTCGATGAGAGGCAAGCCTACCTCCCTCTCTAGGCTGTTTCATGAATACTGTTGATACTCTGGATACTCTGACTGAGCATACTGGTACATCTGCTGTGTAACATGCTGTGTTGCAGCGATAGGCTGCGGTGCTGGAACTGTCTGTTGTGCATTCTGTGGTGACTGAGAAATCTGTGAAACTTGTTCTTGTCTAGGCGGACGTGGTCTTTCTTTAGTCTTACCAGTAGCTATGTTGTGTTTCAGAACTGCACACTCGTTTATAAAATGACCTGGCTGTTTACAATAATTGCATGTCCCTTTAACGGGAGCTGCAGGATGACTGGCTTGATTCGGACCCCTCTTCTGACTGTCTTGTGGAACAGATTGTGCAACTAGTACTTTCATTTTCGTGTCTTTCATACGTCTCCTTTCGTGTTCTTGCTCTTCCCTGATTCTATTCTGGTGATACTGGAGCATCTGAAGCATTTGTGACGGGGTACTAGCTTGCCAGGTACTTTCGACTTTCAAAACTCGATTTTTAACTTGTGGACTTGAATTCTCGACTAGTTTAGTAACAAAAAGATGAGGGTATGACTCGCTACCTGTCTTCAAACCACTGTTAATAATAAAACATTTTTCAAATCTGGAATAAAAATCACTAGTGTCTTCATCCTGTTTCTGTTTGCATGCTGAGATTGCATCCCAATCTTCCTTTTTCGTGGCTAGTAACCTTGGCAAAACTTGTATCAATAACTCGGGCAATACTTTACATTTGTCCCCAAGACCGGTACCTGGTACTCGTATTTTATCTTCAGCTTCTAGAGCTGTCCAATCAATCTTTTTCTCTCCCACCTCCCATTCTTTTTCCTTGAGTTTTTCATATACCCCTGCGGGCAACAGGACCTTTAGCATTTTAATGATATCTGGATACGTGTATTCTCCCATACGGAGCATGTCTTTTAATTCTCGATGGAACCCTGCTGGATCTTTGTCGTGACAGGGAATTAATTTCTTCATCTCTAAGAGTTCCATCTTTGTGATAGGGGTGTAAACAAATACTCGTTGCATTTCACCACCCTCTGTCCTAACTGGGTGTACTTCCCGTAATGGATGCTGTCTATCTATGTAAAATGGTTTACTTTCTGGAGGTGAGACGTGAACAAAATGCGGATTCAGAAACGTTCTATATTTGTGGCGCTGTTCTAGAATAACACTAATTAAATCGGTACCTAAACCTCTCCATCTATATTGGAGTAACTCGTTCAGAACATCGTGTAACGGACCTGGGTCAGAATGTTGCCCCTCATACAGTGTAATGAGGTGCTGGATCATATACATACCCACCAGTCGCTGCTCGGCTGGGGGCAGTTTCAGAAACATTTGTGCCACTATTTCGTCTGGAAAAGTGGTAGAATCAGTAGTCCATCGGACTGCTGATCGGGCTAGTTCTTGTTCATGCATAGTACTAAGTTCACTATAACCGATTCGTGATTTCAGAATGTGATCGGTAACTTGAAATACTTGCTCGAGAGAACCTTGTTCTGGTGCTGGAGGAGGAAAGACTTTCTTGTGTTCTAGGCGTGAATGTCGGTCGGGAAGTCTAGATTTACCTACATACGCTATTCTGGTAGGATTCTCGTCGTCTACCTCTTCAGTATCAGAGTCGTCTTCTTTCTCGCTTACTTGTGCTGCTTTGCGTTTCTTGTGCAACCTTATTATTTCCTTACGAATTTTCTTGTACATACTCTCTATACTACTGAGTGTCTTGTGTCTTCCCTCGGCTATATGATCACTCCACTTTGTCAGAACTCTCATTTCGGTCGGATCTTTAGTCGGATAATCTTGTTCCCTTATTAAACAATTAACTAGAAACTTTAATAGCATGCGCTGAGTCTCAGCTTTCCTTAGAGACATGGCTTCGCCAATACTTTCTGGATCATCCCCTGTACGGATGAAACGATATACTCTGTCTAGATCTTCTTTCATATTCGGTAGGGTGTCCAAATACTCGGTCACCCGTCTTACGCGCAATGAATATATAACCATATTATCATCGCCTGGGACTGGATCATAACGGCATTCGGTGAGAGCTCGCTTGATATCTGCAACTGACTGAAATTTAGGCGTACGCTGTAACGCACGTTCATGTAACTCGACTAACGTTACACGTTTGGGTTGGGGCGGGGTACGAGGAGGACCTCCCCCCGCGGCCCCTATACTAGAATCGTCGACTGATACTCTTCGTGCTGGCAGAGTGACCGATGTAGCGGGAACTTGTACCATGGGCTGGACCGGGGGTACCGTAACAGGTACTGTGACTAGGTGCCCCGGTGGCTGGAGGAACAGGAATTACATTATTTACAGGAGCTGGCGGAGCAGGATTTGCATATTCTGGGACTGTGTCGTCCAAATAGGACGAGAGAAAAATATCAGCTGCGGTCTGTTTGTGACGTAGCTTAATCGGAACTAATGGCGGCGGAAAATTACATGGTGCTTCCGGGGTTGCTTTTGGCAAGCCCTCGGCAAGAAGAGGATACATACCCTTAATAAGGGCATTTCTCTGTCTGTCTGACTGTTCGGCTTTAACTCGTTCACCTATTTCGATTAATTCCCTTTCTTGGGCTCTTTCTGAGGATTCCCTACTTAATTCTAACTTTCTGATTTCTTTTTCGGTTCTTTTATGAGATTCTTTGCGCCATAACTCGATGGCATCTTTCTGGGACTGTCTGGATTTCTTTTTCCATAATGCTTCTTCTACTCGCATGATGCACTCGGCATCCCATGTACCTGATACAGGCCATCTATATTTCTCTTCTAGATCTTTAGTATACTCGACCCATAAGTCTAGATATAATATGGCACTTATGCCATGTTTATGATACATAAAATGACCTGGACTGTCCCTAGACGGGACAGGAACTGCTTCTTCGAGCAGACCTTTTCTGGTTTTTAACTGACGTAATTTCGAGAACAGAGGCATGACTTAGACTGGAATCTGGACACAATACAATACACGATAAACACAATAATAACTTGAAAACAAATCACTCATACCACGACATTGAAAACACATGAAATAACATTTAAAATAACAGTTCGGACAGAATATTACCTGAAATACTGAAAACAGAAACACATGAATTTCTCGAGAACAGAACTGACTGGACTGACTAGATGTACTGCTAAAACAGTACGAAAACTTACCGGTCTCATAAAGAGACACGTCAGGACCCGCATCCACCTAGGTGGACACTTCGTGTTGGATCTGTGTACCCAAACCCACGGACCAGAGACAAATTAATTGACCCTGTCTAGATACTACCCCAGCAACGGTACTCACCGGGCAGCAAGAACGGAAGGCCTCGGACTGGACTGGACTGCTACGACGACGGACGGACGAACTTCGGACTTCAGTTACAGGTGGGCCTCCGGATACCTCGGACCTTGGACTCTCGGCTTGGGCTCTGGTCGGGACTCGCCGCGTTCCTCCACCGCCTCGTCTGGACGCTGGACCGCAACCTCCGTCTCCTCCGTGGGCCTGAGGGATACTTGAAGCAGAAATATCTGCACGTGGCCGGTATGGTTCCGTCACGGCTGCAGAGGATCAGGGGGCCTGCGTGGCTTCTCCGGCGCGAGGGGAAAGGGCAAGTCCCTATTCGGGCGCCATTATGTGGTAAATAAAAAATTAATTACCTGATCTATTTTTGACTATAATCAATAAACGGTTAGCTCAATAAATAAGAGTCAAGATACGAGGTAGCTGGAGTATACAGGCTTTAATTAATCATAAAAGGACAGGAACAGGACAGCCTGCATGGGAATAGGATGGCAGCTGCCGGGGGCAGGATCTGGGAGCATAAGGGGTAACTTTTAATAACAGTGCACAATATTTATAGTTATACAAATACATTGCATTCAATACAGTAGGCGTAGCAGTAGGCGGAGTTTGTAACAGTCGCGAAAGATAAGGCATAAAGTGGGTGTAACAAGAGGTGTGTACAGGGCGTATACATAGACATGTGATGTAAACGTAACAGAATATGTCATAAAAAGGGGCGGAAACATGAAGGGGGGCTACCTGAGCAGCTGGGACCTCTAACCTAGTGGTGCGCGCAAACTGGCAATGACGTGTTACCAGGGAGAACTGGGGGCTATGACTTCTGCCCTAGAAGAGGAAACTAAAGTCTGGAGGGTCAGAGCGACATGTGCCTAGGCATATCTAGTATCTGGTGTTTATAGTACATGTTGATAGAATCCAAGAGTTATCAGGGCAAAGGCTAACAGACACTAAGACTGGTGCATACATAATTCTATATGTAGTGCGTGTGCGAGGAATATTCTATGAATATTAATACAGTATTTCTCTTACATGGAGACATAAAGGCTAGACCATGACGGAAACTATTGATGTGATTCAGTAGCTTAGGAATGCAGAGAAGGAGGGCTGGACTGATAACTGGAAGCATAACATACTCTTGGCAGACTGGGAGGCAGAGCCAGGCCGGGCCGGGCACTGCGAGGCATGAAGTAAGTGAAGGGTCAGGGATACAGGTGGGGGCTGTATCGCTCCTCGGAGAGGGTTCAGGAGACAGGAGCTGAATCTGAGTCCGGGCCCTTTTGAGGCCTAGAAACGGGGATAATTCAATGAATTAAAGTGCACACTGTAAAACGTGGCAACGTAGCTTTACATAGGCCTAATATTCGTTGTATTCACAAAGACTGGAAACTGGCATACTAGAGATGGACACAACTGTAATTGCGTCTTTAATTGATCAGAGGGGAATACATGCATATCGATCATGCACATATATAATAACATGGGGAACACGTAGGCACATATAACATGGCAAAATGTACTTTTCCACAAAATGGAAATACATCGAAATGGGATCATAATAGAACCATTAAGGATTATGATAAGTGCGTATTTTGTAAACATTCATGTGAAGCTACGGAGGATGATGCACATATTCTTTTCTGCTGCCCTTTATATGATACACCGAGAAAGAATTGGGTAAAACCATTGTGTATTAGTCTAAACTTAAGACAGTGTAGAGAGGCAGAACATGTACTGAGAACGGATACTACGCAATTGGCAGTCTTCAGTGTATCGAGATTCCTCTCTTCTGTGATGTATATTAGAACAAAAAAAGGATGGAGATTATAAAAAATAACAACTTGTACAGATTTTTGTATTGTTCCAGAGTTTAAGATTTTTAAGGGTTAGTACCTGCAGAAATGTATGACCCCCTTCTTCTTGTGACTCTCCTTTTTTATATATATTGTATGTAACTGATGGACAATATGAGTAACACCATTTTATAAGGTTGTACATAGAGATTTTAAATATTTTAGGCTATTTATTGTATTAATGGAAAATTATTTTCTTCTTATGGTTAATTTTATTCATGCCGGACTGCTAGATTGTATGTGTATGAAATAGAATCTTTTTTTGGGGGGGGACCCTCGCTATTGAAGTATGAAATTAAGAATTGATAATCTGATGTTTTCTTATGTACTTTTATGATCTAAAAGATCGAAATAAAGTTTTTTTTTATTGATTTGAAATGTCACCATTTATTATTTACTACTGTCAGTCTGTAGTGCTATACTGTATGTTTGTAGAATTTTACTGTAAACAAGCTGGAGGTGAAAGCTGACCAAAATAAAAATTGCACATAGGCTGAACTTACTGAATAATTAATGTCTCTTTCTAAAAGTATTACAAAAGGGGATGATGGACGGAGCGTTTGAGCAAATCAAACACTCACCCCCAGTCAACTGATCTGGGTTTAATCCATCACCATTCTTTAGCCCACTCAGCCACCCCATTTCAGACATGGCTATATGCAAATCAGTGTGACCCTGTGCCTCATGGGAACAGTCCAGCCCGAACTGCCAAGCCATGTCTTCCATGGACCGGAAACAAGCATCCTAGGACCGGTTTCGGATTCATAATCCTCATCAGCCAGGCTATCTTGAATCCAGAGGCCAAGTGAGCAAGGGACTCACGTCTGAGCATACCCTGCCACACTTAGGGCGAACAAAGCGATACAAAAGGGGATGATGGATGGAGCGTTTGAGCAAATCAAACACTCACCCCCAGTCAACTGATCTGGGTTTAATCCATCACCATTCTTTAGCTCTCTCAGCCACCCCATTTCAGACATGGCTATATGCAAATCAGTCTGACCCTGTGCCTCATGGGAACAGTCCAGCCCGGACTGCCAAGCCATGTCTTCCATGGACCGGAAACAAGCATTCTGGGACCGGTTTTGGATTCATAATCCTCATCAGCCAGACTATCTTGAATCCAGTGGCCAAGTGAGCAAGGGACTCACGTCTGAGCATACCCTGCCACACTTAGGGCGAACAAAGCGATACAAAAGGGGATGATGGACGGAGCGTTTGAGCAAATCAAACACTCACCCCCAGTCAACTGATCTGGGTTTAATCCCTTACCATTCTTTGGCCCACTCAGCCACCCCATTTCAGACATGGCTATATGCAAACCCGTCTGACATTGTGCCTCATGGGAACAGTCCAGCCCGAACTGCAAGCCATGTCTTCCATGGACCGGAAACAAGCATCCTGGGACCGGTTTCGGATTCATAATCCTCATCAGCCAGTCTATCTTGAATCCAGTGGCCAAGTGAGCAAGGGACTCACGTCTGAGCAAACCCAGCCACACTTAGGGCGAACAAAGCGATACAAAAGGGCATGATGGACAGAGTGTTTGAGCAAATCAAACACTCACCCCCAGTCAACTGATTTGGGTTTAATCCATCACCATTCTTTAGCCCACTCAGCCACCCCATTTCAGACATGGCTATACGCAAATCAGTCTGACCCTGTGCCTCATGGGATCAGTCCAGCCCGAACTGCCAAGCCATGTCTTCCATGGACCAGAAACAAGCATCCTGGGACCGGTTTCGGATTCATAATCCTCATCAGCCAGGCTATCTTGAATCCAGTGGCCAAGTGAGCAAGGGACTCACGTCTGAGCATACCCTGCCACACTTAGGACAAACAAAGCGATGCAAAAGGGGATGATGGACGGAGCGTTTGAGCAAATCAAACACTCACCCCCAGTCAACTGATCTGAGTTTAATCCATCACCATTCTTTAGCCCACTCAGCCACCCCATTTCAGACATGGCTATATGCAAATCAGTCTGACCCTGTGCCTCATGGGAACATAATCCTCATCAGCCAGGCTATCTTGAATCCAGTGGCCAAGTGAGCAAGGGACTCACGTCTGAGCATACCCTGCCACACTTAGGGCGAACTTCTTACATTTTTAACATAACGCATTCTTTATGTATCATGTTAATCATAATTTAATTTTCAACATCATTCTACAAAATCATCAAAGGAACCATGCAAAATGTTACAAAAAAACAACATCAAAACACTAGAGCATGTCATCTATTACGCATGTTAACAAATGAATATCAGATACCCTACTTGACTCTGATTCACAAAGAAACGGTGTCTATTTAAAGTATGTGTCTATCTAAATCTGCAAATTTTCTGAGAAAATTGCACGACTTCCGAGCTGTCAAGGACCTACTCACGAGAATGCCATAACTGCAGAGGGACAGAAGGGCTGTCAGAACTCTCTTGTGGGAAAGTCGCAGCGCTGCGTGTTTGGCTTTCCGTTTCCTGTTTGACTTGCATCTTTACATAATGCGGTTACTTAACAGCGGCTCTCACTTTGCCGCTTGGGTGCAGCCATATTTTTTTAGCAGTTAAAACAAACAAGCATTTGCAATGCAATAGGACTCGCATTTACGGGAGACCTATTGCATTGGAAACAGGAACTGCAGGCATGTGAGAAAGCATGAACGGGAGTGCTGTGGGGGCCAGAGAATGGGGCGAAAAGTGTGGGGTTGTGCCATGATTAGAAAATAGTGCTCGAAGTAAAGGGGCCAGTAGCCATAGAAAAAATACTAATGAGAAAATGACTGTCATGAGGAGGCACTAACAGGCCTAAAACAAATCATAAGGCAGCATTTAGGATCTAAACCAATGAAATGGGCGGAGAGTGGGCGGAGCTTCCATAAAGCTTCCACATCATACAAATACTGCATGCCTGGTAAAGCAAGCAGCGCTGCCGCTATAGGCTCGACCTAAAAAGGGCAGAGGGGAACATTTTTTTTAAAAAGCACGTGCTCTGAATATGCATGTTTTAGTGATTGATCACATAAAAAGGTACAAGGCAGCAGTTGACGATAAAAACTCTGAATAGTATTAGAGGAATGTTCTACATGCAATAATGTTAACTAGGTATTTCTAACATGCTCTTAACATCATCTGAACGGGCCCACCAGGGTGTCTGTTACCATACAACAGAGGTGATGAAAAGCACAATTGTGAGAGGATTGGTATTAAAAGTCTTCAGGAGAACAAAAGATATTTCATGCTATATGATTCTTTTGCATTCTGTAACATAAGACGGCCTTATAAAAACTTAGTGTGCCCCTTCCTGCTGGTCCTTTTTTCTTACATACTAAATGTCAAATCTATACTATAAAAATAATTCTAACATACTGTTAGAAAACACCTCTTTTTAAGTGGTAACCCCTATTTTTGCAGACTGCTATTTCAGGATTTTTAACTCACTGGAGAACTGCTGACTGGATCTCAGTACAAAACTCTACTTTGAAATATTAATTCACCATAAGTGTGCCTTGTTAACTACATGTTAGGGCATCTAGAGTTAAAAAGATGGAGATGTAAGAATTTAAGGGTGGCATGATACTACTGTGACTAGCCTCTAAAAACCAGTTCCATGATTTAGAACTGCAGTGATTTCTATGAGAAAGAAACTACAACATTAAATAACATTTTTGGTAACTTTGATCTGGAATAAGGAACAGCGTTCATTCAACCACTGTTTTTGATAGTCAGTAAATATACATTGAATTGGTGAAGTTACATTTTTCAAAAACACACAGGAAATGTACCTTTTCAAAACTTACATTTTGCCTGCTTGAAAATCTAGTAAGCTAATTAGCATTATCCTATCCAGTCGTTGCCTTCTCTATTAGTGTTTTCTTATAGCTTAGATGTGAAAATGCTCTCAAAACAGAAATACTGGTGTAAGCGTTTCGATACCTTGTCTTTAATTAACTCTTTCACACAGTCATTGACAGTAGCAACATAAGCGTTTTATTCACGCGTCAAAAAGGATAAATCGTTCAGAAAACTTGGTAGCAAATAACAAAGCTTATCGGGCACGGTCTTTGGAATTCAGGGAAGTAGTTCTCGGGCTCTCTCCTCCTTTGTCACTCTTCCTCGCAAGTCACTCGAACCGGCGTTTTGCAAAAGGCAAACAGAAGAACACTACCGTCACAAACGGTATAGATTCTTAAAGCTCTGTGCATGCGCCCGTCACCAATACTTTGGGGGTCACCGAGGTTCAGGATATTTCCTAAGTAGGAGTAAGGGTTGGGGTAACGAGGAAAGGGGAAGGGAAGAAAAGAGTGTTCGCATGCAGCGTGCACAACTTTATTTATGCCACAAGCCCAACAGTCCTGTGCCCTCCAACCTCCTCCTCCACCGTTCTCCCCACGTCACTTGCCTGGGGCTACGGTCCCCGGTGACCGTAGCAGTGGGTATCGCGGTGTACTGTTGCTCGGAGGATCAGCCGGATACGAGCGCGGTGTGTGTTGTGGAAACCTCCCGTAGGTCAGCTCCGCCGCTCCGTCGATTTGTCGACTCCGTGTTTCCACTGTCTAGACTCTTCACTCCATCTCCACGGGCTCCGTCATCCGATGCTCCGTCCTGCGTAGTTTCGCCTCCTCTCCTCCCGCTGTCCGTCGCAGCTGCGCCTCCTCCGGATCTCCAATCACCAGATGGCCCACAGCTGAGCCAACGGCTCCCTTTTAACTTCTGTCCGGCTTCTGTTCCTCTCTTGCTCCGTAGACTAGACCGCTTGATGCCTCTGGTTGAGGTGGACCACTGGACACCATCTTGAAGTTCCCAGTAGCCTGGGTGATAGGATGCTCTCTATCACAACTGGCGTGTGTCTTTTGGCAACAATCCCAATATGAGGTATGCAAATCATCCTCTATCTGGAAGGGCAGCTGGAGAGTGCTGAGAAACGAATGTAACTAAATTTTACCAGAGTGAAGCCTTCAAATATATAGTTTATTGTAAATTTGGGTATGAGGAAGTATAGTACTTGAAACCCAGGGCTAATTGTAGCCTGCTTCCACTTCAGTCAGAGGAGGAGATGCTCCTAGAACCAGTTTGGACTTAGGCTCAGATGGCTGACTTCATGTATTTCTAGGGGGCATCAAAAGCTGCAAGAGACCTATTCCTCGAGTGACCAACTGACCACTTTGCACAAAAATCAGAATAATGAAGTATAAATTTGAAAGGTGAAGTGGTCAGATGAAATTGCATGCTCCCCATGCCAGAAATCTGGACAAATTCACCACTGGCCACACTGTCCAAGCAAGGTTGAGACCCACATGTGGTAACCATTTGACCATTATGTTATGACTCCAAGGGAGAGATTTACAATAACGGGTGCATCTCTGCATATTAGCGGAGCTGCATCAGTTATTTTGCGTCACAGAAAAAAAGCCTTGCGCCACCATGGATGTGCCACATTTACAATGCAGCACACCATAGTCAAGGATGAAATATGCGTGATACATCTTCTAACATATAGGAAGCGCATTGCTGGAGTCGTTGTTAAAAAGCACATGCTCTGAATATGCATGTTTTAGTGATTGATCACATAAAAAGGTATAAGACAGCAGTTGACCATAAAAACTCTGAATAGTATTAGAGGAATGTTCTACATGCAATAATTTTAAGTAGGTATTTCTAACATGCTCTTAACATCATCTGACCGGGCCCACCAGGGTATCTGTAACCATACAACAGAGGTGATGAAAAGCACAATTGTGAGAGTATTGGTATTAAAAGTCTTCAGGAGAACAAAAGATATTTCATGCTATATGATTCTTTTGCATTCTGTAACATAAGACGGCCTTATAAAAACTTAGTGTGCCCCTTCCTGCTGGTCCTTTTTTCTTACATACTAAATGTCAAATCTATACTATAAAAATAATTCTAACATAGTGTTAGAAAACACCTCTTTTTAAGTGGTAACCCCTATTTTTGCAGACTGGTATGTCAGGATGTTTAACTCTGCGCACTGGAGAACTGCTGACTGGATCTCAGTACATGCACTTTGACTCTGTAAAACATAGTTATATCGGCTAATCCCAAATTTGAATATTTTTAACTTCCCAGTAAACTAACAGGTTATGGTGCAGGAAATACACCAGTGACATGGAAGCTAAATATCACAGGAGAAGTGAAACACATATGGTGCTATTCATTAGGCAGACAAGTAAAACTCTACTTTGAAATATTAATTCACCATAGGTGTGCCTTGTTAACTACATGTTAGGGAATCTAGAGTTAATAAGATGGAGATGTAAGAATTTAAGGGTGGCATGATACTACTGTGACTAGCCCCTAAAAAACAGTTCCATGATTTAGAACTGCAGTGATTTCTATGAGAAAGAAACTACAACATTAAATAAAATTTTTGGAATCTTTCATCTGGAATAAGGAACAGCGTTCCTTCAACCACTGTTTTTGATAGTCAGTAAATATCCATTGAATTGGTGAAGTTAAATTTTTCAAAAACACACAGGAAATGTACCTTTTCAAAACTTACATTTTGCCTGCTTGAAAATCTAGTAAGCTAATTAGCAGTTTCCTATCCAGTCGTTGCCCTCTCTATTAGTATTTTCTTATCGCTTAGATGTGAAACTGATCTCAAAACAGAAATGCTGGTGTAAGCGTTTCGATACCTTGTCTTTAATTAACTCTTTCACACAGTCATTGACAGTAGCAACATAAGCGTTTTATTCACGCGTCAAAAAGGATAAATCGTTCAGAAAACTTGGTAGCAAATAACAAAGCTTATCGGGCACGGTCTTTGGAATTCAGGGAAGTAGTTCCCGGCTCTCTCCTCCTTTGTCACTCTTCCTCGCAAGTCACTCGTACCGGCGTTTCCCAAAAGGCAAACAGAAGAACACTACCGTCACGAACTGTATACATTCTTAAAGCTCTATGCAATACTTTGGGTGTCACCGAGGTTCGGGATATTTCCTAAGTAGGAGGAAGGGTCGGGGTAACAAGGAAATGGGAAGGGAAGAAAAGAGTGTTCGCATGCAGCGTGCACAACTTTATTTATGCCACAAGCCCAACAGTCCTGTGCCCTCCAACCTCATCCTCCACCGTCCTCCCCTTCACTTGCCTGGGGCAACGGTCCCCGGTGACCGTAGCAGTGGGTATCGCGGTGTCCTGTTGCTCGGAGGGACAGCCGGATACGAGCGCGGTGTGTGTTGTGGAAACCTCCCGTAGGCCAGCTCCGCCGCTCCGTCGTTTCGTCGACTCCGTGTTTCCACTGTCTAGACTCTTCACTCCATCTCCACGGGCTCCGTCATCCGATGCTCCGTCCTGCGTAGTTTTGCCTCCTCTCCTCCCGCTGTCTGTCGCAGCTGCGCCTCCAGATCACCAGATGGGCCACAGCTGAGCCAACGGCTCCCTTTTAACTTCTGTCCGGCTTCTGTTCCTCTCGTGCTCCGTAGACTAGACCGCTTGATGCCTCTGGTTGAGGTGGACCACTGGACACCATCTTGAAGTTCCCAGTAGCCTGGGTGATAGGATGCTCTCTATCACAACTGGCTTGTGTCTTTTGGCAACAATCCCAATATGAGGTATGCAAATCATCCTCTATCTGGAAGGGCAGCTGGAGAGTGCTGAGAAACGTATGTAACAAAATTTTACCATAGTGAAGCCTTCAAATATATAGTTTATTGTAAATTTGGGTATGAGGAAGTATAATACTTGAAACCCAGGGCTAATTGTAGCCTGCTTCCACTTCAGTCAGAGGAGGAGATGCTCCTAGAACCAGTTTGGACTTAGGCTCAGATGGCTGACTTCATGTATTTCTAGGGGGCATCAAAAGCTGCAAGAGACCTACTCCTCGAGTGACCAACTGACCACTTTGCACAAAAATCAGAATAATGAAGTATAAATTTGAAAGGTGAAGTGGTCAGATGAAATCGCATGCTCCCCATGCCAGAAATCTGGACAAATTCACCACTGGCCACACTGTCCAAGCAAGGTTGAGACCCACATGTGGTAACCATTTGACCATTATGTTATGACTCCAAGGGAGAGATTTACAATAACAGGTGCATCTCTGCATATTAGTGGAGCTGCATCAGTTATTTTGCGTCACAGAAAAAAAGCCTTGCACCACCATGGATGTGCCACATTTACAATGCAGCACACCATAGTCAAGGATGGAAATATGCGTGATACATCTTCTAACATATAGGAAGCGCATTGCTGGAGTTGTGTCGCGAGCACGACGCTATTCCAGGAATGGTTAGAAATGGCTATTCCTAACATGCTGCGTCACTCCTTACGCCTGCTTCAAGCATGTGTAAGGTTTAGATGCAGTGGCGTCATAAAAGTGACTCTGTGAAATCTTTTAGATTTCACTGCATCACTTTTACGAGGCTTTTCTACGTCGGAATGCCCACCCTGCATACATTACAACTGACGCAGGTATAATGTAGCGCAAGACTTTACAACGTGACCCTTCTCTATAGATGCCTCACATTTTAAATATGTTGCATAGTGGCGCATTGTTTACAACGCCGATGCAGCACAGAAGTGACACCACAGTGTTGTAAAGATGTCGCAAGGGGCTTGTAAATCTCCCCCTAAGGCTGTAACGGGCATTCCTCACTATATATGGAATGCCGGACACTTTTATTACTTACTGTAATACTGCATATAAGATGCACGCAACCCCGATGTAAATTTAATAGTCCTCCAAGGCTCATGCCTGTAACTGTTCTCTGGGCGGAACAGTTTAAACAAACAGACCATTCCTGTTTTGACAAAAGTGGATACACAGTGCTGCACAAGTGTGCACTGAAAAATAGACCTACCCCCAGGGAAAAAATAGCAAAAGTGGAAGACAAGAGTTTTGTTTATACATTTTGCACCTTTTAGCAGACTGGACTGAGGTGAGGGGCCCATGTGACAGGTTTTGGCCTAGGGAAGGATCGTCTTAGGCCGAGGACGTGGCAGTAACTGAGGATTGCATCAGACACGAAGGCGGAAATCCCAAATGGAACTTTCCCTACCTGGAGCAATGCCTCACAGGGGGGGGGCTGCTTTGTTGAGGAAGAAACCCATAGCACCATCCAGGTTGAGAATGTGTCCACTGCAGCAGAATGATGCGGCTGGGTTATGTATGTGTCATGACACCCAACGGACAAAGAAAAACTAAGAACAAAGCTACTGTCTTTGCTGGATAGCACATAGAAATGGATTACATGCTTTGAGAAGAACACAGCAGGTATTAACCTAGCTATAGGTGACATTAAGAGTCTGTTAAACATTGCGTGCAGTGTCCAATTCACAGGATGCAACCCATGGAGGTGGTGGTGTACCCAGAGTCGTGCCTCATACCAACTTATGTGGCTCTGCTGAACTTGCACATATTTGTTTGTGACCAGACTGGTGTGGTGCAATCTGAATCAACTTGCACTGGACATTGTGCCTCTTATTCAGAGAGGTACAGATTTGCAACTCTTAGCTGAGCGTGATCGGAATTGCCTGGTGCAACCCAATTTGGCATGCACTTTTTATTATGACTCATGACCTGGGAGGTGAGAATTTACAACTCATCCCTACACGCAAAAGGCGCACCAGTCGCTGTGATCAGATTGCCTGGGTACGACCTGGTTCACCATATACCAATCGGGGTACCTACTCCTACCTATGGGGAGTAGTGTATTACTTCCTACTCACCAGTTGTTCCCTTGTTGACCCTAATTCTGACATACCAACCTGCCTCTCCACACCTGGCCCCAACTGAAGACATCATGGTACTGGCAGTAGAGAAAAAAATGTGTGATACCCTACTTTTAAGGAGGGGTTACCTTGTCACTAATCGTGTGTTCTTCTTACAGGAATAACGAAAAAGTACAATCGTATGTATAACACGCATGTTTTATAGTTAACAGCGTTTAATATTTCTCAATAATTTTATACACCATATTAGGGACGCATAGGAGTGGTAAATACAGGGCTGGTCCCTGTATGGTCCTGACGAAAAGCCTGGGGAGCTTGAAACATGTTGACCACACACAGATTTAACCCTGACTAAAGGTTAAATAGCAGTGTTAACCCCTTTTAATATACCAATCTAGGAGCTAAATAAAATCTGTTGAAGCCCACTAGCACGGTATTTTTAATAATCACCCACACCCACTCTGTCACTATTTCACTTTACCCGGAAGCTTGTCTCCTTTCTGGTGAAGAATTGGCTTGGTAGTTTGGTCTGCCCTGTTCCCATGATGCACTGGGCCAGGGACAGACTAATTTGCATATAGCCATGTTCTGAGCTGGGATGGGGCAGTGAGCTAAATAACGGTGATGGATCAAGCCCTGATCTTTGGACTGGGTAAGAGTGGTCTGCTTAATTCAGACACTCTGTTCATCACCACCCCCTTTTCTGAACTATTTCACTTCACACCACACATAGTCATTCACAATAAAAGTGCTCCTGCGTAATTCGCCAGTCGCAGCACGCCCCTTTTTGTAGAGAACTGGGATGGCCCCAATGATGAAGCATGTCACCGTGGGGAAACCCCGGTGAGTGAGGGGACACTAGAAAGAAATGTTTCTTTCTTCCTTGGTCTGTACTGAGAAAATTTGATCAGTGACCATCATACAAACTAGGTCTCTGAATCATATACATTGGATTCTTACTTTTTCTACTACGTTGACTAGGAGGCCGACCTAGTTTCGTTTATCCTCCTTCTCCCTCTATCCTTCTACTTTTACTGGTAGTAGAGAGACAGATTGACTGGGATGAAGAAATGCTTCTGAGACAGTTAGGAAGTGGGTCAAGAGACTGCATGACTTCTATGTGTTTTGAGACCTGTGCTGCTAACTTCTCCTTTGTTTAAGTCTACCTCCTAATTACAGCTGTTAAATATATCCACCTGCCTCCTGAGAGACTCAGACTAAGTTTAACTTTGGCCACATGCAGCCCAGTGTCAGGTATGCTGCCGCAGGACTAGTTATCTCCAATCCATGAGTATAGGCAAATAGGGGTGAGGGTGAAGGTGGAGAGAGGCTTGGTTCACATAGTCTACAGAAGGTGATCCATATACCTGATAGGTACCAGTGCCACCGCATTAGGGTGCTGAGTGAGTATGTGTATGTAAGAGCGTGTCATACAGACTGGCTGATACCTGTGATACCACATAGTGGTGCGGATTGAGTGTGTGTGAGTGGGAGTGAGCGTGGGTGGATCAAACGTGATTCACGACACTGGCCTGTGGTGCAGTCTTACACCTTGATTAGTACCAAAAGCACAATACCATTAGACATTGGGTTTCAGCCACTTGACTTCGGCTAACAGTGCTGCTAAAAATTGTTCTTTTATTTGTGTATGTACATAATCTTGATATTGTTCACCGCGTAAGGGTGCACTCTCTCAAACAGGAGGGAGTTAGATTAAGATTTGTCCACAGTGTGCATACTAGTAAAAGCATTACCATATAAGTTGGCTGAAAACTTTTTTTTTTCCCCAAACGATGAAAGCCCCACCTTGTTTCTGGATGTTTCAGACTAAACTGGCGTCAGCATGAGAGCACCACCATCTCGTAGCTCCGTCGTGGTCATTCCGCGAGCTATCATGGCAGCCGCTCCCCACCAGAAGCCTGCAGGAGTCGGGGCCCCCAAAACTTTTGATGAATTCTCAAGGCGGAGGGGACGCTTTCGAGAATGGGGTCCAAGACCTAGCAGACAAGCGTCCGATTTCCAAGGTGTCCCAGGGCCATTTCAGTGCACCAGGCCCAAAAAGGAAAGAGCCTGCCGCCATTTTGAGAGTCCTGTGACAGCCGCCTATCGCTGCACCGCAAGAGTGGGCGCAACTCAGCTGAATTGCGGCTTTTGACACAGTGGACCAAAAACGGACGGAATGGCAACTGAAACGGTAAAGGGGCGCCCCACTACAACAGATGAGACTCCACCTGGAGAGGCCCGTTCACGCCGCCTCCCCCGGGGCGCCCCACGCCGTTATTCGGAGCAGCATTGTAGGATACCAAAACCAGTGCGGCAACTTACTGGACATCACCTTGGTGCCATCGTTCTGCTGCCTTGGAACTATTCGCACAACAGTTTGCTACTGATGACCCACCCCCCGCGACGCCCCACGCCGTTATTTGCTGGGTGGCAACTTACTAGACATCACTTTCGTGTCATCTAGATTTCGGCGCGTTCTGCTGCCTTGGAACTATTCGCACAACAGTTTGCTACTGATGACCCACCCCCCGCGACGCCCCACGCCGGAAATCTGGACGTTGTGCTGCGTTGGGACTATTCGCACAGCCGACCGCTACTTCGTTGTTTTTCCCTAAAAATGTTTATATGTTATTACTATTTTTGTTTTCTTGTATATATTTATAAATTATTAAAGTTTTATAATCTTACTACTTTGTCGGAGTGCTATATATTTTTAATGTGACACATAATTGTAAAAACTTTGATGTACAAAGAGTCATCCCTGGAATCTTCCGCTTCACGCTCGGTCCCCTCCCCAATCACAATACAGGATGGTTTTCAGATAATAGCAACGCTTCTGCTGTGACGGATCTCATCGAGTGTGGGCCTTGATCTACTATAACTCCTTTGAAGAGGGGTGATTCTTTACAGCTGTGGCCATAAACTACATCTGCAGGGCTAGCTGATAGCCTAGGACCGGCCTGGACAATCGGACACAGAGGAAAAGGAGTGTCAGAGGGTGCGGTAGTGAATAGGGCGAAAGGGAGGTGTCGGGCGGGCACAGGGTGTGATTCTCAGGGAAGAGCAGCGCAGATGGGGGGAGGTTTATTACCCATGCATAAGACAGAGAGCGGGGGTGACCACTGCCTGGGTGAGATGCTTGCGAGGGTGGGGAGCCATGCTAAGGATCGACAGCGTGCACAGAGTGGGTCTGGTCAAGGCATCTAAAATGGCTGCCGTGCACGACAAAAGTGTGGCATTTGAAAAAAGACAAAATGGCGCAGACAATGTTTTTCAACACTTCCTGATTTCCTTCGAATCGAACGTTAACAGACGTTGGGGCATATTACCAAAGTTAAGCGATATTTATCCCTAACGATGCATTGCAAAGATTTTTTTACCGTCAGAAATTATCGCAGATAAACCTTGCTATTATCAAGGTTTATCGCAAATACGATAAAAAACGATCGCAATGCATTAATATCGCTGAAAACTCCGCGATATTCATGCATTACCGAGCTAATGCTCTTAGCCATGTTATCCACCTCCCATTGGATAACATGGCTAAGAACTGCTCAGGGCAGCTGTTACTTTTTGGAGATATTCGCGCTTATCTCGAATATTTCCAAAAGTTGATAATAGGAGCTAGCGATGTTAGCGACTGTTTCCAGTCGCTAACATCTTGGCATGCCCACTTTACATGTCATTAGTGATAAATATCACTCACATGCAAAGTGGGGCCCAAGATGGTCGCTATCTCCTACTAGCCGTCGCTAACTGGTGTTAGCAACAGCTAGGTAATACAGATATAATTTTATCTCCGCGAAGCGGAGCGCTGTTACAGATATATATCTTGTTTTTGAACGTTAATTTCTCAAAATGCACTGAAGCACATATATTGAGACCTAGCAAAGGCACATCGGGCTACCAGTCCCTAATATTTTACCAAGTTTCGTGCAAATCCATTCAGCCGTTCGATTATTATTATTATTATTTTTTTTTGCCCCGCGGGGCCCTTTTAAAACCTCCACATCAAACCTAGGGGGTCAGCGAGGATCTACTATGCCCCCTTATGGTCATTTGCCCCTTCGCTTTGGCCTCCTCTTGTCTCTCGATCCTACCGAGAGACAAGATGGCGGCCGCTACGTACTGTTTGGAATGTTTACAGACACCGGAGAGACAATCAGCTTCACTTCGCAAAGCTCCGTAACGCGAAAAGTACGCGAAGCGGTGCGCTGTTACAGATATATATCTTTTTTTTAACGTTAATTTCTCAAAATCCACTGAAGCACATATATTGAGACCTAGCAAAGGCACATTGGGCTACCAGTCCCTACAATTTTGCCAAGTTTCGTGCAAATCCATTCAGCCGTTCGATTATTATTATAATTTTTTTTTTTTGCCCCGCGGGGCCCTTTTAAAACCTCCACATCAAACCTACGGGGTCAGCGAGGATCTACTATTCCCCCTTATGGTCATTTGCCCCTTCGCTTTGGCCTCCTCTTGTCTCTCGATCCTACCGAGAGACAAGATGGCGGCCGCTACGGACTGTTTGGAATGTTGACAGACACCGGAGAACCAATCAGCTTCGCTTCACAAAGCTCCGTTGCGCGAAAAGTACGCGTCCTGGAGCGCTGCCCGGTCCGCTGTTACAGATATATATCTTTTTTTAAACGTTAATTTCTCAAAATCCACTGTAGCACATATATTGAGACCTACAAAAGGCACATCGGGCTACCAGTCCCTACAATTTTGCCAAGTTTCGTGCAAATCCATTCAGCCGTTCGGGCTAAAAGTGAGGCCAACCGTCCTATGGAAAACTCAATGTTAAAAACACGTTTTGGGACCCCCCTTTTTTCTCAGCCCCCCCTTGACGAACCCCCCCCAAATTTTCAAGGGCTGCTCAGAAACAAAATGTGCCATTTTCCTGAAAATTTCAGCCAATTCCGTCCACAAACGCCAAAGTTATTAGACATAGAATTTTCAAAAAACCCATAGAGAAAAAATCCTAACTATATATACCTACTGGCGACCGCCAGTAGGTAATATATATATATGTATATGTATATGTATATATATATATATGTGTATATATATATATATATATATATGTATTACCTACTGGCGGTCGCCAGTAGGTATATATAGTTAGGATTTTTTCTCTATGGGTTTTTTGAAAATTCTATGTCTAATAACTTTGGCGTTTGTGGACGGAATTGGCTGACATTTTCAGGAAAATGGCACATTTTGTTTCTGAGCAGCCCTTGAAAATTTGGGGGGGGTTCGTCCAGTGGGGGCCGAGAAAAAAGGGGGGTCCCAAAACGTGTTTTTAACATTGAGTTTTCCATAGGGCGGTTGGCCTCACTTTTAGCCAGAACGGCTGAATGGATTTGCACGAAACTTGGCAAAATTGTAGGGACTGGTAGCCCGATGTGCCTTTTGTAGGTCTCAATATATGTGCTCCAGTGGATTTTGAGAAATTAACGTTTAAAAAAAGATATATATCTGTAACAGCGGACCGGGCAGCGCTCTGGTTCGCGGACTTTTCGCGCAACGGATATTTGTGAAGCGAAGCTGATTGGTTCTCCGGCGTCTGTCAACATTCCAAACAGTCCGTAGCGGCCGCCATCTTGTCTCTCGGTAGGATCGAGAGACAAGAGGAGGTCAAAACAAAGGGGGAAATAACTATAAGGGGGCATAGTAGATCCTCGCTGACCCCCTAGGTTTGATGTGGAGGTTTTAAAAGGGCCCCGCGGGGCAAAAAAAAATAATAATAATAATAATCGAACGGCTGAATGGATTTGCACGAAACTTGGCAAAATTGTAGGGACTGGTAGCCCGATGTGCCTTTGCTAGGTCTCAATATATGTGCTTCAGTGGATTTTGAGAAATTAACGTTCAAAAAAAGATATATATCTGTAACAGCGCACCGCTTCGCGTACTTTTCGCGTTACGGAGCTTTGCGAAGCGAAGCTGATTGGCTCTCCGGTGTCTGTAAACATTCCAAACAGTACGTAGCGGCCGCCATCTTGTCTCTCGGTAGGATCGAGAGACAAGAGGAGGCCAAAGCGAAGGGGCAAATGACCATAAGGGGGCATAGTAGATCCTCGCTGACCCCCTAGGTTTGATGTGGAGGTTTTAAAAGGGCCCCGCGGGGCAAAAAAAAAAAATAATAATAATAATCGAACGGCTGAATGGATTTGCACGAAACTTGGTAAAATATTAGGGACTGGTAGCCCGATGTGCCTTTGCTATGTCTCAATATATGTGCTTCAGTGCATTTTGAGAAATTAACGTTCAAAAACAAGATATATATCTGTAACAGCGCTCCGCTTCGCGGAGATAAAATTATATCTGTATTACCTAGCTGTTGCTAACACCAGTTAGCGACGGCTAGTAGGAGATAGCGACCATCTTGGGTCCCACTTTGCATGTGAGTGATATTTATCACTAATGACATGCAAAGTGGGCATGCCAAGATGTTAGCGACTGGAAACAGTCGCTCACATCGCTATCTCCTATTATCAACTTTTGGAAATATCCGAGATAAGCGCGAATATCTCCAAAAAGTAACAGCTGCCCTGAGCAGTTCTTAGCCATGTTATCCAATGGGAGGTGGATAACATGGCTAAGAGCATTAGCTCGGTAATGCATGAATATCGCGGAGTTTTCAGCGATATTAATGCATTGCGCTCGGTTTTTATCGTATTTGCGATAAACCTTGATAATAGCAAGGTTTATCTGCGATAATTTCTGACGGTAAAAAAATCTTTGCAATGCATCGTTAGGGATAAATATCGCTTAACTTTGGTAAAATGCCCCAACGTCTGTTAACGTTCGATTCGAAGGAAATCAGGAATTGTTGAAAAACATTGTGTGCGCCATCTTGTCTTTTTTCAAATGCCACACTTTTGTCGTGCACGGCAGCCATTTTAGATGCCTTGACCAGACCCACTCTGTGCACGCTGTCGATCCTTAGCATGGCTCCCCACCCTCGCAAGCATCTCACCCAGGCAGTGGTCACCCCCGCTCTCTGTCTTATGCATGGGTAATAAACCTCCCCCCATCTGCGCTGCTCTTCCCTGAGAATCACACCCTGTGCCCGCCCGACACCTCCCTTTCGCCCTATTCACTACCGCACCCTCTGACACTCCTTTTCCTCTGTGTCCGATTGTCCAGGCCGGTCCTAGGCTATCAGCTAGCCCTGCAGATGTAGTTTATGGCCACAGCTGTAAAGAATCACCCCTCTTCAAAGGAGTTATAGTAGATCAAGGCCCACACTCGATGAGATCCGTCACAGCAGAAGCGTTGCTATTATCTGAAAACCATCCTGTATTGTGATTGGGGAGGGGACCGAGCGTGAAGCGGAAGATTCCAGGGATGACTCTTTGTACATCAAAGTTTTTACAATTATGTGTCACATTAAAAATATATAGCACTCCGACAAAGTAGTAAGATTATAAAACTTTAATAATTTATAAATATATACAAGAAAACAAAAATAGTAATAACATATAAACATTTTTAGGGAAAAACAACGAAGTAGCGGTCGGCTGTGCGAATAGTCCCAACGCAGCACAACGTCCAGATTTCCGGCGTGGGGCGTCGCGGGGGGTGGGTCATCAGTAGCAAACTGTTGTGCGAATAGTTCCAAGGCAGCAGAACGCGCCGAAATCTAGATGACACGAAAGTGATGTCTAGTAAGTTGCCACCCAGCAAATAACGGCGTGGGGCGTCGCGGGGGGTGGGTCATCAGTAGCAAACTGTTGTGCGAATAGTTCCAAGGCAGCAGAACGATGGCACCAAGGTGATGTCCAGTAAGTTGCCGCACTGGTTTTGGTATCCTACAATGCTGCTCCGAATAACGGCGTGGAGCGCCCCGGGGGAGGCGGCGTGAACGGGCCTCTCCAGGTGGAGTCTCATCTGTTTTAGTGGGGCGCCCCTTTACCGTTTCAGTTGCCATTCCGTCCGCTTTTGGTCCACTGTGTCAAAATCCGCCATTCAGCTGAGTTGCGCCCACTCTTGCGGTGCAGCGATAGGCGGCTGCCACAGGACTCTCAAAATGGCGGCAGGCTCTTTCCTTTTTGGGCGTGGTCCACTGAAATGGCCCTGGGACACCTTGGAAATCGGACGCTTGTCTGCTAGGTCTTGGACCCCATTCTCGAAAGCGTCCCCTCCGCCTTGAGAATTCATCAAAAGTTTTGGGGGCCCCGACTCCTGCAGGCTTCTGGTGGGGAGCGGCTGCCATGATTGCTCGCGGAATGACCACGACGGAGCTACGAGATGGTGGTGCTCTCATGCTGACGCCAGTTTAGTCTGAAACATCCAGAAACAAGGTGGGGCTTTCATCGTTTGGGGAAAAAAAAAAGTTTTCATCCAATGAAAAGTGTTGTTTTTAGGTCATATGATCAAGCCTTCCATCATTCGGAAACCAAAAGTAAAATGAACCAATGAAAAGTTTTATAAACAAGTCACATGACCTGTTATGCGGCATAGGGTATAAAATGCGGAGAAAATACGTTGGCACGTGAGGCGGCGTCAGTAGCGGACCGATGTGCGAATAGGCCGAAGGCAATACAACGCGCCAAGATCCGGATGGCACCGAGATGGTGTCCAGCAAGTTGCAGCACTGGTGTGGCCATCCTACAATGCTGAAAGTCGGCGTGGGGCGCCCCGTTGGCCTGTGAGTTTGCGTCAGTAGCGGACCGATGTGCGAATAGGCCGAAGGCAGCACAACGCGCCAAGATCCGGATGGCACCGAGGTGGTGTCTAGTAAGTTGTCGCACTTCTGTGGCCATCCTACAATGTTGAAAGTCGGCGTGGGGTGCCCCGTTGGCCTGTGAGATGGCGTCAGTAGCGGACCGATGTGCGAATGGGGCCAAAGGCAGCGCAACAATATTTTCTGACTGACACCACAAGGCGCTGAGATGCCAAGATCCGGATGGCACCGAGGTGATGTCTAAGTTGCGGACTGATGTGCGAATGGGGCCAAAGGCAGCGTAACAATATTTTTTGTATGGAAGATACCACTAGGCGTTGAGATGCCAAGATTCGGATGGCACTGAGGTGATGTCTAGCAAGTTGGTGTGGTCATCCTACAATGCTGAAACTCGGCGTGGGTCGCCCCATTAGCCTGTGAGATGGCATCAGTAGCGGACCGATGTGCGAATAGGCCGAAGGCAGCACAACGCGCCAAGATCCGGATGTCACCGTGGTGGTTTCATAGTTGAGAGGCACTTCATCTGCAGTGGGGCGCCGAGATCCGGATGGCACCGAGGTGATGTCTAGCAAGTTGCTGTACTGGTGTGGTCATCCTACAATGCTGAAACTCGGCGTGGGTCGCCCCATTAGCCTGTGAGATGGCGTCAGTAGCGGACCGATGTGCGAATAGGCCGAAGGCAGCACAACGCGCCAAGATCCGGATGGCACCGTGGTGGTTTCATAGTTGAGAGGCACTTCATCTGCAGTGGGGCGCCGAGATCCGGATGGCACCGAGGTGATGTCTAGCAAGTTGCTGTACTTGTGTGGTCATCCTACAATGCTGAAACTCGGCGTGGGTCGCCCCATTAGCCTGTGAGATGGCTGTTCTTTGGATTTGGGCCTGGTCCACCAAAATGGCCCTGGGACACCTTAGAACTCGGACGCTCGATTTTTTTTTCCTTTCCTGTACATGCAAAAAAAGGTAAATGCCCGGTACGTTACACGCTTCATCTGCCACGATGAACTCTCCAGAGGAACCGAAAAAAAATATAGTTGTGGTAACTATACCATGCATCGTCATATGGAGAGGTGGCACCAATTAATTATAGTGCTGCATAAAAGAGAGATTTGGAGGAGAACCCCTGACCTGCTAGTACATTCATCAAAGAAGTGGCACTGAGAGCTTCAGAGGCAAGGGAAACGGTCCCAAATATTTAGAAGAACTTTGGAAAGATTAAAATGACATGTTTAGATTGTGGCAAATTAATTTCATGTGGACAGATGAGTGTTACTCTAATAAATACAGCATATGAACATCATCATAGTCGATGGTTGGTAGAGACATTTTGACTATATCCTGGACCTGCCCGTCCTCGCCCAAAATGGCGCCGGAATAAATGGGACTCGTAACTCCTTGTTGTGTACTGGTTGCAGAACCTTGAAATCACGAGATACGTATGCAGTTTTGAAGCACATGGCGGGCGGGGACGAGAATTGATTGAATATTTCGACATCCCTATTGATATTAAGTTCTGATGTGTTATTGATTACTGTACTGTTGAAAGTTCGAATTAACGTCACCCATGGTACTTGCCCGCAAATGTATATCTAGATAATTTTATTGTAACTGGCCCTGTCGTATTTTAATTATAAAATGTACGTCCACCGATTCCGTAACTGTTAGACACCTTAGTTCTTGCAACCTAATGGCCCGCCCGTTACGTTCCTCTACAGTGTAAATGTCTATTCATCATATACGATTACAGTTTGCTCTGTGGCAGGCCCACGTGGTTATAGGCTCGTATTTGTATAATGAAATTTTCACAATAAAGGTTTTTAAAAGAAAACATGGTAGTAGTATATACATTGGTAAAGTTTTTAATAATAGTGACTGTTTTAGAATCATTAAAAGGCAAGTGAAATAAAGCAGACCAATTACATGAAGGGTAAAAGGTATAATACGAAGGAACGCAGTAAAGATAAATGGTCAAGGGCTGTTGTGTTTTCTATTCCTGCAACATAAAGTGATCGATAAGAATCTCATATTCAGGCGTATCGGCGACTAAGACAGCAGGTCGACCCTCTTTTGCTCAACGGCTCCGTCATGGGACGAAGAAACGCTCTTTTTCTCGAAAAAAGAATATATTTTACTTGCAGGACAGTTGTAAAATTTCCGGGAAAGTACATTAGCCTGGAACATTATAACATATATTTAAGAAAAAATAATGTTCGGAAGTAATGAAAAGCGTAATTTTTAGGTCATATGACCAAGCCTTTCATCATTACAATAAGAAAAGTAAAATGAACCAATGAAAAGTTTTATTAACAAGTCACATGACTTGTTATGCTTACGTTACGCGCTGCGCGCCCCGGATGACTTCCGGATGCGCTAACGCGGCGCGTCATATGACGCATTACGCGACAACGCAGGTACAGAATATAGTCAAAATGTCTCCACCAACCAGCGGTCGGAACACAACCCCTTTCAGCAGGCTAAATAGTTCTGTTAAATGACAACAGAAGGGACAGGCAACAAGAACCATCAGTCAAAGAGGGGAGAGCTAGTTCTTCTCTACCGGGTTACATTGGGGCGCTACCGGAACTGATCGAATTGGTAGTCTACAGTGTTTCTGGATGTTTCAGACTGAAGCTGGGGTTAGCATGAGAGCAGCACCATTTCGTAGCTCCGTCGTGGTCATTCCGCAACCAATCATGGCAGCCGTTCTTTATCGTTATTTTGGGCGGGGTGGGTGGCGGAGCCGAGCTGTTTTGCAGCCATCATTGTGTGGAGTTCAGTTCATCTCACTAGTTTTGTATTTGTCATGAGGGGTTGTTCCTAATGTTTCTATTTTAGCGAGGTCAAAAAGAGATCCCATTAGTGGCCTACTGATTTTGCTCGATTCCTTTTCTTTTTTTTTTACACGATTTTTCGTTATCTGCAAAGACTAAACAGAGTATTGCGACTCTGTGTTTGTTTGTAAATAGAGAATGAACCAAAGAGAACTAATTCTAAAACAGTAAATACTTGGATAACAATCAATCAAATGGAGAGAGAAGCAGGCACGACGGATTACAATGGGGGCAAAGACCTGCGTTAACTACCTTTCACTATCTGCAAAGAGAGAGTACTCCTAATAGAAATGAGGGGGGGGGGGCACCATTCAAAGCAGATCAGTGTGCATAAACACGAAAATGTTTTCACTTACCACGTACTTGACATTCGACAGCTTATGATATTTGCTATTAAAAAACCATTGAAATTCACTGAAAAAACCATAGGTTATAGACCATATATAGTTAGGAATTAGCATTTACAAAACCTTGAAAATTCACTGAAAAAACCATAGGTTATAGACCATATATAGTTAGGAATTAGCATTTAAAAAACCTTATTTTACTCACACAAAACCATTGAAATTCCATATATAGTTAGTTGCACTAACTATATATCGCGCACCTGCAATCCACTGCTGATCATGTCACATATTACATCATTCATGACATGGTCAGTGACATCACTGATGACATCACTGATGACATCTCAAATGACATCACTGATGACATCACTGATGACATCTCATTTGACATCATTCTTGTGCTAATACGATAAACCTCTTCAGACTCTAATATAACCTTAGATACACTCAGTGTATACAGACACTCACACACTGCCACTCATCCATGGAGTTACTCACACACCCAGTCAGTCATGCAAAGAAACAATCTCATCTCCATTTCTTCAACTATACAGTTAAACACACCTTACTTATTGAAACATATACTAACACATATTTACTCTCTTATACAATCCCTGATACAAGTTCACAATGATCGATACAACCACTCACTCATTCGGTGGCTCTCATGCACAGTTATTTATATATGCCAACTCTCACATGTACTGTGTTTTACATATGTACTTACTATGACATGTAGCATTGAGATATCCATTCACTCATCAATACACTCATGCACACAGTCAACTGCCCATGTAGCTGTTTCCACATGCACTCTTGAACTCATACACCTAGTGAATAAACTGTTCACACATCTATGCATAGAGTCACACACCTTCCAGCCACCCCCACACAAACTCAATCTCCCATAGAAATACTTGGGCAACCAATTAATAACACATATAGCCTCTCGTATAGCTAATGATCAACACATGCAGCAGTTTACAGAACAACAGACATAATGATGCACAAATTAAGACAGTTTAGTCACTAACCCATGCATTCAGTGAGACACATTTAATCACTCACTCATACAGTCAGTCACGCACCTACTAAATCCTTCATCCAGACACTTATACATCCACTCATTCTTCAATATGTAAGACATATTTTAACTTTACAAAAACATACAGTCACTGGATGTTGTCATCAGTGATGTCATCAGTGATGTCATTTGAGATGTCATCAGTGATGTCATCAGTGATGTCACTGACCATGTCATGAATGATGTAATATGTGACATGATCAGCAGTGGATTGCAGGTGCGCGATATATAGTTAGTGCAACTAACTATATATGGAATTTCAATGGTTTTGTGTGAGTAAAATAAGGTTTTTTAAATGCTAATTCCTAACTATATATGGTCTATAACCTATGGTTTTTTCAGTGAATATATATATATATATATATATATATATATATATATATATATATATATATATATATATATATATATATATATATATATACCAATCTGTATTTAAGATTGAATGAATATATCCCTGTCTGTATAGAGGATTTAGTAGCTGTCTGACTGTTTGTTTAAGTGAGTAATTAAATGTGTCTAACTAAATGTATGGGTTAGTAACCAAACTATGTGGATGTGTTTATCACTGTCTCTGTTGTTGTATAACCTGCTGCATCAATTGGTCACTAACTATATGAGTGTCTATATTAGTAACGTATTTGTTGGATGAGTATTTGTAAGGGAGACTGAGCGTATCTGTGGTTGGGTGGGGGAGTTGTACCTCTATGCATAGATGTGTGAGTGGTTGATTGTCTAGGCATATGGGTTTACGAGTGTTTACAGAAACAGTTGTTTGGGTGTCTGAGTGTGTATATTAGTGTGTTGGTAAGTGACTATATGTGTCAGTGGTACATCTCCAATAAAGTAGAAAAAAAGCATTGTATTTGAGAGTTGGTGTATACAAATAAGTATACTTAAGAGTAAGTGATTGTGAGAGTAACTGTATGAATGAGTGTATAATTGTAATAGTCCAATCCAATTCTTAGCTTTATTCCATTTTTGTTTAAAAATCATAAAAGCATACAGTTAAAAAACAATCATAAAAACTTACATACATAAAAAACATTTATCCAAACTGTGGGAGTAAGTTCCCTAGATCCATGTGAGAATTCATAATTTACCATGTTTGTGTCCAATATCCATTATTACGGGATGATGAAAAACGGTAAAGCCACTGCCACTCGATGCGCCAATGGTTCTACCCCTCATGTAAATTGTCTCCGCCTTTAGTCTTAGACGAGGGGTAACTGCCGTGCTTGGATAAAAATCATATAGGTCCCAGATGGATATAGGGCCGTCACCTTCTTGAGGATGCAGAGTTTGGAGGTAGGGAACGATTAGTCTACTTCTAAATCTTATTAGAACCAAGTCACCGGCAATATCTTTTTGTAGGGGACCTAACCAGCCCACCCTTCTAACAGCCGTGATTGTACCATCAAGGTCTATTGGCAAGGCCCTGTTTTAGTTAGCCAATACGTGACTTTATTTAGTAGGTCTTGCTCCCATTCGGTTTTTCCATGTTTAATTGGGGGAACTCCCGCAAGGACACATACAAAAGGAGCAGCCTCCGGAGGTAACTGAATGTGAGTTGTATTATAAGACTTTACTCTAATGGCAGTATTTTGCGGTAAATCAGGTTTGGAGTAGGCTTTAGGGGCAATTGGGGGTAGTGAGTTGGTAGCTAAGGAATTAATTGGGTCGTTACTGTTTTTTACAAGTGGCGTTGGGACTTCGGTTGTACCAAGTGAGTGGGAACAATTAGGTGTTACATTTTTTCAATATGAGATAAGTTAGTCCTGATACTTTTCTCTATTTCCAGCAGCCTGTCCTCTAAGGTGATAATCTTTTCAATCAACGGGGAAAAGATTGATCTAACCAGTTGTTCGATCTGGGACAGAAAAATCAGGTTGAGAGGAGGTACTGGTTGGTCTAATTTTTCCTCCGAATTTAGGGAGGGATTAGCTACGATCAATGGGGGACTAGAGCACAGTTTTTGTAATTTGGGTTCATTTCCTTTAGGATTAACCCCATCCCACTTCCTTTTACTGGGTAAGAGCTGGGGAGGTGTTATATTTTGCATAAGTACGTTTTCGGATGATGAAGGGTGTTCCAGTGGGCTGTCAATTGGACTTGATATGCTGGATCTTTTAGTGGGACAAGGTGAGGGGATGTTAAATCCATTTCTATCTTCTAGGGTAGCATACCTAGTATTGCATAGAGAATTTAGCTTGTCCAGTAGTGAATGATTTTTCACTGTACTAATAGTTTGTTTGGGAGAATGCTTGGTGGGTGGGCTATCTGTGAACTCACCAGGTACATTCATGTTACCAATGGACGAAGATGTCCTACAATTATCTTTTAACCCAGGACGTAAGTTTATTTTGGGTGATGTAGTTCTTGGTAGCCCCCTTACGAATCATGGTGGAATTTGCTAGTGTAGGATTATTACAGGGCATCAAACAATCTGGTTGTATTAGGAGATTCTCAACAAGTGTCCAGTGGGGATGTCCCTTAACAAGTATATGAGAAGGGATCAAAAAGTCATTACCTCAGTTGTGTGAAAAGGTCAAGGGGGGTGACCCGGCCCATCCTTACCCTAATAGTTTGTTTGGGAGAATGCTTGGTGGGTGGGCTATCTGTGAACTCACCAGGTACATTCATGTTACCAATGGACGAAGATGTCCTACAATTATCTTTTAACCCAGGACGTAAGTTTATTTTGGGTGATGTAGTTCTTGGTAGCCCCCTTACGAATCATGGTGGAATTTGCTAGTGTAGGATTATTACAGGGCATCAAACAATCTGGTTGTATTAGGAGATTCTCAACAAGTGTCCAGTGGGGATGTCCCTTAACAAGTATATGAGAAGGGATCAAAAAGTCATTACCTCAGTTGTGTGAAAAGGTCAAGGGGGGTGACCCGGCCCATCCTTACCCGGCCTCTGAGGGCCGTAGAGGGCCCGCCCTTTGCCCGGACTTAGCCCGGACCCCGCGAGTGTCCAGCGAGGCGGGAGGGACGGCTGGTTCTTATGCGCCTCCGGGCGCAGCTGTGTGATGCGGCAATTCAGCGCCCCCGTTGGCGGTGAAGGGACTCTGGGAAGTGTAGTCCAGTTCGCTCTCCCCCCTCAGCAGCAGCGATGTCTGGAGCAGCGTCGGGGGAGAGCGTGTGCAGGCAGGAGATGAGCACGGGACCCCCGCAGGTAATGTCTGCATAGAATGCCCCCAAAAAATAGTGGCCCCCGCTCAGCAGCTGAGTCGGCTGGTTCTTATGCGCCTCCGGGCGCAGCTGTGTGATGCGGCAATTCGGCGCCCCCGTTGGCGATGAGGGGACGCTGGGAAGTGTAGTCCAGTTTGCTCTCCCCCCTCAGCAGCCGCGATGTCTGGAGCGGCGTCGGGGGAGAGCGTGTGCAGGCAGGAGATGAGCACGGGACCCCCGCAGGTAATGTCCGCATAGAATGCCCCCAAATAATAGTCATTTTTAACATAGTAACTATGATTTACTATGTGTATGTATAATGCAGGTGTTGTGTGTATAACTGTGTATGTGAGTAAATGTAAGTGTGATTGATTCTTTTCATGAGTGAGTAGCATCACTGCATGACCGACTAGGATGACTGCTGATGTGTCAATGTCTATATCGGTGTATGAGTACATTTGATAGTGTTACCTTTGATCTGTGACTGCATGTATAAGTGATTCTGTGGGTGAATGGCCAGTTGTGTGCGTAGACTTAGGAATCAGTGAGTGCGTATGTAGTAACTGGTATGTGTGTGTCAATGCTTTCAAATATGGTACTTTACAATGAATCACCAAAGCTGTTACTAGTGTGTGATGAAGTGTATCAGATTGTCACAAGGATGATGTCATCAGTGATGTTATCAGTGATGTCATTTGAGATGTCATCAGTGATTTCATCAGTGAAGTCACTGATCATGTCATGAATGATGTAATATGTGACATCATCAGCAGCACATTGCGGGTGCGCGAGTTATAGTTAGCACAACTAACTATAATGGAGGAATTTCTATGTTTTTATACGAGTGAAATGTCCAGCTAACCATAACACTCATGAAACCTATGTTTTTTCAGGGAATTTCAAAGGTTTTTTAAATACTAATTTTTAAGTGCAATAGTAGTTGCATTATATATTTTTCTGCAAACTACAAAAAAAATTAAATTGTAATGTGTAATGTAATGTGTATACTTGTAAAGACCACTGTTGCCAGCCGGCGTCCTGGCGCTGTATACCGCTGGGGAACCCGTCCTGGCTTTCCCTGTGGGATGGTCCCTGCTGGGAATCCCCAAGGTGGAGCCAGGCATCCCCAGCGGTGATGGGGCCGTTGTGGAGATTAGGCAAGCTAATGCCCAGAGTTGCCGAGTGAGACCCCTGGTTAGAGTAGGCACCGAGGCGAGAATTATCGAGTCCGCTGACCATGGTCCACGACCCTGCCGCGTCGGGAATCGAACCCTGGTCCAGGGCTGACTTCTGCTTCCGGGTCTGCCGCCTCTAACCAGTGAGCCACACCACTCCACTGAATGTAAAACTGAAATATATATTTTTTTTGTATTTTAATATATTTATATAATTTTCTTTTTAAAGTTTTTTTTTCAAAATGTTTTTGGGAGTTGCGCTCCCAAAGTGTACCTACCGCAGCGTGTCTTCATATTCTAGCTGCCATTTTGGAAAAGTCATGAAGGATCCACGTATGGTGAGTGACGAGTGCTTGGTTTTATTTCAGTTACATCATATACGTACAATGTTACGCCAATCAATCAATCAATCATTACACTTATAAAGCACGGTACTTACCCGTGAGGGTCTCAATGCGCTGTGGGGAGGGGGCGCTGCTACTGCTCGAAGAGCCAGGTCTTGAGTAGTCTTCTGAAGGTGAGGAGGTCCTGGATAAGCCGTAGGTGGGTAGGGATGGTATTCCATGTCTTGGCGGCGAGGAAGGAGAAGGATCTACCGCCGGAGGTTGTTCTTTGGATGCGGGGGACAGCGGCGAGTGCAAGGCTGGCAGAGCGGAGCTGACGGGTGGGCGTTTAGAAGCTGAGTCGGTTGTTGAGGTAGACTGGTCCAGTGTTGTGGAGTGCTTTGTGTGCATGGGTGAGTAGTTTGAAGGTGATCCTCTTTTCGATGGGGAGCCAGTGTAGGTTTCTCAGATGGGGGGTGATGTGGCTGCGGATATTGATGTTGAGGATCAGTTGGGCGGAGGAGTTTTGAATGCGTTGAAGTCATCGCAGGTGTTTGGCCATGATGCCTGCATAGAGTGCGTTGCCGTAGTCTAACCTGCTGCTGACGAGGGCATGGGTCACCGTTCTTCTTGTTTTGGTGGGGATCCACTTGTAGATCCTGCGGAGCATGCAGAGGGAGTTGAAGCATGAGGAGGAGACGGCGTTGACATGCTTTGACATGGAAAGGGAGGAGTCGAGGATAATTCCCAGGTTGTGTGCATGGTCGATGGGTGTTGATGCTGTTCCCAGCGTGGTCGGCCAACAGGAGTCATCCCTGGCGGAGGGGGTGGTTCCGAGGATGAGGACCACCGCCTTGTACGAGTTCAGCCTCAGTCAGCTGTTCCTCATCCATTCTGCGACGGCCTTCATTCCCTCATGGAGGTTGGTTTTTGACGGTGTGTGGGTCCTTGGTGAGGGAGAGGATCAGATGGGTGTTGTCGGCATAGGAGACGATGTTGAGATCGTGCTAGCGGGCGACGTGGGTGAGGGGGGCCATGTAGATATTGAACAGCGTCGGGCCGAGGGATGAGCCCTGGGGTACACCGCAGATGATGTTGGTCCCTTCGTAGTGGTAGGGGGGAAGGCGGATGATCTAGGTTCTGCCGGAGAGGAAGGATGTGGTTCAGTCCAGGGCCTTCTCTTGGATTCCGGCTTCTTGGAGGCATGTCTTTAGCATGCGGTGGCTGACCGTGTCGAAGGCGGCTGACAGGTCCAGGAGGATGATGGCTGATATTTTGCCTTTGTCTAGTTGGATCCTGATGTCGTCTGTGGCTACGATGAGGGCTGTCTCGGTGCCAGGATGTTGTTGTCCTCGAGGTAGCGGGTGAGTTGCGTGTTGACTATTTTCTCAATGACCTTCGCCGGGAACGGGAGCAGGGAAATGTGCCGGAAATTCCTGTGGTCCTTGGGGTCCGCCTTGGGTTTTTTGAGGAGGGCGTTGATCTTGTCGTGCTTCCAGCTTTCTGGAAAAGTGGCTGTATCGAGGTAGATGTTGATTACCTTCCGTAGTTGGGATGAGATGGCTGTGCCTGCTTTGTTGAATATGTGGTGTGGGCAGGGGTCAGACGGAGATCCTGAGTGGATAGAGCCCATGATCTTGCGTGTTTCACTGTTGTTGACAGTGGTCCAGGAGGTCAGGCAGTTGAGGCGGGTGGTGTTTGTGGAGGTCGAGTAGACTGGCATAGTCGTGGCAGTCATGGTGTTGAAGCTGTTGTGGATGTCAGTGATCTTGCGGTGAAATAAGGTGACCAGCGAGTCGCACAGTTCTTGGGAGGGCGGGATGTCATTGGTGTTGGCGCCCGGGTTGGAGAGTTCCTTCACAATGCTGAAGAGCTCTTTGCTGTTGTGTGCGTTGTTGTCCAGGCAGGTTTTGAAAGAAGATCTCTTGGCTGATCTGATGAGGTGGTGATGTCTGCGGGTGGCGTCTTTGTGGGCTTTGTAGCTGTCTGATATTCGTTCGTGGAGCAATTTCTTCTCCAGTTTTTGGCATGCCCGTTTGGAGGTCTGGAGCTCTTCAGTGAACCCGTGGCTTTCTTGCTGGAGCAGCTGTTGGAGGGTTTCTTGAGTGGGGCGAGGGTGTTGGCGCTGTCGTTGATCCATTGTCTGAAGTTGCGTGCGGCGGTGTCTGGGTCGGTGGGGTCGGTGGTGTCTGGGCGATGGATGTGGTCAGCTGTTCTTCAGTGACTTTTCTCCAGCAGTGGCGGGGCAGCTGTTGGGTGCGGTGGTGCATGGTGGGCTTCTTGTAGGTGAAATGAATGCATTGGTGATTGGTCCAGTGGAGTTTGGTGGTGTGGTCGAAGGAGACGTGGGGGCTTGCGGAGAAGATGGGGTCAAGCGTGTGGCCGGCGGAGTGGGTGGGAGCGGTGACGAGTTGACTGAGGGTGAGGTTGGCGAGGTTGGCGATCAGGGTGGTGGAGTTGACGCCATTTTTGTTTTTGAGGTGGAAGCTCAAGTCCCCGAGGAGGATGTAGTTCGTGGAGGTGAGTGCGTGGGTGCTGATGAGTTCAGCGATGGAGTCGCTGAACTATGACCGGGGTCTGGTGGGTCTGTAGATGAGGGTTCCTCTGAGGGTGGTGTTGGGGCCGGTGTGGATCCGGAAGTGCAGGTGTTCGGCCGTGCTGATGGTGTCGTCTGCGTGGGTGGAGACCTTGAGGGTGGACTTGTATACAATGGCAATTCCTTCTCCAATTCCATTGGTGCGGTCTCTGCGGGAGATCTTGTAGCCGTATGGGACGGCTATGGCGATGTCGGGTGCCGAGGACTCGTTCCACCAGGTCTCGGTCTGGAAGGCAACGTCTAGGGCGGAGGTGTCGAGCAGATCCAAGAGCTCTACGGCATGTTTGCATGCGGAGCATGTGTTCAGGAGTATGCAGTAGAGGTAGTTGGGTCCGGTCCTTGGTGCTTTGGTGGTTCTCCCACAAGTGAAGCTACAGGTGCGGCCGGAGAAAGGTCCATGGCTGTGATTCGGGGTGGCTTGGAAGCAGGTGAGGGCTCACCCGGCGTTGAGTGCATGGAGGGTGTTGGCGTTGTTTTGGAGTCTGGTGTCGTGTCGGTCGTGGGGTCCAGGGGTTCTGGCGCTGGGCCCGATGCAGGCACGGATGGGCGCAGACGGGCTTGCCTTTGGTGTGCCTTTGGCGCAGCCGCCATAAGAAGAGGAGGTGGGAGGGAGGAGAAGCTGGGAGGGGAGAGAGCGGCGAATGGAAGCGAGGGGGGAAGGGCTGCAGGGGACGCATTGGAAGGAAAACATCAAAAGGAGACTCGGCAAGGGGGGCGGGGCCGCAGGGGATGCAGCGGTGGGAAAACACCGTAAGGAGACTCGGCAACGGGGGGCGGGGCCACAGTGGGGGGAAATGGCAAAACGAGACTCGGCAAGGGGGCGGGGGCGGGAAAACAGCAAAAGGAAGCAGAAAAGAAACCTGGGAGAAGACATGGGCACAGCTGGGTGGAGCTGCACGGCACGGGGAGCGGCCGCCCTGGCAACGGGGTCAGGGGGTCGTGGTGTGCATGACCGGAATGTGACAGGTCCGCAACTCCTTCTACCGCGCATTTACGACACATGCGTATTACGGTACACGATGCTTGCGTGGTGGTGGGCCCCACGTGACGTTATTTACGTGCTGGGGCATGCTGGGTTAGCGACTCCCATGAAATTTTTATGTTCTAAAATGATATGCACATGTCTTTTATGTACATATTAGGGCAAAAGATTATCTAAGGTGTTCATAAAAATAATGTATTTCTACTTGTAATAAACTTATATTATTTTTAAATATATTTTCGCAAAGCCGCGTCGGGAGCACCCTTCTTGATCGCACGATGTGCGGATCCCATGTGACCTAAAAAAAAAAGATTTGATTGTTTCATAAAATTTCCCACTGTAACTATTGAAGGGCCCCATCCATTTTAATGATTCTGTTTGGAGCAGTTGATGAGAGACACCTCTTCTTCTTCCAGAGCTGGTTTTGGAATTTGTTTGGTGTTTTTAAAAAATTTAATTGGAGAAATGGCATTTGGTTCACAAGCTCCTCATCATTCATCAGATGAAGATATCTTGAAGAATGGTCTACCCAAGCAGAGGTCTGAATCAGTGGTATGGACATTTTTCACCTTTCCTGCCGGAGAAAAAAAGGTAAACGCAAGAAAAGTCACATGCTTGCTGTGTGACACGATCCTGTCGTGAGACAGTGACAAGAAATACTCCTGTGGAACAGCGAGTATGTATAAACATCTGAGGACCATTCACTGAAGGATCTGGCACGAGAAGAAATGAGGCGTGCAGCAAAAAATCCACCACCAGGCATTGCTAGCACCTCCGGAGCGTCCACTTCAGCACCACCAGCAGACAATCCCCCAGAATTTGCTTTTCTGCAGCAGCACTGCACTAAGTGCAGAACCATCATCTGTTATGGTGAACAGTCAGGAAACGCTATTTGTGCAGCTCAACAGAACCACAAATGCAATTTTATTATTTGTTTTGTTTTTGGAATGATGTTGAATTCCAAAACCTAACTGTTTACTAAGTTCCTTTATTGTTACATTTTTTTAAAACACCAAAAAAAGTACAAAATTGTTAAAAAACTACCAAAAAAATAGAAAAAAATAGTTCAGAACTACCTTATCTGGTTTAAAAAAAGAACTATAATTGCAAGGTAATGTTTGAAAGTGTGGTTAAATCTATGGGTAGAGCATGATTGACTGAAAGAATGCATTAGTACTGTATGGTGAATTTATAGGGGCAGATCTATGAGAAAGTGCTGCAGCGTGACACTGTAAGCCCTTTAGCTGCAGTGCACTGCAACACTTATGAAGCACAGGGATGTGACATATTTACATGCATACGTCGCATTTCTGTCCTCCCTCTGCACTAGCACACAAACTGCAGCCATGCAATGATGCAGACACCCTTGGGCCATGCTGCAAGGATATCTGCGTCATGGGGAGATGTTTTTGTGCAGGAAGGGACTACTTCCTGCATAAAAACAAACACTAAAGGCATTTTCCTCCTTCAATGTATGCTGTGGAGTGCAGCATGCATTGAAAGTGGAAAAAACAATGCGAAATGAAAACATTTCTCCTTGTTGTGCCTCGCTGCACCACCTCTAGGGTGGCACACCATTCACACGTATCTACAGATTTACACTTTCTCGTAAGTCTTGAGATGTGTTATTCCTTGGGTTTTGTGTTGGAAAAGACACAGCGACACCCATGGAATGCCCCTTCAATGCAAAGTGATGCGCTTGAATGGGTTGTATTTTCAAGGAGAGGAAAAGTCATGCAGGGTGGCTTTTTCTCTCCTTGTAAATATGGAAGAGTCCCCAGGGCCATCACTACGTTACAAAAAGTGATGTACTGTTGGCGCAGGGGGCTTGTAAATCTGCCCCATATGTGCTTAGGTATTGGCAGAGTGATACAATAAGAACATAGTGCTGATTGATGAACTGCATGAGACTGACAGGAGGTGTCCTAGGCTGCATGAGTACTACTTCAGTATTTAGTGAAGTGTACCAATAGTAGGTATCTGCTTAGAGGTTTGTAGGGATTGTGCACATAATATTGTACGAGTGCTTGTGTTGGTGCCTAGGTAATTCTATAGGAACATCACTAGTAACTAGAATGATGACAGTGCTGCAAACAGAGTGCTCAGATAATTTATAAGTGCTTGGGTATTGTCGCAATGCCTGAGCCATTCTGCAAATGCATAGACAGTGACTGGGTTCCTAGAGTGCTAGTAGTTAACAGCAGGCTAAGTTTGTAAGCACTTATGTTTCAGCAGAGTCATTAGATAAGGACATACTCCTGTCAGGATGATTGTAGGAGTGGACACAGACTCACAGTGTGATTCCAGACAAGCATGACTATTACCCCTGGACATTTGTAGGACTAACTCAGTAGTCTGCAAGGGGTTAAGGGACCACATACATTGTGCACATTTCACTGTACCACTGCTTGTCTCAATGCATGAGTAATTCTGCAAGTGCATAGACAGTGGCTGGGTTCCTAGAGTGCTAGTAGTTAACAGCAGGATATATTTATAAGAACTTATGTTTCGGCAGAGTGATTAGATAAGGACATGCTTCTGTCAGGATGATTGTAGGAGTGGACACAGACTCACAGTGTGATTCCAGACAAGCATGACTATTACCTGGACTTTTGCAGGACTGACTCAGTAGTCTGCAAGGGTTTAAGGGACCACATAAATTGTGCACATTTGACTCTACCACTGCTTGTCTCAATGCCTGAATCACTTTTCAAGTGCATAGACAGTGACTGGGTACCTAAAGTGATAGTTGTTGACAGCAGGATACGTCTGTAAGCACTTGTGTTTCAGCAGAGTGATTAGATAGGGACATGCTCTTGACAGGATGATTGTAGGAGTGGACACAGACTCACAGGGTGATTCCAGACAAGCATGACTATTACCTGGACTTTTGCAGGACTGACTCAGTAGTCTGCAAGGGGTTAAGGGACCACATACATTGTGCACATTTGACTGTACCACTGCTTGTCTCAATGCTTGAGTCATTATGCAAGTGCATAGACAGTGCCTGGGTACCTAGAGTGATAGTAGTTGACAGCAGGATGAGTTTGTAAGCACGTATGTTTCAGCAGAGTGATTAGATAAGAACATGCTCCTGTCAGGATGATTGTAGGAGTGGACACAGACTCACAGTGTGATTCCAGACAAGCATGATTATTACCTGGACTTTTGCAGGACTTACTCAGTAGACTGCAAGGGGTTAAGGCACCGCATACATTGTGCACATTTGACTTACCACTGCTTTTCTCAATGCCTGAGCATTCAGCAAGTGCATAGACAATGACTATGCTCCTAGAGTGCTAGTGGTTGACAGCAGGATAAGTTTATAAGAACTTATGTTTCAGCAGAGTGATTAGATAAGGACATTCTTCAGGATGATTGTAGGAGTGGACAGAGCTGCTTTAGAGCCAGCGAACCAGGTCAGCAGAACTGCTTCAGAGCCATAGAACCAAGTTAGCAGAACTGCTCTAAAGACAGAGAAACCAGGTCAGCATAGCTGCTATGGAGCCAGAGAATCAGTTCAGCAGAGCCGTTGTAGAGCCAGAGAACCAGGTCAGCAGAGCTGCTCTAGAGCCTAAAAATCAGTTCAGAAGAGCTGCTCTAGAACCAGAGACCCAGGTCAGTAGAGCTACTCGAGAGCCAGAGAAACCAGGTCAGCAGAGCTGCTTTAGCAGGAGAGAACCAGGTCAGCAGAGCAGATTTAGAGGGAGAGAACCAGGTCAGCAGAGCTGCTTTAGAGCCAGACTACCAGGTCAGCAGAGCTGCTCAAGAGCCAGAGAACCAGGTCAGCAGAGCTGCTTTAGGGTCATAGAACCAGGTTTGCAGAGCTGCTTTAGAGCCAAAGAACCAGGTCAGCACAGCTGCTTTAGAGGTCGAGAACCAGGTCAGTAGACCTGCTTTAGAGCCAAGGGACCAGGTCAGCAGAGCTGCTCTAGAGCCAGAGAATCAGGTCAGCAGAACTGCGTTAGAACCATAGAACCGGGTAAGCAGAGCAGCTTTCGAGCCAGAGAACCAGGTCAGCAGAGCTGTTGTAGAGCCAGAGAACCAGGTCAGCAGAGCTGCTCTAGAGCCTAAGAGCTAGGTCAGCAGAGCTGCTCTGGAGCCAGAGAACCAGGTCAGCAGAGCTGCTGTAGAGTCATAGAAACCAGGTTAGCAGAGCTGCTTTAGAGGGAGAGAACCAGGGAAGCAGAGCAGCTCTAGAGCCAGAGAACCAAATCAGCATAGCTGCTTTAGAGCCATAGAACCAGGTCAGCAGAGCTGCTTTACAGCCAGAGAACAGGTCAGCAGAGTTGCTCTTCAGCCTAAGAACCAGGTCAACAGAGCTGCTTGAGAGCCAGAGAACCAGGTCAGCAGAGCTGCTCTACAGCCAGAGAAACCAGGTCAGTAGAGCTGCTTTAGAGGGAGAGAACCAGGTCAGCAGAGCTGCTCTAGAGGGAGAGAACCAGGTCAGCAGAGGTGCTGTAGAGCCAGCGATTCATGTCAGCAGAACTGCTTTAGAGCCATAGAACCGGGTCAGCAGAGCTGCTTGAGAGCCAGAGAACCAGGTCAGCAGACCTGATGCAGTGCCAGAGAAACAAGGTCAGCAGAGCTGCTGTAGAGGGAGAGAACCAGGTTAGCGGAGCTGCTTTAGAGCCTGAGAACAAGGTCAGCAGAGCTGCTTTAGAGCCAGAGAACACGGGCAGCAGAGCTGCTCTAGCTGACACTGACTGACTGACCCTTCGGATTGACACTGACTGACACTGATTGATTGACACTGACACTGATTGACTGACACTGACTGACTGACACTGACTGACTGACTGGCACTGACTGACACTGACTGACACTGATTGACTGACACTGACTGACACTGACTGACACTGATTGACTGACACTGTTTGACTGACACTGACTGAATGACTGACACTGACTGACTGACACTGACTGACACTGACTGATAACTCTACTACTCTACTACTCACTCTTTACTACTCACTTCTACTCTCTCTACTACTTACTCTCTTATCTTTACTACTCACTCTCTATGACTGTACTACTCTCTACTACTCACTCTCTACTGCTCACTTTCAACTACTCTACTATGCTCTACTACCTACTCACTCTCTACTACTATCTCTCTACTACTCACTCTCTACTGCTCTCTACTATTCACTCTCTACTACTCACTCTCTACTATGCACTCGCTAGTACTCTCTACTACTCACTCGCTACTACTCTACTACTCTCTCTACTACTCACTCTCTACTATCAAGGGTTATATGACGCTGAGAGGAGGTCGTCCACTCTTGCACAAGGATGATGTCATAAGTGATGTCATCAGTGATGTCATGAGTGATGTCACTGACCATGTCATGAGTGATGTAATATGTGACGTCATCAGCAGTGCATTGCGGGCGTGCAAGTTATAGTTAGCTGAACTAACTATAACGGGGGAATTTCAATGGTTTTGTTTGAGTGAAATGTGCCGCTAACTATAACATGTGTGAAACCTATGGTTTTTTCTGTGAATTTCTAAGGTTTTTTAAATGCCAATTCCTAACTATATCATGTGTGAAACCTATGGTTTTTTTCAGTGAATTTCAAAGGTTTTTTAAATGATCATTTTTAAATATATTAATTATTATATTTATTTGTTTGTATAGTAATTTCCTAAATTTTTATTATAAATATGTATATTTATTTTATGTTTTAAGTAATATTTCAAATACCTAATGTAAAATAACAATAACAAAACTAAATTCATTTTTTTAAATAATTTATTTTATTATCAATATTTTAAAATTAAATTCTTTATTATTCCTTTTTCAATGTTTTTTTTTATAATCATACAGTACGCGTACCGTGAACACACCTTTTTCAATATATTAAAATTCATTTTGATATAATTCCTTTTTCATTGTTTTTTTTTATAATTGTATAGTACTCGTATCGTAAACGCACCATACTTTTATAGTAAATTATAGTATGCGCGTACCCGCATACGTTACGAATGCGCTTTGCTGTTACGCATCACATCTAAGTTTGCGTATTCCGTCATATACGTCTCATCGTGCGCGCAACCCACGAAAGTTTCTAACTCTTCAAAATCATATATTTATGTATTTAATATACATATTAAGGGAAGACATTATCTGGGATAATCATAGCAATAATTTAAACATTTTTTAATAAGCATTTATTACTTTTAAAAGCAATTAGGCACATCGCGACGGTACGTCGTACATAAACGCAGCAAAGGGGGCACCGTAAGTGCACCGTAAGAGTACGCAAAGCCATGTGACTATAAAAGAAGAGATTTCATTGGTTCATAATACTTCCTACTCCAATTCTGGAAAGACCCCTCCCATTTTGATCATTCTTCGTGGACTTTTTGAGGAGCAGGATCTTTTCTTTGGTGTTGTAGTCCTGTAGAACTGTTTTTCATTAATATGGCTGATCGGTCTCCAACACCCTTAGACCACTCATCTGATGAAAATACTTTTTTACCTGAGCCTCCTCAGAAGAAGAAAAAGGAAGCCTTCATCTGGAATTTGTTTACCTTTTCGGAGCATCAAAAGAAGGTGAATACACCAAAGGTCACCTGCAAGCTATGCAGTGTGACACTCTCTCTCTCTCTCTCTCGAGGTAACCGTACAAAAAAAAAACTCGTTCGGGACTGCGAGTATGGATAGGCACTTGAAAAACTTGCATCCAGTCACCACCACCTGGAAGCACTGCAAGTCCTGTAATTGTCCCCCAGTTTGCAGAGATAAAGTTCCTCTGCAAGCATTGCAATGAATTGCTTTGCTACGGAGAACAGTCAGTGGACCTGATTGTTAAGAGGCAGGCGCATCACTAATGCCCCAAGAAGTACATTTTAAAAAAAAGTTTGTTCCAGGTCCACAGTTTTTTGTTTTCATAAGTTCAATTCAATAAAAAAAAGTGTCAAAAAAACTACAAAAAAAAAGAAAACAACAAAGAACAAAAAAACTGTTCTTTGAAGAACTACCTCTAATGGTAAAAAAAAAACCTATATTTCTATGTTAGTCTGTAAAAGTTTGTCAGAAAGAATGTGTAGTTCATAAATGAATGAATGAATATGAAAGTGCAAAACTATAAGGATGTGCTACAGCATAAATCTATAAGGTGTTTACCTATAGTATACTGTAGTACCTCCAAAGCACTTGAATGTAACATATGCATATAAATATGTTACAAGTCTATGCTTCAATGTGCACTATTGGTGAAACTGCCTGGATGAATTTGCATGTATTAAGGGCAGTTTTACAACCCCCTTGTGCCACTTTTACACCACCGTTGCATCACATTTGTGATGCAGCAATGGTGCAAAAGATGTACCTCAATGTATGCTATTTACAATTTGACGTAATTAGAAGGTGCATCACATTGTAAATCCATGCGCCAAAAGGAGGCTTTCCTGCGTAGATGGGGGATATTCTGGAGCAGGAACGCCTCCTAAAAGTGACTAAGTGAAATTTATAAGATTTCATTCAGTCACTTTTGGGCTTATATTGCGTCAAAACCCTGCACCTGTTTGAAGCAGGTGTAAGGATTGACACAGCATTATGAGCATAGGTCCCAAAGAGCAATGCTGGAGCTGCATTGTGCTTGCAATGCAAGTCAAGCAATGCACCATCTTCACAGCACAGATACATCACATATCTTTGCCACTTTTGCCCCATAGTGCACCACATTATAAATATGGTGCATCCATGATGGTGATGTCACAGTGCACAATAACTGACATATCTCTGGGGATCTACCACTTATTCTACATCTACAAATTACTTTTTTAATGTAGTGAATGCCTTACTACACACTGATCAATGAGTCTCTAGAAAAGTATACCAAGAGTAAGAGAGTGTTTGGTGGAAGTGAAAAGATAGAAACTGCAAAATTCAACATAAAAAAGGCAAATTTGCAGATGCATAGAATAATGTATGCACAGTCTGTAGGGGTTGGAAGTACTCTATGCCCTTAGGCCTACTTTGCAGCATGAGTACTTGACTACTCACATAGGCCTCATTTATGAGATTTTGCCGTACGAAAGTGCAGCAGGCCTTCCTGCTACGCTTCCCTATGGCAAAAGAAAAGACAGAAATGTACCATATCTATAAGATACAGCATATTTCTATCCTTTTCCCTTGCGCCAGCGCACAATGGTCTGCCTGCACCAATGCAGAAACCTTAGCACAATGGAGCAAGGGTGTCTGCATTGCAAGGATGATTATTTTTGTAGAGGTAGGGAAACCTTTCTGTAGAAAAACAATCACAAGAGACTTTTCCTTTTTCTACGTGTGCTGCAGAAAGCAGCACACATTGAGAAAAAAAAAACGGGAAGAAATAAATCTATTTTTCCCGTTGAACCTTCCTTATGCCTATCCTGGGGAGGCATACGTTTTTCGCAGTGCCTCAGATTTACAATTTCTTGTAAATGTAGAGCAGTGTCAAATGGCGATGGGTGTTGCTGGAAACACCCTCAGCAACACTCATTACACACCCCTTTAACGCAGAACACTGCATTAAAGTCTCTGATATTTATCAGGCAACAGTAGACCAAAAAAAGTGCATTAGAGGTGTCTGATAAATATTACGCTGACAGCTGTGCCACAGAACATCACAAAAAGTGACTAGAAACCTTCCTGAGAAAATCATAAGTAAAATCATAAGTATATCTATAGATGCTTACTGTACTCTGTACTGTGCTCTGCACAGTACACGTACAGTACACATACCTTCCCGAGCACAAGCTGCATGCTATTTGGATGTTAACTGTCTGGTTGAATGTATAGCAGCTTCACTTTTAGAATATAGCCTTATAGCTCACTGTAGAGGGCTATACCGGATATTAAAGGCCCTCTCCAGTGATAAAGGCCCGAGTCGAAGGTGAGGGCCTTTAACAAGGGAGAGGGACTTTAATAGCCGGTATAGCCCAGCTACAAAGGGCTATAAGGCTTTTAAAACACAAATTTGCTGGTGCATAGATCAGTGTACACATAATCTATAAAGGTTTGAAGCAGTCCATGCCCTAAGACCCAGTTTGTACCATGAGAACTTGGATACTATCTGAATGATTACAATTCTGCAAGAAGAGTCTCTCAAACCATTTTTAATTTGTAGTCAAAAAATTATTTTTTTAACAAGTCATAATTTAATAGAACTTCCAGCATGATTTCATCTGAAATTTCATTTTCTTCATCATGAATTTCAAAAGTCATATCAAGAAACTCAATCTCGTCTAACGCTTCAACAAAGTCTTCGTTCAAAGTTTCATCTAAAAAAATCGCAGGTAATATCTCCTGCACCAATACTTGCTTCTTCATTCTCACTCTCCATGAAAGGTATATTTAACTCTTCTACCAGAGTGTTAGTAATTTTAAAACTCTTTTTCATATTCTTCTGCTAATCTTCCATAGTGAATTTTATTATGTTGTTGTTCCTTGCAGAAAATCATAAACACTTCATTTTATCATTTTCCCTAATACATAATACAAAACTAGCTTTATCAACTATTTTGCTCCTTAAAAAATATTATGCGAAAACCATTCTCAACTACTTTATATGATTATATCTATAAAATTTGCTGATATGAATTTTTTGTTATAAAATGTCCTTACATTTTCAAACCAGTCACTCTTTATCACTATAGAAAAATACTAAGGCTATTATAATAAAATGCAGTACTAAAAAAAGTACAAAATATCTATTCACCATACCAATTTCAAAGTAGTTAATGTGTTGCAGTAAAATGCAAAAAATACAGGTACACTCTGTATATATTTTTCTTAATTTCTTGAAAAATGTTTAAAAGATAGAAAACCGTCTTTACAAACGTATGTATACCATGGACGTTCTCTTACTTCAGCTCTGTAGAAGTACATCCTATTGATCATTTTTAACACTTAGTTATACTTACCTTCAAAATAATAAATTACAAAAATATATTATAAATTCATCTGTAAAAGACGAACAAAATACAAATACAATTTATCTTTTACAACACAAAATGATTTGTAAAGCATTTCAGATGCCTTTTTTGCTGTTCTCAGAATATATTGAAATTCACTAGAAACAGTGATTTCAATAGTACTCATCACATAACAGTGGGCAAAAAAAAAGACAATCAATAAGATTATCTTAAAAAAACATTCAACATTCTCAATAACAATCTAAAAAATAGAAATAAAACATATCTTAAATGTTTTTCCTAAAGCAAGTTCTTACGTAAATATGACACATCTCAAACAATCATAACATAACAAAACATTATGATTAATTTTCATGCACTGTAAATAATATTACTTACAAATATATGCTGACAAAATATATAACAACAAGTCCTTAAGGGTTTCACGTACTATTCCACACGGCCAAATAGTATGCATCAAATTCTTAGTTTGGTAATTGTTCAATAGTAATCCTGAGCCTCTGCCTCCCAGCCTTCTTATCCAAAACCACCGATACCATTTGCTCTGTCTCCCAGTGCTCATCCCTCAGCCCGACGCTATTCAACAACAACATGGCCACCCTCACACAAATGACCCATCAACTGAACCACAACTTTATCTCCTACATCGACGACACCCAACTCATCCTCTTCCTTACCAAGTACCACATACCACCAAAAACAACTTCCACAACACAATTAAACACGTCACCAAGTAGATAAGGAGTAGCTCTTTAAACATGAATTCACACAACATGAAGATACTCTTTCTCAACTCACCCCCTTACCTTCAGATACCTTCTGCTGAAAAACTACACTGTGAACAGTACCAACATCTACTGACCATGTTCACAACCTCTGATTCATATTGAAGTCCTCCCTCTACAAGTGTAAACAAGTCCACAGCATTTCCTCATACTGCTATAACACCCTCAACATTCTCCACAACATTTACAAGTACATCTTAAAGAAAACAACAAGAAACAGACTACACTGTGGCAACACACTCCACAAAAGAATTACAGCCAAACACCTATAATGACTACAACCAATCAAAACCACCTCCATCTAATTGATTTACAATGTCCCCTGCTACAGCCTCATCACCTACGACATGATACACTTACTCTACTTCACCATCAATAAGAGGATTACTTTCAAGCTCCTCACCCTCACTTACTAAATACTGTACAACACAAGATGAATCTACCTTAACAACAGTAATCCTGAAAGGCCAAATTTTGATCTTAAAATTTGGGCTGTAAAAATATTCATTAAGAATTTTGTAACTCTTTAGGCAAACGTTGCTTAAAAACTAATTGAGTATCATTACAATGTATCCAACCTTTCAGACATTTTAAATAAACAGTGTAATATCCAGATGATGTAGAAGGTCCATCATGAAAAATAATTGAAATAGTTACAAAAGTTATTCCTGATATTGGAACTGGACGAGCTACATTTTTAATTAAAGTTTCCAATTTTCTTCCATCACCTCTACAACGTTGTAGCATTAAAATAACATACTGTCCATATCTTTGTATAAATAATGTTGATGACATTTCTGATTTACATTGACTACACTCCATGTTTTGACTTGCTCCTCTAACTAGATTGTTAAAGGACACTGATTCACAGTCTGGTAAAGTCAAATATATTAATCTTTCACTGTCTATTTTAGTGTTACATGTAAACAAACAATTTTGACACTCATGTTGCCATTTATAAGAAAGGCCAAAAAGATTTTCAATATCTATACCTTCATCTTTCAGTACACCAAGCATAAACATTAAAAATTCCTGACAATCTTGTTGAATATTCTGCGTTAATTGTGTAGAACCAGAACACATGTCCAAAACATTTCGAATATCAGAAACACTTTGTATTTTACTTTTATCACTACTACATTTCTCATAAACAGAATACAACAATGAGCAGAATCTTTCGTCCCGATTTTCAAAATGTTGCTGTTGCAAACTTTAGTAAAAAATAAAAAAACATTAACAACTACATTAGCATAGCAGTTGACACCACATTTATTTTCAAACCGATAACCAACAGTCTCTTCAACACTGTCCTTCTTCTTTTTGCTTGCAGGCGAAACTTCATCTTGTTTTTTTTCTTTCTCTATAGTTTCACTACAGATATTCTCAAATCTTCTTTTTCTACCTACCACACACTTTTCAAATACTGGATATTGACCGAAATTGGGAGCATATTTTCTTCTTAACCTATTATACTCTTTCACACAATTTGTATCTGCACTAACCTTTGTCTCATCAAAATCAATCAAGTACAATCCAGATAAAGTTCTGACTCGGGACAAAGCAACATATGGTACTTCCAATATTCACTAAAGCACTATCTACACTTAAACCTTGAGATTTATGAATGGTCACCGCATATGCCAAACAAATAGGAAACTGTTTTCTGCGTACATACAAATCTTTTACAAGCAAGAACCGAGATGAACAACGATTAAATTGTTGTATTTCAGAAATGTCATCAAATTTGATTTTCAAAAATTCAATCCCATCTCTATTTACATAATTAACAAAAATCAACAATTTTAACCATTGCTCCATTTACTAAACCTTTTTCCACCTTCAAATTACGTCGTAAATGTACCCTACAGTTTACACATGCATATAAATTATTTTCTAAACCAGCAGTTTTACCTATCGATTTCTCTAAAGAATCCAATTTTCTCTTTAACTTTTCAGTCAAAATAATAGTGATTCCTCCATGTTCTATTTTATCAATAGCTTCCAATTTTATAATTGCCTCATTTTCCAACTTTAACATTTCTTCATTGAATATACAACATTCACGTAGTGTTGGCATTAAGCAGAATACAGATTGCTTTTCTGCAAATCTCATGTAGATTTTCTCTGGCACAATATTTTCATTTCGAAACAAATTCAAAAGTAATCGTCTCTGTAAAGCTTCTTTGCCATGTTCAGTCATGTTTCCAATTTGTATATCTTGAAGAACAGTTCCATAATCAGCATAATTTGCCTGTCGCATATTTGTAATAAGCTCCTTATACTCAAAATATGACCAAATGTTTACATTTCCAATGCTCCCCAAAGACTTTCTGGTATCTTCATGCGATAGTGTTTTAAACACTGGATGTCCTTTTACAAGAGTAAGTTGTAGAAGATCTCCAAAAATTATGACGTGTTTTCCTCCGAATAATACGTCCTACTCTGTTTTAAGAATTAACTGCATTCTTAAATGCACAAAAGCAAGCATTAAGTTTTATACCATGCTTACCTCATCAATAATCAGAAGTTTCATTTTCGTCAAGACTCTTGAAACTTCACAGCAAGCTTCTCCAGATAGCTTATGGTATTCTAATTTATTTTCATGCTCTACTGGTAGCATTAATAAACGATGTAAAGTAATTCCTTAATATTGTGAGCCACCAACCCAGTTGGAGCAGTGACAACACAAGACAAATATGAGTCAGTTGTTTTGTGTAAATACGTTGAAATTACTTTAATTAAGAAACGTTGTCCTGTTCCAGCTTGTCCACTCACATACAATCGGATAGGTTGAAATGATGAGCAAGAGCACTCTTTCTTTTCTTGAAGTAATCCATGATTAATCTGTTCTCTCACTTCCTCATATATTTGTTTCTGCTCAACATTTAGTTGTTCTTCAAAATTTCCCAAGTTTCTTACATCTTCTTGAGCTTGATACATTGCTGTTTCCACCTCTTCAATAGCAGTTGCTGCTTCATTTTGAATAATTGGTTCTCCTAACAGATCCTGACTTAACGGAGCAGAAGTTTGACTGTCTTGAGAACTGTCTCTAGCAATCTCAGCTGCAATTGTAGCTTCTTGTTCAATTTCATCTTTCAACATTTTTACATAATTACCAAAAACAGGACATTCTATACTATCTTTAGTTGCATTGAAAGAATCTTCATAGCTCTCGAAATCTCCAAGTAATTCTAATTCTGAACGCCATTGTTTGAAAAGTTGCAAAAGAGCTAAATAGTAAAATTTCCTTTTGTCAGGTGTTTCACAACTCAGTTTACGGTGATTGATCAAATGTCCTTTTCTTTGTTTCACCATACATCCTTCCGAACAAATTACTGCATATATACCATTATTGATGTTTTCTGTAATATTCCGTTTAAAACTGTAGTTTTACAGCACTTCATACACACAAATTTTCTCAAGATGATGACTTCTGTTTGGATAATATGTATACAACATATTTGTATTCACAATATCTGTACTTTCTGGCTCCTTTTCAGCTGAATATTCAATTTATTGTACAGATTTAAGTACTTGGTTTCGTGTTGCAGCAAGACCTAGAGTCACCCAAATGATTCTTCTAAATTTGGAGTATAGACTTGCAGATGATAAGCGATCCGAACATTCATACGCTCCAATTTCTCGATGGGATAACATCTTCAAACTGTAAGTATATAATTTCTTACCTAGACTCTTCTCGTGGAAATCTCTTCCCACATTTCCTTAAATTCCGTCTTTTCTGATTTCGTTATGTACGATGTTACATATCGAGCAACAGCAATGGAATTGTCTGCAACATATTGAATATCTATATTAGCATTCCACATAGACAAAATGACTGGGTGTAGTCATTTATATATTTTGATTCTTCATTTCTTCCTAAATTGTAGGTATTTTTAGGAGACTTTCTTGTGATAGTATGTCGCAAAGATGACATAAAACTGTTCACTCTTCCTTTCTATATTACTGGACGTGAATTTAGTATAACATTTGTCTTTAGATTTGTACTTTCGACGACAGTATTTCTCACAACGATGGCTTTGGAATCATAAGACCTGTTGTCTTAAGTCCTTATCCTGCGTGCTTTTGGGTATATTACATGTAGCGTATTCTTCAATAAAAGACATCACAGTATCATCTGACTCTGTTCCAAATTTGGGAGCATCTTTAATTCATAGTAGCATGTGAATGTGAGGAGCACCTCTTGCTTGATATTCCTTTCTCCAAAAGAAGTCCAGAACCTCTCCAAAAGGAGGATTTTTTTTATTGGTGATACAATACATCGTAGCTTCAAATCTATGATTGAAATATCTGCAAACATTAACTGGATTCAAAGAGCACAATTCTCCAGGTGTCTTGTATTCATTATTTACTATATTTGGATTTGCCTCTCGAAGAAATTGAAGTAAATCATCCCAAGCATATTTAGCACAGCTTAGAGTAAGGAACCATGTAGGAGTTCCTAAGTTCCTTAACATACATTTAAGCTCTCCATGACGACGGTACCAGTACTCATTAGTACCACGCTGACATGCCATGGGATTAATTAGCTGAGATTCCAAAACATTATCTTTCTGGTGTACTTTATCCAAAAATTAATTTGCCGAAACATTTTGCAGATGTTTACCTGTTTTCAATTTATGGTTCACTGCATAAGAAAGTCCAGACAAATCACTCTCAAACAAAAGATGAAACAAATACGGAACACTTTGTCGAAATCTTGGATCTTCTGCATACAATCTTAATGTCTGGTATTCAGATGTCGGTCATCATATCGTCCTCTTTTTCCTGTAGGAAACAAATGAGGGAAACAACAAGCTTCCAAGCTTTTTTCCCATACACTAATGGGACTTCCGTTTGCTTCTTTCATTTGGAATAACTCTATAGTATTCCCCATCACTTCTTTGGAATGCAGTGGATGAACACTGTAATTTTCATATATTTCTTCAGTTCTAGACACATCCACTTTTTCAATTTGTCCAGATGGCAAGTCACTATCTTCTTCTACAGTTATTTCTTCTTCACACATAAACACGTCTTTATAATATTGATTATTTTTTATCAGATACAACGTTGCCTTTTTCACTTTCCTAACATCCACTAATTCCTTCCAGATTTTCTTACTCCTAGTAGGAACGCCATTAACAAGAATAACTAAAGGTTCATATTCTACATTTTCTACACCAACTGTTTCAATATTTTTCTTTAAATCTAATGGCAAATACACAACACTTCCTTTTAATCCTCTCTGTAAAACTGAAGGAGGCAATTTCCCTGTCTTAGGCTCCATACGAACAACAGACTGAAAAGGATGCACACTTTGAATAAGAATAGATTCATAAGTAGTTAAATCCACCAGTTCACAAGGAATTTTTACCAACTCAAAATTATTATGCACAGCTCTAGCAGGCATTTTATTCTCGTCTAATTTATTATAACAATATTTACAAATACGCTGATCACAACCCAAATCAAAAGAATTCTCTACCAACAAATAAGTTACAAATTCCACCCACTCCTTATTATTTTCCTTTTCCCATTTTAAATACAGATCAACAGTCCTAGTCTGATTTTTATAATGAGTACGTCGACAACAAATACAAGGATATTTTGATGTTTCACCTGAAATCACCTCGAACTTTGTAATTCATTCCTCAAATCTTTCTGTACTGCAATGTTGTACATTCTCTTCTACATTTCCTTCTACTAACGTATCAATTTCTGCACTATCTTCTTCTGCACCAAAGTAACTAACCTGAATTTCATCACATACGTTCTTCACATCTGACACAGATCCATGCAAAAGAGCACTGTTCAACTTCTTTAACATTAGAGCTGGGCTTTTTGAATAATGCAACGTTCTGACTAATTTCCTCATTTTAGTATGATGTACTGCCAAAATCCTGAAATGGTGAAAAACACTTCTACATACTTTTTTTGAAAGACAAGCCAAAGAATGCCCTTGCAAAACAGTATTTTCTCTCACTCTGAAGGGTCTAATCCTTGCAACATCGTAATCTTTGGTTTAACACTTTTTTAGTAAAGTTACGTAAGAAATTGCCTAAAAAATCAATAGACTCCTGCCGTACACTACAAACACTACTGCAATTCCAAGTGTACACAGGAGCTTTAGGCCTTCTCCCTTATACTTCATCAGCTAACACCTCTTCTACATTTCTAAGAACAATTTTCTCTTTCTCAATAGGACAACCATTTTTAAATTCATAACTACGACCTGTAGTGTCAAGTGCATGCAACAACTCATTACTCTGAAAATAACTCTGCTCATTAAAAAAAGGCTCAGAACTTGAACTATGTTTCCGTTCACCCAAAAAAACTTCAGAAAAAATACTTCTATTAATTACACTTCTCCATTTACTTTTGCTCTTCATTAAATGGATTGGCTTATCAAGTGATCGAATTCTATTGATTACTAAAACAAAAAGTTTTTTTTTAATTCAAAAGCTTTCTCAACTATATTCACAATACATTTCCTCTTCTTATAAAATGCAGTTTTCTTCTTACAATTCTTTATTAACTTAGTTAAGTTTTTCAAAATTCTATTATATAACATCATCTTCCTTATTTCCTTATATTGATTTTTTCTTCTTTTACTATTTACATTTTTTTCTGAAGTTTTTCCATGGTTCTTCTCTTTTCTCCAGTAGTAGAAACAGTGATTGTAATTTTTTACTTTGCAAACACTACTATTAGTGGTTGACAATCTTCGCAAAAAAGTCTTAGTTTTCTTAGCAGGACTTTTTTTCTTTTTGTTAACACATTGTTCTTCAGGAAAATGTTGTAGATCACTTTTCTTTAAATAATCTGCATTGTTTCTTCTTTGCTATTTTTGTAGGCATGATGCTTTTTTTCAGTGGTGATGAAAACAATCTATAATAAAAAATATATTTCACTTTAGAAAAATAAATATATCAAATACACTATTATATAATTCATAGGAAGAGAGGAGATATTATGTCAACAAACATAAAAAGTATGAAAATAGAAGGACTTACAACAAGAGAAAGAGGACTAAGAGACAATAGGAAATATAAATAGAAAGAGGATATGAGCAAACACTGCAGTTTAAGGGGATAAATATAGAATGAAAAGACTGGAAAATATGAAGAGATAATGGGCAGTATAAGGAGAAAGGTGACAGTATGAGGAGAGAAGGGAGAGTATTAGAAGAAAGACACAGAATATGAGGAGACGGGGGCAAGTATAAAAAGTAGTTAGACAAGGGAATATAAAAAGAAGTGGGACTATTAGGAAACAGATGAGCCAGTAAGGACAAAGACACTCTAAGCGACCCATTAGGATGGCGGGCAGCTTCCCACTGCCAGCCTGACAGGGAAAATCCACTCGCCAACTCTACCAGAATGACCCCCCGCCATATTTGCATGGCTGGAGATTCTAAAGCGGTCGGAAAGACCGTCCACTGCTTTTCTTCCCTGGTTGCCTTGCAACCAGTGTGGAAAGGGTTTAATATAGTGGTGGTGTCTAATACACACCACCAGACATATCATGATAGGCCTCTGCAGATGCTTTTCCATAGGAGTGATTTTGCCACGGAAAGACATGTGGTCTTTACTGTGGGGGCCCCCTGTGGGCCCCCAGACTGCAGATATAATTGAGGGTGCACACGAGGGGTACCTGTGGTATCCCCCAGCATTTGCATACACAAAGCAGCAGTCACATTTCCAATTTCCTCCATTACTTTTTTGCCAACATTACATCCAAAAATAAGACACAATACAACAAGAAAGAGGCCCAAGAGGCTTGTAAACCTGCCCAACAATGTAAGCTGCAGTCTATGTATAATGACTGGAAAATTATTAAGAAAGACATATGATGAGAAAGAGAGGAATATGATGTCAGAGGATAGACTATAAAAAGACTATTAGGAGACAGAAGGAGACAATAAGGACAGAGGGAGACTTAAAGCACAGGAGGGAGTATGAGAAGAAATGGCACTGTTAAGAAAGCCAAATTAAAATAAGGAAATAAAGGGAAATACCAGAAGAGAGGGGGCACTATAAGCAAAGTGAGGTAGACTGTGAGAGAGACAGCAAACATTATGGAAAAAGGTGCAGTTGTAATTCTTTAATTTACACAGACGCTCAGTGTGGTTCCATACAAAAACATTTAAACCATACATTTCACCAAAACACATTTACCACACTAAGGGCCCGATTCACAGAACTAACTTAAGACTAAATCCTAAACTTACTACTTTTGGTATTCACAGAAGTTAGGATTTTGTCTTAAGTTTGTCTTAAGACAGACTTAAGACAGACTTAAGTTAGAATTTTGTCTTAAGTCTGTCTTAAGTCTGTCTTAAGACAAACTTAAGACAAAATCCTAACTTCTGTGAATACCAAAAGTAGTAAGTTTAGGATTTTGTCTTAAGTTAGTTCTGTGAATCGGGCCGAAAAACTTTTTATTAACTAAACACATTCCATGTATATGACCAGTACATTTCAGTAGACAATCCTGACTCGTTTTGCAAATACATTTCCAATTTGCACCATTAATTTTTTTGGGCCACATTACATCCAAAAATGAAACACAATAGAACAAGAAAGACGCCCAAGAGGCTTATAAAGCTGCCCAATAATGTATGCAGCAGTCAATGTATACTGACTGGAAAATTATTAAGAGAGACATATGATGAGAAAGAGAGGAATAAGATGTCAGAAGAGAGACTAAAAAAAGAAGGGCCACTATTAGGAGACAGAAGGAGACAATACGGACATAGGGGGACTAAAAGAACAGTAGGGAGTATGAGAAAAAGTGGCACTGTGAAGAAAGACAAATTGAAAGAAGCAAAGAAGGAAAATATCAAAGGAGAGGGGACACTACGCAAAGTGAGGTAGACTGTGAGAGAGACAGCGTAGATAATGGAATAATGTGCAAGTGTAATTCTTTAATTTACACAGATGCTCAGTGTGATTCCGGACAAAAACATTTAAACCATACATTTCACTAAAACACATTTACCACACTAAACATTTTATTAACTAAACACATTCCATGTACATGACCAGTACATTTCAGTAGACAATCGTGACTCATTTTGCAAATACATTTCCAATTTGCACTATTATTTGTTTGCCAACATTACATCCAAAAATGAGACACAATAAAACAAGAAAGAGACCCAAGGGGCTTGTAAATCTGCCCAAGAGTATATACAGCACTCAAAGTATACTGACTACAAAATTGTACATTTAGAACACAAGCCTAATTCTAAACAAGCAACACTATTAAATATTCTACAACTAAAAAAGTGACTGCAAACATTCTACATTTTTTTGTACTGCACTTTATTAAACAAAGATAACTAACTAAACACATTAACTTACCAAGTGATTTTATCACAATAGTTATCCAAATGCAAACAAACTCAGAATATAATTCTACAAACTTGACAGGAATAAACACATTACTATTACAAAAAATAAAATGCAACACATAGAGTCCCTTACAAATAATCAACTCACCTTTCAGACGTATTGGAAGATGAAGAAGAATGCCACTCACACAGCAGATAGTTTCAGACAGAACTCTGCTTCAATGCGTGCAGCAGAACCAAACAAATGGCACATTTTCCCTCTTAATTTACACATATATACGCATTAATAACAAATCAAATTCCTTCACACAATAATTCAAAACCAAAGACACATTTTCATTGTTCAACATTTCAAACCTTTCCAACTGACATAACTTTCCACCCTCCCCCCAGCAGATCATGCAAAAGTTAACTGTCAACAGAGGTCAAACGTTCAGCACTCTATAAAACACTGCTACTCAACAAGTTTAGACTATGCATAAGTATTTACATATAAGTACCAATAAATAGAAAAGGTATAATTAGAACCAACCAACAGATAAACACATAAACTTGATAGATATTTGTAAAATATATTTTTTTATTGAGTTTTTCATGCTGACGTGCGCTCACGGAACGGTTTACAGACTTTGCACAGTACGTCGTACGTGCGAGCATGGTACGCATACAGTGAATCAATCGTAAAAAAAAATAGCCTCTATTACTACATTTTTATATTCCCCGGGGACCCCATCCCCCGGGGCTAAAAAATAACGTTGGGGCCCGTGGGGTGAGCCCCAAATCCCCCACGGTCCCAGCCGGCACCCCGCGTCCTTTGAGAGCCGGCATTGCTTTTTGGCAGAGAGAGCAGCTAACATGCTGCTCTCTCTGACGAAAATAAGTTTGCTATGGTAGGGCGGGAACCACGAGGCTCCAGCCCTACCATAGCAAACAGCAGTGTCCCGGGGGTAAGCACCCCAGGACACTGCATGAGCCGTCCCTGGGGATGATGACCCGTTACGCTCCGCTCCTTCCCTGAAAGTGTCGGGGGGATTCGTGAAGCGGGGGTCGAGAAAAAAGGGGGTCCCAAAATGTGTTTTCCTCATGTTAATTTCCATAGGACGATTAGACAAGGCTACAGCCCGAACCGCTGAACGGAAGTACACCAAACTTGGCAAAATGGTAGGGACTGGTAAGTTGTAGGGCCTTTTCCATATTTGGATAAATCGCTCCAGTGGTTTTTATGAAAATTAACTTTAAAAAAATGTATATATCAACATGCGCGCTCCGAGCGCTTTGGGTACGCGTACCGGTAAGCGCACCCGACGCGCCACGGAAGTGCGCGAGCTGAAAGCTGATTGGCTCTCTGGTGTTTGTAAACATTCGAAATGGTCCGGAGAGTCCACCATCTTGTGTCTCAGAAGAACCGAGACACAAGAGGTGAAAAACAAAAGGGGAAACAATTAAAAGGGGGCAGGGTAGAGACCCCCTGACCTCCTAGGTTTTCTAAGGGGGGCCTAGAAGGACCACGAAGAGCAAAACAAATATATTTTTTTTGAAAATTTTGCGGAGTACGCTCAGGGCGCGTTTACATGTATGCTTACATGTACGCGTACCCTGAGCGTACCACGGGGAAAAACAGTGAAAAACAATAGAGTAAAATAAAAATTTGGAGTGCTTAGAGGTAGGGTAGCTCTAAAAAGAGCTGTTGTGTTAACTGAGTGATTTAAGTACCTACAAGTAGGTATCGATGCAGAGTCTAAAATTCAAAAGGAAGACTCTATTCCCCTCATCTGTAAAATGTACACCATCTCTCCTATAGATGCCTTGCATATTGTAACACAAGTTGTTGTGATATATAGAACCCATGCCATAGTCTCTGAGGAAAGCAGAAACCGACTTATTCACATGTGTCTTTGCTTTCTCTATCTGTGGACAAAATTGGTTAGACCAGTTCCATTTTTGCCTTTAGCATATATTAGAATATACAAAGGCAGTTTGAGGAAAAAGTGAGATCAACTTCACAAAGGTGTCCTTTAAAAGTATTTCCAGACCTACCCCAGTCAATGTGCCTTGGTCATTTCCACCACAGTGCACAATTATGAGGTCAGGGTGTGGGAGATGCAAAAATGATTTTACCAATGTATCAATTGGTGACATCTCAATCCTCTCTGGCCAATCCACATAATATCCACATTTGGTAAATCAAGGTTGGGAATACCTCTGTTTGCTGCATACTTCTCACTCCAGTGAATAAAACGGTGTCCCACTATCCATACTTTAGGCATCTTGAAGGGAGATTTTGTTGTACTCAGATGTGCTCTGGAAATCAAATGGCAGTTTGAAAAGTAGGAGTTTAAAAAAAAATATAGATGAGATTCAGTGCCCTTGAAGAATAAGAAATGACTGGTGGGTTCTGAAAATTCTACACTGAAAATTAGGGTGCATGCTTCTGTTTTTTGAAAGAAGTAATTGTAATGGTTAAGAAAAAGTCATTGAAAGAAACATTGCACAGGATAAGCTGGTATATTGAGAAGTCAAACACCCTTGCTGGATTCATTTGCAACATAGTATCATGAACTTTTCACCTGTGTGCTCAGTTAGGTGATGTGTGGATTGTTACCATGGTAACAGGCAGAAAGAGCAGTAGGGGGATGGGTGAATATTATGTGAGTTTCAAAGCGTTGAAATTAACCAATTAAAATGTTAGTTTGGTTTTGAATTTGTGTTGGAAGAAATTTGATTAGTTATGTACATGAAAATGGGTCTGAAAGGGTCTGAAATGAGAGGGAATCTGTGCCATTATTCTGAGGCTGCAGTGAAAGAAGCATTACTCAGAGATTCTGCATATGAAAATCTGGTTTGTGACTACCACTGTTCTAAATCTTCAAAAAGCATTTTTAAAGGTGAGTAATGATTCTTTTAATATAGATAGAGTGCTGTATACACTATGGGGAGGATTAACAAGCATATTGGGCTTCTTTATTCCTGCATTGTGTCTCATTTTTTTTGTAAGGCTAGTAAAAAATTAATGGTGCATATTGGAAATGTTTTTTGGAAATGAGTAAAGTTTCTGCACTGTAATGTAGTGCGTATTTATATGGGCGGTGCTCTATCTTTTAAATGATTTATTGTGGTACATGTTTTTAGGTAAAATGATTGTTTTTAACATTTTTAAATAGGATCACACTGAGTGTCTGTGTAAATTAAAGAAATATATTTGCAAATTTTTTTTATAATGTCTCCTCACAGTTTGCATCTGTTTGTATGTAATGCTGGCAAAAAACGAATGGTGTATATTGGAAATGTATTTTGGAAATGAGTCAGGTTTCTGCATTGTAATGTAGTGGTCATTTATATAGGCTGTGCCCAGTGTCTTAAACGATTTACTATGCTAAATGTTTTTTGGTAAAATGTATGGCTTTAACATTTTTGACTAGGATCACACTGAGTGTCTGTGTAAATTAAACAATTATATTTGCATCTTTTTCTATAATGTCACCTGTGTCTCCTCACAGTTTGCATCTCTTTGCTTATAGGGTACTCTTTGCGTGGGTCATCTCTCTCTTTGCGTGTGTCAACTCACTCTCTACCTGCATCATCTCTCTCTTTGCGTGTGTCATCTCACTCTCTGACTGCACCAACTCTCTTCTTGCGTGTGTCATGTCTCTCTTTGCGTGTGTCATCTCACTCTCTGCCTGCACCATCTCTCTCTTTGCATGTATCAACTCTCTCTTTGCGTGTGACGTCTCACTCTCTGCCTGCACCATGTCTGTCTTTGTGTGTGTCATCTCACTCTCTGCCTGTGCCAACTCTTTGGTGTGTCATCTCTCTGTGTGTGTCATCTCACTCTCTACCTGCGTCATCTCTCTCTTTGCGTGTGTCATGTCTCTCTTTGCGTGTGTCATCTCACTCTCTGCCTGCACCATCTCTCTCTTTGCATGTATAATCTCTTTCTTTGCGTGTGACGTCTTACTCTCTGCCTGCACCATGTCTGTCTTTGCGTGTCATCTCACTCTCTGCCTGTGCCATCTCACCCTCTGCCTGCATCATGTCTCGCTCCACCAGCATCATCTCTCTCTTTGTGTGTGTCATCTCACTCTCTGCCTGCACTATCTCACCCTCTCCCTACATCATGTCTCTCACCACCTGCGTCATCTCTCTGTTTGCGTGTGTCATCTCACTCTCTGCCTGTATTATCTCTCTCTTTGCGTGTGTCATCTCACTCTCTACCTGCGTCATCTCTCTCTTTGCGTGTGTCATCTCACTCTCTGACTGCACCAACTCTCTTCTTGCGTGTGTCATGTCTCTCTTTGCATGTGTCATGTCACTCTCTGCCTGCACCATCTCTCTTTTTGCATGTGTCATCTCTCTCTTTGCGTGTGACATCTCACTCTCTGCCTGCACCATGTCTGTCTTTGCGTGTGTCATCTCACTCTCTGCCTGCGCCATCTCACTCTCACAGTTTGCATCTGTTTGCTTATAGGGTACTGTTTCCTTATGCATTGTGTCTCATGTTTGTATGTAATGCTGGCAAAAAACGAATGGTGTATATTGGAAATGTATTTTGGAAATGAGTCAGGTTTCTGCATTATAATGTAGTGGTCATTTATATGGGCTGTGCTCTGTGTCTTAAACGATTTACTATGCTAAATGTTTTTTGGTAAAATGTACGGCTTTAACATTTTTGACTAGGATCACACTGAGTGTCTGTGTTAATTAAACAATTATATTTGCACCTTTTTCTATAATGTCACCTGTGTCTCCTCACAGTTTGCATCTCTTTGCTCATAGGGTACTCTTTGCGTTTGTCATCTCTCTCTTTGTGTGTGTCAACTCACTCTCTACCTGCGTCATCTCTCTCTTTGCGTGTGTCATCTCACTCTCTGACTGCACCAACTGACTTCTTGCGTGTGTCATGTCTCTCTTTGCGTGTGTCATCTCACTCTCTGCCTGCACCATCTCTCTTTTTGCATGTGTCATCTCTCTCTTTACGTGTGACATCTCACTCTCTGCCTGCACCATGTCTGTCTTTGCATGTGTCATCTCACTCTCTGCCTGTGCCAACTCACCCTCTGCCTGCATCATGTCTCTCTCCACCAGCGTCATCTCTCTCTTTGCGTGTGTTATCTCACTCTCTGCCTGCACTATCCCACCCTCTGCCTGCATCATGTCTCTCACCACCTGCGTCATCTCTCTGTTTGCGTGTGTCATCTCACTCTCTTCCTGCATTATCTCTCTCTTTGCGTGTGTCATCTCACTCTCTGCCTGCACCATCTCTCTCTTTGCATGTGTCATCTCTCTCTTTGCGTGTGACATCTCACTCTCTGCCTGCACCATGTCTGTCTTTGCGTGTGTCATCTCACTCTCTGCCTGCACCATGTCTGTCTTTGTGTGTGTCATCTCTCTCTTTGCGTGTGTCAACTCACTCTCTACCTGCGTCATCTCTCTCTTTGCATGTGTCATCTCACTCTCTGTCTGCACCATCTCTCTTTGCGTGTGTCATGTCTCTCTTTGCGTGTGTCATCTCACTCTCTGCCTGCACCATCTCTCTTTTTGCATGTGTCATCTCTCTCTTTACGTGTGACATCTCACTCTCTGCCTGCACCATGTCTGTCTTTGCATGTGTCATCTCACTCTCTGCCTGTGCCAACTCACCCTCTGCCTGCATCATGTCTCTCTCCACCAGCGTCATCTCTCTCTTTGCGTGTGTTATCTCACTCTCTGCCTGCACTATCCCACCCTCTGCCTGCATCATGTCTCTCACCACCTGCGTCATCTCTCTGTTTGCGTGTGTCATCTCACTCTCTTCCTGCATTATCTCTCTCTTTGCGTGTGTCATCTCACTCTCTGCCTGCACCATGTCTGTCTTTGCGTGTGTCATCTCACTCTCTGCCTGCACCATGTCTGTCTTTGTGTGTGTCATCTCTCTCTTTGCGTGTGTCAACTCACTCTCTACCTGCGTCATCTCTCTCTTTGCATGTGTCATCTCACTCTCTGTCTGCACCATCTCTCTTTGCGTGTGTCATGTCTCTCTTTGCGTGTGTCATCTCACTCTCTGCCTGCACCATCTCTCTTTTTGCATGTGTCATCTCTCTCTTTACGTGTGACATCTCACTCTCTGCCTGCACCATGTCTGTCTTTGCATGTGTCATCTCACTCTCTGCCTGTGCCAACTCACCCTCTGCCTGCATCATGTCTCTCTCCACCAGCGTCATCTCTCTCTTTGCGTGTGTTATCTCACTCTCTGCCTGCACTATCCCACCCTCTGCCTGCATCATGTCTCTCACCACCTGCGTCATCTCTCTGTTTGCATGTGTCATCTCACTCTCTTCCTGCATTATCTCTCTCTTTGCGTGTGTCATCTCACTCTCTGCCTGCACCATGTCTGTCTTTGCGTGTGTCATCTCACTCTCTGCCTGCACCATGTCTGTCTTTGTGTGTGTCATCTCTCTCTTTGCGTGTGTCAACTCACTCTCTACCTGCGTCATCTCTCTCTTTGCATGTGTCATCTCACTCTCTGTCTGCACCATCTCTCTTTGCGTGTGTCATGTCTCTCTTTGCGTGTGTCATCTCACTCTCTGCCTGCACCATCTCTCTCTTTGCATGTGTCATCTCTCTCTTTGCGTGTGACATCTCACTCTCTGCCTACACCATCTCTGTCTTTGCGTGTGTCATCTCACTCTCTGTCTGCGCCATCTCACCCTCACAGTTTGCATCTGTTTGCTTATAGGGTACTGTTTCTTTATGCATTGTGTCTCATGTTTGTATGTAATGCTGGCAAAACACGAATGGTGCATATTGGGAATGTATTTTGGAAATGAGTCAGGTTTCTGGATTGTAATGTAGCGGTCATTTATATGGGATGTGCTCTGTGTCTTAAACGATTTACTATGCTAAATGTTTTTTGGTAAACTGTATGGCTTTAACATTTTTGACTAGGATCACACTGAGTGTCTGTGTAAATTAAACAATTATATTTGCACCTTTTTCTATAATGTCACCTGTGTCTACTCACAGTTTGCATCTCTTTGCTTAAAGGGTATTCCTTGCGTGTGTCATCTCTCTCTTTGCGTGTGTCATCTCACTCTCTACTTGCATCATCTCTGTCTTTGCGTGTGTCATCTCACTCTCTGCCTGCACCATGTCTGTCTTTGCGTGTGTCATCTCACTCTCTGCCTGCGCCATCTCACCCTCTGCCTGCATCATGTTTCCTTCACCTGCGTCATCTCTCTCTTTGCGTGTATCATCTCACTTTCTGCCTGCACCATCTCTCTCTTTGCGTGTGTCATCTCACTCTCTACCTGCGTCATCTCTCTCTTTGCGTGTTTTATCTCACTCTCTGTCTGCACCATCTCTCTCTTTGCGTGTGTCATCTCTCTCTTTGCGTGTGTTATCTCACTCTCTGCCTGCAGCATCTCTATCTTTGCAAGTGTCATCTCTCTCTTTGCGTGTGACATCTCACTCTCTGCCTGCACCATGTCTGTCTTTGCGTGTGTCATCTCACTCTCTGCCTGCGCCATCTCACCCTCTGCCTGCATCATGTTTCTCTCCACCAGTGTCATCTTTCTCTTTGCGCGTGTCATCTCACTCTCTGCCTGCGCTATCTCACCCTCTACCTGCATCATGTCTCTCACCACCTGCGTCATCTCTCTCTTTGCGTGTGTCATCTCACTCTCTGCCTGCACCATCTTTCTCTTTGTGTGTGTCATCTCTCTCTTTGCATTGCATTGAAAGAATCTTCATACATGAGAAAATCTCCAAGTAGTTCCTCTTCTGTACGCCATGGCTTAGAGAGTTGCAAAAGAACTAAATAGTAAAATTCCCTTTTGTCAGGAGATTCGCAACTCAATTTTCGATGATTAATCAAATGTCCTTTTCTTTGTTTCACCAGAAATCCTTCACATCCAGTTACAGCGTATACTCCTTTATTGATATCTTCTGTAATATTCCTCTTAAAAGTATAGCTTTGCAGTACTTCATAGAGACAGACATTCTCAAGATGACTACTACTATTTGGATAGTATGTATCTGTACAGTTTGGTTCTTTCTCTGCCAAATACTCAATTTCTTGTAGAGATTTCAAAACTCGGTTTCGTGTTGCAGCAAGACCTAGACTCACCCAAATGATTGTTCTAGATTTGGCAAATAGACTTGCTGATGATAACCGATCTGAACATTCGTATGCTCCAATTTCTCGATGCGACAACATCTTCAGACTGTAACTGTACAATTTCTTACTTAGGCTCTTTTCATGAGAAATTTCTTCCCACATTTCCTTTAGTTCTCTCTTTTCTGATTTTGTTATGTAAGACGTTACATATCGAGCCACAGTTATAGACTTGTCAGCAACATATTGAATATCCATGTTAGCATTCCACATGGACAAAATGACTGGGTTATAGTCATTTATGTTTTTTGACTCTTCATTTCTTTTTAAGTTGTATGTATTTTTTGGTGATTTTCTTGTCACAGTATGTCGCAAAGAAGACATCAAATTGTTTACTCTTCCTTTAGATATTACTGGTCGTGGAAATCCAAAACGACATTTTGTGTAGAACTTGTCCATGGATTTCAACTTTCGTCGACAGTATTTTCCACAACAAAGGGTTTGAAACCGTAAGACTTGATGTCTTAAATTGCTTTCTTCTGTACTTTTCGGAACAACACATGTAGAATACTGTTCAATAAAACTCATCACTGTGTCATCCGAATCTGTTCCAAATTTGGGAGCATCTTTGATCCATAGCAGCATATGTATGCGAGGAGCACCTCTTGCTTGATACTCCTTTTTCCAAAAGAAATCCAAAACCTCTCCAAGAGGAGGATGTTCTTTGTTTGTGATAAAAGACATCATAGCTTCAAATCTATGATTGAAATACCTGCATACATTAACTGGATGCAAAGAGCACAGTTCTCCAGGTGTCTTGTATTCTATATTTTCTATGTTTGCATTTCCCTCTCGAAGAAATTGAAGTAAGTCTTCCCAAGCATACTCAGCACAGCTAAGAGTAAGGAACCATGTAGGAGTTCCTAAGTTTCTTAGCATACATTTCAATTCCCCATGACGACGGTACCAATACTCATTGGTACCACGCTGACATGCCATGAGATTAATTAGCTGAGACTCCAAAATAGTGTCTCGCTGTTGGACGGTATCCATAATGAAATGAAATGAAATGAAATGAAATTAGATTTATAAAGCGCATGGCTGCCCGAGAGCGTCCCAGCGCTAGAGCGTCCCTTGCCCGAAACATTTTGCAGATGTACTCCACTTTTCAGTATATGGTTCACTGCATAAGAAAGTCCAGACAAGTCACTCTCAAACAGAAGATGAAACAAATATGGAATATATTGGCGAAACCTTGGATCTTCTGCATATAATCTTAAAGTCCGGTATTCAGATGCAGGAATTTGAACAGATCGGTCATCATATCGACCACCTTGACCTGTTGGAAATAACTAAGGAAAACAACGAGCTTCCAAGCTTTCTTCCCATACACTAATGGGACTTCCTTTTGCTTCTTTCATTTGGAACAACTCAATAGCATTCCCCATTAATTCTTTGGAAGCAGATGGATGAACACTATAATCTTCATACATTTCTTCACTTCTAGACACATCTACTTTTTCAATTTGCCCAGCTGAGAAATCACTGTCCTCTTCTACAGTTGTTTCCTCTTCCCCTACATATTCATTTTTGTAGTACTGATTGTTTTTTACCAAATACAACGTTGCCTTTTTGACTTTTCTAACATCCACTAATTCTTGCCAGATTTTCTTACTCTTTGTAGGAACGCCATTAACTAGAATAACCAGAGGTTCCTCTTTCACTTTTTCAACACCAATTGTATCAATATTTTTCTTTAAATCTAGAGGCAAATGTACAACTCTTCCCTTAAATCCTCTTTGTAAATCAGAAGGAGGCAATTTTCCTGTCTTAGGCTCTATGCAAACAATAGCCTAAAATGGATGCACACATTGATTCAGAATAGACTCATAAGTATTTAAATCCATCAATTCAGAACGAATGTTTACCAATTGAAAAAGTACATGTGTCTAGAAGTGCAAGTCCTGCCTTCACTAATTATCTGCAAATGTTGAATGATGAAATACAGCAAGAAGCTACAATTGCAGCAGAGATTGCTAGACACAGTTCTCAAGACAGTCAGAGTTCTGTTACGTTGAGTCACGATCCACTCGGAGGACCAATAATCCAAAATGAAGCTGCCACTGCCATGGATGAGGTGGAAAGAGCAATGGAACAAGCTCAGGAGGATGTAGTAAACTTAGAAGAATTGGAAAAACAACTAAAGGTTTAGCAGAAACAAATATATGACAAAGTCATAGAACAGATTGAGCATGGTTTATGTCATGAGAAAAAAGAGTGCTCATGTACGTCATTTAAACCTGTCCGACTGTACGTGGGTGGAGAAGCAGGAAAAGGAAAAAGTTTTCTAATCAAGGGAATTGCAACTTATCTACAGAAAAGAACTGAGTCATCGCTCTCTTAAGTTGTTACCGCTCCAACTGGGTTGGCAGCACATAACATTAAAGCGATTACTTTACATCGTTTGTTGATGCTGCCAGTAGAGCATGATAATAAATTACAATACCACAAGCTATCTGGAGAAGCTTGTTGTGAAGTTTCCAGAGTTATGAAGAAAATTAAACTTCTTATCATTGAAGAGGTAAGCATGGTATGAAATGTAATGCTTGCTTTTGTGCATTTAAGAATGCAACACATTTTGAAAACAGAATATGATGTGTTATTTGGAGGAAAACACATCATTGTCTTTGGAGATGTACTGCAGCTAACTCCTGTGAAAGGACAACCAGTGTTTAAAATGCTTACGCATGAAGATACCAGAAAGTGCCTAGGGAGCATTGGAAATGTTAATATATGGTTAGATTGTAAATATGCAGAACTGCTTCCAAATATGCGACAGGCAAAGGATGAAAATTATAAAAATATTCTTCAAGATATAAGAATTGGAAAAGTAAGTGAATATGGCAAAGAAGCTTTACAGACACGATTACTTTCAAATTTGTTTCCAAACGAAAAGATTCTCCCAGAGAATATTTATAGGAAAATTGCTGAAACCAAATCTGTGATATGCTTGATGCCAACTCTGCAAGAATGTTCAATCTTCAACAACAAAATATTAAAGATAGAAAATCAAGAGATTGTAAAACTGGAAGCTATTGATAAGATAGAGCATGAAGGAGCTACTATTATGTTTTCAGAAAATTTGAAATCAAAATTGGATTCTTTAGAGAAGACAATATCTAAAACTGCTGGTTTTGAAAAGAGTCTATATGCACGTTTAAATTGTCGTATAATTTAACAACAGAATTTAGATGAGGTTTAGTAAATGGAGCAATGGGTCATGTTGTTGATTTTGCGAATTACCGAAATAGAGATGAAATTGAATTTTTGAAAATTAAATTTGATGGAATTGAAGAAGTACAACAATTGAGTCGTTGTTCTGCTCGATTTTTGCTTGTGAAAGATTTATATGTCCGCCGAAAACAGTTTCCTGTTTGAATGGCATATGCAGTGACTATTCATAAATCTCAAGGTTTAGGGTGTAGATAGTGCTTTGGTGAATATTGGAAGTTCTGTGATCAAGGAGGGTATGGCATATGTTGCTTTATCTCGAGTCAGAACTTTATTTGGATTATACTTGAATGATTTTGATGAGACAAAGATTAGTGCAGATCTAAATTGTATAAAAGAATATAATAGGTTAAGAAGAGAATATGCTCCAAATTTACCTCAATATCCTTTATTTGAAAAGCGTGTGGTAGGCCGAAAAAGAAGAATTGAGAAAAATTGAAAAAAAGTGTAGCGAGGTTGTAGCAAAAAGAAAAAAACTAGATGAACCAGTAATTGTAAGCAGAAAGGAAAAGGATTCTGTTGAAGATGTTGTTGGATTTCAGTTTGAAAACAGTTCTGGTGTCAACTGCTATGCTAATGTAGTGGTTAATGTTGTTTTTTTCTCCAAACTTTACAAGAGCAGATTTTAAAAAATCGGGATCAAAGATTTTGTTGTTTGTTGAATACTGTGTTTGAGAAATGTAGCAGTGATAAAACAAAAATAGAAAGTATTTCTGATATTCGAAATGTTTATATATGTCTAATATGTACTGGTCTAAATCAATTTTCACAGAACATTCGGCAAGATTGTCAGGAATTTCTAATGTATATGCTTGTTGTATTGCAAGATGAAGGTATAGATGTTAAAAATCTTTTTGGCCTTTCTTATAAATGGCAGCATGACTGCGACAATTGTTCCTTTTCAAGTAGTACTACAATAGACTCTGAAAGATTTATATATTTGACTTTACCAGACTCCAAATCATTGTCTTTCAATAATCTCGTTAGAGAAGCAAATCAAAACATGGTCTGTATCCAATGTAACTCTGCAATGTTATCAACATTATTTATACAAAGATATGGACAGTATGTAATTTTAATGTTCCAACAATGTAGACCTGATGAAACTAAATTGACAACTTTAATTAAAAATGTTGTGGCTTCTCAATTATCATTTTCAGGAAGAACCTTTGTAACTGCAGCAATTATTTTCCATGATGGTCCTTGTGAGAAGTTGGCCTGGTATAGGATGCTCACTAGTTCTAGTGATCACCTTGTACCATGCCAAGCAACCCCCTTGGTGCAGGTTGTAAAGTCAACCTTATAGACAAGCTATCCTAGGGGTAGCATGGACTAAGCAGTCTTAGGCTAAACTCTGTAAAGGCATGTGAAGCAAGCTGTTTTACCATACACAATCCCCTTGAATACCAAACGAAAGGACACCACACAGATATATATTGAAAAAATATATATAGATTTATTTCTACAAATAACCCTGATACTCTTTATGAGCACAGAAGCAAATGCGTTAAAACAAAACACAGTTTAAATATACAAAAGTTGCACAATTATGGATGAGCCCTAGGGGCCACCTAAACCATATACTAAAATAGTGGTATGAGAACCACTATGGGGAAAGTGAAGAGGCCTAGGGCCTGGGGAATCGCTGGAGCTGTTCGGGACTAGCAGTGAAGAAGTCGGGAAAGGCCCGCGGGACTCGGGTGCAGTGCGGAAAGTGCACGCATTACCAATGCAATGTCAATGGTGCGTAAAAGTTACAAAGTTAGTTATTAAGGAACCTTCCGAGTGACCTAGAAGGATGAAACTTTAGACACAGACACTAGAGGTGTATACCAGTGTGGGTACACCGGCGTTGCTGAGTTACCTCACCCACAGGAAGCGGGTGCACAGGGTCGAAGTAGTGTCGGGTTTCGTCACGCAGGTCGATGGTGCTTGGAGCTGAAGATGCTGCAGGCGGCTCGAGGTGAAGAGTTCCAGTGGATCCAAGGGTGGATCTGAAGAGGTGAAGACCTGAAAGCAGAGGGGACAATGTTCAAAGTCACTAGCCAGTGACTACCGTGGAACCAGGAAGGAACCAGGCGATGTCGGGTGCAAACAGGTGATGTTGTGAAGATTGTCTCTGCAGCCACGTGGACACGAAGAGGTCAAGGACGTCCAGGCATCGGTCACGAGCTGTCCCACGTAGGCTCTCGCTGATGGCGGTGTCGGCAACCTGATTGGAGCAAACAGGCCTTGGCTAAAGCAAGCCACGCAGGAAGTGATTCAAGCTTCTCACTCCGACCAGCAAGGTCAGAGCGGGTGCTCCTTTTCAGGGGAGCAAGGGCCAATCTGGAGCAACCAGACCAGCAGTGTAGTTTGTCGTTTTCGTCGCCAAGATGGCCGCTAGCCGCTAGCCACGTGGCAAGTGGCCGGGATGGCGCGTCGAGTGGCACGGTGCAAAAGGGCCCCACACAGATCGTGGAGATGCTGGGGGGCTGATCTTCTCAAACCCCAAAGCACAGTGTCGAGGGTGCCTCGGATACTGCGCAGTCAGCTTCTCGGGGGTCTTTCAAGACGTCCGGTCCCATGTCTCTGGGTGCCTCCACGTGTCTCTTCTTTGCAGGGACTGTGGATCGGGCTGTGAGAAGTCTGGGAGTCTGGGTCTTGTCAGGCTCTGGCTCGGGCTCTAGCGGGAGGCGGCGGCAAAGCAGACGTTGAGTTGCTGGATGGTGCCTGTGTTCACAGGGTAGCCACTCCTAGGCCACAAGGGAGATGCTCTTCACTCTTCTGTGCAGCAGAATGTCGAAGTCCAGTCGTCTTCTTAGTTTCAAGTTGATTCAGGATGATCTGAAGTCTCAGGACACAGCTCCCACTCTTATTCGGATCTGGGGGGCCGGATCACCTACTAGGTCCCTCCTCTGGGTGGAACCAGGAAGGGGGGTGGTTACACCCCCTTTCCTTTGTCCAGTTTCATGCCAGGACTGGGGCTGGAAGGCCCCAGCACCGGTTTGAACTGTCCTATGCACAGGGACACCTTGTGTGCCCCAGGCATGTCTTATTCTATTCAGCCCTGTCCTACCCAATACACAAAATCCTGTCTGGGGTGGTGCTAGCACCTCCCAAGGCAGGAAACCCTTTGTCCAAGCTGCCCTCGCTGGAAGGACTCCCAGCAACAGGAGGTCAGACTTGTGTCTGTGGTGGCAGCATCCATTTTGTGATACTGAGGCTCTGTTTAACTTTAACCGGGGTTCAGGTTAGGTACATGTCGTGTCCCTCTAGAAGGGTGGAATGCTACCCCCGTCACCAGAACTGGCGAGGGGGTAGTATTCCAATTCGTATGACACCTTACTCGACATGTTTTGATAAAGCCAAACCCAAGATAGCATTTAACCGCGAGGATTATGATGCACTTAAGAGTATATGGTATGGCAGTATCATGAAACAGCTAAAGGACATGGTTCCAAAAGCTGCAGACAGGCTCAGCTCATGCCAGAGCACTATATCACATATTTCCAAGCACTCTGCCTCCAGGATTGATGAGGCCTTCCATAGGAGTGGCTGATAGGAACATATGTGTCCATTTTAGGTTAGGCATACTACACCTAAGTAAGGGGTGGTTACACCGACTTACCCCAGCTGAGTGATCAGCCAGTTGTGTCAAATATGGAGGCCAGGCCAGGGGTGGCACAATAGGTGCTGCAACCCCTGGTAGGCCTTGGAAGCACCTATGCCCTGGGTACCTGGGTACACTGTACAGGGGCCAATAAGGTGAACCAGTTCCAATTTCGTTATGCACCTAAAGTGCATGGGTAATAATTTAGAGAGAGAACAGCAGGCTGTGGGTCTGATTAGCAGGCCCACAGCCACATTAAGTCATAAACCAGTGAAGCAAAAAGCAAAAATTTGGGGTGACCATAGGATAGCAGACCCTACTCTCCTACAGTCCTTCTACAACATCAGGACATTACACAGCTTATTTAAAATGTCAAAAAGGCTGGACTTATTGTAACAATACTCATTTGACTTTCAAACAACGTTTGCCTTTTGACTTACAAAATTCTTACCTAGTGTTCTTACAACCCAAATTTTAGGAAAATTAATTGGCCTAGGAAGATTAGAAAAGTTATTAAAAGTCTGCTGTTCAAAATTACTTTGTGAGTGAGAGTGATCAAGATAATAAAAAGCTTGTAGTGCTCATAGAGGTAGTGTAAGTGTATCACATAGTGAGTGATATCAGTATTATAGGAAATGTTAATCATGAGTGAGCCAGAGGTGGAAATATAACTATTGTTAGATGATCGAATAGATGTTGGAGCTTTTCATTCAGAAAGTCAGGTAAATGGAAGTGTAAAAGTAATATTAGGTAATTTCCAAATAAAGGACTTTTCATATACTATTTGGCCTCGTGGAAAAGTAAGTGAATCAAAAATGAGTATTTCGGGTAAATGTTGTTAATTTATGTTTCTATATTACTTTACTTTGAGAGTATAATAATGACATACTAATGTTTTCTTAATTTGTGATTGTTGATATGTACGTAAGAAATTGTTGTTTGGAAGAAAACATTTAAGATATGTTTTTTTCTAAGTTTTACATCATTTATTGAAACGTTGTATGGGTTTTTTTAACACAATATTTTTGATTGTGTTTTTTTTGCCCGCTGTCATATAATGTGTAGTATTGAACTCACTGTTTTTAGTGAAATTCAATATATTCTGAGAACAGCAAAAATAAACCATATAACATGTTGTACAAGTTATTTTGTATTTTGTATTGTAAAATATTTATTATACTCCCCATGTCTCACGCTCACTCACCTTTATCCAACCTCTATCACCCCTCTTTACTCACCCTCACTGCCCTTCTCTCACCCTCCTTCACCCCGTTCCCTTATTCCACTTCCCTCACTACCCCTCATTCCCCATTCTTTCACTCCCCTCCACCACTTTCCAGCTCTCAGTCTCTCTGCTTCACTCCCCTTCCCCTTTTCTCCTTCCTTTGCTCCCTCAGTAATTCCCTTCCCTCACTCACAGTGAAGTAGTGTGGCTCACTGGTTAGAGGCGGCAGACCCGAGAGCAGAGGACGGCCCGGGACCAGGGTTCGATTCCCGGCGCGGCAGGTTTCTGGACCAGGGTCAGCGGACTCGATAATTCTCTCGCCTCGGTGCCCACTCTGATCAGCGATCACACTCGGCAACTCTGGGCATTAGCTTGCCTCATCTTCACTAACGGCCCCACCAGACCGCCGGGGATGCCTGGTCTCACCCTGGAGATACCCATTAAGGGACCATCTCTCAGGGAAGCCAGGAAGGGTTTCGCAGCGGTCGAAGCGCCTTGGGACCCTACGGGTAAGTAGTGTGCTATATAAATGCCTATACATACATACATACTCACCTTACTCCACTTCACTCACTCCTTCTCTCACTCCCTCTGTCCTCTCACTTCCTCACTCTCTCTTACCCTCACTCCCTCCATCCCCTATCTTTGTCACTCCCCCTTCCCTCACACTCACTCCCTTTAACTCACCAACACTCCCTCACTTACCTTTCTATGCTCCCTCACTTAGTCCCCTTCTCTCTCTCCTTCCTTCACTAACTCTATGTCCTCACTCCCTCACTTCCCTTGTCTTACGCTCACTCGCCTTTATCCACCCTCTTTCAACCCTTTTTCCTTAACCTCACTGCCCTTCTCTCACCCTCCCTCACCCCTGTTCCTTTACTCCACTTCCCTCACTAATCCTCATTCCCCCATCCTGAATTCCCCTTCCCCTCCCTCTCCTCCCGCACTCACCTTTTCCCAGTCCCTCTGCTTCACTCCCCTTCCCCTTCTTTCCTTCCTTTGCTCCCTCAGTAATTCCCCTTCCCCTCACTCACCTTACTCCACTTTACTTACTCCTACTCTCACTCCCTGTGTCCTCTCACTTCCTCACTCCTCTTCCCTCACTCCCTCTCTGTTACCCTCACTCCCTCTGTCCCCTCACTCTCTCACGCCCCTTCACTCACCCTCACTCACCTTCCATCCCTCATTATCGTGAATGCACCCTCACTCACTCCCCCTTCCCTCTCATTCACTCCCCTTTCCTTAATCCCCTTTCCTCATTTAGTTTTGCTAACTCACATTCCTTTAGTATCTTATTCACCTTCAGTTCATTTCTCTCTCCCTCTCTTCCTCTCTTCCTCTCTGTCACTGAATCTATCCGCCTCATTATCCTCTTAGTAATTTGCTCTCCCTCTATTTCTTTTTCCCTCTCTCTTTCCTTCACCATTCCTTTGTTTCCCTTTCTGTGTCCTTCACTCCTACTTTATGTCTTAGTATCCTTTTATGACTGTTAATCTCCTGCCTTGTCTCTTGTATTTTGAAATATATATTATACAAATTATAACTTTTTTTTGTTCCTCTTCCACAGATATTAAATTTAGTAAAAATATGTAATTAAGTTTACATTACTTATAAGGTAAGTTTGACAAACAAAATTTAGTTTCTCATCACTCTTTTCCTTAACCTCACTACTCTTCTTTCACCCTCCCTCACCCCCGTTCCCTTACTCTGCTTCCCTCACTTATTCTCATTCCCCATGTTTACTCCCCTTTCCCTCACTCCCCTCCCACACTTAACTTCTTTCAGTCCCTCTGATTTACTTCCCTTCCCCTCCCTTCCTTCGCTCCCTCACTCATTCCCCTTCCCTCACTCACCTTATTCTACCTCACTCACTCCTTCTCTCACTCCCTCTGTCCTCTCACTTCCTTACTCCCCTTCCCACACTCCCTCTCTCTAAGCCTCACTCTCTCCGTCCCCTCACTCTCTCACTCCTCTTCCGTCACGCTCACTCCCTATAACTCACCCACACTCCCTCACTTACCTTTCTTTGCTCCCTCACTCAGTCCCTTTCTGTCACTCCTTCCTTCACTCCCTCTGTCCCCTCACTCCCTCACTCCCTTTTTCTTACCCTCACTCACTTTTATCCACCCTCTTTCACCCCTCTTTACTCACGCTCACTGCCCTTCTCTCACCCTCCCTCACCCCGTTCCCTTATTCCGGTTCCCTCACTACCCCTCATTCCCCTTTAACTCTCCCCCACTCCCTCACTTACCTTTCTTTGCTCCCTCACTCAGTCCCCTTCTCTCACTCTTTCCTTCACTCCCTCTGTCTCCTCACTCTCCTTGTCTCACGCTCACTTGCCTTTATCCACTCTCTTTCACCCATCTTTCCTCAACCTCACTACTCTTATCTCACCCTCCCTCACCCCCGTTCCCTTACTCCGGTTCCCTCACTACCCCTCATTCCCCTTCCCTTCACTTTCATCCCCCAGTCACCTTCCCTCAGTACCTCTGCTTCAGTCCTCTTCCCCTCTATTCCCTTCCTTTGCTCCCTCACTCATTCCCCTTCCCTCACTCACCTTACTCCACTTCACTCACTCCTTCTCTCACTCCCTCTGTCCTCTCACATCCTCACTCCCCTTCCCTCACTCCCTCTCTCTTAGCCTCACTCCCTCCGTCCCCTCACTCTCTCAGTCCCCTTCCCTCATGCTCACTCCCTTTAACTCTCTCACACTCCCTCACTTACCTTTTTTTGCTCCCTCACTCAGTCCCCTTCTCTCACTCATTCTTTCACTCCCTCTGTCTCCTCACTCCCTCACTCCCCTTGTCTCACGTTCACTTGCCTTTATCCACCCTCTATCACCACTCTTTCCTCAACCTCACTGCTCTTCTCCTACCCTCCCTCATCTCGTTCCCTTACTCTGCTTCCCTCACTTATCCTCATTCCCCATGTTCATTCCCCTTCCCCTCACTCCCCTCCCACACTCACCTTCTTTCAGTCCCACTCCTTCACTTCCCTTCCCCTCTCTTCCTTTCCTTCGCTCTCTCACTCATTTTCCTTTCCTCTCTCACTGTACTCCACTTCACTCACTCCTTCTCTCACTCCCTCTGTTTTCTAACTCCCTCACTCCTCTTCCCTCACTCCCTCTGTCTTACCCTCACTCCCTCCATCCCCTCACTCTGTGACTCCCCTTCACTCACCCTCAGTCAACTTCCATCCCTCACTGTCATCAACTCACCCTCACTCACTCCCCTTCTGTCATTTGTTCCGTAAGTCACTTTCTCCCCTTCATTCTGTCATTTTATCCATTTATTTATGCAGTACACATTCATTGAAAAAAAGAATGACACAATATATAAGGAATATAGCTCTTTTTGGAGAATTGGAGGTAGGTCTGATAAGAACTTTTTTTTTCTTCTTTTTTAGTTTTTTAATTTTTTTATACTTTTTCAGAACGATTTTTAAAAAAATTGTATTTTTTTCAGGACAAAAAGAAAACCAGGGAATGCAAAACTGCTCAACAGGAGCAAAACAAAGGGGAATAATTAGGGCTGGGTGGAGCAGCGGTGGTCCTTCTTTTTGCGAACAATAAGTTCAATGCTCTACTCCCCGTAGCAGAGCAGTTTGTCACACTGTTTGCAGACGATTTTCAAATCTCTGAAGATCGGCTGTATATTGGGGATTAAATGTGCTAATGCTCTTCCAGAAGGTGTTGCTGCTCCGGTGGAGGTGCTGCCGTCATCTCTTGGGGTATTGCGTGCCAGGTCCCTGGTGCTCTCCCTTGCGAAGTTATTAGGGTGATCCTCCTCTCCACATGCCGGATCAAGGTGGCATTCCCGAAGCTGTATTTGCGGGTGGGATCCACACGTGACAGAGTTGTGTCACATATCCGGCAGGTCACTTTAGCTGCATTATAATTTTTTCCCCTTCTGGGAAAGTGAAGAACTTCCAGATGAAATGCTCTTTTAGTTTTCTCCGGGGGCGGTCCTCTGCAAGAATTCAAGATCAGATTCTGAGGAGCGGTCCCTGGAAGCAGACATCTTTAAAAAGAAGAGGTATTATTAAGAACAATGGACAAGAGGTGTTCTAGCAGCAATTGCAAAGAGGTAGTGAGGGAAATGGGTGGGGACTTTCCACAGTTGTAAAAAAAAACTGTTATTAACCAATCAAAAGTGTTGTTTTATGGTCACATGGCTTGACGCACGCTTACGCTGCGCGCTCCGGGGCGCTTACGGGGGTGCTTATGCGGCACGTACGTAGGCGCTTACGGAGGCGCTTCTGGGGGTGCTTACGCAGCACGTACGTAGGCGCTTACGGAGGCGCTTCCGGGGGGCTTACGCGGCGCGAATGAATCACGTTTTGCTCGATTTTCGGAAATGTGTTTAAAAGTTAAAATACGGTTATTAAAAATCAAAAATACTACTTTTATGAGTATGCCACTGAATGTCTTGCATTATTATTTACTTTAAATACATAAATATATATTTTTTCGCTCGCGGGAATTGCGCTCACGCTACGTGTACGGGTGCGTTTACGGGTGCGCGCACCCTGAGCGCACCGGGGTTTAAATATAAAAAAAACCCAGGGAAAATACATTCAAAAATGAATAATATAAAAATATAGAATATTGGCATGATTAGAAAACATTATAATAATTAATAGCTATAAAATTTAGCTATTAAAAAAACGTAATATTTCACTTAAAAAAATGTAGGTTTCAAACTCTTTATAGTTAGGAATTAGCATTTAAAAAACCTTTGAAATTCACTGAAAAAACCATAGGTTTGACACTCGTTATAGTAAGGAATTAGCATTCAAAAAACCTTTGAAATTCACTGAAAAAACCATAGGTTTGACACTCGTTATAGTTAGTAATTAGCATTTAAAAAACCTTTGAAATTCACTTTGAGTTGTCATCAGTGATGTCATCAGTGATGTCACTGACCATGTCATGAATGATGTAATATGTTACATCATCAGCAGTGGATTACGGGCGCGCGAGTTATAGTGAGTCCAACTAACTATAACCTGGGAATTTCAATGGTTTTGTATGAGTAAAATGTTCAGCTAACTATAACTGGTGTGAAACCTATAGTTTTAACAGTGAATATATATATATATGTATGTATATATATATATCTATACTACTATTATAAAGAGAGAAGTCTGTCCTTTGAGCCAGGTAAACTCGAAAAGTACACCACCAATCTAAACACCCAAGACATCTATGAAAACCTCGGGGCAAGCAGAAGAACATAGGCGATATAAAAATAAAAAATCTACGTTATTTAAAAGATTTCGAATAAAAATAAAGTAGTCCCTAGAAAGTAGCGCCGGCTGCGACGTCTGCGTGATGACATCGGGAGCGCGGGGAGGAGCGGTGTTCAGGAGCAACAGGAAGAGCGGAGGACAAGCGGAAAGGAGCGTCGAGAAGCGGAGGAGCAGTGGCAGCGCGGGGAGGAGCGGCGCATGAGGTAGCGGACAAGCAGTCAAGAGCGGCGAGAAGCGGAGGAGCAGTTGAGCGGTAAACACAACAGCGCGGGGAGGAGCGGCGGATGAGGTAAGTCAAGCAGCCGCGGGTGCGCAGCAAGGGACGGGCTGTCGGGGGAAACAAAGCTTGGGCAGAAGCGGCCAGGACCAACAAAACGGCTGCTCTGCTGCGCCTCTCCTGCTGCGATATACATATACATGCATTTATATATACGTATGTGTATTACCTACTCTTAGGACCTATTTTCCATAGGAAATCCCCAACATTCTATTTGAAACTTTGACGCCGGTTGAAATTTTCAAAACGTACGGTCAGCTCCGGTCCGCTCCTATCCTGAATGTTTCACGGTGATTCGTCAAGTGAGGGCTGAGAACAAAGGGGGTTCCCAAAACGTGTTTTCCCCGTACAATTTTCCATAGGACCTTTGCCACAGCTACAGCCCAAACTGCTAAACGGAATTACACCAAATTTGGCAAAGATGTAGTCCTCGGTTTAGACTTGTGCCTTTTGCTTAAATTGTGTCAATCTGTTCAGTAGTTCCTGAGAAAATTACAGTTAAAAGCATTTATATATCAATGGGCGCAGTCGATCTGCGGACTATGAGCACACTGTGAGTGTATTGTAAGTGCACTCTTCTGTTCACGCGCTGAATGCTAATTGGCTGTCAAGTGGTTGTCAACATTCGAAACCAGGAACTGTTGGCAGCCATTTTGTGCCTCGGTAGAAGCGAGGCTGAAGAAGTCAGTGGAATATGTGTGAAAAACGTAGAAAGGGGGCAGCGTAGAAATACTTTTACCCTCTAGACCTGCTTAGGGGGTCCAAGAAGACCCTGCGGGTGCATGTAGAGGCCGTGGACTCTGCGGTAAAAAAATATTAAAGTAAAAGAGAGCTTTTTTTATAATTAGCCCCTGGGGGGCTAAATACTGGGGGCAAAATATAAAATTGTATGGGGGGTCCCAGAGGGGCCCCCTAGCCCCAGGGATTGTCACTCCCCGGGGCTACCAAAAAAATGGTGGGAGGAGGGTTCCAAGGTCCTCAAAGCCACATGGACCACCACCCCCAGGGCTTTATGTATTGTGGGAGGGGGACTACGTGGCCCCCCTCCTGGAGCACTCAAGGGCCCGTCGTCACCCCCCAGGGCTACAAAAAAAATGTTTGGGGTGGGCTGTAAGGTCTCCAAAGCCCCAGGGACCACCACTCACCGGGGCTTTATGTATTGTGGGAGGGCCGGCTCCTGCAGTTTCCGGGGGTATACATCCTGCCCTCCAATAGCAAGGAAATCTGTTCTCTCTTTCAAAATGTATATCAGATTGCTTTTTCACATGGGGAGCTGCATGTTAGTAGCTCCCAATGTGGAAAAGCAATGCCGGCTCCCAAACGCGTAGAAGTTGTGCAGCAAAGGCGCTGGAGTCGTGCAGCCCTACAGATTATGTCGTGCATCCAGCGCGTGCACACCCGGGGCCGCACTGAGCTCTGCACTGGGTGCGCAACTTCTAATTTTACCGTAAAAAAATTAGCCCCTATCAGTAATTTCTAATATCCCCAGGAACCCTATCCCCTGGGTCTTATAAAAAATATTGGGGACCGTGGGGGGGGGGGCCACAATGCCCCACGGTCCTGCCGGCTCTCCGTGTCCTTCGGGTGCCGGGCTTGACAATATGGCCTTGTAAATTTCCATAGAAACCCATGTTCTGGTGTGAACATGGGCTTCTATTGGAAAGTGGTGCAAGGGTGTTGTAAATGTGGATTGCATTTTGAAAAGAGAGAACAGGGTGCATATGTATGGTAAGTGCAGGTTAGTGTAGGGGTAACAATTAGTATTCTAACTCCATGGGGGTGCATCTGTAGGGTAAGTGCATGTTAGTGTAGGGGTAACAATTACTATTCTAACTCCAGGGGGGGTGCATCTGTAGGGTAAGTGCATGTTAGTGTAGCGGTAACAATTACTATTCTAACTCCAGGGGGGTTGCATCTGTGGCGTATGTGCTGGATAGTGTATGAGTAACAATAACCATGAAAAAGAAAGGAGTTAAAGGAGCAGACACGCACTTTCACGGTCAACATGGACAAACAGAAAGTGACGAGAGATGATTTCCGACGTGTTTAGCTTTGAGAACCTGGTTAATCATTAAATGGGGTCTGGCAGATAAGTGCGTGCGTATTCTGCAAGAAGCCTTTCGGGGTCTTGCGAAAGCAAGTAATCCTCAATAATTCGCATCGTACTACACTTGTTATGCAAATGTCGCACATATTCATTTTAACTTTGCAAGTGAGGTAAGGAGCGGCCGAAAGTGGTGAAACATAAGTCATGTGATTGATCACTAATGCAGCGATAATGTTAACGTCGTGACTGATAATTTTCCTGTTAATTATTTAAAGATTGTTGATTATACTTCACCTCGTAAACTTTATTTAATCAAACACGTGTGTGTTTTATTCCAAAGCGTTCTTTTAAACTACCCTATTTTATTGTTATTATTTATTGTAAGCAACAATTGCCTCCCCCTGCGTGTACTTGCAAGGTCATCTGATTTGCTTGTATGTTAAAAACACAAACTTTCTACACCTCTTTTTCATTGGTTGAGAAGCATTGTAAGAAGAAGTATTACCAAACAATGCCTTTCCTTGCACACATTTTCAAAAACACTGACCTCAGTCCTATGTCATATCTATATATCATGAGCGCATTGTCCAAATTTTGGGACTTCTCATCTATGAGAATTAAATACCACATGGTTTCTGTCATTCAGACCAATCTGGCATCTTACCTGTTCTATGCTGCCTGCTTGTCAGAACTCAAACTCAACCTTGGCTTACCAACTCTTGCACAGGAACAGAGATGCTAGTACCCTAATCCCTCTCAGCAATGCTAGTAGGTCTTTACACAGAACCTCCCATCATTACCGGAAGGGACGGGGGAATTGGATAAAATAATAAACAGAAAAAGAGACTGGTCCTGCGCTGGTTCCTTCAGACTGCTTCCTTCTGGAGGTTTATTTCGAAGGAACCTAAAAATAAATACACAACATTAAATTCCTGCCTCCCTGCAATCAATTAGGACTAATCTATTATTTCCTCTAAGGACTTTTTCTCACCCACCCTTAGGCAGCCGGACCTTGCTCCTCTTCTTAGTTATTGATAGTTATTCTCTTCACCGCTAACTAGTTGTCACTATGTAAAAGGAATTAACAAGGTATTAGTTCTCTACACTCTGAGCCTTTAGTATTTTATTTGTTTATTTCTTTGGGGGTCATGTACTTACTTCACTAATTAGCTGGGTTGATATTGAATGGGAATCTGTATTGTTGTGATCTGAAGGTTTTCTTTTTAATATTCTAATTTGAATTTGAATTATCTTTTTTGTTATTGCTGGTTAGTTTACTCAGTCACTTTTGGACAGTCTCTTGGTAAGTATTTACAATTTTACATTGCTATATATTCATTTTCTTTTTCCTCCTTCATCTGATAACTTTCTCCTTTCTTTTCATTTCTTTTTTTTACAGCATTGATGTAAGTTTGTTTTCCACTTCAAACAGGTAACTAAGGTAACTAATGTACAGCATTGCATGAAATACCACAGACGTTCACTTAGCTTAATTCTTCTGTGTCAGCCTTTCCACAAAGTCACACCCAGCTAGGACTTGTCAAACTGGAACTTTTCTTTCGCCTCTCGTCATCGTGCTAGGCGCCTCTGCACTCTAACTAAACTCGTCATGAAATTCACCTCAGGAGTTAGTTCGGTAACTCGCGCTTGGCTTCGTGCGCCGAGTACCGATTACAGGAATCCAGGAAACTAATTGCGGAAGAAGCCGCTCAGTCTTTTATCACGGAAATGTCTTTTTTGAAAAATCGCTCTGGGCTACGAACCTCTCCAGTCAGAATGTTCGGTGAAGTGCGTCTTTTCCCAGGCGCTCGCGCTGTTCATACGATTCCTGGCAGCTGTGGGTTTAAAGGCTGGAACGCTCACCGGCTGACTGACCTGGCCACAACGGCAGTCATCTTTTGTCTCCAGGAGCGCACTCGATCTGCCCAAGTGCTTGCTAAGGTGTCAAGACCAGTTAGTATCGGATTTGGGTGGTAAAGAATAGAACCCAAGGTCGGGTTCTGACAGTACCCCCAACAAGGCAGATCCTTCCCTTCTTGGCTTGGTGGGAAATCGTTGATGAAAGGATTTGATTAATCTTGGGGCATGAACATCCTCCTCAGATTCACAAGACTGCTCTTCTGGACCATAGCCTTTCCAGTCGATCAAATAATACAACTTCCCTCTGGATCTCTTGGAGTCTAGAATCTCTTTTACTTCGTACTCGGTTTCCAACTGAACTGGCTTCGGGGGTATTTTACTTCTCATGTTTGCAGAAACCTTTTTTAACAGCGATACATGGAAGACTGGGTGTATCTTTAACCTTGCTGGAAGTTTTAGTCGGTAAGTGACCTGGTTAATTTGTTCCTCCACAATGTATGGACCAATAAATCGAGGTTGAAACTTTTTGTTTCCTTTTAGTCTCAAATTTCTAGTACTTAACCAGACCTGATCTCCCTTAGTCAAGGGTGGACCAATGCGTCTCCTCCGATCGGCATACTCTTTGTACTTTTCTTTGGCGACTTGTAGATTGTTTTTAGCTTCTTGTTGAATTTGAAGCAGGTGTGACATGACCTCCTTGACTGCTGGAACTGCTGTTTCCATCTGCCGAATGGTGGCATTCGGATGCCTGCCATAAATCACGAAGAAGGGGGAATAACCAGTTGAGCTGTTCTTTGCATTATTGTGAGCAAATTCTGCTGTCCATAAATACTCTGACCAATTTCCTTCTTCTTTTAAAAGGAACAGCCGCAAGTACTGTTCTAGTTCTTGGTTTACCCTTTCTGGTTGCCCGTCTGTTTCAGGGTGATAACTAGTGGAGTATCTAACTTCTGTTCCCAACCCTTCCATGAAGGCCTTCCAAAACCGGGACACAAATTGGGAACCCCTATCTGATATGACAATTTTTGGAAGTCCGTGCATCTTGACAATTTGGGAGCTGAAGTGGTCCGCTAATTGTTTGGCTGAAGGCACTCCTTTTTAGGCTGTAAAGTGGGCCATTTTTGAAAAAGCATCCACCACCACTAGGATGGTGTTGTAACCTTGACTAGTGGGTAAATCCGTAATAAGATCTAATTTAACTGTGTGCCATGGATAGGGAGGTGTGGGTAAGGGTTGCGATAACCCCTTTGGGGCCTGCCGTTCTGACTTTCCCTGCACGCAAATCTCACAGGACTTAACATACTTCTCAATATCCAATGCCATTTTAGGCCACCAATAATGTCTCTTGATTAACTCTTCAGTCTTGGCTTCTCCTTTGTGACCAGCTAATTTGTCATCATGACACTCTTGCATTACTTGTTGCTGCAGCTCAGTGGTCGGTAGATACAAGGCATTTTGATGATAAGGCATTTGTTGAGTTATCCTTCTGTTAACATCCTCTTCCACCCAACTCTGCATGGCCTCTGGACTCATGACATTTGCAATCGACTCCCTTAACCAAATAGAGGTTGTGGCTCCTATGATTTTGCCATTGGGAATGATTGGCTGTATGTCTGTAGAGGTCTTCTGAAACTCGGTACCTATCCTGGATAATGCATCCGCTTTTCCATTTTGGGCTCCAGGACGAAACGTGATCACGAAGTCATAATCTGCAAAATATAGGGACCATCTCAGCTGCCGTTGCGTGAGAGTTCTGGCTGTTTTCAAGAATTTTAAATTGCGATGATCCATGAACACCGTGACTTGATGACGGACTCCCATCAAATAGTGTCGCCACTCTTTAAAGGCGTCCTTAATGGCCAACAACTCCTTCTCAGTGATTGTGTAGTTTATCTCCGCTTGGGTCAGCCTTCTAGATCGATAAGCGACCGGGTGTAATTGACCTGTAGTTTTGTGTCTCTGCGATAACACTCCCCCCACCGCTTGGTCTGAGGCGTCAGTCTCTACAAAAAAAGGTTCCGAGGGATCAGCATGTAATAAGACTGGCGCTTTGGTTAAATCCTCTTTTAAGGAGTGGAAAGCCTCTTCCGCTTCTTTTGACCACTCAAACTTGGCTCCTTTTCTCAGCAATTTTGTAAGAGGGAGTATCTTCCTGGAAAACTCGCTGATAAACCTTCGATAGAAGTTAGCGAATCCTATGAAGCTTTGGACTTCTTTCACGCTCCTCGGAGATTCCCAGTTCGTCACCGCTTCCACTTTGCGTTGATCCATCAAAATTCCGGAAGGTGACAATACGAAGCCCAAGAATTCCACCTGCGACACATCAAATGCACATTTTTCTAGTTTCACAAACAACTTGTTCTCTTGTAACCTTTGCAACACTCCTTTCACTTGTTCGTGATGTTTTGCCACATCTGAGGACTAAATTAGAATATCATCAATGTACACTATGGCACACTGATCAATAAATTCCTTCGGAACATCATTGATGAAGTGCTGGAAGGCTGCTGGGGCGTTACACAATCCATAGGGCATCACTTGATATTCGAAAAGCCCAAATCTAGTCCGAAATGCCGTCTTCCACGCATCTCCTTCACGGATTTGAACTAGGTGATAGGCCCCTCTAAAGTCGAGCTTGGTGTAAATTCGCGCTCCCTTCACTTGGTCTAGAAGCACCGATATCAATGGTAGGGGATATCTGTTTTTCTTGGTTATCTTGTTGATGGCTCTATAGCCGATGCACATTCGCAAATCTTCCTCCTTCTTCGGTACGAAAAACAAGGGAGATGAGACAGGCGACTGGGACGCCGGATGAAACTGTTGGCTAGGTATTTGTCCAAGTACTCTTTTAGATGTTGGTGCTCCTTTTCAGTCAAGGCGTAGACACGACTGCATGGCAAATTTGACCCTGGCTCTAACTCTATCTTGCAGTCGTAAACTCGATGTGGCGGTAAATGTTCTGCCTCCACTTCATTGAACACCTCTGCAAACTCTTTATATTCTTCTGGAACTTCTTGAATGTTTATAACGTACATAGAATGCCCAGTGGAACACAAAGACAACGCTGGATTATCCTTAACTAGTCTGGTCTCTGGATCAAAACAATTTTCATGACAATAACTCAAATTCATCACAATGGTTCTGGAGCTCCAATTAATCGTAAGATTGTGCTCAGTGAGCCATGGGAGGCCAAGAATTAGTTGGAACTGGGGAGCGTCTATCAAGTTAAACTGAATCTTCTCCTGATGCCCATCACTGGTGGTCAATTGGATTATCTCTGTGTGGCGCACTATAGGTCCTGAAGATAGATTGGTCCCATCTACTGCTCGAACAGGTTCACTCCTGGCCTTTCAGATTGCCTGTATTCCAACCTTAGCTGCAAATCTTAAATCGCAGAAGTTTCCTGTGGCTCCCGAGTCAATCATTACTGATACCTTTGTTAAGGTAGTCTGTCCGAATTTTACTTCGATAGCCAGAATCAAATGCGGAGCTGCTGATTGTAGCGTATTTGCCACCTGATGTTCCTGTGGAGTTATTTCTTGAATCGCACTCACCTGTTCAACTCCTCCCACAGGTGGTTTCCTTCGGCTTGAAGGGCCCTTTAGGTTTCTTCTGGCAATCTCGAACAAAATGGTTCCCGGACCGACAATACATACATTGATTATTTGCTCTTCTTTTTTCTTTCTCCTCCTTGGTTAAAGGGCCTCTGATAGTTCCAATCTGCATTGGTTCGGCTCCTGAATGAGTCTCAGAGGTTCTTGCACCATCCGACCGGGCCCGGTCAAATCTTGGAGGTATCACTTTAAAATCCTTCTTCTTCTCTCCTCGCCGCTCTTCCTGACGGAAATCTATCTCCAACACCAGATCTTGGAGGGCTGAGATCTCGGTGGGTCGATTAGTAATTTGAGCCAAGGTGTCTTTCAACTCATCTCTCAGCCCACGATAGAACACAGCAGCCCTCTTACTCTCGGGCCAATCGGTCTCCACCACCAACTTATTGAACTGGGCCAGATATGCAATTAAATCTCGATTTCCCTGTTGTAAATCTAACAATTCATTGTCCACCACTTGAGATATTCTCCGTCGGTCGAATATCGGTAGAAACTCTTGTTTGAAATCTTCAAAGTTCCTTAACAGAGGGTCATCTCGGGTGACTAATGGCATGGACCATGAAGCTGCATCCCCACTTAGGTATGAGATTATGAAAGCCACTCTAGATTGCGCGTCAGGGAAGATCGAAGGGCGGCACATAAAGTGTAACGCGCATTGGGAGAGGAAAATCTGCGCCTTCTGTGGATCCCCGTTAAATCTCTCTGGAGCTGCCAACGGAATGACTGGGGAAATAGAATGTATCACCTGTGTGGTAGAACTATTGGTGGTTTCTAATACTGGGTTCATGGCTTCTCTCTCTAAGCTACTAGGTTGGCGTAACCGTAACGCCAATTCGACTGTTTCTTTTCTAGCACTGATTACTTCCTGCCTCAGGTTTCGATTTTCCTCCCTAACCGCTCCCAATTCTTTTTGTATTGCGTCTAGTATTGTACCTAAGGATTGGACATCAATTCCCTCCGCCATCTCTGTTCGGGTGCGAAGGCAACTTGGGCACTTCACTCTGTCAGAACTCGAACTCAACCTTGGCTTACCAATTCTTGCACAGGAAAAAAGATGCTAGTACCCTAATCCCTCTCAGCAATGCTAGTAGGTCTTTACACAGAACCTCCCATCATTACCGCAAGGGACGGGGGAATTGGATAATATAATAAACAGAAAAAGAGACTGGTCCTGGCTGGTTCCTTCAGACTGCTTCCTTCTGGAGGTTTATTTCGAAGAAACCTAAAAATAAATACACAACATTAAATTCCTGCCTCCCTGCTATCAATTAGGACTAATCTATTATTTCCTCTAAGGACTTTTTCTCACCCACCCTTAGGCAGCCGGACCTTGCTCCTCTTCTTAGTTATTGATAGTTATTCTCTTCACCGCTAACTAGTTGTCACTATGTAAAAGGAATTAACAAGGTATTAGTTCTCTACACTCTGAGCCTTTAGTATTTTATTTGTTTATTTCTTTGGGGGTCCTGTACTTACTTCACTAATTAGCTGGGTTGATATTGAATGGGAATCTGTATTGTTGTGATCTGAAGGTTTTCTTTTTAATAGTCTAATTTGAATTTGAATTATCTTTTTTTTTATTGCAGGTTGGTTTACTCAGTCACTTTAGGACAGTCTCTTGGTAAGTATTTACAATTTTACATTGCTATATATTCATTTTCTTTTTCCTCCTTCATCTGATAACTTTCTCATTTCTTTTTGTTTCTTTTTTTTACAGCATTGATGTAAGTTCGTTTTCCACTTCAAACAGGTAACTAAGGTAACTAATGTACAACATTGCATGAAATACCACAGACGTTCACTTAGTTTAATTCTTCTGTGTCAGCCTTTCCACGAAGTCACACCCAGCTAGGACTTGTCAAACTGGAACTTTTCTTTCGCCTCTCGTCGTCGTGCTAGGCGCCTCTGCACTCTAATTAAACTCGTCATGAAATTCACCTTTGGAGTTAGTTCGGTAACTCGCGCTTGGCTTCGTGCGCCGAGTACCGATTACAGGAATCCAGGAAACTAATTGCGAAAGAAGCCGCTCAGTCTTTTATCTTGGAAATGTCTTTTTTGAAAAATCGCTCTGGGCTACGAACCTCTCCAGTCAGAATGTTCGGTGAAGTGCGTCTTTTCCCAGGCGCTCGCGCTGTTCATCCGATTCCTGGCAGCTGTGGGTTTAAAGGCTGGAACGCTCACCGACTGACTGACCTGGCCACAATGGCGGCCATATTTTGTCTCCAGGAGCGCACTCGATCTGCCCAAGTGCTTGCTAAGGTGTCAAGACCAGTTAGTATCGGATTTGGGTGGTAAAAAATAGAACCCGAGGTTCGGGTTCTGACACTGCTATGTGGAGAAGAATGCGTGTTAGACTCATGGCTCACACTCCCATCAGTCATGCCAACGGATGTTGATACTTTGCTTGAACCAGTTATGGCCCATGCACTATGTTGTCCCCAGCGCCTACCAATTCTGATGAAGGCATTCATTGAGATCTCACAGACACAAATTGCTGACAGTGAGGTATGAAAGGAAACAAGCGCACAGGTAACATCCGATTCGAACATTGCTAATGCTACCAATGCATAAGGTGATGCTTCACATCAATGTGTGGTTAATTAACAATGGTAGATTACTTTTTTACAGACTAAGAAGATTTTATGTTTTCTCCAAACACTAACACTGACTTTTGATTTGGCATACAGTGTTCTGAGAGACTTTGAATTTGACCTTCATTTTTTCAAAACAAAGTTCTAACTTTGGGACTCTTTTTTATGATTAATATGGCTTTTTCAAATTTGTATTTTTTCTTTTGTGACACAGGTAATCTGCTTATAGTAGAACTATTTATAGAGAACAAGAATTCTTTGAAGAACTTCCAGAGACAATATTTGATCTTGTCCACTTACAAACAGTTTAATCTGACATGAAATGGTTTTTGCCCTTTTTTCTTTTGTATTAATGAGCCAATTAAAAAATGTATATGTTCTCGATTCATTCTGATAGCATTTACAAATGTCATCTATATGCTTTGAATGAACTATTGCTTCAAATGCGTACAGCACCAATGCTCTTTTGTGTACAACCAGTACAATTGCATTTTATGTATTTTGGGTAGGTTTTAACACTTCATGTTTAGATATGTTTAACATGTTTAGAACTTAGTAATGTCGTACATAAGAAAGTGGAGTGGGTATTGTGTGGAGATTTAGATTCTGTATGCATTTTACCGATTCATGCCCTTATGTAGGTACAATTCACATTGCCCTTATATAGGCATAGAAATCGAGTCCATATTTGGGCATAGCCCATGCAGCCCAAATACAGGCATGGCTACTTTCATCCTTTCATCTATGTCACAACGATTAATTGGAAAACCAGACTCTTAAGCTGAAGGGACTTCCGGTAGCCTGGATATTGATTTCTCAAGAAACTCATTATTATGCATGACAAACTATTCCTTAGGGTTTCATCCGTGATGTTCATATGCCCGACTTTACATCAAAGCTGGCATTTCTAAACACCTTCAAAGTATAAATATACCTTCACTTGCTCTACCAAAGCACGGTGTAGTTCGGTGCAGTTCGACCACATACTTGCACGACGCAGCTTGCTACATCAAGTGCTGAAGGAAGCCAACTCTCCAGCTGACGCACTGATCAGAAGCGGTCCTCCTCTGCCGAGAAATCCAGCTCCAGTGTTTCTGACTCCCCTTGCGGGGTGTTAGGAAATCGAGCCGGTGAAAGAGATACCAACCTCTCTCATTCTAAGGTATGGAGCTGATTAGAACCTAGAGAAACCTTTGGCAATTCTTGGCAAAAACTAAACCTATGCTAAAGACCACACTTACTTCTTCCCTCATTCAAGACCTAGGTTAGGGGGGGGTAGGCATATTTTAGAAACACCAGTTGAATATTTTAGCCTGGTTTATTTATGTATGTATTTTTATATGCCATAGCACAAGACAATGCTATTACAGTTCTATTTTTTACTACTGTTTACGCTGTATGCATTATACTTTGCATTCTGTCTAACAATTGTAGCAGCTCACCTCTCTTGCATGACAAAGAAGACTGTTCAAAAAACCCCTTTTATTTAAACGCCCATCCGTCTATTTGTCTCTGCAACTCTTTAGAAACGAAGCATGCATGGTTGACTGAGTAAAATAGCTATCGATTGTTTCCACGACTTTGAAGATATGTTTTTATTCTTGGGAAACAAAGTCGTAATGTTTATGCAGTTGTCAGAAACAAATCCCTTCTTGTGTATTCGAGAAAGTTTCTAATGACCTCTGAGCTAGCTGGCACTTCTAATTAAGTTTAGTATATTCGATAGATACATACTAACCTTAGTCCTATGTCATATTTATAGGGTATTTTTAAACTTTGTTACTACCTTTAATTAAATAGTCATACTTGCGTATAATTTAAGATTAAAAGCAGCCTCGAAAATGACAGCATACATAAGTATATTAAATTGACCAGGCCTCTAGACCTACATGCCCTAACACTTCCTGGGGAGTTACAGAGAGGATGTCAGTAAGAATTGTAGTTATACCTAATTAACATGCACTTTTAATCGGAGCACACTCCCTGGACCTGGTCAGCAGAGACCAGGGTACAACCAGAGTCAGAAAACCAGCATCTAGTAGTCAAAATGGGAGTAAAAATCTAACAGGTCCTTGTTTCTCACAATCCCTAACTTCACACACATTGCAGTTTTATCCAAGTCATCATATTAGATTTGTGGCATATGTAGTGTGTCAAAATCTATGAAAGACATTGCATACTTTTCTCTTAGAAGGAAGGTCTCAAAAAGTATCTGCACCTCAAACCTGCACAGCCTGTTAGCCTACTATTCTGTCAGGATATTATGGTAGAGGTATCTGCCCCTTTCATTCTTTTTGTGCTTTTGGAAAAAACAAAGGGCAGTGAAGGAAGATGTTTTTTTAAAGCACATGCTCTGACTAAGGATGTTTTGCTGCTTTATTAAAAAAAAGGTACAAAGCAGCAGTTGACGATAAAAACTCTGAAAAGTATTGGAGTAATGCTCTACATGCAATCATATTAAGTAGGAATTTCTAATGTACTCTTAACATCATCTGACTGGACTTTCTGGGGTATCTGTAACTATACAAGAGAGGTTATTAAAAGCACAATTGTGAAAGGATTGTTTCAAAAATGCGTCAGGGCTATCAGAGACATTGTGTGCTATACTATTCTTTTGCATTCTGTATCATAATGCTTTCAGTTCTTATTAACACAGTAATGCAGTACTTACTTGGTTTCTTCAGAGTTATCACTTTGCTGGTAGTAAGAACTAGATCACACAATAAAGAAGAAATCCAAAAGTTATTATTAGATCGGTGGATTCCAACCAATTACATTTTGATGAAAATATTTCATTATTGTCCCAGATATTCTGAGCACAACCTAGGATGAAGTGTTGGCCTCTATAGAAAAGAACAGATGGCTATAAACTGCTTAATGTGAAGATCAGAAAAGTTGATACTGCAATGAACTATGCTAGTGCTACCATGAAAAGAATGAGGTATTGTTCATTGAGTAACAGGCACTGTAGGATTTTTCCAAGTTCTTGGACAATCTTTGGTCTGTGTTTGCTTTTTGCCTGACAAAAAAAGAGATCTTTATAAAGCATATATCATATGCATTTTGATATCCTCAGAAATGGAGGGTGGTAATTGCTGAAATAGGTATACATAGTTAAAGACTTGCATTTACAGATAGATAGATAGATAGATAGATAGATAGATAGATAGATAGATAGATAGATAGATAGATAGATAGATAGATAGATAGACAGACAGACAGACAGACAGACAGACAGACAGACAGACAGACAGACAGACAGACAGACAGACAGACAGACAGGCAGGCAGGCAGGCAGGCAGACAGACAGACAGACAGACAGACAGACAGACAGACAGACAGACAGGCAGGCAGGCAGACAGACAGACAGACAGACAGACAGACAGACAGACAGACAGACAGACAGACAGACAGACAGACAGACAGACAGACAGACAGATAGATAGATAGATAGATAGATAGATAGATATAGGTGCATAACTAAATTAGAAATAGAGCAGTTATCTCTCTGAATTAAGGTGAAATTAATGCTCCTTAAGAAAAAATATGCTTCCAAATTCATTATCTTTAACCTCTTATGACTCATTTGCACAATAAAGCAGAACAATTATATACTAAACTGCAACTTTGAAACCAGAACAACTCTAGAAATGTTTCCAGGGTTGAAAGGGAAGATTCAATTAGGATGCCAGACATTGTGGCTGGTGGGTTTCTTTTGTGATATTTTATGGATATATTCTGGCAAAAAAGAATGAGTGCTGAGTGAAAATTCATCACAATTAATATGCATGCAATTTTATCTGCCACAAAGTGCCTACTGATATTTTTGGATCAGAGATCAGTTATGAGTGAACATGATAGATATTGCCTGCAGTGCTGTGGTTTGAAGTTGTGATCTTGCACTTGGTGATATAAATGATTATTGAATAGGTTTTGAGGATAGCAAACAGCATATTGTGAGCAACCAAAGCAGATTGTAGTGTGCATCTTAAAATGGATACAGACTAGGACAAAACAATAGTGCTGCGTGGATGACCTAATGACAATATCAAGGGCTACTTAGAAGCAGCAATTAGGAGGCAACACATTTCAACCTCTCAAGGTCTCCCACACGGCATTGTACAAACTCACTGTGCCTCTTCCTACTGGTCCTTTTTTCTCACCTACTAAATGTTAATTCTAAGCTATACAAAGAATTGTAACATACTGTTAGAAAATACCTCATTTTGGAGTGGTAATCCCTATTTTTGCTGACTGTTATTTATTTATTTTTTACTCTGCGTACTGGGGCACTGCTGATTGGATCTCATATCATGAAGTTTGACTCCCTTAAACAGAACAATCAGAGTCAGAAAGCCAGTATTTAGTTGTCAAAATGGGAGTAAAAATCTAACACATCCTTGTTTCTGACAATCCCTAACTTCACACACGTTGCAGTTTTATTCAAGTCATCATATTAGATTTGTGGCATATGTAGTGTGTCAAAATCTATGAAAGGCATTGCATGCTTTTCTCTTAGAAGGAAGTTCTCAAAATGTATCTGCACCTCACACCTGCACAGCATGTCAGTTTCAAGTTCTGTCAGGATGTTATGGTAGAGGTATATGCCGTTTTCATTCTGTTTGTGTTAATGAAACAAACGAAGGGAAGAGAAGGAAAATGTAATTTTTTTTAAAAGCACATGCTGTGAGTAAGGATGTTTTGCTGCTTTATCACAAAAAAAAGGTACAAAGTAGCAGTTGAGGATAGAATCTCTGTAAAGTATTGCAGGAATGCTCTACATGCAAACATTTTAAGTTTGAATTTCTAATTTACTCTTAACATGATCAGACTGGGCCCACCGGAGTATCTGTAACCATACAAGAGAGGTTATGAAAAGCACAATTGTGAAAGGATTGTTTTCAAAATACTTCAGGACAATCAGAGACTTTTCGTGCTCTATTATACTTTTGAGTTCTGTATCATAATTCTTTCAAGTCTTATTAACCCAGTGATATAGTACTTACTTGGTTTCTTTAGGGTTATCACTTTGCTAGTAGTAGGAACTAGATCACACAGTAAAGAAGAAATCCAAACGTTATAATTAGATGTTGAGATTCCAAGCCATTACATTTTGATGCAAATATTTAATTATTTTCCTAGATATTCTGAACACAATCTAGGATGAGGTTTTGGCCTCTATAGAAAAGAAGAGATGGCTATAAACTGCTTAATGTGAAGATCAGAATCAATGATACTGCAATTAACAATGCTAGTGCTACCATGAAAATAATGTGGCATTGTTCATTGAGTAACAGGCACTGTAAGATTTTTCCAAGTTCTTAGACAATCTTTGGTCTGTGTTTGCTTTTCGCCTAACAAAAACAGAGATCTTTACAAAGCATATATCATATGCAATTTGATATATTCAGAAATGGAGGGTTTTAATTGCTGTAATAGGAATACATAGTTAAAGATATGCATTTACATATATAAACATTGAAAAAGCCGCAAGGCGAAACGCGTCTGTCGAAGGGGTTACGGGGGAGAGGACTTGTGCACCGAATAAAGCATCTTCAGCTTTATAACGAACTCCGTGTGTGCTTTTCATTGCTGCAAACCTGAGCATCGTTTGCCTTGTGAAGGAAATGTATATATATATATATATATATTACCTACTGGCGGTCGCCAGTAGGTATATATAGTTAGAATTTTTTTCCTATGGGATTTTTGAAAATTCTATGTCGAATAACTTTGCCGTTTGAGGATGGAATTGGCTGAAATTTTCAGGAAAATGGAAGAAAACAAGTTACTTACCTGTAACTTTGGTTCCCCAGTATTGGTAACTTTCATAGATTCCCATGCTTTGTATCATTCCCCGTCGTCGGACTGGGAGTCTCGGTAATAAAAAATACCATAGTAGTAGGCACAAAAGAGAAAGGAAAGGCCTAGGCCTCATTCCCTTTTGTAGCATATCAGCCTCTTTTTGTAAAAGAGACCAAACTCTAGGCATCAGCCAATCAGAAGAGCCTCACCCTTAGAACCTTCCTGAAGGAACCTCAGAGCCTCAGATTTTCATAGCCGTTGTGTGCTAGACACCATACTTGCTGAAGGCTGAGCTTTCCCCGGGGAGGTGGGTGGGCGCATGGGAATCTATGAAAGTTACCAATACTGGGGAACCAAAGTTACAGGTAAGTAACTTGTTTTCTTGCCCCAGTATTGGAACTTTCATAGATTCCCATGCTTTGTATCAGAATAGCAAGCAGTAAACCTCATAAACACATTTTGTAAAGAAGTACATCATAACATTAGAAATGAAAGAACAAAATGTGTTACCCATGGAAGGTGGGATAGAAAGGAAAGCTCACCAATCACATGAAGAGGTTCCTCAGGACAGCCTGGCCCACTGCTGCGTCGTCTTGTTGCAATGACTCTAAGCAGTAATGCTTAGTGAACGTGTGCACGCTGCTCCAGGTAGCAGCCCTGCAAATGTCCTTGATATGCACCCCCGCAAAGAGGGCCGTAGAAGATGCCACTGACCTCGTTGAGTGAGCACGGATCCTGCCCACCAGAGGTTTTCCTGCCATCTTGTGGCAATGCAAAATAGCACTTGAAATCCATCTGGAAATCCCTTGTTTGGACAAAGGAAGACCTTTGTTCGGACCGCCGAAGGCAATTAACAACTGCGTAGACCTTCGAAAGTCCTTGGTCCGGTCAATGTAGAATTTGAGACATCGTTGTAAATCCAGAGTGTGCAATGTCTTTTCCGCTGGAGTGACTGGGTCCGGAAAAAATGTTCTTAGAATCACTGGCTCATTTAGGTGAAAGTCTGTAGGTACCTTGGGGATGAACCTGGGGTTTGTCCGCAAGATGACTGTGTTCTTTTTGAACTGCAAAAACGGTTCCTGGATAGTAAGGGCCTGCAACTCCCCCACTCGCCTTGCGGAAGTGAGGGCCAGGAGCAAAGCTAGCTTCCATGACAAGAATTTCAGGTCTGAGCGGTGAATCGGCTCAAAAGGACCCTTCATCAGTTGAGCCAGGACTAAGTTCAAATGCCACGTCGGAGGAGGAGATCTCACTGGCGGAAAGACCCTGAACAGGCCCTTGAGGAATTGCTTGACAATTCTTGAAGACCATAACGAAGGACCAGAATCAGATCTTCTGAATCTCGAAATCGCCGCCAAGTGGACCTTGATTGTAGAATGAGACAGATTAGACTTAGCTAGCGAGAGTAGGTAAGGCAGGAGTTGATGAGGTTTTGAGGTGAACGGATCAACCTTTTCTTTTTTGCACCAAATACAGAACCTTTTCCATTAAATCTGTATGTTCTGTTTGTTGAAGGCGCCCTTGCTTGGGAAAGGATGTCCTTGATCTCCTTGGAAAGAGGGACATTCATGTATTCTCGCTGGTCAGGAGCCATGCCGTCAGGTGTAATGACCTTGGATCTGGGTGCCAAACCTGTCCTTCGGACATTGTCAGGAGATCTGGAACAGGTTCCAGACCTATTGGAGGAACTAGCGATAGCAGATGGAGCTCGGTGAACCAAAACTGTCTCGGCCATGCCGGGGCTATAAGGATCAGCTTGCATGGCTCCGTCTTCACTTTCCTGATGAGGCGTGGAATCAGGGGAATTGGTGGAAACGCATAAAGAAATCTCCCCGTCCAGGCTATTGAGAGGGCATTGCCTAATGAGCCTTGATGGTGGAACCTGCTGGCGTAGGCTCGGCACTTCTTGTTGGTTGGTGTCGCAAATAGGTCCACCTCCGGTGTGCCCCATGTTTGAAAGAGCCGATCCAGAACCTGTTGTTTCAGCTCCCACTCGTGACTGACAGAAGTGAGTCTGCTCAGTCTGTCGGCGCCCTCGTTTAGCGCCCCTGGTAAGTGTTCCGCCCTTAGAGAAATTCCGTGAAGAATTGTCCATTCCAGAATCTGCTGAGCCTCTTGCGACAAGGGAAGTGACCTCGTACCTCCTTCCTTGTTCACATAATGCATAGCTGTGGTGTTGCCTTGAGGGCACCAGCACGGATTTGTCTCTGTTCAAGGTGAGACCCAGATTTTGGAACAGATTGGTGCAAGCCTGCACCGCGTCCTGCGCCAATGCTCTGGTCTGGGCCTTTAGTAACCAATCGTCCAGGTAAGGGAAGACCTGGAAGTGGTTCTTTCGCAGAAATGCCGCCACCGGTGCCAGCACCTTCGTAAAAATCCTTGGGGCAGAGCGAAGGCCGAACGGCAGAACTCTGAATTGAAAATGGCTCTTGGCTACTGTGAAGCGTAGGAACCTTCTGTGTGCTGGGTGAATCGGAACATGGAAGTACGCGTCCTCCAGATCGAGTGTGGCCATGAAGTCCCCCGGGCTGATCATCTTGAAAACGTCCTGTAAGGACACCATCCGGAAGGACAGGGAGATGAGATAGGTATTTAGCTCCCTGAGGTCCAGGATGGGGCACCATGTTTCTAGCGTCTTCCTTACCAGGAAGAATCTGGAGTAAAATCCCTGGCCCTGTTGGTTGGAGGGGACCGGCTCTATCGCCCCCTTGCGGAGCATTTGTTAGGCTTCGAGTCTTAAGAGACGCAGATGTTTTGATGGAATTGGTGCCGGGGGCCTGGGTGGAGGTACTTCCATAAATTCCAGAGTATGACCTCGTCTTATGATGTTGAGCACCCAACGGTCCGATGTAATTTGGGACCAGTTCTGAAGGAATTGTGATACCCTGCCTCCAACTGAAGATCTCTTGGAGGAGGGAACAGTAGGCAGAGCCAGGAGGCCGCTATTGGCGTTTGGACGAATCCCGTCCACGGGCAGCCTGCTTGCCCTTGTTGTAAGGTCTTGAGTAACCTGAAGATTGCCCTTGTCTTTGCTGGTATGACTGGCAGTTCGGTTGGTATCCAGAGCTGTTCGAAGAATAGCGCTGCTGCTGCTGCTGGTATGAACCTCTGTAGCCACCTTCTCTGCCTCTCGCACCTCGAAACGGAGTCTTGCGATACTGAGGGTTCCCAGCGATCTAGCTGTTTCGGTATCCTTCTTGATCTCCTGAAGAGTATCATCGATCACTTTACCGAAGAGGGCTTCGCCATCAAAAGGCAAATCAAGGACTTTATTTTGGATTTCTGGTCTGAATCAAGTCGCCTTCAGCCATCCCTGGCGTCTCAACACTGCCGCTCCTGCCAAAGCACGAAAGGCCGTTGTAGCAATGTCCATGGCACAGTCTATGATCTCCATAGAAACCTCCTCACCTTCTTGCAAAGTCTTCTTCGCTTCTAGCCCTGACTCCGGTGGAAGTTGTTCCAAATATGGAGCTACATCACACCATAACTGGCGATCATATCGTCCCAATATTGCCAAAGCATTGGCGGCGTGAATCAGAAGGCTAGCCATTGATGAGAACCGCTTGCCCGTGTTATCCAGCCGGCGTCCATCCTTGTCAGGAGGGGCTGTCAATGGAGCAGAAGGGTTCCGTGACTTCCTTTGCGCAGCCTGCGAGATTACAGAATCAGGCTTGGGATGCCCTGTTAGCGCTGCAGGTCCATCTTCTGGTGCCTTATACTTCTTATCCAAGCGCGGTAGCACAGGGACCACCGTCGCTGGGTTCTTCATTGTCTTCAAACCTTCCTCCCATAAATGATCCACAATTGGGATTGACTTTGTCGTTTACCTAAGTCCTGATGAGGTGAAGCTTGATCTGGGATGATGTAATCACTATATTCATCACCGTCCTGATCTGAGTCCTGATTATCAACTGATGACACATCATCATCCTCGTTCTGATCCCCCTCCGGATCATCGGTTGGCTCTGACGTAGCCTGAGGCACTGGCCGCTGCGGTTGAGGAGGAGTGAGTATTGGGTGGATCGGAGGTACCACAGATGAGTGGCTCCTCACTGGTGATGATGGAGCAGACCGACGTGGTACTGGTCTGTCAGCTTTCGACTTGTAGTCGTGCAGCATCTTGTGCAGGTCATACAGGAATGTTGTCGGAACTGAAACCATGTCTTGTGGCTCATAGTTCCCAGAGTGGGCCGTCTGTTGATATTCGCCCCCGCCTTGTACATATGCCTCCTCTGAATCTGTGTCCTGACTATTGATGAGAAGCTGAGATGGACTATTGGCATATTCAAAACCATCCTGTCCGTCCCCCTCAGAGTCGTCCTGGTCCAACAGCATAGTGGGTGGTAAAGAGGTCACCCTTCTCGGGGACGTCATCGCAGGCGTGATTCTTGTCAAAGAAATCGTCACCCGTCTCACCGCAGCCAGAATCGTCGGTTGTTCCGTCGGCGCAGGAGAAATCCTCGTCGACGATATAGGAATCCCTGATGTCATCGTCGACGCCACAGACGACGAGCCCGCCGTCGATGTAGATATGGTCGTCGTCGTCGATACCGTCGTCGACGTCGTCACCGACACTGCCGTCGTCGCCATCGCCGTCGTCGATGAAGGTTTCTTCGTCGACGATGTCTGCGTCTTCGTCGACGATGATGTTGGTACACTCTCCGTCGACCCTACCGTCGACGAGCTTTTCTTCGACGACGACGGAGGTTTCGTCGTCGACGCTCCCGACGACCAGCCCGGAGGTTTCGTCGTCGACCCCGAAGACGGGGCCAACTGTATCTTGGGCTTCATTTTCGGTGTCGACGGAGCCACCGTCGACGAAGTCTTCGTCGTAGAGGACTTGGAACTCCTCTCTGAAGAATGTGAAGAGGGTTTTTTGAAGGCTGGGTCTGTCTTCTCACCCCTAGGAGGCGAAACCAGTTCTGCCTTGTCAGTCCCACTGTGGTGAGGGGAACTTCCTGAACCCCTGCCATCAGACTCCCTGGGGGTCTTCTTTTAAGCCTTTAAGAGGGGGAACCTCTACCTCTTTTCACTGACCTTCTTGAGGAAGCAGATGACGCCGATTCTTCCTCATCACTAGAAACTCCATGTTTCCTTTCCTTCTGCCTCTGCAGCCATGTAAGAAGTCTTCCAGCACGATCTCTCAAGGTCTTGGTGGAGAGAGTGCGGCAAATCTTACAGTCCTCTGCCTTGTGATCTGGATAAAGGCAGTAGATGTAATCCTTGTGTTTATCCTCCACAAAAAGCCTTTTCTTCCCACAGGTGGAACAGGGCTTGAAAAGGGCTTTCTTCTTCTCAACCTCAGACATCTTGAAGAAAGAGAGAGTTTTCTGAAGTAATCTGAAGAAAATCCTGAAGAAATAACTGTAGAAATGTTGAAGAAAGAGTTGAAAATAGAGCTCAATGGAGACTCCCTAGCACAACGTGCGGTAGAAAATCTGAGGCTCTGAGGTTCCTTCAGGAAGGTTCTAAGGGTGAGGCTCTTCTGATTGGCTGATGCCTAGAGTTTGGTCTCTTTTACAAAAAGAGGCTGATATGCTACAAAAGGGAATGAGGCCTAGGCCTTTCCTTTCTCTTTTGTGCCTACTACTATGGTATTTTTTATTACCGAGACTCCCAGTCCGACGAAGGGGAATGATACAAAGCATGGGAATCTATGAAAGTTCCAATACTGGGGCAACATATTGTTTCTGAGCAGCCATTGAAAATTTGGGGGAGTTTCGTCAAGGGGGGGCCGAGAAAAAAGGGGGGTCCCAAAACGCGTTTTTCCCATGCAATTTTCAATAGGGCGGTTGGACTCACTTTTAGCTCGAACGGCTGAATGGATTTCCACGAAACTTGGCAAAATTGTAGATATTGTTTGCCCGATGTGGCTTTGCTAGGTCTCAATATATGTGATCCAGTGGATTTTGATAAATTAACGTTCAAAAAAATATATATATCTGTAACAGCGCTCCGGTTTGCGCCCCGGTTCGCGTACCTGACGCGTAACGGAACTTCGCGAAGCGAAGCTGATTGGCTCTCCGGTGTCTGTCAACATTCTAAACAGTCTGGAGCGGCCGCCATCTTGTCTCTCGGTAGGATCGAGAGACAAGAGGTGAAGAAAAACGAAGGGGGAAATTAATGAAAGGGGGCAAGTTAGACCCCTCCTGACCCCCTAGGATTGATGAGGGGGCTATTAAAGGGTCCTGCGGGGCAAAAAATTAAAAAAATAAAAATTCTGTTTTTTCGCGGTAGAGGCGCTACCCGGTACGCGAACCGGGTAGCTAACCGGTAGCGTAACTGGAGTCCGCCATCTTGTGTTTCGGTCGAATTTAATCACAAGATGGAGGAAAAACAATGTGGGAAATGGGTATAAGGGGGCACGGGAGACGTATCCTGACCCCCTAGGTTTTCTGAGGGTGGCTGAGGAGGCCCATATGTCCGAAAAAAAACACATTTTTGTTCAAATTTTCGTGCGGTTAGCGTCCGGTGCGCGAACCGGGTAGCGTAAGTCGTGAAAATTAGTAAAAAAAAAGTTACATTTAAAATTTGTTTAGAGTGATCATAGTTAGGGTAGCTCTGAGAAGAGCTTTTGGGTCTGTGGTAGATTTAGGTACTTATAAGTAGGTACCAATACGTAGTCTTAAATTCAGGATGAATATTCTGTTCCCCTCATCTGAGAAGTGAACTCCATCTCCTCTGTAGATATCTTGCATGTAGTAACGCAAGTTATTGTTGTAGATGGAGCCCATTCCATGGTCTCTCATGTAAGCTGAAACAGACTTATTTACATGCTTCCTCAATTTCTCAATTTGTGAACAAAATTGGTTCGACCACCTCCATTTCTGTCTTTGGCATATATTTGAATATACCAAGGCAGTTAGAGGAAAAAGTGCCATCAATTGCTCAAAGGTGTCCTTTAAAAGCATTTCCAGACCTACCCCAGTCAAAGTGCCCAAATCATTTCCTCCACAGTGCACTATTAACAGGTCAGGGTTTGGCAAATGCAAAAAGGTTTTCACCAATGGTATCAATTGGTGACATCTCAATCCTCTGTGGCCAATCCAGTTGATTTCCACATTTTATAAATTGAGGTTGTGTAAATTTCTGTTAACAGCATACCTTTGAGCCCAGTGGATGTAACTATGTCCAATAATCCAGACAGAAAACATGGTGAGAGAATGTTCTGCTGCAGTCAGATGAAGTGTGGGAATGAAATGGCAGTTGAAACAGTAGGAGTTTGTAATGAAAAAAACTGTGGAGTTTCAGTGCTAATGATTCAGTAGCAGTGATTGGTGGATTATGATTGTTGAAAACAGAAAGTTAGGGTGCATGGATGAGTTCTTTGAAAGATGAAATTTTAATGGTTAAGAAAAAATCATTTTAAGAAACAATGCACTGGATACGCAGGTGTACTGAGAGTTCTGAGTTCAATTGAAACATTGTTGTGTGAACTTAAAAACATGAGAGGTCTTTCAGGAGGTAGTTGCTATGGAACAAAGGCAGAAAGGGCAGAGGGGGGAAGGGTGTTGATTTGAAAAAAGTGAGGGAAGAGTTTTGATTGGGTGATATGAGAGATATGTGTGATGAATTACAGCATTTCTGTGCCTTTGTTGGTTGCAGCCTCTGGAGTGCATACCCTTTGCTCTGCTAAAGAAAAATTGGTGTGTGTCTGAGACTGTTTTGAAACTCAAAAAGTATTTGCTAAGGTGAGAAAAGATTCATTTAATTTAGATAGACATTAGTATGCTTAAGGGAAAAAATTAGGAAGAAAGTTGTGTATTCAAAATGTTGCTTTGTGTCAAGTGTTTTAGAAATAGATTTTGTTTCTTTGAGTTTCATAGCCATGTTAAAAGTGATACAAAAGTGGTGCAAGGGCCTTAAAAATACGCTTTCATGTGTGTTAGGGCATTTTAAGTCACTTCCCCATGAATCTGGGTGAATAATTTGCTTACTTGATGTGTTTAAAAACGTTTCTTGAAGTCAATTAGGTTTCTTGATATGTGCTGCTAGAGTTTCATAGCCAGCATGGGGCATATTTAGAAGGACTTTGAGCCACTTTCACGTTATTTTCCCCATGTTAAAGGTGACGCTAAAGTGATGAAAGGGCCTTGTGAATACACTCTCATGTTTGAGCCACTTTCATGTTATTTTCCCTATGTTAAAAGTGACGCAAAAGTGGTGCAAGGGCCTTGTAAAATATGCCCTCATGTGTGTTAGGGCATTTTAAGTCACTTCACCATGAATCTGGGTGAATAATTTGCTTACTTGATGTGTTTAAGAATGTTTCTTGAAATCATTTAGGTTTCTTGATATGTACTGCTAGAGTTTCATAGCCTGCTTGGGGCATATTTACAAGGCCTTTGAGTCACTTTCACGTCATTTTCCCCATGTTAATAGTGACGCAAAAGTGGTGCAAGGGCCTAGTAAATACGCCCCCATGTCTGTTAGGGCATTTTAAGTCACTTCACCATGAATCTGGGTGAATAATTTGCTTACTTGATGTGTTTAAGAACGTTTCTTAAAATCATTTAGGTTACTTGATATGTACTGATAGAGTTTCATATTCAGCATGGGCCATATTTACAAGGCCTTTGAGCCACGTTCACGTTATTTTCCCCACGTTAAAAGTGACTTTAAAGGTGGTGCAAGGTCCTTGTAAATACGCCCTCATGAGTGCTTTGCAAATTTAAGTACTGACAGGGTGTGCTTGTACATAGGAGCTGTGTTGTGTTTTCAAATTATGACCAGAAAATCGTTTTTTTTTTAAAAGAAATGCTTTTTACATTTATGAGAAGGTCAAAATGGTGTCTGCTTCTTTAAATAAATATTTCACTTTCCACCATGAATATGGGAGAATAATTTCCTTGTTTGCCGGTTTAAAAACACGTTTCTTGAAGTCATTAAGGTTTCACAATATGTTCTGCAAGAGTTTCATAGTCAACATGGGGGCAAATTTACAAAGCTTATGAGCCACATTCACGTCATTTTCCCCACGTTAAAAGTGACTTTAAAGGTGGTGCAAGGTCCTTGTAAATACGCCCTCATGAGTGCTTTGCAAATTTAAGTCATTTCCCCGTGGTGCAAGGTCCTTGTAAATACGCCCCCGTGTGTGCTTGGCAAATTTAAGTACTGACAGGGTGTGTTTGTACATGGGAGCCGTGGTGTGTTTTCAAATTATGATCAGAAAATCGTTTTTTTTTTTAAAAGAAATGCTTTTTACATTTATGAGAAGGACAAAAAGGTGTCTGCTTCTTTAAATGAATATTTCACTTCCCACCATGAATATGGGAAAATAATTTGCTTGTTTGTCGGTTTAAAAACTCGTTTCTTGAAGTCATTTAGGTTTCACAATATGTTCTGCAAGAGTTTCATAGTCAACATGGGGGCAAATTTACAAAGCTTATGAGCTACATTCACGTCATTTTCCCCATGTTAAAAGTGACTTTAAAGGTGGTGCAAGGTCCTTGTAAATAAGCCCTCATGAGTGCTTGGTAAATTTAAGTCATTTCTCCGTGGTGCAAGGCTCTTGTAAATACGCCCGCATGTGTGCTTGGCAAAATTAAGTATTGACAGGGTGTACTTGTACATAGGAGTTGTGCTGTGTTTTCAAACTATGACATGAAAATGGTTCATAAAGAAAATGAATGCTTTTTACATTTATGACAATGACAAAAAGGTGTCTGCTTCTTTAAATAAATATATCACTTCTCACCATCAATCTGGGAGAATAATTTGCTTGTTTGTCGGTTAAAAAATCGTTACTTTAAGACATTTAGGTTTCACAATATGTACTGCTAGAGTTTCATAGTCACTATGATGATAATGATATACATTTAGAACTGTGTAGGAGGCATGGAGAAACTGAGGCTTCTGTAAGTGTCAAGGGAGGTGAGTAATGTACATTGCTCTGTTGCATACAGTCCTCATCTTCTGCGTACTCTTGGATATGCTAGACTACATCTGCACAATGAGATACCTAAGCTGAGGAAAAACAGGTGATGTGATTGTGAAATGACCAAAAATATTTCCACGTTTTTCAATTATATCACCTGTGTGTCCTAACATTACGAATCACATTGTGCAGATGAGGTTTAGGCCTGTCCAGGGAGACAGAGGAGGTCTGGCCTTTGTTCAAGAGTGCAGTGGACATGACTCACTTCTTTGGTAGGCCTGCACATGTATTATCTCCTCTGTACTCTTCAACAAGCCTAAATTTCATCTGCAACCCTGAGTAGGCCTCACCTCAAACAAACCTCTGGATAGGCCTCGCCTTATCGGCATCCTGAATCAATCATTTAAAATGTTAGGGGGAGATTTATGATGGCTGTGCGCCTCTTTTGCGCCGCCGTTGCGTCACTTTTGTGACGCAGCAGCGGTGCAAAAGATGCACCATGTTGCAAGATAGGCTTCACTTCATCTGCAACAAGATACCGTCAGTTTAAAATGTATACATTTAGGACTGTGTAGGGGGCATGGAGAAGCTGAGGCTTCTGTAAGTGTCAAAGTTGTTGCATACAGTGCTCACCTTCTGCGTACTCTTTGATATGCTAGACTACATCTGCACAATGAGATACCTAAGCAAAGGAAACACAGGTGATGTGATAGTGAAATAAGCAAACAAATTTGCACGTTTTTCAATTACATCACCTGTGTTTCCTAACATTACGAATCACATTGTGCAGATGAGGTTTAGGCCTGTCCAGGGAGACAGAGGAGGTCTGGCCTTTGTTCAAGAGTGCAGTGGACATGACTCACTTCATTGGTAGGCCTGCACATGTATTATCTCCTCTGTACTCTTCAACAAGCCTAAATTTCATCTGCAACCCTGAGTAGGCCTCACCTCAAACAAACCTCTGGATAGGCCACACCTTATCGGCATCCTGAACCAATCATTTAAAATGTTAGGGGCAGATTTATGATGGCCGTGCGTCTCTTTTGCGCCACCGTTGCGTCACTTTTGTGACGCAGCAGCGGCGCAAAAGATGTGCTATGTTGCGACATATTTACAACTTGATGCATCTAGGCAGATGTGTCACGCTGTAAAGTCCTGCGCCACATGAAACCTGCGTCAGGTTTCATGTGGGTGTTTTGTTGCAGGGTGGGCGTTCACTTGCATGAAAGCCCTGTAAAACTAACACAGTGAAATTTACAAGATTTCACTGAGTCAGCTTTATGGCATTGCTGAATCAAATCCTTACGCCTGTTTGAAACAGGCATAAGGAGTGATGCACCATGCAATGTGTGGCTTGCCCCTGTGCATTGCAGTAGTCATGTCGCGCTTGCAACGTGATTCCTGCAATGCGCCGCTTTTGCGGCACAGATGCGTGACGCATCTGTGCTGTTTTTGCCCCATGGTGCTCCGCATTGTAAATACGGCACACCATGGGTGGCAGAGCAGCGGCGCACGTTAACTGGTGCATCACTGGTGATGCGCCAGTTAACATAAATCTGCCCCTTTACATTTAATTATGAGCAGGGGACACAGAGTCGGTGAGGCTTATCCAAGGTTAAGAAGAGATGAGCCCTGTTCACTGAAAACTTGGACATAGGCCTCACCTCCTCAGCATCGCTGGACATGGCTAAATAATATCTGCAAAATGTTACTCTTGTTAAACAATTTTACTATTATAGTCTCTGAGATTTGTCTCTTACTCTGCAACATTTCATTGTTGTTCTCTTTCTTTAAAGATAACGACAACATCAACCATGAGTGATAATGAGCAATCTGTTGATATCGATCTTATCATTGACCTTGTCATTGAAACGTCAGTGGAAGTAGATCCCTTGGATGATTTATATCCTGTGGATGATGAAGAATATGATGAGGATGCTGATTTGTCAGATTTGTATTACATAGGGTGGGCAGCTGACCTGCTTGAGCCTATTAAACTATAAAGACTTTTAAAAATAAATTTAAGTTACTGGAAATGAAAAGTAACCATGTTAACCGTTTTATTTAAAATTAAATACAACTTCAAAGACAGCTTGTGTGAAGTGTCTTTAATAAAATAGTGAAATATGCTTATAAAATTAGTTCAGATTCACATATAAAAGAGCACAGGTCAAATGTAGAAGCATTCCATTTCTTTGCTACTATTTGTGAGTTTTAAATTTGTCAATGCACTAAAAATTATTGTATGTAGAATTGACAACTAGTATGTTAATTTTTTGACGACTGTTATTGATTTACTGTTTGGTAATAGTGGTTAATAACATTTTTTATTATATTTTACCACAGATTCAACTGCAGATCATTTCAAAATTAAAACATGCCTTCGAGGCAAAGGAGGAGAAAGGCTACAAAACGTCAAACACAGCAGCTTACTACATGCTTGCAGCAGTCCTCTACAATAAAAACTCGTCAAGTCACCAAAAAAGCTCCGGGTAAGACAACGAAATCTTTCCTAAGAAACATTTCCAGAAAAAAAAGTATCAGTACAGAACATGTTTTTGTCCAGAAGAAGAGAGTCAATTTAAACAGGAAGGAAAGGCCCCTTAGGGGGCGCTAGAGGGCGCACGAGCTGAATGGCCGCACTCTCGTGAGGCTCCAGCAGCCTGGCGTTCATATCCGTCCTTTTTATCCTCTTTGACCTGCTCCTGCCCGTCCAAAACCCCTTATGATGGAAGAGTGAGTGTTCCTCCACACTCGGTGAAAGTTTGGCGGCTCGAGATTTCAAACATCCGAAGATCGGGCTAGTCGTGGTGCCACCCTGAAGGCGCCCTGCCGCTGCGGAGCTCTGTGGCGGCGCGAACGGCTACGCTACACTGAGGCATGCCCCGAGGTGAGAGGGCCTGAGCAGCGTAAGCGGCGGACCACCTGGGCGCGGTTGCGGGGGCGGACTGCGGCTCCTCCCGCGGCCCTACGGACACTGTGGCTCTGGGCTCCTGCATCATCGGGTGATTTACAGCTGGGATACAGAACACCGCTGCTGATAAACCCGACTGCCTACTAAGCGGCGGAAACGTCCGGTAAGCCGCTGCTCTGCCTCGAGACTTCCGGGGCTCTGACTGCCGCCTCTGTGAGGAGACTTGAGGTGTGAGGCGCTGTCGGCTCCGAGTCCGCCACGCCGGACCCTGCACTGCTGCTGCATCACAGGCGCGCGCTGATACTAACGCCCGTGCATGAAGAGGGCTCCTTTGACGCCGGTGAGAGCATTAATCTCGATAGTGGTGGGGGAAACTGCCGACTGTGGGGCTTTCATGTGCGTGCTCCCTGGGTTCGTTATGCACGCAATTGTCTCGGCTGTAGCACAGTGGCAGCGCACGTTATCCTGACTGTGTTGTGGCAGCACACATTCTCCTGACAGTGTTGTGACCATCGCTCTTGCCCTGCAAACACACAGCTCTATCGAGAAACTGGGGCCACGGACTCTCCGACCCTTGCGGTAGTGAGACTGCTTTGGGCGCAGGGGGACTCTTTCACTCTCGGGGCAGCCTAAGGAAGCCGGTGTCCCTGCTGAATTCATGGGCTACATGACAGTGGAATTCAAGTGCTACGTAACCTCCCTATACGCCCGCCCGAGAACAGCGACTTTCCCTCCCTGGATGTCACAACTGCGGGAACTGCTGCGCACTTGTTGTCTGGCTGCCGTCGTGACGCAGACAACGCCGTTGTGGAGTGGGGGTGCTTAGCGGCGAGGGAGGTTCTCCGCTGCCGGCTGCGACCAGAAAGTTCTGCACTAATTTAGGACAGGGCACCCTTCTCCACGTGGCGCCATGGGAAAGCCGGATAATAGGCAGCCCAAGCTGTAATTTGAACCCGCAGCGCAGAAAAAAGGCACTCGCAATACAGTGGATAGCGGTCAGCCCCGGAGCCCCTCTGCTAAAGTCTCTGCGCCAGCTCAGGCGATGCCGGACATTGCTACAATGCTACAAGAGATGCGCCAGGGCTTTGCCACTGTCGTGGACAAGGTCGACAGACTCTCAGCTAGAATGGACGGCATAGTCCAAAAAATGGATATCCACGAAGAACGCATTACCGAAGTGGAGCGCCGCATTTCTGACAATGATGACACCACAGCATCTCATACCTCGACGCTGTCACGAATGGATAATGTGCTGCGGGTCATTGCCGCCAAAAATGAGGAGTTGGAAGCGAGGAGCCGACGAAACAACATTCGCGTCATGGGCATACCAGAGATGACCAACACAGGAAAGATGGAGCTATATATCGAAAAGATACTTGTTGCGGCAGTCGGAGCGGAGGCCTTCTCCAACCAGTTCATTGTGGAGCACGCTCATCGGTCGCTTGGACCCAGACTTAAACCTGGTGCCGCGCCACGACCCATTATAGCGCGCTTGCTCAACTATAGAGATCGGGATGCAGCACTGCGAGCGGCCCGGGCAAATCAGAACCTCACGCATGATGGAGTAACTTTTTCTATTTATCCTGATTTTACCCCAGGGGTGCAGGAGCAACGACGAAAATTTCTTGTAGTTAAGAAAAAACTCAGAGACCTGCAAATTGATTATGCTCTTCTGTACCCGGCCAAACTGCGGGTGACCCATCAAGGCACGCAACACTTTTTTATCAACCCGCAACAGGTCGAGGACTACATCAAAACATTGCCAAAACGGGGAAGACCGGCTGCAGGTGCTAAGAACCAAAATGACTCCAGCTCCGAGTAGGAACACTGCTGCACTTTGCTACCTGAATGTATATGCACCATTGAGAGACGCTCCCTGACTCACGGCACGACTCGGTGTCTTTGCTGACTATGGTAACAGAGCCGATTTCAAGGGGTACCACGGACGGGTACGGACTACAGGTGGTAATGTATGCCAGGCTCCCACCCCCCCTCTTCCCCTCCCCTCCCGACAGGGACATAAGGAGCTTGCTTGCACGGAGCGGGAGAAATGGGGGTGGTTGGTAGTGCACCTCAGATGACCCCCGATGGGTATACCCCATGGGACTTGGTACTATTTCTGTTCCTGTTTAATTGTTTGAATCAAACTCTGGGTGGGGGGTGGGTCCGAGGTACTGGCAAGTTGGGGATGCTTCAGTGGGAAGGGGGTGGCGGGAGGAGGTGCTTGCATAAGATGGGCACAAGTAGCAGGACTTGGACCCTTTGTGAAAGAGTACGTGGAACGCCGTTGGGCAGTTGGTCGGAGCTTACTGATGTTACTTTTGTGCACACTATGTGCCTGTTGGGGATTGTTGGGGATGGGTGGGATGGATGCATAATCTGGGGGACTGTTTGGTTTATGTTAGTTACATGTGCAATAGGTATCAAAGAACTTCTTTTACACTCAGGATTGGATGTTTTTGGCTACGACCAGCCTGTGAGTGGGTCTGGGGTGCGCATTGGAAGCTCTACATTACGGCACTGCGCTATGAAGGGTGATGACACTTCCCATAGGCCTGGCCCTCTGGTCCCACTGGGGAAATGGTGCGTCCGCAGCTTGGAAGCAACATGTGGTTTGCTGGTACTGGAACTACCCTGGTGTGAGCCGCGGCCCCTGACTCATCTTTCCACCTGCACGCATGGGTGACACTGCCTTGAATATACTCACGTGGAATGTGAGAGGGTTGGGTGATCCTAGGAAGAGGAGGCAAATACTGGGCTATCTTGATCGTCATCAGGTTCATATTGCTTTACTCCAGGAGACACATTTCAAACTACATGGGTTACACTCCTTTGGGAAAAAATGGGCCTCACATACTGTATTCTCCTCCTATTCATCATACGCACGGGGCACGGCTATTTTGGTAAAGAGAAACACACCCTTTCATTTGGCGGGCTCTAAGGCTGACACACAGGGGAGATTTTGGTTGATGTGGGGGAGGTTGGGGAGCATGGCTGTGACACTAGCCTGCTGCTACGGGCCCAACGTAGATGACCCAAGATACTTTACTGACCTGTGGGCGGCAATTGTGGAAACAGGGCCACAGCACCTTATTTGGGGGGGGACTTCAATGTTACCCTAAATCCTACTTTGGACAGGTCACATCCTGCCCCCCACCACTATACTAAAGGGAGGGAGACTCTTAGTGCCACGATTGAGGATAATAATCTGTTAGATGCATGGAGGTCTATGCATGGGACCAAAGAAGAGGGTACACACTTTACTGCTCAGGTGAGGTCATGGGCCAGACTGGACTATATACTTTTGACATCACAGCTTTATACATCACTGCAGCACTCAGCGCATCTCCCCAGAACATATTCAGACCACTCCCATGTACTCATTACGTTGCGTGGCAAGGAATTAGGCCCCCCCTATTACGGCATGGCGTATGCAGCCCACGATGCTGCTTGACACTGAATTCCAGGAAGAACTTAGAGTCGAATGTTTGGATTTTTTCAAGCGTAACAAAGATTCGGTGAATGACGTTGAAACCATTTGGGATGCGTTTAATGTCACACTCAGGGGACTTTGCATTTCAAAAGGATTAGGAGTGCTTAAGAGTATAAGGAATAGGTTGAAAGCTCTGGAGTCAGAACTTAGAGATGCAGAAAATACTCTTCGGGATAGCCCTGGGAGTGACGCGCTTGCGGTAATACGAGATAAGCTGTCGGAATACTCCGATGAAGCCGCACGGGAGGTGAAATTCAGGAATAAACACTGGGTGGCTAGAAGATACGGGGAGGGCGAAAGACCGGGGAAGGCCTTAGCTGCGACGATTAAACTTATGCGTTCACCCACTGTCATTATTGAATTAGAGACTGCGGAAGGGGTTCTCCTCAGGGACACCACACACATATTAAATGAATTCGTGGGGCATTACAGTGCCCTATATTCCTCTACCCGGGCAGGCGACTTGACACTCGATGACTACCTGGCAGATGTGTCGCTGGGATGGCTGAGTGATTCGCAGCGAGCCTTTCTCAGCGCCCCATTTGAACTAGATGAGGTACGAGAGGCCATCATGCACATGAGTTCGGGTAAGGCCACTGGACTGGATGGCATTCCTATTGAATTTTACAAGACATATATAGACTTTATGGCCCCAGTCTTGCGCGAAGTATATGAAGATGCTCTGGAGGTTGGTCACCTACCTGCACCATGCGAACTGCCCTTATAACGTCCCTTCTTAAGCCTGGGAAGCCTGCTAACAGATGCGATTCATACAGACCATTATCGCTATTGAACTGCGACGTGAAAATTCTGGCCAAACTAATAGCCACGTGAATTGGTCTCCTTTTACCTGACCTGATACTCCCTGATCAGGCGGGTTTTGTCCCGGGTAGGGCAACGTCGCATAACCTCCGCACTTTTTTTCAGTGTATGATTCAGTCCACGAAGATTTGCCAATGGCTGCTATTTTTCTGGACGCCACGAAAGCGTTCGATTCATTGGAATGGGACTATGTCTTCCGGGTGCTCGGGCGTATGGGATTTCCTGTGATCTTCATATCCTGGATTAAATTATTGTATACAGACCCGGTGGCCCAGGTCCTCATTAACGGCAAACTGTCCTCGGAATTTCGGATTTCTAGAGGTACTAGGCAAGGCTGCCCCCTCTCCCCGCTCCTGTTTGCCATAGCCACCGAGCCCCTTGCGGCCAAGCTGCGCCAACATCACCGTGATAGCGCACTGCGGTGCTTTCAACGGCAGATTCTGATCTCAATGTATGCCGACGATATCACGCTCTATGTTCGACACCCTTGCGAGAACTTGAATCCTATCCTTAGAGAATTTATACGATTTGGGGTCCTCTCTGGTATCCAAATAAACTGGAACAAATCATGTATATTCCCTCTTACCGCTTCAACGCATAGGTTTGCATTGGACTACCCACTTGCCTGGTGCGAGGGAGACTTTAAATATTTGGGGATACGTATTGAAAAAGACAGAGAAGCATTGATGTGTGCTAACTATGGCACTGTAATGAGTAAAATCAGTGATAACGTCTCTAGATGGATAACCCTACCACTGTCCATGGCTGGTAGAGCGTCACTAATTAAGATGGTAATACTCCCTCAATTACTATATCTCTTCTTAAACATACCATTCCACCCGGGAGGCTTTTTCTTTCGATTGTTGCGTACTGAACTAATTCGACTAGTGTGGGGCGGGAAATCGCTGAGACTCAAATGGGAGATTCTCATTCGACCCTACTCACAGGGGGGCTTTGGAATCCCTGATTTTGAACTTTACTACCGCGCAGCTCAGGCCCATTTTGCTTATTTTTGGATACGGCAACCTAGATATATGCCCCAATTGGCAGCGGAACATTGGCTGGCACACCCGACACCGATTGAGGGTGCACTTTATTCCACTGTGGAGGGTAGGGATAAAACACCTAACACTGTACTAAGCACTGTCACTGCATGGCAGTATATCGGCTCGAGGCTTGACATCGGGCTGTTATATGCCCCACTATTGCCGTTGGTATATCACCCACAAATGCCGCTTTTACAAGAATCAGGCTTTCAGAAACTTCTGAAGAAGATACATGTCGTTACATGGGGGGACCTGTACCATAATGGCACATTCCGCTCTAGGGAGCAGCTCTATATAGGGATCCAGCCAACACCACTAGATATTTTTTATTATGTCAGGCTCCGGCACGGACTGCAGGCGGTTACTCCTGACTTTCCACACGAACCACCTGTCCTGACCCCATTACAACATATCCTTTTGAATGACAACCCCAGCATACTAGTGTCCACGCTATACAAATCGGTCCGTGCCAATGTAGACTATACTGATTTGCCGGCCAGAGAGAAGTGGAATCAGGAGTTGGCCGTGACTATCACGGATAGGCAATGGGATTTCTGTTTGCAGCAGACGGAACGCATATCATCTAGTAGTAGATATAGGATCATTCATTATAAATTTCTACACAGGCTTTATCACACACCGGCGCGACTGCACAAATTCCAGCTGAGAGACACTGATAATTGTGATAGGTGTGGGGTTCCGGGGGCAGATTTCTTACACCTTGCATGGGGTTGTGCTCAAATTCACCACTACTGGGAACAAGTTTTTACGGCCATTTCTAAAATGATACATACGTTGGTGGAACCATATCCGATGTTGGCGCTGCTGGGCTATGTAGAACTACTTCAGGCAGCCCACCGTAAATATGTGGCACTGTCTATGCTATTGGCTAAACGTAGGGTTGCGTGCAGATGGGGAAGGGGGAGAGCCCCCAAGTTTGAGGAATGGCTGAGAGACTTGGTATACTGTCAGGACCAAATGCCTTTCCTACTCTGAGCTGTTGCCGGTGGCCTCCAGACCTACTGATATCTGGGCTCCTCTGCAATGTTATCTGCTGGAGGTATCTGCAGAGGGAACCGGGGATTAACTATCTACATTTTCCATTACTGTTATACCTTTGCAAGTTCTTGCGATCACAGATTACGGGAGGGATGTGGGTGGGTGGGCTCACGGTTCCTGGCATTGATACCCCCCCTTCTATCCTACAGCGCACCCCCCCAGGACCAAGGATATCTGTTTATAGGAAGCTAGATGTCTGACATATCGGATTGTCATTTATTCAAAATGTCATGGCTTATCGCAGCTTGCTAAGCACTTTTGCAGTGTGTTGAGTGTCATGCACTGTGATATTGCAGGGCCCACCGCAGATGGTCGGAAAGACATCTCACGAGTAGATTGAATACCGCACGAGTTGAAGGTTAACAAACATGTAACAAAAACAAAAAATTATAAAAAGTGAGACGCATTGCTTTGATTGAATTGTATAAGCGTACTGTCAAGATATTTCGTTCTCAACTGTAAGTTTGCATGTGAACTGTTACTTTGGATGCTTTGTAATTACCTGGTACGTGCAGATAGCGGCCAGCCTCAGGGTTGTAGGCGTGACGCTGTGTACGTTTGACAGTACTAAATAAACGTCTTACACCAAAAAAAAAAAAAAAGGAAAGGCCCCTTAATAAAGTTAGTGGTAGAGCAGGAGAAAACTCTGTGAGTGCCGGTAGAAGGCACAATCAATTTAGGGACATTCGTACACGAATGTTCCGTAACAGGATAATTGTAAATTTGATGAAAAATGTAAAGAAAGGTCAACAGAAACTGGCTTTTTATAAGAAAAAGAAAAATGTTGAGAAAATTATTGATCAGGCTTTGGAAATGAAGCGAAAGTTATTTATTTTGGTAATCAATAGAATTAGGAAACTAAACAAGGCAATTTATGAATTCAAAACAAATAGTAGATGGAAGAGAATAGTTAATCGTACAAATTTTTGTGAAGTATTTTCAGGAGAATGGATGCATAGTTCAAGTTGTGAGGCATTTTTCAATGAGGAGAGTTACTTCCAGGACAATGATTTGGTGCATGCAGTTGACACCAGTGGTCAAGCATATGAGGTGAAAGACGGTTGTCCAGTTGAAAAAGAAAAACTTGTGTCAACAGAGGCAGAAGAGGTGTTAGGTGATGAAGTTTTAGGGAGACGTCCTAAGAGTCCAGTGTACACCTGGAAGTGTAGTAGTATTTGCAGTGTGCGACAGGATTCCATCAATTTGCTTTGTGATTTTGTACGGTCATTTAATAAGAAAAGTTTAAAACAGAAAATGAAGTTGTTGCAGGAATTAGATCCATACAGAGTGAGAGATGTGACAGGATTACATGGTCATTCACTGGCTTGTCTTTCCAGGAGAGTATGCCAGAGTGTTTTTCATCATTTCAGGATGCTAACAGTCCATCATAATAAAGTGAGGAAATTAGTGAGAATGTTGTATTTTGCTAAGAGTCCAGCAATTAAGCTTAAACAATCAAGCCGTGCTCTTTTGCATGGTTCTGAAGTAGATGTGAAGAATATTTGTGAAGAAATTGAGTTTTGTTACTTTGCAAGTAAAGAGGAGAATGTTGAAATTGACCCAGAAGAAGAAGGTAATGTGGAAGAGAGTGTACAGGTTTCCAGTACAGATAATTTTCAGAAGGAAATTGCCACGTTTCAGGTGAAATCAAGTGAGAGGCCTAATTTCACTTGTGTGTGTTGTCGACGCACTTATTATAAGAATCAGACTAAGTTAGTGGATTTATATGCAAAAAGTGAAAGGGAAAATAATAGTGAATGGAAGGATTTCGCAACATACATGATGGTAGAAAATTGTTTTGATTTGGGATCGGATCAACGTGTGTGTACTTATTGTTGTAACAAATTAAATCAAAACCGGATGCCTGCTAGAGCGGTTCATAATAATCTGGAATTGGTTGACATTCCTTCTGAATTGAAGGATTTAAATACTTATGAATCTATTTTGATTCAAAGTGTCCATCCCTTTCAGGCTATTGTACGAATGGAGCCAAAGACAGGGAAATTGCCTCCATCAGATTTACAGAGAGGATTAAAGGGAAGAGTTGTTTATTTGCCTCTAGATTTGAAGAAAAACATTAATACAATTGGAGTAGAGAAAGTGGAAGAGGAACCTCTGGTTATCTTAGTTAATGGGGTTCCGACAAAGAGTAAGAAAATCTGGCAAGATTTAGTGGATGTTAGAAAAGTCAAAAAGGCAACATTGTATTTGATGAAAAACAATGAGTACTACAAGAATGTATGTGTTGCAGAAGAGGAAGTAAGTGAAGAAGAGGACAGCGATGTGTGTGCTGGACAAATTGAGAAAGTAAAAGCCTCTAAAAATGAAGAAATATATGAACATTATAGTGTTCATCCTTTGCATTCCAAGGAAGTCATGGGGAATGCTATTGAGTTGTTTCAAATGAAACAAGCCAAAGGGAGTCCCATTAGTGTTTGGGAGGAAAGTTTGGAAGCTCGGTGTTTCCCACAGCTATTTCCAACAGGTCAAGGAGGAAGATATGAAGAGCGTTCTGATCAAATTCCTGCTTCTGAATACCGGACTTTACGATTGTATGCAGAAGATTCTAGGTTTCGTCAATGCATTCCCTACTTGTTTCATCTACTGTTTGAAAGTGATCTGTCTGGACTGTCATATGCAGTGAACCACATCTTGAAAAGTGGTGTACAGATGCAAAATATCTCGACAAGGGACTTTATGGATAAAGTCAATGTGCAAGACAGTATTTTGGATTCTCACCTGATTAATCTCATGGCATGTCAGCGTGGTACTAATGAGTACTGGTACCGTCGTCATGGTGATTTAAAATGTATGCTGAGGAACTTAGGAACTCCCACATGCTTCCTCACTCTCAGCTGTGCCGAGTATGGCTGGGAAGACTTACTTGAATTTCTACGAGAGGCAAATGGAAACATTGAAAATATCGAACTCAAGACACCCGGAGAACTGTGCTCTTTGGATCCAGTGAATGTATGCAGGTACTTCAATCATAGATTTGAAGCTATGATGTCTTTCATCATGAACAAGAAAAATCCACCTCTTGGAGAGGTGTTGGATTTCTTCTGGAGAAAGGAGTATCAAGCAAGAGGTGCTCCTCATATACATATGCTGCTATGGATCAAAGATGCACCCAAATTTGGAACAGATCCGGATGACTTAGTGATGAGTTTCATAGAATAGTATTCTACATGTGCTGTTCCAAAGACAAAGGAAGACAAAAGCCTAAGAGAACAAGTTTTACGCTTTCAAAGCCATCGTTGTGGAAAGTACTGTCGTCGTAAATTCAGAAACAAGGACAAGTTCTACACAAAATGTTGTTTCGGCTTTCCACGACCGGTGATTTCTAAAGGAGGAGTGAACAGTTTGATGTCTTTGCTGCGACATTATGTGACGAGGAAATCACCCAAATATACATACAATTTGAAAAGAAACGAAGAGTCCAAGTACATCAACGACTACAACCCAGTGATTTTGTCCATGTGGAATGCTAACTTGGATATACAGTTTGTGGCTGATAACTGTATGGCTGTGGCTCGGTATGTGACATCTTACATCACAAAAAAAGAAAAGACAGAATTGAAGGATATGTGGGAGGACATTTCCCATGAAAAGAGCCTCAGTAAGAAGTTGTACAGTTTCAGTCTGAAGATGTTGTCGCATCGAGAAATCGGAGCTTACGAATGTTCTGACCGGTTATCTTCAGCAAGTCTCTATGCAAAATCTAGGAGTATCATTTGGGTGAGTCTTGGTCGTGCTGCAATGCGTAATCGAGTTCTGAAACCTGTACGGGAAATTGAGTATTTGGCGGAAAAGGAGCCAAACAGTACAGATATTTTGAAGACCAACATGTTGGATACATATTATCCAAATAGAAGCAGTCACCTCGAGAATGTTTGTCTGTATGATGTTCTACAAAATTACATATTCAAGAGGAACATCAAAGAAGATATTGATAAAGGAGTGTATGCTGTAATTGGAAGTGAGGGATGTCTGGTCAAGCAAAGAAAATGCCAATTGGTAAATCACCGAAAACTGAGTGGCGAATCTCCTGAAAGAAAAGAGTTTTTCTATTTAGCTCTTTTGCAACTTTTCAAGCCTTGGCGTGCAGAAGAGGAACTGCTTGGAGATTTCCTCTGTTACGAAGACTCTTTCAATGCAGCCAAGGAGACCATAGAATGTCCTGTTTTTCCAAAATATCTAGAAATGTTGAATGCGGAAATCGAGCAGGAAGCAACAATTGCAGCCGAGATTGCTAGAGACAGTTCTCAGGACAGTCAGAGTTCTGTTTCATTGAGTCAGGATCCACTAGGAGGACCAGTTATCGAAAATGAAGCTGCCACTGCCATGATTGAAGTGGAAAGAGCCATGGCACATGCTCAGGAGGATGCGGTTAACTTAGAAGATTTGGAAAGACAACTCAACGTTGAGCAGAGGAAAATATATGACAAAGTTACCAACCAAATTGATCATGGATTAAGTCATGAGAAGAAAGAGTGCTCATGTACGTCGTTGAAGCCTGTCCGACTGTACGTGAGTGGAGAAGCAGGAACTGGAAAAAGTTTCCTCATTAAAGCAATTTCATGTTATTTGCAGAAAAGGACTGAGTCATCGCTGTCTTGTGTTGTCACCACTCCAACTGGACTGGCAGCACATAACATTAAAGGTATTACTTTGCATAGTCTACTGATGCTGCCAGTGGATCATAATAACAATTTACAATACCACAAGTTATCTGGAGATGCTTGTTGTGAAGTTTCAAGAGTCTTGAGGAAAATGAAACTTCTTATCATTGACGAAGTAAGCATGGTTTCCAATGTCATGCTTGCCTTTGTGCATTTGAGAATGCAAGAAGTTCTTAAAACAGAGTATGATGTGTTATTTGGTGGCAAACACATCATTGTTTTCGGTGATCTTCTGCAGCTGACACCAGTGAAAGGACAACCAGTGTTTAAACTACTTACACATGAAGATACCAGGAAGTGCCTAGGGAGCATTGGCAACGTTAATATATGGTTAAACTTCAATTATGCTGAACTGCGTGAAAATATGCGTCAAGCGAAGGATGAAGATTATAAGAATATTCTACAAGATGTTAGAATCGGAAAAGTGACCGAGCATGGGAAAGAACCTTTACATGCACGATTACTGTCAAATTTGTATCCAGAAGAAGACGTTCTGCCAGAGAATATTTTTCGGAAAATTACTGAGAAGAAATCTGGAATATGTTTGATGCCAACTCTTGCAGAATGTGCCATCTTCAACAACAAAATGTTGAATTTAGAAAACCAAGAGATTGTGAAACTGGAAGCTATTGACAGAATGGGAGCAACAATTATTTTGTCTGAGAATTTGAAATCTAAATTGGATTCATTAGAGAAGACCATATCTAAAACTGCTGGTTTTGAAAAGAATCTGAATGTGTGCTTAAATTGCCGTATTATTTTGAGAAGGAATTTACATGTTGAAAGAGGTCTGGTAAATGGATCAATGGGTAATGTTGTTGATTTTGAGAAATACAGAAAAAGAGATGGAATTGAATTTTTAAAAATTAAATTTGATGGCATTGAGGAAGTACAGCTAATTGGTCGTTGCTCTACTAGGTTTTTGCTTGTAAAAGACTTATATGTTCGCCGTAAGCAGTTTCCTGTTTGCTTGGCATATGCGGTGACAATCCATAAATCGCAAGGTTTAAGTGTAGACAGTGCATTGGTGAAAATTGGCAGTTCTGTGTTCAAGGAGGGTATGGCATATGTGGCATTGTCACGAGTCAGAACTGTATCGGGATTGTACTTGATTGAGTGTGATGTCACAAACATTTGTGCGGATCTAGATTGTGTTAGGGAATACAATAGGTTAAGAAGAGAGTATGCGCCACATTTGCCTCAATATCCTTTGTTTGAGAAACGTGTGGTAGGCCGGAAACGAAGAAATGTGACCAATAGTAGGGAGGTTGTAGCAAAAAGACGAAAAGTCGATGAACCCGAAATTATAAGCAGAAAGAAAATGGATTCTGTTGAAGATGTTGTTGGTTTTCAATTTGAAAATAGTTCTGGTGTCAACTGCTATGCTAATGTAGTGGTTAATGTTGTCTTTTCTCTAGAAACTTTAAAAGAACAGATTGTGATCAATTCGGATCAAAGTTTTTGCTGTTTATTGAATTCTGTGTTAGAGAAATGTAGCACTGATAGAACAAAAATAGAAAGTGTGTCTGAAATTCGAAATCTGTTAGACAAATGTTCAGGTCAAACGCAATTCTCTCAAAATATTCAGCAAGATTGTCAGGAGTTTTTAATGTATATGCTTGATGTATTGCAAGATGAAGGTGTAGATGTAGATCATCTGTTTGGCCTTTCTTATAAATGGCAGCATGACTGCGAGAACTGTAGGGTATCAAGTACTACTAGTGTAGACTCAGAAAGATTTATATATTTAACTTTGCCAGACAGTAAATCAGTGTCCTTTAATAAGCTAGTAAAAGCAGCCGATCAAAACATGGATTGTAGCCAATGTAAGTCTGCAATGCTGTCCACATTATTTATACGAAGTTATGGCCAGTATGTAATTTTAATGTTCCAACGATGTAGACCTGATGGAACGAAATTGACAACTTTAATAAAATATTGTGTGGCTTCGCAGTTGTCAATATCAGGAAGGACTTTTGTAACTGCAGCAATTATATATCATGACGGTCCTTCAACAACATCAGGACATTACACAGCTTATTTGAAGTCTAGAAATGGCTGGTCATTCTGCAATGATTCTGTTTTAACTTTTTTAAAAAATTGCCTTTTGACCTTAAAAATTCTTACCTGGTGTTTTTACAACCAAAAGTTTAGGGAAAGAATCTCGGGATTTGCTCTGAGGAATTTCAAGAGTTTCTAATGGCTCCTACACTATTTGGCCTTGAGGATAAGTGTAGTACAGAGTGAAAAGTTATTTTTGAGTTTTAAGTAGTTCCTGAAAAAAAAAGAAGGTTTTCTTACAGAAAGTGGTGGGCACGGATTAGTTAAAGGACAACAGAGTATTTCCCAAAGCAAACGGTGTTCTTACCATAACACTTGACGTCATGGAAAAATAACTGCACTTTGAATGAGTTCTGAAAAACTGTTTCTTTTAATAAGCTAATTCAAGCAGCCAATCAAAACATGGAGTAGAGGTAATGTAAGTCTGCAATGCTGTCCACATTATTTGTACAAACTTTTGGTTATAATGTCATTTTAAAATTCCAACAATATAAACCTGATGAAAGTAAGTTTTCAACTTTAATTACAAATGTTGTGGCTACACAGTCGTTGATTTTAGGAAGAACATTTGTAACTGCAGCTATTATATGACATGATGGTCCTTTGACAACATCCGCTTATTACACAGCTTATTTAAAATGTAAAAAAAGCTGGTGTTTCGGAAATGATTCCCATTTGACTATGAAACAATGTTGCCTTTTGACTTAAAATATTCTTACTTTGTGTTTTCAGAAGAGAGAATTTAGGGTAGGTAACTGGCCTATAATGATTCTAGGAGTTGATATAATTTTATGTACTGTTTTAAATTGCTTTGTGATTAACAGTGATCAAGAGAATTAAATAATTGTAGTAGTCATAGAGGTAGTGTAAGTGTGCCTCATAGTAAGCAGTATCAGTGTCATAGGAAATGTGGAACATGAGTGAGCAAGAAGGGTGAGATATTACTAGTACAGGATTGTGAAAGTGATCTTGAACGTTTTCTTTCTGAAAGTTGTGGAAAAAGAAAATGACGGGATTTGCTTAGAAGAATTCCAAGAGTTATAAATGGCTCTTACACTATTTGGCCTTGAGGAGAAGTGCGGTAGAGAGCGAGAAGTCATTTATTGTATGTAACATATTTGTCAAAACGATGGAGCTTTTCTTTCAGAAAGTGGCGGGCAGAAAATAATAACAGCACAACAGAGTATAAGCTGTTCATAGGACATCCTTCGACGTCATGGAAAGTAAGTTACTTTTGAGGAGTTCTGATTTCTGATTGGTTATTTTATATGGGTTTTTTAAACACAATCATTTTGATTGTGGGTTTTTTTCCCCGCTGTTATATGATGAATACCTTCAACTCACTGTTTTTAGTGAAATTTGATATATTCTGAGAACAGCAAAAATAAACCATTTAACATGTATAATTAATTCTGTACTTTGTATAGTGAATTTTAATTTGTACTCGTCTTGTCTCATGCTCACTCGTCTTTTACTACCTTCTATCAATCCTCTTTACATACTCTCATTGCCTTTTGTTTTATTCTCTTTCACCCTTGTTCTCTAACTCCACTTATCTTTCAACCTTTGTTTCCCTATTCCAACTCTGCTTTTTTCTTTTCTCCCTTGCACCATTTTCCAGCTTTTAGACCTTCTGCTTAGCTTGTCTTTTCCATCTTTCCTCCCTTTGTTTTCTAAATTAAATATTTTTGGGTTCTCCTTTTTTGATGCAATCATTTAGTATAACTCACCCTCACTCATTTATCTTTCTTTGTTGCCTCACTCAGTCTGTATCTGACACTCTTTCCTTCACTTCCTCTGTCTCCTCTCTCCCTCACTCTCTTTTCCTTATTCACCCTTTCCTTATATAGTTTACCTTACTCACTTTCTTTTAGTAGCTTACACAACTTCAATTTAGTTTTCTCTTCTATCCTTCTTTTCTGTCACTGAAAGTATCTTCCTTTTTTTTCTCTTAGTAATTTACTCAATTACAATTTCTTTTTGTCTCTGACTGTCTATCACCGTTTCTTTCTCTTTTTTTTCTGCATGTTTATCTCTAACTTTATTTCTTTGTAAAATTGGATGATTTTCAATCTTTTCCCTTGTCTTTTCTAATTTTTAAATACATGTTTTAATATTTTTCAAATTTTTGTTCTTTCTTTCACAGATTGAAAGTATAAAAATAACAAGTGACTAAGTTAACGACAATTATAAGGTAAGTGTTTTGTACTCTTTTCGTTACATTTCTATCACATTTAACTTCTATTAGTTCCACTGCTTCATTTCTTTAACCCTCAGTTTCCTGCCTTTGCTACTTCCCTCATTCCTTTTTCTATTACTTACTTACTCTACTCCTTCCACTCCTTTTCTCAGTCCCTCTGTTCTCATAGTTCCTCACTCCTGTTCACTCACTCCGTCTCTATTACTCTCACTGTCTCTGACTCATCACTCTTTCACTACTTGTTCATTATGCTTTCTCCCTGTAGTTCAAGCACACTATGTTATTTACATTTCTTTGCTGTTTCAATTATTCCTTTTCTGTCACTTCTTCTTTTCTGCTTTCTGTTTTTTCTCTCTGTTATTCCACATGTTTTAACCTTATGACTGTCATACATCTTGTTTTATTCCTATTTACTTTCGCTCACTGTTTTCTTAACACTTTCCCTCAGGGTTGTTCTTTTAGTCTGGTTCTATCCCTACCTCTCATTCCACATCCTTTACTGTTTTTCTTCTTAATTTGAACATTCACTCACATTCTCTAAGAAACTCTTGTTTATTATTCTTCTACTCTCCTTTTTTTCTTTCACTTCCTTATCTATTTTGTTTTTCTCAATTATACCCTCTTACATCTTTTCTTTGGTAAATAGATCTATTAAACAGTATCTCTGTGTTACTCCCTCTAGCTGTCTTTCTTTTAACAATACTCTCTGTTTCCTTCCCTTATACTTACTCTTCCTTTTTTTAAAATTCTGTTTCGCTTCCGGTTCGCGTACCGGGAAGCGAATCAAAAGAAATAGAGGTTGCCAGAGTGCTAAACATTCTAGCAATTTTTTATAAATGGGAGGTAGTTCTGAAAATAACTTTTTTTTTAATTGTTTTTGTTGTTTTATATTTTTTTATTATTTTTCTGAACATTTTTTTACTTTTTTGTATTTTTTGAACGGTTTTATATTTTTTTTGTTTTTTTGGGGGGGGGAAACGAAAATGATTCATTATAAAGGGCTCAACAGGAGCAACAAAAAAAAAGATAATTTACATGGACATTTATGATTTTCAATAGCTCTGTTGATTAGTTATGCTACTCTCCCTATAGCAAATTAATTTGCCGCAAAAAATGCAGACTCGCTTCACGACCCCGAAGTTCATCTGAATGTTTGGGACCGTCTCCCTCGCCTCTGGTCCCATCGCTGCCTGTTCTGTTGATGTACTGGCCACAGGAGGGGGGTTTTCCTGCAGGTCACGTACCTGCGCAGCACTATAATTTATAGGGTGCCACCTCTCCATGTGCCGATGCATGGTGTAATTCCCAAAGCTGTACTTTTTATCAGTCCCTCTGGACAGAGCTTTGTCACAGATCAGACATGTGACGTAGCGGGCATTTACTTTTTTTTGGCCCCGGGGAAATGTATAGAATTGCCAGATATAGCTATCCTTCACATGGGACCTCCTTGGCTCTTCAGGCAAACACTGTCTCCTCCCTTGCTCCTCTTCCTCTTCTTCCTCTTCTTCCTCCTCTTGAATAAGGATGACCTGAGGAGGTGGTCCTTCCTTCCTAGGAGGTGGTGGTGGTGGTGGGGGTGCACCAGCTGCAGCTACTAATGAAGCCATTTCTTATTAATCAAAATAGGTCTTCCTCTCACGAAGTTGAAAGTCAAAGTGAGAAAAAAGGTGGGGGCTTTCATCATTTGGGAAAAAAAAAGTTCTAAACCAATGAAAAGTGTTATTTTTAGGTCACATGACCTAGCCTTACATCATTAGGAAACCAAAAGTGAAATGATCCAATGAAAAGTTTTATTAACAAGTCACATGACCTTCCATGATCGCTTCCGGGGTGCTGCGCTTCGCGCCTCGGTTCACGCTCTGGAGCACTTCCGGGTGCGCTAACGCGGCGCGTCAAAAGACGCATTACGTGACAACGCGATACGTCGCGTTTTCGCGACGCGTCACAATGTTGTTTTCTATTGCGGCAGTTGCGCAAACGGAACGTTTACCGGTTCGCGGACCGGGTCGCGGCACCAAATTGAGATAACGGGAAGCTACCCATATATAGTTAGGAATTAGCATTAACAAAACCTTATTTTACTCACACAAAACCATTGAAATTTGCATATATAGTTAGTTGCACTAATCAGTGATGTCATTTGAGATGTCATCAGTGATGTCATCAGTCATGTCACTGACCATGTCATGAATGATGTATTATGTGACATAATCAGCAGTGGATTGCGGGTGCGCGATATATAGTTAGTGCAACTAACTATATATGCGAATTTCAATGGTTTTGTGTGAGTAAAATAAGGTTTTGTAAATGCTAATTCCTAACTATATATGTAAATGTAAATGTAGGTGTACTTATATAGCACAAACCTGTCACCCAAAGGGCATCCTGGCGCTTGCTTAGGGAACCCGTCCTGGTATTCCCCTGTGAGAAACCCCGGCAGGGTGTCCACAAGGTGAAAGCCAGGCATCCCGCCGCGAGGGGCCGTAGTGGAGATTAAGCAAGCTATTGCCCAGAGTTGCAGAGTGTGACCCCGTGATTCGAGTAGGCACCGGAGCGAGAATTGTCGAGTCCGTGGAATTTTTGAGCCCGAGACCCGCCGAGGCGGGGAATCGAACCCTGGTCCACGGTCGATCTCAGCTTCCGGGTCTGCCGCCTCTAACCACTGAGCCACGCTTCTCCACATATATGGTGTATAACCTATTGTTTTTCAGTGAATTTTCAAGGTTTTGTAAATGCTAATTCCTAACTATATATGGTCTATAACCTATGGTTTTTTCAGTGAATATATATATACATACATATATAAACATATATAATCTGTATATCTATATAAATACAAATATAAATGCATGCATACAAATACATATATGCATACATATGCATGTTATCTACATGAAAGTTTAAAAAAACACTAATAAAAGCAAAGCTAAAAAGCCACATCATTACAAACAGAATGGCTTTAACTTAAACGAGGGCAAGATCTATTGCATTTTCAATGCTTGTTTACTTTGGTTCCATCAAGAAGGCATTTAGATGTGTCACACATTTGCCATACATTCTGAATGTTAGCACACTAGTTGCTCATTAGATCACTGTAGTAAAGCTACTGCTCACCAAGGAAGTCTGCTGCTGGTATTCAAAGTGCATGTTTCAGTCTGCATGTCAGAATTATTTTAATGTAATAGAAGAGGATTTGAGAAGTCACTCAAAATCTGCCCTAATTTTTCTTTCTGAAGCACTAGTCATACTTTCTTTAACAAAATGAACCCCCTCATTTTGTTCCTTTTTAAATTAAATGTTTTCAGACTTACCACTTCATTCCAATCAAGATGGCTTCTGGTGTGCCATACCTTTGTAATAAGTAGGACTGTTAGCGCTCTAGATGTTCTTTAGAGCACTCTGGGACATTCTGTCATTGAGCTATACTTGAGCTACATCTGGGTGATATTTGGGCTACATTTAGGCTCTTTTGTCGCTGTTGGCCATCTTGGGAGACTGCATGTCAGAATTATTTAATGAAATTGAAGAGGATTTGAGAAGTTACTCAAAATGTGCCCTAATTTTTCTTTCTGCAGCACTAATCATACTTTCTATGGCAAAATATACCCCCTAATTTTGTTCCTTTTTAAATTAAATGTTTTAAGAGTTACCACTTTATTCCAATCAAGATGTCTTCAGGTGTGCCATACCTTTGTAATAAGTAGGACTGTTAGCGCTCTAGTTGTTCTTTAGAGCACTCTGGGACATTCTGTCATTGGACTATACTTGGGCTACATTTGGGTGATATTTGGGCTACATTTGGGCTCTTTTGTCTCTGGTGGCCATCTTGGGAGACTGCATGTCAGAATTTTTTAATAAAGTAGAGGAGGATTTAAGAAGTCACTCAAAATATGCCCTTATTTTTCTTTCTGCAGCACTAATCATACTTTCTATGGCAAAATATACCCCCTCATTTGGTTCCTTTTTAAATTAAATGTTTTAAGAGTTACCACGTTATCCCAATCAAGATGGCTTCAGGTGTGCCATACCTTTGTAATAAGTAGGACTGTTAGTGCTCTAGTTGTTCTTTAGAACACTCTAGGAGGCTGCAGTAGAACACAAAGGAATCAACTGACAGTCTCTGTCCTTGTTGGATGTACATGTTTTACTGAGAATGTCAGACTTCATTCTCACATGACTGAGAAAGATAATGTGAATTTACAGAAAATATGCTTTCAGTTTAGCTTATAGATCCCCTTCCAAACCACTGTGGGAAAAGCATGAGATAATAGCTTTCTTTCAAACATGATTCATGATATCACAGCAGAAGGCTTTTTCACATGGTAAAATCACCTTAGAACACACCACAATTCCTAAAATGAGTATGGTACCATTAACAAATGATTTATAATGTAACTAAAGTCCTAAAACCCTCTATTAACTACAATGCCTTTTAATGAGGTGCTATCATGTATATTGGTCCCAAGATGGCTGCCAACACTTCTTGGATGAAGTGCTGACAGCCAATCAGATCAGATGTGTGGTTAGGCTCCGCCCAGATATATATGTGTTTTTGTAGTTAATTTTCACAAAAACCACTGGAGCAATTTTCACCAAATATAGCAAAAGCACTTCTGCGTACCAGTCCCTACAATTTTGCCAAGTTTGGTGTAATTCCGTTCAGCGGTTCGGGTGGTAGACTTGTCAGAACGTCCTATGGAAATTAACATGGGGAAAACACGTTTTGGGACCCCCCTTTTTTCTCAGCCCCCACTTCACGAATCCCCCCGAGACTTTCATGGAAGGAGCGCAGCTGAGCTGGCCAAAATGTGGGAAAAATACACGCAAATTCCTCAACCGGCGCCAAAGTTATTCCCAATAGAATGTTGTGGATTTCCTATGGTAGCTAGGTCCTAACTATATATGCCTACTGGCTATCACCAGTAGGTAATATATAGATATAGGCCTCCGTGCGCTCTAAGGCGGTGCACCCGAAGGGCGGCAGAGCCAAGCCGCCGTTTAATCGTAATCCGTTTCCCCCTAGGGCAGCTTTCTTCGTGCACTCCCAGACTCCACAATAATATCAGAAACCAACCTTGGCGATCAGTAGATTTATTAGCAGCAAGCCAGCATCATCTTACGCGTTTCGGTCTCTACGGAGACCTTGCTCACAGGACTGATGGTCACCATATTTTTTATATGATTTAAATAAAGTGCACACACAACAATACCGTCTCTTCCTGTTTCCTTCACAGGGCATTGTGGGATATGTAGTTTAAGAAAAAAACCATTGATTAATTATTTTGTGTAGTTCTACAGACCCAATTTTTTCATCTTAATCTCTCCATATCTGCCCTCTAGTGGGCATGGCCTCTTCATTGCATTTCGTGGTTTGCTGTAATTTAATCTTACAAACAATATTTGTCACCTTATGTTACATTTAGTTAATTAGTGTTCCAATGTTCACATTTTCTCTTTTTACGTGCTGACTAGGGCCAAATGTTCGTCATACCAATTCTAAACGAATTTGTACCCTCCAGTGGGAACATTGGATACTTTTTTTAGGCCAATTTTCTCAACAAATGATATACACCACTCTGCAAGAGGATTTAACAATGGATTTTTTTCTCTTTTGTAGTCCGACCCTGTGATAGTGAATAAAGATCAAAAAGTAAAAAAACTAGTGAAATAACAAAATAGAAAAAGATGGAAGTTTTTTGAAAATTCATGATGGAGGTCAGTTGTATACACTCCTTGATCCAATTCATTATAAGGAGGTTAGACTGTTCAAAGGTGATAACGTAATACTTCATCCTGATTTAATCCACGCAGGCTTAAGGTGCCGAAATTCATGATATGCTTTGATTTTGTCTCATAGTTCTTTCAAGATCTCCCCCTCTTGGATGTGTGCCCACACTTTCCACAGCGTAGAATTTAAGTTCCTTCCAGTTGCCACCATGTTCCTTCTCCATGTGTTTGGCAACTGCGTTGCTCCTGTCACTGTTGATGGTGGCACAAACGTGTTCCAGTATGCGTTTTTTTAGTTCGCATTTTGTGCTCCCTACGTATTTGAGAGAGCACGGACACTCAATGATGTAGATGACAAATTGGCTTTTGCAATTAATTAGTTGTTGAATTTTACATCTTCCCTTATTGGCCATTGTGATTTCTTTCTTGTTTTGAGCAATACAGCACACTTTGCAATTTGAGCATTTGTCAAAGCCTTTTGGTTTCAACCATGTTTCTGATTTCTTCTGTGGCTGGAAATGGCTATGGACTAATTGGTCCCTTAAGTTCCATGCTCTTCTGTAGGTTATATTGGGATCGTCCCCTACAATTTCTGATGTTGTTGTATCCATGCGCAATATGTGCCAATTCTTTTGCAACATTTTCATAAGTTGATGGTTGGCTGTGGACTATGTGGTAATACATCTTATTCTTTTGTCATCAATTGTAGTAGTTTGCTTCTCTTTTGATATTTCCGTTCTGTTTATTGACAGGGTTCGATTTAAAGCAACTTTGATGCTTCCAGGATTGTATTTTCTTTTTTCAAATCTCACTGTTGCTTGTTTCTGATGATTTATCCAATCTTCCTCCCTAGAGCAGATTCTTTTTATTCTGAGAAACTCCCCATATGGGATATTTTAGATTAGGCTGAATTTATTGAAACTTTGAGCACGAAGTACTGCATTAGTAGCTGTGCTTTTGCGATGTAACGTGCTATGTACCTGGTTGTTCTCGATGAAGATTTCAGTATCCAAAAACACCCCTTTATGGTCATAGATTTCATATGTAATTTTGAGCCCGAAGTCAGAATCATTCAGTATTTTGAAATATTGTTCAAATTCTTCCTTTGTCCCGTCCCAAATCAATAGCAAATCATCAATATATCTTAACCATGCTATGGTTTTGGTTACAAAATAATCATTTTCATGATTCCACGCCCAGGTCTGTTCTCATAATCCCATGGTCAGACATGCGTACAATGGACTAAAAGAAAAACCCATCGTGGATCCTTTTGATTGGCGATAGATTTCTTCTCCGAACATGAATACATTTTGTTTTAAACACAGTCTGATCATTTCTAAAAGCATGTCATTGTGGTCAGTGAATTGAATACTTCTGTCCATCAGGAAATGTTTACACGCTCTTAGTGCAATTTTGTTCTGTATGTTTGAATATAGCGATATCACATCCATTGTGATCAGTTGATATGTATACTGCCATGGTGTTTCTTGCAATTGTCTCAGCAATTGTCTCAGCAGGTCACCCGTGTCCTGAATGTATGAGGTTAATCCTTTTACGTACGGTAATAGGAAGACACCGGTTCTAGTAGTGCCCCTTTGACCGAGATTATCGGTCTCCCTGGTGGTTTCGTGGGATGTTCCTGGATTTGAGGAAGAAAGTAGATTGTTGCCATTTTAGGATGTGGTGTTTTCAAATATTTACATTCATCTACATCTAGTGGATTCAATTTGAGCCAATTGTCAAGTTTCACATCCAATTTTTCCTTCCAAATAGCTGTGGGGTTGGATTCTAGTTTTTCGTAATATTCTTTATTGCGAAGTTGGCAGTGTGCCTCTCACATGTATATATATTCTCACTGGAAAAACCATAGGTTTCAGTGGTGTTATAGTTAGCTGGACATTTCACTCATACAAAACCATCAGTGATGTCACTGACCATCAGTGATGTCATTTCAGATGTAATCAGTGATGTCATGAGTGGTGTCACTGAACATGTCATGAGTGATGTAATATATGACTTCATCAGCAGTGCATTGCGGGCGCGCCGAGTTATAGTTAGCTGCACTAACTATAACGGGGGAATTTCAATGGTTTTGTATGAGTGAAATGTCCAGCTAACTATAACATATGTGAAAACTATGCTTTTTCAGTGAATTTCTAAGGTTTTTAAAATGCTAATTCCTAACTATAACGTGGCTGAAACCTATGTTTTTTTCAGTGAATTTGCAAGGATTTTTAAATGCTAATTCCTAACTATAACGTGTATGAAATCTATGTTTTTTTCAGTGAATATATATATATATATATTACCTACTGGCGGTCGCCAGTAGGTATATATAGTTAGGATTTTTTCTCTATGGGTTTTTTGAAAATTCTATGTCTAATAACTTTGGCGTTTGTGGACGGAATTGGCTGAAATTTTCAGGAAAATGGCACATTTTGTTTCTGAGCAGCCCTTGAAAATTTGGGGGGGGGTTCGTCCAGTGGGGGCCGAGAAAAAAGGGGGGTCCCAAAACGTGTTTTTAACATTGAGTTTTCCATCGGGCGGTTGGCCTCACTTTTAGCCCGAACGGCTGAATGGATTTGCACGAAACTTGGCAAAATTGTAGGGACTGGTAGCCCGATGTGCCTTTTGTAGGTCTCAATATATGTGCTCCAGTGGATTTTGAGAAATTAACGTTTAAAAAAAGATATATATCTGTAACAGCGGACCGGGCAGCGCTCTGGTTCGCGGACTTTTCGCGCAACGGAGCTTTGGGAAGCGAAGCTGATTGGTTCTCCGGCGTCTGTCAACATTCCAAACAGTCCGTAGCGGCCGCCATCTTGTCTCTCGGTAGGATCGAGAGACAAGAGGAGGCCGAAGCGAAGGGGCAAATGACCATAAGGGGGCATAGTACATTGTCGCTCACCCCCTAGGTTTGATGTGGAGGTTTTAAAAGGGCCCCGCGGGGCAAAAAAAAATAAAAATAATAATAATCGAACAGCTGAATGGATTTGCACGAAACTTGGCAAAATTGTAGGGACTGGTAGCCCGATGTGCCTTTGCTAGATCTCAATATATGTGCTCCAGTGGATTTTGAGAAATTAACGTTCAAAAAAAGGTATATATCTGTAACAGCGCACCGCTTCGCGTACTTTTCGCGTTACGGAGCTTTGCGAAGCGAAGCTGATTGGCTCTCCGGTGTCTGTAAACATTCCAAACAGTCCGTAGCGGCCGCCATCTTGTCTCTCTGTAGGATCGAACAGCTGAATGGATTTGCACGAAACTTGGCAAAATTGTAGGGACTGGTAGCCCGATGTGCCTTTGCTAGGTCTCAATATATGTGCTTCAGTGCATTTTGAGAAATTAACGTTCAGAAACAAGATATATATCTGTAACAGCGCTCCGCTTCGCGGAGATAAAATTATATGTGTATTACCTAGCTGTTGCTAACACCAGTTAGCGACGGCTAGTAGAAGATAGCGACCATCTTGGGCCCCACTTTGCATGTGAGTGATATTTATCACTAATGACAATCAAAGTGGGCATGCCAAGATGTTAGCGACTGGAAACAGTCGCTAACATCGCTATCTCCTATTATCAACTTTTGGAAATATTCGAGATAAGGGCGAATATCTCTAAAAGCTACCACCTGCCCTGAGCAGTTCTTAGCCATGTTATCCAATAGGAGGTGGATAACATGGCTAAGAGCATTAGCTCGGTAATGCATGAATATCGCTGAGTTTTCAGCGATATTAATGCATTGCGGTCGTTTTTTATCGTATTTCCGATAAACCTTGATAATAGCAAGGTTTATCTGCGATAATTTCTGACGGTAAAAAAATCGTTGCTAAGCATCGTTAGGGATAAATATCGCTTAACTTTGGTAATATGCCCCAACGTCTGTTAACGTTCGATTCGAAGGAAATCAGGAAGTGTTGAAAAACATTGTCTGCGCCATCTTGTCTTTTTTCAAATGCCACACTTTTGTCGTGCACGGCAGCCATTTTAGATGCCTTGACCAGACCCACTCTGTGCACGCTGTCGATCCTTAGCATGGCTCCCCACCCTCGCAAACATCTCCCCCAGGCAGTGGTCACCCCCGCTCTCTGTCTTATGCATGGGTAATAAACCTCCCCCATCTGCGCTGCTGTTCCCTGTGAATCACACCCTGTGCCCGCCCGACACCTCCCTTTCGCCCTATTCACTACCGCACCCTCTGACACTCCTTTTCCTCTGTGTCCGATTGTCCAGGCTGGTCCTAGGGTATCAGCTAGCCCTGCAGATGTAGTTTATGGCCACAGCTGTAAAGAATCACCCCTCTTCAAAGGAGTTATAGTAGATCAAGGCCCACACTCGATGAGATTCGTCACAGCAGAAGCGTTGCTATTATCTGAAAACCATCCTGTATTGTGATTGGGGAGGGGACCGAGCCTGAAGCGGAAGATTCCAGGGATGACTGTTTGTACATCAAAGTTTTTACAATTATGTGTCACATTAAAAATATATAGCACTCCGACAAAGTAGTAAGATTATAAAACTTTAATAATTTATAAATATATACAAGAAAACAAAAATAGTAATAACATATAAACATTTTTAGGGAAAAACAACGAAGTAGTGGTCGGCTGTGCGAATAGTCCCAACGCAGCACAACGTCCAGATTTCCGGCGTGGGGCGTCGCGGGGGGTGGGTCATCAGTAGCAAACTGTTGTGCGAATAGTTCAAAGGCAGCAGAACGCGTTGAAATCTAGATGACACGAAAGTGATGTCTAGTAAGTTGCCACCCAGCAAATAACGGCATGGGGCGTCGCGGGGGGTGGGTCATCAGTAGCAAACTGTTGCGCGAATAGTTCCAAGGCAGCAGAACGATGGCACCAAGGTGATGTCCAGTAAGTTGCCGCACTGGTTTTGGTATCCTACAATGCTGCTCCGAATAACGGCGTGGAGCGCCCCGGGGGAGGCGGCGTGAACGGGCCTCTCCAGGTGGAGTGTCATCTGTTGTAGTGGGGCGCCCCTTTACCGTTTCAGTTGCCATTCCGTCCGTTTTTGGTCCACTGTGTCAAAAGCCGCAATTCAGCTGAGTTGCGCCCACTCTTGCGGTGCAGCGATAGGCGGCTGTCACAGGACTCTCAAAATGGCGGCAGGCTGTTTCCTTTTTGGGCCTGGTCCACTGAAATGGCCCTGGGACACCTTGGAAATCGGACGCTTGTCTGCTAGGTCTTGGACCTCATTCTCGAAAGCGTCCCCTCCGCCTTGAGAATTCATCAAAAGTTTTGGGGGCTCCGACTCCTGCAGGCTTCTGGTGGGGAGCGGCTGCCATGATTGCTCGCGGAATGACCACGACTGAGCTACGAGATGGTGGTGCTTTCATGCTGACGCCAGCTTCAGTCTGAAACATCCAGAAACAAGGTGGGGCTTTCATCGTTTGGGGAAAAAAAAAAGTTTTCATCCTATGAAAAGTGTTGTTTTTAGGTCACATGATCAAGCCTTCCATCATTAGGAAACCAAAAGTAAAATGAAGCAATGAAAAGTTTTATAAACAAGTCACATGACCTGTTATGCGGCATAGGGTGTAAAATTAGGAGAAAATACGTTGGCACGTGAGGCGGCGTCAGTAGCGGACCGATGTGCGAATAGGCCGAAGGCAACACAACGCGCCAAGATCTGGATGGCACCGAGGTGGTGTCCAGCAAGTTGCAGCACTGGTGTGGCCATCCTACAATGCTGAAAGTCGGCGTGGGGCGCCCCGTTGGCCTGTGAGTTTGCGTCAGTAGCGGACCGATGTGCGAATAGGCCGAAGGCAGCACAACGCGCCAAGATCCGGATGGCACCGAGGTGTTGTCTAGTAAGTTGTCGCACTGGTGTGGCCATCCAACAATGCTGAAAGTCGGCATGGGGCGCCCCGTTGGCCTGTGAGTTTGCGTCAGTAGCGGACCGATGTGCGAATAGGCCGAAGGCAGCACAACGCGCCAAGATCCGGATGGCACCGAGGTGGTGTCTAGTAAGTTGCCGCACTGGTGTGGCCATCCAACAATGCTGAAAGTCGGCGTGGGGCGCCCCGTTGGCCTGTGAGTTTGCGTCAGTAGCGGACCGATGTGCGAATAGGCCGAAGGCAGCACAACGCGCCAAGATCCGGATGGCACCGAGGTGGTGTCTAGTAAGTTGCCGCACTGGTGTGGCCATCCTACAATGCTGAAAGTCGGCGTGGGGCGCCCCGTTGGCCTGTGAGTTTGCGTCAGTAGCGGACCGATGTGCGAATAGGTCGAAGGCAGCACAACGCGCCAAGATCCGGATGGCACCGAGGTGGTGTCTAGTAAGTTGTCGCACTTCTGTGGCCATCCTACAATGTTGAAAGTCGGCGTGGGGCGCCCCGTTGGCCTGTGAGATGGCGTCAGTAGCGGACCGATGTGCGAATGGGGCCAAAGGCAGCGCAACAATATTTTCTGATTTGAAGACACCACAAGGCGCTGAGATGCCAAGATCCGGATGGCACCGAGGTGGTGTCTAGCAAGTTGTGGCACTGGTGTGGCCATCGTACAATGGTAAAAGTCGGCGTGGGGCGCCCTGTTGGCCTGTGAGATGGTGTCAGTAGCGGACTGATGTGTGAATGGGGCCAAAGGCAGCGCAACAATATTTTCTACTATATTTTCGGAGTAGAAGACACCACAAGGCGCTGAGATGCCAAGATCCGGATGGCACCGAGGTGATGTGTAAGTTGCGGACGGATGTGCGAATGGGGCCAAAGGCAGCTCAACAATATTTTCTGAAGAGAATACACCACAAGGCGCTGAGATGCCAAGATCCGGATGGCACCGAGGTGATGTCTAAGTTGCGGACCGATGTGCGAATGGGGCCAAAGGTAGCGTAACAAGATTTTCTGTATGGAAGATACCACTAGGCGTTGAGATGCCAAGATTCGGATGGCACCGAGGTGATGTCTAGGAAGTTGTGCCATTGGTGTGGCCATCGTACAATGGTAAAAGTCGGCGTGGGGCGCCCTATTGGCCTGTGAGATGGTGTCAGTAGCGGACTGATGTGCGAATGGGGCCAAAGGCAGCGCAACAATATTTTCTGACTGACACCACAAGGCGCTGAGATGCCAAGATCCGGATGGCATCGAGGTGATGTCTAAGTTGCGGACTGATGTGCGAATGGGGCCAAAGGCAGCGTAACAATATTTTCTGTATGGAAGATACCACTAGGCGTTGAGATGCCAAGATTCGGATGGCACCGAGGTGATGTCTAGCAAGTTGGTGTGGTCATCCTACAATGCTGAAACTCGGCGTGGGTCACCCCATTAGCCTGTGAGATGGCGTCAGTAGCGGACCGATGTGCGAATAGGCCGAAGGCAGCACAACGCGCCAAGATCCGGATGTCACCGTGGTGGTTTCATAGTTGAGAGGCACTTCATCTGCAGTGGGGCGCCGAGATCCGGATGGCACCGAGGTGATGTCTAGCAAGTTGCTGTACTTGTGTGGTCATCCTACAATGCTGAAACTCGGCGTGGGTCGCCCCATTAGCCTGTGAGATAGCTGTTCTTTGGATTTGGGCCTGGTCCACTAAAATGGCCCTGGGACACCTAAGAACTCGAACGCTCGATTTTTTTTTCCTTTCCTGTACATGCAAAAAAAGGTAAATGCCCGGTATGTTACACGCTTCATCTGCCACGATGAACTCTCCAGAGGAACCGAAAAAATATATAGTTGTGGTAACTATACCATGCATCGTCATATGGAGAGGTGGCACCAATTAATTATAGTGCTGCATAAAAGAGAGATTTGGAGGAGAACCCCTGACCTGCTAGTACATTCATCAAAGAAGTGGCACTGAGAGCTTCAGAGGCAAGGGAAACGGTCCCAAATATTTAGAAGAACTTTGGAAAGATTAAAATGACATGTTTAGATTGTGGTAAATTAATTTCATGTGGGCAGATGAGTGTTACTCTAATAAATACAGCATATGAACATCATCATAGTCGATGGTTGGTAGAGACATTTTGACTATATCCTGGACCTGCCCGTCCTCGCCCAAAATGGCGCCGGAATAAATGGGACTCGTAACTCCTTGTTGTGTACTGGTTGCAGAACCTTGAAATCACGAGATACGTATGCAGTTTTGAAGCACATGGCGGGCGGGGACGAGAATTGATTGAATATTTCGACATCCCTATTGATATTAAGTTCTGATGTGTTATTGATTACTGTACTGTTGAAAATTCGAATTAACGTCACCCATGGTACTTGCCCGCAAATGTATATCTAGATAATTTTATTGTAACTGGCCCTGTCGTATTTTAATTATAAAATGTACGTCCACCGATTCCGTAACTGTTAGACACCTTAGTTTTTGCAACCTAATGGCCCGCCCGTTACGTTCCTCTACAGCGTAAATGTCTATTCATCATATACGATTACAGTTTGCTCCGTGGCAGGCCCACGTGGTTATAGGCTCGTATTTGTATAATGAAATTTTCACAATAAAGGTTTTTAAAAGAAAACATGGTAGTAGTGTATACATTGGTAAAGTTTTTAATAATAGTCACTGTTTTAGAATCATTAAAAGGCAAGTGAAATAAAGCAGACCAATTACATGAAGGGTAAAAGGTATAATACGAAGGAACGCAGTAAAGATAAATGGTCAAGGGCTGTTGTGTTTTCTATTCCTGCAACATAAAGTGATCGATAAGAATCTCATATTCAGGCGTATCGGCGACTAAGACAGCAGGTCGACCCTCTTTTGCTCAACGGCTCCGTCATGGGACGAAGAAACGCTCTTTTTCTCGAAAAAAGAATATATTTTACTTGCAGGACAGTTGTAAAATTTCCGGGAAAGTACATTAGCCTGGAACATTATAACATATATTTAAGAGAAAATAATGTTCGGAAGTAATTAAAAGCGTAATTTTTAGGTGATATGACCAAGGCTTTCATCATTAGAATAAGAAAAGTAAAATGAACCAATGAAAAGTTTTATTAACAAGTCACATGACTTGTTATGCTTACGTTACGCGCTGCGCGCCCCGGATGACTTCCGGATGCGCTAACGCGGCGCGTCATATGACGCATTACGCGACAACGCAGGTCCAGAATATAGTCAAAATGTCTCCACCAACCAGCGGTCGAAACACAACCCCTTTCAGCAGGCTAAATAGTTCTGTTAAATGACAACAGAAAGGACAGGCAACAAGAACCATCAGTCAAAGAGGGGAGGGCTAGTTCTTCTCTACCGGGTTACATTGGGGCGCTACCGGAACTGATCGAATTGGTAGTCTACAGTGTTTCTGGATGTTTCAGACCGAAGCTGGGGTTAGCATGAGAGCAGCACCATTTCGTAGCTCCGTTGTGGCCATTCCGCAACCAATCATGGCAGCCGCTCTTTATCGTTATTTTGGGCGGGGTGGGTGGCGGAGCCGAGCTGTTTTGCAGCCATCATTGTGTGGAGTTCAGTTCATCTCACTAGTTTTGTATTTGTCATGAGGGGTTGTTCCTAATGTTTCTATTTTAGCGAGGTCAAAAAGAGATCCCATTAGTGGCCTACTGATTTTGCTCGATTCCTTTTCTTTTTTTTTACACGATTTTTCGTTATCTGCAAAGACTAAACAGAGTATTGCGACTCTGTGTTTGTTTGTAAATAGAGAATGAACCAAAGAGAACTAATTCTAAAACAGTAAATACTTGGATAACAATCAATCAAATGGAGAGAGAAGCAGGCACGACGGATTACAACGGGGGCAAAGGCCTGCGTTAATTACCTTTCACTATCTGCAAAGAGAGAGTACTCCTAATAGAAATGAGGGGGGGGGGCACTATTCAAAGCAGATCAGTGTGCATAAACACGAAAATGTTTTCACTTACCACGTACTTGACATTCGACAGCTTATGATATTTGCTATTAAAAAACCATTGAAATTCACTGAAAAAACCATAGGTTATAGACCATATATAGTTAGGAATTAGCATTTACAAAACCTTGAAAATTCACTGAAAAAACCATAGGTTATAGACCATATATAGTTAGGAATTAGCATTTAAAAAACCTTATTTTATTCACACAAAACCATTGAAATTCCATATATAGTTAGTTGCACTAACTATATATCGCGCACCCGCAATCCACTGCTGATGATGTCACATATTACATCATTCATGACATGGTCAGTGACATCACTGATGACATCACTGATGACAACATCCAATGATTATGTGTTTCTGTAAAGTTTAAATATGTTTTACATATTGAAGAATGAGTGGATGTATAAGTGTCTGAATGAAGGTTTTAGTAGGTGCGTGATTGACTGTATGAGTGAGTGATTAAATGCGTCTTACTGAATGCACGGGTTAGTGACTAAACTGTCTGAAAGTGTGCATCAGTATGTCTGTTGTTGTGCAAGCTGCTGCATGTGTTGATCAGTAGCTATATAAGTAGCTATATGGGTTATTGATTGGTTGCACAAGTATTTGTATGGGAGACTGAGTGTGTGTATGGCTGGCTGGGAGGTGTGTGACTCTGTGCAGATCAATGTGTACTTGTATCAGTGATTCTATAAGAGAGTAACTATGTGTTAGTATATGTTTCAAAAATGTAAGGTGTTCTGTGTTTAACTGTATAGATGAGAAAATGGAAGTGTGATTGATTCTTTTCAGGACTGACTAGGTGTGTGAGTAACTCCATGGATGAGTGGCAGAGTGTGAGTGTCTGTATAGGTGTATGAGTGCATATGATAGTGTTGTAAAGATGAGTGATTGTATGTATGAATGATTGTATGAGTGAATGTGTGTGTAGACATAGGAATCAGTGAGTGCGTATGTAGTAACTAGTATTGGTGTGTCAATGGTTTCAAAAATGATACTCTCTATTTAACACTGGGTGTAACGGAGGTTATATTACAGTGTGAGGAGATGCATTGTATTATCACATGAATGATATCATCAGTGATGTGATCATTGATGTCAAGTGAGATGTCATCAGTGATGTCATTTGAGATGTCATCAGTGATGTCATCAGTGATGTCACTGACCATGTCATGAATGATGTAATATGTGACATCATCAGCAGTGGATTGCGGGTGCGCGATATATAGTTAGTGCAACTAACTATATATGGAATTTCAATGGTTTTGTGTGAATAAAATAAGGTTTTTTAAATGCTAATTCCTAACTATATATGGTCTATAACCTATGGTTTTTTCAGTGAATATATATATATATATATATATATATATATATATATATATATATATATATATATACATGCACTGGAAAACGAAACACCCACTACCCTTACAAACAAGTGAAAAGGTTGCATGTCTGCAGCCTTTCTTATTTTTCACCTTATTCATCTTCTGCTCAATTAACACATCATCCACACATCCACACACCTACTTGCTGCCTTTCTTGGCTGGGGTTATCAATTATTGTTCTTTAATTCAAATTCAAAGCGCAGGCCTTTATCGAGCCTTTTTATTGTAACAACTACCCCAGCCAAAGTCACAGTGAAATTATTCTTCAATTTGATATTCTAATTCAAACTCAAAGCCCTTTATCGATCCTTTTTGTTGTAACAACTGTTGCAGGGGTTCTGCTTCTACACAGAACTGTGCATAAAGACCTAGGACCTCAATGAATTATGGTGTTCCAAAACCCACCTTAGTACCCAAACCCCCTAACAGACTAACAATCAGTGACTCATTGGTTCTTTGTCCTATAGCAAAAACAACAATTACTAGTTAACCGAGAACATGCGACTTAGATTACCCCAAGTAAGGTGGATAACAAGAGCACTCTTTTGTTATACTCTTATACCAGTCCAAAACAAGGAGTAAATAAAGACACTTGCAAGTTTGAAATGTTTATTTCTAACGCCGTAATCTCATGCACAGTACCTTAGATGATACAAGCAAACATATTATCAGAAACAAGGTTGTCAGCATTGTTACTATTCCATAAAATACAAACGGAGAAAGCATCTTATAATGCTAAAGGAAAACAGATTTAAAATATACCTAGATTTCACCCTCCCTACCTAGCAGGTTAGATTATAACTACAGAAGGTCTCATAGGATTACATGGGGGGACCCATACCTCTGGTACACAGCCGTAGTCAATCACATTGAGTTCTGCACAGACTGTCAGGATACGAAAATTCTCCAACTGTGTGTAATCATGCCTGCACAGTGCATTAATAAACGTGCCAGTATAAGAGGTGGCCACAGCTGCATATGTATTATGGCTCGAACGTGAGAGGATCATTCTGAATAACAGACACAGTCTCCAAGATAACTTTGATGTTCCATACTCTCACTACACACACTAAACTAGCGAGGCCGTCTACAAATGTAGCATAACAAATTATTAATCCCATGTGAAGCAAAATACTCAGCCTTCTCTAAACAATATCGCAAGTGTGTGTCGTGTGCAAAGCAGAGCAGGAAAGCAAAAATGGCGTTTAGGCTTCTAATAAACCCATGCTAACTTAACACGGTGTGAGTGCAAGCCTCAGTCCCATGGCACCCTTCCTTGATTGAAGCACGTGATATAAACGTGGGCTAATTACGAACGCAGAGTCCAAGCCTGAAAAGCAGAGTCAAGTTCAAATTTGCAAAAAAAATGATTTACTGTTTCATAGAAAGCAGTAACTAAATAATAAAGAATAGGTAGAAAAATCAAGGAGTCTTATTCCAACAGCGTATAAGCACAGTATGTAGCAACAACCTCCAAGTGGAAGTCATTCTTCTCATATGAAAACATTTCAGCCATCCAATTCAATAGTGGGAATGAACATACATGTTCCTCAACGACCGGAGCCTCTATCACCATCGGAGTAAAACTCGGGTCATCTTCAATGTAACTGAGTGCCAAGAAGTCTTGCGCCGCTGCAAAAACATTCCAACGTCCCATTATTCTATGTATCGCTGCTAAGGCCATAATCCCGCCGCCAGAACAGAGCAAGTCATGAACCACTAAGGGGCTCATCAGCTGGTCATAATCCGCGTTGGGAGACACCAAAATGCAGAGACACAAATCCAGGGCCCAGTCAAAATCGCAGCTCAGGCAATGGAAGACAGGTTGAATGCATGTGAAGAAAGGAAAATCGAAACGATAATCCATAAGCTGCACTCAATGTAGCCAGAGGCAGCGGTCCGTAATAACTAAGCATTTGGTTGCGCACCAGCAACAGCCGAGAAGTATTGTACTGTGTTGCAGGATGTGCATCCATATTTAAGTAAACAAATTAATAGAACCACACCCTCAACTAATGGGAGTATTGAGGGGAATCCACCAAAGATGCTGGAAAAAAATGAATGAAAAAATGCCTAAAAGACACGAAATATAGTTTGAAAAGAAGTCACAAGGCCACTGCTTATAACTTTAAAAAAGTAAGGTAACTCCATAGTCAAGGACACATTATAGATAGTCTGTATTTAATAAAGCATGCACTTATGTGCAGGTGTTTGCTACATGAAGGACAAATGTTTCTCTAGCAGATGTAAGAGCAACCTGTTTTTGAGACAATAGCGCTCTTATACGGCTCATTTGGTTAACTCTGCTTTCAAGGTCAGAATCAACGGCCAGATAGAAACATCCAGCTTCCCATGCAGAGGAGTAAACACAACTTTTTTATAGCAAACCACATGCTCAATTACCGTAATCATGTAAGCGATGCCTGCTAACATCGCACAACAATCTACATTATTTCAAAGTAAATAACTCCCATTTGCCATTAAACTGAACGTTGTTATGATAGCTGGTGTCGGAGTGCCTTTCAAAACTCAGGCCAAATTAGGCGCATCTTGATTACAAGAGCCATGCAATTGGATGTGTCTACAAATTAAGGAGTGATCTGGTGCTATTGTGCAATTCTCGCCATTCAGATAAACTTCTTTTACCTCCCTCAGGCACCTATATGTAAATGGTAATAACCAACCTTCATGGAGATAAGCGTTGCCTAAAGATCCATATCTGCCTATAGCATAGTATTTCATGCAAACCTCAAACTTAAACAGGCTAAAAGGTAACGTTATAATACCGTGGATAAGCCACACAGCTGAATCGGATCTCCAATGAGGGACCACTGTGCTCTGATATGACAGTGAGAGAGTGATCGCACGAAAGTTTGCACTGCTAATCATTCTCAGCATACGCTACGAATACGCTTTCACGTTACGCGTTGCATCAAACCTTCCGTGTGACGTCATGTACGGCGCCCCGTACACGAAAGACGCAAATGTTATTCATTGTTTAAAAACATATATTTATGTATTTAATGAACATACTAACAGAACACATTATATAGGGTAGTTATTAAAATAGTTTTTTTAAACTTTGGACAATCGTATATTACTTTTAAAAGCCATTACACAAATCACAGTGGAACGTCATGCGTACTTGCATCGTAAGAGCACCGTAAGCACAGCCTAAGCGTACGCAAAGCCATTTGACTTTAAAAGAAGAAATTTAATTGGTTCATAACACTTCCTATTTCAACTGTTGAAAGTTCCGTCCCATTTTAATCATTCTACTTTGATTTTCTAAGAAGAAGCATCTCTTCAGAGAATCTTGTCAAATAGAAGGAAGATCACCATAATAACAGCAATGGACTTATCTTCCAGCCATTCTTCAGAGGAATATGTAATTCCTGAAAAACCTCCAAAGAAGAGGAAAGAAGCTCTAATTTGGAAGTTTTTTACTTTTCCAGAAGGGCAAAAAAAGGTTAATGCTCCAAAAGTAACCTGTAAAATTTGCCAAACAACTCTTTCAAGGGGTGATCCATCCAAAAAATTCTCCTTTGGCACAGCAAATATGGAGCGACATGTGAAGAACTTTGCTCGAGCTGCAACACGGAGGTTGCAGGACAACCCACCTGCTACTGCACCAAGCACATCAACTGCTGCAGCAGCATTTTCAGCAAGCAGTCCACACCCACAAATTGATCCTGACTGTGGAGAAGTTAAAATTGTATGCATTAATTGTGAAAATCTTTCGTGTTATGGAGAACAGTCCATCAACCTGATAAGACACAGGAAATAGAAGCATTGGTGTCCTCGACAATAGTTCTTTTTTTTTTCATTCTTTTGTTCCTGTTGGACACTTTTTGGGTTCCAATTAAATTTTTTTGCTTTAAAAAAAAAACTTGATGACAAAACACAAAAAAAAATAGAAAAGTAAAAACACAAAAAAAACTATTATAATGATCTGCTCCTAATAACCACACCGACACGGAGCTAAGAATGTGAGGATTTAATTTCCCGAGTGCTGGGAACGCTACATACCCATTGCTAGACTCGCGCAAACCCCAGTGGCCGCCTACGTTCCCAGAATGGACTGGGTGCACACTCTGGTAAACTAGAGCGCGTCGTCACACAAATATTTAAAAAGCTGAAAAGGAACCCCATGCCCCGGGAGCTAATTAAGAATAAAACGGACTTCTAGTTTTTTTTTTCCTTTTCCACCGCGTACGAGTACCATACTCGTACCATACTCGTACCCCGCGTTTTATTTATTTAAAAAAAAAATAAAAAAAATGTGGGCCTAAAGATCCATGTGGGACCCCCTGAGCAGGCCTAGAGGGTCAACATGTTTCTACCCTGCCCCCTTTCCTTAGTTTTCAACTTTCTTTTACAGTTTTCTTTTGACTCGGTCCTACTGAGGCACAAGATGGCTGCCAACACTTCCTGGTTTGGAGTGTTGACAGATAGTTGCCATCCAATCAGCATGCAGCTTGTGATCGTAATTGTACAGATTTCAGTACGCGTGCCATACTTTGTCTTTAGATATCACCATGATTTTACTTTTGATTTTCTAAGGAACTACTTTACGGATTTACACCATTTAAAAAAAAACACACAATCTGCGAACCAAACTCTATCTCTCTGCCAAATCTGGTTTAATTCTGTTCAGCCGTTCGGGCTGTAGCCCTGGCTAAAGGTCCCTATGGAAAATTGCATGGCGAAAACACGTTTTGGGACCCCCCTTTTTTCTTGGCCCCCACTTGACGAATCACCCCCAAAGGGAAGGAGCAGAATGGAGCTGGCCATTACCTTGGAGAAATTTATGGAAAATTCGTCCACCAGCGCCAAAGTTATTCCAAATAGAATGTTGTGGATTTCCTATGGAAACTAGGTCCTAACTATAACTACCTACTGGCGACCGCCAGTAGGTAATATATATATAACGGAGAAAGCATCTTATAATGCTATATATAGGTGTATAACTAAATTAGAAATAGAGCATGCATTAATCTCTCTGAATTAAGGTGAAATCAATGCTCCTAAAGAAAAAATATGCTTCCAAATTCATAGCTTTAACCTCTTATAAATCAGCACAATTGTATACTAAACTGCAACTCTGAAACCAGGGAATCTCTAGAAATGTTTCCAGGGTTGAAGGGGAAGATTCAATTAGAATGCCAGACTTGGTGGCTGGTGGGTTTCTTTTGTGATATATTCTGGATATTTTCTGGCAAAAAAGAATGAGTACTGAGTGGAAATTCATCACAAATAATATGCATGCAATCCTTTCTGCCACAAAGTGCCTACTGATATTTTTGGATTAGAGATCAGCCTTGTTAACTACATGTTACGGCGAATATATTTAAAAAGAGGAAGATATAAGAATTTAACGGTGGTATTATCCTACAGTGACTAACCCCAAAATACTAGGTCTATGGTTTACGACTCCAGTGATTTCTATGACAAGAAAAAAACACAAAATGAAATACCATTTTTGGTGATGTTGATATACAATAAGGTACAGAGTATGAGTATATTCAACCACTGTTTTTGATATTCAGTAAATATCTATTGAATTAGTGATGTTGGATTTTACAAAAAAACACAGTAAAGGGACTGCGTCAAAACTTCCACTTTACCTGCTTGAAACTCCAGTGAGCTAATTAGCATTAGCCTATCCAGTCACTGCCATCCCTACAAGGCCTTCCTCTCGTAATGTGAAACGACTCTCAGAAAAGAAATAATGGCTTGGACCTTTTGGCAAAAAGTCCAGGTATAAGGTATGTAAATCATCCTCCCATATGAAGGGCCGGAAGAGAGGGCTTAGCAACTTCTGAAACTCAATTTTACAATGGTTAAGCCTGCAAATCTATAGTTATTTTTAATTTGGGCGTGAGGACATATAGTACTTGAATCCAGGGCTAATAGTAGCCAAACTGCCTTCATTTCAGTCATAGGAGGAGCTGCTTACAGAACATGTTTGTTTTAGTTGAGTAAATGGTATCTGTTCAGTTCCCTAGGCATATTACCGACTGGGTATCTAGCCTCCGTCTTACACATTGGTCAGCGCATATTCAGAAGTCACCCTGGCTGGTGGTTACAACAAAGGTGTCACTTCACCTACTATCATTAAGAACTCATCTGGATCTATGGATGAATGAGTGCTGCAGTACCAGAATGTGCAGCAGGTGCAGTTCTTCAGAATGCAATACTTTGGGTACAGATCAGGATCCAAGCAAGCCAGACCTTTTTCTCTTTTTTGTTTTAGGCAGCAGATATGTGTTGCTGGACAACACTCCCATATTTATTCACAGTTCTGGGTTTAAAAGCAGCAGGGCACACCTATCAATGTGATGCATGGTACCACGAGTTGGAATATGACTACTTCCTCCAAAGTGTGACATATTCTTGACCCAGAAATCACTTTTATTCTAATATACAAAATGGAGAAACTTTCTCCAGAACAGTTTGATCTGGCTAAGCCAATCCACTGGTGAGACTATGGTTTCCTAACACTCCCTTCCAACCCCCTCACTAATCAATTTCGTGGGGATCCTATTTGACACGGGGTGCTGTACTTAGTGGTAAGGTTGTCATTTTTATTTTTGAAGACTAGTTTGTCCCCTACACACCCTTCCTGCCTTATGCTCTGCAGCTTGCAGTTCTCGTCTCACAGGAAATTCTTTGTCTCAATGCAGGCCAGTACACAACTCATTAAGACAGGTTGGCTCAGCCTGGCAAACCAGGAGAGAGCCCCTGGAAGGCTGGACTTTGGCTTACTGAAAAGGAAAATCCCATAATTCATTTTTGTGAAAGTTAGAATACATTTCAATACTTTGAAGCATCATTATAGCTCCTTTCTTTCAATTGTTACACTTGAATAACATTTTCCTATGTTAGCCTACAGAGTCATTGTGACTCAAGTTTTTCCCTCACCAGGGCACATACAACTTATTTTATCATATATTTCCATATAGTTACAAGGCACTCCACCACTGGGGGACCTAGGGGAGACCTTACGTGTGACTTATACATGAAACCAAGAATTTTGTAAAGCTATTAGTACCTTTAATTGAATATTTAATTTTCCAAATAATTTTAGATTAAAAGCAGCTTCAAAAATGACAGCAGGCACTACAGTAATACACACCTAAGAACATTAAATCGACCATGCCTTTAGACCTACATGTCTTACCACATCCTGGGGACCTACAGAGAGGATGTCAGTAAGAATTGTTCTTATACCTACTTACCATGCACTTTTAATTGGAGCACAGTCCCTGGGCCTGGTCAGCAGAGCCCAGGGTACAACCAGAATCACAAAACCAGCATCTAGTAGTCAAAGTGGGAGCAAAAATCTAACGGGTCCTTGTTTCTCACAATCCCTAACTTCACACAGGTTGCAGTATTATCCGAGTCATCATATTAGATTTGTGGCATATGCAGTGTGTCTAACGACATGGCATGCTTTTCTCTTAGAAGGAAGTTCTCAAAAAGTATCTGCACCTCACACCTGCACAGCATGTCAGTTTAAAGTTCTGTAAGGATGTTATCGTAGAGATATCTGCCCCTTTTATTTTTTTGTGATAATGAAACATACAAAGGGCAGAGCGGGAACATGTTTTTTAAAATAAAATGTTGGTGCTTGATTACAAAAAAAGAAGGTACCAAGCAACAGTTGACGATTAAACCTCTGAATAGTAGTAGAGGAATGTTATACATGCAATAATTTAAGTTGTTATTTCTAATGTGCTCTTAAGATCATCTGACTGGGCCCACTAGGGTATCTGTAACTACACAACAGAGGTGATGAAAATCACAATTGTGAAAGGATTGGTTTCAAAATTCTTCAGGACATTCAGAGACATTTTGTGCTATGAGATTCATTTGCATTCTGTAACATTATGCTTTAAAGTCTTATTTACACAGTGATGCAGTACTTACTTGGTTTCTTCTGTGTTATCAAATTGTTAGCAGTAGGAATAACTAGATCACACAGAAAGAGGAAATATTAGATCTGGAGATACCAAGTATTTACTTTTAATAAGTGCAGACAAGTATATATTTGTGAAAGGACTTTATTAAGTTCACAGGAACAATCCCTTAACATGTCCTCTCTCAGTAACTGCCAGGTTACCATGGCAGGAATGCCGACATGTTGCCAAGCTACCAAGCTCTCATGTCAAGACATAACACATCTTCCCTCTTTAACAATGCATAAATATGTACATATTACAACTCAAAGAAAACATAATACAATAAAAAAACATAACAACTATAACAACATGCAAAATTCAATGAATATGATATATTAGTAGGTCACATAATCACTGTGCCATTTGGGACTTTTCCTGACACGTTTGTCACTGTTTACATTGTCACAACCAGTGTTCAATTAATTGTTACACTGTGTGTATTTCAAACCTTGCCATCACTCAACCAAACACTGTTACCACTAACCTTGGCTATGCATTTTGGTACAGGCCATTTTAATAAATCTCTTTTTTGTAAGCCCATGCTGTACATCCTCATTCAATCTCCCACTGAGAACTTACCACTGTTCCTCTTTAACCTGCCATTGTGTCTGTGCACATACTTGTCTTGATAATCCTCTACACCCCTCTTGCAAACAGGATGTGAGAAGTCTTTGAATATCCATACCGGGGCAGGCTTCATGCTAGGTTGCCTACCTTTGAGAAGTTTGAATGGAGATTCCTTAGTGACTTAGTGAGGCGTGGTGCGATATCTCCACAGCATTCCCCTTACTGCTTCTTCACAGTCTTCACCAGATTGTTTAGATAATTGAACACATTTTTTGAATGCTTTGTTAAAACTCTCCACAAGATCATTTTCCCTGGGATTTTAAACAGCTGTGGTGTGGTGAAGAATACCCATTTTATTAAGATATTTCTTAAATTCGCTAGAAACAAACTGTGGACCATTGTCTGTAACTAATATATTAAGACAACCTTCTCTACAACAAAATGTTGTCACAAAATTCAATAATGTTGTATGCCTTAATGTCCCCCGTAAATGCCATTTGGAGTGGTAATCCATTAGCACTAATGCATACTTATTAACAATTCCCTTAGTCAAAAATGAACCACAAATATCCATAGCTACCTTTTTCCATGGTCTACTGGGAAATTTAGTAGATGCGATAGGTGATTCAGCTACTCTATGGGTTTTGTCACAACACATGCATTCCATGCATCCACGAACATGTTCCTCTATGATCTTGTCCATCCCTGACCACCAAAAAGTTTCTCTAGCCTTCCTCTTCATAGCAAACATGCCACCATGTCCTTCATGTAATAATCTAAGTAGTCTATTCTGCAAACTTTCTGGAACCACCAGCCTACCACTACTATGTGACAAAGTTCTGTTCATATTGTCCAAAACTATCCAAATTTTCTCTTGAGAAAAAAATTTGATCCTGAGGATTGACCAACTCAACTATTAAATCCTTGAGGTCATTGTCATTTGTAACAGCTTCTTTCCACTCCTCACATGATATGGCACCATTGCATGACTCAATTACACTTGCTACAACACAGTCATCATTAGAGTCTGTGTCATCATCATCACATTCTAACGGTGAGTGTGATGAGCAATCAGCATTTAAATTTCGAATGCTTGGGACAAATTGTAGAGAGAAATCATATCCTTGAAGCCTGAATAACCATTTGACAATACTGGGTGTTGCATTTGCAGCTCCTTTAGTGGTAAACGACTCTATAAGTGGTCTGTGGTCAGATCTAATCTCAAAACGGGTGCCCTATATGAAATTCTTGAAGTAGTACACACCCCACCAGCATGCAAGTGCTTCTTTTTCAATAACCGAGTAAGTGGCTTCTGCACCCTTGAGGGTACGGGATGCGAATGCCACTACCCTCTCATGTCCCAAATACTTTTGCATTAACACTGCTCCTAGACCATAAGCACTGGCATCCACTACTATCATGCTCTGATGTGAAGGATTGAATGTTTTCAAAGAAACATCCTTGACAATTTGTTCCTTGATGGAATTAAAATCCTTTTGACATTCATCTGTCAATTGAATTGAATTGAATGTTGCCACGCGTTGCTCTGTCTGCCAGCATTTTGTTTTAAAATTGTATCAGTCGCCTTACTTTGTTTTGAAATCTATTCTTGCATAGAATTGAAAGTGAAACCTCAAAACCACTCCCCGCTATAGCCCTGTCGTCCCTTGCCAGTTCTCCATCCCCTAGGCCTTAGCCAATCAGCCGCAAGGAGAAGGAGCTAGAGGCGGGGCCAGGTATTAATGCTCACCATGTCACGGGAGCCCGTCTGCGCTCCCACCCGCGCCTGACCGGGCACAGGGGCCATGGATTATGGACAAATTACCAATTACTCCTCCGGGAAGTTAAGATCATTAGCTCAGCTCTGTCCTCCGCTGGACCCTGATACCTACGTTCGTATATTGGCTAATGGCAACTTACTTACACAACCGGGGCAGGTCCTTCCCCCCCATCCCCAGCCCTTACGTCCCTTCAATTACCAACGCCCCAACGACGAGTTAAACCACCCTTCGCTTTCTTTATCTTAACACACGTTCCCTGGTAAAACATCAGCTTGACATTTTATTTGCTACGTGCCTCAGACAAACCTGATGTCCTCCTATTCACCAAAACCTGGTTAACCCAGGACTACTCGCCCTCCCCTCCAACTACTACATCCTGTCGGCCAAACGGCCTCCAGGGAAGTGGGGTGGCGGCATGACAGCTATAATTCATAATGACCATGAATTCACCTCCATGACCTCTCCTCTCCTGCCGGAGGTGGAGAACATTGTTGTCAAACTGGATACGGACACAGGGTCATTAGTACTAGTGCTTATGTATCGACCACCCCAGGCAATGCCCGCCTTCCCTATCTCCTTAAGCGAGCAATTGGCTAACCTAGTTGTAAACCATGCCAAGTACCTACTAGTCGGAGATCTGAACTATTGCTTCAATGATGTCTCGGGTGGGCCCCATGCTGCAGAACTTACTGAGCTCCTCTCCAACCTGAACCTGGCCCAGCATCTTCACACCCCTACTCACGATAAGGGACATATTCTGGATCAAATCTGGTCCCACAATATCTAACTCACGCTGCCCATGGTCACCCCCTGCATTTGTTCAGACCACCACTTAATCAGTTTATAATTGGATTGGATTGGATTGTGTAACTGGTCTCTGAGGCGGAAGCCGGAGACCTAGGAAATCGCACTTTTAATATTGCTTGCCATTTTGCACACTACTTTTAAATGCTTTTAATATTGTTGGTCCTCGTTATTTGATGCCTACCTGATTGCGGTCTCCTTCCCCTCAGCTGACTAGGCGCTAAAGAGGGAGCATAGCGGCCATATTGGAGGTAGGCTGGGGGTGGAGGTATAGTTGTTTACTTCCCCCGCCCTCCACAGCATAAAAGTCGCGCTCAGAACTTCGCGCGCAGATTGGATTGTGTAACTGGTCTCTGAGGCGGAAGCCGGAGACCTAGGAAATCACACTTTTAATATTGCTTGCCATTTTGCACACTACTTTTAAATGCTTTTAATATTGTTGGTCCTCGTTATTCGATGCCTACCTGATTGGCGGTCTCCTTCCCCTCAGCCGACTAGGCGCTGAAGAGGGAGCATAGCGGCCATATTGGAGGTAGGCTGGGGGTGGAGGTCTAGTTGTTTAACTCCCCCGCCCTCCACAGCATAAAATGGTGCCACCCACCCGGGCGCGCAGCGGAAACGTGCAGCGGGCGCGCCGTTTGCGCGTCGAAGGGAAGCCCGTCTGCGCGCCTTCCGCGACCAGAATGCGGCCAGGGCAGGGACTGCTGCCCATTTCACCATCCAACCCAGAATTACCTACTCACGAGGGGAAATAATTGCCCTACGCCCAGTGGGTTGTTCTCACCGCAGGGCGGATCCTATCACACCTCGATTCTTTTCTATAACATGCAGGCACTGTGGGTTCTCTTCTATGAACTTATGGGAGCCCAACAAGTCCTCTGACTCGCCTCCCTCCCATGGCCCTACATTGACAATTCCTATTAAGGCCGCCCTGATAAACTGTAGGTCTATGGTCAAGCACTCTCTCGACATTCAGCAATCCCTGATTGAAAATAACTGGGATCTTTTATTCTTAACTGAAACTTGGCTGAATGAGGAAAGTAATCCCGTGATTACCTTCGCGATTCCGGACGGATTTAGTATAATCTGCGCTAATCGCCAAAGCGGGAGAAGGGGAGGTGGAGTGGCAATTATTTATAAAAATAAGTGTTCTATCTCCTCCCCACACTTTGATCCTATCGATAATATAGAGGGCCTCCCCTTTAGTATTAACCTCTCAGCCTCTGTCTCCTTCTCAGGCCTATTGATATATCGCCCGCCCAATTCCAGCCCTATTCACCTTCGGGCATTATTGGAATACATCACTCAAGCTTGTACCCGCTATGCCAACTATACTGTCCTTGGAGATTGTAATCTGCACATAAAAGACCCTGCCTGCTCTTTGAGCTTGAATTTTCTATCTACCCTCTCGGCCTGTGACATGTATCAGCTAGTGGCCCTCCCTACTCACAAAGCTGGGCACACAATTGAAGACCATATTCTAATTCCCTTTACCACTTCCCTGACCTGCTTTGATAGACCTCCTTCCGTCCCCAGAGATTTTGGCAGAAATTGGAGTAAAATGACATCATCCACGCTTGACGCCTATCTTAAAGATAGCTGCCCCCGTCCGGCCATGGATTTAGATACTTGTATCTCAAATTTTAATGAATGGATTTGCCAGACCATTGATTCCCTGGCACCTCTAAGGCCGATAAAAACTTTCAGATACTCCCCTGCGGCCCCCTGGTTCTCGGTGGAATTACGCCACTTGAAATCTGATTGCAAGGTGCTGGAGAGGCGATGGAGACTGGATTATTCCAGTGACAGTAAAACCAACTATTGTCAAGCACTTAAGGAGTATAGGAAGCAGATTATAAAACATAAAAGAACTTTCCTAGCCGAGAAGATTGATAGAGCAAGTAACGCCCCCAGAGAAATCTTCTCGATTGTTAGATCATTCACGGATCCTCAAGCTCTCATTTGAAAGCAGCCAGCTTCTCAAGAACTCTGTTCCCAACTTTCTGAGTTCTTTGAGGACAAGATTGCTCAGATCCATGCCTCCTTTCCGACCAATGGGGAAACTGATTTGCTCACGGCTATGGCCGTGTCCCACATTACTAGCCCCACTCTCACAGAATTTACAGAAATTCGTATTGAGACTTCCTATCTAGAGCTACTCAGATGTAGGTCAGGCAGTCCTGGGGACCCATGGCCCTCTAAATACTATAAAGCGTTGGCCGCCTTTCTCAACCCCTACCTTAACTCCATCTGGAATTCCTCTTTAAGTTCGGGGATTTACCCGGTGGCCTGGAAACATGCGTATCTGGTCCCAATCCTAAAAAAAGCTCATGCGGATCCAGAGAACCCGGCTAATTATGGACCGATATCCCTTCTCCCTGCCCCGGCTAAGATTCTAGAAAGGATAGCCCACCAGCAAATTGCTTGCTACATTGAGAACAACGGACTCTATCATGATTCCCAACATGGTTTCCGTAAGGGCTATAGTACGGAGTCGGCCCTCATTGAGATGGTAGATTCAGTGCGTTGGACCTTAGACCAGGGATCGAGGGCGATGTTGGTGCTGCTGGATTTATCAGCAGCATTCAACACTGTCCCTCATTCTCTACTACTGAATAGATTGAGGGAGATTGGAATTCAGGGCAAGGTCCTTAAGTGGATCGACTCGTTTCTATCCAATCGGTCTCAACAGGTCCATACCCCCCGTTCACCTCTACTCCCAGACCATTGAAATGGGGTGTCCCTCAGGGCTCCTCTCTTAGCCCTCTTTTGTTTAATGTTTATTTTTCCCCTTTGGCCAAATTGATTTCTTGCACAGGTATTAAAACGACGTCCTACGCGGACGATATACAGCTTCTTTTCACTTTTAATGAACCGTCCCTTAATGCCTTTGAACCACTCAAAACTTGTCTGAGACACATTGCTAAATGGATGGACCTCCATTCTTTACGACTCAATGCTTGTAAAACTGAAGTGCTCTTTTTTAATCAGCCATCCCCTCTTGGCTCGAATCTATGGTGGCTGGAAGATTTGAGCCAAGCACCCACTCCGAGGGATTCCATTAGAAACCTAGGAGTGCGTTGGGATGAAAAACTATCCTTTGATAATCAGGTCCATGCAGTCTCAGCCGCCTGTTTTTCTAAGATAAGAACTCTAAACTAAATTTCTCACATGTGCCAATAGAAAAACCATTGTCCATGCCCTCATCATTTCTCATCTCGATTATGCCAACGGATTGTATTTGGGTCTGACTAAAGGCCTCTGCCAGAAACTTCAATTGGTGCAAAATGCTGCCGCACGGTTAATTGGAGACCTTTCCCGCAGGCAGCATATCACTCCTTACCTGAGAGAATTGCACTGGCTACCCATGAGCAAACAAATAGAGTTCAAGGCCTTGACACTGGCCTATCGTTCCACAAAGGGCCTTGGATCTGCTCACTTACGCTCTACTCTCCGACCTTACTGCAACTTGAGAGCCCTTCGATTTAACACCAAACTCCTGCTGGCCACTCCAAGATTAAAAAAAGCGCGAGCGGGTGGCAGAACCTTTGAGCTGGGAGCCGCTCAAAGATGGAACAAACTGCCCCTTGATCTGCGTAAGAGTACCTCCGAACGTGAATTTCATAAATCCTTGAAGACTTTCCTTTTCTGCCAGTAAATTTCTATTTTCAGAGCCGTTTCTCATTCCTTTTAGTGTCGGGACACCCCGTTGGGGTAGCTGCGCGCTTTATAAATGATACAATAATAATAATAATAATAATAATAAAAATTACCATTGATGGTCAAAACAAGCCTTCTGAGTGAGCCGGACTTCATCAACACATTGGTCAGCTCTCTACCCACCTTTAGCCCCGATGTCAACTCTATGGAATAGAAGACCTCCGAGTGGCTACTGTCAGCATGCAACACACATGTTCCACTTTCCAAATTCTCCCGCACTCGCCACTCAGATGGCCACAAATGGTTCACCTCCGACCTCATAAAACGAAAACTCGAGTTGCGCCAGATAGACAGGAAATGGAGACTAATGACTTGTGCAATGACGATAGAACCACGCCTATTCAGGCTTCCACCCAAGAGCTCTACAACTCCCTAAACAACTTCTTTCTGGACAAAATCTCCGCCATCAAAGCCAGCATCCCTAACACCACCAGCTTAAAACCTCTGGAAGATACGTCTAGGAACCATTCCACCTTAGATCTCTTTCCACCAATCTGCCCTAAAATACTTTCAGAGCTTATGACCTGTATCAAATCTGGGTCACCAAATGACTGCTGTCCCCCTCATATCTTGAAAAACATCTTATCCATTATGCCTCATAGTGTACTCCCTCTCCTCAACGAATCATTTGCTCATGGTGAGGTTCCCAGCACCTTCAAGAATGCTACTGTTGTCCGAATTATTAAAAAAACAGGGTTCAATTCAGCAAGCCCCTTGAACTACCGCCCCATTTCTCTCCTCCCCTTCCTTGCCAAATTATTGAAAGCCTATGTGGCTAGCTGCCTGTCAGCTTCATAGAATCGTCAGGATACTTAGAGCCAAATCAATCAGGCTTTTACCCAGCACACTCTACCGAGGCTGTGATTCTGGCAGTTCTGGACACCATCAGAGAAAATGCAGACCGGGGTATCCACCAGGCTCTGGTGCTCCTGGATCTGTTGGCCGCGTTCGACACAATCGACCACAACATCTTGTTGAACCGAATCGAGCAGGCAGGCTTGCGAGGACCAGCTCTTTGCTGGATGAAATCTTTCCTCACTGATCGCACCCAATCAGTTAGGCTCGGAACTTTTACCGCCCCCAAGCTCACCTCCAGATGCGGAGTCCCACAAGGCTCCTCCCTCTCTGCTCTATTGTTCAAACTTTATTTCAGGCCCCTGGTATACTCTCTAAAAAATGGGAATGTCACTATTCTTAATTTTGCTGAAGATCTTCAGCTTATATTCTCATTGGAATCCCCTGACTCCGCTATGGAGTTCCAGGCCACCATGCTTCACATCCAGCGCTGGATGGATCTGAACCATCTGAACCCAGGCAAGATGGAATTAGTGCTGCCTGGGAAGAGCAAGATCAGCTGGAGCCCGCATTTTTGGCCATTGGATTTTGGGCCACAGCCTATACCCTCCCCATCAGTGAAAAGTCTAGGGGTCACCATCAATGCAGACCTCTCTCTTAGAGGACAGGTAGGAGCGGTGATCTCCTCCAGCTTCCACCAACTGCATAAAATTAAGACTCACTCACAGGTGGTGATAGCTCTGGTACTCTAGCGGTTAGACTTTTCAAACTCTATCTACCTCGGCTTGCCAGCTTTTCTACTTAGATGCCTGCAAATCTTTCAAAATCAGGCAGCTAGACTTATCTGCAAAACCCTTGCTGCTTAACTCCACTGGCTACCGATGGCCCAGTGGGTTGCTTTTAAGACTGACTGTTTAGCATTTAAGACCTTACATGGTAAAAGCACGAGATTTATTAACAGTATGATCACAAAGCATGTTCCCTCACTTAGTCTCGGATCGGCCCTCCTCCACTTGCTCTTTAAACTGAAACAAATAGGAGGCTGCCGGTTCGCATACCTAGCTCCTAAATTCGGGACCTCTCTTCCCTTAGCACTCAGGAGCAGTGATAACCTCCTGTGCTTCAGGAAAGCCTTGAAGACCGGGCTGTTTGCACAGACCTATGCATAGTCACTCACTTGCGACATACTTTCTGATCAGCAACATGAAACCTACGGGTGACTGAGCGCTTTATAAGTTGTTATTAACATAACATTTGGGGAGAGGAGTTGGCCTAACGGCTAGGGCGCTCGACCTCGGACCTGGGGATCTGGGTTTGAGTCTCGGTAACGACACCAAAAACCCTCCTGTGATTCTGGGCAAATCACTTAATCTCCCCGTGCCTAAAAATGAAAGTGTGTCCTCATGTAACGTAACTGGAAAATATGTAAAGCCCTCTGATACCTGATTCGGTTCGGGTCTAGTTCGCAATATATAAAAATCTTTAAAAAAAAAAACATAACAGTCAAATTTGACTCCCTTTTTCATTAAAAATCTAAGTCTGTGAACTTTGTCAGCAAAATGTTGAGCAAATTTGGAATAAGATTCTGCAAGACCCAGAAAAGAACTTACCTGTTCCTTGTCTAGCGGTGATGAAGCATTTGTGATGGCATCTAGTAATTTCTTTTTGGGTTTAAACTCCTTCCTTGGATAAGGTGTGCCCTAAATAGTCAATTTGCTTTACACCAAATTTGCACTTTTTAACTCCAACTTTTAATCCTGCATTTTGTAATTTCTCTAATGTTTTTGTTAATTTTGCATTATGTTCAAAGCAATTAGATCCCCACACCAATACATCATCTTGAAACACAAGAATATTAGGTAACCCCTCCAATATTCTACTCATTACTCTTTGGAACACCGCTGACGCAGATGCCAAACCAAATGGCATTCTGATAAATTGGAAGGCTCCTTCCGGTGTGATAAAAGATGTCAGATGTCTCGAGGATGAATGCAATTTGATCTGATGATATGCGTTAGATCAGGGAAAAATATTTGGCATTATTTACAGATGACACCATTTCATTAATGTGGGGTAATGGATATCTGTCCACTAAAATATTGCGGTTAAGATCTCTCAAATCTATGCACATGCGTAAGTTGCCGTCCGGTTGTTGTGCCAAAACCACTGGACTAAGCCATTCAGAAATCTCAATAGGTTCAATAACCTGTGCCTTGCATAACCTTTGTAATTTTGATTTTAATTTCTCTCTAAGTGTGAAAGGCACATTTCTAGCTTTGTGCAATGCGATGTTCAAATTTTTCTAAATAATCTAATTTTTCTTCAAATAATTTGGGAAACTTAGTGCTCTATTTAGTCATTTCAGCTTCTTCAGTATGCAATACTTGTTGTGGATGGTTAGGATCAAGAGTGATAGCCAACATTTTTTGTTCACACTATCCAAGTAATGCTCGTCCCTTTTCCACTACATACACTTTGCTGGTAGCTATTTTTCCTTTGTGGGATAGGGTGCACTTGAAAAAACCCAATAATGGAAGTTTAACACCGCAATACCCCACTGGTTCTACATTGGGTGGAGTCATTTGGTGGCTCCCTACATTCTCCCAAAGGTTCCAATCAATGATTGTATAGGGGGAACATGAATCTGCCCGCACTGTTATCTTAGTCCCATCAATGCCTAAGTCACATTTTGGTGGGTTGTAACCCTCAGATACCTCATTTATGGCGTTATCACAAATGATCATTACTTCCACTTCTCCATCAATATCAGAATGATCTTCCTCATTTTTTTCTCTTATGGTATTTACTGGTGGCTTCCATTTTGTGTTAGGTAAAGATCCAGCCTTGCACATGCATGCTAAGTGACCAATCTTTTTACATTTATAACATTTCTCTTTGACTGCGAAACAGTTGTCAGAATCAGCTGTGTGTCTTATGCTACCACATCTGTAACATACTTTGTTATTTTTAAATCTTGGAATATTTTTACTATTACTTTCCTTCTTCGTGACAGAATTGTTTTCTATAGTACACACTTTGTTAGTGAGGGGTTTCTCTGTACTTAACTCCTTTTTTTTTTTGTTATCCTCATTTGCGTTCATTGGCTCCAATCTGTCAAGACAGAGAAACTACCGCAGAGCCGAAAGTCAGGCAAAGCCTCTGTACTGACTCAGCTACAGCTGGCAGGGATCGCATAGGAAGAGTGGTAAACCAAACCCCATCAGTATCAGCTGGCAGGCCGTGAGATTCTAGCATGCGGGTTACTCTGATGGACAATGTTGCCCGGAATACCAAGGCCCTTTAAGCTTCGACAGTACTGTGGCGGAGCCGAGAGGTGAGCCATGTCAGCAGTAATCATCGGACCTGGGGGAAAAAAAAAAAAACAAAAAAAAAACAGGTGTCAACAGGACCTCTCCAGCAGCTTCCAAAAAGCTCTTTTCACCTGATTTCCTCCCCTTGCCAAGTCAAGTTTCGAAATCTGGAGGATTGAAGCACGCCATTCATAAAAAGTGGGTGGCAAAGCGTCTTTCCAATGTCTACAAATTTCCCTGCGGGCCGCCAGAATGGAATAGAACACTAAGTTGGAGGCAGCGTTACGAGTTTTTCCTCTCAGGCCAAAGATGACTAAGGCGAGATTGATGGTAACCTGATAGCCCAGAATCGAGGACAATTTTCTACTTATGGAATCCCAGAAAGGAGTGATTTGTGGGCATTCGTAAAACATGTGGATGTCGGACGCCGCCACCAAGCCACATCTTGGGCACGAGACTGGCCCTGTTTGGGAACATTTTGACAGTCTCTGCGGGGAGTAATAAGCTCTATGAATTGTAAATATGTGGATCCTTCGTAGCCACGCAGGCTTAACCAAATCCCACAATACACTGCATGAGGTTAGCCAAAGTTCTTCCACATCCACTCCTGGCATAGACTCCGCCCACAATTGCGTTGGAAGACAGAATTTACCGTCTATGATCTTGTTATACCAGAGCGAGATCTCTTTTTTTATAGGTGGTTTATCAAGCAGGCATGTTTCTAGTTCGCTCACGCCCCCTATAGGGAGCCTGCTGTTACGTGAGGGCAGTATATTTTGCGCCTGGGACCAGCTTGAGATTTGTAGATATTTGAGTCTAGAGAATCTTGGTCCGACTTTATTAGACAAATAGTTCCATGGAAGCAGATGTCCATCAGTAAATAAGTCACCCCAAGATACGATTCCTGCCTCTTTTAGTGGTGAGACTAGTGCGTCTTCCGCCCAGGGAGAGGGTGCAGGTAAGTCCCATATTGGAGCTCTGTTTGAAAAATATCCTAACTTAATCGAGTGTCTAACTCTGTACCATGTATTGGCCATCCCCTGTAGTATCTTCAGCTTTATTTTTTTTAAAGAATTTGGGATCTCCAAACTTAAACAGAAAACTGGCCTGCCCAACTCCCTCACACCTCAGCAAAGTGGAAAACATAAGGCCCAGGCCTGAATCAGCTGGTGTTTTAAAAAGCGTACGTGCATGCGTTAGCTGGAATGCCCATGCATAAGCCTGAAGGTCTGGACCCGCCAACCCGCCCTTCTCCCTCCGGCGCCTTATCTTTTTCCAGGCAAATCTGGGATTCTTATTATTCCAGATAAAAGAAGATATCTCACTCTGCAGTTTTGCAATTAATTTAGGGTAAAAAAACAACGGTATTGAATTGAATAAAAATGTAATCTTTGGCAGTATGGACATTTTAACTAGGTTTACCTTCCCCAGGATGGTGAGAGGGAGATGTGCCCATGCTCTCATTGATTTTCGGCACTGTGCTGCAACTTTTGCAAAATTCAGAGAGGCAATCATGTTTATATTTTTATCTATGACAATCCCCAGATATCTCAAGTTAGCCCTCGATGTTGCACTATGTGTGTTTAGGTTAACGTTCCATGACATTGACTCAGTTTTAGAGGCATTCACCTCGTATCCTGACACCTTTCCAAACTCCAAGGCGAGATCTATAACCACTGGAAACGCAGTATTTATATCTGGTGTAAAAATCATAATATCATCTGCGTAGAGGGCAACTTTTTTAATCCAATCACAGTAGACAAATGGTTTGATTTGTTGGTTTTCTCTCAGTTTCTGCGCGAACGGCTCTATATACAAATCGAATAATAGAGGGGACAGGGGGCAACCCTGTCTCATTCCCCTCGCTACCCTAAATGGCTCAGACAACCCTCCATTGATCAGGATGGAGGCCGAGGGGTTTCCATACAGCAGTTTTATTGCTCTACGTAATTTGTCTCCCACATTGAACCTCAACAAGGCCTCCGACAGGTATTGTCAATTGACCCTGTCGAAGGCCTTGGTGGCGTCCAAGGTGAGGGCCGAGAGGGGCAGAGTCTCCTTAGTCGCCAGATCTATAGCTCTGAGCAAGTCGTACGTGAGCTCGAACAGCTGCCTCCCCTTTACGAAACCTTTTTGGTTAGAGTTCAGTATATCTGGAGCTACCTGACCGAGCCTCTTGGCCAATATTGCCGCCAAGATCTTATAATCGGCGTTTAGGATTGAAATTGGCCGATACGAACCGCAGTCAGATGGGGGCTTTCCAGGCTTCAGGATTAATGTTATCGAGGCGCTATCCCAGGATGCTGGGGGGGGCTCTCCCTCTCTCAAGATCTTGTTAAACAGTTCCACCAGAACTGGAGACACCGCCAATAGCAGGTTTTTATAGATTTCTGCCGGTAAACCGTCTGTTCCCGCAGCCTTACCTCCCTTGGCTCCCTGTATAGCCTGCTCCACCTCATCCTTCGTTATTTCCTTATCCAAGAGTGTGCTCTGTTCATCCGTCAAGGATGGTAAAGAAAGATCTTTTAACCAATTAGCAACATCTTCAGAGGTGGCACACAGGTTCTCCTGATATATTGTTTGGAAGAAGTCTTTAAAGACTTCCCTGATGTCAGCATCATTTTTAAAGGTGCCGCACTCCGTTGTCACTGAATCGATATGATTTCGCACTCGGTCCGATTTTACTTTCCAGGCCAAGAGCCTACCTGCCCCCTCCCCATATTGAAAATGAGCAAGTTTGCTCGCCTCCCATCTATGCATAATTCGTTTATCTAATACTGATGTCAATGCATTCTTCCGTTCCATCATTTTAGCGTGTTTCTGGGAAAGATCATTATTACTGTCGTCGCTACTGTTTTCGATATCTGTCTGGGTAGCTCTAATATTCTCTTCGATTGAAGACACCTCTTCCAGATACTGCTTTCTTCGGTATACGGTCTTATTCTTTATGATCCCTCCTAATGTACACTTAAAGGCATCCCAAATAACACCTGGAGATGCTGAACCCGCGTTGATTTAAAAAAAAGCCCTTGCTTCTGATTGTATGTGCTCTATATCTTCAGATGAAGTAAGTAGAGAACGATCGAAAGACCACGACCTTGCTGGGGGTTTGCCTCCCCAGTCAAGTACCATCTTCATGGCTGAGTGGTCAGAGAGATGAGACGGAAAATAATCTACGTTTTGGACTGAGTTAGTCAATTCACGACTAATTAAGATCTAAATCTATCCTTGACCGATGACGATATTTGAGATTCCTGAAGGAAAATCCCTGCCTCTGCCCCTCTCTTACCCTCCAGATATCAACATAGCCATATTGACTCATGCACCCAAGTAAACAGTTTCTAGATTTAGAGAGGGGCTGTTGTCTACCTATTGGGGACTTATCCAGCATGGGATTCAGTACAATATTAAAGTCACCGGTAATTATGACTGGCTCGGGGAATTGTAGCAGGTGGAAAAATAAAGATTCTAACGCTGATGGGTCATCCCGATTCGGCCCATAGTACCCCACTAATGTTAACACTGCGCCTCCTATCTCGACCGCCACAATAACCCACCTACCTCCGGTGTCAGCCTTGTGCTGGATTATTTTTATAGTAGATTTTTTGAAGAAGATAGACACTCCCCTTATATTCAACGATTGGGAAGTAGAAACAGAAGTCTCCAACCATCTATTCTTCTTGACCAGCTCAAGTATTTCTCTCTCCACTAAATGCGTCTCCTGCAGTATGATGATATCCGCCTCAACATCCCGCAAGTACTGGAGAATTTTATTTGCACGCGGTTTGGTGCGGAGACCATTAACATTCCAGGAAAAAATGTTAAGCTCCGCCATAACCCGGGGAACAGATGGTAATAGGAAATACCGCCAACTTATACAAACCGCTGTTTATCTGCTGCTTGGAAAAAGAGTCCCTAGAAAATAATAATGATTGGAGCATTGTTGAGAATAAATGTTTTTTTGCTTTTTCCCCCCACCCCACCTCCCCTCTGTGCCCCCCCAAGCTCCCCTCCCTCCCATGGGAAACCCTTGTACTCACTATCCGGAGTACCGGAAGTAAGTGCCCCAGCTCCTCCCGAACCCCCCCTGTGAGTGCCTCAAATATATTTTATTGTGTTCCTTATCGCTCCCTTATTACTTGTCTGTTATATATTTTTTTTCTTCTTGACAGAATTGTTTTCTATAGTACACACTTTGTTAGTGAGGGGTTTCTCTGTACTTAACTCCTTGACATACTTAGAAGTATTCTTGACTCGCCTTGCTACCTGAATGGTTTTTAATAGGGATGGATCCTTCATATCTAGTAATCTTTCTTGAATGTTGGTGTTATTTGTTCTGTTGATGAATTGATCTCTTATAATCTCCTCACTTCCAGGTGGCAGCAAGTGTTCTTAATACAGAAATATATTGCTCAACTGATTCCCCAGGTAATTGTGAACGAGAAAAAAATGTCCCGTATTTTCCGGCGTATAAGACGACTTTTTAACCCCTTAAAATGTTCTGGAAAGTCGGGGGTCGTCTTATACGCCGGGTGCGAAATTTGACGGTATGTTTTCATGCATTTTTACATAGCGCGGAATTCACCCGAAGGTGTCAGACCGCTTCTCAATAGGAAATGGTGCATTACAGGAGGAAAAAGTGACATGTGTGCAAGTAATGCAATGTAAGACATTCAGCAGCATATCCACCCTATTTATTGTTCTAGAGACACAGGGGAAATCATCTGGCTCCACCACAGGCTATGCTAATGAACAGAAGTAATTTACACCGCAAACCACCATGCATATGAGTACGGTAACAAAACTACCGTAATGTGGATAATGGCAAACCACCATGCATATGAGTACGGTACGTAACAATACTAATGTGGATAATGTCAATGTACAACACAGGGAAGTGGGGGAATCACTAATAAGCCCAAAATAAATTCTCAAAATGGCTATGCAGGACTGTGTTGGACTGCGTTAGAAGTGGGGGTAGTCTTATACGGCGATTATAGCACGAAACCTACATTTTATCAAGAAAAGTAGGGGGTCGTCTTATACGCCGGGTCGTCTTATACGCCGGAAAATACGGTATGTCTTTCAACTACAATACTAATCTTTTTGCCGTAGTTTTCTTCTAATGCCTTTACTACCTCAATATACTCATCAGTGGAGGCTATTTCATCGTAGTGTAATTCTACTACTTCCACTACATCCACACTTTCATCTTTATTTTCATTATCACTTGTTTTCTCACGAATAACCTTTTGACTCTTAACTGCATTGATAGGTAATAAGTTTGAAGACGTGCAAAGCCCAACTGCTGCCCATTGACCACACAAACCGAGGTGATGGTCTGGTGAAGCAGGTGCCAATTAACAACAGCCAGATCCCCTAATTGAATCTCCAAAGGCCGTACCAAGGGGTCAGTTTGTATTGGAATATCAGCATCCATAGAATAAATTGCAATGAGTGAAAGTAGAAATAAGAAAAATCTTAACCAAGATGTAATTGGATAAAGGATTCAGTATTTATATATAATCTCCACCCAGCCAGAAGCGACCTCCTGAACTAAAGATATCTATGTGAAGTTGTTTTGCATGCTGCTTTAGTGTCGAACTCTGTTGGTGCGATTTCACACGCCCAGATCCTGTCTGTTCACTGCAGGTTTCATTGCATGCAGTAACATGTAAAACCTATGTGCTAATGGCATGGTATCATGCAAGTGTTGCCTTTGAAAACAATATTGCAACCAAAGCCACTGGTTTGACTTCGGAACAAACCTGAAGGAGGAGGAAGCACACAGGCAGTGCTTTTCCACACCACCTGCTAAATTTCAGGTAATACATGGGTCTCAAGCTAAGCGGGAAACATGGCATCCTAACAAACGTCTCTCAGAAAGCAGCTTTGGGCTCTGCCGTTGGAAGTCGGGGGACAATGTGGAGGTGGGGACGTGGTAATGTAGAAGTGCTCCCGGTAGGGATTTTCTTTATAGTGGCGCGTGGGAATGTTGGCAGCAACATCAATATTTTAACAATGGGGTTTACACCGAGGGTACATGGGGTGAAGTGGCATTATCTGCTCATATGTGGCTCCTCCCAGACTCTATTGCCAAGTGAGAAGAATGTGTGGGGCATATTTAACAAAAATGTAGGGGCCTTATTTATGAAAAGTGACGCATCGCTGCGTGAAAACAGCGATGTGTCACTTTTCACTGCGCTCTCCCTGTGACATGATTGATGCGTCATATTTATAATATGGCGCATCATGTCGCAAGGAGTTACAGATACGTCAGTATTTCTGACGTATCTGTAAGCGCAAAAGTCACGCATTGCTGGGGTGTGTCACAAAAGTGACGCAACTCCAGCAATGCGTCCTTTCACATGGGGAAAGCCCCATGTGAAAGGGCTTGCATCAGTCTTACGCCTGCTGTGAGGCAGGCGCAAGATTTTGACGCAACAGCGTCCTAAAAGTGACGCAGTGAAATCTCATAGATTTCACTGCGTCCCTATTACGAGGCTTTATGCATGTGAACGGCCCCTTTGCATACATTATACCTGACGCAGGTATAATGTAGCGCCGGGGTTTACAAAGTGACGCATCTAGGTAGATGCATCACTTTGTAAATATGGCGCAACAAGGCGCATTGTTTACGCCACTGGTGCGTCACAAAAAGTGACGCACCAGCGGCGTAAAAGTCACGCACGGCCTCATAAATGAGGCCCTAGATGTCTAACAGCAACTAACAAGGTAGTGTTTCACCTCTGGATTCTGAGTCACATCATAGACAACTCCAGCCTCGTTTCTGTTGCCTATTTGATGTTTCCCCATAATTCTACTGGGGTTGAAATTTGTGACATTCGTTGGGTGAGGTGATAGTGTGTTAGTCACACACACATATACATACTTGTCTTTCGTATTAGCTTACTGTAAGCCCTTTGTTTATGCTGCAGTCTGACGGTTCTATGCTTTAGATGAGCTGATGGGCTTCCTTAGTACCATACTGTATAGTAACTGAATATAAATAGTTGTGGTTCACTGACTAGAAGACATTATTCCCAGCACTCATATACTATTGAGTGATGTATGACAGGGCAGAGGTGCAACATGTCAGTACAAAGGTGAAGTATAATAAATAGCTTTTGAATGACCAGTGGACTGTTCATCCCAAGTCAGATGTGCACCGAAGGAGCTCTCATGTGACTCACTACTGGGATAGTGACTGTGATGTGAGTAGTTAGACCACTGAACTGTATCATTGCAAGAGAACTCTCTATGGTTTAAAATGTCTCCTATTTTCAAGGTTGTTGGGGTTACGATTTTTTGTATGTTTTGATTGAAAAACCTTGAAAATGATTATTCTTTGTATTTCACGCTTTTTGGTGTATCAGACATATGAGTGTGCATATATCTGCTTTTTCCTAAATCCAAATGGCCTTTCGGAGTGGAATTAAAGACAGTACCCCAGGGGTGCAACAAAAGATGGAGCAGCTCATCAGGCAGCCAGTCTGTCTTTCACCAATGGGCTGCCCCCAGAACCAGTTAACAGGTGCCCTGGCAGCAGCACATTGATGGTAATAGAGTATTCTGTCCCGGTCTGCACCATGCACCCTTTGTTGGTGAGTATGCCATTACTATAATACAGCCCCTAGAATCTTGCTTTGGGAGAACAGTTTGAAAGAGAGATGGAGAGGCCTGCTTGTGGAATAATTATCTTGGTCAGATCTGGGTTGGCCGTAGCGGGCATCGGGTGTTTTCCTTGGAGGCTGGAAGGGTGGGAGCTGATTTTGCACTGGTGGGGGCCGGTTTTGCAGCAGTGCTGCAATATCCGTCCCAGTAACAAAAGCGGCAATGCTTCACACTCCTGCCCCCCCCCGCCCTCCTCTGGAAGGGGTGGGGAACGTGGTCCTTCAAAATTCCTAGGGCTGCTTTGGGTTCAGAGTCCGGCCCTGATCTGGTAAATAGTTAGCTAAATCGCACAATTTATTTGATTTCTGTTTCTAGAAAAATACAGCTTTAGGTTTTAGCTTGGACTAAATAGTGCCACTTGGTAACCAAGTGGTTGTAAGATGCATACGCTTGTCACTTGTCTGTTTTATCTAGTTGTTATACATTTAAGATGCCGATTTTTGAGGTAATGTAATAAGAAAGGGTTGCAGTACATTATAGATGTTTTTCAAGGAGATCTTCGGACGTTTAGGTATTTTGCACTTGCAGCAAAAATGAAAAAAAATGAAAAAAATATACTTTTTAAATGTCCAGCAAAATTTGGCAAATCCAGCTTTCAGATTTTACCCACCTGGAACTGATTCGTTTGAAAGGCCACCTAATTATAATTGTGACTGCAAAGTGTCCCCATGAAGTCTACATGGGTCAAACTCTCAGCAAGTGAAGGGTACCTGTTAGAATGCAGTTTTATGCCACTTAATTATAGTTGTCTGCCTTAAGAACGGGAAAAGGATCACATGCTGTACCCTGTAGCACAAAGGTAATGTAGAAAATATGAGAACCAAAAGATGAAATGTGTTAGACCGTACATTGTTGTTGGTAAGCATTGCTTAGTTTTACCTCCCTATAGGATTTTGATGAAGATAACATCTTCAACGGTTGTAGAGAGAGAACTGTTTTTGGAACACAAAATCATGTTTTGGAACATAATCCAAAGCATTAGTTGTGGCTGTGTTTCTCCAATTGGTCAATGATCAAATCCCTTTTTAGGTCTCGGCCTGGGAAAGACTGCGCACATGCGCAGTCAAGCTGGTGAGATTTAATGAGGTAGAGTATTTTTCACTAGCGAGGTTAAGCCCCGCCCCTCTTTTCCATTGGCTGGCGTCACCGTTCATGCTAAATGGTGGCCAGCCATTGGAGAAGAGGTCCTAGTGACGTTCTTCTTTCTCTTTAAGCCCCGTCCTTTTCAAACTGGCTTACTTGACTTACGTTTGCGGTAAAAGCTTTCTTATCTTCTTTATGGGGCCATCTGTTTTGCCCCATAAAGAAGATGATACACCTTTTACCACACACGTAAGTCCAGCTCTAAAATTGCCTTTCTAAAGGGGGTCGGCCTCCGAGACTGTTCCGTGTCTTTCTATTGGCTGTTACAATGCTGGCAATATTTCACTGACGATAATGTCCCGGGCAGCTGGAGCGCGCCCCGGAACAGTTTTCTTGTGCTACCAGTCCATGATGTGCTGGGCCGCAGGTGTACTATAGAGAGAAGGGCACAGAGATGCTGACCTTTTCCTGGGTAAAAGGGTTCGCCCTCCGTCCCCGGAAGATTTAATCACCCGCAGCCACTGGATTCGCGCGGTGTGACTAGACTTTCACCAACGCAGAATCACTGCGGCCGGAATGTGCATTTCACCGGGTTCATGGTGTAATTCGCCATCGGGAGCCATCCGGTCTGTACTTGCGTCGTGAGCACGTTACCTCTGCCCCACCCTCCCTCCTGCTGCTCTGGAATACCGTCATTCCCGCTCGGGATTAGGCCTCATCCATGTGTAGGGTGCACGGTGTGTACTAGGGCTCCCGCGGCCCTATGTAGCGTGGACATGGATGTTGTTGTGGCACTCCCGCTATCGGGAACCTGCATCGGCTTTCAGCCCTGCTACGATAAAGGTGGTTAATCTACAGAGGAGAAATTCTACCGTTCTGTGGTGATTGGCTTGTCCTCGTCCCCCTCCCCTGACCCATTTTCAATCTTCTCTCAGTGGAGGACTGCCCCGATTTACTACTGGATTCGGGCTTAAGCTGCCCGGTACTCCCCACCCTATGGGGGTCTGCCGCAGTCAATCACATTGGAGGTAAGGGGGCTTTTTCGCCATTGTTTTAAAAATTGAGTTTTCATTTAAATGTTTGCTCTCCTTCCAATTCTTGCTCAAACTTCAGCCTTGGAAACCCTAATTAACTGAGTTGTTGTGCACAACTTGATTGTCGCGCTATTTGTGCCCCAGCATTATTATTAGGCATTGTCCCTAACTTCAAACTAAAATTCCCGCCCTGGAAAAATCTAGGTGCGGAAGTATTTGTCCACGTAAATTATAGTCACCGCTGTTGGGGGGGCAGATCTTGCTCGAGAACAAGATGCACGCTTGAGTCTCGAGCTCCGTTAAGCCGACACAAACTCCTACATTATCCTGGGTCTTCCAGAATCTGGAGGCATAGTTAAAACGCTGGGAGTGAATGCGAAGCTGCTGAGTGTCCGATAAATCATTGCAGATTGAAATTGTTGGGTGAACAGCAGAGCCACGTGCGAAGTGAAACGGCGTTTGAGCAGGCCATGAAGCACCGGTCTCAAGTTACAGAGCCCTGCGACGGTGTCGCTCTGCGGGCGGCAGACCGAACAATCTGCAGGCCGGAGGAACTAAGTGTGCGTGTACTACGCAAATTTCCGGCCAAGCGCCGGCTACATGGCGGTAAGCTGCCTCGACAGGGGAGCAAGATTGAGATACACTAGCGACAGCAGATTGGGCGTTGGAGACGGGCGGCCGTTCTCCGCTCCTCCACCACTGGGACCGTCCGGAAAGTACAACGCGGAGCACAAGCGTGGCACGATAAGAAGCGGGTCAGGCGGGCAGAGCTGCGGTGGATGCCTGCCTGGCTCAGCGGACCTTGATCCAACAGGTTTTATGCCCAGCACCCAAGGAGAGTTTTAACGGGCAAACCGGGCCACAGCTGGCCGTGCGATGCGGAATGGGGTTGCCAAGTCATTTGTGAGGAGTAGCGGCCAACACGCAGAAGCAGTTAGTGCGCCTATTATGGTTTAGAGGAGCTGCGGTAAAGATCTGCCCTTTATCTTCTGGACTGGTGACGAGCGTGGAGACGGAGGCCTCACTCATAGATTATGCAGGTGAAACGATCACAGATAACACGCTAGACGGGACCGGGCAGAGGCGCACAATAGGTGGCAACTTAAAATCACCACAACAGTACGGAGCAGAGCTGGGGTCTGCAATACAGGGCACAAAGTCAAGGGCATGCATTCCTGCCCTGTGGGCGGGAAGGTAGCTTGTGGGATTGGCCCGAATACTGAGGCAGCGGTGGAGAGCATTGAAGGTGAGGTGCAGCGTGGAGTGACTAATTGCTCCATGTACTGGACACAAGGCTCGCTGCTAGTAGCTGCCGGCAGGGATGTGTGATTGCGGCCGGGACTTGCGCTGGTGCCGCCCCAAAAGGTTCTGTGTGGACCATATCAATCAGGCTTGGAGCACTGCTGATGCAGCGCACGCACACAAGATCTGGGATTGGCTTGGTGGGCGGCGCGTGGTCCACTAGCCTCCGTGACATCACGGGACTCCCTTGCCCACAAAGATGGTAAAACTGGATTGTAACCAAACTAAGCTCCCCTTTGGCCGAAGGAGAGATACATCACAGGAAAGCATGCTGAAGTCCATAGAAAAAGGGCTGCAGGATGGTATTTCCTCGCTGGGGCCGAAAATGGATGCGTTAACATAGAGAATGTACAGAATGGGAGAAAGACTTGATAAGCGCGCAGAGAGATTAGACATGTCGGATAGGCGGATTACAGAGGTAGAAGAAGCGCAAACCACTCTTGACACAGTGCATAAGCAACTGGGAAAGGTGCTGCAGCTGCTCCAGGACAAGACGGAGGACTTGGAGGCGCGTTCTCGGCGTAGTAACATGCGCATTATTGGCCTTCCTGAAACGACACAGACGGGCAAGATGGAGCCCTTTATAAAACGCATGCTGATAACTCTACTGGGAGCGGAGGTTTTTTCTAACACATTCATTGTGGAACGTGCGGATCGTTCTTTGGCCCTAAGACCAAAGCCAGGGGCAAAACCAAGACCAATCATAGCAAAGTTCCTCAACTACAGCGACAGGGATGCTGCCCTATGTTCAGCCAGAGAAAAACAGACATTAACGTACGAAGGCTCAAAAATTTCATTGTACCCTGAATTCACGGCCAAAGTCCAAGTAGGGAGGAAACAATTCATACCAATGAAAAAACAACTATGTGAACAAGGGCTGGTCTATGCTATGATGTACCCGGCTAAGCTGAAAGTAAACAGACATGGGCAGTCGCAAATCTTCACTGAACTAAGAGCATTACAGAAGGCGCTGAAGGACTGGGCAAAAGAACGGAGGAAAACCCCGGAACGGGAATTACTGGATGAAGCCGCTGGCGGTGTCATGTATGAACAAGACTGAGAAAAGTCATAAATTAGGGACTTTGACTTGATGCAGGGAAGCTGGGTGTATAAGTGATTATGGGGAGCATGAAGTCGCCATGAGGGGTGTAATCTGATGCGGGCGGCGGAACCAGCGGGAGAAGGGACGATAGCAGTCGGCTGGAGGAGCTGAGATGAATATGAAGTACTGTGATTGCACTTGATTTCTTAGCAGGAGCAGAGCAACCTCCACCCACATGTGGTAACACTATGTTTGTGGTTATTGTTTGGGGAAATAGGAGGGGGTGGGGGTAGACTCAAGGGTTGGACATTACGTGACCGATTTGGAGGTGGTCCGCTGATAGGTGGGGAGGGAGGGTAAGGGAGGGAAAATGGTTAAGAGGTTAAAGTTAAGAGGTGCCGGCCATTACACTCTAAGTATCAGACGCTATGCTGTTAGTAACTGTAGAAAGAACAATATCACGATCTGCCGAATATGCAAGGTACGCCTGGTGAGCATGGCGTAGACGCTACTAAGGGAAACCTGAGAGATTTGACGTGGAATGTACGCGGATTCAATGATTACCGCAAGCTGCGCAAAGTTTTAATTATTTAGCTAGACAGCATATTGACCTGGCTTTGATACAGGAGACACATTTGCCTGTGAACAGTCCTAGGTTGCAGTCAAGGGGGCTGAAGGGACAGGTCAATGCGGCAGGCTTCACGACCCATGCGTGCGGGGTGCTAACTTGGGTAAACCCGAAATCAGAATATTCTTTAAGCATGCTAATAGCTGACCCAGCGGGTAGATATACCATCTCAAAGTGTAAAGGTAGAGGGATGGAACTACTGGTTGTTAATGTTTATGGACCTAACGACGACAGCCCCGAGTTTTACACACAGCTGACTGACGTAGCGCAGGAGTTTCCCAGCCCTTTTGTCCTGTGGGGTGGAGATTTAAATATGACTAGGTGTGCATTATTGGCCTTCCTGAAACGACACAGACGGGCAAGATGGAGCACATTATAGAAAGCATGCTGATAACTCTACTGGGAGCGGAGGTTGCTTCTAACACATTTATTGTGGAACGTGCGCATCGTTCTTTGGCCCCAAGACCAAAGCCAGGGGCCACACCAAGACCAATCATAGCAAAGTTCCTCAAATACAGAGACAGGGATGCTGCCCTACGTGCAGCCAGAGAAAAACAGACATTAACGTACAAAGGCTCAAATATTTCATTGTACCCTGAATTCATGGCCAAAGTCCAAGAAGCGAGGAAACAATTCATACCAATGAAAAAACAACTATGTGAACAAGGGCTGGTCTATGCTATGATGTACACGTCCTGAAGTGGATCAATTGGGTGGCCCGGACAGGAGACAAGCAAAGGTGTCTAGGGAGCTTGACAGGATACTGATTAGGGAAGATCTCAATGATGTATGGCACAGCTTATACCCAGCGCTAGGAAGATATACACATTACTCAGCCTTCCACAATATACATATGCGTATAGATTTCTGGCTGGCCTCTACAAGACTTCTCCCGTAGGTACGCAAATGTCAGGTTTTGCTCCGCACATTGTCAGATCACTCACCTATATTGTTAGTATTCACGACGCCACGGAAAGTAATTCCCCCATTCACATGGAGATTTCCGCCATACTTGTTACAGGACCCTCTCTTCAGAGAGGCATTGCAAGAAGCGATCGAGACATACTTTGATACTAATATAGGGTCTGTGGATAGCTTTCAGACAGTGTGGGAGGCCTTCAAAGTTTATATTAGGTTGTGGCCATGAGTAAACATTCAGGGGTTCTCCGCTCGATTCGTCAAAGTCTAGTGCTACTGGAGCAACGATTGGCAGAGTTTGAGGTGACGGGGGACACTGATGCTGCACGGGAGGAAATGAAAGGCCTGTTGGCGAAATACCAGGAGGAGGCAGATGCGGAGGTTAAGGCCTTGGGCAAATACGCAATAGCTAGGGTATATGGGGAAAGGGACAGACCGGGAGCGGTTCTAGCTAATATGGTAAAACAACAATGGCAAAAAATTGCAGTTACTGCAGTCAGTTCGGCGGAGGGTGACTTGGTTACAAATGAAGAAGAGATTGCACAAAGGTTTATGAAATACTATTCGGAATTATATGCATCGCGTGCGACGCGGAGTGAGGAAGATATCTTAGATTATTTGGAAGCTATCGGGTCTCTATAAAGCACCGCCACCATCTGCAGGAACACAGGCCCGAGCCCAATTCTCGAGAGTACCTGTCTCAGAAACGGCCACTCCACAGAGTCGAAGGCCTTCTCCATGTATAGAAACACTGCTATCGCTTTCATTTCCGGTTGTGTGTGTTGACATGAAAGTGCACCAAACATAATGTAGGTGCGTCATATTTTTTCACTGAAAGACAATGGGGTTTTTGTAATATGGGTAGCTATGGATTTTGGCCTTAACCTAAGCCGGCACCTAAGAAACCTTCTAAACCAGCACCTTTTTGAAAAATACACACCTGGGGAGTTCAGAGTGGGGTGACTTGTGTGGCCCTTTCTAGTTTTTTTTAATCCAGAATCGACTGCAAAGCTCAAACTTTGCCTAAAAAAAACACATTTTACTTTGCATTTCTGTGAGAACAATTCCTTGAAACTGCAGGCAGCCACAAGTTTCCTTCCACGCAGCGTTACCCCAGTTCTCCCATTAAAAATGCTACCTTACTTGTGGTCAAGTACCAGCGACAGGGAAGGGCCCAAAATATATTGTGGACACAAACTGAACTTGTTATGCAGGGGGGTACTTGCATATTTAGTCCAGGGCTTGATGACCATCTAGAGAATCCTACCAACTCAGGTGGGATCTGAAAACTAGACACCCAGGGGAGTCCAGGGAGGTGTGATGTGCATTGATGCGCCAACATTTTCTTACCCCTGCTACTCTCAAATTTAGCAAAAGAAATCACGTTTCTGTGTGGGACCACTGTGTTGGCACACATTTCCTACCACCCAATGTTGCCTACAAATTATATCTCACTTATGTGGGTACCCAAAGCAGAGTGAGCCTAAAATGTAAAATGTTTCCAAAAAACCTGCCCTTTTGGACACATGTTTAGCCCTTACCTGGATGCAGGCACTTACCCCTATATAAGTGAGGTATCATTTTAATGGGGAGACTGAGGGGAAAGGTGCATGGTAGCATATTTGTAGCAGCACGGTAATCCTTCAACTTTGCTATTCAAAAATGTGAGGAAAATGTGTCTTTGTAGCTAAATTTAAGGTTTTCAGGGCATTCGGGGTAAGAAAACACTGAGGGTAACACACAAGCCACACCACCAGCAAGCAAGAGTCTGCACACACTGCCAACCAATCAACATTCCTCGCATACCATCAGTTAAGCAGCATCTATACACACCGCCAGCCAAGTACCATCTACACACACGACTGGCTAAGCCCCATACATGTACACTGCAAGCCAAGCGCATGTCCAAGCACACAGCCGCCAAGAGCCAGTTTACTCACACCATAAGCCAAGCACTAGTCTACACAAACCGCTAGCCAAGCGCAAGTCCACAAAAAACACTAGCAAAATGCCCCTACACATGCAGTCAGCCACATGCCAGTACACAAAAGCCATCAGCAGAACTCCAGTTCACTCATCAAAGCTTTTCCAGATTTCTAGTGGTTTTCTGCCCCCGGGGACGGATGAACCTATAAATATTGCTGATCTGCAACCAAGGGGGGCAGAAATAGCCAAAATGTGTGCCCAAAAGAAGGGGAGGAACTCTTGTCTATGGGTCTGCTCCCTTACATGCCCATAAACATATCCCTGGTGCCTAATGGACATTCTACCCCCTGGGGGGGGCAGATTAGATGTAAAAACTACCATCTGCCCCCTTGGAGGGCAGAAAGGCTGTGCCAATTCTCTTTGGGGGTTAGGGGCATTGGCATACCCATTCTGGGCCTCTCCCAACCCTACACAAAGAAAAACATAGTCCCCGGCAGATTGGGGATTGTTGCCAATATCTGCCTCCCCCCAGGGGGGGCAACATATTGTGCCCATTTTTTTGACGTGGGTGGTGGAGGCATCTGCATTCCTATTCCGGGCAGCCCCCAAACCTACACATAGAAATAAATAGTCTCTGGTGGCTAGTGGGCGTTCTGCTCCCATAGAAAGGGCAGACTGGGGACTATTGCTTGATGTGCCGAAAAAACTGAAAGCAAAAAGACCGAACTGGCCTAAAGAATTTGGGGAGAGCAAATGCCGGTGCCTAAGGAGCTGCTCCTCCATACTTGATATCTATTGGTGGACTGCTGATGGCAATCCCCAAGAAGCGATCTACGAGGATAAGGTACCACTGTGAAGAGGAGATTCTCTTTTTTCCAGTGATTCCACTCCCATGTTTTTCAGTGCTCGGGACTGAGACAGCCCAGCATGCACCAAATGAGTAACATTGAAATAAGACCATCAGCTCATTTTACTTTTGCTTCCCATCTAATGACGTCAGCGTGCCATATGCACGATCATCATTACTTTGGAAAAAGAAACATGCCTTGGGCAGCTGGGAAAGCTCTTCTCCAGCTCCCATGGCTGAAAAACAAAAAAAAGGAAATGCATGCAGAGGAAGGAACAGTTCCCTCTACAGCACATGACCACTGTGGCTGCGGACGGAGCTATTCCATCCTCAGAACAGAATAACAACATAGACTTCTGAAGGCAGAACCTGAACTTTTGTGGAATTAAAATAAAAAGCACATTACTTGTGAATTCATTTCCTCCTACCACAATAGTGCCCACAGGTATTTGACGTTTAGAGACCTAATGAGTGAACCTAACGCCAATGACACTAAGAATACTGTGGGTTGGAGGTAAGGCACTGCACTTGGTGACAACAGCGATTATTGACCAAGCTTAGAGGGATCACAAAGCATCATCAGGACGGCGTAGAAAACACATGGTGGAGTGCATCTGCTCATCAGGCACAGATTTGCACTAAATGATATAACATGTATGATCTAATGAGAATGTCAAGTACACCTTGGAAACAAAAGTTGGAAAGGATGTTATGCATTCTAATGTTCCTTTTCTTCGAGGAGTGGTTTAAAAATTGTAACCTTGAACATACTTTTAAAACTGATTGCTAGCTTACAGGCTCAGTTGACGGCTCGCTGATGTTTAACCAGATCCCATTTCGGGAAATAAAAGTAGAAAAAGAATCCTAACTTCACAAAGGTTGGATTTTTTTCTGAGTTATTATATTAGATTTGTGGCATATGTAGTGTGTAAACATCTATGAAAGGCATTGCGTGCTTGGCTCTTAGAAGGGAGTTTTCAAAAGTCTCTGCACCTGCATAGCTACGGAGCATACCAGTTTAAGTAGAGGTATCTAGGGCGATATGTATCAAGCAAAATTGCGATCGCAATTGCCGAAATTCACAGAATTTCAGCGTTTGCGATCACAATTTTGCTTTGTGGTATGTATGAGGCACATCTGCATGCAAAATAAGGAATCACAAAATTAGCTATTCCTTATTTTGCAATTGCACGATTCCTTAAATGCAATGTATGAAGCACCAAAAAAGTGCAATTTGGCCTTAAGAAATCGCAAATTACCACCAACTTAAAGTTGGAGGTAATTTGCGATTTTCTGTGAAAAATTCACTTTTTTGCATTTTTCAAAGTGCAATGTGAAGCACATATATGCCCTTAAGGCATGTGTGTGTGCCACATGTGCACCCATGCTTATTTCAGGGGTGCAACAGGGTGTCCTTTTGAAACCTTTGCACACTTGAAATTGCATTCTCAAATTGCGATTCGCTAATTGCTAATCGCAAATTGAGAATGTCTTTCCATTCATTCCTACGGGCCTTTAGGCCCATGGGAATGAATGGGGAGGTATTTCTTAATTGTGAATCGCAATTTGAGACTCGCAATTAAGGAATATGTAGGATTCGCAAAATGTATTGCAAATCCTACATACATAGCATTTTTCGGTTTCTCAAATAGCTATTCGCAAAAAATCGCTATTTGAGAAAAAAAAAGGGCAGAGAGATATTATGTATTTTTTCCCCCCACAAATTATCTGCAAAGAATGAATGTTTCGATCATAGAAAAAGGTACAAAACAGCAATTTACGATAAAAACTCTGAATAGTATTAGCAGAATGTTTCACATGCAATAATGTGAAGTAGTAACTTCTAATGTGCTCTAATCGTCATCTCATTGGGCCCAAGAGGATATCTGTAACCGGACAACAGAAGTACACAGAAGCACAATTGTGCAAAGGATGACCAGAGACATTTCATGCTACAGTACAAAGCATTCATCACTTCATTTAGACTGAGAGGCAATACTTACTTGATGTCAGTTCCGTTTCATCCATGCTGGTAGTTGAAACAACTGAATCAACTGAATCACCTGAATCACCTGAAAAAGGGAAAACCAAAAGTAAGATCTGGAGATTAAAAGCAATAAATTTAGATGCACATTTCTCATTATTTCCCCGCTATTCCCAGCCCCTTTTACATGTGTTTAGGAATATTTTTTTCCCTTATAGATAAGCACAGTTGGAAGCAAATTGCTTAATGTCCAGATCAGAAATGATGATACTAAGAGATTTTAGCAAGTTCTTGGATAGTCTTTGGTCTTTTTTTTACTTTTGGACTGAGCAAATCTATGTCTACAATGAACATATGATATGCAATTTTCACATGCGCATATAAGGAGTGTAGAAAATCCTGAAATATGTATATGTAGTTATGGACACACATTTACACATATATTTATGTGTTCTGGGGAAGCTGGCTCTTTATATAATATAACAAAAATATTAATATTGGTAAGACATTCAAGGTATCCCTTACAAGGGGACAGCTCTTGCTTTAACAATCTCAAGGTGCTCCTTTTTGTGGTAGCGTGGTTGAGCAGCCTTAGGCTTCTCAAGGAGGAGTGTTAGACATTTGCGGCTTGCACACAGTCAATAAAAGATACACCCACATTCAATAAGGTGCCAACTCTTAGATACTGGAGCCATCAGATGTGGTCAAGGGAAAGACAGTCCTTTAAAATGTCTTTGTCAAGTGCTTTTTTTTGCTTGGCCCAAATCTTTAACCACATTGCTAGTGGGCGAATATCCGATTCGTTTGAGAGGAAAGCCATCCCCAGCTCTGCAGGCGCAACGTAGGACAGGGTACTTTGCAGTACAGAGAAAACCCGTCTCATGAAAGTATTATCTGCAATTTGCAAGGCCTCCAAGCCAATGTGACCCCATATCATGCTCCCATAGCTGGCCTTTGCATTGCATTTCGCTCTATAAATCTTCAAAAAGGACCCTATCGGTTTCTCCCCCACTCTGGAAGCAAAGTTCAAAACTTCTGTGTTTGCTCTGACAAGGTCCCCTTTCTTACTCACAAGCAAAGGGACTCAACTCAGTGTGTTGTCAAACACTACTCCCAGATAAGAGAAGACATTTGTCTTGGTTATTAACAAGGTTCCCATCTTAAAGGTAGACTGCTTAGCTGTGTGAGTTCCCACCTGCATAACAAAAGGTCCAAGTTCTCCATAAAATGAACAAAGGAGTTCAGCAGGAGTTGTACACCCCTGGCTGTCTTCGCCATGTGGACAACATCCTCTGCATATGGGAGGACCACCAGGCCTTGCTTACCTACCTGAGGGCAATCAACTTATGCATCCAAAAGGACCTTCTTAAGGGAGTTGATGTATAGATGGAAGAGAAAGGGGCCAATATACACCCCTGGCGCACCCCTCTTTTGATGTCAAACTTGCAGGCCACTGTGTGATGTTTAGAATAACAGACAACCCCTTTTGAATCTCTGTGAAGGTCCCTTAGAAACAAAACAATGTCCCTGTCAATGTCAATAGAGGATATCAACTGTCAAAGCTTCGGTCTCTTTACATATTTGAATGCTGAGGACAGCTCCATGAAGGCTAGGTGAATAAAGTCGGTGGGAGCTATGGTGTACTTGTTAAGGACCATAAACAGGTCTTAACATTGTTCCACTGTGGAACAACCTGGGCATATTGAACATCTGCTAAAATGTTGTATTCATCTGCCCAGGATATATGCCTATCCAGTACCATACTGGAAAATACTCTCAACATGGTTTACCCAATCATCCTCTGGGATATGGGCATCCAGTAGGTTGCTGTAATCTCCAGCTAAAAAGGGACTATTAATAATAAACACAAAGGAATGGTTAGTATTATTGTGGTAAGTAGTGGCGCCTCCAAAGTTCAATGTATTTCTTGATGGAACAATATTTGGAACGGTGCCACAGAATAGAGGAAAACCCACAAGCAATAAATACAAAGGATCTGTGCATACATTCTTTTGTTAATAGTATGAATACTGTACGTAATTGGAAAACCACAAAACAAAAAACACAATGGGAAATGTTGATTGAAGTATTCTTCCAGTTAAGATTTATTCTTGGTGCCCAGCCAACACGTGTTTCATCAGGGAGTTACCCTAGACTTCATCAGGGCTCCACCGGGCAGCTTATCTAAAGCGATGAACAAAGCTCTCTGCCGGTTTTACTTCCGTCCCGGCTGCAGTTAAATCCAGGCAATTTTACTAGCAAGAGACTATCTTTAAGACTGGTGAGTACCAGACTGCAGAGCGCAGAGTTTACCGCTCCCAAGTTCAAATGGCCAGACTACAGTCTACAGTATGTAATGCCATAAATCCACCCCTTAATGGAGGGCACCCTTCTCCTTCCCCAGCAAAAGGAGTGCATGTAGCTTACGCAGATTGGGTGGTGTGTCCTTAACATAGCCTAATAAGCCAAGGGTAGGGGATGGGACAACTGACATGCTAAGGATTTGATTCAGTGAGGTGAAAATCAGGGACCAGAATTCAGCAGTTTTGGGGCAATCCCATGCTACATGCACAAACGTGGCAGGAGTGTACCTGCAGCAGCAGCAGATATCATCTTTTCTAATCCCCATACGATAAAGACTCACAGGTGTTCTATAAAATCCATGCAAATATTTAAAATGAATCAATCACAGCTTATTGTTAGGAGAGAGTTCAGTGAGCTGTTCACAGCAGAAATCCCACTGGGCTGCAGTCAACGGAGTGGAGAGTTCGCTGTTCCAGTGTTGCAAGGATTAAGGTGTCACCCACGGGGCAGTCACCCACGGGGCAGTATTTTGCATGTATGTGTACAATCGTATAATGAGTTTACGAAGAGCTGGGGATCTCAACAAGTTCTCCAGTGCGGGTAGAGGCGGAGGAGCCAGCGGGAACCCCTCCCAAAGGGTGCAGCATGCCTTATGCAGTTTATGATATAAGAAGAGCTCTACAAATGGCACCGGTTGTCCCTCATCCGCTTCCGGGGGGCGGGGGGCTGAACGTGTCTCCCAGGTACAGGTTAGTGAAAGTTTAAAGTTTCATCTTTTGTGCAAGTGTCTTACTGACACCATCCTGATTGCAAGGCAGCATTAGGTTCTGCACCAGAGGCATGGAGGGGACATATAAAACTGGGATACCCGTTCTCTTATGCAACTCGTCCCATGCCCAACATAGTGTCCCAGAGGAGTCCACATCTCCACGTGGGCGACGTGACTTTTGGTAAAGTGCCACCTTGAGCAGGACAGGAGCCATTGCTACATGGGGTTGGAAGGGCATCGATGGTCCCAATTGTGCAAGAATTGAGCATGGGCACATAGTGCATACAGGTGCATGTCTGGGGCAACGAAGGCACCCTGTTTCAGCAGGAGTGTCAGCAGGTCCCAAGAGGTTCTGGCCTGTCCACACACCCACTCCAAGGAGACCAACTGCAACTTCAGGGTGTTAAAGAGGTGCCGCGTAGGAGATATTGGTGTATTAACAAATAAGTACAAAAACTTTGGTAAAATAACCATTTTAGCCTGTGCTGTCTTTCCGGCTAGAGACAATGGTAGCCCAGACCATACCCTAACCTTCTCCTCCAACCACGTAATAGCCGGTCCGTATTTTAAATTCCATCTGTTCCACCTCCTGTGTATCTCGACTTATCCAAACCCCCAAATATTTAACCGCCTCTACCTCCCATCTCAGGGGGAACTCAGACATAATCGGGGTGTACCATCAGTCAGCAGAAATATCACTGACTTGGCCCAGTTGATGAAGATACCAGCCAAATCTCCGAATTGGATAAGTTCTCCTCTGCATTGATAATGTATTGAGTCACATCATCTGCGTATAGGGAAATGAGTAGGCTCTGGGAACTGAGCCCTATACCTTGGGCTGTGTGATGTTGTCGGTTGCGGGCAGACAAGGGCTCCATCGCGATCGCAAAGAGCAAAGGAGATAGGGGGCACCCCTGCCTGGTACCTCGCGATAAGAAAGGGGTCAGAAAATAAGTCATTCACCATAATCCGGGCGCTGGGTAGAGTATACAACAGCTTAATTTGGTTAATGAAGAGCGGACTAAATCCCATGCGGCCTAAAATTGTAAACAGATATGGCCATTCGAGCATATCAAATGCCTTGGTGGCATCCAAAAACATAACCTCGTCTCGCACTGCCGGGTGTAAATAATGCAGCACCAAGAAGATTTTCCTCAAATTATGAGAGGTTGACCTCCCGGGAATGAACCCTGTCTGATCGGGGAGTGCAATGATGGGAAGCAGGGGCTGCAATCTGTTAGCAATCTGCTTGGCTAGTATTTTAACGTCCACATTTATCATTGATAGTAGTCGACTCCGCTTCTGGCATCCCAGGTTTTAGGAGCGTGATGATGATCACTTCCCTCATGGACTGAGGTAGCACTCCATCCTCCAGCGCTTCCTCGCATACTGCCAACAGCCAAAATGCTAGTTCCTTTACATAGGTTTTATAAAATGACGTAGTCAGGACATCAGGCCCAGGGGCCTTATCTAGCTGTAAACTTTTTATAACCTGGGCTACATCCTCTACTATGAACGGGAGATCCATATACTCTCTATAGTTGTTGTTGAACCAGATCAGTGCTAGTCAATCAAGAAAATTTTGCAGCCCTTCGGGGCAAGTATCCTGGGTAGTAGTGTATAAGTGAGAATAAAATGTAGAGAACTCGTCTAGAATTCCTACCTGGCCCCTGATACTGGCACCTTGTGGAGTTGGTATTTCGTGAATGAATGCTGTCGACTCTGAGGGTCGGATCATACCAGCTGCAGCCTGGTCCATCGCCTTTCCCATACCTCCGCACCTTAGCATGTTTCCCCAAGAACTTAACTTCATGTTGAGCCTCTTCGGCAAAGTCTAACAATTTGGATTTCAGGAGAGCCACGGTACAGGGTTCATTTGTGGAATAGAATTGCTCCTCAAGCTCCTTTATCTGGGTTTCCAAAGTTGCAATCATGCCACGGATAGCCTTTAATACTCCTACCTGCCTTGCAATACACTGACCTGTGATAACTACCTTGAGTGCCTCCCAAAGTGAGGCTTCAGTAGCCACGAGCCCGTATTGAGGGCAAAGTAGTCCGTAATGTCTGTCCGTATTTTCTCCTTAAAGGCTTTGTCAAGAAGGGCATGCGGCAGGAGGCGGCAGGAAAAAGTGCGGGAAGCGAGCCCCGGACCGACAGCTTTAATAAGCATGGGGCGCGCCAAATGTAAGATATCAGTGGTCCAAGCCACAACATCCCGGGAGACTAACCAGAAGTCCAGGCAGGACCAAGCACTGTGATGGTCGGAGATGCATGTGCCTTGCTTCACTAAGGGGTGTCTACTACGCCATATGTCAAGTAAATCCCCATCCAAGACTATGGCATTTAAGGCGGTGCTGGCAGCCGGGTGCAGGGGCAGAGCCGCACCTTTCCTGTCTATGTCATCATCCAGGATAACATTAGAATCCCCTCCCTACAATATTGTACTGCAACATGTCGCTCTAACTTTAATCCAATTTAGGGGGTGTCTACATCTGTGCCATATACTGCTACAACAACCGGGAAAACCCCTCCCAGCACTCCATGTATAAGGATATACCTCCCCTCGGGATCTCCATGTGCCTCACCCTCTGTCCACCTCTTTTCTGATAAGCACAGCCACTCCGCGGGCATAGTTAGAGTAAATAGAAGAGTACACATTCCCCCACCTATTATGCCTCAGCCTCTGCGATGGTGTTACATTTAAGTGTGTCTCCTGCAATAAACACACATCTATATTGTGTCTGGATAAATAAGCATGTATGAGTCTAGATTTCCGACTATCGTGCAGCCCTTTGATGTTCGTAATAAGAAAATTTAGCGATGCAGCTATACAGTACCCTAACTGAAGTGGTGTGAGCACTGAAGGCGTGTCAGCTCCCAATTACAGACTATGTATACTGACCAACAAGATGCAAACATACTGGCAATGAACAAAAAAACATTCCCTACCCACCACCCACCACACACTCCAACCCCCAATCAGGTTGTAGAATTCCCCCACAGAACAAACTCAAAGTCAAAAAGCCACACAGTGGTACAGGGAACCTTCCCATGGGGGCGCAGCGGCACCGGCAAACCTCCCTGTTCGCACAGGGTGGCCGGGTGTACTGCAGACTGTACAGGTCAATATCAATAATACTGAATCATGCAGAACAACAATTTATTGTGCAGTGCAGAACCCACAGCAGTGAAGCAGACAGCTCCTCCCCAGGTCAATATAATAGCAGTACAGTCACTCAGGCTTGTGAGCTATACAATACCCATGTCGGTCATTGTCACTGAGTTTGCTAGTTGCAGACGTCTTGGCTCCCCGGGTTTCTTTGTTTCGCTTCCGGCCAATATGTTTGGCAAACTTCAAAGCGGACTTCACATCTGTGTAGAAGTTGGCTGTGCCATCATATGAAACTTTCAGCTTGGCAGGATATAACAAGGAATAGGGGACCTGTTCCTGTAGCAGGATATGTTTGGCTGGGAGAAATGCATGTTTTGCCGCCTGTACAGCAGGGGTAAAGTACGGGTAGAAAGAAATAGTGTTTCCTTTGGGTGATACTTGACCCTTTTCTCTAGCCAGCCACAGGATAGTATCCCTGTCCTGATAGTTCAATAGATTTGCCAGGATTGCCCGAGGCATTGCCCCAACTGGGGGTTTCGGTCCTAAGGATCTATGTGCTCTCTCCATCACAAAGTCAGGGCATAGGTGAAGATCGAAAAGTTTGTGAAGTAGGTCTGCTACAAAGGTCTCCATTTTGGATACGGCAGTAATTTCTGGGATACCAGTAATGCATAGGTTGTTTCTATGTGACCTTGCCTCCAAATAGTCATTCTTAGCCCGGATAATTCCTAATAATTTGTCCATATTCCTTAGTTTCCACCTGGAACTCGTTAAATTCAGTGTGATGGTTTTCCAGGGCATCAAGGCGGGTCTCGTGTACAGTCACCTGGGTCTTGACCGAATCCAGTTGCGTAGTCAGGGTGTCCAGCTTCTAGTCTATGTTTCTCAGGCTGGAGCGCATCTCTAACATGAGGGTGCACAGGTCTTCACCTTGGTTTCCCACGAGCAGGTCTTGTTGTCCGTCTGCCTGCGCATCTGGGTTTGATTCAGTATGGCGCATAGCACGTTTGTTGTCAAAAGTAAGCTTTGGTTGCTTAGCGTCCTGTTTACACATGGTGTAGAGCAGGGGTCTCCAACCTTTCCTGTAGTGAGAGCTAATTCTGCTCAAGAAAAGTCCTGCCGAGCTACTAGCCTATTTTATCACTGTAAAATGCTGATGATATGTATTACCATTACACTATGTCCACCTTAAGAACGATTTATCAGTAGTCACCACCCACACATTGCAGATTAAGTTATCAGCAGAATGCTAGGAAAACGTTTTCAATATTAAATGCTTGCAATCAAGTAAAATTCAAATCATCACATGCTGTGTGCCACAAAGGGTACTACCAGAGCAGTAAGTCTCCCCAACTCAAATTGAATTATCATTCAGCTAACAAGTTTAAATGTGTTTTAGAATTGTAATATTTTTTCTTCATTAGCATATTCGTTTTTAAAAATACACATATGTTTCTATCAAAACCACTTTCCAATTTGAGCAATCAAACTCAATTTTCCAACAGAAAAAACTTTTCAGAAAATGCATAATTTTTTTCTTTAAAAATCAAATCAGTTTTCATTGTTAGAAAATACACAGTCCCTAAACATCAGCTTTTCGTGTTCAGTGAGTACCGATATGTACCAAATGCCTCTGATGAACAAATTCCGCTTCAAATACCCAGGAATTGGTATCATAGGCAATGCTTGCTCACCATAACACTATTAATGCATCTGTTATGCTAATAATGCCCACCATTAAACTCGGGCTACCACTGTGCCACAGCTGGATGCCCAACATATATCAGTTATGGACATTATTATGGGGGAAGCGGTTGCCACTCTGTCAGGAATGGCAAAAAGCAAGCCAGTCATGCTCTTAATATGTCAGTGATGGCAGCAAGTATGTAATTACTAGACTTGTATGCCCAAACTAGTCAAGGATGAAAATATTATGGCAATTGCAAGATTATACCATGAACTGGAACAATTGCGTCAGAGAGAATACTCTTATGATGGAGACCAGCATACATATTTGGCAGCCCTTGACACTAGGAGTAGCTTTAAGGAACCCACACTATTTATTAGGGAAGGACCCAATGTCACAAGCCCACACAAAAATGAATGTGATGCCTCTAATTTTCTCTGCCCTGGATGCATACTCTCTTCCCTCAGCTCTTTGGGTGATCATGATCCCAACCAACACATTTTCACTCTAGTACTTGCAGTCACACACTTTGGTGGGACAGCCCTGGTTACTGCCGACACTATTCTTTGATGTCACACACGGTGTGAATGATAGAGCAGGGCATATAACATGGCCAATCTCCTTCTTAGGTAGATTTAAAGTGGATAAAGAAGGTTCATGTGACAAACCCATAGGACAACGACGTAGCCTCCACATGCTTCAACACCCTCTGCATACTTCGCAAGACCTTTAAATGGATCCCCCTCGAATCCAGTCACCCATGCACTCACTACCGGAATGCCCTCTAAGCTGGAATCAACAAATATCTGCTCTACACACTCCAGACCGTCCAGAACGCTGCAGCCAGGCTTGCCCTCAGCATCCCATGACAATACCACATCACCCAGAACCAACAAGATCTCCACTGGCTCCCCTTCAAAAAAAGAGTGACCTTCAAGCTGCTCACACACACCTACAAAGCCCTCCACAACACCGGACCCCAATACCTCAACAAAAGAATCTCCTTCTATGCCTCCAAAAGAAACCTCCTCTCTGCTGACCAGGCCTTGGCCGAAATCACCTGCATCCACAGTGCCAGAACAGGAGGCAGATCCTTCTCCTACATCGCGGCCAAGACCTGGAACAAACTCCCCCTCAGCATCAGACGAAGCCCCACACTGAAAGCATTCAGACCTGATTGATTGATTGATAGGCCAACAGAGTGTGTGTATGAGTGTTATCAAGAGCACCTGCCATTGTTTGGCTGTCTGTAACTCTTACGGGTAATGAAACGAGCAGTGCTGCCTTCTTTAATATACACAGAATCCCTGAGATCCGATTGGTTTGGCTTCACCTCTGAGAGCTACTTTGAGGGTGCTGGTGAGCTACCAGTAGCTCCCGAGCTACTGGTTGGAGACGCCTGGAGTAGAGGCAGTTAGGAGGCACAGATTGCAAGGAGGGTCAGCCCGCACCCACGTCCAGTTGCCCCTCAATACCAGCACGAGCGTCTTTGGCCTTATCCATGTCTCTCTCTCCTTCAAGCGCCTCTTAATTCACCTAGCACTTTGTGCCACACATCAGCCCATCCCGGCCCACCAGTATTCACGCTTCCTCAGGGGTCCTTGCCAGGGCCTCGCCTCAGATGTTGGTCTCAGCCAGAGATTCACTCCACAGTTGGCAGATTTGTCCCCACCTTAGTCTCCTCCTCCCTTCCACCAATTTTAAAGTAATTCCTGGACCCTCCTTAATGAGCTTGTTTACTCAAGACTATCCTGTTGAAAAACAATCTGGATTGTGGTCACTGTATACACAAGCCTTAACTGAGAAATCCGAATCAGAAAAAAAGGTATAGAAAACAAGATAAAATCAATATTAGTCTCACACCCTCTCCCAATAAAAGTAGGAGCAATATCAGTTTTCCAGGAGGCAGCTTGATCATGGCAGATGTTATATTGAATTCTTGCAAGATAGTACTAAGTGCGGTACCCTGAGGTGTATGTTCCATAGGCAAGCAAGATTGTCACGCACAGCCGATGGCTTTCCCCACACCATGCCTAATGTCTCAACACATGTGAATATTAAAATCCCCGGTAAAACAAATGTTAATACTCCAGAGTACGGACCCCAGCTGGGTTATGTTACATTCTTCCAGGTGGGCGATTCCCGCATTGTAAACATTTAAGAGCAGGAGCTTTCTCTTTCCGCTGTATAATAGCATCACGTATAAAATGGAGGAGGCATGGATCAATGTAGCAGAGCTGCCGCAAACTGCTGCTGAAACAAAGGTAACAAGCCCCCTCCCCTTGGCTTAACCTAGCCTAGAGGTGGTAGCTGGCAGGAAGAACGTTTTATAGCCTTTCAGATGGTAACTATACTCTTCAGCCCATGTTTCCTGGAGGCAAATTACGTCACAGCGTTTAACAAAGAGTAACCATTTAGAGTCCTCAATCTTACTCGCAAGCCCTGCAATGTTACAGGATAGAAACTTACATCCTTCACACTCATTACGTCCCTGTTCCAAAGGCTGTGCCTTCCTCTGAGCTATGGGTGCATCAGGATCCTGGAGACCAGCAACTGTCGATCACAACCTTCCTTTTTTTTTAAAATAATTTTTTAGACATAAAATCCAGAACAAGAGAGAAAAACACAAAAAACTAAGGAATACATTACATGTCAATTTCAAACCTCCCCCCACTTGCTCTCTACTCGCCACCACCCTACACTATCCAACCCCCACCCTCATGATCCAAAAGAAAATTAAATTCATTCCTTAGAAGTACAACCAAGCTTACATTTAAATTTAAATACAAATAAAGTAAAAATAAAGATATCCCTACAAGACTTTCCAAAATCATTGTACTATCCTAAACTTGTTTCCATTGAGCCCATGTCCTCATTAATCCATATGATTACGGGTGCTCAGATTCCATAGCCTTTCCTTGCTGCCTTTTGACCCCTCCATTTGTCCACAGCTGTCTCCCACCGGTATACTGCTAATAATTTGGAAAGCCAGGAATGTACAGAAGGAGGATCCTGCTCTAACAAGGGGGTGGCCAAGCAGAGCACGAGCACAGCCATAGCTGGGAACATCAAAGGCCGGTTTGGCCCACTCATTTCCTGATTGTTTACTCCAAGAAAAATCACTGAGGGAGGGAGATCCAGTCCAAATCACAGCATCCTTCAGAGCTGTTCACCAATCTCAATTTGTAAAGAAGCGAGTTTAGGACATGTGGCTAACATATGCACACTATCCGCTGCTAAGTCTCCACATCGAGAGCAATGTACAGCGGAGACCCCCATTTAAAAATCTGTACTGGTGTCATATATAGTTTGAGCTAGGTTTTGAAGCATTGTACCTGCAGATTAACCAAAATAAATGCTGTCTGACTCAACAAGAGGAAGTCCTCACAATCCCCAGTCCCTGCTAGCAGGAGCTCCTGCCAGCGATTTGTAAGTTTTGATAAATCGTCTCCCATTTCTTTATTGAGTAGTTTATATATTGTGGACAACGTTGGCCGAGCCCTGAGATAAATATCCAATAAAGGTATTTTGCTACAACTAACTACTTTCTTCGTCAAGAAATCCCAAAGCTGTAAATATTTAAAACTGATTATTCCCAATCCCATATTTCCCTTTGATTGTTTCACATAGACAAAATCTGCTTATCTTCCATTAAATCCCCCCCGATATCTCACTCCTCTTTCAACCCAACATCTCATATATCCATCATTAATTATGGCTCGAAGTAATTCATTATGGGCCAGGGGAATATATCTGTGAACCCTTCCCATATTCAGTTTCTTTTGAACTGTGGTCCAGACCATGAAAGCTCCCAGCAATATCTTCAATGTAACCCTTTTAAAGTAAGCAAAGTCAATATGCCGCATAAGTTTCTATCCCATTTAATAATTCATATATAGAAACATTTGACCTTTACCTCATCTCACTGTTATCTCTTCCCAGCAGACCGGCCATTTGCTGTATAACTGCAGCTCAATAATACAATTGTAAGTTAGGAACTGCCCAACCCCCTTGGTCTCTTGGCAAAGTCATGTATTTTAATGCTCTCCTAGGGTTTTGCCCAGACCACAAGAATCTAGAGATCAGCTCATTTAAAGCTAAAAACCATGATTTGTGTATTTCTACTGGGATGGCTCTAAAAAAATATAGCATTTCTGGCAAAAATAACATATTAATAACATTGCCCCTACCTAACAGTGTGAGATGTAAATTATTTAGTCTAGTAAAAACTGCTTTGAATTTCCGCAATAATGACTCCAAATTAATATTAACAATTTTATCAACATTTGCCCAAATCCCTACCCCCAGGTATCACACGTGTTCTGAACTACTCGTACATCCTCCAAATCTATTTTATCGTTTATGACAATTTGTATTTTACTTTCATTAAGGTGGTACCCTGAAATATAACAAAGTGATTTGCCTCCATTTCTATCTCCACAAGGGCATCCCGTGGGTTAGGTGTAACTATTGCCAGGTTGTCTGCGTAGGCTAAAATCTTGCTATCCCCTCCTTCAGTGTATATAGCCTGGATCTTATCATTTTCCTCTATCTTCCTGATTAGAGGGTCAATAGAAAGGGCAAAAATAGAGGCGAGCAAGGGCAGCCCAGTCGTGTACCTCGTGTTATCTTAATTATGTTGGAGGTAGAGCCCATCATAGGAGTGGTGGACTCCTGATACATAGTTTGAATAGCTCGAATAAGCCCCTTACCCAGCTCCTTTCTCTCCACAATTGCCCATAAGAAAGGCTGTAATCTTAGTGGAATCGAATAGGGCAATAGGATCTGTTGTTCTTCGACCCAGAATAAATCTGTGTTGGTAAGGAGTGACTAGTTTCTTAATGACTGAGGCTAGCCTAGTAGCAAGAATTTTTGCATAGATCTTTGTGTCTCCACTAAGCAACGTAATTGGACAATATCAGCCCAATTCTGTAATAGGTTTGCCTTTTTTTCGGAAGCACAACTATATTAGCTAGTTTCTAAGATGTGGGGGCCTCCTCACCTAATAGTGCCCTTAAAAATATCTCTTCATAAGCTCCACTAGCAGTTCCATGAATTTCTTATAGAATTACCCCTGTATCAAGTCAGATCCAACAGATTTACCTGATGGTAAAGATTTGGTTGCTTTTCTTACCTCTTCCACACAAATAGGTGTTTCTAGCTTTTTTCTCTCTGCAGGGGAAAGTTGTTCCAAGGTTTGCCCGTTCAAGTATTCCTCTATTTCAATCTCCTCTATCTGGCAGTCCTCTGTTTAAAACTTCTGGTGACATTTTTGAAACACAGATAGCACAGCTACTGGTTTGATAACCAAACCAATGCTAGGGTCTCTAATTTCAGCGATTCGAGCTTGACCCACCATTTCTCTAGCACGGACTGCAAGCATGTGTCCTACACGTTTGTTACTCTTATATGCCCTGATTCGCCAAGACATGTACCTACCTGCCACTTTTTTTTATTGAAATCTCTGTAATTGATTAGGATTCCTCAGGATCTTCCCTATTAGAAATACCATCTATTAGGTGTTTTTCAGCCCTTCCCAGCTCCACATACAGTTCATGTAGCAGAGTCTTCTCTTTCTTTTGGGTCTCCCAACCGTATTTAGATGTTTGCCCCATAACACCAGCCTTAAGAATATCCCAGACTACATGTGTACTGGTGCTCCCCTGGTTCTCTTCAATAAACTGGGAATCCACATCCTCATGTGCTGTACATAGCCTCCCTCGCTGAGTGAAGCCCTACTGAATGTCCAACATGCCAGTAGAGATTTAATATGGATATTTATTTCCAGCACCAAAGCTTTGTGATCAGATATAACCACTGTTCTCTGGAACGTGCGCGCGTGCGCGTCTGCCCACTGAAGATGCCTTGAGCGGGCATTGTCTATTATTTTGCGTGCACACAGCACATCCCGGGAGTGGCAAGTGTCTGTGGGGTTCGGTAGGGCTCCCGTTCACCAGCAAGTGTGATTGACACTTGCTCAATTTCTTTCCTTAATAGTGCGTAGCTGCGGGGCTGATTGAGGGCTTTGTGAAAGTATTTGTGTTAAATTGTAGCGTTGTAATGTGCTGCAATTAACATAAATACTATTTCAAAGGCCCTCAATCAGCCCCGCAGCTACACACTATTAAGAACAGGAACACAGCAAATCTAAAGCAGGACGTGTGCTTTCAAACTCTGAAAGCACACGTCCTGTTTGAGACTCTGCATTTCTTTCCTTAATAGTGCTTTAGTGCGGGGTTGATTGAGGGCCTTTGTGAAAGTATTTGTGTTAATCACAGCGCCGTCATGTGCTGCAATTAGCATGAATGCTTTCTGAAAGGCCCCACAATCAGCCCCGCAGCTGTGCCCTATTAATAAAAGAAATACAGAGTCTTGAACAGGACGTGTGCTTTCAGAGTCTGAAAGCACACGTCCAGCTTTAGACTCTGCATTTCTTTTATTAATAGGGCACAGCTGCGGGGCTGATTGTGGGGGCTTTGAAATAGTATTCATGTTAATTGAAGCGAACATGTGGGCTGCAATTAACGTGAATACTATCTCCAGGAGGTAAGGGAACTTTTGTGCTTTTTGCTCTTCCACCCTGCATCTGGTTTACTTTCGAGCGAGCTGTGGGTCCGCACTCTGATGTTTGCTAGTCACATTTACAGGCAGGGAGTTCTCAGGGAAGCCACCTGCTCTCTGGGAGATCTGGCAGTTCCCGTGCTCTGCGAGAGTTTGGGGGGGTTTGGGGGATGGAGCAGTGCAGCTTGGTGGTCTTGTGTTTTGGACCTCTAAGGGGAGAGGGGGGCAGGGTACCTGTAAAGTGGCACCTGCCTGTCTGTGCAGTGTGCTGGGGTACGCCTGCTATACATACAGTCTGTGGGGAGGCAGACATCTGGAGGCAGCCACTGAGCCAGAGCCCCTGCCAACCCGCCCCTCCACCAAAAGGCCAGAGCTGCTGCCAGGTCCGAATTCCATGGAATGTGATGGGGCCACACACGCTCGAGGCATGTTTTAGACAAGCCTGTTCAGCCTTAGGGAAATGCATTTATCACGAGAACAGGTAAAGGACTGGCCTCGGTGTATATTATGTGAGTGAGAGTGTGTAAATTTGCATGCCTGTGTACATGTGTCTGAGTGTACCTCTGTATGACTGTGTTTTCCGGTGCGTGTGTGTGCACGTGCGTGTGAGTGAATATATATGTGTGCTTGTGTGAACATGTCCATGTGAATGTCTATTATGTGTGTGCCTTTCTCCCCCTCTTCCAGGATGCACTGTTTCCTCTCACTTTTTAAGGTAAATTTTTATTCAGTGTCCTATTAATCCCCTTACTGCCTGCAATGAATACCTGCTTTTTCTCATCCTTTCTATAGCCCTCCTCTCCTTTGCTCCGTTCTCTCTAACTATCCTTCTTCCCATGCATGCCTCCAATGCCTCTTTCCCAACACCATCGTCCCTGTCCATCTCCCATAAACCCCCTTCTTATTCCTCCTTCCTGTTTCTTCAGCCTCCGAGTGAGGCTCGCAGTGGAAGACTAATAGGTGCAATTTTTGTGGGGCTGTGAACATACACCACACCTCAATTTCATGCCTTGCACATGAACCCCCGTTCCACTCACTCCATCCTCCGCCTCCAGTGCACCTCACCCAGCTGCTCTTAGGCCCCCACCCCTCCCAGAAGAGGTGCTTCCTAGCCCACAGTGAAGGGACAGCCTGGCTCCTGGCACTCTGTGAACAGGACTGGCAACAGAGGTGGTTCGTGCCCGTGGACACCGGATCAGCCTCAGCCTCTGGGTGGGCACATGTGAGGGGCATGGGAGCGATTTGTGGCACTCTGTTCTTTCTACCAAGTTTATGTAGCGCTGAGCTAATCCTTAAAGATCGATCCCTAATGTACGCTACATGCACCCAAATGTCTCAGAAGCTCTAACGGGGAAAGAAAGCCTTCATTCTATGTGGGGTAAACAGGGGTGAGGATGCCCTGTTTCGAAGTTTCACCCTAGGCTACAGCTGTTGTACCTACACAATGACACCAATTATTACACTTAAATACTCAACCCTTCTTTTCAGTGAGAGGATTTCGGACTCATGCACCTATCAAGTGATTTACTGTCAGCTCATTAACTCAAGAGGTCCCTGAACCGCTCGACCCCACCCGGACCCTCCAAGGTGCAAACAAGTCATGTGTCCATGTGAGGGGTGGTGGGGAGCTCCGCTCCTTCATGTAGGGTGTTCCATCCAGGGTGGGGGTTTGGAGGGTCTAGTCTGGGAAGTCCGCCCTCACCTTCCTCTGCTGTTTCATGTCGAGCCACTGCCCATTCTGTGCAACCATCAGATCAACACGTTATGTATCTTCTTCACGTGCCAGCTAGGGCGGGGTGCACGGTAACTGTCTGATGGCGATGCTTCCTTGTCCACTCAACAACATCCCATTCTGGGACACAATAACAATTTCTGTCACATGAGAAAGGTATTGTTTTGCTTTGTAATAACACACATCATTGACACAAATCGGTAATCTGCTAGCCAGGTGCATTTCGTTATACTTTGACCCCCACACCACGTCCTACCCTCCAATACTCCCCCAATGTTATGAAGCTCCGAGGTTACACTGAATAAGCAGCTACCTATGTTATATGACTTCTCTTCATTAATGTAATAACTGCACTTTCATAATTGCTTTATTAACCCTCTTGTTTTCTCAAAGTTAATTGAAAATGCACAATTTGCCCACTCTTTTCTCAAAATGTTTTAGTCTTTAAAAGTAATTCCAAATGAAAGGCAAAGGGAACCTACCTGAAAACAACAGAGGAGTTGTTGTAATAAAGGTGGTATTAACAGCTGCTTGGGGGGGGGGGGGGTGTATCCGCACACATCCCGACCGGGTCCTGTGAGAATATCTGTGCAGTGTGTGCCCTGCTTGTCCTGTGCAACCCCCTCCTTCACCAGACAACAACAACTCTGTGATGACTCGGAGTTCCTATTCAGCTCTGGGCATGGAGGTTTCAGAGAGAGGCTGGTCTTATCTGCCAGAGAAGGATAGCTCCTCAAAGTGCAGGTGGTGCATAGGTGTCCCGGAAATGGGAACATTACTGTATTTATGTCAGGGGCAGAGCTACCAGAGGTGCAGCAGGTGCAGTGATACCAGCACACAGCTGTGGGTGTTATTTTAATCTTTACATTGGGACCCCCGCACACTTCCTCGTGAATGTCTCGCCGTCTCCTGTGACTGTGCACCCTGGCGATAAAGGATGCCCAGCAAAAAGGGGGTGGGGAGGACGCAAAGCACTGAGATTGACAGACACACACACACCACAAGTGCAGTGGAGTGGCAGGTTGAAAGTGCCTTGTCTGGGATCTGTGGGTGGGAGCATGAGACATCAGACCTTACTCTCAGCTCCTCTGCTTTAATCCTATAAATTCCGATTGTCTCAATGCAACACACCTGTGTTGCTAACAGCCTCGGCCATAGTGAGGAGTCACATGCAGCACCGCTGAGCAGGCAGCTCTGGACCTTCAGCATAATGTAGACACACAGCAACAAACAAGCTGCACATGTGCAGTGCTTTAGTTCTGCTGTATATCCCCTTCCCCAGTCTGCTAAGGCATTGTACTGAGCATAGACGAAACCCGACATTCAGACATTCCTCTGCATGCACATATTGTTGTACAATGCTTTACAAATCTGCATATCCCCCTCAGCATTCCTGAGGATGCACATATTTTTGTATTTAAAGTTGAACCTTTCTTTACAAACCTGCATTCCCCTCATCGTTCCTGTGCACGCAGGAGCCCTTACATTGGAAGCCTGCTTTGCGAGATTACCTGGTCACACCTGAGCTGCTGACGGTGCACAGCCTGTGGGCGTGAGCCGCACCCTCCCTCTTCTTAGGTTGGACCTGGGATCTGTATGTGAGGAAATGCACCGTCTTTTCATTTTTTTAAGCAAATGTTTGGAGTGATATTTAGCACCCACACGTGCAGTCTGGTTACTGGCGCACATACCTTGGTTGCAGCGCACAAAGACCTTACACTACCACACACAGAGGAAAACAATGAGAGGGAACATTGGATATAACTCTCAGATATTTATATATTTTGCTCCCTGCAGCAGCTCTTGTGACACAAAGAAGTAATCCAATCGTGCATGTAGTTGATGTGGGTCATAAAATACATGAAATCTGGGTAGTTAGATTCTTGCTTTGCCCAAACATCCGACACCATGAAGATGCCTTAACTGTGTCAAAGACTTGTAAACTTTGGGTTTGTGACCTTGATATCTAACCCCCATTTGGTTAGAGGTTTTAAAGCTCATATTGATATTGAAATCCCCACAGATGATAAGTGGCTGGGGCCACCCGACTAATTCCACATTCAGCCAATGCTCGATCATTTAAGGCAGCGCCATTGACCGATCAAAGTGTAAACACATTATTATCTAAACAACATTGAGTGATTACCCATCTTCCCATTAAATCGAAGCTAGATCGTGAAGACCTAGCTAGTCCCTTTCATGCCATTACTGACACCCCTCTTGCCCTTGTGTTCTGCATAGTGCTAGAAATCAATTGGTATCCTGCCAGCTCCACAACCTCCCACCTACTGGCTTCAATATGTGTTTTCCTGAAGGCAGATAATATCAGCCTTCAATATTTGGACGTCCAAGCTAACTATCCATCTCTTTTGAGGGTTATTTAATTCTCAGATATTATTTGAAGCTATTCTGAACTTACCCATCAGTAAATAATTGAAATTTAGTTGCCATGTGGCATAACCATACCAATTTAGAAATGCTTCCCATCACTATCCCTAAAGCCTGCCCATGTATTTTGTTTTGGATCCCCTCCCTCCCCCCTCCCAACCCCACTCAAAAAGGCAAAAACGGTCTGTAGACCCTTGTGATACCTCCTGCATTCCGCTGTGCCCCTAACCGCTCCCCGTCTAATTTTAACCCAAAAAAAGAAATAAAAGAACCCAAAACAAAAGAGTAGAATAATCCACTTAAAACATATGTCCCCCAAACATCCTGTCTGCAGAAAACATAACGAGAAAGTTCAGTCCTTGCATTGTTCTCTTATCCAGGTAAAAGTTCCTGCATATACTCCTGGGCTTGTATCTCTGCGGTAAATACCCTCATTGTGCCTTTACAGATGACCTTGAGTCAGGCATGATTCATCAGAAAGACCTCGCAGCCCAGCTTCTGGAAGGGAGAGATTAGCTAACGGAGCCTCCATCTTCTCTCCACCGTCATGTGGCAAAAATCCGGTGATACAAAGAAGGAGTGCCCCTCAGCTGCTAGCCTTGGATCAGGTCTAGCTTTCTCAAATATTGCCTGACAAAGGAAGAAATTCCTGAAAGATATAAGAATAGCTCTGGGTCTCTCACTTTGGCCTGCTCTCTTTTTCCTCATCAGAGGGAATCTATGCACCCTCTGCACCTCTGAATCCCAGTTCCAATGAGCAAGTTCTGGGAAGGGCCCCTTGAATTGTCTTATAACAAAGCCATGTATATCCTCCCATTCCATATTGTCTTTGATGCCTAAAAGTCACAGGTTATTTCTCTGTTGCCTCTTCTGCTCATATTGAGTTTCCATCTGATCTGCTTGAGTATAGAATAGATTACCCCCATGAAAGGAGGAGATTCCGTCTTATTTTTAGGTTCCATCAGGGACTCAGGAGCATCATGTTTAATACCATTTGCACCTTCCTCATTGGTTAATATCCCGAAATGAGTGGTGGAGTAATCCCATGTTAGCTGATTTATCTGGCTGTTTTATTTATTTATTATTTATTTATTTTGGAGTTTTATATAGCGCTGGCCAGACCCGAAGGTATCGGAGCACTTTACAACATTTGTCAAATAACCGTTGAGTAAGCAAAGAGTGGGACAGTAGACACATTGTTCAGCGATGGGTCATGTATCAATGGAAGTCCTGTTGCAAATAATGCAGTTATCATGGAGGAGGTTATATTGCGGGCAAGGGTAAGATGCTGTAGGAGTTGGTCTTATCGTAGTGCCTAGATCCTCAGTAGGTGGCGGATCTGCCTTTGTATGACCATTGTCATTTCATGAGAGCTGGATTGAGGAGGAGCACTTTGAGCTGACTTTTGAATTCTTTGAAGGAGGTGTTCGTCCTGACATGAATGGGGATGGCATTCCAAATTCTGGGAGCACTTCTAGAGAAAGATCGAGATAAGGTCTTTTGTTTATGGGTTTTCGGGGGATGAGTAGCATAGTGTTGGTGCTCCTAAGATTTCTAGTTTGTCCTGCATTTTTGAGTTTGGCGGCTAGATAGGTGGATTTGCCGGTGTGCCGAGCTTTGTGGGTGAGTCAGGTAGTTCTGAAGGTAGCACACAGTTTAATTTGGAGCCAGTTGAGCTCTTTGAGAGGGGGAGAGATGTGTTCATATTTCTTCACTCCCGTCACCATTCTGGCTGCTGCATTTAGGGTAGCTCTAAGAGGAGCAAGATGTAGTTTGGCTGTGCCTGTGAGGGTGGCGTTCCCATAGTCTAGTCTGGATAGCACAAGGGATTGCGTGACTTGCTTGAGGTCCTTTTGAGGGATGAAGGGTTTGATCTTTTTTAGTAGTTTTAAGTTGAAGAAGGCACATCTTGCATTGTTCATGATGTGTTTGACCATGTCAAGGTAGGGGTCTAAAGTTATTCCCAGTGACTTCACCGAGTCAGCCGGGATGAGAGTGCAGTTGAGAGCATCAATAGACTTTAACCATTCCGTGATTCGAGGGGTCTGCTTTTTGTTGGCTATGAGGAGGATTTCCGTTTTTTCTTGGTTGAGTTTCAGATGGTTATGGGACAGACATTTTTGGACTTCTATTAGGGTGACGTTAAGTCTTTGTATGTCCGCTATAGAAGAGGTTTTGAGGTAGATCTGGGTGTCGTTGGCGTAGAGATGGAAGGGAATGTTGGCTTTTTTGAGGATGATAGTGAGTGGCTCCATGTAAATGTTGAACAGTGCGGGTGAGCAAACTGAGCCGTGAGGAACGCCTCTGGATATTGGGTGTAGGTCGGATGTGAGGTTTTTATTCTTTGAGAGCGGTTTTTCAGGAAGGAGGTGAACCATTGTAAGAACAACCCTTTCTGCTCCCACTCTTTCTCGGAGTACGTTGAGGAGTAGACTGTGGTCGACCGTGTCAAAGGCCGCCAAAAGGTCTAGGAGTATAAGTAGACAACATCGGTCTGAGTCCAGTGATTTGTGGATGTCGTCAATGACATTCATGATGGCAGTCTCGGTGCTGCATCCTTTTCTAAAGCCCGATTGGTGAGGGTCTAGGAGATTGTTGTTGTCCATATGATGGGAAAGTTGGCAGAGAACACATTTTTCTAGTAGTTTTGCTAGGAATGGGAGATTGGAGATCAGTCTGAAATTGTTGAGGTCATTCGGGTCAGCGCCTGCTTTTTTCAGTAATTGTGTTACCTGACCGATTTTGAGGCAGTCAGGTATGGTTCCTATTTCCACGGAACTATTTATGATCTCTGACCAGCGTGCTTCTAGAGAGAGTTTGAGATTTTTAGCCAGTTGCGCGGGGAGAGGGTCCTCAATGTGTGATGAAGGCTTGGACCGGTGGTCAGTTCAATATTTTCAGTTTCAGTGACGGGTTTGAATGTTCCCCAGTTATTTGTGGAATGCCTTAGTGGGTTCATTACATCTTTGTCAAGTAGCTGGTCTTCGTTGGTAGGACTGAGGTGATCCTTGAGTGAGAGTTCAATCTTTGATATTTTTTCATTGAAGAAATTGGCTAATTTGTTAAATAGGTCTTTGGAGGCCGGAATTGTGGAAGGTGATGGTTTGGATGTTTGTTGTCTGATGATGTTGAAGAAAGCTTTTGGTAGATTTTTAGCATTGTTGAGTACACCGCAGAAGAAGGTGAATTTTTCATTTATGATGTGCTTTTTATAGCTTCTACGTTCCTTCTTGAGTTGGTCTAGGTGTGTAATCAAAGGATTGCTGCTCCAACGTCTTTCTGTGGCTCTTTCCAGGTTGAGGTCAGTGTTGAACCACAATCTCGATTGGATGGTCTTTTTTGTTTCAGGGGAGCTATTTGGTCCAGCATGTCGGTTAGAGCTGCATTGTATTGTGAGGTGAGTTCTGTTGTGGACCAGTTGCCTGCGGTGGAGGAGGGTAGTGTACTTAGCCTTTCTTCTAGTACCTCGATGGGGATCTGTCTCAGGTTTCTTGTCCAGTGGAAGTGCTTGTTTGTGCAGGCTGGTCGATGTGACTTTTGATTGAAATGAAAAAGAATGAGATGGTGGTCTGACAAGTCCACAGGGAGGGTACAGTCTATGGTGATTGCATCTTCGTGGGCTATGATGGCATCGAAAATTGAGCCTTTGTTGTGTGTTTGTTCGGTGCAATGTTGGGTCAAATTGTTATTGGGAGGAGCTCATTTAACCTGATGCGTGCGGGCGGAATTCCGCTCGTACGCTGAGAATTTGTAAAGTGCATGTTACATGACGAGCTGGGCTCGTCATGAGCGTGCGAGGATGCTACCTCATGACGAGCCCAGCTCGTCATCAGCGTCGAAGGGGTTAAGGATTGTATCCAAGGGTTCTGTACCTCATTCCAGTGGAGGTTTAGGTCTCCTAGAATTATGTAGCTTGTGTCTGATAGTGAGCAGTGTGAGATCAGGTCTGTCAGATGTTCACCAAAAGTAGGAGTGTTGCTGGGTGGGTGGTAGAGGAGATGACAGTGAAGCATTTTGTTGTCTGCGGTCTTGATGGTGGCTGTTAGGTATTCCACTGTATTGTATTTGAAGTAGTCCGTTTCTGTTATGGAGATGTTCTTTTTATGAATGATAGTGGTCCCCCACCTCGCTGCTTTTTTCTGTCCATGTTTATGATTGAGAACCCCGGCGGTACTAGCATATCGAGGATGGGGGGTGATGATTTGTTTAAGCAAGTTTCTGTGATGAACATGATGTCAATGTCGTGTGTTAGGATGTTTTCTGCCAGTTTGGTTGCGTGTTTGTTCGCAGATCTGCAGTTAATGAGCGTGCAGTTAGTCGCCCTCTCATCGTTGTGTTGTTCCCTTGGTAGGGCCATAGGAATATTGGCGAGGTACGCTGGCGGTCTCACTGTTATTGGCGTGCTATGTTCTCTACCAAGTCCAGTGATTACTTGGATTATGGCCAAGGGAATGTTAGTGAGGTGAGCTTGAGGTCTCACTGTTCTTGGTGCGGTATGTTCTCTGCCAAATCCAGTGATTACTTGTATGACAGAACTGGGGGCACCTGGTGGAGCAGCTTCATAGGATTCAGCGATATTCTTCGCCTCTTGGCTGGACATTGCATTGCTCGTCCTGTTGGGTCTATGATGATGGATTCTATGGTGTATAGTCTTCCATCTTAGTTGTTTTACCGTGTGGTGGTCTGTGTGTTTGTTGGTAGTATCTCTGTGTGTAGGGGGTGGGCATTGGGTGGTGGAGGTGGGTTGTGTAGATAGGATTTTATTAATACCCTGTATGACTATATCTAGCTGGAATTCCAGTTGTGCCAATCTTTGGTCTGAGCTCATGGAGGTGGGGGTGGGGGGGTTTGGACTCTGTGTGACCCGGGTTTGGTTATCTCTGTATGGGAGATGCTTGGTTGGGTTCAGGGATGGGAGGAGCTTAACAGTGCGGGTGAGGCTCCCAGAACTTCTAGTGGCTGTGTGATGTTTGGGGAAAATCATGGGGGTGGGTTGTGAAAGGTTGTTACGGGAATTGTGTGGCGCTTTCATAGGTTTATGTGCAGAGAAGTGCAGAGAAGTGGTTTGGAGCTGTTGTCTGCTGGTTCCTTGGTTGCTGAAGGGGAGTATAGGGAGAGGGGGCGACAGTATAAGAGTTGTAATGTAGCATCTTGTGCAGGCCTTGTGTAAGGCGCGTTTCATATGGATGAGTTGTGTGAGTGTAGAGGGAGTTGGATGGGGTGGTGAGGCTGGGTGTAGATGGGTCGGAGTGGTGGGTTTCAGTTGAGGGGGTATTTTGATAGTTTTCCAGGGACGGCTGGCTCTGGGTTGTTTTCGAGTGGGATATGTGAGTGAAGGCGATGCGTATCATGGGGAAGAGTGAGTCGAATGTCTCTAGGTTTTCATTGTTGGCTTGGAGCAGGACTGTTCCATTGCTGTAAATGGTCACAAAGGTGTTGCTGTTGCGTGTGTGTATGTTAGGGATTGTGAACGTGAGTTTGCAGCTGTGAGGGGTGCTAATTAGTTTAGAGATGTGGAGGTGGGATTTGAGAGTGTAAATCCATCGCGCCGGATTTTGGGTGTGGAAAATAAGGTCCCTTTTCTGCATGCCTTTTGTGCAGCAGTGGTAAATGTCTGCAATTAGAGTTTCTTGGTGTTGTCCGATCAGCCTGTGTTTAAAGTTTCTTTTTGCTTTAGGAGAGAGGTTGGGGGGAAAGATGATGGAGAATGAGTTCTGGCCATGGGGTTACAAGTCATGTGTTGAGTTGGTTCGAATGGGGGTTAGACTGTCCTGTGATTTATTTGTTCTGTTGTGCGGGTGCATTGTTGTATAGGGTGGCATGTTCTTTTTAGACAGTATTCTAACCGTAACTGGCTGTTGCTTGTGTTCGATTCGTTCGGGATGTCAAGGGGATTGGTTGGGCCTCTCTCTTGGTAACCTTGTTGGTCGCCAGCTTAGAGTAATGAACTGAGAGTTTGCCTGCTTTCAGGACCGCAGTGTTACAGTTTCTTGGAGACTGTGCTATAGTGGATGTTGTAGTAGAAGTAGAAATTAGGTAGTGATTTCCATTTCCATAGTGCCTCTCCATTTCGTGCGACTAGGTACACACCTTTTAGTGTCGAGCCTCAGGAGAGGGATGCAACTATCCTCCCCTGTGACTTCAGGATACCTGCCCTCGCTTTCCCTGTTATTAGTACGTTCCGACTTTTCTGTCAGAGAATAGAATTTATCACCATCTGGACTCCCTGTGATCTTGCCACCAATATGAGTGCTGACAATAGGATTAGGATCAAGAGAGCTCATCCCACTTTGAGCATTCTACACCATGGAGCTTGCTTGCGGGCAATTATTATCCCCCTTCCTTAACACGAAATCAGTAGCAATGTTTGGGCCAATACAAATGGTGTTTACATAAGCCAAGTTTGTTACAGGTGTTTCTGTCAATTTTATACCAGGGGACAGCAAAAGTGAAGCCGGGTTTACTGCTATTGGAAGTTTATCGGCAGTCCCCCTTCACTTTTCCAGTTCTTTGCAGCTTTTCAATGTCTTACTATTAGTTTTACCTTTGGTTGTTGATTTCATCTGTGCTCCACTAAGCCCCCGACCGGAGAACATCCTGGGAAATGTGAGCTGTTTAGTTCTGGTTGCGGGGTCGACAGGATGCTGCTCTCTGCTAGGCGTTTTGTCACCTATCTCCTCCCCCTTTGGGCCCAGCGTGTGACCAGCTTTTCCATTTTTCCCTGCAGCCGCCTTCCTGATTGCTGGGTTCCCTTTTGTCCCAGCTGCTGTGCCTTCCTTCAATGGTGGCTTCGCTGTAGACGGAATATACGGCTTTGGCTTTACCACGACCCTCCGGTTGGCAAAAGGAGTCCACAGAGTGCTCCGGGGACAAGGTACCCTTTCTGTTTAAGTCCGAAAGCGGTGAGGAGGAATTCTTTTACTGCCCGTGCTATCAGAGCTGTGATTGTCTGTTCTGACCTGATCTGGTATTTATTTGCCGCTTAAGATATTTATGGGGTATACAGGTGAATTTTTACTATTGTGTCATTTTCTAATCCCTTAATCCAGGTTCAATTGTTACTGGGTTTCTCTGCGGCGAGCGGCTTCTGAAAGCGTTCATGCAGCCGCCATCTTCCCACCGGCACTCTGTCAATCACAACCTTCCAATGAACTCAGGGGAGGGGACCTGTTTACTAAGACTACTCCTATGGTTGCCTCCAATTGACTCTTGTGGCCCACTTCTTGATGGCGCTTCTATTGGTACCCTGTTTGATACCTTCTGGTCCTATAAAAATAGCCCAGTGGGAGTGCCACAATTGTTGAGTTCCTACACATGTAGTTGGTTTGCGCAACTGTTCTTAAAATTTTGTTTACCATGAAGGAGTTATTAAAATTGATGTCAGTGACCCTCCCCCTACAAGTAACTTGTCAGGCCAAAGGTTCCCTACTGGTCAAGAGTGGTACTATCATATCAGGGCGGGGTTTAGCTACAACAGGACTTGACCTCTTCATTACAGTCTCAGCTCTAGCGCCAATCCGCATGCCATTACCACAGGGACTGTTGGCCGTGGCCATGGTCTTTGGGGTAGGGGGCTTTATAAGAGGAGCAGTATGCCCCCTTTGCAGCGTGGCAGTCAGTATAGATAAGTTGTTTTCCAGCGCAGATAATCAAAGTAAAATAGGATCTAATTTGGAGGCCAATTCTGACAACATGGCTGCTTTGAATTTCAAATAAGATAGTATCAGAGTTTGGCCCTGCGTGGGGCACTGCTAAATTTATGCCCCCCATTCCTTTTTCCGCTCCAGGGGGTCACACCAGCACTTGCCCTAGAAGCTGTAAACTGAGCGTTATCCTGTGAGGAGGTATCAGGCATAAAAAGTCAAGTAGCCCTAAGCCGATCTTATGCCATGTCCATCAGTCTGACATGTAGTGCATGTGCCTGTACTAGGGATCCTTCTAGTGAGGCTGCAGAAGGACCCATGGGTGGGGTGGATGGGTGAATGGCACAAACGCCTGGTGGCCAATTTAATCTTCTTATTCAAGACCCCAACTGCTTGCTGCAAGAAAGAGTCCATAGTGCTCACCTTATTCTACGGATCTTTAGATGTGGATCCTGCCACTCCCTTATGTTCTCCCCTTATGGAGATGCTTACATCCAAGAGTACCCTGCCAGACCCAACAGGCTCCAAAAGCTACCAGGTTAATTTAAAGTGGGAAATAAGATTATCACCGTCCACAAGATCCTCAGACACATCAGTAACTGCTAATAAAAGGAAGGGTAAAGCTAAAAGGTTCAACACAGAGTCCGCACTCTGGATTAAAAGGAAGACCGGAATCTTACCTATAAAATCAACCATGTGCGAGTCCAGGCCCAGGTGCGAAAACCAAGAATCAAAGTAGCCTTCAGTTAATCTGAATCAGCAGGCCATATCCAAGTTCCAAGGTAAAGGGGAGATCAAAAGTAAGAGCCAAGAGGGGGGGCCCAGCCCAGCCTCCTTTGGGCTCTGACAGACACGGATGGGCCGACACTTGTCCCGGGCTTCAACCGGGCATAGCCCGCATGCGTCCTGCACCACGGAATATAAACAGCACCTTTACGGTACGCAGCACGGGTCAGCTGGGGACACTGGAAGTGCAAGTCCTGGCAGCTAACCGCAAACAGCATAATGAAATTACAAGAAATCATGGATTTGTATCTCATTTTTAGCACCAAAAACTGTATTATTGGGTAAGCACTTTTTAAAAATAGCAGTTATGAAGAAAACAGGTAAATATATTTATATTGTCTTTAAAGAGGTAATGTTACCCTACGGGAAAAACACATCTACTGCATGCAGGACCTTCTTCACTTCAGATCAGTAGAATTTGCTTTCAATGGTGCCAACTTACATGCTTTAAGGGGAGTGAAAGGTGGTAGCCTATGGGCTATTTACCCTGCAGTCACTACATTCCCTATAAACCAATTTCTGTGGGAAGTGGGCATAACCCTATCCCAGGGTTCCTAATTCTGCCATTAGCAAGATGGTGAAAATGTCCTAAAGGGGGGCACATCAGCCAGGTCATCTCAGGTGTCTAACTGCCCTGGCAGTGCACCATGCTCCCTGTGTATCTAATTTAACTCATGTCCTTGTATCAAATGGGCCAAGGACAAGGGGTAGGCATTTCCCAGTTCTGGGGATGCCGTAATCACCTATCAACGGTGGCAGAGGCCTTCTAAGCGTCCTGCCTTATTATGCTGATTACTGAGCCAACCTGCTAGGAGGAGGTGACAACACTTCCAGACAGAGCAGGAATTGTTTCAGCATTCAGGGTGCACAGGCTCTCACCTACAGGGGGTGAGAAACCTCTCTATAGTGGCAGATTGATCTACACTAGTCAGCCAGCACACTAAAGACCTTTAGGTTTTATGGGTTACCTCTAAAGTGCCCTCTGGTTGCATGCTTTAATAAATCCACCACTGGAATCAGTGTGGGTTTATTAATACAAAGTATTTAATATCAAACTCCATAGATTTCATTGAAACCATCATGTGCCTTGGGAAAAAGTTTATCAGTGCCTAGCACATGTACTGAAAATAGCAATCCTGTTCACTGGTGACATCAAAGAATTGGCTTGGAAACCGCAGGTGAATATCTTCTCATTCGGAAATGTCCCCACATGTAGCATAGTGCACCTTGCATTAGGGCTGTAAGGCCTGCTGTAGGGGTAGCTTACTATATAGGAATTCAGTGTCCGCAGGCATGGCAGACATTGATGTGTGTATGACAAACAGGTATTTGTGTGTCCTGGGAGGCTTGGAGACCTGCAAGGGTTTGCTCCCTAACCTGCATGTATATCACAAATAAAAACCCTCAGGTTTATGAAGCCAAGAAAAACTGTCTTAGTGTGTGACCTAGCTATAGGAGGGTGTCCCTTCTACGGGACGAAATCCCTCTCCCACCAGAAGGTGGACTGCTCCATCATTTGGATTCTTCTTGTGCTGTGATTCCTAGTCAGAAATGCAAAAACAACACTTGATGGACAGAATGCAGAACAATGTCATACATTCAACCCAGTACAGTGATCTGGGTCTAAATCCATTGTTTTTTTGCTCACCACACAACCTCAGTTCAGACATGGCCATATGTAAATCAGCCTTGACTCTGTGCCTCATGGGAACAGTCCAGCCCGAACTGCCTAACCATGTCTTCCATGGACCAGAATCAAGCATCCTGTATGTTTGGATTTTATATGTATGTTTAGATTTATATAGCGCTTATAACCCAGGGGTCTCTAAGCGCTTTGCCTTGGGAACCTGTCCTGGCTTTTCCCTGTGAGATAGCCCCTACAGGGCATCCCCAAGGTGAAAGCCAGGCATCCCGCCGCGGGGGGCCGTTGTGGAGATTAAGCAAGCTTAATGCCCAGAGTTGCAGAGTGTGAACCCATGATTAGGTCAGGCACCGAAGCGAGAATTATCGAGTCTGTGGACATTTGAGCTCGAGACCCTGCCGCGTCGGGAATTGAACCCTGGTCCCGGGTCTGACCTCTGCTTCAGGGTCTACCTGCTCTAACCAGTGAGCCACACTTCTCCACATAAGGTCCTAGGACCGGTTTCTGGCTTGACTCCAGTGGCGTAGAGAGCATGGGACTCACGTCTGAGCATACCCGTCCCACTCGGGGTGACAAATGCAAAAACAACAGTTGATGGACAGAATGCAAATCAGCCTTGACCATGTGCCTCATGGGAACCATCCAGCCTGAACTGCCAAGCCTTGACCCTGAAGAAAGTCCCTTAATTAAGTCTTTCTATACTACTCTGAGCAAAAGCGAATATGAGTGATTGAGCAAAACTTTCTAGCTCTGTCACCACAGTTCCTCAGGGGCCAGGGTTGTCATGTCCAGTAGTTGCAGAACTGTTCACTCCCTTTCTAAATTTAGTGAGGCTAACAGTGGCACTATGAGTTAGCTGGTCTGAGGGACAACTTTTCCTGCAGGGATGCATGGAATCAGTCTGGATTCATCTTAAATGTATGTCATCTGCAAATGTGCTGTTCCAACTGATTAGTGGAAACTACATGACATGGTCAATGGACATGGCTGGTTTCTTATTTCATATACATCAACTGAGTAGGTATATCCTATGGATTGGCTGTGGATGAATTCAAGCTTGAAAGGTTCTAAGTCCCATTATGATTTCCAACGTCTGTAATCAATTTCATATATACCATGGCACAAAATATTCATAGCACCGCAGAGATGCAGTCACCCAAATACTACTAAAACATGGATTCACCCTAGAAGGTGGGAAGGTTACCTTCGTGGTAGAGGCACACAAGGCTTTTAGAATAGAGATGTTTTACTCCAGGGGCAAATTCCCTGCTGTAGATGATGCTTTACAGGTATTTCACAAATTCGAGGTAGGTGAAAAACCAGAGGAATACACTCCTTATAAGAAGATACAGATCACTCTAACCTACAAAGAACATGCTAATGGGTTTCAAGGCACCCTTCACAATAGTAAACAAGACATGTGACTGGGCCCATTCAGCAATGAGGGGGCAACATGGCCAGTCCTATCAGGTTACATACTGCATCCCCGTATTGATTGTTTGACCGCAGGCCAGCTATGGGGATTATTTAATAATCGTTTAACAATATAAAGATGTCTTACACAATTCATGATGCGAACATTAACACTCACCTCTGCAGACTGTTCAAGCGGTAGCACCACAGTTATATACACCAGGCATTAGCCCTCAAACATTGAATGAAGTAATGGGAAAAGTTCCCACCAAAAGGGAAGAAATTCTGTTTTGGATCCCACAAAAAACAAACCAGCTTGAAGTAGTATTTACCTAGAAAGGCTTGCAGGAAAAACACAGGATAGTAACCATTTGCTTGCCAATGGTGATAGATCCCCCAGTAGAGGATTGTGCCACTTGGGGTACTCTCTTTGCTGCTGTATATACCAGTGTATACCAAAACACATGGTACCAATTCATTGCCAGTTCTACCAGAGTTATTAAAATTGGTCCAGAATGAGCACAGGCCAACACCTGCCCTTGCCCTAGGGGTGAAACAGATGGGTTGAGCATGATGTTGAGCAATATTAAAGGGGAAGCTGCAGCGTTAGCTATACGCAAACGTCTAAGGGATTTAAATCCTGTCCGGCAGGAGTGTGAATTACCTTAAATTATTGAAGAAAACTATGTTACGCTGGGTAGAGATAATTTTGGAGCCAGACCTGGACAACTACAATTGAATAGCATTTCTTAAAAGGATAACTCTATGCTTGCACCCAAATCTCAACAAAGAAGAAGTTGGGCTATAAGAAAGACAAGGAAAAAACTAAATCAAGGGGTGGGTCTCCTACACAGGAATCTACCAAAATAAATTACAATTTATGTAACCATGATCATTTTAAACAACCTGATAGGTATCACAATACTAGTACATGTTCCTCTCTTTCCTCTCAGTATTTATTTGATTAATGGTTGGAGCAAGGAGGATGATCAGAAGAGCATGTGAAATCAAGATAGGACTCACAATGCTCATCTGAATACATAATTAATCAGGAAGACAAGCCTAAAATATCAAAAGCTCAATTTAAAAAAGAAGGTAGCTAGACTAAAGGTCAGACATGCTGCGGATTTTGAAAACTCTGCTTCTGAATGGGAAATGGGCATTAATAATGCTGGACAGCGTGCAAAAGTCGCAATAGTCTGTCAGAACCTGATGGATTGTCTGGTGGGGGTATCGTTGAGTGAGTATATCACAGTGGAAACACTGGATACTAGGGTAAGTGTTCCACATTATTTTTACAAAGTCCAACTACAGTTGGAAGGGGACATACCCAGGTTAATTAAAGGTATTTTGTTGGCCAAGAAAGATGCCATCTGACTACGAAATGGATTGCATGAAGGGGGAAACAGTGATATTACCGCCTTCTCTGGCCTCGTTCCACAATCAATTAAAAACATATACACCAGGGAGTTGAATTTAGCGTTGGATCCTGCGTTACACTGCAACCATGTAGAGGAGGATGATGGTTCACCTTCTCATGATATACCACTGAGATTAACTGCAAAACCTCAAAGACAATATCCAATAAAAAATTAAGCAAAACAAGAAATTAGGGCAATCCTAAAAACAACTTGAATGTTGAGGTGTGATTGAAAGTTGCACCTCTTCAAGTTATGAAACCAGATCAATAATATTGTCTAGAATTAGATTGAAAATATTTGAACACAGCTACTCACACATTTGCAATACAAAATGCCCACAGTGCTGCACTAATTAATAACATTATGCGGACGAAATACAAAACAACACTGGACATCTCAAATGGATTGTTCTGTCACAATTTAGTGACTTGAAGCAGATATTTGACAGCCTTCATGGTGTTAAGTTCTCAGGAACAAGTTTGCCATTTACCACAGGGGCATAAGAATAGGGCCAGGCTATTTTCAGTCAGAGTAACTCAATCAATCAAGGGTTTGTGAAACTCACTACTCACCCGTGAGGGTCTCAAGGCGATAGAGGTGGGGGCAGCTCCGGATCAGTCACAGATTCGGATCAGGAAGAGACAGGTCTTGAGGTCCTTCCCGTAGTTTTGCAGGGGTGGGGAGAGTCTGATGTTCACAGGGAGCTCATTCCAGGTCTTGGCAGTGATGTGGGAAAAGGCTCTTCCACCTGTTCTGGTTTTGCGGATGCCAGGTACCTCTGCCAAGGCAAGGTCGGCAGAGTGAGGGTCCTTTTGGGTACCTAGAAGGAAAATCTCTCATTGAGGTATTTGGGTCCAATATTGTTGAGGGATTTGTAGGCGTGGGTGAGGAGTTTTAAGGTGACCCTCTTCTCGACAGGCAGCCAGTGGCGGCCTCGCAGGTTTTGGGTCATGTGTACATTACGCTGAGTCCTGAGGATGAGTCTGGCGGTGGCATTCTGGATGGTCTGGAGTTTGTATAGTAGAGCTCTGTTGATTTTGCTGTATTAGGTGTTGTCTTAGTCCAGTCTGCTGGTTATGAGCGTGTGGGTGACGGTCTTTCTGCAGTCAGGGGGATCCATTTGAGGGTCTTGCGGAGGATGCGCATGCAGTTGAAGATGGTGGAAGCGACGGCGTTGATCTAGCAATTCATAGCGAGGGAGGAGTCAAGGATGATGCTGAGTTTTCATGTGGTCCATGTAAATGGGAGGATTCCAGAGGGCGGAAGGCCACCAGGTGTTGTCCCAGGTGGATGTGCACGGTCCAAGGATGAGGACCTCCATGCTGCGACATTCTTCATTCTTTCCTGGAAGCAGAGTCTGGTGTCTTCGAGTTTCTTTGTGAGTGAGAGGATGAGCTGGGTGGCGTTGGCATAGGATACAATGCTGAACCCATGCTGTCCTACGATGGTGGTGAGGGTGGCCATGTAAATGTTGAAGAGAGTGGGGCTGAGTGAAGAACCCTGGGGTACTCCACAGTTGATATTGGTGGGTTCGGAGATGACAGGAGTTAACCTGATCTTCTGTGTTCTGCTGGCGAGAAAGGATCAGATCCAGACAAGGGCGACTCCTCCTATCCCTGCGTTGTGAAGTCTGGCTGCGAGTGTGCGGTGGGAAATGGTGTTGAAGGTTGCAGAAAGGTCTAGAAGGGTAAGAGCCATTGTGTGACCCTGGTCGAGTAGCATACGATGTCGTTAGTGGTGGCGAGGAGGGCAGTCTCAGTGCTGTGGTTGCGTCGGAATCCAGATTGGGAGGCGCCAAGGATGGAGTGCTCTTTGATGAAGGTGGTCAGCTGGGCGTGACTTTGGCCACAAAAGGGAGGAGAGAGATGGGCTGGTAGATTTTCAGGCCAGCTGGGTCGGGCATGGGTTTCTTGAGGAGTGGTTTAACCTCTGCCCGCTTCCAGTCCTCTGGGAAGATGCCAGGCATGAAGGATGCGTTGATGGTCTGTCTAAGTTTGGGTGCGATGGCAGCGGTAGCCCTGTAGAATAAGTGTGGTGGGCAGGAGTCCGTTGGGCTCCTAAGTGGGTTTTCATCATAGTTACGGTGATTAGTTTGACGGTGGCGGTATTCCAGGTCATGATGGTTGGCTTATCAGCGGCGTATGTGGGAGGTGGTAAACTGCGTCCATTCGCTCAAGTTGTCATAGAGGGCCTTGATCTTCAGATACAAGTATGAGCTGACCTTGTTGCGGAGTTGCTGGGAGGGTGTGATGTACGTGGATTTGCTGGGGGGTTTAGTGAACTACTGAATTACGTTGAACAGTTCCTTGGTGTTGGTCGCGTTGGTCTGAACTTTGTCTCTAATGAAGGTCTGCTTGGTGTCTCTAATGCGCTGGCGGTATTCCTTCAGTCACTGAATTACTTGAAAAGTTTGATGACCAGGCATTGTCATATGTCAATGACATATACTTAAATGACAATGACATTATTGAACACTTGAAAAGAATGGACCACATCATCTTGTGGTTTGCTCATATGAGCTGTAGATTCAATTTCAAAAATCTAAAATTGCCCGTCTCTGCGTTCTGTTCCTGGTATATGAGCTGGCAAGTGAGAGCAAGAGCCTGCCAATGCATACTTTAGAAAAATTAGCATTGCTCCAACCTCTAACGACTCTGAAAATATTACAATCCATATTAGGATTTCTAAATTTTGGCAGAACATACATTCCTGACTACACACAATGGTAAAAAACATTCTATGACCTACTTTGGCCAGATTTTTCAAGCACACATTGGACAGAACACACCGGAATCTTACTTTCCATTCATGCTGACAAGAGAGCTTCCAAACAATTGCTCACACATGTAAATACAACAAATCTGTTGATCCGTGTAATTGCAGGAACATCCAGGCACACATAATTCACATTCAATGAAGGAGACACATTGCAGAATACACATATAATATATCTCTATACCAATGCAGAAATGCATTTTGCACCTACTGAAAAAATACTGACAGCAGTACAGACTGCTGTAGTGAGAGAGCCTGCCCTGACTCAAGTGAAACACATGATTGTCCTGACACGGGCACCGAGATGAGAGGGGATTACCAGAGCAAATATTCTGAATGCTACAGCTCTACATCCATACGGATACAATGGGCAAACGTCCTCAATGCAACAGATGAAGGCTACAGATTTCAACCTACATTATAAACACAAGCATTTCTCCAGTACAAGTAAGAATATCCTCTACCTAATGAAATGATACCTCTAGAATGGTCCTACTATATAGTTTACACAGATGGTCCTGTTCAGCCTGCTCTTGGGATAAAACAGCAATATTCAGATGCATGCTAAGACGTAACAGGTTGCATTCAAATGGAATGTTCTATCCTGAATAAACCTATACACAGTCACTATGTGAGTGCACATCAGAGCTAGCAGAATGTAAGGCTCTAGAACAGGCACTACAGAATATGAATACTCAATTCCCCTCACTTATAGTGTGTGATTCATATTATTGTGTGAAGTTCTATGATGAGTATCTTCATTACTGGAGCCAGAATGGATTCAGGGGCTCAAAAGCCTGCACAGTAAAGCACAAGTTACTTTGGGAACAGGTGGCGGAGCTGAAAGAATGCTTGCAACAGGCTCATGTAATTCATACATTGAGTCACCAACGTAATGGCATTCAAGTGTCACAGATTTCACTGGATGATGAAGATGTAAAGGTGACAGTTTGTACTGCTGTGGCTGCTGCAATAACTCATTCAAGTACAAGAATAGACATAGATATCATGGTGGGAGTCAATGCTGTTGAATGACTTTCCACATAAGTTCTCCTACAAAATAGATGCACAAAACATACTGAATGCTCAGATTCCGGACAATGATCACAGGCTAGGATTAATACTGGCTTTACATGAGGGTCTGGCATCTGCTTATGCAGGGGTGGCTGCTATGATTTCTCTATTGCAGCAATGCTATTGGTGGCTGTGTCTTTACAAACCGATCAAGGACTATGTTCTGAGATATGATCTGTCATCAGATGAAGGCCACTGTGGCGTGTCCACCCCAGACACCTTTTTTGATTTTGAACATGACTTTGGCTTGAGTTTATTTGGACCATTGAGGCCCCCGATCATCAGACGGGGCTTACAAGTACATCTTGGTGGCAGTGTATTCCTGTGGTTATGGACACAGCCATTGGCTGATGCCTGAACTGTTATAAAGGGCTCTGCGAGTCTTCATTGGGACGTGGTTGGCACACTACATTCTGATCAGAGTCTGGCATTTAGCTCTCTGGCTTACAAAGAGGCAAAGCAACGTTTGGGTGTGACCCTGTATTTCCTATCTTCATACCATTTTGAGGGAAACATGGTTTTGAGAGGAACAACCAGGACTTAAAGCAGTCTTTAACAGCAAGGGTATTAGCTCTGGTCGCCGTTAGGTCTATCACCGAAATGGGGCCCAGAGGGCTTTGAACAATATGCTAAGAAAGTTCCTAGGCCATCCTACTCCTTCTCCTTATGAGATATTGTTTGGGGTTAAGGTGTGGGCCTCAGACCTCAATGATGCCACTACAGTGTGTATTCTTTGTATCTTCCTCTGAGCTAAAGTGAGCATGAGTGACAACGTGAAAGGTGCTAAGTCTGCCACAATGGTTCCTGAGGGAACAGTATTGCCATGTTTAGTAGTTGCAAGAACTCTTCCCTCCCTGTCTAAGTTTATGGGGGCTAACAAGGCACTGTAAGCAAGCAGTTCCAAGGGACAACATATCCTGCAGGGATGCATCAAATCATTTTAGCACCATCCTAAGGATATGGCATTTGCAAATACCAAGTTCCTACTGATTAGTAGAAACTACACAATACAACAATCCCCTAATAATATGAACTGTCATGAGGTATGGGATAAAAGATGTAGTTGAAATTTCAACTAGGGGGATGTTAATATTGATGTTTATGTACGCAATAAAACATGTATGTATAAAATGAAATCAAATCGCTGTTGTCGAGTCAGAAATACATGGTCAGGCATGTCCCTGTAACTAAAGCCCGTGGCTTCTGTTTGATAGATCACAGGTGGACTTACACAAATCCATCAGAACAAACGTGTAAACGTAAAAAAACTAAATTAGTCCCAGAGATAGGTAGTGACACTGCTTATGGTCCGGGGAGATCAGTTCCAATAATGTACTCATGGCCAAAGAGGCGCATGGTCCCAAAGCACCATAAAGTTAGAAGTCCCATTAGGTTTGAAGCACTAAGCCGATCAGGATACAGCACACATAACACATGCAGTGATCACACTCTCCTCATGCCACACATCTGGACACGTTACCCAATGGCCCTCATTGTGTCCACGTAAAGTCGAGAACCACCTGCGTTTGTCACCAGGCAGGAGTAATTTAGGGCTCCATGACTAGGCCTACAGTTCTCTCCCTAAACAGGGTATGTGAATTCTTTTAGGATGCTTCAATAAATGTGTGCATAGACACTCAAAATGATTGTACTTTGAGACAGTCCTCAGACCCCCGACTTTGTAACTGTTCTCCAGCTGTAATGGTTGATTAAACCAACTGTTTCTGTTTTGACAAATGCCTCTTGTCTTTGTTTTTTCAAGGTAAATTCATATTTGAGGAATAATAAATATTAAAAAACTATAGAGTGAGAGCATGTTTAAAACCTATAAGTACTACAAATATATATAAATACTTATATATTACTTGAAGAGTATCCATGTTACCATATTTCCGGTAGACACAAAAGTCCATTGGACAAGGCATTATGGCAAATTCAGAAACACTATTCACACTATTGGAATATGTATGGAGCTGCAGACAAATGCCATACGAATTTTAATGTTTGAAACTGCAGAATTTAGAGCAATTCCTCAAGGTTGGAAAGGTAAATGTTTTAATGTTGTTGCGAAACACAATATTTATTAGAATTACCATCTGAATTGTTACAAGCATTTAGTCTCAACAAAGGACTATAGCTTCATAGACTTTACTGCTACATTGTGTGCACAGTTATTTCAGATTTCCAGGTTTCTTTAATGATTTAATGACTACAAAAAAGGTCAATAGGCCAGATAATATTGTGACATAGTGTTGATTCCTTTTACTTGGTAACATCACTGATTATTGAACAGAACAGCCTTTGAGGCCCATGGCACACCATCAAGTGAGAATGGACATTAGATGGTGATCTGCCACAGAACATTAGAAGCAATCTTCCAGTAAATGATGGAGGTGCATGGATGACTAGTGAAAATATCAAGTAAATGTTGAATGCCAAAAAAGGGACAGGATATCACCCATGCAGTTCCTTCTCTCCAAATAGTGGTGTGATAAATGTATATTGAAAGGAATTTTGGAACACATATTTTAAATCAAAGGGCAGCTCAAGATTCCCATTGATGGTTTTCTGCTATTCAACCAGATACAGTTTAATGCCATAAAAGATTGCAGAAATTTCCAAGATACTGCACAGATGCTGCACTTGGAAATTTAAGAAAAGATTTTAAATTCCCAAAATAAATTTCATATTTGTGTCTTAGCAGAGAGCAATACAAAAAGATCTGCACTTATATAGCTAAAGGTAAAACAGCTTTGAGTCCATTCTTCAAGCAGCAGGTTGAACACGAGATGTCAATTTGATGATCTTTTGTGAAAAGAAAAAAACACGACGTGGAACACTCAGATTGAGTGTTGAAGCACTGGATAAAAAAAAAGAATGGAGCAGCACTTCAGAATAAAAAAAACGTTGTTATATTGGATGGTTTATTTTACTTGTATTATTGAAAGACATTGCTTTTACACTATCTAAACACCAGGTGGCTTGGACAATCATGTTTTCTATATCCTGACAACAGAAGTGATCATAAGCACATTCATGCAGGCTTCTTGTGGAAAAAATGAATTTAAAATTCATCAGTAAAGCTGAATAGAAGTGCACCCTATTTGTTATATGGTGCACCCTATATGTTATATGGGATAATTTATTGTAACAAATGTAAGTCTGTATTGAAAGTGATAAAAAAGTACATACCTGTTTTCTTTACCACTTTGCTAAGAGTTGGACTTACTGGAGCATTTGAGAAGGACATTCCGAAATTGTAAAGAATTTATCTCCAGATTTCAAAATATTTTCACATACCAACACTTTATTCATATTAAAACTGTTCCTAGTCCCTTTGGGGATGCATCTTTCAACCTTATGATACATGCCAGCAAACAGTAAATCACATGACATGAAACAAGGAACAGAAAATACATCACTTAATGGTTGTAGCATTACAATGAAGATCAATGGGGAAGGATACCTGAGGAACAGCGATAGTGACATTTAGTAAAGTGCTTGGACAACACTAGTCCTCTGAATGCTACAGTGCTGACAAACACTCCCTTGTCTCCAAATTATTTATCAATATATGCACACATACATACTAAAAAACTATATATAGTGAGAGAATATTTAGAATATATGCATTTACCTATCAGTACTATGAATATACAAAAATAGATATATATTACGGCGAGGAGTCATGTTACTTTGCTTCAGGTAAACACAACACTGGACAACGTGTGCTTGCAAATCTAGTAACACTCCTCTAACTATTGGAATTTGCATGAAGATACAGTAAAACGCCATACACATATAAAGTGTGCAGCCTCAAAATGAACGGAAAATTCTAAAGGATTTAAATGTAAATTTTATAATGGTGATACCAAACGCAACAGTTACTAGATTTACCAACTCAATTTTTACAACTCTTTTGTGTCAGAAAAGGAATACAGCTACAGGGAAATCAAATGATTTCATATGTATGTAGCTTCTACTGCTACATTGTGTGTTCAGTAAATTTGAGATTTAGAAATCTTTAATTACTACAGAAAAGTTCAATGAATCAGAGATTATTGTGGCATAGTGTTTAGTTACTTTACTTTGTGAACTCAGTGATTATTGAACAGAAAAGCCTTAGAGGTCCATGGTACAATATCAAGTGAGCAGGGACAGAACATGGCTGTGTGCGACGTAACATAAGAAGCTAACTTCCATTAAGCGATGGAGGTGCATGGATAAGTAGTGAGAGTATCAAGCAATTCTTGAAAGCCAATAATAGGACAGTAAATCACCCTTGCAGCAGGCAGTTTCTCCTTACCAAGTAGTTCTGCATAAATGTACATTAGAAGACATTTTGGAACACATCCTTTATACAGGCATTTGATGGATAACCAGATCCGGTTGAAGGGCATAACAGATTGAAGAGGTTTCCCACATACCACTCAGGTGAATACATTTTAAATTCCTCATGTTTGTATCTTAGTATAGAAGAATTCCAAAAGATTTGCACTTATATATCTTATACAAAAAAGGTTTTTGAATCTATCATTCAATCAGCAATGTGATTAAGAGATGTCTACTTCTGTAATCTATTGTGTAAATAGGAAATACACTAAAGGGAGAAAAAACAAATTTACTGTTATTTGCAAAAGTGCAAAAACTCAGTTTGAGTGTTGAAGTGTTGGACAGTAAAAAGGATCTATATGCACTTCACAATGAAAAATCTATAATATATTCAGGGCTGGATTTATGCAGCAGGGGAAGACACATTTAGGCTGCAGGGTTGACTAAATTATGCAGCAGAAAAAGGCAAATTGTGTGGCATAATGCTACACATTTTGTGACAGTATTATTTCATTATTTAGAAATGTTAAACTTGCAAACATCCTCTGTGCATAGATTGCACCTCATTGGTACCAATTTATCCCTAAATACAGAAATAAGCTACAGAAAGGTGTCCAGTCAACCCTTCCAAACAACCTAATCCTGCACGTCAACACGTGTTGTTGCATTTGTATTACTGTTCTAAACGTTTGAGCAAGAAACAAATAATTGTTTTGTTAAAATCTGCAGATTATGCAGCAGATGATGACTTATGTGGCAAATGCAGCAAGTCCAAAATTAAGATAAAAAAAAGCAGCAGCAGCACAATCACATAATTCCAATGGCCCTAATAATATTAGATGTTTTGTTTTATTTGTAATTCCGAAAACAAATGTAATAATATCTAAGCATTATGTGACTTAGGCAACCAGTTTATCTATAAACTGATACCAGATTTGACTATACGCACATTCATGGAGGGTTCTTGTTGAAATGATTGCCTTTACCAATCATCGGTAAAATCTAATAGACTGTGCACTCTGTATGATTCTATGAGATATTGTAATGCAACAAACTGATGTTTGTATTGAAAGTGATCAGTAGTACTTACTTATTTTCTTCTCGCCAGGAATTCTAACTGCTAAAGCACCTAAAAACGGATATTCCAATATTGAGATGACTTTAACTTCAGATTTCAAAACATATTAAGACACAACAAACTCATACTCTTTTTGGGCTGTTCCCAGTCCCTTTCAGGACACATCTTTCAACTTTATGATACATTCCAGTGAAAACATCATCACATGACATGAAATGGCATAGAAAATACAACAATTATTTGTTCTAGAATAACTATAAAAAGCATGGGGAATGGATAACTGAGAGATAGAGATACTTACTATTAGAAATGAGGTCTCTAGTTGGCAGAGGTTTGTACGCTGCCCACGTAGGAACCACCATTCTTGAAAGGGTAAGTCAGATACACACCCTAAATTAACATATGCTCACCCTCTGGTAGGCTTGCGAAAGAACAGCCAGGCTTAATTTCAGAGGCAATGTTTGAAGTATTAGTGTGACACTTGAATTACAGTAACTCAATTAAAATACCACAAACAGACTCCAAATAGTTTTAGAGAAATAGAGAATATCGACCTGAGTGAAACAAGACAAAAATGACAAACATTCAATAAGTCGAGATATGAATTTTTAAGGTATAAAGCACAAATAATGCTACTAGCGGTCAAAAAGTTACTTGAGGTCTTGAGTGACTGGTGCAAAGTCAAAGTTCGGGATGACTACCAGGGAGGGCAGGCCAGCTACAGGACACAGACATGTCCTGTTGCAGAAATAGCTTGAATAGAGACTTTGTTGGCATTGAGAGTTTACAGTGTTGTTGTGCCGCACAGAGAGGGTCCTGCGTCAACATCTCTGTTGAACTGAATACAAAGCTTTATCGTATAGTTGCGCAGGCTGTGGATCCTTCATCGATGAACCGCCTCTGCGTCGCAGTCGAAGCTGCACTGTGGCAGAAATTCTCATGCGATTTATGCAGAAATCAGCTGCAGAACCTACTTCTGAGGCTGAGGACTCAGGCAAGGGTATGACTCATAGATGGCAGAGTCCAGCAGCACCAGCAGGATTGCAGGAAGACTTTTGTGTCCCTGAAAATTCCCAAAACATGAGGTAAGCCAGCAAACGCTTGGAGTCATTCAGGGTTTGATTAAAGGGGTGCAGTTAAAGATGAGCAGGCAGCAGGGCAGGTCAGCAAAGTAGAGACGCAGCTACTCAGAATAGAGAGTCACAGTGACATGACAATCCTTTCATCACAGAAGTCTTTACCCTAGTAGTGTACTGATTTGATAGGGCCAGAGCCCTGGTCCTTATACCCAAAAGAGCATATGATGTTAGAGGTGACATCAAAAGAGTTCTCTGAAGTACACAATGATCCCTTTCAACCCATCCTTGGCTCCAGAATATCAGTATGGGTTAAATCAGCCCATTGTGTGAGAGTAGGACACAACCTATTCAGATGTAATGGTGAGCCACCTCTCCCCCTTCCTGCTCAGGAAGGCTATCAATATGCAGATGAATGCAGATGTTTGCCCTGTCACTCCCAGCCCTTCCTGTGTTGTGGCAGCCCAGATGGAATGTCACCCAGCTCAGACGTGAATTATTGACATGCTGCAGGCACACAGGAAAAAATTAAAGCAGAGAAAAGTCCACTCTCTAAAAGTGGAATTTCTAAAATGGTAATGTCAAATCCAACTTTAGCATTAAAGAGGATGCATCACCACCATTCTAAATATATTAAAAATGAAATGGCATTGCAATAAAGAAGTTCAGAAGGTATTTTAAGGAATCCCCAATGTGGATAGTCCGAATCCGGACATGAGTGCCAAACAGGTATGGCCCCAGCTTCTTCAGTTCCCAAACCATAGCAAATTCTACTCTCTCTATTACACTCCACATCTGTTCCCTGGGAGTACCCCCAAGAGATGAAGGCTACAGGTTGATCCATGCCCCCTTCATTAAGATGTAAAAGTAATTCCCATACATTATGAGCTGAGGCATCTGTCTAAACAATAGACACCTGGGAGAAGTCAGGGGCCTTGAGTACAGGGGCTGTGCACATTGTTTGCTTCAGTGACTCAAATGCTTTCTGGCATGCCTCTGTCCAAATCACATTTCTGGCTGCTTTTTTTTTTAAGTCAGCTCATTCAAGAGGGCAACAATGGCACCATAATCCTTGGCATACCTCCTATAGCACCCAGTGAAGACCAACAAGCTCTTACCTCAGTCTGTGTTTGGAGGGGCTTCCAGGTCATGATGGTTTTTAACTTTGCCCGAGGGGATTGCACCTTCCCCTGCCCACCAGGTGTCCATAGTATGCAACAAACACAAACAGATGATGGGCAGAGCACTAAAACTGTTCAGACACTTACCCCCAGTCATGGATCTGGGTAGAATCTATCATCGTTTTTTAGCACACATCGCCACACCAATACCAACCCAGCAAATAAACCTTGACCCTGTGCCTCATGGGAACATTCCAGCTGGAACTGCCAAGCTAGGTCTTTTCTGGACAGGAAACAAGCATACTGTGACCAGTTTTGGGGTAACACCCCTCATCAGCCAGGCTACCTTGAATCCAGTGGCAAAGTAAACAAGAGAAGGGCATACCCTGCCAACTTAGGGAAAACAAAGCTAACACAAAGAGATGGTGGAAAGAACGCTGACACTTTTCAGCCCCCTGCTCGATCTGGCTCTTACTGGCCTTGGTAGTCAGGCTTACCTGTTTCAGGGCCTAATGCACTTTCCTGAGTTGAAAGAGGTGTTCGTCCCAACTACTACTAAAGACAGCTATGTCATCCACGTAGGCAGTTGAGAATGCCTACAAAACAGCAAGGACCTGGTTCACCAGTATCCGGAAGGTGGCAAGAGTACAATAAATAGGTAGGATGCAACCCACAATACAAATCCACAACTCATTTATAAACATAGGAAATCTTTTTAGGATTAAAACGACACCAAAACAACTAAAATCCAATGAGGAACTGCAACTATGACTATTTCAAGAATCAACACTTTCTAGTGCATAAAAACATATGGTGCTAAATTGGAACTTCTGAAATCGCTTGACCAGGATAAAGTCCATCTTTGAGGCTAACTGCGATTGAGCCCTGATCAGATACACTTTGAGGGAGGACACCAGCAACATTTGACCTTCTTATTTTTCTGAAGGATTTTCTCTTGCTGTCGAGTGAGGCTCTGCTACCAGCCAGGCTTTGAGTCGACAACAGCTTGGCTCAGGGCGAGGCTTCAGTGAAATCATAGAAGTCTTCAGCTCTTCATCTTTTAGCGGGACAAATCTGAAATCAAGGGCAGGTCACGGTTCGATGTTGGTGGCCTGACTCTCATCGATGGGTCGACCACCACATGGATTTTTTCCAAACTTTGTTCCAACCTTCTCCAAACTTGTGGAACTTCTTCCCAGAGTTCCTCTTGAGGGTTCAAAGTGTCCAAAACATACCTACAAGGGTCTAGAATCTCTGAGATGGTCATTGGAAGTTTGGTACTAGAATTCCTTCAATACACCTGGCCAAATGTTTAAAAGTCCACCGGATGCACTCCAGCCTCCGGACTTCTTGGAAGAGATGGTGCAGGTGAGCTCTGTTAACCTGTTGATTTCAGGAAGCTCATTCCTTAATCATTTTTTAAGCAAGGCATATTCCTCAGGTCTATAGTTCCAAGTGTGCAGCAGGAGCACTCTTTCAGAGTAAAATCCTTCTTCTCCTTGTAGTTTCAAACAGAAACTCTGAGGTTCTATGCAGCTCTCACATATTTCTCCAATACTTTGGGGCAATATGTAGAGGGGTACCACTGGCCAATGAGGTACTGGGTCCCTCTCCAAAGTGAGGCATGTTCTTGTCCCACAAGCACTGTACTTTACAATTCAATATGTAAGAGCTGGCTTAGTCAACCTACTGGTGTGGCTCATTTCCCTTAATACTCCATTTCCAGACCACCTTCAAATTCCATTCCTGGGGCTCGGGGGTATTGGAAAAGAAGGTAGGCTTGGCTGGCATTGCTTACCGTCCTGTTCTTAGCCCAGAGCTAACCCCATCAGATAACCTTTGTCTCTTTACAGGCCACTTATCACCTCATCAGCAGTTTGGCTAAGCCTGTTAAAGGCTTAACATTCAGGAGGGACTGTTGGAAGGGTGGATTTTTGCTCCCAGAAAAAATAATTTGATAACTTATTTTCTGTATTATTTATGAAAAGTTCAACAGTAGCAAGTTGTTGGATTTATCATTACCAAACTGTTAGGTCCTTGACATATTATTTTAACTCACTCTTTGTAATAGTTACAATGTATTACAGTATCCTCATGTTAGCCTACGGAGCTAAAGTTCTACAATATAGAAAAAAACAATGGAGTTTATCCCCCACCAGGGTACATAGAACATCTTTTAAAATATCCATGCTTATTTTTTCATGGCACCATACCCATTTTTCCCAACCCTAAAATAGGGTTGATCAGAACTAAAACAATGACTTTTCCACATGCCTCCCCCGCAAAAAAGCAAAAGGAGATAGGTAACTAACCTACACCATAGTAGTCCTCATCAGCTGAGTGGAAAAACCTGGAAAGTCTATCCACATTGGCATGGGCAGTACCAGGTCTGTGTTTCTCTGTTAAGTTCATCCCCTGTAGGGAATTGGACTACCTCAATTGCTTTGGATTCGCATGACCCATCTGAGAGGTCTGAGGACCGTTTGAACACAAAAGTGATTACCAATCAAGTATGGTGTCAGCTTTTTCAGGACCAAACCACAGCAAAGGCTTTCCACTCAATGGCACTCCGCCTTTGTTCTCTTGGTAGAAGATGCTGGCTAATGAAGGAAGCTGGCTGATCAAGGCCCTCCTCATTTACCTGTACCAACACTGCCCCAATCCCTTGTCCTGAAGCATCTGTCTGAACCACATATGTCTTTGTGTGATTAGGAGCCAACACCACTAGTGCTGAACACATAGCCTCTTTCAGAGTGTCAAAGACCTTCTGAAACACTGGGGTCCACATGACTTTCTTTGGCTGTGTTTTTTATGTGAGTTAGGTCAGGCCAGCCACAATAGTCCCAGAGTGTTGAATAAATCTTCTATAATACCGAGCCCAAGGAAGGCTCTGAACTGTGTATGCATTGCAGGAGCTGTCCAATCAAAAATGGTTTGGATTTGGCGTGGATACATTGGACATGGCACGCCACCTACAAGGTGACCCTGTTACACACCTGAACTCTGCCGTCTATGGCACATATTGATCTTAATAGTCAGGTCTGCCAGCTGCAGGGCCTGAAGCACTTTGCTCATGTCGCTCAAGTGACCCTCTCTGGTGGAACTGTACATAGCTATATCATCCAGATAAGCTACACTGAACTGCTTCAGCCCCAACATGACTTTGGAAGATAAAGAGGCAATCTTTAAGCCGAGGGCATTATTTCAAACTGGTGATATTTGTCTTGTGTAGAGAATGCTGACCTATCCTTTGCTCCGTCACTGGGACATCTGCCAGTAGTCTGAGGGTAAAACAAATGTACTAAGATACCTAGCAGACCCTAACCTAGGTAACCAACTCTGAACTCTGCTCTATTTGGCACTTACTAGCCTCAATAGATTTATTGTTGACACAACACACATTGCTTAAGGGAAACACAATGCTTATTAGAATTACCATCTGAATAATTATGAGCATTTTGTGTCAAAAAAGAAACTTGTATGGAAATCAGATGGTTTCAAATGTATGTTGCCTCAATTGGTACATTTTGGGCACAGTATGTTTAGATATATAAATCCTTAATGATTAAAGAAAAGGCCAATGGCCCAGAGAATATAAGTGTTGTGTTCCTTCACTTGGTGACATCATTGATTATTGAACAGAAAAGCTTTTGAGGTCCTTAGTACACAATCAAGTGATCATGGATTGTAGATGTGGCTGTGAAACGCAACGTAGATAGCAGACTTCCATTAAATGATGGAGGTGCATGGATGAGTTGTGACAATATCAAGTAAACATTGAAAGCCAAAAAGGGGATTGGACATTACCCTTGCTGCAGTTCCTTCTTTTCAAGCAGTGGTGTAATAAATGTACATTTGAAGAAATGCTGGAACACATCTTTTAAATTGAAAGGTAGCATCAGATCTCATTTGATTGACTTCTCCTTACCAACAAGATCTAGTTGAAGGGCACAAAAGTCTGAAGAGGTGTCCAACATACCACACAGATGCTGTACCCTCTTATCTGTAAGAATACATTTTAAATTCTCAAAATAATTCTCATGCTTCTATCTTAGTGGAGAGCAAGTCAAAAAGAGCTGCACTTATATATCTGAAACTAAAACATCTATTTAGTCTGTTCTTCCAGCAGCAAGGTGATCAAGTGATGTCAGCTTCTGAAAAAAATGGCAGCTTAAGATTCCATTTTGTTGAAATTCTAGTGTTCAACCAGATCCAGTTTAAGGACATAAAAGATTGCAGAGGGTTCCCACATACTACACAGATGATGTACCTGCTTAATTGTAAGAATACTTTTGAAATTCCTAAAAGAAACTCATGTTTTTATGTTAGGAGTAAGAAATAAGAAAACATCTGCACTTATTCATCTCGAACTGAAACAGCTTTCTATCCTTCTTGCAGCAAGGTGATCAAGAGATGTTAGCTTCTGCAATCATCAATAAATCTTTATTTGGCTGCAAATCAACCATAAAAGATTATAAAATAAAAACATTTCATACAATTTTAAACAATCAAATGTATGTCAAAAATATCATGTTGAGCGTATAAAATCATTTACCAACCATGTTCTGAAGCCGAACCACGGTGGAAATGTATTTATAAATCATTAAACAAATAAATTCATCTTTCAAGAGGAGCAAATATTGTAACGCATCCCTGAACTTTCTTATATTTAAAAATCTTTACAGTGTTTTTAAAAAAGCACGTCTATGAGTAGTATAGAGCCCAAAAAAAACATAAAATGTAAAGTGCTCTGCGCTGATTCTGAGTCACAAGGACACAAATCCAGTTTTGTGTCACCATGTGCATCACGCGGATAGGAAACCAATAAATGGACAGTATCCATCTGAATCTTAGAAGATAAAACATCTTGAGGTGATTAAAATAGAAAGAGACATAAGGTTCAGTACCTAAGGCACAAACCAACAATGAGTGTTCGACAACTCTTTTCTTACTATATTCTAAACAATCTCTGACTTCATAGCTATATGTCATAAACATTCTTTTCAATTTAACTCTTGGAATTTTGGCTATGTTACCAGGAGTGTCAATACAGTCTGAGAGCCCCAGCTTCCCGGGTAATTCATGTGTAGACATAATCCAGGGAATTTTCTTGACACAGTCCAATTTTAACCAGTCAGTGATTATAGCATGATTTAGAACAGTCTCTTATTTCCCCCAAATGCTATGCCATAATAGAAGGGATGATAACTGGAGATGAAAAGATAATGGGGTTACACCTAATTCGTTATGACAAATAGTGACAGCAGTATTTTCAGGCACTGTTAACAACCGTTTCAAAAATATAAAATATATTTTCAACTTTCTGTAAACCAGCAGTGTTACAAAACCCCCAAACACCAGCGCCATATAAAGTGATGCCGCACGTGTTAGCTTTGAATATATCTGTAATGACTTTTATAGGTGGGGAGCCTAATTTTTTTGTCAACCTAAACATAGCCTCGACGTTATAATTGATGTCTCCAATTCTTGCCTCCACTAAGTGGGACAATGAATTGTTTTGATTAAAAAGAATAGGAAAAGGAGGGTACACAAAGTAATTTTTGATTAGTAATAAAACATGTTTTTGCGTTCATGGAAATTTGCCCACCACCATAACATGGTATTTAGCAGCACTTGTTTTCAGGCATATATCACTCATAAAACCATTAAAACTAGGCAAAAGCCTCTGCAACCCCACCCCAGTTCTGGACATTAAAACACAATCATCAGCATATAGAAGTGCTGGAAGGGGTATACAGCCTATCTGGGGTGCATCCATATTCCCATTAACCAAATTGCTCTCCAAGTCGTTAATGTAGAGGCAAAATAAAAAAGGGGCGAGGACACAACCCTGATGGACCCCACGATCCATCTTTATTGGGGCTGTGAGCTAGTCATTGACACCATACCGCAATCTACCCGTTACACCCTGGTGCATTGCTGCCAAGAATTTGGTGTCCAACCTATTACTATAATTACTATTATCACAGTCCTGCAGGAATCATTTGTGACAGGAAGATATACATTAAGGGGAGAGCTAAGTTAGTGTAATTTTCAAAAGCATAACACTCAGGTTGAGTGTAGAAGCATTGGACATTGAAAAGGATGGAAAAGTACCTATATAATGTTAGATGGTTTGTTTTACTTGTTTTTACAGAAACGCAATTGACTGTAAAACTGTCTAAACATCATGTGGCTTAAGTTTATCTGCAACCCGATTACAGAAGTGACCTTAAGTACATTCATGCAGAGTTCTTGTGGAAAGATTATTTTTAAATGTCATCAGTAAAATCACATAGACAATGAGCCCTCTATCATTATGTTGGATAATGTAATGCAACATACTTAAGGCTGCGTTGAAAGAAACATGCGGTACTTGCCTGCGTTCATTTTGGTTACCACTTTTCGAGCACCTAAGAGGGAGATTCCAAAATGATAGTGACTTTATCTTCAGATGTCAAAATATATTCAGATATAACACTTTATTTTGTATACATTTTTGGGCTGTCTCAAGTCGCTATTATGATATGTCTTTCAATCTTATGATGAATTCCAGTAAATAGTAAATAACATGAAAGAAAACGGTATAGGAAATACAGTAATTAATGGTTCTAGAATTACCGTGAAAAACATGGGGCAAGGATAAGGAATATGGAGAGTGACACTTAGCCAAGCGCTTGGACAACTTTATGTCTCTGAATGTTGCAGTACTGACAAACACCTCCAATATTTATGTCAATATTTGCATGTGTGCCAATTAAAAAACGATTTAGAGTGAGAGAATGTTCGAAACATATGCACCTATACATATTATAATCATACATAAATACATATATTTCACTGAGAGAGGATTCATGTTACATTGCTGTAGGATGACACAACACTCCATTTTACAACGAATGTTTTCACATTCAATAACACTCCTCTCACTATTGTAATTTGCAAAAAGATGTAGAAAAAAAGAAAACTAAATTTAGAATTTGAAAATGAAAAATATAGAGACAATTCTCAAGGATAGAAAGGTAAACCTGGTACTATTGATGACAAACAAAATGGGCACTGATATTAGTTGTGTCTCAAAAAGACTGCAGCTGCATGAAAATTATATGACTTCATATGCACTTAGGGCCAGATGTAGGTGGCCCAATACCGGTCGGTAACGGCCGAAATTACCGAATTTCGGCCGTTACCGACCGGTATTGGGCAATTGGGATGTAGCAGCCTGATTCATCATTCTCCCGTTTTGTGAGCCCCTAATAGCGATTCATAACGAATCGCTATTAAGGACTTGCAAAACGGGATTCATGTAGGAATTGCAATAAATATTGCGATTCCTACATGTTCCTTATTTGCGAGTAGCAAATTGCTAATCGCAAATAAGGAATAACTCCCCATTCATTCCTATGGGCCAAAAGGCCCATAGGAATGAATGGGGAGTATTCCTTATTTGCGATTAGCAATTTGCTACTCGCAAATAAGATAGCGATTTAAAGGGTGCCAGGGGTGTCCAAAGGACACCCTGTAGCACCCCTTAAATGCAAATTGAAACAGGTGTTGCGCACACACATGTCCAAAGGACATTTGTGTGTGCAACATGCAACTTAGAAGAATGCTTTTAAAAGCATTTTTGTAAGTTTTCGCTATTTACCACGAGGTTTGACCTCGCGGTAAATAGCGGGCCGAAATTGCGAATTCGCAATTTTAAAATGGATGATGAATTGCATTTAAGGAATCTCAAATAGAGATTCCTTAAATGTAATTCCTCGCAAAATAGCAAAATCGCTATTACCGATTTTTGCATTTGGGATGATGAATCCCAAATGCAAAAATAGCGCTCGCAAAGGGCCAGATTCTCAGAATCTGGCCCTTTGCGAGCCGATTTTGGCTTGATGAATCAGGCTGTCGGTGGCTACATTTGACATTCGGTAATTTACCGAATCGGTAATTTAAGCAATCGATAAATTACTGATTCCTTAAAATACTGAATCGGTAAATTACCGAATCTGAAATGTAGGGAGCACTCAAATGAATGCATGCACAGTTAAGGATTCGGTATTTTCACCAAATAAAGGTTAGTGGCAAATTTCGAAAACCTTAAAAAAAGCAATTTTGTGATGTTTTTTACTGTGCCATGTGGCAGACATACATGCCCTTAGGGCATGTATGTCTGCCACATGTGCACCCATGCACTATTCAGGGGTGCAACAGGGTGTCAATGTGACACCCTGCCACCCTTGCATGAGTTCCCCCTATTACCGATTCGGAATTTACCGAATCGGTAATATTGAATGGCTTCCCATTCATTCCTATGGGCCTCTAGGCCCATAGGGATGAATAGGAATTACCGAATCGGTAAATACCGATTCTTAATTACCTAATCTTACAGATTCCGTAATTTTTACTGAAAATTGTCTACATTCCATTTACCTATTCTTAAATACCGAATCGGTAAAATTCAGTATTTAAGAATAGGTAAATTGGGATTACCTACATCTGGCCCTTAGTATCTACTGCTACACTGTGTGCACAGTAATTTGAGATTTGGAAATATTTAATGATTACAGAAAAGGCTAATTTACTACAGAGTATTGTGGCACAGTGTTTAGTTCCTTCACTTGGTGACATCACCGATTCTTGAACTGAGAAGTCTTTCAGCCCCAGAGTACAACATCATGTGAGCTTGAACAGTAGATGGTGGTGAGCCACGGAACATTAGAAGTAGACTTCCATTAAAATATGGAGGTGTGTGGTTGAGTAGTGGTGATAGCAAGTAAATGTTGAGTGCCACAAGAGGGATAAGACATCACTGTTTTTGGAGTTCGATCTTGTGATGAATGTACATTGAAAGGAATTTTAGAACACATCTTTGAAATCAAATCAAATGGCAACTTAATGTCCCATTTGATGAATTTCCACTATTCAACCAAATCCAGTTTATGGGCATGAATAATTGCAGAATGTTCCCAGTCACAACAGAGACACTGTGCACTCGTACTTGTAAAGCAGAGATGCTATACTGTCTTACTTGGATCAATACATTTGAAGTTCCTGAAAAAAATCTCTTCTTTGTATCTTAGCAGAAAGCAGTTTAAAATAATATCTGTACTTAAATATCTAAAACAAATGTAGCATTCAGTGCTTCCTTCTAGCAGCAAGGAGATCAAGAAATGTCAAATTCTGTAATCATTTATGAAAGAAAGGAATAACAGTAAGTATTGCATAATAGAAGGATGGAGTAGCACTGCAGAATAAAACACCTATATCTTATTAGATGGTTTGTTTTACTTGTATTCCTGAACCACAATTAATGTAATACCATCTACACAAAATGTGGCTTAGGCAACCAGTTTGTCTATAATATGATAACAGAAGTGATCATAAGCACATTTGTACAGGGTGCTTATGGAAAAGATTGCATTTGGAATCATCAGTAAAATTAAATAGATAGTGCAACCTATAGGATGCTTTGGGATATTGTAATGCAACAAACATACATCTGTAATGAATGTGGTAAGCATAATTACCTGGTTTCTTTTTGCGAATCACTTTCCTAGGATGTCGATATATTGGCTCACCTAAGAAGGAGATTCCTAAAATTGGAAAGACTTTATTTTCATATTTCAAAAATATATATTTAAAAACAAACAATATAATACATTTAGGGCAGTTCCCTGCCCCCCTTAGGATACATCTTTCAACCATACAATAAATTCCAGTAGATGTTAAATAAAATGGAAGGAAACAGGGCATAGTAAATACAGAAATGAATGGTTCTAGCAGTTAGACAAAAAACAAGATGAAAGGATAATTGAGGAACAGACTTAGTGATATTTAGACTAGAATTCAGCAATATTAGGTCTGCTAGTGCTGCAGTGCTGTCAAACACTGCTATGCCTCCAATTCATTTATCAATATATGCACAGATACACATTAAAAAATATATGGAGTGAGAGATTGTTTGAAAAAAATAATTTACCTATAAGTACTACAAATATACATTAAAACATACATATTACTGAAGGAGTATTTATGTTATTCTACTTCAGGTATACACAACTGCCCATCGACAAGGTTCGCTGGCATATTCTGTAACACTCCCCTGATTATTGGAGTATGCACAAAGTTTAAGAAAAACGCCATCACAATTTTAAATATTGAAACTGCAAAATTAAGACCAAATACTCCAGTATGTATAAGGTAAATATGTTAATGATGATTCCAAACACAGAGGTCCATTAAGATGTCGGGCGGTGGCACCACCACGGTGCTGGCGGGGCGGAAAAAAGCCTTTTTCCGCCCGCGAGCAGCGGTACTCACGTCTGCCATATTGGTATAGCATTTTCCGTCCAGGCCATCAAAGTGCGCCCGCCACCGCGGCGGTGGGCGCCAATGGAGACTCACCGCCGTGCGGAATGACGTCCGCCCCACTTCACAAATTAGGATGAGCTAAACAGGCAGATGCACCGCAGCGGAGACACCGCCCAACCAGAGACGGCGGAAACTCGACAGCGGAGCGCGATAGCAGAGACCCGGTCCTCTCTACCCGATCATGAACGCCATGTACCCAACCCTACATATGCATCCGGTGATGTACCCGCTACAACACTATCATCAAATGGGCCGCCGCGGACGAAGCCGCAGGTACGCAACTACACAAATACAACACACAACACACAGGCTGACATAGGTTCCAATTCCACCACTGACACCCGGCTGGGGGTTACAACACATCCGTTAGGGCACCCACACTGGACCCACTTGCCACCAAGTCACCCCTTTGCATCCGGGACACACATCGACCGCGAACTATCAGCAACGTCCCGTTCCCGGTCACATCACCACCGTGGTCAACACATGCGCACAATGCAGAAGGCAGGGCCACTCCAAGACATGGACATGGCACAGAGACCACAGGGACACCCCACCCACAACCACACATCAACACACCCCATCAAGTCACAGGCCAGGTGCCCATCCTGTGCACCCCCATCCACAGCAACCAGCAACAAGCACAGCAACAAGCAAGGACAATGCACACCCTGCACCACATAACAAACAGCCAGGGAGACAGCCACTGCAGGAGTGGCTGACAAGAAACACACACCACCAGTGCCTCACACACTGAAGGCTGCCAATACTTCCCAGCACATACACACACAAACAAACACACACCCTAGGTGTAGCCACAAACAGAACATACACAGAGGTAAGCCCGAACAGATGCCTGCCCAAAAACAACACACAAACACCATAGGAACACACACAGAACCCCAACATAAACAGACATACCCTGTCAGCCAAACTGTGGAAGGCAATGGGAGTACAAACACAACATGAGTGCACAACATCATCACTCAAGAACAAAACACACACACAACATACCACAAATCACACAAGAAGTGCACCTGCATAGAACTACACTGCCACATCAAACCAACCACAGATGCACATGAAAGCAAAATCAACAAACAGCACAGGACATCAGGGGATGCACATCAGGCAATGCCAAGCCCACATACACACAGCACTGTATGCACAACAAGCACTGTGTGCACAACAAGTACATCAGCTACACAGACATGACTGACACAACCTCAACACACCCACCACAAATCAGCACACCACAAATACAACAGCACACCCAGGAAGAGAAGCAATACCACAGCCAACACACATATATCCAACACAACAACAACAGGATGCACCACTCTGGGATACAAGAGCAGAACCATCTTCATCAGAGCACTGGACAGCACACACAGCTGAAGTGCACATGGGCAATCCTCACTGATAAATAGCTCAAGAACATCACACATAAACCATTGGAGCAATGTCCAGAGTGGAAGCCCAAGAACTGCACCACAAGGCACAGTGTCACAAATGGAAACCAAGGGGACAGCTGACATCAAAGTCAACTGACTTGCATGTAAGTAGTAGACATGTAAGGGGTGTACCATACACAAATAGATGGAGTGCAGACCCACAATGGATAGGCACAAGTGGCACACATAGGTGATGGCATTACACCCCCCACACACATCGCACACACCATGCCATAATGCATCGTGCCTGCAATGCACGAGAAACACAAACACAATGCCAGTGAGGAGCAGCAGGTCCACACAGTCTACACAAACACACTCAAGACACATTGATGATCAAAAAAACATTGATGTGCAAGTCACACACTTTGCACACTCATAAGTGACTAAAACAACAAGGATGAGTCACACAGAACTGCATGGACACACCAACACACTGCACAGTGCACAACAGGCAACTCACACAACAGGCACACAACTCCTGGGTGACACATGTGTGTCTATCACAATCCAGGGGCCACACACATCCACACCCACTACAAAGTCACACCATTCACACTGCACACCTCTTGACCACCCAAGAGCATACATCTCATGTAGGCCAGGGCCAGGACTAAGGGCCAACCCAAGATGACAGTACACATACACAGCTGGGCACATATACAAGAATAACACACACACATCATGATATTGCCCATCCTGCATGCAAACCTGCGCACAGCATCACACCCTGTGCTGAGAGTGTTCCCCAACCTGACATGGCAACAATGTAGCCAACAATAGCAAACCACTAAAAAGAGAACTGCATGACAGGTAAAATAGCCATCACAGATAACACTGGTATCACTGTCTGAATGGACTGAAGACACTGTCACCCCCGTCTAAAAATGTGATGCGGGCAAAAAGCCTGGCAATGTTGAAGTGACACACAGAGCATAGGTCATAGGTAACCAAATGCACATACCAAAAGCACTTTAATCGGCAAGGACACTGACAAAACACACAACAGGAGTAACTGTCTTTATTCACATATTGCACGGAGGTGACAGTAGAACAACAGTAGACAAGAGCAAGACACAAAATTCTGATCACATGCAAGATAATCTTCACAGGCAAACTACAAACAGGAAGGCCAGTGGGCATGGCACAGGGGAGAGTCCAACACATAAGAGCAACAGTGCCAGTGTCCATTTCAGGTGGCACAGCAAGTACATGAGAGGCTGCACAGGGAAGAGCACAACACAGCAGAGCAACAGGGCCAGTGTCCATGGCACAGGGGAGAGCCCAACACAGCAGAACAACAGGGCCAGTGTCCATGGCAGGTGGCACAGCAAGTATATGAGAGGCTGCACATGGGTGAGGCCAACACAGCAGAGCAACAGTGACAGTGTCCATGGCAGGTGGCACAGCAAGTACATGAGAGGCTGCACAGGGGAGGGCCAACACAGCAGAGCAACAGGGCCAGTGTCCATGGCACAGGGTAGAGCCCAACACAGCAGAGCAACAGGGCCAGTGTCCATGGCAGTTGGCACAGCAAGTACATGAGAGGCTGCACAGGGGAGGGTCCAACACAGCAGAGCAACAGGGCCAGTGTCCATGGCAGGTGGCACAGCAAGTACATGAGAGGCTGCACAGGGGAGAGCACAACACAGCAGAGCAACAGGGCCAGTGTCCATGGCAGGTGGCACAGCAAGTACATGTGAGGCTGCACAGGGGAGAGCACAATACAGCAGAGCAACAGGGCCAGTGTCCATGGCAGGTGGCACAGCAAGTACACGAGAGGCTGCACAGGGGAGAGCACAACACAGCAGAGCAACAGGGCCAGTGTCCATGGCTCAGTGGAGAGCACAACACAGCAGAACAACAGGGCCAGTGTCCATGGCAGGCGGCACAGCAAGTACATGAGAGGCTGCACAGGGGAGAGTCCAACACAGCAGAGCAACAGGGCCAGTGTCCATGGCAGGTGGCACAGCAAGTACATGTGAGGCTGCACAGGGGAGAGCACAAAACAGCAGAGCAACAGGGCCAGTGTCCATGGCACAGGGGAGAGCCCAACACAGCAGAACAACAGGGCCAGTGTCCATGGCAGGTGGCACAGCAAATATATGAGAGGCTGCACATGGGTGAGGCCAACACAGCAGAGCAACAGTGCCAGTGTCCATGGCAGGAGGCACAGCAAGTACATGAGAGGCTGCACAGGGGAGGGCCAACACAGCAGAGCAACAGGGCCAGTGTCCATGGCACAGGGGAGAGCCCAACACAGCAGAGCAACAGGGCCAGTGTCCATGGCAGTTGGCACAGCAAGTACATTAGAGGCTGCACAGGGGAGTGTCCAACACAGCAGAGCAACAGGGCCAGTGTCCAAGGCAGGTGGCACAGCAAGTACATGAGAGGCTGCACAGGGGAGAGCACAACACAGCAGAGCAACAGGGCCAGTGTCCATGGCAGGTGGCACAGCAAGTACACGAGAGGCTGCACAGGGGAGAGGACAACACAGCAGAGCAACAGGGCCAGTGTCCATGGTACAGTGGAGAGCACAACACAGCAGACCAACACGGCCAGTGTCCATGGCAGGTGGCACAGCAAGTACATGAGAGGCTGCACAGGGGAGAGTCCAACACAGCAGAGCAACAGGGGCAGTGTCCATGGCAAGTGGCACAGCAAGTACATGTGAGGCTGCACAGGGGAGAGCACAAAACAGCAGAGCAACAGGGCCAGTGTCCATGGCACAGGGGAAAGCCCAACACAGAAGAGCAACAAGGCCAGTGTGCAGGGAGAAGTGCTGAGTCAGGACATGAGAAGCTGCACAGTGAGTGTGTTTAACTGTACCCGTCCATAACCAGCAACACACCCAGGTGGCAAACAATGGGCAGGACTAGCACACCTGTATGAGAGACAGGTGTATGAGGGGGATTACCACTCACATTTGGCTGTCAGGCGGACTTGGAGCTGGCTGTGTGTCGGGGACAGCAGGAACACTTGACTGGGGAGACAGAGGGCCAGGTGATGTAGGGCTATCAGTGGCGTGGCAAGCTAGAGGCTGTGTGGACCAGTTTGCATAGTGGAGGTGGAGTCATGCAGACCTGTGACACAATGAGGGTGGGAGAGGTTTGAGGGGTGCCCTTCCAGTTCTTAGGGATATGAAATGGATTCCCTGTCTTGGGGTCAATGGGAACTGGTGAAGACACAACAGGCGCACACACCAACTGTCCCTCATCAGGTGCAGACACTGGCACTCCCTCTGGTGACTTTCTGGAACCTGCGGAACGCTTTGTCTGGCTACGCCTCTGGACCACCTTCCCCTGCTTGCCAGGTGTCCCACTTACTGTGCCCTCCTTTGCCTCTTTGCCAGGGCTAGCCCATACAGTGTCCTCCTCCAACTGCTTCACTGGGCTTGGAATTGGAGTTGATGTGGTGGGGGTTGTGGCCATGTGCCCTTCCTAGGTGTAACCTTGACGTACAACCCCTCCTCAGTGGGCACAGACACTGCACGCCTAGCTTTGCGTGAAGATTTAGGGACAGGAGAGTCCTTTGCTAGTGAAGCCTGATGTCAGCCTCATTGCTTTTTCGGCCTTGCTCTTCCCTGACGGGCTCTTGTCTTTGCATTCTGGACTTGCCCTGCTCTTCTGTGGGGATGGTGTCTTTGGGCGGGACCGCTTGGGTTGTGTCTGCAGTGTGCTCCTTGTGCTGTATCGGGTCTGTGACGCATGCGAACCGCGGTCACTGTCATCTAATGTGGCCACTGACTGGGGGGTAGACAAAGGCACCTGAGCAGGAATGGGAGCATGTGCCTGTTGAAGGGCAGACGTGAATGCGGATGACAAAGCCTGGATTGTATGGTCTAGCCCTCTCACGTCAGAGTGTTTGCCCTCCATGTAGGCAACCACCTGGCCTAATTTCTTGTCATTGTCACTGAAGGCATTGAGCAGGGCGGTCTGGCCCACACAATGCTGGTGCAGGAGCTCTACAGACTCTGCACTGAGGGCAGCAGGGAGAACAGGTGCAGGCTCAGCAGTGCCAGGTGTGAATGTAACTCGTCCCCTCTTACTGACACGGACACGGGCAGCACCAGATGAAGTGGATGGGAGGCTGGGCACTGGCCACTGTGTGGTAGATGATGTTGCAGACTCCCCATTCCCTGTGCCACCCAACATGGATGCATCACCGCTGGCATCAGATGATGTTGTACTCTGTGTTTCAGCCACGGATTCCTCCTGCATACTACGCTCCCCCTCAGATGCGCTAGTGAGCTCTGCTTCATTGGCCTCCGGTGCAGCTGTGGTGCTAATCTCGCCACCACTGGTTTCCGGCTCCCATTCTTCCGTGTCCACTGGCGATTCAGCATGAGAGACAGATGCAGGGTTGTGTTAGTGTCATCATCAGGTCAAAGCAATACAATCAATGCAGTACAGGAGATGCCCAAATCAACATGGTGACCAGCGCACCCTGCAATCACATTGCAGCAACACACTACATAGACCACAACAGTGCCTGTAACCCTGAATATCTGCCATGACTGAGCCATGTTGAGACCATATAGCACAACACCCTGCCTGTGGATGAAGTGTACCAGACACACAACTTGCCCTGCCCGCACCCAGGGACATGGTGTGGGGACAACACTCATTGCCACTGACAGACCTTCAGGGAACAGGAGGGGACAACACACACACCTATTAGGACATGACAGTCCAAAATGCCAAGTAGGCCATACCAAGCACCATGTGGTACTCTGGGGCACCTTGTTGTCAGATGTGTATGCCTCATCGATCATGGTGCATGCAAAGTAGGCATACATGAAGTCACACTCAGATAGTGGACCCTGCTGTTCACCCCCTAATAGATTCCCTGCACTATCCCCATGCTGAATGACAATGTAGATCCTAACACATCTGGCTATGAGAAAGCACAGCAGGGAGGATCAGCTTTGTAAGGCCAGTTTGGCCCAATGCCTGATGCTGGCACACATCCCAGCAGCTACTAACATGACACAGCACAGCACCACCACACGAGCATCACATGTGCCACCGCTGCCACAGGCCCTATACACATGCATCCGCTCCCAGCCAAAGTCACCCTCCACAAATACTCACCTCTGCCTTGCTGGCGATGCTCCTTCAGACGTGCATCCAGCTCCGGATTAGTCACTGCCAATATGCGGACCATCAGTGGTGTTAGGTTGCGCCGTGACAAACGCCCAGTGCGCGGTAGCAGCCCCAATGTCATCTCTGCCATGTTCTTTGCTAGCCGGCTGATGTCGTCCCATCTCTTGTGGCAGTGGGTGCGTCATCGGTTGGATACCCCCAGGGCTCGCACCTTTGCAGCAATGGCCCTCCACACAGCCTTACGCTGGTGTGCCTTGAACTGCAGGTATGGGAGAAAAGAAGGGTAAATGACCAGTTACACAGTGTAATGTACCAGCATCTATCAGTACAGTGGCAAGACACAGACTCAGGACCTATTGTAATCTCCCTCCACCCCAAACTGGGTGACACCTCACAAGGACACTTTGCATGGGCCAAACAGATGTGATTGCATGCATACATGAGGGCGTAGAGGGTCCCTGATAATCTCACACACATGCAGGATGACTTTACTGAACCCCCTCAGTGGCTTGCAGACATCAACAGTCCCATGCATGTCTGCCCACTACATACATCACATATCTACCTGTGTCTGTGTCTAGAAACAGTGTGTGCATGACTGGGCAGCATTCAATGAGCATGGCCTGTGAACATATGTGTTTGTTATGTATATGGCCTCGGGCACATGGACTCACCAACATAATAGCAATCTACAGAAGTGTGTTTGTGTGCAATTATACAGGGCTTAGATGGTGCATATCTTCTATTCAGTGTGAATGAACAGGAGCAAGGACCATGTAAGTTCGGTGATGTGTTCTCGTTTGTGTGGGCAGGCACTGGGCTTAGTCTCTGGGTTCACACTGAGTCGGACAACAGGGGCACACAGAAACATTAACCCGAGCAATTACTGTCCTGGCACCTACATGTCCACCATCCTGTGGCTCTGTATGGCTGATAATGTAACTAACTCCACTCACACATACAAATGCAAGCAGGGAAAACAGTGACATTGGGACACCCACACTCCCTCGCCCTATGGACAGCTTGTTTGTCAGTGTATGACACAACCCCACACCCTCAGGCATACACTGCAGCAGCACAACTACATGTCTGACACCCCCCTGCCCTCCAGCTCCCTTAATGATGACTTACCACTACATTGGGGCCACCATAAAGCCTTGGGTACTGTGCCAGCACCTCGTTCAATAGGACCTCCAGCTTCTCGCTTGTGAATGGACTGATACGGATCTTCTCTGTCCTTGCCATCCCTGTGGACATGGAGTGAGTGGTGAGGGGTCCCAGGCAGCAGGCACTCGAGGCAGCAGCTTGAGAGGGTCCTAGGCAGCAGATACTTGAGGCAGCAGCAGGAGAGGGTCCCAGGCAGCAGGCACTTGAGGCAGCAGCAGGAGAGGGTCCCAGGCAGCAGGCTCTGTGAGCAGTGGAAATGAGAGGCTCACTCCCACACATATACAACCCCCTGGGGTCGTTTCTAAGGTGCCAAGCTGCAACAATTGGTTGTCCAGGTCTGCCTCATTCAAAAGCATCCAATTACCGCCTCCGCGGTGGAGGAGCACCCCTTCCGCGATTTTCAAAACGGCATCATACCACCGCAATCATAGCTCCCATTGGCTGTAGGCAATGCTCCATGGCAGTGATGCACCGCAGGGGCCCGGGGTGCGCTACCACGATGGTGCATCGTTCAAAAGCATCCAATGACCCTGTCTGCGGTGGCGGAGCACGCCTTCCGTGATTTTCAAAACTGCATCATGCCACCGCAATCATCACTCCTATTGGCTGTAGGCAATGCCCCATGGTGGTGTTTCACCGCCGTGGCCATGCGGTACCTACTGCGATTTGGGTGGCGAAGCATGCCCACCGCCATCTCCATGCCAATAGCTACCGCACCTGTGAAGGGGGTGGTGCTGGTGTCACACCGCCGTGGCCAGGCGGTAGCTACCGTGATTTGGGTGGTGGAGCATGCCCACCACCTTCTACCCATGTCTCCATGCCAATGGCTAGTGCACTTGTGAAGGGGATGGTGCTGGTGTCACACCGCGGTGGCCAGGTGGTAGCTACCATGATTTGGGTGGCGGAGCACGCCCACTGCCATCTACCCATGTCTCCATGCCAATGGCTACCGCACTTGTGAAGGGGGTGGTGCTGGTGTCACACCGCCGTGGCCAGGCAGTAGCTACCGTGATTTGGGTGGCGGAGCATGCCCACCGCCATCTACCCATGTCTCCATGCCAATGGCTATTGCACTTGTGAAAAGGGTGGTGCTGTTGTCACACCGCCGTGGCCAGGGGGTAGCTACCGCAATTTGGGTGGTGGAGCATGCCCACCGCCATCTACCCATGTCTCCATGCCAATGGCTACCGCACTTGTGAAGGGGGTGGTGCTGGTGTCACACCACCGTGGCCAGGCAGTAGCTACCGCTATGTGGGTGGCAGAGCATGCACTCTGCCATCTACCCATGTCTCCATGCCAATGGCTATCGCACTTGTGAAGGGGTGGTGCTGGTGTCACACTGCCATGGCCAGGCGGTAGCTACCGCGATTTGGGGCACATGCAATGGCAATGTCCATCGTGAACACTGCTTCATTACACAGCAGCAGCGTGGTTAAGGGCACATGATTGTGCACACAATGCCATTATTCCATATAATCCACAGGTGGACGCACGTTATGTGTGACGCACATTGGTATGTGGTCCCTGCCATGTCACTTATGTATTTGATGTATGATGATGTTTCACAGTGTTAAGCTGCTGTCAATAGTGTGTCACAAATCAATGTGTTGTGGGTCAGTGCTGAACTTGGCAAGGCTTGTCTGACTGTATGTTGTTGTTACTTACTGTGCTTTCATATCAGCTCATGCACGCAAGTGACAGTTTTCCAGCTACTGGGATCATTGGGTTGTGGAAGTGTGCCAAGTTCACATGATGCATTGATTTGTGACAGGTACAGCATATGGGTATGAGACAGTCATGGTCATTTTACACACATTTCTGGATGGTGCGGTACGAGGCGGGCACATGTGAAATGTGGGGTTCAGTACGTGTGCATTCCCATTGACCTATGTGTTGTTTGCGGCACTTGTGTATTGTTAATGGAGAGATGTGCCCTCTGTGTGTCTCACCCATGTAGCCTGGTGTGCCACGCATTTCTCATGGCAGTCTTTGGTTTTCCGTGACATCCTTAAAGGTATGTGCGGTGGCCATCTCATGATGGTTGTCATTGACATTTGTCCATTTGCATCTCAACTAGGAGGAGGCCTAATCTCATACGTCACCTCACAGTGCTGGAGGACATGGAGGATATAGCGATCATTCCCAAATTCTGCCTCGACAGACCGACACTGAAGACCCTGTGTGATCTGTTGGAGCCCCACCTGCAGCCTCGTCACCACTACCCAACAGCATTCACACCCACATACAAAGTGATGGCAGCCCTCCAATTTTTTGCAACCGGTTCCATCCAGGAGACCGTGGCCCGTGCTGCTGGGATGTCGCAACCCATGTTCAGCCTGGTGATGAGGGATGTTCTTGCAGTCATGATGATATATAAGGATCGATACATACATTTCCCTAGGAGAGCAGAATTGGCCGGTGTGAAGGGTGACTTCTATCCCCTTGGGCACATCCCCCATGTTGTTGGTGCCATCAATTGCACCCATGTAGGTCTGGTGCCACCACAGGCACATTTTTAGAAATCGTAAACATTATCATTTGATGAATGTGCACGTGGTGTGCCTTGCCGACATGATCATATCACATGTGTGTACAAGATTCCACAGCTCAGCCCATGATTTGTACGTCCTGAGGAACGGCATGGTGCCCCGGATGACGGCAAATCTGCTTACCGAGCGTGCTTGGATTGTGGGTGAGTATACCTAGTGATATGGCGTGCTGTGTCTGCGACCTGCTGCCCTCTTCCTGTGCAACATTGCAATGTGTGTTTGTCATTCACAGGTGACTCTGCATATCCCAGCAGTCCATGGCTGCTGAGCCCACTACAGAATCCTAGGACCCCGGCTGACGTCAGGTACAATGAGGCCCATGGCAGGACCCGACGTGTCATTGAGCAGACATTTGGCCTGCTCAAGTCAAGATTCTGCTGCCTTGAGAGGACTGGAGTTGCACTGTCATACTCGCTTGGGAAGGTCTGCAAGATCATTGTGGCATGCTGTATGCTGCACAACATGGCAATTCACAAGAGGATTCCGCTGCTCCTGGATGGTGGTGGGGACCCAAGGCCCCCACCTGTTCAGGGCCCTGAGTCTAGTGATGAGGACAGTGGAGAGGAGGAAGCTGTTGACATGCGTCAACACTTTATCACCCGCTACTTCACTTGAAGGTGGGTGACGAGGTACGACTTGTACATTGTCTGGTGTGATTTCTGTTGTAGTGAAGGGCTATGCGTGGATGGTACAGACAGGCACATGTTGAGTCACCTGTGTGTGGAAATGTAGCAGTGACATTTCACATGTGAACGTATACAGAACTCTGTTGACACTACCTGCACATTCTGTTGTCTGCCTGTAGACTTATGTGGATGTTTTGTGTAGTGTTATGTCTGTGATATCACACTAATGCCAGTGACTGTTATTCGGTTGTGTCTCCCTAGGTGCCTCGAAATTATCCCGGCCTACATACTGTACATCTTTTGGAAACATCATGGACATTTTCAACACTGTAAATATTGCACTAAAAACAAAACTGCACAAATGTAAGTGTGTAAGGTATTTAAGGTAAGGTAAGGTATTTTATTTACAAAGTTGACATGTGAGGGGTGCGGGCATATTTACATGAAGGTGGTGATGGAGCAGTGAGTTGACAGTTATGGTAGATGAGATGCAAGAGTAGGCACCACATGGATGTGGTGACCCAGTCCAACAGACAGGTGCCATTCACAAGGCAGAGTGGGGAAGGACAGTCCAAACAGTCAATGCAGTGGGGAAGAGGGTTGCCATCAGGGCTGGCTCCGTGACTGGCGTGTGGCTGGTGCTTTGCCTCCAGAGACTCCCAGGCTCTTCTTTGGATGCCCCCAGATCGCTTTGGCGGGAGGCCTGCTGCATGGCCAGTGGCGTCTGAGGACTCACCCCTCTCTGTGGCCACAAGGGAGGGTGGTGTACTGTCATCCTGCAGCACAACAGAGGGGGCGGAGGTGTTGTTTGGGACGCAGGCCTGTCCCTCAGTAACGCAACTCGCTGGGCCATGAGGTCCACCATTTGTCCGATGCGTGTGTCGATGGACCTCATCAGCAGGATAAGCTCACGTAATATTTCGTCAGATCGACCACTTTGTCCCTGGACCTGTTCATTTGCCCTGATGACTCTGGTGAAGTGGTCCAGGGATGTTGTGCCAACCTCCTGAGGTCTGGGGGTGACCTTGGCCCTCGCACCTGGCCTGCTGCCACGGACCTGTTGCCTCGCCACTGTGGGTCTCCGCACACTCTCCCTGCCCTCCACAGTTGTTGGTGTGTCCTGGTCATCCACTGGGACAGGGATGGTGCTGCAGGTGGTACTGGTGGTGGTGGCGGAGGTGGCTGCGGTGGAGGCACAGGACGTGACTGCAGGGGTCTGCTGTGCTGTTGTTGTTGCAGCAGGCATGGTGGTGGGGAGGATGGGGGCCTGGGACCGGTTGGTCCCTGGCACACCAGATGGGCCAGCCTGGAGCTCATCATCCAAACTATCCTGGGAGTCAACATCTGAGATTCCATGTACCGGGGGTGGAGAGTAGCTCTGCTGGTCGTTGTTGTCCTCAGCAGTGATTTCTTCATCACCTGTGGATTAGATGGGAAATGGTCAGTGTTGGTCACTGTGCAAGTATTCTGTCCGCTGTGTGTTATCGACTGTCTGTACACTACACAATTGAGAGATCTTCACTATTAATATTAAGTGCATAATGGGCATAATTAATTGGTACATGTCAGGTATCGATGCATTGCATGCAATTGGTGCTGTGTGCAGTGATGCAGGTCTCCCACCCCTAAACAGCCAGACCAGTGAAGATTGCTACCTACCTGTAAGTTTGTTTGTTGAAGAGTGCAATGGCTTCCAGGTGCTCCTGGGTGGTAGGGAGTCCTCTATGCTGCTGGGGTGTGGGACAGGGGGTATGGTGGAAGTTGTGGTACAGGCCTCTTATCCCCAAACAGGCCTCCCAGTAAACATGGTTACCTACCTGTAAGTTTGTTTGTTTAACAGTGCAATGGCTTCCAGGTGATCCTGGGTGGGAGGAAGTGCTCCATGCTGCTGGGGTGTGGTTCAGGGGTATGCTGGTAGTCGTGGTATAGACCTCCCACCCCCAAACAGGCCTCCCAGTGAAGATGGCTACCTACCTGTAAGATGGCTACCTACCTGTTAGGTGAGGGTGAACAGACCAATGGCTTCCAAGTGCTCCTGGGTGGGAGGGAGTGCTCCATGCTGCTGGGGTGTGGGACAGGGGTATGGTGGGAGTCGTGGTACAGGCCTCCCACCCCCAAGTAAGCCTCCCAAGCAAGATGGCTACCTACCTGTTAGGTGAGGGTGAACAGTGAAATGGCTGACACATGCTTCTGGGTGGTGTTGGGGGAGGGCTCCATCTTGGTAGACTGTGAGACAGGGGGTATGGTGGAAGTCGTGGTACAGGGCACCCACCCCCAGACACGCCTCCCAAGCAAGATGACTACCTACCTGTTAGGTGAGGGTAAACAGGGCAATGGCTGACACATGCTTCTGGGTGGTGTTGTGGAAGGGCTCTATCTTGGTAGGCTGTGGTACAGGGGGTATGATGGGAATGATGATACAGGCCTCCCACCCCCAAACAAGCCTCCCAAGCAAGATGGCTACCTACCTGTTAGGTGAGGGTGAACAGTGCAATAGCTGACACATACTCCTGTGTGGGGGATGCCTTTATCCTGCTCAGGTGTTAGACAGGGGGCACAGTGGGAATCGTGGTGCAGGATTCCCACCCCCTAACAAGCCTCCCAAGCAAGATGGCTACCTACCTGTTAGGTGAGGGTGACCAGTGCAATGGCGGCTGACACATGCTCCTGGGTGGGGGAGGCCTCTATCCTGCTCAGGTATGGGACGGGGGCATGGTGGGGGTCATGGCAGGCCTCCCACCCCCAAACAAGCCTCCCAAGCAAAATGGCTACCTACCTGTTAGGTAAGGGTGAACAGTGCAATGGCTTACACATGCTTCTGGGTGGTGTTGGGAGAGGTCTCCATCTTGGTAGGCTGTGGGACAGGGGGTATGGTGAGAGTCGTGGTACAGGCCTCCCACCCCCAAACAGGCCTCCCAAGCAAGATGGCTAGTTACCTGTTAGTTGAGGGTGGAAAATACAATGGTGTTTGGGTTGTGCAAGGAAGTACTTATTATTATTATTATTACTTAGAAGCTTGTTAAGCGCGCAGCTACCCCCAACGGGGGTGTCCTGGTGCTGAAGCAACATCTAATGAGGTTCAGTGACGTCCAGGGGGGATAGAGAGTGGGCTAGATCAGAGAGAAAAACCAGGTCTTATGTTTCTTTCGAAACAGAGGCTCTGATGCCAGAAATCTGAGTTCCAATGGCAGATGATTCCAAAGTCTGGAGTTGGCCACTGCAAAGGCCCTCCCTCCCGTACGCGCGAGACAAAATCGGGGGCAGAGCATTAGGCGAAGATGGTTAGATCTGAGATTCCACGTTGCTTGTGAAATCTTCAGTCTGTGTCTCAAGTAGGCAGGGCCTCGACCATTAAGAGCTCTAAAAGCAAGGGTCAGAGATTTGAACTGAATACGTAGTCTCACCGGGAGCCAGTGAAGTTTGATCAGGTAAGGTGAGATGGAGTGGCGGTAGGGGATATTGCAGATCAACCTGGCAGCTGAATTCTGTACTGTCTGCAATCGATTAATGAGGTACGCCGGGGCTCCAACATACAGACTATTTGCGTAGTCCAAATGGGACGTTATGAGGGCGTGGACTACAATCCTGCGTGAATCAAATGGTAGAAAAGGGATAATTTTTTTGATCATACAAAGTTTTCCAAAACAGGACACCAAAACTTTATTAATTTGGGTTTTGCAGGAGAGGGCTGTGTCAAATTGGAAGCCCAGATTGCGGGCAGCTTGGACAGGTGCAGGGGGAGGATCCAATTCAGCCGGCCACCGGAGGCCAGTGGAAATAGGGGATTTCTGATTAAAATATAAGACTTCCGTCTTAGCCGTGTTCAATTTAAATTATTTGAGGACATCCAAGAGGCGATATTCACCAAACAGTGGTGAAAATTTGACAAGGAGCTTTCGGAGTGATCTTTAAAGGAGAACACAAGCTGAGTATCGTCAGCATAAAATATCACTCTGACGCCTCATGATTCCACCACCTTCGCCAAAGGCTTCAGGTATACGTTGAACAAGAGTGGGCTGAGAGCAGATCCCTGCAGAACCCCCCATGTCAACGTTTTCTTGGTGGAAAAGAAAGAGCCCAGCATCACTTGTTGAAATCGTTTCGTCAGGAATGATTTGACCCAGGCCAGAGGGGCCCCACCAACTCCCACCTCCTGAAGACGTGTTAACATAGTTTCATGGGAGATGGGGTCGAATGCTGCGGATAGGTCGAGGAGGACCAACATGGCCACCTCTCCCCCATCCACGCACTCACGAATAGACTCGGATACTTCTAGTAGAGCTGATTCAGTACTGAAGTCCGGCCTGAATCCTGACTGAGAGTCATGGAGCAGCAAGTTTGATTCTAGATAGTCGGACAGTTGTTCTTGTACCGCCTTCTCGAGTACTTTGGTTGGCTTGGGAAGGAGTGAGATCGGTCGGTAGTTGCTAAAACACATTGGGTGGACACCTGCTTTTTTTAAAATTGGAATCAGCAACGCGTGTTTCCATAAAGAAGGGACAGCACCCGATTGCAGGGAGAAGTTCCAAATTTCAAGCAGGGGATTAATTACTAACAGGGCAATATCATTCAGGATCAGTGCCGGGGCTGGATCAAGCGGTGAGCCTGATTTACATTTTAGAAATAGATCCAGGGCATACTCTTTAGTCAGCGGTTTAAAAGAAGTGAATACTTTGGCACAGGTAGTGTAAAAATCTAAAATGACTTCTGTACGGTTCTGAAGGATTGTTGTCGTAATATTAGCAATTTTTTCAGAAAAGAAATCTGATAGGCCTTCACTAAGTACTTGGCTGGGGGTGACGGGAGCAGACAGAGCAGTAGGATTAGTGAACTCTTTAACAATGTTGAAGAGGGTCTTAGTGGAGTTTTTCGTGCAAATGATTATTTCTGCAAAGTGTTGTCTCATGGTATTGCGTTTGAGTTTATGGAACTCTTTAAGGGCCAGTCTATAAAGGGATTTGGCTGCCGGGTCATAGGTCTGGCGCCATAAGCGCTCCAATTTTTTGCAACTGCTTCTGTGTTCCCTTAATTCCTGAGTGAACCAGGGAGCTGATGGTTTTGATCTACGGGAGGTGAGGGTCTGCAAGGGCGCGACTTTCTCAATGGCGGCTGTGAGATCTTTATTAAATATGGATACCGCTGCATTGAGATCGTCAGGGAGGGAGTGAGTGTAAACTACCCTTATATGTTTGCTCCAAGGCAGTACATGAGACCTCATGCCATTTTCTGCCTTGTTCTCTGATGGCATATTCCCTCTTAGGAGGCTGGGATAGAGACACTTCAAACGGGATCAAGAAATGATCAGACCAAGTCAGAGGTATGGAGGAGAGAATCTTAAGTTCCGTCCAATTAGAGAAGCCACTAACCCCTTGAATCAGATTCAAACTTTGCATGGAATCTAAAAGATGATTGGCACGAGTACAGTCACTTACATCCACGTGATGGTTAAAGTCTCCCAGTACCGTAAAGTGAGGGTGTTTAAGAGACAAATCTGCAGTAACTGCTAGCAGTGCAGAAATGGCAGGCTGTGGGGTTTTGGGAGGACTATATACCAGGACCCCCGAAAAGATGGCCGTGAGGGCATCCGAGATGGAAAAGTATAGTGCCTATATGGGCCCTAAATTCGGGATTTTCATGGACGTGATCGTCAAGTGAGTTTGTAAAATAACCGCGATTCCACCTCCGGACTTGGAGCCTTCACGGCTTAATCCTGTGAGGCGGTATCCCGGGGGCAAGGCAAGAGAAATGTCTGGGTTGGAAGAGTCCTTAATCCACGTCTCAGTCAGGAAGAGTAAGTCCCAGGACATTGATGAGAGCAGCAGCCAAATGTCACTAGAGTGGCGTGGCAAAAAGCGACAATTCAATAATCCTATGGAATAGGTTTGTATGGGTGTGGGATGGATTTTTAGTGACAAATGGGAGCATTTTATGTGAGGAGTAAAGGAGAAAGGGCAGCTGTTACATTTAAAATAGCGGGGGCTAGTCAGTGAGAGATTGCACCGTGCCGATGGAGTGCAAATTTTCTCTCTTAAATCCAGAAGCTGCGATCTAGACCAGACCTGCCTCTGTGCGAGATGGGAACCGGCAGCATGGCTGGCCCTAGGCCCGGAACTGGCGCGGACGGGCGCAGACGGGCTTGCGGAATTTGCGGATTATCTGCAATTTTGCAATCCGCAAATCTCGCGAAATCGCAGAAAAATCAGCGATTCCGCGAGCGGGACGAATTTTCCATGAAGCACTTCAGGGTTACAGCAGCAGGTGCCCAAGTTGAAGCTAATTTCTTTGTAACCATTTACAAAAGGGTTACAAAGAAATTAGCTTCAACTTGGGCACCCTCTGTAACCCTGTAAGTGCTTCCTAAGCGGCGCCTCGTTGCCTACTTGCAACTATTCTCTGACCCTCCTCTGACCCTCGAAGTCAGAGAATAGTTACAATTAGGCAACGAGGCTCCTGTCACAAAATTAAACCTCAGCAGGAAGCACTTACAGATATAAATAAAGCAGGTGCCCGAGTTGAAGCTCAAATTCAGTAACGCATTATAATCAGCCCAAGAATCTAGTGAGCACGGTCGATGCTAGGCAGGTGTGCTTTCTCCCCAAATCTACAAATAGCTGTAATCAGTGATGGAGGTGTAGGCATCCACGCGTTTCTCGAGCGCAATCCCCCTGTAATTCCAGTGACCAGGAGGTTGCTTTCTCCTCATCTGCTGCTCTGATCGGTATCTGACCCTTTATAAACAAGAGGCATGTGAACTCGCACAGAAGCCCGGCCACACTCACACTAGGCTATGCAACCTTGTCCCGCCCTTTCCCCCACTGTGATGGACAGCTCACTCGAGGGACCTCGGCATCTATGGGCGCGGTGGCAAAGTTACAGACACACGTGGTGACTGGACAACTCTTCTGGGCCTTTACGCAGTTGTAGTGTAGGAAAAGCACGATACATTTACCCAACGAGGTAGCACTTACTGCTTTCTCCTCAACTGCTGCTCTGATCGGTGTTTGACCCTTTATAAACAAGAGGCATGTGAACTCGCACAGAAGCCCAGCTCCACATACACTAGGCTATGCAACCTCTTCCCGCCCTTTCCCCCACTGTGATGGACAGCTCACTCGAGGGACCTCGGCGCTTATGGGCGCGGTGGCAAAGTTACAGACACACGTGGTGACTGGACAACTCTTCTGGGCCTTTACGCAGCTGTAGTGTAGGAAAAGCACGATACATTTACCCAACGAGGTAGCACTTACTGATTAGCCAGTAGAAAGTACTCCAGTTGAGTATAGTGCAATTGCAAAAAATTCCACGATTTTGCGGGGATATCCGCGACTTTGCTGATTTGTTTGCAAATACCTGCGAATTCGCGAACCGCGAATACTCAAAATTCACCCATACTTATCTGTGGGGTCGCCTAAATGTAAACATCATTTAGGGCATGGATGGCATTGGATTGAAGTGATTTTTGTGTGTAATTCGATTTTTTGGGTGTTGTTGGGGCCTGGTCCAGGAACTGGCTATGTGGGTGGGAGCCATTTTGATGCCTGATCCAGGGCCTGGCCATATGAGTGGGGGGTCTAGGGGCCATTTTGAAGCCAGGCAGTGTGCTTTGTGCCATTGGCCTTCACCCAGTCTGCCTTGCTTTTATCCATTATGCCCAGGGGTACTCAGTGGTGCATGGACCAAGTCTTTCTGTGGGGTCTCTTGAATTTAAACATCATTTAGGGCATGGATGGCATTGGATTGAGATGATTTTTGTGTGTATTTCGATTTTTGGGGTGTTCTTGGGGCCTGGTCCAGGGCCTGGACATGTGGTTCGGGCCATTTTGAGGCCTGGTCCAGGGCCTGGCCATGTGGGTGGGGGTCTAGGGGCCATTTTGAAGCCAGGCAGTGTGCTTTGTGCCATAGGCCTGCACCCAGTCTGCTTTGTTTTCATCCATTATGCGCAGGGGTACTCAGTGGTGCATAGACCAAGTCTTTCTGGAGGGGGCTCTTGAATTTAAACATCATTTAGTGCATCGATGGCATTGGATGGGGTGATTTTTCTGTGTATTTTGATTTTTTGGGTGTTGTTGGGGCCTGGTCCAGGGCCTGGCCATGTGGGTGGGGGCCATGTTGATGCCGGTCCAGGGCCTGGACATGTGGGTGGGGGTCTAGGGGTCATTTTAAAGCCAGGCAGTGTGCTTTGTGCCATAGGCCTGCACCCAGTCTGCCTTGCTTTCATCCATTATGCCCAGGGGTATCAGTGGTGCATGGACCAAGTCTTTCTGTGGGGTCCTTTGAATTTAAACATCATTTAGGGCATGGATGGCATTGGATTGGGGTGATTTTTGTGTGTATTTCAATTTGTTGGGTGTTGTTGGGCCTGGTCCAGGGCCTGGCCATTAGGGTGGGGGCCATTTTGATTCCTGGTCCAGGGCCTGGCCATGAGGGTGGGAGTCTAGGGGCCATTTTGAAGCCAGGCAGTGCACTTTGTGCCATAGGCCTGCACCCACTCTGCCTTGCTTTCATCGATTATGCCCAGGGGTACTCAGTGGTGCATGGACCAAGTCTTTCTGAGGGGTCTCTTGAATTTAAACATCATTTAGGGCATGGATGCCATTGGAGTGGGGTGATTTGTGTGTGTATTTAGATTTTTTGGGAGTTGTTGGGGCATGGTCCTGGCCATGTGGGTGGGGATCTAGGGGCCATTTTGAAGCCAGGCAGTGTGATTTGTGCCATAGGCCTGCACACAGTCTGCCTTGCTTTCATCCATTATTCCCAGGGGTACTCAGTGGTGCATGGACAAAGTCTTTCCGTGGGGTCTGAAACCAGGAATCATCCTCATCCTCATCATCATCACTTGTTGTAGTACCAGGAAGAAGTCCTGCTGTGGTGTGTGCACAATGTCATGTGACGTCACGTGTGGCCACAGACAACTCTGCAACTCGTGCAACTGCATCCTGCTGTTCTGACAGCTGAAGAAGATGGGCCCAAAGAAAGGTGGCCGTAGCTCCTCTACCAAGAAAGTTGCAAGTGCCACTGCCAGTAAGAAGGAGCAGAAGAAGCAAGTGGCGCCACTTACCAAGGAGACTGGTGTGCCAACCGACACTTGCCTTTGGAGAAAAAAAACTACGCCTGCAGCAGCGGTGTCTGCCGGGGACCAAGCTGGGAGCAGCACCTCCGCTTCATTGGTCTCAGTGCCACTACGCCAAGTCATGCCCAAGTCCATGAGTGTCGCAGAGGCAGTCACTTTAATTGCTCTTTCACCATCGACCAGTAATGTTGGCATTGACTCATCGCATAGTAGCATCCAATCAATGCAACGTGTAACTCATCTGACGAGTGTTCAACCACAGCCGCAACGACAACCATAGGTGCAACAAGGAGAGGCGCAAGGAGAGGCGCAAGGAGAGGTGCAAGGAGAGGCGCAAGTAGAGGCGCAAGGAGAGGTGCAAGTAGAGGCGCAAGGAGAGGCACTAGGAGAGGCGCTAGGAGAGGTGCAAGTAGAGGCGCAAGGAGAGGCGCAAAGAGGGAGGCGCAAGTAGAGGCACAAGGAGAGGCACAACTGCCCACAATACTTGTTCCTCCAGAAGTAGCGGCACATTAGGAAATCAAGATTCATGCAGAGGTATCAGACAAGCAAGCCACTCCTGATCATCCATTGTCTTCCAGATCCCCAGCAAGGAAAAGGTCAAGGAGGTCTAGTATAACTTCTTCTTCAAGTCCCTTCCTTCTGATAATCTAGATCTTGATTGGCACCAACCAATTCAGGCACGCTTGCGCCGACAAAGCTAGGTTCCTGCAAGGCTTTCAGTTAAGGGTGATGACGAAGAAGAAGTAGAAGTGGTGTATTCTGCTGCTGAGGATGAGTCTGACGATGACGACCCAGTCATCATAGTCATCACTCCAGCCCCAGCGGGCATGCAGCAGACAGACATTTGTATCCTATCCCGAAATGCTGCGCAGGATCTGGGTGGCGTGGCACTGGTACCACCACCAACACAGGTTGGGCGGATTTTGCGAATTGGCAATCCGCGAACTTGCGTATTTACGGATTCGCAATCCGCAAAATCCGCGAACTCGCGCGAATTTTTTATTTTTTTTGTTCGCAAGGGTTTCTGCCAGTTCGCGAGGGTTGTGTACCAGTTCGCAATTGCGAACTTACTTGTCGGCTCGCAACGGCCGCGACTATGTTGTTTCTACGTCTGGTTCATCATCACAGGTTCACAGCACCCTCTGTTTCACCACTGCCACCCTCTGGTACACCCATGCCACCCTCTGGTTGGCTTATCACTGTAGATTATGGGGGTGAAAAAAAGCAAGCACACCTGCCCCGCTTCAACTGACATGAATTAATTTGGGGTTGATTAATGTGTCACTGAATTTAAACTTCCAGTCTGGCTGGCACCTGCTTCCCTATCTGTAATTTGCTTTCTGTTGCAGTGCAATTTTTTTTCACAGGACCATTGTGGCCTACTTGTAGCTATTCTCTGAGCCTGCTGTGAGGGTCAGAGCAGGGTCATAGAATAGTTGCAAGTAGGCAACTGAACTCTGAAGGGGGCCCTCAGGAAGCACTACAGGGAATGGTTACTAATGATAAGATTGAACTTTTGCACCTGCTGAGTGCTTTCAGTTTTGTCTGTAATTGCTTTCTGTTGCAGTGTAATTTTTTTAACAGGACCTTTGTTGTATACTTGTAGCTATTCTCTGAGCCTGCTGTGAGGGTCAGAGCAGGGTCATAGAATAGTTGCAAGTAGGCAACTGAACTCTGAAGGGGCCCCTCAGGAAGCACTACAGGGAATGGTTACTAATGATAAGATTGAACTTTTGCACCTGCTGAGTTCTTTCAGTTTTGCAAAAATCCAAATATCCAGCAGCATCCACAAAAAGTAACCCTTCCAGGTCAAGATCCAAATCAAAGTGACCAGCACATGAAGAAAGCACTGGGAGGAGCCTGCTGGACAGGAACAGGAAGTTGGAGACTGTGGGGCACTTCCTTCCTCCCACCCCCCCCAAAATGGACTCCTTGCAAAGAAAAAGTGCAGGCAAATGTCAACCTGAGGAGTTATTCTGATAAAAATCATAATTTTCAAGGTTTATGCTGCCTGCTGGTGGATTTCTTGTGCGAAATTGCAAATTTTGCAATCTCGCAATTGCGAGATTGTCGCTGCCCGCCGCATCTACGTGTTCGCAAGTGTTTACTCCCGCAAAATTGTATAGTATTCTAGCTGGCAAGTGCGACCAAGCAAAAAATCCGCTTTGCACGGATTTTACGAATTTTCGGCAAGTTCGCGAGAGTTCGCGGATTGCGAATTTGGCAAAAATCCGCAAAATCCGCCAGCGGAACGGATTTTACGCCCATGCTTATACTACACCAACACGACCTACAGCTTCCATATTTTCTCTTCAGAAGGGCCAGCAGGCACTTCCATCCAGCTCGACCTCCATTACCTCAAGTAGTGGTGCTGTAGGTGCACAAGAGAGTCAAATTCCGCCACGCCAATCCTCCACTTCATCTGGCATTGAAAGTGGCACCTCCACCACCACCACCAGAAATCTCAACTCCCCAGTTTGGGACTTCTTTAGTATTAGCAAAAAGGTGGAAAAACAAGTTATTTGTTTGATTTGTAAACAAGTAGTTGGTCGGGGTAACCTTGGTACCAGCTATGATACTGGAGACCAGAGAGGTCATCTCCAAACACACCACAGCATCCAGTGGGAGGCGCACCTAAGTAACATCCGGAAAGTCAAAAGTAGAAATTCAAAAGTAGCCATTGATATTGCATCGGATGACGAGAAGCTGATATGCATGGGGGAGGTGAAGAAGCGAGAGACATTGTTTCTGGTACACACAGTACCCCTGGCAGCAGCACTGCAGTGGTAGCGCCCATACCCTCTACCCCAGCAACATCTAGTTGGGACAGTAAGAGTCTGTTAGAGACACCAATGCAAAAAAGTACATCAATGAGCCTAACTGGGTTGAAGAACCTGGATCATCACATAGGAAAATGGTCTAGACCACCATTAAAAGCATGTATTGGTCGGAGACGCCAATGAAACGCAACCACCCAACGGCGCCTCTGTATATTGCAATGCTGGCTAAAATGTTAGCGCTGGACCTTCTCCCTTTTTTGTGGCAACAGTCTGTCCTAAATGGAAGGTTCCTAACCGGTCCTATTTTGCCAGAGTTGCGGTTCCTGCACTACATCAAGATGTGCTGGACGTGATTGGGACAGATTGTTCACACTATCCACCTGACAACAGACATGTGGACCAGTTGCCAAGCCATTGATTACATGTGCATCACTGCACACGGGGTCTCTTTTGCGGGGGTTAGAGAGAAGATAGCTGCAGGTGTTGAAAGTGTCACAATTTTTCAAGCTACTCGGAAACATGCAACAGTAGCCATGTTTGCCATGGAGAAATCTAATACCGCAGTAAACATTGTGGAGGAGTTTAACAGTAAGGTCTTTGAATGGCTATAGCCAAGAAAGTGCATGATTGGCTATGTTTCCACTGATAATGGCAGTAATATAGTTAAGGCCATGGCTGAAGGTGGCTATTTCAGATTGCCGTGTTTGGCACACAGCATTAACATTATTGTTCAAGGTTTCTTGAAAAAATAAAACACAGTCAGCAAGATACTTACCACCTGCTGAAGAATCTGCACACATTTCAGCCATTCTTTTAAGGCCCAGAAGCAGCTGAGGATCATTCAACGTGACCGTAGAGTCCCAGTCAGAGGACTCATCCAGGAGGTAGCAACACGTTGGAACTCAACCTTCTATATGCTTGAACGTCTGTTTGAGCAGTACTTGGTAATCAATGAGTATGTCTTTCACGCACAGGGTGCTTTTATGAAAGACATGATGCTAGAGGTGGGGGAATGGGACCTAGTTAAAAGCCTGACAGACATGCTTTGCCCTTTTGAGGTGTTCAAGCGTGAAGTCAGCAGGGAGGACTGTTCTTTGGGCAAAGCTATCCCATTGTTGCGCATGCTAGAGCACCAACTGAAGGCGGTGTCTTCAACGTTCCGAGTTGATGCTGAAAAACAAGACGCATATCAGTTGGCGGACAGCTTATTAAGCCGCCTAGTTGACAATGCAAGGCTTAAAGCAATACATTCAGAACAACATTACATTTGTGCCACTATTCTGGATCCACGGTACAAAAAGGCACTGGCCAGCAATACATTCATTCCTTTTTCTGAAGCAGATGTTTCCAAGTACAAAGATAGGCTAGCTCGGTCAGCCACTTGGTTTGAAAAAGAGCGGCAGGAAATTGAAGGAACCACCACAGGCACTACTGAAGCAGCAGGCCATTGGCATCAAGGTCCACTTATGTGGCCGAAGGCAGTCACTTTCCCTCAGAGCCGTTACCGACACCAGCAACCGTATCGTCATCACCTGCACCAGGCCCATCCATAATATTGTTGGAAGCGGATTGGATAACTCATCAAGGGTTTGCTTGTTCCAGTGTTGATGCAAAGGCAACAGATGGTACGCAAAGTGGAGCAGGCCTATCTGGATGACCAAACAGAGGTCTTCTTTGATCAGAACCCATTGGTGTATTGGTATGGGAAAAGGCCTCAATGGCCACTGATCACCAAGCTGGCTATAAATTATTTGGCTTGCCCACTCGCAAGCATGTCTTCTGAATGTGTTTTCAGTGCTGCTGGTGCCATTGTAACTTCAAAAAGGACCCGCCTCTCGCCCAAAAATGTGGAGAGGTTAACAATGATCAAGATGAATCAGCACTTCATACCACCAGATTACAAAATAAGTGAATCCATGCAGGAAGATAAGTCCCAAACCCAATTGTTCCAATGCCTTCATCATCAATTACCCATCCGACCTCTCCAAAAATGCTGCAAAAAAATACAGACATTGCATACTCAAAGCTAGACCAGTAACCTTATTTTTAGACCCCTAATTCTGCACCAAAAAAGGTACTCTGGTTAATGACCTCATCTTCTAAACCAGAAAACCGGCCTGCTGGCTCACTGTGCTCCACTCCATGCTTCGAATAACAGGATCTAAGAAAACTTCACATGGCCTTAAACTAACAACGTCTCCCACGTCCACCATCAATGCCACCACCACTGCCAGAAGTGGCGGAAAATATGGGGGGTAACAGTCTGTTATCATTCCTGCTCCTGACATCTGGGGACTTTGAAGCTCTGTGTTTAAAAATTAAATCAGGTTCTCTAGCTGATGCCCTGTCCCCAGCCTTTTTCCGCCAGTTTCACTCTCTGATTTCTCCTGAGTGTTTAGAACTGGGCAATTTGTCGCTTAGGTCAGCCACAGTCCCTCGAGCATGAAAACATGCTAAAGTTATTCCATTACTAAAAAAATCTACTCTGGACCCAGGGGAACCCGGTAATTACCTGCCAATCTCCCAGCTTCCTTTTTTGGCTAAGCTAGTGGAATCCCATGTGAATTCTACTCTAGCGAATTTCATTGAGCAGAACGCAATTTTTGATCTGTCACAGCATGGTTTCCGACCCAGGCTTAGCACTGAGTTTGCGCTATTGGTTGTGTCGGAGGCCATTCGGGGCAGCTTGGATGTTGGGGTCTCGGCGGCACTGGTCCTTTTGGACTTAAGTGCCGCATTTGACACCGTTTCCCATGACATACTCCTGAAACGCTTCCTGGAAGTTGGGATTGGAGACGTGGCCTTAGCCTGGATTCGGTCCTTTCTTAAGGATAGGTCCTTCCAGGTTTGAGTTCCTCCATTTAATTCCCAGGAGTTTGTCCTGCATCGGGTGGTGCCACAGGGCTTGGTCCTAAGTCCACTCTTGTTTAACTTGTATGTTAGACCCCTGGCGGAGGAGGCAAAGGGCAGGGGGCTGTCCCTGGTGTCATATGCGGACGACACCCAACTGGTGATTGCTTTCTCTAAGAAATGCAATGCCAGTTTGGGGAAGTTCAAGGACGATCTCCTGGCTATCTCCGACTGGATGGTAGCAAATTGTTTGCAGCTAAACGCCAGCAAGTCCGAGATCTTGTTGTTCGTCAGGGACAGGAGCTTTGGTCTGAGCAGTGCTGGCCGGATTGTCTCAAACCTGCTCCACTCCCTAAGAGGTTGTGAAGAACCTGGGTGTGTGGTTTGATAATGGTCTGACCTTTGATAAACAACAAAAGCCTTGGCTGGGGTTTGTATTGGGCTGTTTCGTGGTCTAAGACCGCTGCTGGGTTTCTTCCCTCCCAAGGTGTGCCAGACTATTGTACAGGCATCTATCTTGTCCAGATTGGATTACAGTAACTCTCTCTACTTGGGTGCAAATAAGGCGAGTATCAATCGGCTGCAGAAGGTTCTGAATGCGGCGGCCCGGCTTTTGGTTGCACTGCCTAGATCCTGCTCGGTGGCGCATGTGCTCCCTAAAACTCCATTGGCTACCGGTTGAAAAGCGCATCGAGTTTAAGGTGTTATGTTTTTCTCATAAGAGTCTGACACATCAGGACCCAGCAGGGTTACTTCATTTGTTGGCGCCTTATGAGTCAAGGCGTCTACTGCGCTCTGCTGATCTCGCACTGGCCCGCGTTCCGTGAGTCTGGAAAGCGAGGGCCGGAGGTCACTCCTTTTGTTACCTGGCGGCGAAGCTTTGGAATTAGCTTCCTGCCTTCATGAGAAGCACTACGAATCATCTGACCTTTCGCAAAGCCTTAAAGACCTGGCATTTCCCTACATTAGACGTCTAATTCTCTACCCCGCTCTCCTTGGTCTCCTGTCTCTTGGTTTCTGGTTGCGCTGGGACGCCTCGTTGCTGAGGCAGTCATGCGCATTACAAATCAAAAATAAATAAATAAATAAAAACTATCACCCTCTACAATAATGGTATCATCTTAATCCAAGCCTCTAATGTCTACCTAGTTAAGATGGGCAATTTTTACCCCACTCTCAGAAAAGCAGTTTACTGCAATTCCACTGACCCTTACTCAACCACCACGTCTCAGCTGGGTTTAACCAGTACTCCTCCCTGGCAGTTGTGAATACCCCACTCTCCCTTAACCCTACACCTCCTTTTTCAGATTCCAGAGCAGTCTTGTCTCCAATCAGATTTTGTTAATCCTCTCAGCTGGTTGGCGGTTCTATGGGCTCAATCTCCTCACTGACGGTCAGGCCGATACAGGATGACTTTTGAGCTGAGAGGATCCCTCAAGCCCCACATTCTTCTTGATTAACAGACACTGTTTCTTCCCCATCCACTTTACCGCAGGCCATACTAGTGTCTGGGCAATGATTCTCCACACAGGCCTAGGTAGGGATACAACAAGGCCCGCCGTCGCCTCTCGCTTCTCCCTCATACCCTCCACCCCTCGCCCAAACTCAGACTTGGCTGCGCACCTTGATCAATCAATCATTCAATCAGCCATTTGTAAAGCGTGCTACTCACTTGTGAGGGTCTCAAGGGGCTGGAGGGAGAGGGGGGCAGCTACCGGTCAAACAGGCAGGTCATGAGGAGTCTTCTGAATGTCAGAAGGTCCTGGGTCTGTCACTGGTGGATGGGAACAGTGTTCCATGTCTTGTCGGTGAGGTGGGAGAAGGATCTGCCATTGGTGGTTGTTCGGTGGAATCGTGGAATGGTGGCATGGCGAGGTCGGCAGAGCTGATGGTTTGGGGTGTAGAAGGTGAGTCGATTGTTGAGGTATGCTGGTCCGGCATTGTGGAGTGCTTTGTGAGCATTGGTGAGGAGCTTGAAGGTGATCCTTCATTTCTCTACAGTAGCACCTTCTCACTTCTGAGCTACATGACCTGAAGCCCTCTCAAATGATCTTTTTCCCACGATCAGCTCTATCATCACCTCTGTGAATAGGCCCAGGGTGTCCACTGGGGATAGTGATCACATGGGTCAGCCTTTAAGCCCCTCCATCTCAAAATCCATTCCCCTACCCACCACCCCCGCCAGTCATAGAGGATGTGACCACCCATCGTCCTTTGATCTCTATGACTGACACAACCCTTGCCCTACTTAGTCCAAATCTAACATGAGACGGCTGAGACAAATATACTCCATCCTTTCCAAACCGAACAGAGAACCTCCTCGCAATCTTAGATGCAGCAATACTGACAACCTCGCCCTGCATGAACGTCACCCAGACCTCTTCCCCCTAAATCCACTATGACTTAAATGTGTACTACTTAATTGCAGATCAACCAGCAAACACCCCCCCGATTTCTTCGACCTCATCCAACACAATGATTTAGACATTATCATTCTCACTGAAACTTGGCTAAAACCCACTTCCACTCCTTTCCTAGACCTCCTAGTACCTCCCACTTATGACATAATTAGGCTAGACTGAGCACTGAAGGTGGATGGTGGCCTAGCCTGTATTCACAGGAACACACTCTGGATGTTAGCTTAGAGTCCTCTAAATCTTCCTCCTGTGAGTATCTCTGTCTCAGCATCTCAAGTAAGAACCTACTGGTTTGCAAACTTCACACCTTTTACCAACCCCGGGAGATAATCTCCCCTTCACTGAGCAATTAATGGAAATCATCACTAGCAATATCGACTCAGAGGTGTCCCAAATTGTCAGGATTCGGCAATGGATAAGCTGTGCGGGTCCTTAGTACGGAGCGAGCAGCCAAAGAACTACAAATCTCGGCATGCCTTGAGGCCCGTTCCGTTCCCAACGTAGGAAACGAGACGCGGACATAAATGCATTGCGGGAATTATCGGCGATGCCGATTATTATGGACCAACTTCTTGGATTTACGAGCTGGGTATTGTGAAGCCGTGCTTGTGCTAAAGTTAAGCTGGAGGGTGAGGAGAGCCTTACGCTTTCGGCGTGAGCTTTCTGGAAACCGGACCGAAGCTTTCTCGGCTGAGAAAGCATTTATCTTCGCAGGATTCCAAGTCCGTGAGAGGGATTCTGGTGAAGTGAATCCAGGGGTATTGTGAGTAAAGAAGCTTTGGGATTGGAGTTCTATTTCCATGTACTGGGCTCGGAGGTGGATCTATGAATTAATAGACACTCACAAAGAAGGTCTAAGTGTTCTAGACGTCAGGGAGAGAACACTACTCTCTATCAGACTCAAGTTAAACACTCATTAACATTATTTGTATCGTTTTGGATATGATTTAAACACGAGTTGTTTCTTCTTTTCTTCACATAGGAGATAAGACAGAGGGGTACCATAGCTATTGGGGATATCAATACAAATACATGCTAAAACGAGAAATGGTATGTTGAGTACTGGTATGATCTTGCCTATGGTATAATGTGGTCATGTGATTATTCCAACGGCTTCTTGTTCTTTTCCTTGCGGTTATAGAAATATCCCAGGTACCTCATTAAGGTTTATCTTCTATATACAAAACTACATTACTTTCTTCACAGGTAAAAAGGTGGGGGTTAGATGCTAGATGTATAGATAACATCTGAGTCTATAGGGTACAGAGTGTGATAATCTGTATTGTGTTTTGTCATTGCAGCTCTCCCTCCCCGCCGTCCCTATCCTTTCCTTCCTTTTCTTCCCGAGTTGAATCGTTTCTCATTGTCTGTATTGGTATCTCAGACGTGGGGAGAATTCTATCAGGGAGGTTATAGGACCTTCGGCACAGCCCCGACGAGACAGACCGTGGAAGCCTGACCGAATAATCGGCCCACGAATTGTACTCTCGTCTTGGCTGTGCTGTGAGTACTATGGCTACACTCGATGATGTGCTGGCGGCATTGGCTTTAGTCCAAACCGAGCTTGCCGCTTCTAACAGGGAGGTAGCGGCCTCTAGGGCAGAAAATGCGCAGTTGAAGGTCAGGATGGATAGGGTCACCCTTCCTCCAACCACGTCAGGGGGGAGTAGTCAGGTTCCCACTACCTCTGTTACAGTGGAAATGCCCGCACAAATACCTTTAGCTCCACCTGAAAGATTCTATGGGGACAATAGGAAGGTACAGGTATTCATGACCCAGATCCTACTACACTTCATGTGCAAGCCAAAGATGTTTGCCACCAATCAAGCCAGGGTGGCCTTTTTGATTTCATACTTGGAGGGTGAGGCAGCTCAATGGGCCGTCCCTGTAGTTCGGAGGGATGACCCGTTACTCTATGAATGGGATAACTTTCGCCTTGAATTCGAAAAAACATTTGACAGAAGGGCTGAAACATTCACAGCGGACAGAGAACTTCTGAAATTGAAACAGGGCAACACTGATTTAGTTTCTTATTTGGACAACTTTCGCCGTCTGGTGGCTGAAACAGATTGGCCGGAGGATAAACGAACAGAACTCTTTTACCAGGGACTGAGCGAAGAACTCAAGGATGTTTTGTCCCATATCGATCCACAGCCCCGTACTTGTTCCGCCCTCATAGATCTTACCTTGCGATTGGATCATCGTATAAGGGAAAGGAAGGGAGAACACCGAATGAAAGACTGTGCCGTTCTACCATATGATAATACAGGGCAAGGAGATAAGTCATCAGCAGGGCCTGAACCGATGGATATTGGAGCAGTGCGAGCTTCCTTAATGATGAGTGAAAAGGAACATCGGCGCAAACAAGGGTTGTGCCTTTATTGTGGCAAGAAAGGCCACTTCCTGCGGGAGTGTCCCGTGAAACCAAAATCTAACAAAGTTAAGCAGGGACATTTTGCGGCTGGACTTTCTGATGCGAATCAGGAAAACTACAAAGCTTGAAGGTGGGTGAAGGGGAGCCATCAAGCAAAGTTATTATCCCTTCTATTACCCCTGACCGGAGCATAGATATGTGCCATGTGTTCCTGGAAATGTGTTTGGAGGTGGCAACGGAAGTGAAGGATGTTCGTCCAATGGTGGACTCAGGTGCCACTGGTTGTTTTATGGATGCCAAAGAAGACAGATGACTGGGAGTGAACCTGGTTAGGAAATCGCACCCGGAAACGGTTTATGCGGTGGACGGAAAGGAGCGTCAAGCGGGGCCTATTCGATATCAAACCCAGGAATATGTCCTCTCCTATGAGGGGTTACATCGGGAGATGTTATCATTTAATATCATTGAAGCTCCTCAGTATGGGATCATGCTGGGGCTTTCCTGGTTGCAACTGCACGAACCCAATATACATTGCACTTCTGGGAAGGTGTTGTTCGATTCGGTTTATTGTACCGAACATTGTGGCACTGAGTGGTCCAGTCCGGCCAAGTCGCTCGCCTCTGTGATGCATATTGCTACGGCAGCAGAGAAAGAGATGTCCCTACCCTTGTGTTACGCAGCGTTTGGAAATGTGTTCAGCGATTTGGAGGCGGACACACTTCCGCCACACAGGGCATTTGATTGTCGGATTGACCTTCTTCCCGGAGCGGTGATACCTAACAGCAGAATATACGCTCTCACACTACCAGAGAATGAAACCTTGCGGGCGTATTTGGACAAATATCTTGCCCTTGGATACATAAGGCCCTCTAGATCACCGGCTGCGTCGCCATTATTCTTCATTCCGAAGGCCAATGGTGAGAAGAGGTGTTGCATAGACTATCGTGCCCTTAATACTATTACAATCAAGAACCAGTATCCACTGCCCCTTAGTCCGGTATTGCTGGAGCAAGTACGATCGGCTCGAGTATATACCAAATTGGACCTGAGGGGGGCTAATCACCTTGTACGCATTCGTCGAGGTGACGAGTGGAAAACCGCCTTCAAGACGCGGTATGGGCTCTATGAGTACCTAGTGATGCCCTTTGGCTTATGTAATGCCCCCGCAGCATTTCAGTTTTTTCTTAATGAAATTCTCAGAGACCTTCTTGACCATCATGTTTTCATATATATAGACGATATATTGATCTATTCGGACACAGATGAAGAACATGTGGATCACGTGAAACAGGTGTTGCAAGTTTTGTTACATCACCACTTGTATTGTAAAATCACGAAGTGTGAATTTCACGTGGAAACTGTGGAATTTCTGGGTGTGATGCTGACACCATCTGGGCAAGTGATGGCGGAGAGAAAAGTCGAAGCAGTCATGGAGTGGCCCCGCCAATGCAATGTCAAAGATATTCAGTGCTTGCTGGGATTTTCCAATTTCTATAGACGCTTCATTCGAGGGTTTTCGGAGCTGGTGGCCCCACTGACAAGACTTATTAGGAAGAGCGTCCCTTTTTTGTGGGGTGTTTTGGAACAGGAGGCGTTCGATCGATTGAAGACTTCTTTTGCCACGGCTCCGGTGCTGGTGCATACCAACCCGAGTGAGCCATTCATAGTGGAGGCTGGAGCGTCTGAGGTCTCTTTGGGGGCAGTGTTACCCCTGAGGAATGCAGAAACTGGAGTATTACATCCCATCACTTTTATGTCCTGCAAATTAAGCCTGGCGGAAACCAACTATACAATCGCGGAGAAAGAACTGTTGGCGATACGTGATGCGTTCCTGGAGTGGAGTCATTGGCTGTTGGGAGCAGAACATCTGGTTACGGTTTATACCGACCACCGGAACATCCAATTCATGCGGGCAGCTAAACATCTTACGCCCCACCAACTGCATTGGATGTTGTGCTTCGAGGAGTATTGGTTTCTGGTTACCTTTCGTCCCGGTGCGGATAATAAGAAGGCAGATGCCTTGACCATGCAATCCCATCCTTCGTTGCATGCTGAGGAGCCTGTCAGGGCCATCATTTCGCCCTCTCAAGTGGTCGGTGTTACGAGATCTGATGACCTCCTGATGGGTGTGAGGAAGGGTGTGCTGACTTGTGTGTGGCGTACTTGGCTCCGTCATCATCCGGAATGGCGCTTGAAACAAGGAATTCCGATGAAAGGAACTCAGGTCCTCCATTTCCTTACGAAAAATGGCGTTCTGCTGGTGTCATGAGGCCCCTAGTGCGGGGCATATGGGATATGTCAAGATGCTTGAGAAGATGCTGAGGCAATTTTGGTGGCGGTCTATAAGATCCGACGTCCAACGATGGGTGATGGCTTGTGTACGGTGTGCGCAAACTAAGTCTGACCGACAAAGACCTCAAGGGCTCCTTCAACCAATGCCCACACCGGAAAATCCGTGGGAAAGGTTCTCAGTGGACTTTATTGTGGGACTCCCTAAAGATCAAGGGAACACCGCCATCATAGTGGTGGTGCACTATCTAACAAAGATGGGGCACTTCCTAGCATGTACACAGGTCCCTACGGCAGGTCAATTGGCGCATCTCCTATTGGTGAACATTGTTAGATTACATGGACTTCCTAGAGTTATAGTGCCGGATCCTGGGGCGCAGTTTACTCCATGTTTCTGGAAGACCTGGTGCTCGGAACTGCATATATCCTCTTCTTTGTCTACCAGCTTCCATCCTCAGTTCGATGGTCAGATGGAAAGACTGAATCAGTCTTTGAAACAGTATCTACGGTGTTATGTGCAAGAGAACACCAATGCTTGGATAGATTGGTTGTGGGTGGCAGAGATAGCATACAATAATTCACAACATTCATTCACTATGCATTCTCCCTTTTTCTGCACATATGGTCACCACCCCAGGTTTACCCCTACGTTACTTCCTAGCGCTAGGGTTAAAATACTAGAGGTTTGGGAGAGATTGTTGCGGGTTCGTAGGGTACTCAGTGATGCACGTAAACACCTCAAACAGACTAAGCGCAGGTATAAGATACAAGCTGACAAGCATCGTCGACAGAATCCTGTGTATAAGAAGGGTGATTTGGTATGGTTGTCCACAAAACATATCAAATTCAAAAGGTACAGTGTTTTCCATCCCAGGTTTACTGGACCGAATAAAGTTGTGAAACACGTCAATCCTGTTGCTATGCAATTGCATTTACCTGCTCATTTCAGAATACACCCTGTATTTCATGTTTCCTTGTTGAAGCCCTCTCGTTGCCCCGTGCGCAGGTTGCCACAGCCTCTTTGGGTTCAGGGAGATAGTGAGTATGAGGTTAGGGCAGTTCTGGACTCGAAGTTTGTGAGGGGGCGGGGGCATTACCTGATCTCATGGAAGGGATTTGGGCCGGAGGAAAACTCCTGGGAGCCGGCTGGGGCTGTGCATGCTCCCCGTTTAGTGGCTCAGTTCCATCATTTACATCCGTCCAGTCCTGCTGGTGGCCGAGGCACCTTGTGAGGGGGGGTGTACTGTCAGGATTCGGCAATGGATAAGCTGTGCGGGTCCGTAGTACGGTGCGAGCAGCCAAAGAACTACAAATCCCTTCATGCCTTGAGGTCCATTCCGTTTCCGACGTAGGAAACGAGACGCGGACATAAATGCATTGCTGGAATTATCGGCGATGCCGATTATTATGGACCAACTTCTTGGATTTACGAGCTGGGTGTTGTGAAGCCCTGCTCGTGCTAAAGTTAAGCTGGAGGGTGAGGAGAGCCTTTGGGACACAGCAAAGAACACACCAACACGGTATCAAACGGTCCGGTTCTTACGCTTTCGGCGTGAGCTTTCTGGAAACCGGACCGAAGCTTTCTCGGCTAAGAAAGCATTTATCTTCGTGGGATTCCAAGTCCGTGAAAGGGATTCTGGTGAAGTAAATCCAGGGGTATTGTGAGTAAAAAAGCTTTGGGATTGGAGTTCTATTTCCATGTACTGGGCTTGGAGGTGGATCTATGAATTAATAGACACTCACAAAGAAGGTCTAAGTGTTCTAGACGTCAGGGAGAGAACACTACTCTCTATCAGACTCAAGTTAAACACTCATTAACATTATTTGTATCGTTTTGGATATGATTTAAACACGAGTTGTTTCTTCTTTTCTTCACATAGGAGATAAGACAGAGGGGTACCATATCTATTGGGGATATCAATACAAATACATGCTAAAACGAGAAATTGTATGTTGAGTACTGGTATGATCTTGCCTATGGTATAATGTGGTCATGTGATTATTCCAACTGCAGTTCCTTGCAGTTATAGAAATATCCTAGGTACCTCATTAAGGTCTATCTTCTATATACAAAAGTACATTACTTTCTTCACAGGTAAAAAGGTGGGGGGTTAGATGCTAGATGTATAGATAACATCTGAGTCTATAGGGTACAGAGTGTGATAATCTGTATTGTGTTTTGTCATTGCAGCTCTCCCTCCCTGCTGTCCCTATCCTTTTCTTCCTTTTCTTACCGAGTTGAATCGTTTCTCATTGTCTGTATTGGTATCTCAGACGTGGGGAGGATTCTATCAGGGAGGTTATAGGACCTTCAGCACAGCTCCGAGGAGACAGACCGTGGAAGCCTGACACAAATCTTCCTTGGTGATTTCAACCCTCACTGGTCTAACCCGAATGACGCGCTATCTTGCCTTAACTCATTCTTAAATGATCAAGAACTGACTCAGCACTGTGACCAACCAACTCACATTAAAGGAGAAACTCTAGACATCAGGGAAGTGTTGTTGAGGAAGGCTCAACCAATTAAATCAAGTATATGAAAAAGGGACCTCAGATCAATGAACTCTGATGAACTAGCTGCCCATTGTAAACCTGCCCTCTCCTCTGAAGTTGACTTAGTTGAAGTACAATCACTCACTGATGCCTACAATTTGACCAACTCCAACATCATGGATAACATTGCTCCACTCCAGCAAAAAAATGCTTCATCAAAAATATCCAAACCATGGTATAACGACAACTGAAACATGGAACGCCACAACCTTAGGGCAGTTAAACGTTCCTGGCGATCCAATCCCTCCTAGGACCAACTAAAACTCCTATTTCAGATACCAACTGGATCAAGCGGCAAACCACCCCAAGAAACTTTTTGAATTGGTCAAACAGCAATCACCAAGCAGATCCTGGTGGCAACCAACCTTCATGCAAAGAACTTGCTGCTTTCTTCACGGAGAAATCAAGACTCATCCCCACTGACCTCGCACCTAAGAAGGCTCTATTACCTTCTTCCAGTGCCACCTCACCCATTGACCCCGTTAAAAAGCGCAATTCGACCACCCCGAACACCAAAAACAATGCGTCATGGGGCACCTTTAACCCATTTAGTGAAAATTACATCTACAAGATTCTGTAGAACATCAACCCATCCAACCACTTCAGTGACCCGTTGCCCCTGTACATCTTCAAAGAAATCAAGAATGCACTCATCCCCACATGGACAAGGATTGTTAATGCTTCTCTATCACATAGCACAATCCCTGAGTACCTAATAGCAGCTCAGGAATCTCCTATACTAAAAAAACCTAACGCTGACAAATCTGATCTCAATAACTACCGCCCCATTTCCAACATCTCCACCCTAGCAAAACTCCTAGAAAAATGTGTACAGTCCCAATTTTGTGCTCACATAGATAATAAACAACTCCCAGACCAACATCAACCTAGCTTTAGGAAGGGCCACAGCATTGAATACGCTCTCACTCTCGTTATGGATGACATTTTAAAAATGCTTGTTCAAAACGAATTCTGCCTACTGATCCTCCTTGACCTTTCCTCCACTTTCGACACGGTTAATCATGGCAACCTCCTATCCATCCTGCAAAACAGAATGGGTTTTACTGATCAGGTGCTAAAATGGTTCACATCCTTCCTACATCACAGATCACAAAGAGTCAAGGCAAACCATTCTCTTTCCCAGCGCTCTCCTGTACTCATGGGGGTCCCCCAAGGGTCCGCTCTATCTCATATTCTCTTCAAACTTTTCTTGGAACCTCTTGCTAACTCACTAAACTCCATGAACATTCTCTTCCACATGTATGCGGACAACACACAACTCTATCTGAAAATATCATCCCAGGAAAACATCATCTCACTCAACACTATCCTAACATCTACTCAAAACTGGTTAACGAAGAACCACCTCCTGCTCAATACTTCCAAAACGGAATTCCTGCTCATCTCCCCTTCAATCACATCCCCAAACTAGACCTCTGCCTGACTCACCTCACTGCTTTCAACTGTACTCCTCTCATCATAGACTCAGCAATGTATGTAAGGGAGCAAATCACTTGATTAGATCACTCAAAAATATCAAACCTTTCCTTCCACTAAATGATTTCAAGCAGGTGGTCCATGCATTTGTCTTGCCGAGGCTAGACTATGGCAGTGCTACCCTCTGTGGCCTTCCCAAATTTGCCCTGGCTCCACTAAGGCATCAATAAATGCTGCGGTGAGAGTGGTTACAAATACCAAACTAAACAAACATATATCCCCAGTACTAAAATCTCTGAAATGGCTGCCCTACGAAGCACACCTTCAGTTAAAGACGCACAACGCCCTTCACTTCAATACTCCCATGTACCTGGCTCAAAAACATGAACTATCCTGTGTGGTAAGAGCCTCAAGAAGCGCCTCTACCTTCTCTTAAACTACTCATCCTTGGCAAACAGAGAACTTGTCACAGAGCTTTCTCCGGCGCAGTCCCAAATATATGGAACTCTCTTCCACCAGAAGTATGCAGAATCTCCTCAGTGATGGTGTTCAAATTGTAAGCCAAAAGATTCCTAATGAACAAATTCTTACCCTAAGAGGGATAGTCTCACTTGCCTGTTGTCACTGTTCCTATTACCATTGCACCACCATTTGTTACAGCTCTTCTTTACTGCATACTGTTGACCCCCCCCTCATTGCACCGCCTACATCTTTACTGTATTACCCTCTTGGGTACAATTGCCCTGTAATCTGCGAATATTCCTGTATTTTTTTTCCTACTTGATGTGGATATTGCATTTATGTCCTTCCTTCCATCATATTGTAAAGCACTTTTTAAATCCCTCGGAATCTTGTTCGCACTATATAAAACGTAATAAATAAATATCTGCTTGGGAAGTGCATAGTTTTCACTGTGTACAATACCACAATAGGGATGGTCTTGAAGAGCCATTGTGTGCCAGCATGCATGCATGATCATGAGGACGGAAGAAGCCAACAGACCCAGCACGCGCAGAACCACCTGGACTGGAAACCAAGCTTCTGAACAAAATATTGGAATCATATTCCATAGAGAAGAAAAAGTTACATACCTGTGGTAAAGATATTTCTGGAGTGTATGCTATCTGTATGTAGATTCCTAAACTTTTGAACACCCCAGATGTTAAACTAGGTATGGTAACGTTTCTATAGCTTTTTTATGCCCGGAGGTTTCCCTAGCTGCACATTGGTACCATAAATGACACAACTCAGTGGGCCATAAAGAACCTTCCCTGACACCTAGACAGTTTTCTAGCCATTGTTTCCATGCCAACATGGCAAAAGGATAAGAACGAAATCACACACAGTGCAATTAAACAATTTAGAACCTTTTTTAACCTGACATTTGTATGACCATCCTTTAAGTTGGGGAGCTGGATGGGAATCATTGAGAAATCAGCATGTAGGTAGAGTATCCAGCAGAAAGATTGTTACCGACTGTAAGTAATATTTGTTCCTGATAGATACTTCTAACTTCAAATTCCTCACCACAGCATAGTACAGAATCAGCCCTACTAGCGGTAACTGAAGAAGTAAAGATGACTCTTGATCAGGGGTATCTGCTGCTAAACGTTTGCTAGATCTAAGTGCAGCGTTCGATACGGATGATTATGAACTGCTAGCATGCATTACAGTGGCTAAAATCCTTCCTGGAGGAAAGGTCCTTTCAATTCAAGGAGGATAACTTCCTGTCAGACAAGAAGCCCTTAAAGTGCAGAGTGCCACATGGCTCGTCACTACGGCCATTAGGAACCTTGGCTTTTTGTTGGACCATAAGCTGACCATGAATACCCAAGCATGGAAGGTGGCAGGCATGTGCTTTGGGCTGCCAAGAACAGCAAGATCCTTATGCTTAACCCTGCACAGTTAAGGAAAATGGTTAAGGAAAATGGTCATACATTCCTTGGTCACCTCATGACAGGGATTCGCTCTTCTTGGGCGCGCCCAAATATGTGATTAGAAAGTCTCAGGTAGTTCAGAATTCTGTGGTCAGACTCCTGTATCAAATCCCAATGAAAGAATCAGGTGGTAATGAACCGGAGGGTCTCATACTTTAACGCTTTATATGATCCACCTCAATAAAGTTAGCTTTGGAACAGATTTCCTTTCCATTTGCCTATTTACAATACAAAAAGCAAGATTTTAGATCAAGACTTTGTAGTGTCTCCTTCTTCTCAGTAGGAAGTTTAGGGGGTAAAAGTAACCCTGGGCAAAGCCCTACGCTACGCGCATGTAGTTTGCGCAACTTTGCACTATGTGAACTGCAAATAGCACACTGCAAACATGCAAACCTTAAAGTTGCGTAGTGCAGCGGTAATTTTTTGCTTGCTCGCGGTCCTCAACGTCAAGTTGGCGTCCGCGAGCAAGCAAAATGGCATCCTTGCGAGACTGTTTCCTTGTTCGCGTTCAGCAACATCAAGTTGCCGATCGCGAGCATGGAAAATAAACCACCCGGCGAGATTCTCAACGCAGGGAGGTCCGCGTTGAGAAAGCTGCAGCTCGAGTAAAAATCTACTCGAGCAGCAGAAAAGTACAGCTCGCACTGTGCAAGACGCCGTTTTCAATGATTGAACAGTGCCGAATGCTTGTCCGCACTGTGCAATCATTGAAAACGACATATTGCACAGTACAAACATGCGACTACGCAGTTCGCGTAGTGCTACGAGTAGCTCACGTAGAATTGTGGCAAGCAGACAGAATAATATCTAATACGTCCAGTGGCAGGTGGAATAAACTTTAATGTTCCAGCTGAATCTCCAGGCATGAAGGTGGAGGCTCTGGAGGTTGAGGTGCAAGACCTGACAATCTGACTGCAGAGGAAGGTCCACATGGATTGGTATGAGAGGTTTGTGTATCACACCCTTCTCAGCCAGTCTGGGTCAAACAAGATGTCTTGGTAAATCTTCCAAGGAACCCAAGGAATCAAGGATATGGGAGAAAACACACAGTGAAGTAGGTAGTTCCCTTCAACCAAACGGTATCCCCCAAGGCTCCTTCAATGGACATTGTCGGCAATAAGTGTTGCTGTAAGTGGCAAGCAGGCTCAAATGCAAAGTATCCTACTGGGAAAAGCTTTGATACACCAACTCCAAATGGAAATGCCACTCGCGGTTGGGAAGATGGTGTCAACAGAGGTTGTCAGCCCTGGTGTTTAGAAAGTCAGCTGTATGATTTGTTAACAGCTAGAAACTGTAACGGTGCATTCAAGAACTAGAGCCACACTCCTTTATAGCTGAGAAGTGTAGCTCCCACTCCATCATTCTTGTTGACATATCACATTGGGTGCAGAACAGAAATATCGACAGGGAAATATCGTGTAACAAAAATATCGCTGCAGAAATATCGTTGTGAAGAAATATCGAGTACAAAAATATAGATGACAAGAATATCGACTGACAGGTAAGTAATATCAATTAAAAAAATATCGTTGTAATAAATATCGCTTATAAAAAGATAGTTTACTAAAATATTGATTTTTTAATAATGTTATGAATTTTAGTGTTTTTAATAGGAATTGTTTGTCATTTTATTGTATGTTTTAACATTTTTCTACTTATTAATTTAATTTAAGTTTGAGTTTGCGCTATTAGTCCCGTAGCGGGTTGTGGGTTTATAAGGGAATAGAGTGAAAAGTAATTTAATTATGTAAAATTAATTGATTCATTAATGTGTTAATTCATTAATTAATTATCGTTTAATAATTCGTTTTTACTTAATTCCAATTAATTAATTGATTTATTAATGAGTTAATTTATTAATTGATTATAGTTTAATAATTAGTTGTTAAATAATTTCAATTCATTAATGTGTTAATGTATTAATTAATTATAGTTTAATAATTAGTTGTTAATTAATTTCAATTAGTTAATTAATAATTAAGTATGTTAATTGTTTAATTTATTTTAGGTGTGTGTTATGGTGTTTATATATGTAAATGGTGTGAAGGGCAGTAAGTAATTAACTTTTTATAGATTAATTATTAAATAGTTTAAAATTAATTTCTTTTAATTATTTAGTAATTATGCATTGTAATTGTGTAATTCATTTTAGGTGTGTGTTGTGTTGTATGTATGTGTAAATGGTGTGAAAGCTCGTAAGTAATTAATTGGTTAATTATTAAATAATACACAATTAATTTTAAATAATTAATTGGTAATTATTCATTGTAATTGTGTAATTAAATTTAGGTGTGTGTTATGGTGTTTATATGTGTAAATGGTGTGAAAGCTGGTAAGTAATTAATTGTTTAATGAATTAATAATAATACGTTAATTTTCATTAATTAATTAGTAAATATTAAATGTAATTGTGTCATTAATTGTAGGTATTTGTTGTGGATTTTATAGTGCTAAATATTTATTTTTTGATCTTTGTTAATAATAATATATTTATATTTATATATCAATTATGGTAAAATTAGAAATAAAATGTATTGAAAATGTTGGTATTTTTATTTTTTATTGTTTTGGGATCCTGCGCTTTCCCTACTGTTACACTGACTGGAGTGAGAATATTACATTTTACCCCTACGCTATCCAGCGCTTTCCCTACTGTTGCACTGATTGGAGTGGGAATAGTAATTTTTACCCCTACGCTATCCAGCGCTTTCCCTACTGTTGCACTCACTGGAGTGGGAATAGTATGTTTACCCCTACGCTATCCAGCACTTTCCCTACTGTTGCACTCTATGGAGTGGGAATAGTAATTTTTACCCCTACGCTATCCAGCGCTTTCTCTACTCTTGCCCTCACTGGAGTTGGAATAGTAATTTTTACCCCTACACTATCCAGCGCTTTCCCTACTGTTGCACTCTCTGGAGTGGGAATAGAAATTTTTACCCCTAGGCTATCCAGCAGTTTCCCTACTCTTGCACGCACTGGAGTGGGAATAGTAATTTTTACCCCTACGCTATCCAGCGCTTTCCCTACTGTTGCACTCCCTGGAGTGGGAATAGTAAATTTTACCCCTACGCTATCCAGCATTTTCCCAACTCTTACACTCACTGCAGTGGGAATAGTCATTTTTACCCCTACGCTATTCAGCGCTTTCCCTACTGTTGCACTCACTGAAGTGGGAATAGTAATTTTTACCCTTCCGCTATTTAATGTTTTAAATATTAATGTTTTTTTTGTTCTTAAATGTATGTATTATTTTTTTATAGTTTATTGTAAATATAGAATATATTAAATATTTTTATTTCTTTTTAATTATTTATATATGTTTTAATTTATTTTTATATACTTAATAACGTGTATAAATTACATATAGATAATAGTTAATAAAATGTATCTAAGTAAATATATGTATATGTACACTTTTTTGTGTTTATATTAATTACATTTAGTTTATTTGTTATAATTAGTTAAACTATATATTAAAATTAATTTAATTTGTTAATAATAATATTAATATTTAATTACTTTAATTTAAGTTATGTTATTTTTTAAAGTCGATATTTTTTACATCTATATTTTTTACAAAGATATTTTTGAGTCCATATTACTGTACTTACCTTTTTAAGTATAGGGAGGCGATATTTTTGTTATCGATATTTTTACATCTATATTTTTTTCATTGATATTTTTGTTATTGATATTTTAATATGGATCTATCACATTTAGGCTGAGTTATCCATTAAGGTATTGACAGACAGACAATGAAAGGAAGGAAGTAGCACCTTGAGCACCAACTGAATTGCCCTCAGTTTACCTAGATTGATTAACAGAATCGGCTCTTTTGTATACCAGCAGCCTCTGATCTCAAGTCCTTACAGATGAGCACCCAACCCTAGGCTTGGTAATATCATGGCATAGCTCGCAGTGATTGGAATGACATTTCTTAAACCAGGTGCGCCTCCGTACCCCACCAAGCCAAATATATTGCAGTGTCCTGAGAGATCACAATGGAGTTCAACATATCTACTGCATGCTAGAACCACTGCGTAACCTTCAGAAAGGTATAGAGGCATGGACTGACACCAGCAAAGAGTGATGAAGGGAATAGTAAGGTCCATCAATGCAGGGGAGCACCCCACTGGCAAAAGTCCAACTATCAGCCCTGGATGAATAAATGGAGTATAAGGAGCTCCAGAATTACCTGGCATCATCTAAAAATGCTACAGCTTTGCATCTCTGAAAGCCTCTATTTTCTGCCAAAGAGCTCTGGAGCCATGCTGAAGGGCGCAAAAAAAGGATCTCAATTTAGTGCTCAAGCTTGATGCCTTTATACATCTCTGAGTTGTCATTTCCACAGTCAGGACAAAGCTGCTTCAAAGAACAAGGGCACCACCTAGCAGCATGTGAGTGCTGTTTTACAAAAAATGTCCTGATGTAATCAGGTACCTGAGGAATTTAAAAGGTGAGAAATCTGCAGTTAGAAATTTCCATCAGAAATAAAATGTCTGTCTTGTTGATGCTCTTTGTAAAGTGATATACAGTCATAAACAGGGTACAAAACACAGTCCCATCTTTTGATGGATAGAGTTACCAGCTAACTGAATGAATATTAGGTGAGGAAGCATATATTTAATCTATTTAAACGAACATTAGAGTATTGGAGGGCCTCAGAGATTGGCATAGCCGGACTGACCTCTAAAGCAATCAGGCAGTGCGCGATAGGCTAACTTTTTAGGTCAGTGTTTGAGTCGGTTCCTTTGGGCTGTTTAGGGGCCTGTTTCAGGGTCTGCTGGGCCAGTTTTTACTGTTAATTTCCCTGATATCAAAACAAAAACTGTCTTTAGAAAGTTCAAATCCATGCAGTCTTCCATACCTCGCAAAAACCTAATATAGATTTAGTTTAAACATTCAAAAGGGCTCAAATTTGGAATCCTGGGGCTCTTTCCCATGATATGTCCTGGAGTGTCGGTATGCGGAGCGCGCTACGCTAATGTTACAGAAACTGTGACTAAGGCGAGAAGGAGTTAAAGCAATTTTTCTCACCTTGAAAATTGAAGATTCACTCTAACATTAGTTGAAATAGAGCACTCCGGGGAAGAAACTAAAAATTATTATGTGTTTTTTTAACTAAAGTCACCATTGAGGAATTGATTAACCTCTACAGTAAAATATACTTGAGACCAAGAAAATGAACAAGGATATACCACCATCCGGGGACACAACCAGAAAGGATCAAGCTTTTAAATAAATAATCCAGCAGTGAGGAATTGATTAACCTCACAGAGAACAAATAGTTGGTCCCTTAAAAGACAGCCAGATATGCATCCTAGATGCCAAGATACTTATTGATATATCAAACTAGGATGACTTCACAGCAAGACTATGAATAAACATGTAGATTTTGCAATACTGCTTTCTCAGTGCTGAAGAGGGTGGTATAAACCAGTCTTTCCCACCAAAACACTGCATCGACACGTTAAGACTATTGTTTTTTAAAATCATTTTTGTTTTGAGTGGGATTTTAGTGAAATCTGTGTATATGATGTAGTAGTGGATATGTGCTAAAAGATTGGCATTTGAAGAACTGTAACTTTGAATTACATTAGTTAATTTTAATAAACAAGAGTTGTTTTTATAGTACTAGCAAGGCAATTCATATTTTTTCATTTCCTGACTTTATTACCTTTTTATCTCAATTAGGGGGTAAAAATGTTGGTTTGACTGTATAAAAATAGTGATGTGTTTATTAACATCAAAGGGAATAGTTTATTATTAGTAAAAGATGACAATATTCCTATATATTTCTTTAGAAGTATTTTTATTTCGAAGAATTCATATAATTTCACATGAAGATTTTCTAAGGAGCTTAAAATGTATTGAGTATGAAGTTATATAGATCTTGTAGTTAATGCCATGAATGTTGTATTCAATGATAGTTAATTCCGGAAGAGGGAAAACTAAAATAATCAATAAAATGTGTGTTCAAGTTTAAGTCTTTTTATGTATGGATACTCTGCACTTGTAAAGATACTACACATAGATCCTATTATGAAAAGCAAATAATTGTAAATTTTACTCTTGTAAATCAGATTCAAAATGTACAGATGGTGAGGAGTCCAGGGTATGTCAGGGAGGTAGTGTGGGGATTAGAGACTCTAAGCTCAAAAACAAAAAAAATAATCACAATCAGTAAATGTCAAGTCCATTTCCTTTCCTTCAGAAATGAGAATTTCTTTACTCACACTAAAATGTAATATGTTACATAAAAGAAGAAGTAGAACTAATGGGATAAGCAGTATAGGTTCTACAGGGTTCACTACACAGTAAAACTGTAAGTTCAAATCTGAAAGAGTGCACTTTCCCTTGGGGTCAATTTTTTGTCCGAAGACTGGGCACGCTCGCAGGATTTCATGGGAGTTCGGCCAAGAAAATCTCAGGATTCCAAACGCACTTGTGCTTCGATAACTCAGAAAGAGTAATTTACAATTGGGGTTACACATCTATTTACAGTCTCAAAACACCAGTGACACTGATGACTATCATGTGGAAATCTAGAAACTGCCTCGATTTTGTCTCTTCTCAGCCACATAAAATTAAAATTACATTAATTAAATCGTACAACAGTATCTATACTCACACTCTCTGCAACACTCCATGCTTACACAGAGGGTTTATGCAACATGATTGATTTTGTCTTTAACTTCATGTACCTCTTACATCCAACACCCATCCAACACCCAATTACACCTAGATGCCGAAAGAACCATGAGGTAAACTAAATAACGCTGGCCTGGCACTGTAGGGGACTGATTCACTTTTGAGTGATTTACACTTTGGAGAAAGTGTACTGCTATTTGTTATTTACAATCTCCAAGTGTAAATTTGGTACCAAAGTGTAAGTTACATGTCTCCACTCACTGTGTAAAGCTAATTGCAGTAAGGGAAGAGAGCTCCACACTCATAAATATCTAAAATGCAAAGGCATAAACCCCACACAAACTTAGCACTTATAATAACTTTGTAGTACAAACCATATTATAAAGTGCAGTTTGTGAAACAGGCCCTAAATATTTGATGAATTAGAGATTCTGCAAGGTATAACATTGTGGGACATAACACATTTAAAAGAACTTATGCTTTTGTTGAAACCGGGAACAGTACTCACGTGGTTTCATCTCTTTTACCATGCTGAAAAGATTTTGGTGAACTGGACCACCTGAAACGGATAGACAAAAAGGTTACTAGCCACATCGATATATACTACAGATATGCAAATAAAGAATTTTTGTTATTTTTGCTGTTAAGCACAGCCTGGACTTTTGCACACTTTTGTAATATACAATAAAACTGGACTAAGCTCTAACGTTGGGTTCCGGAACAGCATTCTGCTCGATATAAAGCACTTCAATGCCTCGTCATGGGTAGTAAGCACCATATAAATGCAATTACATAACAGTAAACCCTGTGAATGATAATTCCCACCATGTGAGCTAGTGAATTGGAGACACTGCAATAAATGATTCTAGTGTTACTTTGAAATCCTAGGAAAGAGAATGGAAGGATTTTGTCAAGCAATTACACATCTTTAGTTTTGGATTCCTACTGTGCTGATAATGACTTTTTACCTCACGTCCACCCCTATCCCCCAACAAGGATAAAGTATAACCCATCTAGGGGTAATGATGGTACAAATTTTCCATTCTCATTTCAATGTAAAGCTGTTGGGCATAAATAGTAGATCTATCAAAAAACAACATTGACTAGTAAAGTAAGGCTCGGTAATTGAAACAGAGACTATTGCTTTTAACACCTGTCTTGCTTACATAGATTAATGCTTTAAATTCATATTACATATCAGGATTATTTCTAGAACTCAAGTCCACCTCAAGGAGGTGTTTTGTTCTGTTGACAGACAACAAATGTTTCAGAATTTGTTTATAGAATTAGACATAAATACATACCATAAGCAAAATATGTTCTCAGCTCTAGACGTGGTTAAAAATATGCATTCCAGCAGTCTATGGTTCCAAGTGTATAAAGTCAAAATTAAAGGACATTAGCAGTGTACTACAGATAACTGACATATATGCTAGCTTCCATAGAATAAGCATTTCTTGTTTTGCTAATACCTTCTGTGCAATTTGATGAATCTTCACATAATTGGCAAAGCTAATTTACCATTCACTTTAGCTGTTATATGGTAAGTTTCAGGGTGATTTATCAAGTGGGGAGCCCCAAAAAACGTTTTCCCCATTCAATTTCCTACACAGATTTTTGCCAAGATTACAGCCCAAACCAATTAACAGAATTACACAACATCTGGCAGAAAGTTAGATCATGGTCCAGAAAGAGTGTGGTTTGTAATTTGGTGTAAACCTGCTCAATAGGTTTGGAGTTGTAAAAGAAAAAAATTAATGTGTATGTAGGGATGTGGAGCTACTGCAGTGGATATGCAGATTCACATGCCAACAGCAATGCCACGATTGGCTGGTTGCAACCCGAAAGGAAAGTTGCGGCTGCCATTTTCTATAATTTAACTTAGTCCCATGGGAACACAAACCCTGACCTCATGGGTCTGATAGAGGGCTCTGTAAGGGGCCACTCATGTGAAATAAATTATTTTAAAAAAGTTTCTTTTTGCAAGCGAGAGGATCCATGGATCCACCACGGTGCTCTGCATGGCACCCTATGTGAATCCATAATGGATCTATGGATCTGGAGACCAATTATAAAAACATACACCCTCTCACAGACCCAATCACACAATCACTCCTAATCCTATCCACAAACTCATACAGCCGCTTACAAAACCCATACAGCAACTCATACACCCGCTCATATACCCACGCAATCACTCTCAAACCTATTTAAAAACCCGTTCAGCCACTCACATACCCATTCACACACCAACTCTCATACACACTAAATCACTCACATACCCACTGACAGACCTAGTCAATCACTTTCACAACCTCTGACAAACTCACATGATCATTCACACAATCCCTCACACACCCATACAGCCACTCCCATGTCCACTCTTATACCCAGCCACACAGAAACTCACCTACCCACTCATAAACCTACACAAACTCACACAACCACTCATGCATCTACTTGAACACTTATAAAGCCACTCAGATACCCACTCACAGACCCACATAGGTACTCACATTCCTACCCTCTTAACCACATGCACACCGATGCAACCACTCATGCTCCTACTCAAACACATATGCAGCCACTCACACACCCACTCAGAGACCCACAACACAACTCACATACAAACTCATAGACCTACATAGCCACTCACACATGCACTCACACACCCACACAAACATTCACATAACCATACAACCACTCACACATCTATTCACACACTAACTCACATACCCCTTCAATCACTCACACACCCACAGACAGACCCAGACAACCACTTATACAACCACTGACATACCCAGATGATCATTCACACAGCCACTCATGCACTCATACAGCCACTCACATAGCCACACAGGTACTCATACATCCACTCACAAACCCACACAACCACACATGCACCCACTCAAACACCTAGGGCCTGATTCCCAGAACTAACTTATGACAAAATACTAAACTTACTACCATTTTGGCATTCACAGAAGGTACTTACTCATTTTGGTGTTCACAGAAGGCACTTACTCATTTCGGTATTCACAGAAATCTAAACTTTAAGACTTTTGGTATTCACAGAAGGCAAAATGAGTACCCAATAGGTACTCGAAAATTGCACATGCAAGTGCAAGGGTGCCAAAAGGACACCCTGTTGCAACCCTGAAATTAAAATGTGAACAGATGTTGCACACACACATGCCACAAGGGCATGTGTGTGTGTAACCATTTTTTGCAAAAATATCATCAAGTTGAAATTGATGGTAATTTGCGACCCCTATTTGGGAAATTGATATTTGTGATTTCATCACGCATTGCATTCCCTAAATGCAATCGCATTTAAGTAATCGCTATTTTTGCGATTTTTCAAATTGCGATTTTTGCATTTGGGATGATGCAAATCTGTCTGTTTACGACCAGTTTTTCGCTTGATGCATGGGGCTCCATATCTCCTTGGTGCTGTATATTTAATTGCTGACTGCCCACCCAGGTTCTTCCTCCTTGGTTGGATGGGGTCGGGGTAAAAGATGAAAAGGGTAATAGATTTTTTTCGGTGGAAGAAGGTTACCAACTTGAGAGAAAAGCTGCTTTAAATCTGGGTGAAAGATTCTCCAGGACGAAAAATGGGATTGGCAGGTGGACACCAAGCACTGCAAGGGAAAGCAGGCTATTCTTTTGAGTATTTACATGTGTAATTTACTCTTACATTTTTGAATGACTTTATTTTGTGAATAGCTAACAGTAACTTAATTACTCATAAGTGTAAGAGTAAATTATACCTGTACCCTTACACAAAAGAGTAAGTAAGAGTAAGTTACCTTGTGAATAGCCACTGCAGGTTATGAATAGCCCCAAAGCCCTTCAGTTTGGTGGCACTTTGGTTGCCCTTTTGGTGTAAATTTAGTCACTGATTTTGTGAACAGGAACAGTTTGGAGTAAATTTTCCACACAAAATTGTAAATTACACAAAAGCACAAGTTACCTTGTGAATGAGGCAACAACTGCATTAGAACGTTATGGAAGAGAGAAGAATTTTCACTTGCAGAAAAATACACGCTTAGCATCATACAGACGGAATCTGTAAACACATTTCTGTTTTGAAAGGCTAAAGTAAGGTGTGTGGAGTCTGTAGATGGACTTATTAGCCTACCTGGATGCACCAAATCAGTTGAAAGCAAAGACAGAAGCCTGTCTCCTTTTGGAGCAATAATTCTGTTGCCCATAAAGGTAGACATGGGAGAGCAAGGCCATCAAGGAAACTTGCACGGACGCCTTTTGGTGCCAATATCAGTTTAGTTAGGGAGAAGAAAGGAGGAGTTAGAGAACGATGATATTCTGAGTTACTGTCCTAATGTTGCAATATTTCTTACCATTCTGCTTGTTAGCCATTATCATTGCCGCAATCTTGTTTCTTTTTCATTGTAACAACCATACACAATATGTGCAGGTTTTGGATTTTAATAAAACAATAAAAGTATATTCCAGATGTGAATTCTTGAGCATGTCTACTCATGGTGAAAATAGGTAAGGACTCCACCAATAATAAATACACCAGTTAATCTAATAGGACTGATTGTTGACTAAGACACACCATTATCGGGTACATTTCAAGGATTTGCAAATGTTACAGTTCACTGGGTTCTCGGTTTCATAGTACGGTGACTGAAGGACTGGTTTCAAGTCTGGATGACTCATGTGGTTGCGGTGGTCTCTCTACTAACCTATTAAAATTTAGGACAGTCTGACCACCATTGCTCTGCCATAGCGGCTGTGTTGCAGCAGTCAGGAGGCCGCAATATGCCTGGCAGGAGGACCATAGTCCCACCAAGCATATTATGAGTTATCTCTCTTCCGGCTGTATAATGGAGGTTCCTACTCTATGAACACTGTGGCAGGGAGGAAGCAAAGGGGGCCCTACAGGGCCCACTGTGCCACCTCAACATGGGGATGCATGCAGGGGGTAGAACATGTGCCCACCTAGGCGCATGTATCCCTGTTCCTGAACAGCATGGATTTTTCAGTCCGTGCAGCTGAGGAACTGTTTTTGCCATTCCCATTAAGGAGCCCATTTTCTGAGGCACCGCCGTGGAAATGCCAAAAACATGCTGGCCTTACAGGGGGAAAATCCTAATCTGGTGGGCGGTCTGGCCATGACTTTGGCAGTGCGACGGTGGGGCGGACCTGCTGCCTCATCACCTAAGTAGTAATCAGACCGTAAGTCTGTACTGTTGGACTGTCTAGAGCATGGGGTACTCACAAACATTGTCCTGGAGGCCTAAAAGTTTGGTCTTTTGTCTGACCGAGAGCCACACTCATGTGGGGTGTTGAGAAGCATAACGTGGGTGTAGGGGAAGTGTAGCATGTACGTCTAGTGGCTGAACTTAATTGCTCTATATGGAACCAGAAAACATAGGATGAATCCCAGCTTCCCCACTTAACCAAATTGTGCGATCCTGGACTATTTATTGTTTTAGTTCCATTTCCCTCCTTTTCTAATTATCACAACAAGAGGACCTTGAAATGCATGACTTCAGGATGTACACTATATAAAACTTACTCCTGTGTTTAGATTTACTCACTAATGCCATTGTTGTCATTCAGGGCGGAGGGCATGAAGGTTTCAGAGTTCATGCTTGAAACGTATCACTTTAAAAAAAATGCTTCTGGTTGCACTGCTATAATCTGGTTTACTAAGGCAAAATGATTCTACAGGTATATTAAATACACTTTTTGAGTTTTGAATAGTCTATAATATTTGTATATGTTTGTGGTCTTAAAAAATGAAGGTTTTCCTAAATTTAAGGGTTGTGTTACTTCTTTTCCTTAACTGCAATCAACCTTTAAATACGTTCTTGTTGTTTATTTATAATTAATTTAATGTCCCAGTGCTGCTGTTGCCCAATGGGGCAGCATGTAAAGGTCAGGAGGGCAGCAGTTGGCCCCTGGGCAGTAGTTTGAGTATCCCAACACAAAGAATGTTCAAACATGTAGAACTACAACATTGCCAGCTAAATAAGAACCTTATTGTGATTTATAACTCCTGATAGGATATCCAAACACTAAAAAGGTTTTTGGTGGACAAATACCTCATATCGAAATGTCAGAAATTGAATGAGCCCTTTGAGACCTTACGGGATACCAGGCCCATATTATCTCGTAATATGTTAGAAATAGGGGTCACTATTTGGCAATAGCTGGCACCACTGTCCAAATAGGGACCCTTCTTCATAAGTCAGGACAAGAGGGCCACCCCCTTTGATAACCCCTGCTAAACACTGTGGTAACGTAGCACGAGCAATTAGGCCTATCTCAGAGGCAGTGTATGAAGCGGTTATGACCACGTACAATACGGCAGTAATGACACCACAAAAGGACACAACTCAGGTAGGTATAGAAAAATAAGGAGCACATACTAGATGGCAGTAATGAAACCACAAAAGGACACAACTCAGGTAGGTATAGAAAAGTTAAATCTTTATCGAACAGTTTAACTCAAAACTCTCAAAGGGTTTCAACAACTACAATTCACATAAACCCGTAGGGACTCAAACAGCAAGACAATAACGTATTCACCAAAGCGTAACACTGACTGAGTTCAGGGCCGGGTCTACGTGACCCGTTGCACACCAGATACCTGTCGGTGAAAGGGGGCTCAGCACGCAGCTTCTCAAAGAAGCGGAGAAGGTGACAGGTGGACTCCTAGTGACATCAAGTCTTGGGGGTTGAGGTCCGCAGCGCTTACCCACAATAATTTGGGCACTCTGGGACAGGCGGGCACTCAGAAGCAGCAGTACGTGGCTACAGCAGCCAGGGTTGGTGGTGGCGATGACTCTTGTCATGCAGCTCCGTGGTGGGCGCAAATTGGCAGCAGCTCCCTTTTAGCTGCGGCGGCCCATGAAACAATAGCGATAATCCTCACCAAAGGTGAACAAAGTGTGGGCACACAGCGGCAGCAGCTCTCCCTCAGCTGCGGCGACCCACAAGACAAATCCCAAGGATGCAAAATTGCCAAAGGTGCAGGCGCTCAGCAGCCACAGCTCTCTCCTAGCTGTGGCGGCCCACAGGACAAATCCCAAGGATGCAAAGTTGCCAAAGGTGTGGACACTCAGCGGCCACAGCTCTCCCTTAGCTGCAGTGGCCCATGGGACACTCACAATGATGAAAAGTAGCAAAGGGTGTTGGCAGTCAAAGGTGACAGCTCTCTCTTGGCTGCGGTGGCCCACTTGGCAAGTCATGATGATGTAAAGTAGCAAAGGGTGCAGGCACTCAGCGGCTGCAGCTCTCTCTTGGCTGTGGCGGCCCATGGGGCAGATCACGATGACGCAAAGTAGCAAAGGGTGCGGGCACTCAGTGGCTACAGCTCTCTCCTGGCTGCAGCATCCCACGAGACAAGTCACAATGATGCAGAGTAGACCAGGGTACGGGCACTCAGCGGCAGCAGCGCTCTCTCAGCTGCGGTGGCCCACACAACAGAGGATAGTCTCTGCCCAGCTGGCACAATGGTGTGCGTACAGTAGCTGCAGCTCTCTCTTAGTTCCAGCGGTCCACCCAGGTTCAGCGAAGGGCTCAAAGGTGCAGATTCCGGCGGGCTCTCAGCGGTGGCAACTCTCTCTCAGCGGCAGTGGCCCACACGGATCCAGCAGGAGGGTTGAAGGTATAAATTTATGCAGGCTCTCAGGGGCGGCAGCTCTCTCTCAGCTGCAGTGGCTGAACCTTTAGCAAAAAGTTCAAAGGTTCCGAGTTAGGTGGGCTCTCAGCGGCGGCAACTCTCTTAGCTGCAGCAGCCCACACAGGTTTAGCAAAAGGTTCAAAGATTTAGAGTGAGGTGGGCTCTCTGCGGTGGTAGCTCTCTTTTAGCTGCAGCGGCCCTCAAAGGTTTAGCAAAAGGTTCTAAGGTTCACAGTCCACGGTCCTCACAGTAGATCTAGAGGCTCCGGATTACTCAGATTTCTGCAGATTTCAGGCCCTCGGGTAGTTTCTTCGGCAAGCTTGGTGAAAGTTTCAAAGTCCTTTCCTCTGTTAGCTCGAACAGAGTTTTGTCTTGACATCCAGAGGGAACACCCTTGACCAAAGTTCCAGCGCAGCATTTTATACCTAAAAGTCTTTGTTCTCTAAGGTCGCAAATCACTGACTCCAGTCAGAACCAGCTTGGTGGGGTCGGGGAGCTCTTGATTTACGAAGTGACATCATGCCCTATCACAATGAGGGGCTCTACTATCAGACAACCAAAGGGAGGTGGTGCCATCATTCACCTTGCCAGGAACGGCCCTGCTTGGATCAAAGAGTCGACCCTCCCCACGCTCTGAATACCGATCTCTCTCTCCAGCCAGGTCTGACCCAGCTGGCCCTGCTGCTCCAAAACCAAATGGCTAATACACATACACGCAACAGCCTGCACTAAAGCTTTAGGCCAGAAACTACTGCGTTTTCAGGAAAGGCATTTCAAAACGTGTGATATATAAACGGTCCTCTCTAAAAGGTGGCCCTAATGTCCTGAGCATAAACACATCGAACTCCTATCGGGTTCCTAAGGCTGGATAGGGTGATAGAAAGTAATCCGTAACAAACAGATTACACAGATGTAGGTATTAGGGTTATCCTTATTCCCACAGTAATTTATATACAGGGAGCAAACAGTCATTTATATACAAAGAGCATTTGTGCTGTGGCACTGACTAGCAGTGGCACGGCGCCCATCTACATCCGGCCAACATACAAGATAGGAAGAGTAGAGGGGAAGGGAGACCCAAGCCAATGATGCTAGGTCTAACATAATACATAATATTCTAAATCAGAAAACCTGCAAGTTCCACAAAACAGTTAGTGGCTATTAATTGGTGACTTATAGAGTTTGTTTTACAATCAACAGTGATTGGGCAATGGTTCCCAACCCTCAACAATAAGTGAAACCTGCAGTGCAGGTAATTAGTTACCAGACACTTAATGCTATTTTTGGCAAAGCAAGAACAGATTTCATTAAGGATTGCACATAAAACGAATCAATTAGAAACAGTCGAACCTCACCTGATACCCTAAGATAAACATAAAATGTTGACTATGGGCCTGATTCACAGAACTTAAGACAAAACCTTAAACGTACTACCATTTTGGTATTCACAGAAGGCACTTACTCATTGATGAGTAAGTGCCTTCTGTGAATACCAAATTGAGTAAGTGCCTTCATTCTTGTTGCCTCCTTTGGAACACACCTAGCCTCACCTCATGTGAACCAGTCCAAGGGGACTGCAACGCCCCTTTTTGCTGCTACGCTGCTCTTGTCATAACGCAGCTGCCACACACCAGTCAGTTGGGACGCGGCTTGCCAGGACTACAATTCCCAGTGTCTCCCTTGTGGTGCTCACCAGCCTCGTCAGAGAAGCGCCAGGAGGAGCTTTAAAACAGCACAAGGGCTCCCGCAGCGGGCGTGCCCAGCTGTAGCCCGGGCCAAGGGCGGGCCCGTCCTTGCCCGTCAGGGACAGTCAGAGGCCGGGCAGGGCTACCCCACTTTATTTTCTGAAAATACTCACTGGACTGAATATCCCGCACAGCAAAGAAAACAGAAGGTACTGTTTCGAGTGTTTTCCCATGTATATGGTCTGTGTTCAAGTTTTATAAGTGAATATTGCGAACAGACCTCTTCCGTTAGAGACCAGGGCTTGGCTTGAGGAGCCTGGGAAGCTTTCGAAGACTAGATTCTGTGGATGTTGATTGCTATAAAGTGTCTAGTGTTGTCTCCCTATTTAAAACTGTTGTGAAGGATTTCTTATAATGAATAGGGGCAAATGTTCTACGGGGCGGGGGGGGTGGTGGGAACTCTGGATGCGTTCCTAACAAGGGCAGAGTCGGCATTAATTCATGAAATTCAGCTTACTGAACGTAGACTCTCATTGGAACTGCAAAACCACACAGTTGGATCTGTGGCTATCTCCCCAGTAATAGTAATCCCCCATTATAGTAATGATAGCAATCCATGTATAACTGTAATGTCCCAATCTTTTGTTGAGGACCCAGAGGATACAGCTCCAATAGAGAACACAGTGCCTAGTAATAAGAGGCATAGGCCAAATGTGACCAAAAGGCTAAATGCACTGAGTATAATAGACTTATGCTCCCACCTAAGAAGAGAAAGGGACAGGGCTTAAAAGAACAAGAAACCCTGGAAAAAAACAGGATGATAGGAGCAAGTCTGTGGGTAAGCCACCAAACCAAGAGCAGATCCCTACTATTAGTGGCGATGAAAGTATATTGCCAGGACCACAGTCCGTAACTGGGTGGGAGGTTTTTCTGGAAAAAATTGAAGTAACAGTGACAGTGGAACTTTTGCTGGACTCACTAAAGCACCTGCTCTCACAAATTAATGACAGGTTGGCATCACTGGAGAGCTCTTTGAATACTAACCCGACAGTGTGCACCAGATGTAGCCAAACAACCGTCTTGAGCTCTAAAACCGTAATACCAGACAATCATGCATTAGAGAGACATGATAACGGTGTGGTAAGGCAACAGCAGACATAGCAGATACAGCAGACACAGCCAGATTATAACACTTCAAATGCTCGAACGAAATCAGAGCCCTGGGGAGTAAGAGCATCTAATGCTTCTCTTAATCAAGTGCAGCCAATCTGGGTTGGGCAAGACCTATTATCAGGGCTGGGATCAGGGAGAGGGAGGCTGGCAGAAAATATTATTCCGTCCAGCAATACAGTTGATATCCCTCCAGCCACAAAAGGCAATCAAACATCAAGACAGGAATGTCCACCAGAATTTAGGAACCTGTCCCTCGCGTCCAAAGAAACCCCGTACACCATTATCTTAGCACATGTCCCCCCCCCCCCAAATGGAACAGTTGAACATTGGACAATCCTGAGAAATAAGGCCATGCATTTCCTTGGGGTTAGGACGGGACATTCTAATACTCTTTTCGCTGAGGTTAAAATGGCTAGACGTATTGCCTAGGTAGGAGGTTCAGTTAAATCCTTGCCCGGTGATTGTATAGTGTTATCATTTGGTTCCCCGAACCTGATTAAAACCATTCTGGAGAGAGTTGGATCCAGTTATGTCACTTCAAGGGTTTTTTTCTATCAACCCCCGAGGCGCTTACAGTATCAAAGGGAGATAGTGAATTGTTCAGGCGGATCCCAACAGAGATTTAATATTCCAAACAGCAATCAATTTGAAGCCTTAAGCTCGCGGGGGGAAATAGACTGACTGAAAGCGGGTATACATCATCCCACAGAGAATACTGAGAAAGTAACGTCCTTTGGGGAGAATTGCCTACTATCTGGGTTGTGTAACCTGGGGGTAGAAGGCAATGAGTTTGTACGTTTAGGGTTTGAGCGAGTGAGGGGTCAAGAAGATGGTGACAAAGCTCCCCTTACTCTTATAACTACTCCTTCTTCGCAATCTTTTGAACCCCCCTTTTTTGTGGCTAGTCTTAGTACCAGGAATAAGTCACTGTTACCGCCAGTGTACAACGAAGTGCCCGTCTGTGATATTATCTCTTGGAACATTGCAGGATTGCAATCAAAAATAGGTAACCAGAATGGCTTCAGTACATTAGGCATAGAGATATCATAGGCTTACTGGAAACCTGGGTTAATGAGTCACGGCCTGAGTCTGTATATTTATAATAAGTTGGTAACTGTTAAGATACATGCTTTATTGAGTAACAGCTTCTATCAGATTATTAAGGTGTCCATAATTTTGAATCAATGTTTAATGTTAGTACATTTTATAATAATGTGATTTCAACAGAACTTCTGGTCTTAAACAATTTTAAAAAAGAGCACGAATGGTCAAAATAAAATAAAATGTTAACTGACCTACAATATGGCTTTCAAAAGGGGCTTGGTACCATAGAGCAGTGCTTAAACTTATCAACACTCATAGGAAAAAATAAGATGGCTATAAATAGCAGTTATACATGGCCTTTGTTGACCTTACGGCTGCTTTCAATTCAGTGAGACATGTAAAACAACGGGAATTCCCTGAGGACATGAAGTAGACCCTCAATGTATTCTTTTTTTAAGAAATCTCTATAATAGAGCAAAGGCTAGTGTGGATTATGGAAAGGGAGGGGTACATACAGCCAACTTTCCCATCAGAAGGGGGGTGAGACAGGGCTGTGTGCTCGCCCCCTTTTTGTTTAATTTATATACAAAAGGTGTTTAATTTATATACAAAAGGATTAGATGAAGCTCTAACAAAAACTACACATGATTCCCCCAACGTTGCCGGCCGGCCCATCCCGGTACTTCTTTATGTGGAGGACGCAGGTATGTTGGCGAGAACTCAAGTTGCCCTCCATAAGGTCCCAAATGGATTCTATGTTTTTATGAAGGACCTAGGCCTTAGTATCAACATTTCTAATACATATGTAATGAGATTTGGTCATGGACCCAAGCAAGTGAAAGATATCTTTGTAGAAGGGCAAAAATTAAATTCAACAAAGAGTTTGTCATACTTGGGCATTTTGTTTAGTCAAAACGAATTGTGGGCCCAACCATAACTGCTAAAAAACTGACTCTTATCCGTACTTCGAATGCCCTGATGGGGTTCTCCAAGAAATTGGGCCGTAAACACCCCTCGGAGCTGATCTAAATTTATAAAGAGAGATGTATCAGCTCCACGATGTATGGACAAGGGGTTTGGGGTCTAACTAACACAACACCGCTGCAGCAAGTGGAGAATTATTTTTTAAGATTTATTCTGTCTGTTCCCCCTAGTATGTCAGCTTTTATTTGCCACGAAGAGTTGGGCCTATCTTTTTTATCTGACTTGATTAAGATGGAACCAATACTACGGTGGCATAGTGTCTGGGTTAAGGAACAAACACAGTTAAATGAGGATATTATTGCTGATTGCCTCCTACTTGATGGAGTGCAAAAAATACCTTGGATTAGTTATGTGCAGGACTTTATGAACGATTTGGGCCACGCAGAGTACTTTACAAATCCTAGCTCCATGCAGAAACTTTTGCGGGAAGCATTAAAAAGGGAGGGGCTAGGTATGCTAGAAGAAGCCAGATTGTCTAGTGAACTCACCAAACCTACTGTTAGCCAGCACCAAATTATTGTAATTTGTTTGGGAATGGAACCTTACTTGTCATTTGTTACGGCTACATTTGATAGAATGTTATTGGTTAGATGCAGGTTAAATATATTTCATTGAAGGGTTTTGTGGCCCAAATTGAACGATTGGTCCAGGCATCTCAAGCTGTGCCCATGTGATTACCATTCGTGCCAGTCCACAATCCATACTTTTTTTTTTCTGCAAATTTTATTCAGAATTGAGAAGTGTGGCTGGTCCCGCTAGTAAAAGTATATGGATTAAGACAGTGTCGCCCCGCTTTTTTAAAACTACAACAATTAGGAAATGATCACACCATTTGGAGACTTTCCATGTTTTTAAAGAAAGTATTTTCTTTAAGGAAAAGACTGAGTAATACTGTAGAATTATACATTTTTAACTGAATGGACTTTTTTTTCTAAATCTCGATGGATTAACCTTGTTCATTTTTGTTGATAGTGTTGTTTGCACAGTACAAAAGCTGTCACTTTGTAAAAAATGTTTTAAAACATTGCTCCCAATATAATAATGATTTTAATCTGTGCTTTTATGATTATAATATTGTAACAATCGAAGAAAGCTTAATGAATTGAACTGCATTGAAATACCAAAATGGTAGTAAGTTTAGGATTTTGTCTTAAGTTAATTCTGTGAATAGGGACTATGTGTGTCCTACTTGGTATAGTGCCATCTGTAGAAGAGTGTAGTACATGAATAAGAGAGACATATTTAGCCTGGTATGTGAACAAAATGAGTTGTAACTATCAGGAGCCAAAAATATCAGAAAACATATTGTGATACAAAAATGTGGGGATGCAGAAATATCGTTGTAAGAATATCGTTTTTACAAGGTAGGTAATATTATTGTTAATATCATCATTGTTGTTAATATAGTTTTCAATTATATAGTTGTAAAAAATAATTTTCAATAAAACATAATTGTTTAACTATCTTAATTTTTTTAGTTCATATATTATTTTTATGTGTTATTATTAATATTATGTGAAGAATTGCTACTAATATTTTTTAAAGTGTGCTATTTTAAGTCACTTTTTAAAATGTAATTACTAATAGAAATTCATGGTGCTGCAGTGGGTTGCTTGGATTGAAGTGGTATAAGATGGGACGTTCATTAAGTGAGGATTATTTAAGAATCAATTATTATTTGCTTATTAATAATTACCTTTATTATTAATTATGTCAATTGGGAAATCATTTTTTGTGTAATATTGTGGTGTAGGCTGCTGGGTTTGTAGGGGTTCAGGATATGAAGTACATTGAGGGAAAGGTTATTAGTAATTAATGTAATATTTTTTATTTAATTGATTGCTAATTGCTGCAGTCTGATGGGTTGTAGGGGTATAGGGTGGGAATGTAATTAGTTAATAATCAATCAACAAATAATATTTAAGTAATCTTTAACTGTTTCATAACTATGTACATTGTTATAATTTGTAGGAGCATAGGGTAGAAAGTTAATTAAGTTATAAATAATTAACTATCAATTATTATTAATTATGGCATTGATTATTATTATGGAATGTGTCTAATAATATTTGTTGCTACATTTTAGGTAAGGGCTACAGTATATGTAGGGGTAAAGGGTGGGAAGTTAAAAATTTAATAAATGAATTAATAATTAATTATGTATATTATATACAATATGTAATTCTGATTTATTTTAGTTATATTTCAGTTGCATATATATATATATGTTTGATTGTGTATAGGGTGGGTAATAAGTAATTAATTATTAAGGGCCTGATCATGACATATGCCCCTGTTGTCCTCCATGCAGTATTAAGATGCAGTGGGAAGAGCAATCAAGTGGTGTAGTGAAGACAGGGCCTTGATTGCACACATTGCCTTATTAGCATAAGCTTATTAGATGTTAAACACCACTTTGCCACTCTGCAGCTTTTGCACATGACACTACATGTAACTGTTGATGTAAGTTAAACTGCTTTAATTTTCCTCGCATGAGAACGGCTTGTTTGTAACATCCCTAGACTTACATTGTGACCTTAGTCTGTACACTGCGTACGGAAGCCTTCAAGATCACCATAACAATATATGCTGATATTCAGGTTGATCGGCCCCAGCTGTAGACACAACATGAACACAGCTGCAACTAACTGAAATTCTAGTGTCTTTTATATTGTACTGCATGCATGATTTGGGCACTTGGAGAAAATCCTTTTCCAGAGAGAGAGAGCTTTGCTGATCCTGATCTGATTCACTTCTGTTGATCTTGGAGGTATGGGGTTTTCCATTCAAGCCTAAGAGACCTTCGATTATTATAAAACCTAGTTCCTAGCAGGAGAGGGTGGTTCACAAGGCGCTATAGGACCTGTTACCTCTATCATTATAATATTATTTCTCCATTTCTGTTTTATGGAATTGTAACAATGCTGATTTAATTATTTGTAATCATATGCCTGCTTATGTTAGCAAAAATACTGCATCTTAGAGCACGTCATTAAAAGAAACACTTTAAACTTTTCCAAGTCTCTAATTATTCATGTTGTGGACTGGTATGAGAATAAAAATGAAAGAGTGTTCTTGATTCTCATCATTCCTGAGAGTACTCATAGTCAGATGTTCTGGGTTGTCTAATCATTAGTAGCTTCAATCTAGGTCGGAGAGCTAATGAGACACTGACGCTAGTCGGATAGGGGTTCTGGGTTCTGAGGTGAGTTTCTTGTCCACCACAATTTACTGAGGTCCTGGTTTCCTGTGCATAAGCAGAATCCCTGCAATAGTGGAACAACCATTGTGTTCTAATTATATTCTTTATTATAATTAAGGTGTGGTCTGCTGGGTTTGTATTTATATAGGGTAGGAAGTTAAGTAATTATCAATTAACAATTCATTATTTATTTATGAATAATTATGTAATTGATAGATCATCATGCACATTGCAATTCTGATTTATTTTAGTATATTGTAGTTGTGGGATGCTAGGATTGTACAGGTATAGGCTGGGACACTAAATGACAATTACTTAACAAATCATTATTAAATGTTAATTAATTGTATAATCAATTATTAATTATATAAATGTCTGTTATAGATATTATTTTAAATTGGTAGTTAATTATCAAACTGTTTAATAATCATGACATTGATTAATTGATTTGTAATTTGTTTATATATATATATATATGTCATTTGACATTTGAGATGTCATCAGTTATGTCATGAGTGATGTCACTGACCATGTCATGGTGATGTAATATGTGACGTCATCAGCAGTGCATTACGGTCGCCCGATTTATAGTTTGCTGAACTAACTATAACGGGGGAATTTCAAAGGTTTTGTATGAGTGAAATGTCCAGCTAACTATAACATGTGTGAAACCTATGTTTTTTTCAGTGAATTTGCAAGGTTTTTTAAATGCTAATTCCTAACTATAACGTGTGGGAAACCTTTGTTTTTTTCAGTGATTTTACAACGTTTTTTAAATGCTAATTCCTAACTATAACGTGTGTGAAACCTATGTTTTTTCAGTGAATTTCTAAGGTTTTTGCGATGCTAATTCCTAACTATAACGTGTGTGAAACCTATGCTTTTTTAAGTGAATTTCAAAGGTTTTTAAAATGCTAATTTCAGTATTTTTAAAAGCATTTACGAAAATCGGGTATAACGTCATTCATATGAGACGGTCGCGCAACGTGCGCGCGCCCGTGCGCGCACGTAAAGTCATGTGACTTGAAAACAAAGTCATGTGACTTGAAAACAACACTTTTGATTGGTTTATACTAGTTTCTTTCCAAATCTTCAAAAAAAACACCCACTTTCCTCACAATCTGTTTCACTTCTTTGAGAGAAGCTTCTTCAGTGAAAATGGCAGAACAACAGCAGGCACAGGAATCTTCTGACTCTGATGTCGAATATCTTCCTGAACAACCTAAGGAGAAGAAGACCAAAGACTCTTTCATTTTGAATTTTTTTTCATTTCCAGAAGGGCAAAAAAAAGGTGAATGCCCCAAAGGTGACGTGCCACATTTGTGGCTCCGTTCTGTCCAGAGGTGATCTGAAGAAGCATTATTCTTTTAGTATTCACATTACGATGCGTCATTTGAAGAATGTCCACCCAAACAACTATGCTCGGGCATCCACTCATAATTTGAGGGGCAATCCTACAGCTGCTGTCCCCAGTACATCTACATCAGCAGCATCTCCATCCATAAGTGCTCTGGATATCCAGCAGGATTTTAAGAATGTCCACATACGATGCAACTTTTGTAATGAAATCCTCTTTTATGTAGAGCAGAGCATAGACTTAATTGTGCTGAAGATTAGGCAGCACACATGCCCCCGCACTTAAATTTTTTTTTTTTATTATTTTTGTTCCTGTGGAACAGTTTTTCGTTACCTGTTTATGTTTTTAATTACAAAAAAGCCCAAAAAATATATAATTGTTCAAAAAACAAAAAAATGTAAAACAAAAAAAGACAAACAAAACAGTTCTTGTAAGAACTAACTTCACTTCTCAAAGAAGGGCTATGTCTCTTATATACTGTGTCATACTTTTTTGAATGAATGTGTAGTGTATAAATGAATGACTGAAATGACTGAGTGAAGGGGAGGAAGGGACTGAGGGAAAGAGTGAGGAAAAGGTACTATGGTGAGTGAGGAAAGGGGAGTCAAAGAGTGACTGAAACAAGGGGACTACGGGTAGAGGAATGATATGAGGGGAGTGAAAGAGTAAGGGAAGGGCAGTAAGGAAAGGAAAGTGAGGGAGGGGGAGAGAGAAAAGGGGAGCAGGGGACAGAGTCAGGGAAGGGAAGTAAGAGACGGAGAGGGAAAAGTAGAGCAGGGTAAAGGGAGTGAAGGTAAGAGAAGTGGAGGGGTGGTGAGGGAAGGGGTATGAGGATGAGAAAAGGGGGTAAGGGAAAGTGAGAGATGGGGAGTGAGGGAGAGAGAAGTGGAGTGAGGGGATGGAGGGAGTTAGAAAAGGGGAGTGAGAGAAGGGGAGTAAGGAATGGAGTGAGAGAAGGAGAGCGAGGGGGAGTGAGGAAAAGGGAACGGGAAAGTGAAGGGGTGAGAAAAACAGACAGGAGGAAGTAGAGTGGGGGAAAGGGAGTGACAGTGAGTGAAGGGCAGTGACAGTTAGGGAAGGGGTATGAGGGTGAGGGAAGGGGAATGAGGGAGAAGGAAGAAAATTAAGAGAGAGTGAAGGTGAGTGAAGGAGAGAGGAGGAGTGATAGAAAGAGAGAAGAAAGACGATTAAGGGTGAAGGAGAGAGAGGGAGAGAGTGAGAGAGATGGAGAGTAAGGAACTGAGAAGGAGTGAGGCAGTTAGAGTGAGTGAGACAGAGAGAGACAGGGAGAGAAACATGGATGAAAAAAAGTGAGGGAGGGAGTGAACGAAGGGGAGTAAGTGAGATGGAGTGAGGGAGTGAGGAAAGAGGAGTAAAGTAAGGATAGTGAGGGAAGGGGAGTGAGAGAAGGAGAGCGAGGAGGAGTGAAGAAAAGGGAGCGGGAAAGTGAAGGGGTGAGAAATACAGATAGGATGAAGTGCAGAGGAGGAAAGGGGGTGACGGTGAGTGAAAGGCAGTGACAATTAGGGAAGGAGTATGAGGGTGAGGGAAGATGAATGAGGAAGAAGGAAGACAATTAAGAGAGAGGGAAAGTGAGTGAGGAAGCGAGGAGGAGTGATAGAAAGAGAGAGGAAAGGAGTTTAAGGGTAAGGGAGAGAGAGGGGCAGAGTGAGGGAGAGGGAGAGCAAGGAACCGAGAAGGAGTGAGGCAGTTAGAGTGAGTGAGACAGAGGGAGACAGGGAGAGAAAAATGGATTAAAAAAGGTGAGGGAAGGAATAAACGAAGGGGAGTCAGTGAGATGGAGTGAGGAAAGGGGGGTGAGAGAATGTGAGTGAGGGAAAAGTACTGAGGGTGAGTGAAAGGCAGTAAAAGTGAGAGAAGGGGTATGAGGGTGACGAAAGGGGAATGAGAGAGAAGGAAGGAGATTAAGAGAGAGGAAGGGGACTGAGGGATAAAGTAGGAGTGAAGGAAACAGAAAGAGAAAGACAGGAAGGGTGAGGGAGAGAGAGAGAGAGAGTGAGAGAGAAAAAGAAGGAGAGCGAGTGACTAAGAGGGAGTGAGGCAGTTAGACTGAGTGAAACCGAGGGAGAGAGAAATGGAGTGAAGGGGAGTGGAGGACTAAAGGAATGGGAGTTAGCAAAAGTGAATGAGGAAAGGGGAGTTAGAGAAGGAGACTGACAGATGGAGTGAGAGAAAGAGAATGAGGGGGAGTGAGGGAATGGGAGCAGGTGAAAGGGAATGGGAGTGATGCACAGAGAGGAGAATATGATGTAGAAGAAGAGGAGTGAGATTGAGTGAAGGGCAGTGACAGTGAGGGAAAAGAAGCATATTAAGATAGAGGAAAAAGTAGTGAGTGAGAGAGAAGAATTTATGTAAAGAGAGAGGAAAGAAAAGAAAGATTGGTGGAGAGAGAGGGAGACAGTGAGAGAGAGAAAGAGAGGGAGAGTGAGGAACTGTGAGGGAGTGAGGCAGTTATAGTGACTGAGACAGAGGAAGAGACTTTGAGACAGATGGAAGAAAGGGGAGTAAGCAAAAGGAAGGGAGGGAATAAGAGAAGGGGAGTGACTGAAAGTGAGTGAGGGATGGTGTGAAGGAAAGAGAGCGAGGGGGCAGGAGGTTAGGTGGTAGACCGGATACCACCTAACCTCCTTTGATCTCTAAATTTTATTTTTAAATTGATTGTTTTGTGAATCCTTATATATCAGTTTAGGATTTTTTATTAATTTTAATCATTGCACTGATTGTCACTAACTGTATTTTTATTCGAATTAAAAATGTATATTTTTTGATACCCTAGTAGTTTGTTTGTTCACTCTATTGTGTTACTGTTGTAGTTTATGCCTGGGAGTGTTAATTTACATACATTGTTTACCCTGTCCCAGGATACGTATCTGTACCAGGGGGTCCTTGTTGTTCACATACTATACCTCCACCCAATGCTATTTATCATGTGCATAGAACCTTAAACAACTAGCATTCTATCAGAATCTCAAATCATCTGGTATGCCAATGACACTCTGCTCATCCTTTATCTTAGCAAGGAGCTGAATACCATTAAAAGAAACCTCTACAAGGGAATAAAAAATGTCACCAACATCTCCAACAACTACAACAAATGTAAAACACCTCTGCCTCACTGATGATCAACATCTCCTGTGATAGCCACATCACCCACTATCTGATACACTTACACTACCTCTACGTCAACTACAAGAATTTTTTTAACCTGTTCACCCTCACTCACAAAGTACTTTTCAACACCAGACTACCCTTTCCTAACAGCAGTAATTTTCCCAGGCCAATTATTTTCCGTAAAATTTGGGTTGTAAAAACACTAGGTAAGAATTTGGTAAGTCATAAGGCAAACGTTGCTTAAAAATCAATTGAGTATCATTACAATGAGTCCAGCCTTTTGTATATTTTAAATAAGCTGTGTAATGTCCTGATGTTGTAAAAGGACCATCATGGAAAATAATTGCTACAGTTACAAAAGTTCTTCCTGATATTGATAGTTGAAAAGCCACACATTTTTTTATTAAAGTTGTCAGTTTTCTTCCATCAGGTCTGCATCGTTGCAGCATTAAAATTACATACTGTCCATATCTTTGTATAAATAATGTTGATAACATTTGTGAGTTACATTGGGTACAGACCATTTTTTGATTTGCTTCTCTAACTTGATTATTAAAAGACACTGATTTGCAGTATGGTAAAGTAAAATATATAAATCTTTCAGTGTCTATTGAAGTACTACTTGAAAAAGAACAATTGTCACAGCCACGTTGCGATTTATAAGAAAGGCCAAAAAGATGTTCAATATCTATACCTTCATCTTGCAATACAACAAGCATATACATTAGAAATTCCTGACAATCTTGCTGAATATTCTGTGAAAATTGATTTAAACCAGAACATATGTCTAAAACATTTCGAATATCAGAAACACGTTCTATTTTAGTCTTACCACTACTACATTTCTCAAACACAGAATTCAACAAACAACAAAATCTTTTGTCCCGATTTTCAACAATTTGTTGTAGTAAAGTTTCAAGAAAAAAAACAACATTAGCCACTACATTAGCATAGCAGTTGACACCAGAACTGTTTTCAAACTGAAAACCAACAACCTTTTCAATAAAATCGTTTTTCTTTTTGCTAACTATCGCTGGTTCATCTAGTTTTTTTCTTTTCTGTGCAACCTCGCTACAATTTTTCTCATATCTTCTTTTTCGGGTTACCACATGCTTTTCAAGTACTGGATATTGAGGTAAATTGGGAGCATGTTCTCTTCTTAAACTATTATACTCTTTTACACAATTTACATCTGCACTAATCTTTGTGTCATCAAAATCAATCAGGTATAATCCAGATAAAGTTCTGACTCGAGATAAAGCATCATATTCCATACCCTCTTTAAACACAGTACTTTCAATATTCACCAAAGCACAATCTACACTTAAACCTTGAGATTTATGAATAGTCACCGCATATGCCAAACAAACAGAAACTGTTTTCGACGGACATATAAATCTTTTACAAGCAAAAATCGAGCTGAACAATGACTTAATTGTTGTACTTCTTCAATGTCATCAAATTTGATTCTCAAAAATTCAATGTCATCTCTATTTGGGTAATTCACAAAATCAACAACATTAGCCATTGCTCCATTTACTAAACCTCTTTCCACATGTAAATTACGTCGTAAAATTATCTGACAATTTATACATGCATATAGATTCTTTTCTAAACCAGCAATTTTAGATATTGATTTCTCTTCTTTCTCTTCTCTTGATTTCTTGAACTTTTCTGACAAAATAATAGTAGCTCCTTCATCCTCTATTCTATCAATAGCTTCCAGTTTTATAATTTCTTGATTTTCTAACTTTAACATTTTTTCATTGAATATTGAACATTCTTGCAGAGTTGACATCAAGCATATCACTGATTTCTTTTCTGTAATTTTTCTATATATATTCTCTCGAAGAATATTTTTGTTTGGAAACACATTTCTAAGTAATTGTGCCTGTAAAGTTTCTTTGCCATGATCACTCACTTTTCCAATTTTATATCTTCAAGAATACTTTTATAATCAGCATCCTTTGCCTGTCGCATATTTATAATGACTTCTGAATATTCAAAATATGACCAAATATTAACATTTCCATTGCTTCCAAGGCACTTTCTGGTGTCTTCATGTGTAACTGTTTTAAATACTGGCTGTCCTTTCACAGGAATTAGTTGTAGTAGATCTCCAAAAACTATGACGTGTTTGCCTCCAAATAACACATCATACTCTGTTTTAAGGATGTGTTGCATTCTTAAATGCACAAAGGCAAGCATTAAATTTGATACCAAGCTTACCTCATCAATAATGAGAAGTTTCATTTTTTTCAAGACTCTAGAAACTTCACAACAAGCTTCTCCAGATAGCTTGTGGTATTCTAATTTATTTTCATGCTCTACTGGCAGCATCAATAAACGATGTAAAGTAATGTGCTGCCAACCCAGTTGGAGCAGTAACAACACAAGACACCGATGACTCAGTTCTTTTCTATAGATAAATTTCAATTCCTTTAATTAGAAAACTTTTTCCAGTTCCTGCTTCTCCACTCACGTACAGTCAGACAAGTTTAAATGACGTACATGAGCACTCTTTTTTTTCATGATATAAACCATGCTCAATCTGTTCTGTCACTTGATCATATATTTGTTTTTGCTCAACATTTTGTTGTTTTTCCAATTCTTCTAAGTTTATTACATCCTCTTGAGCTTGTTGCATTGCTCTTTCCACCTCATCCATGGCAATTGCTGCTTCATTTTGGATAATTGGTTCTCCTAGTGGATCGGATTCAAAGAAACAGAACTTTGACTGTCTTGAGAATTGTCTCTAGCAATCTCTGCTGCAATTGTAGCTTCTTGCTGTATTTCATCATTCAACATTTTCAGATAATTAGAAAAACAGGACATGCTATAGTATTTTTAGTTGCGTTGAATGAATCTTCATACCTGTCAACATCTCCAAGTAGTTCCAGTTCTGTACGCCATGGCTTAAAGAGTTGCAAAAGAGCTAAATAGTAAAATTCCCTTTTCTCAGGAGTTTCGCAACTCATTCTTCGGTGATTAATCAAATGTCCTTTACTTTGTTTCACTAAACATCCTTCAGATCAAATCACAGCATATACTCCTTTATTGATATCTTCTGTAATATTCCTCTTAAAAGTATAGCTTTGCAGTACTTCATACAGACAAACGTTCTAAAGATGATTACTTCTATTTGGATAGTATGTATCCAACATATTTGTCTTCAAAATATCTGTACTGTCTGGTTCTCTCTCTGCTAAATACTCAATTTCGTCTACATATTTCAAAACTCGGTTTCGTGTTCTTGCAGGACCTAAACTCACCCAAATGATTGTTCTAGATTTGGAGTATAGACTTGCAGATGATAAGCGATCTAAACATCCATATGCTCCAATTTCTCGATGAGACAACATCTTCAAACTGTAGCTGTACAATTTCTTACTTAGGCTCTTTTCTTGAGAAATTTCTTCTCACATTTCCTTTAGTTCCGTCTTTTCAGATTTAGTAATGTAAGACGTTACATATTGAGCCACAGCAATGGAGTTGTCTGCAACATATTGAATATCCATGTTAGCATTCCAAATGGACAAAATGACTGGGTTATAGTCATTTATGTATTTTCACTCTTCATTTCTTCTTAAATTGTAGGTATTTTTCAGTGATTTTCTTGTGACAGTATGCCGCAAAGATGACATACATTGTTCACTCTTCCTTTTGGTAATACTGCACGTGGAAATGCAAAATGTGTAGAACTTATCCTTAGATTTGTACTTTCGACCACAGTATTTTCCACAACAATGGGTTTGAAATCGTAAGACTTGATGTCGTAAATTCTTTGGTTCTGTACTTTTTGGTACATCACATGTAGAATATTGTTCAATAAAACTCATCACTGTGTCATCTGAATCCGCTCCAAATTTAGGGGTATCTTTGATCCATAGCAGCATATGTATGTGAGGAGCACCTCTTGCTTGATACTCCTTTCTCCAAAAGAAATCCAGAACCTCTCCAAGAGGAGGATTTTTTTTGTTTGTGATAAAGGACATCATAGCTTCAGATCTATGATTGAAATACCTGCATACATTAACTGGATCCAAAGAGCACAGTTCTCCAGGTGTCTTGTATTCTATATTTTCTATGTTTAGCTTTGCCTCTAGAAGAAATTGAAGTAAATCTTCCCAAGCATACTCTGCACAGCTTAGAGTAAGGAACCATGTAGGACTTCCTAAGTTTCTAAGCATACATTTCAATTACCCATGACGACGGTACCAATACTCATTAGTACCACGCTGACTTGCCATGAGATTAATTAGCTGAGATTCCAAAACAGTATATTTCTGCTGGAATTTAATCATAAAGTCCTTTGCCGAAACATTTTGCAAATGTACTCCACTTTTTAGTATATGGTTCACTGCATAAGAAAGTCCAGACTAGTCACTCTCAAACAGAAGATGAAACAAATATGGAATACATTGGCGAAACCTTGGATCTTCTGCATATAATCTTGATGTCCGGTATTCAGATGCAGGAATCTGCACAGGTCGTTCATCATATCGTCCACCTTTCCCTGTTTGAAATAACTGAAGAAAACAACGAGCTTCCAAGCTTTCTTCCCATACACTAATGAGATTTCCTTTTGCTTCTTTCATTTGAAATAACTCAATAGTATTCCCCATCACTTCTTTAGATTGAAGTGGATGCACACTATAATGTTCATACATTTCTTCAGTTCTGGACACATCCACTTTTTCAATTTGTCCAGTTGACAAATCACTGTCCTCTTCTACAGTTATTTACTCTTCTCCTATATATTCATTTTTATAGTATTGATTATTTTTTACCAAATACAACATTGCCTTTTTCACTTACCTAACATCCATTAATTCTTGCCAGATTTTCTTCCTCTTCGTAGGAACGCCATTAACTAGAATAACTAGAGGTTCCTCTTCCACAATTTCTACACCAATTGTTTCAATATTTTTCTTTAAATCTAGAGGCAGGTAAACAACTCTTCCTTCAAATCCTCTCTGTAAATCTGAAGGAGGCAAATTCCCTGTCTTAGGCTCCATATGAACAATAGCCTGAAATGGATGCACACATTAAATAGGAATAGACTCATAAGTATTTAAATCCATCAGTTCAGAAGGAATATTTACCAACTCAAGATTATTATGTACAGCTCTAGCAGGCATTTTGTTTTCATTTAATGTATTATAACAATATTTACAAATAGGTTGATCTGAACTCAAATCAAAACAATTCTCTACCAACAAATAAGTTGCAAATTCCTTACACTCATTATTATTCTCCTTTTCACTTTTTAAATATAGATCAACTAAGCTGGTCTGATTTTTATAATGAATTCGTCTACAACAAATACAAGAACAGTTTGGCTTTTCACCCGAAATGACCTTAAACCTTGTAATTTCTTGCTCAAACATTTCTGTACTAAAATTCTGTAAATTTTCTTCCACATTGCCTTCGATTAATGTATCTGTTTCTGCACTGTATTCTTCAGGACCAAAGTAACTAACCTCACTTTCTTCACAAATGTTGATCACATCTAATACAGATCCATGCAAAAGAGCACTGTTTAACTGTTTTAACTTAAGTGCTGGACTATTTGCATAATGCAACCTTGTCACTAATTTCCTCACTTGAGTATGATGCACTGCTAACATCCTGAAATGGTGAAAAACACTCTGACATACTTTTTTGGGAAAGACAAGCGAGAGAATGACTTTGCAAACCCGTTTTTCTCTCACTTTGCAAGGATCTAATTCTTGCAACATCTTTTGTTTAACACTTTTCTTACTATACTTACGGAAGAAATTGCGAAAAAAATTAATTGAATCCTGTTGTACACTACAAATGCTACTACAATTCCAAGTGTACACTGGAGCCTTAGGAGATCTCCCTAAAACTTCATCAGCTAACACCTCTTCTGCATTTCTAGGGACAATTTTCTCTTTTTTAATCTGACAACCATTCTTAACCTCATAAGCTCGACCACAGGTGTCAACTGCATGCAACAAATTATTACTCTGAAGGTAACTTTCTTCATTGAAAAACGGCTCACAACTTGAACTATGTTTCCATTCTCCAGAAAAAAACATTACAAAAATGAGTTCTATTAATTAGTCTTTTCCACTTACTTTTGGCCTTCATGTCATTGATTGGCTTATCTAGTGTTTGAATCCTACTGATTACTAAAAGGAGCAACTTTTTTTTTAATTCAAAAGCTTTCTCAAAAATTGTCTTTATATGTTTTTTTCTTATAAAAAGCTGTTTTTCTTTTACAATTCTTTATATTTTTTAATAAATTAAAAAAAACTCTGTTATAAAACATTCGCTTCCGAATCTCAACAAACTGATTTTTTCGTCTATTACTATACACACTATGTTTACCACATAATTTTCAATCATTTTTCTTTCAATCATTTTTCTTTTTTGTCTGGTTTTTCTTTGTAGTTACAGATATTTTTTTTCCTGATTCTCCACACTTTTTTTAGTTTGTGTTATTTTCCTTATGAAATCCTTTGTTGACTTACCAGGAGCATTCTTTTTTTTTCCACTCATTGCTGTTTAGATAAATCTTGTACTTCTTTTTTCTTGGAAAAGTAAGCCTGTTTATATCTTATTCTTTTCTCACTCTTTGATGGCATATTGTTTTTTCTTTCCGTAGATAATTAAAATCTGTTGTGAAAAAAAAAACATGTTAATTTTTTGTTTACCAATTGTAGACCACTACTAGCATACTACATAGCAATTGGAAGCACTATATGTTGTAAAGTCTGATTCACTCCATAAGTAATTTTAAGGCACAGCAGCAGTGTTTGGGCAGTGTAGGAGATGATGCAGGGAGTGCTGTTTCAGGGTTTAGGACAGTGCAGTGGTGTTTGAACATTATAGGGGAATTTGCTGAAAATGATGTTTCAGGGTTAACAGCAGTGCAGTAGTGTTGAAAGAGTTTAGCAAATTTTGATAGGGATGGTATTTCAGGGTTTAGGACAGTGCAGTTGTGTTTAGGCACTGTAAAGGTTCAAGGGGGGACTGATAATTCTGAGTTTATAACAATGCAGTTGTGCTTGGTCAGTGTATGGTATCATGTAAGGTCTAGGAGTATAAAGCACTGCATGTCCTAAAGCCTGAGTCACTCCATGAGTACATGTATTCTCATATCTGCAAACACATGCATCGAGCAAGTGATTCTGTCACAATATTCCCAAAAACACACTGACTCACATCCTGATTCTAGACAAATCAAAATATCCCTTGCAATTCACGGAAATGATTACTGCATGCTACAGAGAGAGTTGCAATGGCATTTCTACAGCACATCCAGGATCTTTATTACACAGCATGGAGACTATTTGGGAATTAAGAGACCTGACACACATGCTGCATAGGACTTTGTAGCACTACATGTAATAAAGATCAACTCTCTCTGTAGCATGTAGTAATCATTTCAGTGAATTCTCATTTCTACATTCTCAGTCCCACCTTGACCCCTTACACTGCCTGAAAGTTTGAACAATGAATTAATTGAAGCATTAGATGATATTGAGTTTAATGTGACAAGTTCTGAAGTTGATGAAGATGTTAATGAAATTGCTGATGACATCATGCTAGATGTTCTATTACAATATGAAATATTACAAGAATACATGTATGATTACAAATTAAAAATGATTTGAGAGAGTCTTCTTGTACAATTGTAATCTTTGAGCTAGTAGCCAAGTTATTGTGGTATAAACTAAAAGAGAGTTGGTATGCAATTTCCACAGGACACCCAGGATCTTTATTACACAGCATGGAGATTATTTGGGAATTAAGGGGGCTGACACACATGCTGCTTTGGACTTTATAGCACTGAATGTCCTAAGGCCTGACTCACTCCATGACTACATGTATTGCCATATTTTTAAACACATCAACTTAGCAAATTATTCTGCACATTTTTCTGAAATGAATTCTGACTCACACTGTGATCTTAGAAACATGACAGTATCCCTTGCAATTCAGTAAAATGATTACGATCTGCTACTGAGAGACTTTCTATGGCATTTGTGCAGCACACTCAGAATGTTTACTAGACTGCAAGTAGACTATCTGAGAATTCTAACCCATATATACAAGTGTATAAGTGGTTAGACCACTTCATGTACAAACTCTACATTTTTAACAACAGCACTGTACTGCAAAACATATCTCCTCAAACACATCAACATACCAAATACTCCTTTCACAATGTTTTTACCAAAGCAGACACATTCAAAATCAGACTCTATACAAATAAACTCCTGCTTTCACATTACAATACATTTTCAATGTAACTTAAACTGCACAACATAGATCCCCTTACAAATTAACAACTCACCTTTAAAAATGCTTTTGTAGTTTTAGAACAGTGTCAATCACACACCAGATTTTCTTAAGCAGAATCTCTGAATTGTGCACCAGTCACTGGAATCATAGAATGACATAGCGTCCCTCTCATTTTACACACATATTCTTGTAGATAACCAATCAAATATCTTCCCACACAAATTCAAAACCAAACTAACCTTTTAATTGGTTCTACATTGAAACACTTTCAATCTTACATAATATTCAACCTTCCCCCACTGCTCTCTCTGCCTGTTAGCATGGTAACACTCCATAGAACACCTTACTGAACACACACGTGAAAAGTTCATCTGCTAAGCAAACCAGCAAGGGTGTTTGACTTTTTAATACAGCAGCGAATCCTGTGCAATGTTCCTTTCAATCACTTTCTCTTGTACCTCGGACTGTTGGATCAATTTAGAAGAGATCGCTATATTCCTATCCTTACTGCTAAGCAATAACAACTCAACTACAACCCATCTAATCTGGGGTGGTGATTTCAATTTCCCTTTGTGCCCAAACCACAAAAAGGGAATCTGTGGATTGCAAAATGAACTTGGCAACCCCATACCCCATTTTGCGCACTCGATATGCGGAAATAAACTGAATGACATCATATTTTCCTTAGACCTGGACTATGTAAACGAATTGGTTTCCCCGCAGCAGGATTTCCTACCAACTTTCCATGGAAGAGGCTATTCAACAAAGATAGATTACATAATAGCCTCCCACTCACTTAAAGGGCAACTAGGAAATTTCGAAACTGGGTCTAACCCAACAAGTGACCACTAGCCACTTAGTATCAGTCTCACCATCAAACTAGCAAACGGACACCCTACAAAGCCGAGCTCTCTCAATCAGCAAACACTGTCCATGAACAAATTGAATGGTTATACAGTGAAATGGGCTAAGATCGACCCAGAAGAGACGATGCAGAGGGTCCTTGAAAAAACCAAACACTGGCTATCCGAATGCATGTCCTTGGAGACACCACCACATAAAGTCGTTAGCAGTTTCCAAAGCATTCAGGAAACAATAAGGGATGAACTATTTGTCAAGTTAAAAAAGAACAATAAGTTCCCCACCACGAGTTGGTTCGACACCGCCTGTCGGAAGGCACTTTCATCCCTTAAAGAAGCCCTACATAGACCCTCGAGAGATTCTCAAGAAATCTCCAACCTAAGAAAAGCATATAACTCTGCTAGGCAAGACCGTAAAAAACAAATCAAACAAGACTTTTGGTCACAATTACACGACAGCGCCCGAAGAAAAGACAGCACTTCCTTCTGGCAAGTCATAAGATCTCCTTTCTTGGCCAATAGTACAGAAATCCAACATCTTGACGTGGCAGTCACTGAAGAAGACTGGGTCTCCCATTTTTCAAAAATCTTCGGATCATCTCCGGATTCTGCAGAAGATAATTGTCCAGTAATAAACGATAACCATCCAGTGGGAAATAACACCTACCCGATAAAGATTCATTTCCACCTCAGCGAAGTCATAAAAGCAATCAGGGCATCCAAATCTGGTAAGGCTCCTGGCCCTGATGGCGTTCCAATGGACCTGTTCCTCCATAACGTAGACTTTTGGTCGCAGATAATCACCCGGGTCATGTCAGCTGTAACTTCGGTCGGCCTTTTCCAGTCATGGTCAACATCTATCCTTTTACCCATCTTTAAAAAAGGCGACCGCAATGATCCTGCTTGCTACAGACCAATCTCCCTTCTGGACTCCATGGGAAAGATCGCGGGCCGAGTACTCCTGGACCGTTTACAATCTTGGGCCCGGGAGAATAACATCATAACCGACCTGCAATATGGATTCCAGAGGGGGCTTGGGACTGTGGAGCAGGCCCTCAACCTCGTCCTCCTGGCTGGGAAATACGTTTACGCTAAAGGAGGTAACATCTTCCTTGTCTATGTCGACCTAAGTGCGGCATTTGACTGTGTCCAACATGCAAAACTTTGGCAAACACTCAGTGACCTTGGAGTGGACCCCCCAATAATAACTTTCCTACGAGAACTCTATTCTAACGCCGTAGGACGAGTAAGATTTGGTACCAGCGGTGAGTTGTCCCGTTCATTTCAAATAACGAAGGGAGTAAGACAGGGATGTGTACTGGCTCCCTTCCTGTTCAATCTTTATACAAATGGGCTTGAACAGGCTATGCTGAAAGGGAGCCAGGACTTACCCCAGATAAACCACCGTCCGATACCCACATTGCTGTATGCTGACGATTCAGTCATTTTAGCACGGACTTTGAACCAACTTCAGATACAAATCATTAAATATGCAACATTCATGGATTCACTAGGCCTCAAAATAAATATTAAGAAAACTTTTACAATGCACATCGGTCCTAGGGTTAAAAACCCCAAATCGATAATGGTTGACAAAACAAAACTGGAAAAAACCTCAGTTTACCCATACTTGGGAATCTTAGTGGACGATACAATGAACTGGCGAAAGGAAATTGACGCCAGAAATCTTCATTTCCGTCGTGCAACATCGGCACTGACCTCTTTCTCGAGGAAACTGGGGAAACCAGCGCCACCCGAACTCCTGACCATATATTATGCAAAATGCCATAGTGTGGCCACCTATGGAGCAGGAGTCTGGGGTTATGGTCGCACAGATCAGCTACAGGTAACTGAAAATGCCTTTATAAAATACATTTTAGCTCTTCCCCAAAGTTCCCCGATACTAGCTTCCCACCGTGAGCTTGGCATGGAATACATCACCGACACCATCCGTTGCCAGCCAATTTTACTGTGGCATCGAATATGGACCAACCCCGAATGTCACTTAACTCGTTCCCTTATCACAGACTGTCTAGCCTTGACGAACTGGCGAAAAATTCCTTGGCTATCCTATATATGGAACTTCTTCAAAGACCTGGACCATCAGTCCCACTTCGAAGATCCTGCCTCGGCAGAAGACATTTCCAGGAAACAGTTAAAATCAATGTGTCTGGGTCATTTGAGGGAATTACGGAACCAGGCAGAGATCTCAAAACCATCAAACGAAAAAATCTGTGCCCAACAATCTGGCAAAGGCATACAAGCCTATCTGACGTATTTTTTATCAAACCATGAAAAGTTTTTATTAACAAGACTCCGCTTTAACATCTTTTTTCGCTTGGTTTCATTTCCGGAAACCCATGACTGGTCCCGCAACCTGATGAACTGTCCCTGCGATGGAATCTCCCCACAGTCTACGATCCATGTTGTTCTATTTTGCAAATACTATAAACTCCCACGAAAAACGTGGATTATTCCACTTCTTCGATCTAGTGGCCACAGACAATGTTATTCTGCGTTTCTCTATTTTCTTCTTTATTCTTTGAACACGCCTCATGAAGCCAAACTCATAGTAACTTATCTTAAAGCAGTCTTAACAATACGTCATAATGCTCCAAGCTAATCTAGAACTATACAGAACCGAAAATTTTTATTTTGCACTAAAAATCTTTCATACTCTGACTTATTTTTAAACTCATTCATCTGCTGATAACCTTTTTGTATGTACTTTTTATGATTATATTAATTGATAATCGAATAAAAGTTGATGAAACTGAAACTGAATTCTCATTTCTACATTCTCAGTCCCACCTTGACCCCTTACACTGCCTGAAAGTTTGAACAATGAATTCATTGAAGCATTAGATGATATTGAGTTTAATGTGACAAGTTCTGAAGTTGATGAAGATGTTAATGAAATTGCTGATGACATCATGCTAGATGTTCTATTACAATATGAAATATTACAAGAATACATGTATGATTACAAATTAAAAATGATTTGAGAGAGTCTTCTTGTACAATTGTAATCTTTGAGCTAGTAGCCAAGTTATTGTGGTATAAACTGAAAGAGAGTTGGTATGCAATTTCCACAGGACACCCAGGATCTTTATTACACAGCATGGAGATTATTTGGGAATTAAGGGGGCTGACACACATGCTGCTTTGGACTTTATAGCACTGAATGTCCTAAGGCCTGACTCACTCCATGACTACATGTATTGCCATATTTTTAAACACATCAACTTAGCAAATTATTCTGCACATTTTTCTGAAATGAATTCTGACTCACACTGTGATCTTAGAAACATGACAGTATCCCTTGCAATTCAGTAAAATGATTACGATCTGCTACTGAGAGACTTTCTATGGCATTTGTGCAGCACACTCAGAATGTTTACTAGACTGCAAGTAGACTATCTGAGAATTCTAACCCATATATACAAGTGTATAAGTGGTTAGACCACTTCATGTACAAACTCTACATTTTTAACAACAGCACTGTACTGCAAAAAATATCTCCTCAAACACATCAACATACCAAATGCTCCTTTCACAATGTTTTTACCAAAGCAGACAAATTCAAAATCAGACTCTATACAAATAAACTCCTGCTTTCACATTAGAATACATTTTTCAATGTAACCTAAACTGCACAACATAGATCCCCTTACAAATTAACAACTCACCTTTAAAAATGCTTTTGTAGTTTTAGAACAGTGTCAATCACACACCAGATTTTCTTAAGCAGAATCTCTGAATTGTGCACCAGTCACTGGAATCATAGAATGACATAGCGTCCCTCTCATTTTACACACATATTCTTGTAGATAACCAATCAAATATCTTCCCACACAAATTCAAAACCAAACTAACCTTTTAATTGGTTCTACATTGAAACACTTTCAATCTTACATAATATTCAACCTTCCCCCACTGCTCTCTCTGCCTGTTAGCATGGTAACACTCCATAGAACACCTTACTGAACACACACGTGAAAAGTTCATCTGCAAAGCAAACCAGCAAGGGTGTTTGACTTTTTAATACAGCAGCGAATCCTGTGCAATGTTCCTTTCAATCACTTTCTCTCAACCATTAGCATTTCTCCTTAAAAAAAACAGTAGCATGCACCCTAGTTTTCAATGTTGAATTTTCAGAAACCACCAATCATATTTTTTTTCAAGTGCACTAAATCTCATCCACATTTTTTTCTAAACACCTACTTTTCAAACTGCCATTTCATTTCCAGAGCCCATCTGAGTACAACCAGATCTCCCTTCAAGATGCTTAGAGTGTGGATTGTAGGACACAGCTATATTTTCTGGAGTGAAAGGCATGCAGCAAATAGATGCTTTCTCAACCTTGATTTACAAAATGTGGATATTATGTGGATTGGCCAGAGAGGATTGAGATGTCACCAATTGATGCCATTGGTAAAATCCTTTTTGCATCTCCAACACCCTGACCTCATAATTGTGCACTGTGGTGGCAATGACCTTGGCACTTTGACTTTGGTAGGTCTGGAAATGCTTTTAAAGAACACCTTTGGGCAATTGATGTCACTTTTTCAACAAACTGCCTTTGCATATTCTAATATATGCCAAAGGCAAAAATGGAACTGGTCCAACCAATATTGTCCACAGATTGAGAAAGCAAGGAAACATGTGAATAAGTCTGTTTCTGCTTTCCTCACAGACAATGGTATGGGTTCTATATACCACAACAACTTGCGTTACAACATGCAAGTCATTTATAGATGAGACGGTGTACATTTCACAGATGAGGGAAACAGTCTTCCTCTGTAACTTTAGACTCTGCATCGGTACTTACTTGTAGGTACAAAAAACATTCAATGAACACAACCGCTCTTTTTAGAGTCAACCAACACCTAAACACTCAAACTTGTTATTTAACTGTATTTTTTTTTCTGACGTGCGCGCACCTCGCGTTTAAAAAAAAAATGTTTTTTGTGCCCTTCGGGGTCCTTTAGAGACCCACTGAGAAGGCCTAGAGGGTCAAGGAGTCTCTACCCTGCCCCCTTCTCACATTCTCCACTTTTGTTTTTGACTCTCTTCTGCCTCGGGATGCGTGCAACGTGTGCGCGCCCTGCGATTTTTTCCCAATTTAAAAAAAAAAATGTAGGCCTTCGGGGTCCTTCTGGGACCCCCTGAGAAGGCCTAGGGGGTCAGGGAGTCTCTACCCTGCCCGCTTTTCACATTCTCCACTTTTGTTTTGGGCTCTCTTCTGCCTCAGAGTGACAAAATGGCGGCCAACACTTTCTGGTTTCCACTGATTAGAATGTTGACAGACGTCTAACTGCAAATCAGGATTCCGCTCGGGCAAACCCGATTCGCACAGGGTGCACGCACAGGTGCACGCACGGTGCGCGCCTTTAGATATATATATATTTTTTCTTTTGATTTTCTCAGGAACTACTGGATGGATTTACACCATTTGAGCAAAAGCGTGATCTGCGAATCAGACTCTACCATTTTCTTGTAATTCCGTTCAGCCGCTCGGGCTGTAGCCGTGTCTAATCGTCCTATGGAAAATAACATGGGGATTTCTCAGCCCCCACTTGACGAATGCCCCCAAACCTTCAGGGAAGGAGCGGAGCGGAACGGGCCATCTTCTTTAGGAAATTCGCGAAGATTCATCAACCGGCGCCAAAGTTATTCCCAATAGAATGTTGCGGATTTCCTATGGAAACTAGGTCCTAACTTTAACTACCTACTGGCGACCGCCAGTAGGTAATATATATATATATATATATATATATATATATATATATATATATATATGCGTTTACCAAAGTGCCCTTGCAATTGGGAGCACACTCAAATTCTTCCTGCCTGACGGCTTTCACACAACATCCCGCTTGTCATCGCCTTGTCATTTTAATATCGCCGACGCGTTTCAGGGCAACAGCCCCTTCTTCTTGGGCGCAAAAAGAATTCCTGACACCTTCACTGCACTGTATCCGGTAGCCTTTTATTTCCGGTATTTTTACCACAAATATCCTTGTAAAATCCCTCAGTGGCCATTTACAAGGTGCACAGCATGATGGGACACGAAGTCCTGCAGTGAAAACATTCAGTCTTATAGTAAGTTCAGGAGTTCTCTTTGTAATTTTAAGCACATTAAAACCTTAGTAGGCTGGGGCGCAGATAAGCGGAATCAATCTGTTGAGGAGAATTGCTGATCCAGGTCTGAGTGTTCAGCCGGCAGCCTCGTAACTGGTATTGCCTTCCTTAGCCAGCTCACGATGGTGCTGCTCCCCACGGCCGGACTGCCGTATAGATTTATGTTTACCAAATTGCCCTTGCAATTGGGAGCACACTCGAATTCTTCCTGCCTGACGGCTTTCACACAACATCCCGCTTGTCTGCGCCATGTTATTTTAATATCGCCGACGCGTTTCAGGGCAACAGCCCCTTCTTCTTGGGCGCAAAAAGGATCCCCGACACCTTCACTGCACTGTCAAGAAAGCAGTATAAGTTTGCTGTTTATATCCTGCTAATGTTTGCAGATATTTTAACCACAGGTGCCAAGCTCTACTATCTTTTACCTGCAGCAAAACTAATCATCATCTTGGTGAAGTAACTCAGTACTTTTGGTGTTAAGAGCACAAGCAAGAGGTGCTCCTCATATTCACATGCTGGTATGGATAAAAGATACACCAGAATTTAGAACAGGCAGTAATGACAATGGGCCAGATGCATCAAAGGGTTTTGCCCATTCTGTGTCAAAGGGAAAATGTGTTCATGCGTATGAACCTAGGTGCTGTCCTTCAAAGAACAGTATGTGACATGCACGATCCCAAATGATACTACTGACAAAGACTTGAGAGAACAAGTTCTGAGTTTCCAGACACATAGATGTGGAAAGTACTGTCATTGAAAATACAGAAGTAAAGGACACTTTTACATAAGATGTCATTTTGGCTTTCCATGACCGGTTATTTCATAAGGAAGAGTCAACAGCTTTTTGTCTGCAGTGAGATGTTGAGTAGCGTAGAAATTAAAATCTAAGAAGAAATGCAAATAGGGACATTCAATGTGTTGCATGCATCTCGATTGCTGTTGCTTGTTATGTGACTGTCTACAATACAAAATGAGAGAAGACTGAAATGAAGAGATGTGGCAGGAGATTTCTGCAGAAAAGAGGTTAACAAAATCTTGTACAGCTTTTTTTTTTAAATGTTATCCCAAAGGGAGATGGGTACTTATGAATGTTGGGACATGTTGAGCTTGGCCAGTTTATTCTAGAAGTCTAGGGGAATTTTGGGGTAAGTCTATTCCTAGCAGGCACACAAAATGGAGTGTTAGTTGTTAGTTTTTTGCAGAAATTCAGGGGCATATTATCAAGGGGGTTTATCTCCGCTTTTTTGGCTTTAAAAGCCAAGAAAGCGGAGATAAAATTATCTCCCTATTACCTAGCTGTCGCTAACACCAGTTAGCGACAGCTAGTAGGAGATAGCGACCATCTTGGGCCCCACTTTGCATGTCAGTGATATTTATCACTAATGACATGCAAAGTGGGCGTGCCAAGATGTTAGCGACTGGAAACAGTCGCTAACATCGCTATCTCCTATTACCAACTTTTGGAGATATTCGCGCTAAGCGCGATTATCTCCAAAAGCTAACACCTGCCCTGAGCAGTTCTTAGCCATGTTATCCAATGGGAGGTGGATAACATGGCTAAGAGCATTAGCTCGGTAATGCATGAATATGGCTGACTTTTCAGCGATATTCATGCATTGCGGCCGTTTTTTATCGCATTTGCGATAAACCTTGGTAATACCAAGGTTTATTTGCTATAAAAATCACCGCAGCTCAGCGGTAAAAGTTTGTCTCTAACCAAGCAATAGCGATAATTATCGCTATTGCTTGGTAATATGCCCCCCAGTCTCTAGTGAAGTACACCTCGGAAAGTACTGACATTGTAAAATCCAACATACATACTACTCAAGAAGAAGTGCACATGTAGAAGATACCAAAGGAATGTAAAGAAAAACATAGAAGAAGAATGTACATTTGCAGTATTTGGGTATGATGGTTGTTTAATGAAAACGTAGTTTCCAAAGATAATTTTTCTATTTTCCACTTCTTCAAATTTGCAAGCCTTGGCTTGCAGAATCTGAGTTACTTTGAGTTACTGCTATGAAGATTAATTAAATTCTGTGAAAGACAGTAGTGAGTATTTAGCCTTTTAAAAATGATATGAAAATATTAATTGATGAGATTCAGCAAGAATAAACAGTTGCTGCAGTGGTAGCTAAGGACAGTTCACACAGCAGTCAAAGTTGCACCACTCAGTCTAGATCCTCTTGGGCCGCCTAAATGAAGCTGCAATAGCAATGGTTGAGGTTAGAAGTGCAATGGAACAAGCTAGACAAGAAACTATACATCTAGAGCACTTAGTTACACAACTTAGCAATGAACAGACGAACATTTATAAGGAAGTAAAAGAGAAAATAGAAAATCGATTTCTCCATGAAAAGAAAGAATATAATTGTTCATCTTTTAAACCAATTCTATTATATATCAGTGGTCAAGCTGGCATTAGGAAAAGATTTTAATTAAAATTATCATGGCTTAGCTACAGTGGACAACACAATCAAATGTGTTGTGTGTAGTGACACTACCAACTGGATTAGTTGCACATAATATTAAAAGAATTTCAGTACTTTGACTATTAATGCTACCAGGAGAGCATGATAATAAACAAGAATACCAGAAGTTATCTGATGAAGCAATGCTTGAGGTATTAAGAGTTTTGAATAAAATGTAGCTTTTAATCGTCAAGAAGGTGAGCATGGTTTCAAATGTAATGCTTGCCTTTGTTCACTTATGAATGCAACACATCTTAAGAACAGAGTACGATGTTCTCTTTGGAGCAAAGCATTTAATTGTGTTTGGTGACTCACAACCAACACCTGTGAAAGAAGAACCTATTTTAAGGCACTTATGTAGGAACAAACTTGTAGTTCATTAGGTAGCATTGGAAATGTAAACATGTGGCTGAACTTCCAAAAGAGGGAACTACTGAAGAATATGTGGCAAAAGTCTGATGAGAATAATGATAGTTTTCTGAAGGATATTAGAGTTGTACCTTATCAAAAAACAATTGATGTCTAAGAAAACAGCAGCACAGCTAATGTTCAATTTGATTGAAGAAGGAAAATTAATAGTTTGTTTAATGCCTATAATTTAATAAAGAACTGCTGAAACTGAAGAAGGAAGACATTTTGGAAGTTAAAGCTATTGCCAAGAATAGAACTCTAGGGAGTAACAATAGAGCTAAATGAAAACTTCATGGAAAACTGGATTCATTAGCGAAATCTGTATCTAAGACTGCTGCATTAAAGACGTGTTTATGTGTGGGTAAAAACTGTACAGTAAAGTTGTCGCATAATTTAAATGTTGAGGACGGATTAGTAAAGGGTATGATGATTAATTTTCCAAATATTAATGAGGTTGAATACTTGGCTATAAAAAAAAATTCAGATTCATTGCATCAAACAGATTGGTTGATTTGTTGTACTTTTTTGCTAATAAAAGACTTAGTGGAGGGCAGGAGTTTGCACATTCTCTAGTTTATGCTGTGACTATCCATAAATCTCAAGGTTTAAGTAAAGATGCAGCTTTTATTAATATTGGAAGTACTGTATTTAAAGAAGGTATGTCATATGTAGTATTGTTGTGAGTTAGAACATTGTCCGGATTGTGTTTCAGGCATTTGAGATGTGCTAGTCATGCCTAATGGACCTTTAGTATTTTCTCTCAACAGTCAACAAGATGCTCAGGATGTTTTTTTGGTGATGGTTGGATGTTTGGAAGAAGAAGTAAATATTGATACATTATTTGGACTGAGTAACACATGGAACTATGTTCCTGAATATTGCTCCTTAGCAACTACTACTCAAATAGATTTGGAAAGATGTATCTACTTAACATTACCAGATTTTAAAACTGTCTTTCGACACACTAATGATAAATACATATCAAAATATGACATGCTCAAATTGTCAATCAGATTGCAGATACAGAGATTTGGAAAATACATTATAAATAATGCTACAATGATGCAAAGCAAATGGATCAAAAATATAAACTGAACTTACAAACTTCAAAGGACAAATGTAGATTTCTGGAAGAATGTGCTCAAGACTGGTTATTATATTTCATTGAGACGTTTGTAGGGACACTACATTGTGTATATGAAAAATTCAGCTGTATGGACTGGATGCAGTGACAGCAAGCTCACTTAAAAAAAAAAGAACTACCTTTCAAACTTCCAAATGCACATCTCTTCTTTCTTGAACCAAAGTTTTAAGGAAGATTAGCATTTAAAGAGTGATATAAAATGTTTATTGTTGATGTGCCTATTTGGGACTTCCAGCATATCTGATTGTAGACTGCAAATGATTTAGAACGCTGCTGTCAGACTGACCTGTAAGGTGCCCTTCTGTCACACCATTGCTCTCTATATGAAAAGCCTTCACTGGCTCCCTGTCAGTAGGAGAAATGAATTTTAGAAGCTCATCCTGGCTCACAGAGCCACTAGGGTTTGAGTCCCTGCATACCTGAGAGTCAGACTTCAACATTATAAACAGAACCGGGCCCTGAGATCGAACTGCTTGAAGTTTCTCACTATTCTCTGGTTCTGTAAGGCTAGGGTAGGTGCAAAAACATTTGCGGTTATGAATGCTTCTGAAATTGGAATGCCATGCCTCTTCCTCTATGATTGACAGAATCAGCCTTGAGGAGAGCTCTAAAAACCTGGCTCTTCAACTGTTCCTAATCCTTCTGAGTGCTTCTGTGTGATTTGATTGCCTTAGCGCCGGGACACTTCAGTGGGAGGTAGCTGTGCGCTCTATACATTTCTAAATAAATAAATAAATAAATACACGTATAATCCGTTTGTAAGACATAATTTGGCATAGCAAGGGTGATGTCTTCAGAATGGAGTCTAAAATGTACTTACCTGTTACATCTATTTCGATTAATGTACCATTGCAATATCATATCATGTCTTTTTTTAAATATATTCATTTATATTAGTGGAGTACCTTCAGCTGAAATAATTTATTAAGTGTTTGTAGTGAATGTGATTCATGGTAACTATCTAAGTTGTAGTGTAATACTGTGCAGTTTTTTTCTACATAATACTATATTGTTTTCGTTCCACTGTTCAGTGGTGAATATTTATACAGTAAATGAATTACAAGTATGTAAGCTGAGAACAGTAAACAACAGAATAGTATATGTTTAAACAAATATAAGTGTTTTACAGTGTTACAGTTGTATATTGCTTTTCATTAATATAACTTTATTTGTCAGAAATGTGAACTTTCCTCTGGAATGTTTAAATATGTCACAATAGGTTGTATGATGTTACTTAGCATGCCTTTACATAACTGCAATTCTGTTTTATAACAGAGCAATTAATTCAATGTTTGGATATATTTCTGTTAATAAGTCAGTGTATATAACATACAAATAGATAGAGTAACATACTTCCTAGGACTCACAGATGCATATACTAACATACACTTGGAAACACTAATGCATTAACTGACATACTCACCCACTCACGTATACACACATTGACACACTGTTGGACTCACCAATATATACACTGACATACCCATGGAGACATTAACGCATTAGCTGACATACTCACTCACTCATTGATACACACTCTGACACACCCTAAGTCTTTGCAATACCTACACTAACACACTCATGGACACACTGACACCTATGGGCAAACTGATGCATTCTCTGACAAAATAACAGACTCATACATGCACACACTGAGACACTCTGGGCCTCGCCCTGCCAGCCCCACTCATAAAGAAAGGTTAAGTGAAATCCAGCTTTTTAAATAACTTTTTCTGAAAAAGCTACAGCAGTCTCAATAACCTACCCTGTACTCACTTGAGGGAAAGCCTGCCCTGCTGTTGGAGTCTGATGGCAAGACTCTGGAAGGAGTCCGGCTGGGTCCTGGGCGCTGCCATCAGACACCACCCAAGTTCCACAGTCGCAGCCCTAGGCCAAGACTCCAGTGCTCGGGTGCTGTGAGGGAAGGCCTGTGCTTGAATGCTCAGGCCCTACAAAATGCCATGGCAGAGAGTGAGAAAGTTGCTGCTGCATGGAACCACGGTGTCTCCAAGCACGGTTCTTTCTAGCACAGGACAGGTGGCGCTGCTGGTTTAAACAAAATAATTAAGAGTCCTGTTCACAAAACAAAATTATCGTTACCACAGGAAAAAAGTTTTACACGTTTAAATTTTAAAATATAAACACTTAAATACCTTTTTCCCCAAAACAAGGTTGTGATCTACTTGAAGGGAGTCGGTGAGCTACCAGTAGCTTGCAATGGACTGGTGGGAGACACCTGCACTAATGCACTGAGACTGATGTATTAAGTAACATAGGGGGTCATTATAACAGCGGACAGACTTTCGTCTATCCGTCATTCAATCTTATTTAGTACCGCCGCCTCCTGGGCAGTAGTCCCACATGGCAAATTAGTATGCGACCGCCATTGAGGTGATCTCATTGCCGATGTTTTGTACTGGCAAGACAAAACAGACAAACAACACACATCACTGCACTAAATGGGGGGCACCATGCGGTACCTATCACATAGTGTAGCGATATGTAGGGGGCACCATAGGGGCCCCACGGGGCCTATGTCTCGGGCCTGGGGGCCCGCTACGTGCCCTCCAATCCATTTCTACTGTGGTTTGACCGCAGCAGAACGACCAGCAGAAAGGGATATTGTAACCCCTACAGCAGTGCCTGATAGTACCACCGCCATTCTGGGACTACAGGGTCGGATAAAGCCTGCCTATAGGGACCATGGTGGTCGGAGTTTCTGACTGCCATCTGTCCAGAAGCCATTGTAATATGACAGAAGGAGATCCCTGTTACAATGGCCGAGGGACTGCCACCTACAGCTTGTCTGTAGAAGTCCCTCAGCCATTGTTATCAGGCCCTTAGTCAATGAGTCAGTCATACATACTCTGGCAAACCCTAGGTCTGACTAATGCATACACTGACACACCCATGAATACACTGATGCATTAACAGACATACTCACTCACTCAGTTATACACACACTGCCACAGTCTACAACTAAAAAATGCATACACGGACACATGCATAAACACACTGATGTAATAAGTAACATACTAGCTGACACAGTCATACACACTCTGACATACCCTAGGCCTCATTAATACATACGCGAACAGACCCATGGACACACAGGTATATTCCCTGACAAAATTATCAACTCACTCATACACACACTGAGGCATTCTGGGACTAGCTGATACATAGACTCATGCACTCATGGTCACATTAATCCATTCACTAGAACATTCAAAGAACATTTACTCATACACACCCTGACACACTCTAAGCCTAATTAATACCAACACTGAAGCCACCCATAGATTAACTAATGCAGTCAGCAGCACACTCACACTCACTTCTATTTGACCTGAGACAACCCAGAACTCCCTTATACATACTGTTAGAACTGGGATTTCTAGTTGGATAGGGCATGCACCTAAGCCAGGTGAAAAGCACCACTCTAGTCAGGGCAAGGGAGACACTGAAGATAACCCTTTCTCCCCCTTTGGTTGCTTGGCAGAGCAGTCACGCATATCCCAGACATAATGTGTAAAGCGTTTGTGCAACACACACACACAGCAGCGACTTTGGTGAGTGGCACAAGCAGCGCTACAAGCACCCCAGTAGCATTTAATTTACTGCCCAGGTAAGATGAGATACCACTTTACACAAGGGACTGATAGGTAAATTAAATACGCCAGACAGGTGTAGACCAACCTTACCAAGTTTGCAATAGAGAAGCACATGCACTTTAACACAGGACCACAGTGATAACGTGCTCATAGTCCTAAAACTACCAACACCAGGTCAGAAAAAATACCAGGAGGAAGGCAAAAAGTTATTTGATGACCCTGCAAAAAGGGGCAAGTCCAACACAAACACTGACACACCCATGGGCACACTGATGCATTAACTGACATACTTACTCAGTCATGCACACTACACACTCTACAGCTCACTAATACAAACACTGACACATACATAGACCGATGTATTAAGTAACATATTCACTGACTCAGGCATACATACTCTGACAAGACCCATGTCTCCCTAATACATACACTGAAACACACATGAGCACACTGATGGATTAAGTAACATACACACTCAGTCATAGACACTCAGACACACCCTAGGTCTCACTAATACATACACTGACACCCATGTACACACCTATGTATTACTTGACATACTCACTCAGTCCAGTAACACAAGAAGGGTACAAAGTTCCCCAAGGTGAGTGAAGAGGAGAAGTGCATGTAGAGAGCGTAGAAAAAGAAAGGGAAGGGGAATTCCATTTTTGGAACTAAAACCCTCACACACCTAGCAAGCTAGATGTCATGCTTCATCATATGGGTTCTGCTCCTCGTCAGACTGGCGCTGCAATGTCTGACGGGCACCCGTAAAGGGAATTCCAAAAAGGGAATTCCCCTTCCCTTTCTTTTTCTACACTCTCTACACTCACATCTCCTCTTCACTCACCTTGGGGAACTTTGTACCCTTCTTGTGTTACTAGTCTTCCGGACATGTACACTGGACCCCATTAAATATCGTCCGCTCTTGGTTCCCCTTCTTTTGTTTATATACTCACTCATTCTAACACACTCTGGCATACCCTGTGTCTCACGAATACATACTTTTACACAACCATGAACACACTGATGCATTATCTGACCAAATAACCAACTCAGTCATATATACACTGAGAAACTCTAGGACTAAGTGATACAAATACTTACATACCCATGGCCACACCAATTCATTCACCTACATATGCAAACAGTCACTCATACACACCATGAGACACTCTAGGACTAACTGATACATACAATGACTCACCCATGGGTCCAGTAATGCATTTAGTAACATACTCAACACTTACTTCGACATACCCTGAGACAACCTAGGACTCCCTAATACATACACTGACACACCCATGGGCACACTGACACATTAACTGACACATTCACTCACTCAGTAATACACACACTGACAAATTCAACAACTTAATATTACATACACTGAAACACACTTAAACACACTGATGTACTAAGTAACTTAAACACTGACTCAGTTATACACACAGTGACATACTCCACCACTCACTATTGTATACATTGACACATTACTAGACACACTGTTGTATAAACTTACATACTCACTGATTCAGTCAAACACACTCTAACACATTGCAGGTCTCACTAATACATACACTAATGTAAATGTAAATGTAAATGTAAATGTAAATGTATTTCGATTTATATAGCGCACTAATCACCCAGGGGTCTCAAGGCGCTTGCTTAGGGAACCCGTCCTGGTATTCCCCTGTGAGATACCCCGGCAGGGTATTCACAAGGTGAAAGCCAGGCATCCCGCCGCGAGGGGCCGTAGTGGAGATTAAGCAAGCTATTGCCCAGAGTCGCAGAGTGTGACCCCGTGAGTCGAGTAGGCACCGGAGCGAGAATTGTCGAGTCCGTGGAATTTTTAGAGCCCGAGACCTGCCGAGGCGGGGAATCAAACCCTGGTCCACGGCTGATCTCAGCTTCCGAGTCTGCCGCCTCTAACCACTGAGCCACGCTTCTCCACTAACACACCATGAACACAATGATGCATTCTCTCACAAAATCACTGACTCCCTCATATAAACACTGAGACACTCTTGGGCGCACTCATCGATAGACACTCTCATGGACACACCAATCAGTTCACTCAATTAATTATACACACCCTCACACACCTTCGAACTAACTGATACAAACACTGACACATTCATGGATACACTAATGTGTTCAATAGCATACTTCCTCATACCCACTCTGAGAGACTCTAGGACTCACTAATACATATACTGACACACCCATGGGCACACTGATACTCAATTACACATTCTTCACTCACAGACACCCTAGGACTCATTGGTATATACACTAACACAACCAAGGCCCCACAAATGCATTCACTGATGAAATCTTCTACTCACTCATACACACACTAAGACAATTAGGGAATCACTGATACATACACTGACACATCCATGGAGACACCAATCCACTCACAAGCAGATTCACATGGTTACTGATACACCCTGAACACCTTTGTACTAACTGAAACATACACTGATACACACCCATAGACACATCTATCCATTCACTAGCACACTCATACCCTTACTCATACATACTCTGAGACACCCTAATACTCACTGGTACTTAAACTAACACACTCATGGACACATTCATACATTAACTGACATATTCACACATTCACTCATACAAACTCAGAGAAACTCTTGGCTGCACTTAAATACAATGATACACTCATGAACACACGGATGCCTTCTCTGTCAAATACACCCACTCACTCAAAAAACACTCTGAATCACACGCATACATACACTTATGCACCCATGGACACACTAATCCATTTACTAATAGATTCATACAGTTACTCATAGGTACCCCAACACCCGGTGACTCACTGATACATACACTCATGCACCCATAGATACATTAATGGATTCAAGAACACACTCTCATACTTGATTTTACCAAGATACTCACCCACTTACTCATACACACCCTGAGACACTCTAGGAATCACTAATATATACATTGACACACTCATAGAAACACTCATGCATTCACTGAGAAAGTCACCCACTCACTCATACCCACATTGAGACACTGTGGGTATCACCCTTATGAAAAAACACTGACACACCCATGAACACCCTGAAGCATTCACTCATTCATACCGACACTGAGACACTTGGGCACTCTCTCATACATACAGTAACACATTCTGGCACATACTGATACATACCGTAACACATTATATTATAATACATTATATTTATGAGAAATTAATTCAAGCAGAACACAGCTCTTTTTGGATGTGGTATGGTTCTAACTGGAACCTTTTTCTTTTATACAGTTCTTTATATTTTTTGAACTTATAAATTAAAGTATTGATAATAACATGGTACAAAACTCTATTAAAAGATCTAGTAAGAACAAGTGTACCCAATAATAATGGAGGATATAAATACTCCCCCAAAAATTAACAGGGAAGAGTGTTCACTGTATGTAAATATTCAACAATAGACCTGGTTTTCAAATCACTGGAATGTAATAGTGCAAAGAGTGGGTGGTCATGTGACCCAAATTAGGACAGTCAGGCAGCACTTTGATTGTATCTGAAGTTGAAGCTGCATGTCCAGTTGATGTAGATGAGGACCCATGAGCGGGAGCTTCATTTTCATGCCTCATTCAGTAGTTTGCCTTTTTGTGAATTGTCTTCAAATGCTTCCACATGGAAGATGTGCGGTGACTGTATTTTTTTGATGCTCCACAGGACAGATCCTTACAACAGATAGTACACGTTAAAGTCTTTGTACCCACTTTCTTTTCAGCAGAAGGAAAGTAAAAAAATTCCAAAAATCATCTCTGTTTTTTAGCTACTGGTACCTCTTTAGCCTCTTCCAGAACAACAGGTAATCTGCATGCCCTTCTCCTGTACTATTGTAATACAAATGAAATCTGCTTGGTGGAGTTCCACTCACAATTGAGCACATTCCGCTATGTACACCTGCAGCACCGCGGTGCCGATCGGCATATTTGCTCTGCTGTAAACAGCAATTTGAGTAAGTTATACTTAAAAATAAATATAATAATATTTAATATTTCTACCCTATTGAATTTAATTTGAAATAGTGTTACGTACAGGAAGGATTTCATTTCATAAATATTTGGTGAATCCGTTGTTGCAGTACCTCGGTTTCATTGAAATCACATGATCGATGAAAAAGAACTACAAAAATATAAAATAAAAATAGAGACCACCATACTTTCAATAACAAAATAATACCATTACTTTCTAATTAAAAACAGTTTAGAAATGTATTATAAAATATATAAAATAAAAATCTACCCATTAAAAAAATACATATACAAAAATGCAAACAAGAATAAAGTAGTTTATATTGATTAAAATACGATCAAATTATAATATTATATATGTGTATAACTAAGCCATATTCTTGATAAGTATTAAAAAACACCTTTAACCCCTTCGACGCTCATGACGAGCTGGGCTCGTCATGGCGTAGCCTCCTCGCACGCTCATGACGAGCCCAGCTCGTCACGTAAAGTGCGATTTTTAAAAACCCAGCGTACGGGCGGAATTCCGCCCGCATGCATGCGGTTAAAAACATAGACTTATTATTGAAAAAACTGCTACTGAAATGCTACGTTAAAATACAAATAAAAATTCCCAAAAAATGTGAAAACATTGGTAAAAAAATGAAGCGTAATAGTAAAAAAAAATTAAATTTTAAAAAATGCAGAAATTCATATTTCACTCACACTAGACAAGAGAAATTCAGCAGTTATAGCTACCTCAACTAACAATAACGTACATGCCTCGCAATGCACTACTTATTACCTCAAATATTACATCACTCATGACATGGCCAGTGACATCACTAATAATATCGCTGATGACTTCTCAAATTACAGCACTAATGACATCATCTAGTGATTGTGAGTGTTTTCTAAAAGTTTCAGAGTTTTGAAGATACACTACAAAAGTTAATTTAGTACAGTTTAGGTAATACTAATGTGTGATACTATTTATTAGCTGCCAGGGATCCTCGATACCTGGTGGACTTGCAATAGTCTGAGGCCCCTAATATACAAGCATAATTTGAATTCTGCACTGCTTTAGTTTTCTTGGTGGTGGGTCCGCCACGAAAAGTGTGGTGGAGAGGAAACATTGGGTTGCCTTTCCGCCAGGGGATGCATGCAGGGAAGCACATTGTGTGCCCTTTTGATGCATGGAAACCCAGTTCTTACAAGGCATGAACTTTACATTTGCTACCTACATTAGTTATTGTTATAATGGCCCTGAGGAAGTTATGTGTGTCGTGAAACACATGTTGGCTTGTGTTTCTTTTCTACCTTCAAACTTTATGAATAATAATAAAAACCTTTGAGATCCTACAACCACATTTTTGAGAACCTATTATTTTACTAGAAAGACCTCAAACTCAGACATTTGTTCTTTCATTCTTTAACTGATTGGTGAAATTGATGGCTTATAAGAATGTTCGCCAATATGTATTATCACATTCAGCAACGGACACAGAATAGGTAAAATCGTCTGATAAATCAGCAAGTTCTCTTCTAAAATCAGTATTGATAGAAGTAAACTTGCCAAACACTCCATGCTTTAAACATGCATGCAATGCAAGCTGTAGTGATTGATACCTGTAAAAATAGTGTTGTTACCAAGCACATGGGATAGTATTGAAGATATGACACAAGACTTTCTACATGTCAACAATTCAGAGCCAAAGGGTACCGTATTGCTATGTGTGATACCTTCAGTTAATCCTGATTTTTGTTGTGTTTACCCTTCTATACCTTTTTTGTTTGCAGTTTACTGATGGGGTTTTGAAGACATTGTTGCAATGTTAACTGCAAAGTTTGAAGTTCAGAAAAAAATATGATGTATGTTAAAAGATCAGGACTGATTTAAAGTGAGACATTTGCCATGGGGACACTTGATAGCTATGAATGTGTTTATAACAGTGCCACCTTAATGTAGTCATAAAAACAGCATCAGGTTCAGGTGCTTTAGAGTGCAAAGCTGCAGATTATTCTGGTGTCATCCAAAATTTAAACATTTCACACAGTAGTAACCTGTTGGCAGAGATGACCGTCACTAAGTTGTCAAAATACTCAGGTGAATAGCCCACCTAACTGTGTTGAGGGATTTTTTAATTGAAACATTTTATTTCTGTACTCTTTAATTAATTACTATTTTTGTAACCCAGACCATCCTAACTAATTGAATGGGAGAGCTAATGATATTTGAGAGGAAAATTAAATGTGGTTGTGAGTGAAAGTACAAACAACTATGCTTAAAAAACTCTAAAATAAAGATCACAATGGGGCAAGATTATATACCATGCAATCATTTCAACATGTGCTCCATAACAAGGACTGAAAACAAAAATGTGTTTTTTAAACACTGCTAAACACTGATTTCTAAAGGTTTAAAAACTCTACTGAAAAGTCAAAAAATCTATATGGAAAACAGGACAGCCAAGACATATTGTATCACATTGAATGCATCAGTGAAGTTGAGGAGGATACCTCTAATATTTTTTGAGCTTGCATTTTCAAGTCATAAAATATTATTATTTGTGATATAGGATATTGGGTCCTTCTAAGTCTGCTTTAGATTGAGTCATGAAACCCATCAGCTGCATTGTTCATTTGTATTCCAAGTTTATGGTGCTATCTCAGCCATACACCCAGGGTATGTCGATCTTCGGTTGACGGCTGTGCTGAGAACAGTACATGTTATCAAACCCAGTGTCGCCAAAGGTATCTGAAAAGGGGTTTCATTTGTCTTCATTAACTCAGTAGAATGGTGATTCTAGGAATAGATCATGGTGTTTATTTTCCCTAGTAGGATGAATATATGCCAAGGATGTAAGGTTCCAAATTTCCAAAGTAAATGGAATGTAGGCATAGTTGGTATATACAGTGGGGTTTTGTAGATGTCTCTATAGGGCCTTGATGTAAAACACTTGTATTGCTATTTGTGGGTTTATTTTTGGAAAAGTATGAATGATTTTCTGTTCCAATCAAGAATTTTGTATAAAGGCACAGGGCCAGAAGTTCTATGAGTATAATCGTAAAAAGTCTTCACAAACTGTGCACTGATGTTTTACTACCTGAATCTAGTTCTCCAAAGTGATCTATGTACAACTAGGTTGCGTCACAAAATCACAATATGTAAAACTTGCCTATTGAATACGCTGGTTGTAATTTGTTCCTATTGTGATTGGCTTCAAACAGAAGAATGGTGGCTTCAAGGGACAGCAGACCACCATCCTTGTATTGTCTTTTTCAAATAGAAACTGTATGTATCAATCTGAAATACTGGTGCTGCTTGTAAAAAGTATAACTTTTCCATTTGGTCAACATAATTTCCACTTTACAAATCAGTTACCATCTCCTTTGAATGGTCAGTAACTGGTCAATGGTGTGCAACCAAAACTGCTATTGTAAGCCCTTGAGACATGGCTTACAGATTTTCATTTAAGGAGCTCAATGTTTACTCCCCTTCAAAGTTACAAATGAGTATGGATCACAAAACTCATTTTAGGAATCAGAAATATTTTTGGGACTTGTTAAACTGGTTTAGAACAAACGAAATAGGCATTTTGAGGTCACAAACCAAGTGGTTTTTTAAATGTATTTCTGTGAATGCAAAATGCTTTAGTACTTCAATTCAATTCAATTTGACTTTATTCGGTTAAAAAGGTAATAACCATAAAAGTACATAAAAACAATTCATAATACTACATCATCATCATTATTATTAAAAAGGACAGTTTAAACCACAAGGTTATAGACAATACAACACAAATATGGGTACAATATACAGTACATTTAGATGCAACATACATTGAATTCAAGTACAAATTGATTTACGTAATCTAAAAACATTACTAAAATATTCCGAAATGGAAGCCACAATAAAAATAACATCTCATTTCTGGAGTTCTAAGAAGGCGGCGCAACAACGTCTAATATTAATTTCCTTTAAAATCGGTACAATCAATCTTTTCCGGGTTAGGGTATAGTATTTACAGAATAGAAGGATGTGAATATCAGATTGTTCTGATAAGTCGTCGCAAGGACATTTAATTAAATTACGAGACCAACAGTTCATTACGGGGAAACTTAAAACCCTAAAAAGAATACTTAGCCTAAAACGGGTCAAAATGAATCGCAAATGTTTAGACATGGAAAGGATTAAATATGGTTGAATTTTGCCCTTCATTAGTACAGATTGATGAGCTACAACAATCTTTTTCTTATTTTCTGCTGTCATTCTAATGTCTTCCAGGTGTTTCATACATTTTATTTTTAGTGAGTTCCTCGTAATATTACACATAGACAAATGGTCGTCGTAGTAACTCATACAGCCAATGTCTCCAAGAAAGTCCCTAATGTAGGTAAACCATCTTATCCTACTCACATAGTCCAAACTTAATCCATCCCTTAAAATAGCACGATTCAATACACACCCGTCATTGGTCCAAGCCCTGCGCCACAGCAGTACTGGTTGGACTCTAATTGTATCTTCAATGTGGGGTTGGCCGAGTTCCATATGACAGATGTAACTTGAGACACTCTCAGGTGCAGCTAAGATGAATCTCAAGAATTTATTTTCTACAACCTGAATAGATTTTACATTGTCATATCCCCAAATCCCAGCACCATAGACAGCAATAGAGACGCAAGTGGCATTAAAAATGTGCAAAAGTTCTACAGTAGGCTTTTTCCCCATCTTTTTAGAAAACTTTTTAAGGGCTGTGATGGATTTGCAGAGCAAGACTTTCCTTGCTTTTATGGCATCTGCCCAGGTCCCTGCTTCATGAAATAAAATGCCAAGATACGAAAAGGTAGGGGTAAAGTCTAGAGGACTGACATTAATAAACATCGGCCTCCTTTTTTTAATAGAACCAGGGCCACAATTCATGGTGAATGTTTTAGAACAATTGATTTGCAGATCCAAATTTGTCATAAATGTATTAAAAGATGTTACAAGGCGTTGTAAGGCCACTGGCGTGCGAGCCATTATGACCGCATCATCTGCTTATAATAACGCAGAGATCCGTCTTTTGGCTACCCTAGGTACATCACAAGTTATTTCCACCAGGGCATCCTCTAATCCATTAATATATACCAAAAATAAAAATGGCGCTAGGACGCAACCCTGGCGTACCCCACGCCCTACATCAAATGATCTGGTACAGTCACCATTTTTTCCATATCGCACTGTTGCGATAGCACTGTTGCGATAGCACCTGAGTACAATTCCTTAAGAAAGGAAATTATACTTCCCTCTACACCAAGGAATTCCATAATGCCCCATAGCTTGCTGTGTGAAACACAGTCAAAGGCTGACGTCAAGTCAACAAAGGTAAAATAGATAGGTTCCTGCCGTGCCTTAATATATTTCTGTTGAAGGATAAATAAATTCAGACCCTGATCAACTGTTACTACCCCCTTTTGAAACCCATATTGGAGGTCACTAATGATACAATTATATTCTGCCCATTTTTGCAGCTTACCCAATATTACTCTATATTATTTTACAGTGCTGTCTAATAAGGAGATAGGTCGATAACACAAGGGATTTTGCCTGCCCCCTTTTTTAAAGATAGGCACTATGACTGACATAAACCATGATGGAAGTAGGCTCGGCTTTAAGGATGCATTGAACAGTTGCACCAAAAATGGGCCCTATAAATCGATGTTAATTTTAAACAAATCCGGAGGTATGCCGTCCGGACCTGGTGCTTTACCGCCCAGTGTTGCTTTAAGACTCTCAGTTACTTCTTTTAGGGTAATATTTAATTCTAGGTCCTTAGCTTTAATTTCCCCCTGCTGCTGCATTAGTGACCGCAACGTGGAATTCTGCCCATCAGTAAAATTACTATATAGACTAGAAAAGTGCTCCACCCAAGAGTCCTCGATAATGGCAATTTCAACATGTGCTTTATCTGCACCAAAAAAAGGGGCATTGATCGCTTTCCAGAAAGCACAAACATCCTTACTCTGAGAAGTCTTGCAAAGTGTCTCCCAGGCCTCCGTTTTAATTGCCAACTTCCTCCTTTTCAGTGCGCACTGATAAGAACTCCGCGCCTCCCTGACCAATGTAGGATCGCGGGGGACAACATGTAGCGCTTTCTTGAGCTCAGAGTGAGCCTTTGTACATGTGGTATCAAACCATTTTCCCGGCTTTCTTTTACATGATTTAGAGGCCACCCATAGGTTGTCCTTAATTTGACAAGCAATGATCTTAAACTGTTTAACGATCTCCTGACCACCAACACTCTCATCTAGAACAGTCAAAAAACTAGGCAAGCAGTTAGTTAGCAAGGTACACAGAAAGTCATTTGGAACCACCCTATCCCATTTAAGAGCATAACCATTTTGCCTTACCATGCTGATATCAGAAACTTTCTGCATTGGTATCTTTTCTACGCCCATTCCCCGGAACGAGTTTATGATCTCCATGATTATCGGATAGTGATCACTTAATGCAGTATGGAGGATCCAGCACTTTTTGACCATATGCCTATGCCAAACAGAAGTTATTACAAAGTCTATTGTGGATAATACACCCCTGCCAATAAACGTAGGGGCAAAGGGGAGCTCTTACTGAGCAATTTCATTTGCATACCCTAGGGCAAAGGGGAGCTCTAACTGAGCAATTTCATTTGCATTTTTTAAATGTATTTGTGAATGCAAAATGCTTTACTACTTAGTTTACTGGGCACAAGTGCACAGATTAGTGAAATGTTGGTGTTTTGGTGTTGCCTGTAGATAATATATATTCGGCTAAAGAGAGGTAGACATATTTAAATGTGCTAGGTCTTGTTAGGGTTAGTATTTTGTTTGATGTACACAAATGAATGATCCCCTTCTCATTCTTCTGTTTATCCTATAAAATATTTTTTTCCTCTTCAATGAGGTTCAGTTAAGTAGGCTGGAATATCTATTCCTTCAAGTCTTGTAGGTGCAGGCATGGTATGACTTGCTATTCTTCAGTTTCTAATTATTATACATTTTAAATTAAAAGTGGGAGGTATTTTTGCTCAGGAACCACAGGAATATATTCTACAAGTATTATTCTTGTTGATTCACATGAACGCATTAATAATTCTTTAATGTCTTAGACAATATTGTGGATTTCTTCTATACTGTGTTAAATGGCTGTTTGTGCTCTTTGTACCTTTCTATGTTGTCATTTGTAGCACAACAATGACAGCTATTTGATTATGTTGTGCATTTCCAATGAAGGGGTTATTCTAATGTTTGTACTACTTGGAAATAAAATAGTGAATCGGCAGTCCCCTCAATTTATTCTGCTATCTCTTTGTTTATATGTGTTGGAGTGAGAGCATCCAGAGTATGAGTCTAGCAATCTGAGGACTGACAGACTCTTAGTAGCATGGCGGTGCTAGTAAAGGCACCGCCTCACTGGTGATCCGCCTGCCTCAATAAAACTCGGATGGTCAGACCACCATCAAGCCGCTGACTCCACCAGGGAACTGCTGTTCCCTAGCGTTGGCGCCGCAGTCCTGAGGCCGGAATTTGCTTGCTGGGACGGCAGCGTTCTCCCAAGCATATTATGAGTTTCCTCTGCAGGGCCCACTGGTGCCTCATGCCATGTAGATACACACAGGTGGGCATAATGTGTGCCCTCATGTGTACATGCACACCACTTCCTGCACAGCATGGATTTTACAGACCATGCTGCGCTGGGACTGTTTATAGCGTTCCCAAACGTGTGCCCATTTTTATAGGCACTGCAGTGGGAATGCCAAAATCCAGCCCACTATACAGGAGAACACTTCTAATCTGACGGGTGGGCTGATTATAGCTGTGGTGCCAAAAGTTGTAATCAGGCCCTAAATGTCTACTAAAATAAACATAGTGTGTTAAATTAAGCACTTCTTGGCCCCATCAGCGCAAGCTACTGCATGGTTTTCAAAAACATCAGAATATTCTATAGTTTCCAGAGGCACTAACACCAAAGTGCTCCTATAGTTCACCAGGCCTGATGACATTGAAACTGTCATTTTACCTAGTAACTACTTCATTTTAAAAGTTGACAGGGGGCTTAACTCATGAAGATAGGATGGTATCTACAACTACTTTGTAGGCTAGCTTTCTGGCAGCAGAGTATTCAAGGGCTCTTGTTTATTTACCATTTTTTGAGAAAGAAAAAAGATAGGTACACAGAGTCTCACTCATTACTCTTTTAAAAGAATCACTGAGCTTGACCGTTGAAGGGTTTTGCAGCATATTAGGATGTGATGACAAAATTGACATGCCATTGTAATGCATAATATCAGAAAGAAAATGTGACATGTTTTATGGTGATAAAGCTACTGTGTACTTTGTGTACTATGCTATAAAGGTAAACTCACAGGGCCCACCAGCATACCTTGACCTATGCAACAGTGATGATGAGAAACATAGCTGTTGAAGACACATATTGAAAATACAGATTTTTAAATTGTTCAGGACAATAAAAAAGATGGTTTATTATATATTACTGGCACATATTGTCCTGTAATGTGTACACAACTTCATTGAAATGTTCACACAGGACTCACTTTGATTCTTCTGGGTCACCACTCTACTGGTGATTTGACGATGTAGGCCTTTAGGAGCGCATGGAAAAGTCATAATCCAAGAATTAGTGACCAAATCACATTCAAATTTCAAACAAACATTAATTTAATATTTTTTACTTGAATGTAAATAACGAAATTCACTGCAAGATGCACAGATATTAACAAAAGGCAATCATAAAAGCCTAACTAACACAATTTTTAATGTAAAACTGAACATATCAAGGGTGATTTTCCACAATTAGCATGATATGATCAACCATGTTGGGGTAAAAACAACCCTGTATGTCTCAACATATTTATATGAGTTTTTCAAATCCAAAATCCTTCACTTTATCTTTATCTCACAGCAAAAGTTCCCTTCTCACCTGTGCTATACCTCAATTACTGATTCACGCCACATCTTTCAAATATGTGGAGAATGGTGAGATGCTGATTCTTACCAATAAAACAAAGGTGTGTTGGAAATGACCATGTTTTGGGTGGTCTGCCCTCAGATGTTTCGCCTTCTTTCGCACTCTTCACACTTGACTCATGCTGACTAGTGGTGAAGTGCTTGTGTTCTCCCTTTAAACATGATGAAATTGACATTTTCCTAATGGACACATTTAGGTTATTTACATGTCCCTAGTATATGGTACTACATATCCTCAGAGCCTGTAAATTAAATCCTACTAGTGGGCTGCAGCTCACAGTGTGCCATGTGAGCCACCTATAAAAATAGAACTATACAATATGTCTTCTGGCCTGTCCCGGCAGCCAAGCTATTCAGTATTAAACTACCATCAGCTAAATGAACCTTTTCCCTGGCTTAAATCTTCCATTTTGATACTTACCTACTTAAGGATGTCCTAAATTCCCATTGGGCAGGGTACACGGTATTTAAAGATAGAAAAAGTATTATGAATGTCTTCTATGTCCTTGAAGCGAAACCCCTCCAAAGTTGTTTTTCACTATAGCTCGACTTGGCCTCCCATGGGGAAAGTAAGTAAGTAACTTTATTGTACAATTAATTAAAACTCACAATTTTTTTTAATTCACAGTTTAAAAAGAGGTATATATCAAAAGATAAAATTAATTATCTAAATTTAAAATACATGGTTCGTCGTATTGTGCGGTGGTGAATAAAGTTCATGTTTCCAATTTAATTTATAGATTTTATTTGTATGAGCTGGAGTCCCAGAATAGTGCTCTAGAGCATTGTCTGTCTGTCAGTATGCTTCCTCATTTTGCTTATTCTTGAGTCTTTCCGTCACTGTATCAAAGAATTTTGAGAGGCGGCAGTTTAATTGGGTCTCCTGCGGATTAAAGCATAGTTTGACTGCCTGTCTGCAAGTCCTGATGCCCTACCGGTTCCATCTTGCTCGTGGTAAAGATCTCCTTTTATCCATTAAGCCTGGGCAAATACAAATTATGTGTGTTAAATCTTCGGGTCCTACTCTACAAAGACGGCAGATCTGATCTTCTTGATTTCTTTTCCATGGTGCCAGATGAGGAAGGATTGGTAAAATGCCAAGCCACAGCTTTAAAAAAAAATCTTTTATCTTCTGTTTGAATCTGTGTTCCAAATAAGATTGTGGCTTAAGTGTTTTGTAGTCATTTAGCACTATCCATCCATGTGCCCTCTTTGCTAGAGCTTCCTTGTCTTCTGTTAGCGATATTATTTTCGTTAATTTGGTTACAACTTTTTTGAAGCTCTTATGATCTACTGGAGATTTCAAAAGATCAGTCAGTTCAAGTCTCTCTAATGATTCCGACAGATACTCTCTGGCAGGTGATCAATCTCGTCGTTGCAGCTCGGTCCAAAGGTGGGCGTTTAAGGTCTCTTGTTCAGCATTTCGGATCTTATGCCAGCATTTTATGTAGCTGCCCCTTCTTTCCACCGTCTGCTTCTGGAGGCCGAACTTGAGGCGTATTTGGGCAGGAGATACATAGCTGTAAGATGGATCTATAGGTTTTACTGATCACTTTGTCTAGGATCAGCAAATCTTTTCCATGTGTTGATTTGCTCCCATATGTCAGCATAAGTTGTAAACGTGCTCTTATTACTTGTAGGAGCGGGTCCAGTGTACAATCTGGCAGGACTTTCTTTAGGGGCTTCATCACAAGATAGCTCATGGTGCCTTTTCGATGCAGTATCTCCAATTGAGGCTTAACCGAGCCTCTGCTATCTAGTAGTACCCCATGGTACTTGTAACTTGTTACATGGTCTAGTTTCCGCCCTTCCAAATACCAAATGTTTTTCCTAGCCTTCTTGTAATTCACAGTCATAGTTTTTGTTTTTGTTAAGTTGATGGTTAGTCTGTTGCGCTGTGAAAATGAGCTGGTAGTATTTAGAAAGCGTTGGAGGCTGATTGGAGTCCGGCTTATTAGGACCAGGTCATCAGCGTATAGGAGATTAGACAGCATGATTTCTCCCAATCGTGGGGCATGCGATTTGGTGCTGTCCAATTTCCCTGGTAAATCTGCAAGGAAAAGATTAAACAACTTAGGAGCTAGGACACACCCTTGTTTCAGGCCTTTAGAGGTGTTAATCCGCCTTGAGAGATGCTTCCCGTCTCCCAGCTTAATCTTGACCCAGGTGTTGGTGTGGAGTAAGATCAGCTGCTTCAGAAGAGGTTTGGCTTGGTCTACATGATCAAACGCTGAGCTGTAATCTATAAAGCATAGAAACAGCGAGTTCTTTCCTGCTTTAGCCGCGTCTGCCAGCAGAGTTAATGCCATGGCGTTGGTGGTGGTGCCCTGTCCTCTACAGAATCCTGTTTGGTTTACCGGGATTATTTGTTTTGATGCTGCAGAGGATGTCAATTCCTCCAGTAATAGACCAGCATAGTACTTTGCCTCTATGTCTATTAGGGCAATCAACCGGTAGTTGCAAGGGTTGGTCCTATCGCCCTGCTTGTAGATTGGGCTTATGATCGATCCTTTCCAGGATTCCGGGCTGGTTTCTAGCTCTTGAATGCCCATGAAGACTGGTACTAGTGTGTTACTCCAAAATTCCATGTCATGTTTAAATATTTTTGGTGGTATCCCATTTGGGCCTGGTGCTCCTTCCGACTTACCCTTCTGTATTTGTGTTTTTATCTGAGCCTATGAATTGTTAATGTTATTTTTTTTGCTGTTTGATATTGTACTGGTATTTCTTATTCCATCTTCATTTTTTTTATTGTGTTTTTCCACTTTCCTTTTGATGTATTTTCTAGACCCTTGTTCAATCTTTTCTATGTCGTTATCCGTCTGTGCCCTCTCCATTTACTGTGGTTTCACTTCAGTGGAGTTACCCTCTTTGTTTTTGTCATTAAAGTGATTGTACAGATAATTAGCCCAATCTGCCTCTGATATATATGAGCTTATTCCATGGTGCCCTGGCCGTTGAAGGCTGTGAATTGTCTGCCAAAACTTGGCGCTGTTTTTCAATTTCAAGTCGTGCTTTATTTTTGCCCAGAGTTCGTCGTTTGTCTGTCTTTTTTTTCCCAGATTACCTTTTTTATCCTGGCTTTTAAACCGCGTAGGTCTTCTTGTAGTGTCTCTTTTTTGTGGCTGTGCTCGCAATTGTTTCAGAATTTGTTTTATTTTCCATTTAGGTCTTTTTGTCTCCAGTGTACTTGTCTTTCCTGATGAGGGCCTCTGTGATTTACCTTCAAGCATCTTTGGTTTTGTGGCGTATTTAATCCCGAGGGCCTTCGTATACTCCTCCCAGGCTTCTACTGGGTTCGTGGCCAGCTTATCTTGATGAATTAGATCCTTCGCATTTGTGGATAGTTCTTCAATCTTGTCTGGTTTGTACCTTATTCGTGTGAAATCTGAAGTATATTCGGTCCCAGCGCTTACCCTGGTTTCCATAGAACTCTCTCTGGTTATGCTTAAGACAATTTCTTGCGGCAGATGGTCGCTTTGATCGTTGACACCCAGTTTAAATGTTTTGATGATATCAAACAAAGGGAGAGTTGCAAGTGTATAATCTAGGTAGGAGGAGATTGTTGCGGAGTGATACTGGTGGGGTATCCTCTTTAAATCGACCATTCAGCACCCTTAGGTTTAGTTGCTCTAATTCCATTAGTTGTTGATTTGAGGGCTTTGTTTGTTTATTTGGAAGTGCTTGTGCTTGAGCTGGAATACCCCAAACTCTGTTAAGCTCCTGTGCTAGTTCATCATCCAGTTCGGTTCCAAAAAGAAAGAGGTTGAAGTCTCCTGCCAGGATCAAGTTCTCAGCTTCTCTCTCTTCTATGATTCTTGCTGTTTCCTTGACCAGCTCTCTTGTGCCTTTCAGTCTGTGCTTCCGGTGTATATAGGAATTAATTATAACAAGAGGTTGGTCCGTCTTTCTGAAATTGGTTGTTATAACAATAGCCTGTATAGCATTTGGAGCTGTGGTTTCATTCTTTATCTCCTCCATTGCTCCCATTGTGAAAATTGAGGCAAAGATCATCAGTCCGCCTGAGCTATGACCAAAGGTTAGGTCCTAGTAGCGGGGATAATTTGTGTCATGTATCCTTCTAAGGCTATCTCACATTATTCCCGGGTTTCTTGTAATATTATCAGGTCGAAAGACCTTAAGTAATTTAATGTTTCCCGATCGTCCAATTTGTTAGTCAAGCCATTGATGTTCCAGATACATATTCTAAGATTATTCAGAGTAATGTGTGATAGGGTCTGGGCAGGAATCCCTTGTCATTGCCCTCCCCTGTTTGTTATTGTTCGCTGTATATTGTCCAGATTGGGGATTGGTGGTTTTGGTATTACCGTTTGAGAATATAAGAGCCCCCCTTGAGGGCCTGGTGACTGGCTGAGAGCTTCCATGGGGAAAGACAGGGTTATATTGTACAAAACTTCAGTTTGGGAACAGCTACAAAAAATATACAAGGAATCATTTTAATAGTAATTGAAAAACCAAGGTGTAGTTTGTTCCACTGTCTAAGGGCTAGAGCTCTGAAGGAATGGCCTCTGGCTTATGCCATTTTAAATCGAGGATCAATGGGCAGATTTAGGTTGGTCTGGAAGGTAAGTAATAAGAGATAAGATTGTTTACGATGGGGCCCTCCCTGGCTGTGAAGAATCTTGTGGCCGATGTACAGCATCTAAAGTGTAGGCGCTTGTCCACAGAGAGCCAATGTAACATATAGAAAAGCACAAAGCTAGGGCAGGATTTTGACAGTGATAAGAGCAGCCTTGCCGTGGCATTTTCTGCAATCTGAAGTCTTTTGGTGACAGCATTTTTTGCTCCTAGGTATAAGACGTTGCAGTAATCGAGGCAAGATAAAATTAAAGCTTGGATGATGTTCTCATGATGGGAGGGTCAAGTAAGCTGATGATGGGTTTAAGGCTTCTCAGAAGACCAACGCAGATGCCAGTCAAGGCTTTGGCTTGGGGCTCAAACACAAGATTATCATTCATTTAGAATCCTAGGTTTCAAATACCTGGTTTGGGCTTGGGGGGTAGGCCTTGGTTGGCTGGACAGGAATGGTGTCCACAGAAGTTAGAGTGCTTGCCTAAGAAAATAATTTCTATTGTGTTGGCATGAAGGCTCAAGCAGTTGCTATTTATCCACTTGTTCACCACAAGCATTCCTTCTTGAAGATTGACCATGGCTTGCATTCTGTTCTCAGGGAGTACCATACGAGCGCAAGCCAAATGATTTTGCATTCTTGGCAAGTGGTTGGGACATATTTACTGAATAGGGTAACGCTCAATGAAGAGCTCTGGTGGACCCCATATTGCAGGAATTGGTGGTGGAACACAAAAGGGGAGTGAATTGCCTGAAAAGCACCATGGCTCAAAAAGAATGAGTGCCAAGTTAGAGCAGACCCCTGATTTCTGATGTTATATAAGAACTGCAATAGAATTTTATGTGAGACTATTTCAAATTTGGCACTTAAGTCTAACAAGATCAATGCTGATGCATTGCCCTCATCTAGGAAACTGCTGCATTTCTCTAATACTGCTAATAGGAAAGATTTGGTGCTGATGACCAGCCTAAAGCCGTTTTGACAAAACATTGTGTTCTTCCAGAAACTCTGTCAGCACACGGTTACCATATTTCTCTGTTACCTTGGCCATGAAAGGTAGAAGGGATATTGGGGCAATAGTTTTCTGGTTTAGTGGGATCCAAGATGTTTTTTCAGCAGGGAAAGACTCTGGAGTGTCCAAGAGCAAGGCATTGAAGCGTATCTGACTCCAAGGGTCAGCTGGCGGAATTCCTGCTTGAGCTTCAGATACACAACAAGCTTCTGGAGGCCTATCCTGCAACTGTCCAGCTGACCAGTCCCAACATGTCCTGCCCTGAACCCTGCTGCAAGCCACTGGTTGATGTCCTTGAAGTTCTCAATGGTCGTATCAGCATTGGCTCAGAAATATTTGCAGCTATCTAACAGCCCATCCATTAGAGATGTCTGTACTATGGTGAGTTCCTGTTACCAAAAAGCAACACTCCCATCTTGCCCAAGCTGCGTTTCAGGCAGTTGTTTTTCATCCATTCAACTACGCATGTCATGCGTTTGTTGAAGTTGGATCTGGTCCTGGGGAGCATGTACATTGAGATAATGAGCTTGGTGTCCTCTGTGTGAGAAATTTTGGGGATGCCACAAGCTCTGATGATGTCAGTGAGTGGTGTCATGTAAATGTTGAAGAGGATAGGGATAAGAAATGATCCTTGCGGTACTCCACAATCAAGTCCTTATATGTGGATGTATGTGGCATGTATCTGACTCTTTGTGTTCTCCCTGTGAGGGAGGAGCATAATCTTTTAAGGACTGGACATTGGATGCCCTTAGTGTGTAGTCTTTTTATAAGGCTCGAATGTGATATACAATGTAGAATGAAGCAGAGAGGTCTCAAAGTATGAGGGCAGCATTATTTTTCTCAGTCCGGAAGGGTGCAAATCTCGTCTGTGGCAATGCTAAGTGCTGTCACCCTTCTGTGGTTGCTGCTAAAGTCAGATTAGGTGTGGTGAAGAAGATTGGTGAATTAAGGTGGTTGGTGAGTTGAAGGTTGATTTCCTTCTCTATTACTTTCACTGGGTACAGTAGAAGGGAGATGGGGTGGAGATTGCTCAGCTTGTTTGGGTCTGCAAGCATTTCTTGATGAGTGTCATGACTGCGGCATGTTGTGAGTCTTCATGGAAGGTTGTAAAAATGATAAAGGAGTTGATGATTAGGCCTGGCTAAGTTTGCGGAACTGGCTTTTCTTTTTGTAGATTTATATAGAACCAAGTAGATCTGAAGGTATTGGAGCAGTTTACATATGCATCAGTTAAATAACAAAATGTTATATTTCAGACAGGAGGAACCTGATGCTGCTGCCTTTCATGCACTGCCACAGTGCCTCCAAGTCCGGCTCCGTTACCATACAATCAGGGGCGGGTCAAGCTGGTGAGGCTTCAGCCATCAACCACGTACCTAGATCTGGTGCGGATGACCCACAGTGTTCCATCGTTTTCAGCTCTCTGTCTGCATATGCCCTCGCCCCTGGATCTGGTGCACTCAACCTCCTAGCTGCCCAGTGCTGAATCTGAGGAACTGGCCACCTTTTATGCCCCAGGGGAGCTTGATATATGTCCTGCACCACTCCCCGCAGGCATCCCAAGTCATTCAGCCCAGTAAACTGATCTACCTCCAAATTACGCTGTAGACTTCTAGGGTCGACACCAAGTGGAACAGGAGACTGCCTCAAGTCGGGCATTACTGCACATCGTTACATAAGGGGCTGTAAGGAATCTAAAGGAAGCAAAATTGCTCCAGAATATGATGCTTATTTCATACATTTAAGGTAATGTTTTAAACCCGCATATTACAAGAAGAACTTGACGCATAAATAAAACAATTACTGAAAGCACAGTAACTCACATAATGGGCACACAGGTGCCTCTGGGCCTACGCTCCATTGCTATTTACCAGATAAAGCTTACTAGGCACTTAGGTACTCTATACCAATGAGGGTTTATTATCACTGATGTGCTACTGGTAATATATAGTGATTCCTGTGTCTTCATTTTACCACCTTTACATGTCATGCCCTATTGTCTAATGTATGCCATTTTTGGTGCTTACCTTGTAGTGCTGGCATAGTATGAACAATAATATTGTGTCATGATGTCTGAAACATAGGATTTTCTCTTATTTCCCCCATTGTGTCATAAGGAGAAAGCTAAGTAACATTTTGAGAATACATTCGAGGTCCTCGCATGTATAACAATATCGTGTCATAATATCTGAAGCATAGGCCTTTCTCTTATTGCAAACGGGAGGAGATGATGGACGGAGCACTGAAACTTTTCAGACACTTACCCCTAGTCACTATTAGATCTGGGTTGAATTCATTATTGTTCTTTAGCTCACTTCACCACCCCAGTTTAGACACAGACATGTGCAAATCGTTTTTGACCCTGTTCCTTGTGAAAACAGCCCAGCCTGACTTGCCAAGCCAGGTCTTCTCTTGACCAGAAACCAGCATCCTGGGATTGGCTTCGGGGTAACACCCGTCATCAGCCAGTGATGCAAGGGACACACATCTGGGCTTACCCTGCCAACTTAGGGTGAACAAAGCAAACACAAGAAGATGAAGGATATGGCAGTGAAACGTTTCAGACACTCACTCACTATTAGATCTGGATTGAATCCATCATTGTTCTTTAGCTCACTTAGCCACCCCAGTTCAGACCCAGCCATATGCTAATCAGGCTTGTCCCTGTTACTCATGGGAACAGTCAAATCCAAACTGCCAAGCCATGTCTTCCCTGGACTAGAAACAAACATCCTGGGACTGTTGTGTTATGAGTAGAAAGCTAAGTAGCATTGTCTTATATTGCCTTCACTTCTTCAGAATGCAAGAAAAGGCACAGAAAACCTCAGTAGGAATGACTCAGTAAAATATTTTATCTCCAAAAATGTGAGGTAAACCAGGTATTGGGTTGTAAGGTTCCGGATTGAAAGATGTGCTTAACCTATACATGTGTTATAAGGACACTAACATTGTTCTTTCTGATAAAGTAAAACTCCTCTAGCTTGCCCTTCATAGTGCTTTAAAACTCGAAGTGCAGGTGATATCTTTTTTTTAACTAACGCTCACTGCTTCAAATGGAAATATAAAAGTGCAGGTACTCACTCTTTACAGTATCTGTTTGTTCCTGAGAAGTGAATTAAAAATATTGTGCAAGTACTGAAAGGTGCAGATTCTCTTTCTTTCAAATTAAAGAAGTGCTGGTACTCAGTGCCGCAAAGAACCTGACCGTTTAAAGTACTGCTGACATGCAGTTCTCTTACTTGATTATAAACCAAATTGATGATGATATTATTCCATGCTCCAATAGATATATGGTACTGGTGGACATACAGCGTGAAGAGTCCAATGCCAATATAAACCTCAAATCCAGCTGTGTAGCTATACCGTTGCAAAGCCCTGAAGTTAGAAATGACCCTGACCCTAGAAATCCTGTAGATAGTGTTGACCCAGAAACTGCTAATGACTTAGTCAAATTAGTCTCCCTGTTGAGAGATGAGATTGAGGTTATGAAACATCTAATTATCAACCTAACTTCAAGAGTAAAATCTATAACTGGTGGGGATGATTGTAGTCATTTTGGTGCCACCCAAAATAAAATCATCTCTTATCCAATCAAATCCAACCAAGGAAATTTCCAAGCTTCGGAAATACGTAGCATGACAGGTACCAAAGTAATTGCTGCCTGCCCCATAGAAGGAGGAGATAAAAGGTTTTCAATTTTTCCAAGTGCCATAACAACTAGGGCTCAACATCCCCCGATGAAAAGTAGACTTGAGCCAAATAAGAACATAGAATAGAGAACCAAGATGAGTCCCTCTGGGGGTAGTTGTCCAGTGGGGATGGTCCAACGAATGGTAACAAGACCAGCCACTGACTCGGGAAGGGAGGGGATACTGCAAAGTAGCTCTACAAAGGGGAAATTAAAAAATACCATTGAGCCTATATGGGGTGGGGGGGTTGTAACAATGGAAAATTTCCCACAAATAAAATTTATATGACTAATGTTCCAAAACAAGATAGGAGGAGTAATAGAAAAAGAGAGGGGGTCGACTCTCTGATGAACAAAGCCATACATTGGCTGCGCCACGTCGATCGGTCATAAGAGAAGATATTCTAAAAGCCACAAGGTTTAGTTACCCAGGGGAGAGCCACAATGCCATCGAACTCACGTTGTGCTCAGAGGTATTAGCTGAGAACCTATTCCAACTAGAGTTTAGATCAAGCCCGCCAGCCTATTCGAGCATACAGTTGAGGAAGATGCCCCCCTTTTCTTTTTTACATGCTTCCCCAATTACTATACAAAGAAATAGGTTTAGGACAAGTGGCTCTGGCCTGGAGAGCTGCGACTGACAGCCAAAGGAAGAGGTCGGATATAATGTAATACTGGGGACTAGTGAAAGTGATGATAGTGATCCGGCTGCGATCTACTTGGATGGAGAGGGGATGGATAATGAGGACCGGGCAGTGGAATTCTCCGTAAATAGTCGTGTATCTAGCGACATCATGGGAGTGGAACTTTATCTGCCAAATTTAGATCCAAGCATGAGTAACAGACCTATAAGTCCGGGTCTGAGTACACCTATTGGAGCAACTTCTGGGCTTTTGCGGGATTCTAGTCTTGAGGGGGGGGAGTTAATCTCGTGGAATATTGCTGGGTTGTGTACTAGAATGCAATCGCCAGAATGGCTTACATTCATAAATGATTTTGATCTGTCTCTCTTTCAAGAGACCTGGGCATGTGAGCCCCAGTTCTCCCAGGGTTTTCTGAATTTTTTTGTGGCAGCTTTGAAAGGAACTAAAGGATGCCCGAAAGGGGGGCTAACTATTTGGCTACGACAAGAACTCTTTGATAGAGTTAAAGAGCTACCTACCAAAAATAGAGATATCCAGTTGATTAGAATAACTATGGCCCCCCTGGGTACTCTGGATATCTATAACCTATATGTCAGAGGTACAAGAGGAGGGAAATCACAGGTTCTAGCGGCTCTGGTGTGGTTCTGAAAAATCTGGATTCATATAATAGTACTGGACTCGAGAATAAAAACTTCGTCGAAATAGGACGAATTTGGTATTAAAAGACCGAGAATGACGAGTACATCAAGTACATGTATTTTCAGCGTATTCGAGTGACGATTTCACCTCGAAATCGTCATTTACATTCTAAACCCTTAGCTACATGTTGCCCTTTACATAGGCCTTAATCCAGTTGAATTTGATTCCACAAGGACACATACTCCTTAATCGACTTCTCCCTGACCTCAGTACAAGTTAGAACCATTGCCCCCGGCCGAACTCGTTAGGTCAGTTCCCTCCCAGTGGCCGAGCAAGATAGCATCTAGGCTCAACCAGCCATAAAACCATTTCAGCGCGCACACCTGCCATATCTCGCTCACATCTTTTCTCCACTCCTTTTCTTCACTTGCTTTATGATGGGGAGGTGACCGTTTTTATTAGGGGTCCAGCGATATCTGATGAAATGTTGAGCCTTGCCGGATGATTTGTTATGGGCAGCACGACGTGAAATATGTACATGTCATCATGACTCTGCTTTTCTTTTGTAATCAGTAACTATAAATGAAATACCACGAATCCAAGGAATGTTTTGCCCAAGGCTGAAAATTATGTATAAGAAGAGAAGCCTGACTTCGTGAAAGTGTGCAGTCTCCTGAGAATATACCCGTGTTGTACTTCTAGGACCCTGTTACCTTGGTTGCAGCCAATAAACTAATCTTTGACTTCACCTAGAAGACTCTGAGTTTCTGTAGGTCTGACTCAGGAGAACCCGAGGTCTCTGGGTGTTGATCCCCTGGCACCGCTGGGTTACCGGTTCTGTGCCGGTTCTTAAAAACCCAGTACCTCAATTGGCACCCAGCGTTTGGGGCGATTCCAGTGGTACCAGTCAGCCTGAAGATCGTGAGGAGCTTCGTGTGGAAATTCCGGAGGAGGGCCCACCACCTCATCGACCCCTGCATGTCGACGTGGTCCGAAGGTCTTTGCTGCGAGGTTCCCCGCTTCCCGACGGCTACAAGGACTGCTGCCCTGGCTATCGCCCTGATGTTGGACCCTTGAAGTTTTCGGTAGAGCGAAACGCTGAGACGAGTCTTCTGGTGACGCCATCGATATTTTTCAGTTAAGTATAAGTGGAGCGTCTCCCAGTCCTTAGTTGGACTTACTTTGTGGTATCTTGGAGATACAAAAGGTTTTTATTGGTTCTTGCAAGCACCATAACCGAATGACTCGTGTATTCACGAGAAATATCGTAATCGATAAATCCTTTGAAGTTTTGGAACTAGACTAGAGAGCGAGGATGCCTAGTCTTAGACTTGGGAATTGGTTTTGTCTTGGTAGTAATAATAGGGACTCCCGATTGGAGGACTCATGTCCGGTTCCTCCAGTTGGAACTCCGACTTACGAACTATACATTAAACATGGGGTAGGCCCCATCGTTTACAACGAAGTATGGATTAAATACACTAGCAAAGATGGTGTTTTAAAATGGCCCCAATATGGTAGCTTTGATTATGAAATCTTAGACAACCTTGAAGTTAAACTCTTCAAAAAGAAAGCCCGGCCGGCAATGTTTGACTCTTTCCGCTTATGGCGCAAAGAAGCCAAACAGAAAGAAATTAAATTAGCTAAGAAAAATAAGAGAGAAGGGGGACTTTCAGTAATGCAAGCTGCTGTGCAGTTTAAAGATAATGAGGAAGAGCAGATAAATGAGCAGTTGCACAGGCAACGTAAAATGGCAATAGATAAGTGTTATCCAGTTTTGCCGTCTCTTCAGCAAGGGACAGCAAAAGAGCGTGAAAAAGACCCATTAATGTCGCAATTATTAACTTCACCACCCCCCTATGCGCAGAATGCCACAGCACCCCCGCAACCTTTAGTTGCACAAGCTGCGCCCCCGGCTCTTCCACAGCACCCACCAGCTGTTCTTCAGCTGGCTCCTACTTCTTCGGTGCAGCCTCCTCCAGGCCCACCGACCACTTCTGTTTCACCTGTGTTTTCTACGATTTTGCCTACTGTACTTTCTACATCTCCTAATGCCCCCTCTATGATTTTGCCTAGTACCACATCTATTGTTCCTGATACCTCTTCTGCCATCTCTACCCCCGCCTTATCTCACCCCGTTTTTTCATCTGTTTGTCCTTCAGTCTCACCTTCCATTCGGCAGAAAATGGCCAGCACTGTTACTAATCTTCTTTTACCTCTTTTCGGGTCGCCTGCTACGACCCCTAACATAGGAAGAAGACAGTTGCGAAGTCAACTGCCTGATTATAGAGAGAGAGATTCCCTGAATAGTTTAGCTCGGAAATGGGTCATGGACACTGCAAAATATGATGTACAGTCTGTCATGGAAGTCTTCCACCAATGGGAAGCAGCGACACAGAGATATGTTTTCGAACAGATGTGTGTCTTTCTTGGCGAGGATTTAGAAGACAATGATCAAGAATGCATCCCGCAAGAGATGTGTCGTGTACGATTTAAGTTTGGAGAGGGTATGATTGTTGGTCCCGATGTGGAAAAAGCAGTTGAAATGCTATTATCATATCGAAGTAAGGGAAGCAGTTCTGGGTCGCCATCGGAATCTAGTGCATCTAGTAGGAAAAAGGCACGACAATACCCTATGAGAGAAGTTCCCCCACAGTGGAGAGAGGGTGACGCGACAGCTGTCCCACCTGTCCTGCCCCACTTTCACCGCATATGGGTACATGTCCCATGGAAGCGAGCTGAAGTTTTAGCACTCAAACAAACACTACCAGATCCGCGTAAAAATCCTGCAGGGTACTATAAAGAATTGTCGCAAACTGCTGGTTCATGTATAATGAATTTGGCCGATATCGATATGTTATTCGGGAACGTTGTTCCACAGCCTTTATGGGGTAAAATTCGTCATGTAGATCATGACCAGGAATTAGGTGACACGTGGGCTAATATTACTGCTGCAGATGCACGACAAGTTGGTGGTGCCAAGCCTGAGCCTCTGATAGCGGAACTACCTGGTAGAATAGTAGATTACATGAAAACGATAATGCCTGCAATACGCGTAAATTGGGATAAGTTATCTGCATGCAAGCAAAAGAAAGAAGAAACTGTTTCAGATTTCTTCACCAGATTTGAAGAAACATTCATTGACCACAGCGGTCAAGATATGACCACGGAAGGTGGTCAGAGATTGTTTGTCGATAAATTTGTGCACAATCTGCTTCCAGATTTATGTAGGAAATTAAAAGACTCGGAAAGTTCTTGGGCAGTCTCATCTTCAGCCCAGATATTAGCTACCGCACAGTACTACGAGAATAGAGACAAAGAGAACTCAAAACGAAGGTTTTGCTACAGCAAGCCTATCCGCCACGTGGTGGTGGTAATCAAAATAATAATGGTCAAAATCACTACCAGAACACTTTTCAGCAGCCTCAACAATATCAGAGAAACTTGCAAAGATCCGATTACACTCAACACCGCGTAGGTCCCAACCAGTGTTTATATTGCAAACAAGAGGGTCATTACAAATATAACTGTCCTGTCCTTCCACAACGTGCAAATGGAATTTCTGGCGTAAGAGGTCGTGGCAGTCAGCAAGCGCCTGGAGGTAGAGGGCGTGGAAACGCCCCTCAGGACGCACGTCCCCTTCCACCACAAAACTCTATGAACAGGTTTGACCAGCAAAATAACGTATCTGACAGGACAGCTCAATACTACGTTGATGAGTATTATACAGAAAATGAGCGGTGGGAGAATAATGATTGCTAGGACAGCCTTAGACAAAGAGAGGGAGTCGTTTCAGTTCCAGTAGATCAGAGTGGACCTTACGTTGAGGTGATTACATCGGGTGTGTCAGAACCTTTTCTGTTGGATACTGGTGCTACAAAGAGTTCTATTATGCACTCCAAACTCCCTGGCGCACCTTTGTCTGGCGAAATGAACGTTTCCGTAGGTTTTTCTGGCGCCCCGGTTAGAAATCCGATTTCTGACCCTTTATCTCTTTCTGTTGGTCCTTGTGAATTCGAAGCACCCCTTATTTTGACAACAGGTTGTGGTGAAAATTTGCTAGGATTAGATTTGCTAAAAAGATTGTATGCGACTTTGCACTGTTCTCCCTCAGGAGTACAACTTACTTTAGGTAAGAAAGTGGTTTCTCCCATGTATTTGTCGAGAAATGCACTTCCAGCAGAATTGGCTCTTCTCCCAGATATTCTTTGGGCTACTGGTCCGAATGATGTAGGTCTTTTAGAAATTCCACCATATGTTGTAACATTGAAGTCGAATATCAGAATGCCACGAATTCCCCAATACAGAAAATCCAATGAGGGCGAAAAAGCTTTGCTAGCGATTGTTTACGAGTTGATTGAAAAAGACGTAATTGAAGAAACACGAGGCAATGTTTGCAATAGTCCTGTTCTGCCTGTTTTAAAACGAACTGACCCTTCTCAGCCACCTGTGTACAGATTCGTGATTGACCTTAGAGAAGTGAATAAAATTGTTGTACCACAATTCCCTGTCGTCCCCGACATTACAACATTATTGACTATGATTCCAGCCTCTGCCTCCTGGTTTTCGGTGATTGACCTGAAGAATGCTTTCTTCAGTATCCCGATTGCTGAGGAAAGCAGGGATATTTTTTCCTTTAGTTTAGGAGGTCGCAGCTTCCGCTTTAAACGTGCTCCTCAGGGCTACTGTGAAAGCCCCTCAATATGCAGTCAAGCTCTGAAAACACAACTTGACACAATGGTTCTGCCCAAAGGTGCCACTCTCGTACAGTACGTGGACGATTTGCTCATCGCTGCGGATACTGAGAAAATTTGTAAAATGGCCACGTTGACATTACTGCGTCATCTATGTGATCTGCATCACAAGGTGTCACTTTCCAAGCTTCAATATTGCCGACAAGAAGTGACCTACTTAGGTCATCTCTTATCGAAAGAGGGAAGGAAACTGACCCCAGAAAGAATTCAGGCAATAGCAAAATTGAATGTGCCAAGAACGCAGAGAGAAGTACGCGCTTTCTTGGGCATTACATCGTACTGTAGACAGTGGATTCCAAATTTTTCGTTATTAGCCAAACCCTTGTTGGCACTAACGTGTAAAAATACACCCAATCCCATTCCTTGGTCTGATGAGTGTCAGAAAAGTTTTCTCGAATTACGCACAGCATTATGTTCGGCCCCTGTGTTAGGTAACCCCAACTACAGTAAGCCTTTCACATTATATGTCCACGAGAAGGAGGGCTGTGCATTGTCTGTGCTGACCCAGTTATACGGAGATAGACAGCGGCCATGCGCCTATTTTTCGTCAAATTTGGATCCGGTAGCACGAGCATTGCCAAGTTGTTTAAGAGCCACAGCAGCAGCAGCTGTTTCTATTCGACAGTCTGCAGGTCTAGTAATGAATAATACACTAATCGTGATGGTCCCGCATGCAGTAGACACATTGTTAAATAGGACCAAGACACAGCACTTAACTAGTGCTCGACTGCCCAGTTATGAATTGACGCTACTAGCGAGCCATGTGCACATAAAAAGGTGCAGTACCTTGAACCTAGCCACATTGTTACCAATTGCAGAGGAATCGGATGCTTCAGAACAGCACGATTGTTTCCTCAGAACAGAGGAAGAGACGAAAGGGAGAGTTGATTTGTTCGACACTCCTCTTGCTGAATGTGATGGTACATTATGGGTGGATGGTTCATGCTTTAAACTCCCAAATGGTAACGTGACCACAGCATATGCTGTCACAACTTTGCACACAGTCATTGAAACCGCGCGAATACCACATGGTTCAGCTCAAGCCGCTGAACTCGTGGCACTGACGAGAGCATGTGTGTTATCTAGAGGAATGAAAGTGACTGTCTATACCGACAGCCAGTATGCTTTTGGAGTGGCTCACAGTTTTGGACGATTGTGGAGAGAACGTGGGTTCCTGACTTCGCATGGAGCTAAGATTCAGCATGGTCAGTTGGTGAATGAGCTTCTTGAATCACTGACGTTGCCCCTGAAAGTAGCGATCGTGAAATGTAGTGCTCACAAGAAAGTGACTGATGATGTTGGTCGTGGAAATGCATTTGCTGATGAAACTGCTAAGGAAACTGCAAAGAATATGATGAGCCGAATGTATGTTGCGAGCCCAGAAAGATGGACTGGTGATGTTGGAAAATGTGAAGACACGATAGAAAGTGTGAAGTCCATCCAAGCTGAGGCCACGGAGAAAGAGTTAAGCATGTGGAGAGAAAGTACAGGGAGAATGGATGCAAATGGTTGTTGGATTGAATCGACAGAGCAACAGAGATGGTTGTTACCCGATGCATATGTGCCTGCAGTGGTTACAATGGCTCATGGGATGGCCCATATCAGCGCGAAAGGGATTTGTGAGTTGTTGGCCCCAGTGTGGAAGAATTCAGGGATTCCCAAGTGTGCAGAGAATGTTGTCAAGAATTGCATGGTATGTCTGAAGCACAATCCTGGTAGGGGAACCCCTACTCCAGCTGGTCATTTTGCACCTCCTACGTATCCGTTCGAGGTTTTGCAGCTAGATTTCATACACATGGAGAGGTGCAACAACTTAAAATACGTGCTCGTGGTTGTTTGTGCCTTATCAAGATGGGTAGAAGCCTATCCCCTAAGGGACAATACTGCCTTGTCCACAGGGAAAGCCCTTGTGAAAGAGTTCTTCCCCAGGTTCGGAATGCCTAGAATGGTCTGGTCTGACAACGGAAGTGAATTTGTGGGTTGTGTGATGAAAAGAGTGTGTGAAGGGCTAGGCATTAGGCAGAAGTTCCACGCTGCAAATCACCCCCAATCAGCTGGATTAGTGGAATGTTACAATGGCACGCTTAAACTTAAATTGGCCAAAATCCAAGCGAGCACAGATCTTAAATGGCCTGACGCTCTACCCTTAGCACTCCTATCCACCAGAATGACTGTGCATTCGCGAGTGAAACTCAGCCCCTATGAAATAATCTTTGGTCGGCCAGCCAACATATGGGGAGTGCCTAGGCCCACAAAGTTTAGCGAGCTGCAACACCCCATTTTGCTTGACTATTTGTATGAATTGACAGCTAAATTGCGTGTTTTATATCAACAGGTCCACAACACCTTGCCTCCGGTCTCTGAGACACCGGGTCACTCCATTGACCCCGGTTCCTGGGTACTTGTCCGCAACTTTCAAAGAACAAGAAACGACCAGCCCAGATGGACCGGGCCTCACCTCGTCCTCCTGTCTACAAGGTCGGCTGTTAGGGTGGAGGGGAAGGCCAATTGGGTCCACGGGATCCATTGTAAGAAGATACCCTTCCCTCTGCCACATGACCAATGGGTCCGGAAAGGAGGCACTGACTCAGAGCGCACAACTTATGAACGTGTAAAAGAAGCTAATCCTGATTGTGAAAGTAAGAACATTTTTCAAGAAACTGTGCCACCACCAGAACAATTGAACTCTGTGGAACCTGAACTACTATTTCTGGACCAGACAGTACCCGGGAAAAGACGCTACAATTTACGTCCAAGAAAAACAGACTAAAGTAAAAGTGATTTTTTTTTATGATCTGAGAGAAAAACCTGTGGACTAATAAAAAAAATGTGTGCTTCCCTAAATCCTATTTTTGAAAGTGCAGATTCTCCCATCTAGGTAAACTTGCTTATGTTTTTATTTTTTTTTCGAACCGCCATCCGGGTTCCGCTGCTAGGGTCGCGGTTGATTAAAGACTTTTGGGTGCAGCTGACGACGTTAGGTCGCTGGTTCCGGTTGGTCCAAGGGAGCTGCCCTAGACTGACGGAAGCATCCTTTAGCAGAGACAACCTATCACCGCGGGCAGCACCTTAGAGAGGATGGAGTTTCCTGATGTGGAGAGGCCTGCCAAACAAATGAACTTTAAGCAGAGACTTTTTAAAACAATGACAAAGAAATTTTTTGTAATAATGTGTATTTTTATGCTATTCAGCGTAATGGTCTTTTTGATAAGCTATGTTTTATTCTCTTTTCATGTGACATTTGCGCCCACTACATCACCCCTACCTCCTCCTACTGTTTCCTCTCATTCTTTCCACCCTCTGCCTGACCACGAATCAAATAGGAGATTAGAGTTCATTAATAACTCCTTCGTTCAGTTATTACACCAACACCAACTTGTAATGAACACAACTAACTGTTGGGTGTGTGGTCTCATGCCCCACACCACGGATAGAGGTATCCCCTATTTGGTCCTGCCATTTAGTCACAATGGGTCAGTATGGGCATATAGGACAATGTTCATATATGCACGAGAAATCCAACCCCTACGTTCTGTAAAAGACAACCTCAAGACCAGCGCCCTAGTCAAAGGTATAGTTGACATGATCAAGGAAGTAACTTCTTACGAAGATACCCCGGATGATGAGATACTTGCATATGTAGGTTGGAATGTGACCGGATATGGCACTACATTAAGTGAGAAACAGCAAGCCAAGAGATCGTCCCCTATCTGGATCGTGCCCCATCAAGGTCACCTGTGTCTGCAAGGTATTGGCAAGAATCCCAGAGCTCAGCTAGGGAAGAGTGTCTGTACAGAAACGTATGTTTTCGGATCTCAGACTTCCCCTGCCTTTTTAGCCGCTAAGGGTACTTATTTCATCTGCCATGATAGAGCCTATACATGGTTGCCCCCTGACTTCTCGGGCTCATGTTTTGTTTCATTCCTGTTACCTCCCACCTACACAGCAGCGGCGGATTACCATCAGACAAGGGTAGTTAGAGGTGTTTTGAGTAAAGAAGACACTGCAGGTCAAGAATTTGGTGACTTTGCAATGGGTTTTCTGCCGTTCTGGGGAGCCATAGCTAACAGCAGAAACATAAGGCAATTGACAAGGGTAGTTGAATCCACCGTGACTGAAACTGCTGGTGCCCTTAGTAACCTGACTGCTGAGCTCCAGTCGGATCGACTTATGACCCTTCAGAACCGGGTCGCTTTGGATGTAATACTTGCGGACCGAGGTGGAGTATGCAAATTGATCCAGTCCAGTTGTTGCATTTTTATTCCAGATAATGCTCCGACAGTGTACAGGGCCATCTCCAAACTACATAAGATTTCCGAATCTATTCATGTGGATAAAGGAGATTGGTCGTTAATGGGATGGTTCTGGGAACTGATATCTGCCTGGGGATGGAAAATTCTGATGGTCATTGGGATGGTCTTAGCCATTCTTTTCCTGTTCTGTCTATGTATACAGTGTGCTCCTGCAATATGTGGCCTCTGTGCTACATCATGTGTAAGGAAGCCTGTGTCAAGAAATGAACTCAGCACTAGAATGATGTTGCAGCAACATCTCAATGACTTTAGGAATATAGATCTGGACTCAGATTAACATGAGGATAGATTAATTGCCTATGTAAGGGCAAAAGGAGGGTCTGTGGTTCTGAAAAATCTGGATTCATATAATAGTACTGGACTCGAGAATAAAAACTTTGTCGAAATAGGACGAATTTGGTATTAAAAGACCGAGAATGACGAGTACATCAAGTACATGTATTTTCAGCGTATTCGAGTGACGATTTCACCTCGAAATCGTCATTTACATTCTAAACCCTTAGCTACATGTTGCCCTTTACATAGGCCTTAATCCAGTTGAATTTGATTCCACAAGGACACATACTCCTTAATCGACTTCTCCCTGACCTCAGTACAAGTTAGAACCATTGCCCCCGGCCGAACTCGTTAGGTCAGTTCCCTCCCAGTGGCCGAGCAAGATAGCATCTAGGCTCAACCAGCCATAAAACCATTTCAGGGCGCACACCTGCCATATCTCGCTCACATCTTTTCTCCACTCCTTTTCTTCACTTGCTTTATGATGGGGAGGTGACCGTTTTTATTAGGGGTCCAGCGATATCTGATGAAATGTTGGGCCTTGCCGGATGATTTGTTATGGGCAGCACGACGTGAAATATGTACATGTCATCATGACTCTGCTTTTCTTTTGTAATCAGTAACTATAAGTGAAATACCACGAATCCAAGGAATGTTTTGCCCAAGGCTGAAAATTATGTATAAGAAGAGAAGCCTGACTTCGTGAAAGTGTGCAGTCTCCTGAGAATATACCCGTGTTGTACTTCTAGGACCCTGTTACCTTGGTTGCAGCCAATAAACTAATCTTTGACTTCACCTAGAAGACTCTGAGTTTCTGTAGGTCTGACTCAGGAGAACCCGAGGTCTCTGGGTGTTGATCCCCTGGCACGGCTGGGTTACCGGTTCTGTGCCGGTTCTTAAAAACCCAGTACCTCACTGGACACCCTGATTGGTTTGTACTCTAGCGAGAATAACATAATAATTTCTGGTGACCTAAATATGACCTTTGAACCCCTTATAATAGGTGACTGGCATTCAGGGGAAGCAGAGGATTGCCAATGGGGGAGACCTAAAATGGATCTTAAACCAATTGATAGGTGGACAGATAGTATAATCCAGATCAATGCGATGTGTTGTGAATGAGGGTTTAGAGCATTGAATGGTAGAACCTTAAGTGATGGACATGGGGAAAATACCTTCGACAATGGTCGCTCCAAAAGCAGGATTGATTATGATTTTTGTAGTATGGCACTTTGGCGTTTTTTGAAGGATATGAAGGTAGTTGTTAGACAGGAGAGTGACCAAAACCCCCTGTGTATAGTCCATCATTGGTGGGGGGGGAAAGACAGTGGAGATAGAGAGGGCTGAGCAGGCTTTTTCCGAGAACGTACCCTCAAATGACATGAGGCGGATTAGGTGGCCACAAGTCATGACGAACAAAAGGGTGTTGGATAATATTAATAAGGAGCTGGATAAAGCCATCTCTGACATGGACACTATAGTTGGTGTGGAGGAAGACCCTGGGGGAAGTCACCAAACTCCATAAGAGCTTTTTTGACAGTATAAGGGGCTATTTTTTTAAGTCAATTCCTAAGCCAAGGGGAGAAACACCACCCATGAGTAGAGTGGGGTGGTACAATGATGCCTGTAGGCCCGCGAGAACATCCCTAGGCATTGCCATCAAAAGAAGAGATTCTAATGCTGTTGGAATAGCTAGACAGGATTATAAGAAAAGTATATATGTGGCAAAAAAATTGTGGGATGAACAACACTGGCAGGACCTTAAAGCAGCTAGTATTGCCAAGGATTCAAGACTTTTTGGAGTATTGTCAAGTGGGGGAGTGGAGGTTACCCAGAACGCCGATAAAATATGTGACTCAGAGAGGCTGGGTAGACCACTTTGGACCCCAACATGCTTGCTGTTCTGATGCCAACATCAGAGAATCTCCAAATAATACCTTGTGTATAGATCCACCCTTTAACATCAACAATGTAACATTGGCCCTTAATTCTGTGATGAGGGGAAGATCACCGGGGCCGGATGGGGTGCCAGCTGACGTTTTCCTTCATGGCAAAACGCGCTTATGAAACTTGCCAATGCTGTGGCTCAGGGTGCTTTGGTACAGACGTCATGGAAAAGGGCGGTAATAATCCCCGTATCTAAAAAGGGTGATAGAACGCAGCCTGGGATTTACAGACCAATCAGTTTCATTGACACTGTACAAAAGGTGATTGGAAAAATGACGGTGGACAAAATACTAGATTGGGTAGAAGGTGAAAATATTTTGTCTCCTTTCCAGGCTTGTTTTCGTAAACTAACTAGCACCATTGACCAGATCTTTCTTTTTACCCTAATCCATTGGAAGACTGTTTTACTGGGTAAAGGCAGCATGTATGCTGCTTTCATTGATTTACGTGCCACTTTTGATTTAGTACCACAACTCCAGGTATGGGATGTGTTAAACAAGTTGGGTATTAGAATGTATGATATCTCTGTGCACTCACGTGTTCACGTATTCTTGGAGAATTTTGTTTTGGCGCTATTATTGTTGCACTGTATCGGGCAGTGCCTTCAATAAATGGCTAATGGTGTGATTTGTAGATCACTAAAGAATGCGCGCATTCAACTTGAAACAAAGAGGTTTCTTCTCATGATTTGAACTTTTTCAAAAAACATACATAGTCTGTTATAGCTTTGATTGTCTTCTATAATTCTCAAAAAGCAATCTTCTTCGCATTTAGTAGCTGTACATCAATTTTCTTTTATTGAGTATGATAGTTCACCACGCCCAATGCATTTTGGGTGTTACAGAGCGACCCTTTATCAGGGGTCTCTGGGGTAAGAACAACATACAGGACCTTAGCATTCTGAAGAAATGTGAGATGTTTATTATGAAAGTAATTGTGAATTTAAGAAAATGGTGAGCGGTGCAACGAGCTGGAATATGAATAGTGAAAAAGTGGCTATAGTCCAATCTAGGTGAATAGTTATTGAACTGTAAGTGCAAACGAACATTGTGATTCTGAAGTGTTCGATAAACTGAACAGTGTATCAGTGTGGTAGTTTTAACGTGCTTGCAGGCGGCTCCAGATAACCAAAGTAAACAAGCGTGTCAACCAGGCAAGCTAAACTTAAGATAACGCGAAGAGCCGTGAAGATCATAACATGCTCGAAAACTACAAATTAACATGCCTTGAAGGTGAATTTACTTACTTTTAGTGAACGCGATGGATAGTGTACTCGTTGTGCTCTGTGTCTGAGTGAAGACGCTAAGTTCGTCTGATGGTGGATGTGTTTACGTATGTGAATGCTATAATCACGTGATTGTAGTGTAATGACTTCCAGATGGCGTTTAGAGATCGAACTCTGCGGCAACAATGCATAAAGTTCATTCAAAAAGAAACAGTATGATACCAATCAATAAGGGATTGTGGAATAAATATCAAAATATAGCCTCATGACTTTCTACATAACTGCATCGTGAAGTATTAATATACATGCATCGATGAAGCGCAGTGATGAATCCATGTCAGAAAGCATTAACGTAATATATAATAACCAAATGGTATTTAAGGCATGACCACGATAATTTGGTACACAGGAAATTGCAAATTGAATGAATATATATAATGTGTTTGAATAGGGTAGTCGGGGGTTCGGATAGACCAAAGTTCAATGCTGTGCAAATTCATAGAAAACATGAAAGTTCTATTCGATCGTCCCTCCCAACGGGATGTAGGGAATTCAGCTTTTTTATACAAAAGAATTCGGCTTTAAGTCGCTGCTTAACTGGATCCATGTCGCAGCGTTGTGGTAATACCTCCAGAATGGTAAATTTGATTTGAGAGATCTGGTGCTTGGCTTCTAGCTAATGTGCGGCTACCATTGATTTCGTGTTTTTTAAGCGTATATTGCTTTTGTGTTCTGTCATTCGAATCTTGATTTTCCTCTCGGTTTGTCCGACATAAATCTTGCCGCAAGGGCATTTAATGGCGTACACTACATTTTTAGTGTCACAGGTACCTGAGTATTGTAAATTGATTTTACAGCCTTTGATGGGTTGCATAAATGTATTACAATCATAGCATTTTTCCAATGTACGCAATTTTGGCATTTAGTCATGCCTTTGTGTTTCTTTACTGCGACGTTAGATGTAGTCAAGATATCTTTCAAGTTTTTAGATCTTTGGAAAGCAAAAGTGATTTGATCACTGCATAGATCTTGTAAATCTGGTTCTGTTGAAATTAGTGCCCAGTGTTGATTGATGATGCTTTTGATGGTTTTAGACTCTGTGGACAATTTTAGTACACAAACTGTTTTCTTTTCTGCTGTTTGTGTAGATGGTTTTAGTAATTTGTCTCTCGGTAGTTTATTCCCTTTTTGGATAGATTCCTCCAGAATTTCTTGTGGGTAACCTCTTTGGGAGTATTTCTTCATTTGATTATTGAAAGACTCTTGTAGAATTTGTGGGTCTGAGGTTATTATTTTTAATCTGATGAATTGAGAAGTTGGGAGGTGCTTTTTCAATGCCTCCGGGTGGAAACTCTGAAAGAGAAGAGATGCATTTCTGTTCGTTGTTTTTCTATACACCTTAGTATGTAGTTGGTGGTTTTCAATGCTGATTAAAACTTCCGGGAATGATATTGAAACCTTATTGATGGTGTGGGTGAATTTAATTCTCTCATTATGGGTGTTGATCTTGGTGATGTTCTTTTCCAGCTGTTCTTTATTGCCTTTCAAATGAGGAATGTATCATCAATAAAGTGTTTAAACATGATCAAATTGTCTGTCCATTCTTTATTGTGTAGAATATTCTCAGTTTCAAATTTAGACATGAATAGATTGGCGTATGAGGGTGCCCCCCCCTCCGAAGCCCATTGACGTACCGTTGCATTGGTTATAGAATTTGTTCTGCCATTCAAAATAATGGTGGTACAGTGAGAATTGCTTTAGCTCAATCAGGAATATTCTGTTGGCCCCTAATTCTTCCTCTTTCTGTAAACTCCATTCAAGGGCTTCCAACCCTCCATTATGTGGAATTGAGGTATATAAGGCTACAACATCTACCGTGCATAGCCAAAATTTTGTATCTTTATCCAATTTGATGCTATTAAATAGGTTCAAAAAAGAAGTGGTGTCTTTAATGTAGGTGTTGTATTTTTGCACTACGGGTTGAAGATACCAATCGACATACTCTCCTATTGATTCTGAGAAAGAGCCACAGGCTGATACGATGGGTCTGAAGGGCGGTATTTTAGCATCTTTATGAATCTTTGGTAACATGTACAGTTTTGGTCTGCGGGGAAATTTGGTTTCTAGGAATTTGTATGTTTTTTCATTGATCCATTGCATTTCTAAAGCTTGATTCAGTATTTGAGATAAAATAGACTGGTATTCTTCTGTAGGATCGCTTTCAAGCAGCAAGTAGATGTTTTGATTGTTGACATGTTCGTTGACGCTTGTTTCATAGAATTGTCTATCCATTACTATGAGCGCTCCTCCTTTGTCTGCTCTTTGGAAGGTTAGATCTGGGTCCCTGGCAAGATTTTTAAGAGTACTCCATTCTGTTGCTGACAGGTTTATTTTTCTAGGTTTTGTAAAATTGATCTTCTATATCTCAGTGAGAACTGATCTTTCTTTCAAATGCCTCAATAGTTTTGAGGGAATAAGGAGCACAGAAGGTGCTTTTCGGTTTGAATTCTCTGGCAGTGGCTCCTGCAGTATCATTTATGACATCCTGTGTGTCTTTGAAGAAGTATTTTAATGTAAGAACTCTGAAAAATTTCAAAAGAGCAACTTCAGTCTCTTTAAATTTGATCTATATGTTGGGACAAAAGAGGATCCCTTATTCAATACAGCAATTTGTGCCTCGGTTAACTGCTTAGATGAGATATTGATCACTAAGTGATCTTTATCGTTTGACTCCTTGTCACTCTTTTTACTCGTACTTCTTCGTTTTCTTTTGCCCCTCCTTGTTTTTCTGTTGGTGGCGCATTGGCGGCTGGGCTTATGTCTAAAAAATATGTTTTAGATGATGTGCTGGGTTGTGTTTGTTTTTCTGTTGATTTCAGAACACTGCTAATTGGTTGTCTTGAATGTGATATATCTGTATCAGAAACAATGCTTCCTTGCAAAGAGCAGGTGTTAACTTTCTGCTGAGGTTGCTGCCATTTCTTTTGATTGTATATTTCGGCCCAAGTGTAGACTTCCTCTAACTTATAATCGATTGTATCGTGTCTGTACTTTCTCACTTTGCGATCATTCACCTCTTTTGCATATTTGTCAAGTTTCTTATTGACATCTTCCAGTATAGTTTCTAGATCGGGTAGTTTATCCAATTCCATTTTCATTTTTCTCAGTTCTTCTTCGATGTCTTTAAGAACTTTTGAGAGTTCTTCTATAATAAGCAAAATAAGATCCAATGAATATTTTTTGAGAATCTGGTACCATCGTTCAATGACATTTTTGTTATTTTTGCATAGCATTGGTTTCAGGGCTATTTTTAGCCCCCTGGGGATTCTTTTGTTCTTGTGGCAGTGGATTAATGTAGTGGCGTGGAGCCTTTGATTAATTTCCTTTTTGCTCATAAATTCAAATTGACGGATAAGTTGCGCAGTTGTGGTGATATTAGGGATGAATGCTCTGGTCTCCTGTATGAGTCCATACATTTGTTCTGCTGTCTCAGAAGGGAAAGCTAATGTTTCGGCTTGGTTGGTGGTAATTTGTGCTATTTCGTCAAGCTGCATTTTGTAAGTCGGTGCACGCAGAGATGAGGTAGACAATGGTTCAGTGTTAGAATGAATGATATCTCTGTCCACGTATTCTTGGAGAATTTCGTTTTGGCGCTATTCTTGTCGCACTGTGTTGGGCAGTGCCTTCAATAAATGGATGATGGTGTGATTTGTAGATCACTGAAGAATGCACGCATTCAACTTGAAACAAAGAGGTTTCTTCTCATGATTTGAACTTTTTCAAAAAACATACATAGTCTGTTATAGCTTTGATTGTCTTATTTAATTCTCAAAAGGCAATCTTCTTCGCATTTAGTAGCTTTACATCAATATTCTTTTATTGAGTACGATAGTTCACCATGTCCAATGCATTTCGGGTCTTACAGAGCGACCCTTCATCAGGGGTCTGTGGGGTAAGAACAACATACAGGACCTTAGCATTCTGATGAAATGTGAGATGTTGATTATGAAAGTAATCGTGGATTTAAGAAAATGGTGAGCGGTGCAACGAGCTGGAATATGAATATTGAAAAAGTGGCTATAGTCAAATCTAGGTGAATAGTTATTGAACGGTAAGTGCAAACGAACATTGTGATTCCCAAGTCCAATGCATTACTTACTTTTAGTGAAGACGCTAAGAACGTCTGATGGTGGGTGTGTTTACGTATGTGAATGCTATAATCACGTGATTGGAGTATGATGACTTCAAGATGGTGTTAGAGAAAGTCATGAGGCTATATTTTGATATTTATTCCACAATCCCTTATTGATTGGTATCATACTGTTTCTTTTTGAACAAACTTTATGCATTGTTGCCGCAGAGTTCGTTCTCTAAACGCCATCTTGAAGTCATCATACTCCAATCACGTGATTATAGCATTCACATACGTAAACACACCCACCATTAGACGAACTTAGCGTCTTCACTCAGACACAGAGCACAACGAGTACGCTATGCATCGCGTTCACTAAAAGTAAGTAAATTCACCTTCAAGGCATGTTAATTTGTAGTTTTCGAGCATGTTATGATCTTCACGGCTCTTCGCGTTATCTTAAATTTAGCTTGCCCGGTTAACACGCTCATTTACTTTGGTTATCTGGAGCCGCCTGCAAGCACGTTAAAACTACCACACTGATACACTGTTCAGTTTATCGAACACTTGGGAATCACAATGTTCGTTTGCAATTACCGTTCAATAACTATTCACCTAGATTTGACTATAGCCACTTTTTCACTATTCATATTCAAGCTCGTTGCACCGCTCACCATTTTCTTAAATCCACGATTACTTTCATAATAAACATCTCACATTTCATCAGAATGCTAAGGTGCTGTATGTTGTTCTTACCCCAGAGATCCCTGATGAAGGGTTGCTCTGTAAGACCCAAAATGCATTGGGCATGGTGAGCTATCGTACTCAATAAAAGAAAATTGATGTAAAGCTACTAAATGCGAAGAAGATTACCTTTTGATAATTAAAGAAGACAATCAAAGCTATAATAGACTATGTATGTTTTTTGAAAAAGTTCAAATCATGAGAAGAAACCTATTTGTTTCAAGTTGAATGCGCGCATTCTTCAGTGATCTACAAATCACACCATCAGCCAAACAAGTTGGGTATGCCACCAGACATTCTAACTCTGGTGATGAGCCTGCACGAGTCGAATTATGCAGGAATCCAATGGGGCGGGCAAGTAAAAGTAACCTCAGAATTCCCGGTAGAGCGTGGTGTGCGCCAAGGCTGTGATATGGCCCCCACGCTCTTTTCATTATATATTATTGGTGTAGTAGAGCGCATGGCGCTGGAAAGCGTAGATGCCCCTATTTTGGCTGGTACCAAAACCCCAATTTTAATGTTCGCGGGTGACACACTTATTTTATCTAAAACTCCTAGTGGCGACAGCGTGCCTTGAAGATTTTTGAGGAGTTTTGTGTTGATCGTGGGCTGGAAGTTAATGTAACGAAAACGAAGCTCATGGCATTTAATCCGCATTCTAGTTTTAAAGGAAAGTTTTTTATGAATGTGCAATGCGTGGAAATGGTAACGGATTTTATTTATCTAGGCATCTATGTGGCAAAAGGCAATAAGTGGGGAAAACACATAGAAATGGCGGCTCTAAAACACCGCCAAAATGCAGGAGTAATAAATTCAGAACATAAGAAATCACAGACAAAGCCGATTAAGCCGGTTCTCCAAGTGTATGAGGCAAAAGCCATAAGCTCGACTCTTTACGGTGCCGAGATATGGGGCTATGAAAAACTAACAGCATTAACGCTTGCCGAGAACAAATTTCTGCGTGATCTTACTGGTCTCCCAAAGAGTACTCCGAGGAAGCCATTGAGATATGACCTGGGCAGAAAGGCTATAGCGGATATGGCCAGATTGCGCCCTATTTTATATTGGTGCCGGCTTTGGGTAACACCTGAGCTTGCTCATTATACCCAGAGATTTATGGATGTCATTAAAACTGATGAATTCCATAAGATAATGTAGTTAAAGGAACTCTACAGGATTCTGGTGGGAATGGGTATACAAGGGCTGTGGGACAAACCAGAGGCAGCTCCATTTCCAAATAAAGATATTCTAAAAGAAAAGTACTGGAAACTGGTTGCGTATTGGGACTGGAACAATGTTGATTCCTTAACCATGGAAGGTCGCTTCCTGGAGGTTAAACCTACACCCAGTTTAGGGTTATATTGGGATGTTATTACAAAACCCGGAGACAGGAATCTCTATTTTCGGCTTAGAGTAGGATCTTTACCTTTAAGATCACTGACCGGCAGATGGGCCAGAGGTAATAGCAACATTTGTCCGGCTTGTTTAACTGATAAGGAGACCATTGCCCATTTTCTTTTTGTCTGTGCTACCTATACAATCCCTAGACGAGTCTGGCTAAAAGCTATGTGCATATCGCTAGGCACTAGAGATAGTGCGGTGGCATTAAGATTAATTTGCACTAGCCCTTTACCGGTTATCTCAGTAGCAGTTGCCAAATATCTGGGGTGGGCATTGGCCATTAGGAATAAATTATGCTGTGATTAACTGGTTTATCCTCGATGCTCACATGAAATAATGAATTATAAATGTATCTAGGTGTTGTTAATGTTAGAAATTCCCCTGATGGGCCTTTGCCAGTATTAACTGTGATAATATGAATTTGGTGTCTCTCTTTTTAATTGTGTCCCATTACCGATCATTGCCTATTTTACTGAAATTTCGATGTTGCGCTGTCAAAATGCTTTTATATTCTCTTTCTGCTCTTTAAAAAAAAAAAAAACTTCTATATCAGGATAAATCATTTTTGTAATTGTAACAGAAAGTGTTTTAGATATTGTTAATGCTAATGTATTTATATTATAATGGATTGTCCATTTTTTATTTTGCTTTTATGAGTTTTTGCTCAAATAAAGCTATTTTGACTGACTTTGAAAAACCAAATGATATCTTTCTCATGAGAAAAGTAGTAAGCCATTGCTTGAGCTGTAGTAAGTTCTCCGATTGATTATTGCAGTACGCTCTACACTAATGCAACTAAAATAATAGGGTTTTTTTTCAAAAGATGCACAATTTGGCAACCTTATTTGTAACAAGTATCAGTAGTTAGACACGAGTTAGCCTTTTCCTTTGTAGGCTTCATTTACTTCCAGTTGTATACTGGATTATATTCTGGTCTCCTTTTCTGATTTATAAAATTGTTCATGGCATTGGGTTGGCCCAGTGGATATCCTGGAGACTGCAAACACGGACTGCCACTCTTTGACATCAAGGGGCAAGAATTGGCTTATTCTCAATCCGTTTCATGGAAGGCCTGTTGCAGGCAAAATTCTCTAAGTTATGTGGGAACAGCCCTGTGCTATTCGGAAATCCAACCACCCTACATAATTTAAGAAGAACATTTTTAACCATGTGGTGCTTCCTGCATGTTCCTGGGTTATAAATACCCATTACTATGTCAACACAGGGTATGTAATCATGTTCCTCACCTTGGGGAATCCCCTGAGAAGCTTGCCCTGCATCCCCCAGGTGACATGAGTGCTGGTGGCCCATAGTGGTAATCTCCATATCTCGGCTCCACTAGGCATCATTGCAAGCCTACCAGATCAAACATGTACATCAGCATTGCCCTTTATTACGCCAAGGCGTAACATCATACAAGCCAGACATACATCTTGGGAATTTTTTTCACTCCTCAAATCTAACCATTATTTACGGGTATCTTCCAATTTCCACCTCTCCCCCCATTGCAGGCTATTATTCTTCTGTTAGGTGACTATGATTATTTGTCCATTTTGTTGGCACCTTTCCTTTTGGAGAAAAATATATGGTACGTGTACTGACCTAGTATTTGGATCCCAATAAGCAAAAGACTCCAAGTGGGGCTTCTTTCTCTCTGAACTATATCGGCAAAATGAGTTACTCATTATCTACGGACCCTGTGTACCTTCTGTGCTGCTCCCCTACAGGGTCTGGTCTGACTGGTCAGTGTGTGAGTCATATTCTGACGGCTTGTGGGCCTGTTTTCTGCTCTGCTGGGCCCATGTTCACTGGTGATTACAATGATATTTTTAAAAATATTGTCTGCATCAAGCTCAAGTCCATGCAGTCTTTTACACCTTGGAAAACACTTATACAATTGGTTCTCATGAAAAGTGCTCTGTGCCTCACAGTGTACTTCTCCATACTCTCGTTCCTTGTGCCCACGCTACTCTTCTCACTCTCCTTCCTTGTGCCTCAAGCGGCCCTCTCAATCTCCTTCCTTGTGCCTCAAGCGGCCCTTCTCAATCTCCTTCCTCTGTCTAACGCTGCTTTTCTCACTCTCCATCCCTGTGCTTCAGGCTGCTCTTCTCAATCTGTTTCCTTCTGCCTCACACTGCTCTTCTCCTCACTCTCCTTACATCTGACTCATCCTGCTTTTCTCACTCTTCTTACTCGTGTGTTATGCTGCTCTTCTCATCCTCATTCTCCTTCCTTGTGTTTCATGCTTTGACCACAACTAACAATTCCAACACAACACACATATTTCCCCTCTAAACCACGTATATGCACCCCATAACACATAGGTGAAAGGCGTTGATAAAAGCTCTAACTCACACAAATGCAAGACTTATTGCACTTCAAATGTTCTCAATTCTACGCCAGGCAAGCAGAACAAACATAGTGCACATTGTTTTTGTCCTGTTGCTGCTTCAGAGCACACTGTAACTAATTGGAAATGTGGCCACACTAGGCTCCTCATCTCAGAGAGGGAGAAAACAATCCCATTTATATAGCTCCCAGGCCGGTGCCACTCATGACTCCTTCAGCCAGTGCACTTTGCATGGCTGGAATTTTTAGCTCTTTTACATTGTTAAGAAGTGAAAATACAAGACTCAGAATGTATCCTGAGCTAAGTTTAAAGTCTAGGATGGCTGAATGTCTTTTATCAATGCTCCATGGTTTTGCCCAGATGAAACCAGGGACTGCGGGGATCACATATTTCACTTTTATTCGAATAACTTCTTTAAAAAGGGATACATAAACAACACTCCCTGGAAACAAGCAGTTTTTTCACAAAGGCGATGTGCCCACCACTGGGTACTGGTGACCCCAGACTCCTCCAGTTCATCATTGGCACCTCTTTGCCAGGGCACCCATTTAGGTGTTCTTAAATATTGTGCCAAGTTTCTAAATGATATCTGCCACTCAACCCGCTACTTCACTTTTTGTCTTCCTTTCTCCTCTTTAATCCAGATACTCTACCATAGTCAACTCTGTCTCTGGTGAAACCAGTTCATGCTCTCCTCCCTTATGCTTTCCTCCGCCACCACTCCCCTTCCCTCTTGATCGCCTGCACTCAAAAAAAAAGCAGTGGCATAGCCAATAGTTCTCGCTTTTGGTACCTTATAAGTATTTAGTTATGCAGCACAATTTCCTTGGTGCAACAACATCAACTGTTGCATGGCTAAACACTTATAAGGTCCCAAATGCGAGACCTAATGACTATGCCAATGCTTGTTGAATAAGGCATTTTAGTGACTTTTTCCCCTGAAACCACCAAATCTAAAACCTTGGTGTACTTCAATGAATATTTGCATACTCAAGACCTGACCAGCGTTGCTATCGCTCTAATATCACTTTGTAGTACGTTTTGGTAGAATGGAGATACTTTGCATACACTGAGACACAGGGAGCATGGAGCGAGGTGGGGAGATGTTTATTAAACATGGGCTGTAATTTGCATTGGTAATTTTGGAGGTTTCCTTCCACATTGTCATTGCTCTAAATCACCTCACTAATCTCTTTAAAAGATGTTGGTTTTCCTGGATGTTGAGCGTTTTGAGTATATTACTGTGTCATACTCTATTACATTTCAGCCACTCTACCACAACCTGAAGGTTAGCGATGCCGCCACGCAATTGCTAACCTAGGAGTGTCAAGTGCTTAAAAGGCATTAATTGATTAACCAAATATGAGTGTTATTCGGTCTTGAACTCTGAGACAACAATGGTAACCACAGTATCCACCACGGATAAAGCCCTAGTTCCATTGGAAAGACCTTAAATCACATTTTGCCTTTATTCCCTTTCACAGGAGGATTGGAAGCACATACATACAGGTTCAACTTTGCTACCTTATACTCTAAAAAAAATGTTAGGACCCTCAACAATGTGGGCAGTGTACTGGGGTGAACAGTGACATCTAATCACTGCTTTTCCAATTTTTTAAACTACGCCGGTATAAACACCTGGGCAAGGCCCCAACCATGGTGGCAATTACCTGGGTATAGCAATTCATGGGGCTCCCCATCACTGCCACCACAGTGGTGGGTTGTTAGCAAATTAGAAAGTGTGAGATCAGTGTACATTTTTAACTCATTCCATGAGACAAAATTGATTATGGGAAATCACACTTTGAACTTCTCATTCTCTGTTCTAGTATAAGATTGGGTGTGATAGGAATTTGGTTAAAGTCTCATTTGAAGTGTGTGATAAGAAAACACTACTGGAAGCCAAGACAATTTCAATATTACTTCAAGGGAGACAGTACCGTGAAGAAGGTCTAATCACCAAGATGTGGTCTTGCATGAACATTATAGCTTGTAGAGCAATTGCACTTCTATTGAACTCTTGGTTCTCCTATTTTACCAAATTGTTTGATCTTGTACAAGTCACATCAAGCAGGCTTGTCACAGGAAATGAGTACCAAAAATGTGATTCCTGGACCGGCCCTAACACAATTGTAACTCATATAGGATTACAATGTAATAATACTTTTATGTCTAAAGATGCAGAATGCAAAAGAAACACAGCTGATGGATGGAACGTGAAACAAATCAGTCACCCCAGTCAAAATCTCTGGGTTAAATCCATTGTTCTTGTGCTCAGTATGCCACCCCCGGTTCACACCCAGCCATATGCAAATCAGTCTTAGTCCTGCTCCTCATGGGTACAGTCGACCTGAACTGCCTAGACAGGCCCTCCTTGGACCAGAAACAAGCATCTTGGGATCGGTTTTGAGGTATCACCCCTCAGCCGCCAGGCTAGCTTGAATCCAGTGGCACAGTGAGCCTTGGACGCACGTCTGGGCACACCCGGTGTACTCAGGGCAAGAAAGCAAAAAACACACAGATGATGGAGGGAATCCAGAACAAATCAAACATTCATCCCCAGTCAAGAGATCTAGGTAAAATCCATCGTTCTTTTGCTCAACATTCCACCCCAGTTTAGACATACCCATATGCAAATCAGTCTTGACCCTGCTCCTCATGAGAACAGTCCAACCCAAACTTCCAAGCCAGGCCCTGGGGGCATATTTTTGGTTTATTCAGCATTCTAATACGAAGCTTCCCCTGTCAGAGGGGAAGACTCCTCCGTGCACAGCTTTAAAGACAAAGTCTTAATACATCTGCTCTTGACCCTGGGTGGGGTTTAAACAATAATCAGTGTTTTCAACGAGTCTGATTATACTTCATATGCGAGTTTATTTCTCTTCTTTCAATAGTTCATATAACTCATTCCATATCATGGTTATAACACATTGTGCATCCTCATAAGTTTCAAAGTTGCCAAAATAACGTCATATATCCCAATGCATTTCGGGCTTTCTGGCAGCCCTTCATCAGGGGATTACTCTACAGGCAAAGAAAATGAATGTCCATCAGAGGAGTAAAATATAACTACAACACTCATGCGTGGCGCTATTGGTGAATGATGGGTGATCCTGCATTACAATGTGCAATAAACGAAAAAGGCATGCATCCGAACAACGTGTTTCTTATCTGTGACTGGGGCGGATGCTTTAAGACGACAGGTATCCTTGGTAAGATGTGCAATTACAAGACTGCGAGTGCTCGATGCTCGAAAACGTGTGTTGGACCAAACAGGAAAGCAGAGGTCCGGACTCAACCATACTAAGTGCTTGCGTGGTGCTCGAGAATGTAAAACAAAGGTGAAACGGTGAAAACAGATAAGTCATGCATAAGAGTTGCAAGTCCACAAACATGGTACTTACTCGGGGAGGTAAACGCTACCGCATACGTCCGTTAGGATGCAGGCGTGTGGAGCACTGGTGAGCGAGGTGATTAAACTGGCGTTTGCGTGCATAGACACTGTGAAAGGACTGAGCCGTGATTGGAGTTAGCGGTCGCCATATTGGAGTGGAGTGATGAAATGGTGAATGGCATAGGAGTTTGCCAAGATCAGTGTAGGGTACTCGTGGGAGGGATGTGAGTGAAACAAAAACGAAACGCTATTACTGTAACAAAACATGAACCACAGATAACTTTAACAATAACATTTTTAAAGGTAACAAAGGAATTCCATCCTGTCGTTAAGTCCGTTTGGTTGCATCGTGGCCATATAGCGGATCCAAAAGTTCTCACGTTTTAGTAGTGTGTTCTTGTTATTTCTACCTGGTTTCATTTGTTCCAAAATCAAGAATTTCAATTGTGGCACTGTATGGTGTTTTTCACTGAAGTGTGCTGCCACTGAGGATTTCATATTGTTGGTTCGAATGTTGCTCTTGTGTTCCAATATGCGTGCTCGTATTTTTCTCTCCGTATGCCCTATGTAGCTCAAGCCACAAGGGCATTTCAGCATGTAGATAACATTGGCAGTGTTACACGTGGCATTGACTTTGAGTCTGATCTGGTAGCCTTTCATCGGATGGTTGGTAAAGTTCCCCGGTATGATATTATGGCAGTTACTGCAATTATGACATGTCAACAATCCTTTGTATGTCACTGGTTGTTGTATTTCCCTGGGTCTGGTCAAGATCTCCTTGATGTTCCTTCCTCTTGTATATGCGAATATGGGTGGTTGTACGAATGCTCCTTGAAAATCCGGCTCTGTGCTCAAAAGTGGCCAATGTTTGGATATGATTCTCTTGAACTGGTTACTGATGATGGTATATTTGGATACCACCACCATGCGAGTGTTGTCTGTTTTGGGTTTGACCTGTAACAATTCTTTGCGTGTGCTCCTCTTGCTGCGAGAAATCGCTTCATTGAGTATGGTTTGGGGGTATCCTCGTGTTTTGAACCGGTTAACAGTGTGGAGGAGTTCCTTATCGCATTCTGCATCTTTTGAAACTATGCGTTTGATCCTCAGGAGTTGAGAATATGGTAAATTGTGTTTAAGGGCTGTCCGGTGAAAACTGTTGAAATTGCTCAGCTCCTTGCTATGCGAACATTTTCATGAAGCACTTTGAGGAGACACATATACTCAATGATCCCATTTGGAAAATTCATGGCAAACTTTACCTGAGATTCATAGACGACATATTCATTTTATGGTCAGGCCATACGAATGCCTTGGTAGAATTTTTGAATAATTGGAACAAGATCAATCAAAGAATCCAATTCACCTGGAATTATGACAAAGAGCGCATCCACTTCCTAGATGTAGAAGTACAAAGAGATGGATCCAAGTTTAACACCACCATTTTCCGAAAACCTACGGATCGTAATTCAATTTTACATTTCAACAGTTTTCACCGGACAGCCCTTAAACACAATTTACCATATTCTCAACTCCTGAGGATCAAACGCATAGTTTCAAAAGATGCAGAATGCGATAAGGAACTCCTCCACACTGTTAACCGGTTCATAACACGAGGATACCCCCAAACCATACTCAATGAATCGATTTCTCGCAGCAAGAGGAGCACACGCAAAGAATTGTTACAGGTCAAACCCAAAACAGACAACACTCGCATGGTGGTGGTATCCAAATATACCATCATCAGTAACCAGTTCAAGAGAATCATATCCAAACATTGGCCACTTTTGAGCACAGAGCCGGATTTTCAAGGAGCATTCGTACAACCACCCATATTCGCATATACAAGAGGAAGGAACATCAAGGAGATCTTGACCAGACCCATGGAAATACAACAACCAGTGACATACAAAGGATTGTTGCCATGTCATAATTGCAGTAACTGCCATAATATCATACCGGGGAACTTTACCAACCACCCGATGAAAGGCTACCAGATCAGACTCAAAGTCAATGCCACGTGTAACACTGCCAATGTTATCTACATGCTGAAATGCCCTTGTGGCTTGAGCTACATAGGGCATACGGAGAGAAAAATACGAGCACGCATATTGGAACACAAGAGCAACATTCGAACCAACAATATGAAATCCTCAGTGGCAGCACACTTCAGTGAAAAACACCATACAGTGCCACAATTGAAATTCTTGATTTTGGAACAAATCAAACCACGTAGAAATAACAAGAACACACTACTAAAACGTGAGAACTTTTGGATCCGCTATATGGCCACGATGCAACCGAACGGACTTAACGACAGGATGGAATTCCTTTGTTACCTTTAAAAATGTTATTGTTAAAGTTATCTGTGGTTCATGTTTTGTTACAGTAATAGCGTTTCGTTTTTGTTTCACTCACACCCCTCCCACGAGTACCCTACACTGATCTTGGCAAACTCCTATGCCATTCACCATTTCATCACCCCACTCCAATATGGCGACCGCTAACTCCAATCACGGCTCAGTCCTTTCACAGTGTCTATGCACGCAAACGCCGGTTTAATCACCTCGCTCACCAGTGCTCCACACGCCTGCATCCTAACGGACGTATGCGGTAGCGTTTACCTCCCCGAGTAAGTACCATTTTTGTGGACTTGCAACTCTTATGCATGACTTATCTGTATTCACTGTTTCACCTTTGTTATACATTCTCGAGCACCACGCAAGCACTTAGTATGGTTGAGTCCGGACCTCTGGTTTCCTGTTTGGTCCAACACACGTTTTCGAGCATCGAGCACTCGCAGTCTTGTAATTGCACATCTTACCAAGGATACCTGTCGTCTTAAAGCATCCGCCCCAGTCACCCCCTCACAGATCAGAAACACGTTGTTCGGATGCATGCCTTTTTCGTTTATTGCACATTGTAATGCAGGATCACCCATCATTCACTAATAGCGCCACGCATGAGTGTTGTAGTTATATTTAGTCCACTGATGGACATTCATTTTCTTTGCCTGTAGAGTAATCCCCTGATGAAGGGCTGCCAGAAAGCCCGAAATGCATTGGGATATATGACGTTATTTCGGAAACTTATGAGGATGCACAATGTGTTATAACCATGATATGGAATGAGTTATATGAACTATTGAAAGAAGAGAAATAAACTTGCATATGAAGTATAATCAGACTCGTTGAAAACACTGATTATTGTTTAAACCCCACCCAGGGTCAAGAGCAGATGTATTAAGACTTTGTCTTTAAAGCTGTGCACGGAGGAGTCTTCCCCTCTGACAGGAGAAGCTTCGTATTAGTCCTTTTGTAAACCCACGCTGTGAGGCTCCGACAGCGATTCCTCTGTGGCACGCAAGCACAACACTTTGGATTACGCTCTTATTATCCAGCGGTGCCAGTTCCACTCATTACATTTATTCAGCATTCTGTCAATCATGTATTGCCAATGCAGAATTGACACAAGATTGTGAACTGGTCTGCCACGATTCCTGTTTGGTTTTTTAGGACAATTAATACAATGTTTAGTTTCCAGATTTGTCTCTGGTCTTACAGTATCAATAAAATAAAGGTGTGAAATATACAACGCTCATTACATCCGAGTGAGATGGAAAACAGTTTCCCAAGAGCCCTAAAGTCAAAAAGATGCATTTTCTTTTTTCATTCAGATGCAATAAAATTAATCAAACTCGTTACTCAACTAAACAATGAGTTCCCAGAAGAATGTCTCCAGGGGAGAACTGCCCATTTGCTCATTCTAGCTAAGGATGAACAGGCCAACTTCATTTCCACTGCTGGTTTAGTGTTAGTCCCCTGCTAATTTAGGGCTCTTACTGCAAGTGCTCCTATCCCTCCTTATTAGTACCTCTTATGGTAAAAGATGCATTAACCTCTGGGCACAGTGTTCAGGGCTCTGAACTGGCTGTTCAAGGTATTCTAAACCATGCATTTTTTGCTTTACAATGTCCTGAATTACGAGTGTTTCACAACCCTTTCTCCTTCAGCATACAGAACCTCAAGGCTCTCTGGGGTCATTGCATGCAGGCCACAGGCGTGGCTTCTGGTGGTTTGCAGCCATTATCCCGCATTTTTTATCCCGCGGACTTTCAGGCCGCATACCATTTACCCGCTAGGTCATTGACCTCGCATACCATCATGCCACATTTTTTCAAAACACATGTGCATTTATCACACATGTATTTACAACGAATTACGTTGTAAAGGCATGTATGGTAAATGCATTTGTGTTTTGAAAACCATGATGATGAGAGAGGTAAAGGGGCTTGGGTTACTTTTTTAGGTGCGGGGGTTGTGCTGGGGTACTTATTGTGTAGTGTAGTGTTGTGTTAGTGTTAGTGTAGAGTTGTGGTGGTTGTTTAGTGTAGGGTCGTGCAGGGGGACGTGTTACAGGGGTTAGGGTAGTGTTTGTGTAGTTTAGGGTCATGCTGGGGGTAGTGTTTTAGGGTTAAGGGTAGTGTTGTAGTGTTTGTGTAGTGTAGGGTCATGCTGGGGGTAGTGTTTTAGGGTTTAGGCTAGTGCTGTAGTGTTTGTGTTGTGTAGTGTAGGGTCATGCTGGGGGTAGTGTTTTAGGGTTTAGGGAAGTGTTTTAGTGTTTGTGTAGTGTAGGGTCATGTTGGCGTTAGTGTTTTAGGGTTTAGGGTAGTGTTGTAGTGTTTGTGTAGTGTAGGGTCATGCTGGGGGTAGTGTTTTAGGGTTTAGGGTAGTGTTGTAGAGTTTGTGTAGTGTAGGGTCATGCTGGGGGTAGTGTTTTAGGGTTTAGGGTAGTGTTGTAGTGTTTGTGTAGTAAAGGGTTATGCTGGGGGTAGTGATTTAGGGTTTAGGGTAGTGTTGTAGTGTCTTTGTAGTGTAGGGTCATGCTGGGGGTAGTGCTTTAGGGTTTAGGGTAGTGTTGTAGTGTTTGTGTTGTGTAGTGTAGGGTCATGCAGGGGTAGTGTTTTAGGGTTTAGAGTAGTGTTGTAGTGTTTGTGTAGTGTAGGGTCATGCTGGGGGTAGTGTTTTACGGTGTAGGGAAGTGTTGTAGTGTTTGTGTAGTATAGGGTCATGTTGGGGTTAGTGTTTTAGGGTTTAGGGTAGTGTTGTAGTGTTTGTGTAGTGTAGGGTTATGCTGGGGGTAGTGTTTTAGGGTTTCGGGTAGAGCTGTAGTGTTTGTGTAGTGTAGGGTCATGCTGGGGGTAGTGTTTTAGGGTTTTTGGGTAGTGTTGTAGTGTAGGGTCATGCTGGGGGAAGTGTTATAGGGTTTAGGGTAGTGTTCTAGTGTAGGGTCATGCAGGGGTAGTGTTTTAGGGTTTAGGGTAGTGTTGTAGTGTTTGTGTAGTGTAGGGTCATGCTGGGGGTAGTGTTTTAGGGTTTAGGGTAGTGTAGTTTTTGTGTAGTGTAGGGTCATGTAGGGGTAGTGTTTTAGAGTTTAGGGTAGTGTTGTAGTGTTTGTGTAGTGTAGGGTCATGCTGGGGTGTAGTGTTTTAGGGTTTAGGGTAGTGTTGTAGTGTTTGTGTAGTGTAGGGACATGCTGGGGTGTAGTGGTTTAGGGTTTAGGGTAGTATTGTAGTGTTTTTCGAGGGTCATGCTGGGGTAGTGTATTAGGTAGTGTTGTAGTGTATGTGTAGGGAAGTAAAGTACTTTATGGTAGTGTTGGGGGGGTCGTGCTGGGTTGTGTAAATGTAGGGAAAGGACTGTGTGTCAAGGGTGGGTGGTACAGGGGTACTACATTACAGTGTAGTGTAGGGTTGGGTAGGGTACTCTTACTTACCTTAACTACTTTGACAACGAGTATACCTTTAATATGCATGCCTTTTCGTTGTAAAGGCATGCGTGTTAAAGGCATATTCGTTTTAAAAGTATTCTTTCTCTTTATTTGCGGCCTAATAGTACTTGCGATATCAAATTTGCGGTATGATGGTATGCGGGATGTTTGTCTGCGGTCTGACATCATATATTCGCTTCTGGCATCAGCTGTTTATATGACACAGTACAGAGACCTGGCCACCCTAATTCTGAGCATTGATTCATGGATACAATTTCTTGATAACTGGCTGCACTGTACTGCGGAATGTTAGGATTTGCTGTGGTAGTTTGTCTTATTACCCACGCACGAGAGAAAATGGTACTCGCTCCCCCACCTTACCCTTATTTTTGCACTATCATAGCACATAAACTTGTATGACAAAGAAATTCACAAAGGTCGGGGTTCAAAGGCTATACCAACATTTCTGTAACGCATATATATTTCAGAGGTATAGGTACCATTATACACCGAAATTTGCGCCGACATTTGAGCTAGCCAACCTTTGCAAATACCATATTGGCCCAGCAAATATGAATAATCTGAAACCTGTTCCCGGGAATTAAGTTACATTTCACGAGGGAGTGATCTGCTCTTGAGGAGGCTAAAGAAGCTGAGGAGGACAAACTAACTTTTCTGTGCTGGCGCTGTTCCTGCGGCTCAGGTGAGTCGCGCGCTGGTGATGGGCTGATAGGGCACGTTTATTGGCTACTCGACGTGGATATAAATGAGCCTGCGCAGCTAGGCGCGGGAGATCCAGCACAGATAGGGGCCCATCGACGACCCTCTTTCCCATCGTCAATATACGGAAGGTCATCTTCATCCTCACTAAGGCGTTTGTCTCAGTCGGGGATATTATTACGGATGGAGAAACAAAGTGTGTGGGTTTTAATGGTAGATAAACCTTCTAGGATTGTTTTCAAGGAAGATTTCGTTCAAAATTGAAAATGTTAAATTACTTTACAGCAATATAAAATCTCTCTCTTTACCTCCAGTTCGCCCAGTCATTCCTCTTGTGGGTGCCAAGGGGACCATTTTCTGAAGTTAAAATATGGGATTTTTACAATGTTTCCACACGTGGCTCTTGAGAGTAATAACCAAGAGGAAAATATATGTAAGTTTAGGTTTGTAGTTAATGCTCAGCCACTTGGTATTAATAAAACCATTAAGATCTGGTAACTTAATCTAGTGACCAAAGTATTGTCTTACAGAAACATTGTGCCATAAATATAATTTAAAATATTTACCCAATGGAGTTTATAAAAGAACCTACACAGAGTAGCACATTGTTGGAAACACTACTTATGATGCAATATTTTACTAATAATGTCAGTGATACAAGCACAGTTGAAGATTGATACTCAATAGTCATTGAAGAGGTTGCTCAGAGTGGATATATTGCGTAAAATATAACAAACGCTAATATTTGGACAAATAATGTGAAATGTAATAAAAAAAACTATCAGCTTCAGGCTAATACAACTGAGAACAAGCACAGCAGGTCTGCCGACAGCAGGAGGAGGGGGCATGGGCGATTTCCTTTAGGGAGCGTGCGACCATATGGCGCAGCGTGCTCCTGCAAGGAAATCGCAAAGATATGCACGCGTTGCATTGCAAGCAATGCAACGCGTGCACTTCTTTGCTGCAAAAGCTCTGCCGATGGCATTAGGTCCCCTCCTTTGCAACGCATGTGCGTTGCGTAGGACGAGATCTAATGAGCTCCAAGTAAGAGGAATGTGCGAAAGACAACAAGAAAAATACAAAGACAGCTACCGGCAGAACCCTCCAAGTCACAGATGCAGTTAATGAGTTAATGACAATTAGTGCTGGGTCGAGCTGGTGAATTTATTAATAATTCTGTGTTACAAGAGTAATGCAGATTTATTAGATTCCTTCAATTGGGCCAGCCAAATTAAAAATTTCCACCCAACTCTATTTGGAATAGAAACCTAGTGGATCTATGTGGTTTTCCAAAATGCAGCATTTATGTACTTGTTAATCATATGCTGAAAACCTCAATTAAAAAAAAAAATTAGAAAAATATAGAGGGAGAACTGTTCAGAGATATCAAAAAATATGGCACACTATAGAATTTTGGCTCATGCTGTACGTCGAAGGGGGCATGCCTTAAGTGAAACATGTAAACATTACTCACTTCGCTTCTTTAGGTTTACTGCTCTCCTAGGATTTTGACGACGTAACCTTACTGGACCACCTAGACCATGTAAAAAGCAAACACCCAAGGATTAATTAACATATACTTATTTTCCAAACAATATATACAACTGCAAACATTACATTAAATTTTGGTAGGACCACAGAAGTTACAAAAAGACAGGAGAGTTAAACATACCTACATAGCAAAAACGCTTCATGGGCTCTTAAGAAATCAATGAAGATCTTCAATATTTACTATAAGTTGCTGATCCTTGATACATTAACCACTTCTATGCTGAGGACATAATGGTTATGTCCTCAGCTGCAGTGCTGCTGTGCCAAAGACCTCCTCGGCACAGCAGTCAGAAATCCCTCTGCTGTAGACAGCAGCGGGTTTCATTTTTTCCTTTTTCAGTCTCAGACTTTGGGGCAGAGCTTTTTTTCAGTCTAGTGATAATTGGCTTGCATGGCGCGCTAATGTAATCAGCTGATTGTCTCATTTCACTGTCACTGTCTACAGCCTTCCTTCACCTAGGGCTATCTCAGCCCCCAAGCACGTAGGCAGACGGAAGAGTTGCCATTGGAAAGGGGAGAATCTCCCATATCTAATGGTACCCTTCCCTAGTTAATCCCTGCTTGGGGATCGCAACAGAGAGGGGGTAAAAAGCACACTAGACACCAGGAATTTCTTGGAGTGAAAAGTTAGTGATGAGGGCTGCCCTAAATGGGCATTATAATGCCTCCGCCCGTCAATAATTGCCACTGTATTTCTGCCCCCCCTGTGGTGTAGATGGGGGAAAAATCCCTTGATCTGCCCCCCAGGGAGTAGAAAGCACACTGCACTAGGCCCCAAGGATGGTTGTTTTTTTTATAAAAGAGGGATGAGGGCACCCACAATGGGCATGCCAATACCCTCACCACCCCCAAACAAAAAAGGACAGTCTTTATGCCCATCCTGGAGGGCAGATGGGGGTTATTTCCCATGATCTGACCCGGAGGGGGGGCAGAAAGGCCACTAGAAAGCAGGATTTTGTTTTAATAAAAGGGTGGGAGGCTGCCCAGAATGGGAGATGCCAATACCCAGAACAGCCCCAAAACAATTCTACAGATTCTGGACCCAGAGAGACGGGCATTCCATCATTGATTACATCAGTACACAGTCCAATGATTATCTATTTACCTCAGCTGATAATACCCAAAGTATAAATTCCAAAGTCAGGAACAAAGCCTCGGTTCTCGATGTCTTTCTCAATGATATTCCCAACTGGTTTAAATACATCTGGACACAATCAAACAGAATCATTGCTGGGAGCTCCAAGACGTCCGCCGTGGAAGAGAGCCGAGGTAATTTCAGTCTTTATGAAGGGTGATCACGCACTGCCTTCAAACTACAGGCCCATCTGCTTGATCGATTGTATACAGAAGATCTGCTCCCATGCGCTACTCACTAAGGTCACTGAATGGATGGTGGAGAATAACATACTATCCCTCTTCCAAGCCAGGTTCAGGAGGAAAGTCAGCACCATTGATCAGGTCTTCCAATTCGCTTCTTTGGCCTGGAAAACAGTGACACTAGAACAGGGCAGTCTTGATACTGCTTTTATTTATCTAAAGTCAGCCTTCTACCTCATTCCTAGGCCTAAAATATAACACATCTTGTATGAATTGGGGCTCCCATCAGAGATCCTTAGGCTGCTAGTCGACTTGCATGAGGACACCTATGCAAGGGTCTGCTGGAGGAACCACAGGCAACAGACAGACTCAATAGGAGTCGATAGAGGGGTACAACTGGATGTGTTTTGGCCCCCACCTTGTTTTCGCTCGTCATCAATGGTGTGGTGAAACATCTAGCAGACGTCCCTGCGGATGCCTCTTTAGTGGGTAGTGTAAAAGTAACTACTTTATTATTCGCGGACGATGCGCTATTGATCTCCAAGACCCCCAGTGGTCTTCAACTGCTACTTGATCGCTTCAAGGTCATCTGTGGAATGGGAGATCTGGAGGTTAATCCCTCATCTCATGTTGATGAAACCTCACAAATCAAGGTAAATTGCAGTTGAGGGGGTCTCCCCTGGAGAAAGTGGCAACATTTGATTATTTGGGTGTGACCCTCTTTGAGAAAATGGCCTGGAAGCACCATATCATGAAGGGAATCCTACAGCAGAGGAAAACCTCTGGAGCTCTGATTAAGGAGCATTGGGCCTCCCAAACAAGACTGATCGCAGATACATTCAGAATGTGGTAGGCTTTGCCTTGTATGGGGCTGAAATCTGGGAATTTGACAACTTATGGGCCTTCTTCTTACCTAAAACACATTTTTAAGATCGCTTTTTTCCCCTCCCCTAGGGCACCCCGCTTTATAAATTAAGGTTAGATATGAGCAGAACAATTATAGTGGACAAAGCAAGCCCCTTTCTTTTCTGGTTGCGTTTAAAACAAAACCCTGACCTTATTCACTATGCAACTGCTTTTGAAGCAGTCCTTAAACTTGATTGTTTACAAATTGGGTGGTAACCAAAATCCAGACACTGCTTTCTGCCATAGGCCTGGGGAACCTGTGGGACTTGTCTGACTCTAGCTTGCTGTTCAGTAGAGAGTTTGTTAAGACCCACAATTGGAACTGGGTGGCATATGAGCAGTATATGGAAGTGACTACAATCCCACTTGACAGGAAGATATATACTCAATTTAGATTTGGCTCACTCCCTCTGAATTCACAGCGGCATTGCAGAGGGGATCTCCCACTGCATCATAATGCTGCCACTATTAACCCTTGACTGTGGAGAGGATCAAGCACATTCTTTTTTGCCTGTCCGAAGTACAAATCCCCAAAACTCAAATGGGTAGCCCCTGTGTGTTGGATGATGGGAGCCCGATGCTATTAAAAATCACTACATATTTTAAAATGTGACACAAGGCCACCAGTTGTTTGTGCAGTGGCAACATTTTGGGAGGAAATGTGGTTTATTAGAATGTTTGCAATAAAGAAAAGTGAAGGCATACCCTTGGAATTCTTAGTGCTCTTTTTAGCAAGTCTTTTTTAGTAGCTTTTTAGGTCTCTTGATTCAGTACTGTGCTGAACGGTGTCCATACGTTTGTGAATAAGCAAAGGGTTATCAGTGCAGTACTTTAGGGATCCTATGCCTGTTGTAGTATGGTTTTATTTCGTTCATCGGTTTTTAATTGGTGTTTGTAGCTGATGGTTTTAGCTATTACATTTTAACGGAGCTATTTGATTGGAAACGGGACGATGTGCCCACAATGAACTATTGCCATGTACGTAATATTGTATTTTTGCAATGTACACACCTGCACATTTAATTAACCCAATAGGGGTTCTAAATTATTAGCACTTTGTCACTCAAAATGTAATTTTAGATATTTATACCAAACTGGTACTTCTTGATCTGTCAGTTAAATGTCTCCATACAATGAATTATTATAATGCAAGCAATATCAAATTTTTGTACTGTACACACTTACACTTTTATGGTCGTAAGGACCGAATAAAGTTTTATGACTGACTGACATCCACAGTGTTTCTGCTCTGCTGGGGGGCAGAAAGCCCACTAAGCACCAGAGATATGTTTATGGGCATGTCAGGGAGTGGCCAGTTGGGCAAGGGTTGCTCCTTTTTCCTTTGTAAACACATTTTGGCTGCTTCTGCCTGTCTTGGTGGTAGATTAGTGATATGGTTAGGCACATATGCTCCCAAACGGGCAGAAAACCACTAGACACTAGCGAAAGCATCTGTGTGTGTGAGAACTGGAGCTCGGCTGATGGTCCTTGTGGCTGGCTGTGTGTGAACCTGCATTTTTAGGTGGTGTGTGTGGACTTGTGCTCAGTTAGCAGTGTGTGTGAACTAGCGCTTGGTTGGCAGTGTGCATGGACTGTTGCTTGGCTAGTGGTGTGCATGAATGACACATGTGTGGCAGTGTGCGTGGAAATGTCCCTTTGCTGAAGGTGTGCTTGATTGGTTCTGTGCTTGGATAGTGCTTGACTAGCATTGTGCGTGGATGGCTTTTAGCTGGTGGTATGCATGGATAGTACTTGGCAGGAAGTGTGGCTTGCGTGTATGCTCCAGTGTTTTATTACCCCAAATCCCCTGCAAACCTCAAATGCAGCGAACAATTCACATTTTCCTTACTTTTCGGTGTGGAAATGTGTCCGGTCACTGCACTTTCACAAATTTCTCACCACCCAGCGTTTCCCTCAGTCTTCTAAAAAAAATGATACCTTACTTGTGTGGGTACTTTTGCATGAACTTCCAAAACCGATTTCTATAGAGTAGAATAAGTCAACTTCCAAATGTAGACAGAAGATGTGACTCTATTTTCTGACTAAGCAATATTCCAAACAATACAACCAACATTACCATGTCCTTGGTTAACAACCTCTGTAGTATGAACATAATCAAGCCTTAGATCATCGTAATGGAAGAAGCTGAAACTGTAACGCTCCCCATAAAATAGCCCCCAGATTTTTGGACCCCTTCTACAAAACCCGAAAGCCTTTGAAACTTGCCAGCTTTTCTTCCTATTAACTTTGACGCTGTTTGACGAATCAACACAAAAGTTCCGGAAAAAAAGGTTCATCCAACTTATCACCTTCTTGGAAAGTTTCACTGCTTAAGATCTCACATTTACATGAGTTATACAATGTGGTTCACTGAAAGAATATTGAAACCACAAATATTGTGCAACATAGTGAGTCAAAAATAGCGAACACAAAAATATTGTTTTCCTCTACATATTATGTAAATAACAAAAAGATGAAAATAAATATTGTTATACACTAATATTGATTACAAAAATATCATTAAATGTATATATATATATTTAAAAATAGTTACCATTAAATCTATTAACATGTAAAAAGTAATATTGTAGTGTAGTTCCTATATTGCCAATAGGCTCTGCGCATTGGAATAATATAAACAGTAGTGTAGACGTAGGACTGAGGTCGACTAGGTCTCTACTGACTATATTAGACTTAATTAGTTTTGTCAGCTAGCTCAGAGGTCACTAGAAACTTTCTCGAGTAAACAAGGAGGAGTTTAACTTCCCTGGATAGACAAGAAGGGATTAGCTTCTGACAACCATAAACATGACAACTTTGCTCCCTCAGAATAAAGAGTATATCTCTAGAGTCGTGTGAAAACAATAGACAACTATTTTACTCAGTCAATCGTGCGTACTTAGTTTCACCAAAGTGCAGAGAAATAGAGAGACGGGTGTTTTCAATAAAAGGTGTCATTTATTGAGTAGTCTTCTTTCTCATGCAAGAGAAATGAATTGCCACAATTGCAATACCTATTATAAAGTAAAGTGCGTACAGTAAAAGGAGTATTATAAAATAATGCTGTAAAAGCATTGATATGGTTTCTTATCCATATGATGCTTTAAAATGTATAAAATATATACATACATAAAAACATTGACTAACGTACTCAACTGGTGCTTCTAATCCACGCCTACCCCGGTGTACCTGACCTAAGCCTAATACGTGGGAAGGAGTAAGTAAGTAGCAGTTTAAGTTAAGTTGATTTTTGCCAAGTATCTGAATCAAGAATTGTCTTAAGGGTTTAGTCAGCTCCGTACCATGGTAATGGAATGAAGGAGGTCTGGTATCTCTCTCTCAGGACTCGATATCCCAGCAACCCGCAAGTGCGGCTGGAAACACCGGAGCTGGATTTTCTCAACTGGAGAAAAAGACAGCGTCTTTCTCAGTCAGTCAAAAGGGAGGGGCGGCGTCCGTGGGCTCTCGCATCAGCTGGGCTCTCGGGCAAGTGGATAGTCGCTCTGCTCAAACCACCGTGTGTTTGCTTAAGGCAACTGTTGGTATATTTATACCTGAAAGGTGCCGGGTTTGACGTAAGGTTGGACATAAGACGTCAATAAAAGATGTCACTAAGAACTGGCCATTCTTTCAGTGCTCGCAGGAGTTCTAGGACAAATCAAAACAAAAGCGTGGGGAATTCCCAGGTTGCTGGAGGTTTGGTTTGTTTAAAGAACGCGTTGTACTTTCTAGGAGTCTAGGGGAGTAGCCTTGCCATATTTGGACTGCATGGGCTATTACTAAATATGGATATGATTCTTATGCCTATATAAGGATATTATTTATTATAGCCATATAAGGGCATACATCGGGAATATCGAATTAGGGTCCTAGATAGAAACACAACAATATAAGTTAAATATATTTAAATAATATAAAACTATATAGAAATGTTTTACTTGAAGAAACAAATATATATATGTATATGTGTATGTTTATTTACATAAATATCATTTAAAACAATTATTTAAATAATTTAATGTAACTTATAATTTACTAATTTTTAAATCTGTATTAATACAACACATATATATACATTACTAATTAACATATTATTAATTTATATACATAATATAACGTAATATAATTTAAAATACAAAGAAACATCAAAATATTATACATTTAAACAATATAAACAAATCTATAAAATTGCAGTAGTAAGACAAACACCATTCCCACTCCAGTCTATGCAACAGTAGGGAAATCGTTGAACTCTGGAGTAGTAAAATGTACTATTTACACTACTGTCAGTGCAACAGTATGGACAGTGTTGGATTGCAGAGGGGTAACATTTTGTATTCCCACTCCAGTCACTGCAACAATAGGGAAAGTGTTTCATTACATAGGGGTGAAATTTACTAATTCCACTCCAATCTGTGCAACAGTAGGGAAAGATTTGGACTCAGGAAGGGTAAAATGTACTTTTACCATCCAGTCTGTGGAAAAGTACGGAAAGTGTTGGACTCAGGAAGGGTAAACTGTACTATTCCCATTCCAGTCTGTGCAACAGTAGGGAAAATGTTGGACCTAGGAGGGGTAAAACTTAATATCCCCACTCCAGTCTGTGCAACAGCAGGGAAAGTGTTGGACTGTGGAGGGGTAACATTTATTATTCCCACTCCTGTCACTGCAACAATCGGGAAAGTGTTGGATTACAGAGGGGTAAAATCTACTGTTTCCACACCAGTCTGTGTAACAGTAGAGATAGCATTGGACTCAGGAGGGGTAACAATTAATTCCAACTCAAGTCAGTGTAACAGTAGAAAAAGAGTTAGATTGTGGAGGGATAAAATGTTCTAGCCCCACTCCAGTATGTGTAGCAGGAGAGATAGAGTATTTCACTTCACACAAATAAAACATTCTAACAACTATATTAAATAACAAAACTATAAATAGTTCAATATGAAATACATTAAAAAAATATATACATAACTAAATTTTAAACAAATTGCACATTTATTAGCATGTTAAAATAAATATTATCAATGAAAACAAATGATAATAATAATCTGATTAAAATACCATACGCAATTCTCACATTCATAACATCCAACAAATTTAGGGTCTTATTTTGATTTTGGTGGTGCCGGCCATCCTGCTTCTGCACTGCCAAACCCATGCAGAAACCACCCGCCAGATCATGAATTTTCTCCTGATCTGGCGTGCAGTTCTTTGATGTTCCAGGGTGATGACTATAACATTTAAATGCATACCACAATTGGAACATCAAAGGCACAGACTTCTACAGTTTGGGGTGGCATAGTGAGCAAACAAATGAGGGATTTAACCCATATCTCTTGACTTGGGGTGAATGTATGATTTATTCAGCAATCCGTCCATCATTTGTTTGCATTGCACTTTTCTGGAGATGGGTATGCCCAGACGTGAGTCCCTTGCTCACTGTACAACTGGATTCAATCTGGCCTGGCTGATGATGGGTAACAACCCAAAATCGGTCCCAGAATGTTTATTTCGGGTCCAGGGAGGACAGGGCTTAGCAGTTTGAGGTGGACTGTTCCCATGAGGAACAGGGTCAACACTGATTTGCATATGGCTTGGGCTAAACTGGGGTGGCATGATGAGCAAAAGAACAATGGATTTAACCCAAATCTCTTGACTGAGGATGAAGGTATGATTTATTCAGCATTCCGTCCATCATTTATTTGTGTTACTCTGTGAAATATAAATAGGCAACGCAATGGGAACCTCAAAGGCAGTACCTTCACAGTATGGACTACTGCAGTCCCTGATGTGTTGGTACTGGGTTGCATGCATGTGTCCCCCTGTTTGCATCTACATGGCAAGAGGCATACATTGTTAATTATGAATTAATTAATTAATTATAATTGACTAAAGATACATTAATTATATTAAATGGATTTCCTACCCTTAATCCCTACAAACCCAAAAAACGACACCGAATATATAGCTTACAAAATATCTTAATCACATATTGTATATCATTATAATATTAATTACCAAATAATGAATTAAATATATTGAATTAAGTTCTTACCCTCTTTCTCTACAATTTAAATTCATTGCATAAATTACATAATTATCAATTAAATAAGTTATAATGAATACAAATACTTATTAACTCATTATAATTAAATTACTTCCAACCCTTTACCACTACTAATCCCACAACCTGCAGATAAAACCTAAATTAATTAGTAATTTTCTTCTCAGCCTGTACCTCTATAATCCCCACATCTCACTACAGCCCAAAAAATTACAATAAACTATTACATTAAATTTTAAAACAACAATTTACAAACTATACTAAAAATATTTATAAAATGTATAACATATACAATTAGAATATATACTAAAATACATCAAAATAATTTAAAAAATCCATTATTTTCCACAATATATTTGTAAAGAATCTAACAACATAGATCTTTCACGAAATTTAGTACCTCAAAAATCCATATTTGTGCATCACAATATTTCCAACACAATATTTTTTATATATTTTCTCTGACCACAATGACATGTTCTATGACATCTATTGATAACGTCACAGATGATAATGTAAATAACATTATTGATACAGCACTTTCCATGGCGGGTGGCATGAGTTAGTTATTTCAGTTAACTATAACTGATACATTTCAGAGTTTTTGAGTTCAAAATGTAACATTTCCACCTAACCTAACATCACTTTAACCTCTTTGTGAATTTCAGGAGTTTTCTTAATGTAAAGTAAGAAAACTTAACTATCCCGTCACTTTAATCTTTGGTATTTTCAGTGAAATATTCTTTAGAGGCTGCTCTGCAACTTTTCAAAATGTTTATACCTCAAAAACTACTGATTAGTTTTACACCAAAGCAGCACATGTACACTTTCTAAGCACAGTCCTATCATGATGAATTTGGTATAGATCAAGACAGTCAATTTTGCTGTAGACGTGAGGAAAAATTCCTTATGTAGTTTAAATGGAAAATACATAATTTTTCATACTTTTTTCTACTTCACAAACATGCCTTAAACTGGGAGCTCTCTGAAAGTTCATGCACATCTATCCATCGGCTCAAGTGTTCTAGGCAAATAAAACAATATTTTTCAATTAAAATCACATCTGAACTATAATCACAGAGTGACAGTGACAATGAAAACACCCAATAATGCGTATTATTTATAATGACTGGACTAATACACACACACAGGAATATTTATTACGGTGCAGCAAAAAAAGGCAGGTGAACCACATTGTTTTAATCATACCCCTACACCGTTAACCAGTGTGGGAGTTATGATTCCACCCAATAGGAAAGCCCTTCGTTGGGCCCTCAGCACAAAATAGTTGCTGCTGACCAGAGACACATTTCTGCCCTCCTGCTGCTGAGTCAAGCTCGAGCAGGGGAAGGCAGAACAATAGGCATCCTGTCGCAGGGAGATGTGACCACCTTCCAGAGAGGATTTAGTCTATTAGGGCTGGGTGGGCATGCTTGCCAGCTCCTCAAAGCCTGCAGGAGGGGCACTGTTCAATTCAAACCAGTTCTGGGAGCTGTTGTTTCCTGCTAGGGCATGAAACTGGACAAAGGACATGGAAGTAATATCCCCATCCCCTGAATATTTATGATCTTCTCCCTTGGGAACTTAAGGGCTTACCTGGTTTTTGGACCTTAGATTTGTTGTGGGCAAGATTCAAAACTAAAACCACTGCACTTCAACCATCTGGGCACGCTGGACTTTGCTGGACATTGTTTGGGCTTGATTTCATCTACCTCTCACTCTGCTGCATCGGCTGTGCCTGTGTACTGTACTGGATCTGTGCAGGACCTGTGCAGCATTAAAGATACCTGAAGATAATCTCCCTTGGAGTGAAGGAGTACTCCCCTGCATTCACAGGCACCACAACACTGCTGACCAGTCTGCAGATCCCGAGCTCCTACAGACATAGTTGCCCTCTCACCGAGTTTGAGGTCAGAATCCCTTGTGGGGTCCGGTAATCAGGCAAGCCTCAGGCTGAGGAGAAAACAGTCCCACTCAGGTCATGACTGACAGTCAGAGATCCGAGGTGTTATTTTTCAAACACCACTCTCAGTCAAACACATAGCACCTGGTAGGGCTTTTTAGAGTGTATTTACATAGCAGCCAGTTCCATATACGTAGTTTATAACTGTCCTGATCACAATGCCGGACAACAATTGCTCTGACAAGAGGAGAGAGAGTTGCTGTTAGGGTATGTGGCGGCTGTGTTGTGCAGCTAACATTAGTGTAAGTAAGATAAAATATAAAAGTAGTGTTCTGTCTCAAAAGTTCAAGAAGGGCTGAGACATGCAACCACTTGCAGTGAAATTGCAGCAAGACACGCAATATTGCATTAGATTATTGCCGGACATAATGATGGTTCTCATTCAGAAACTATTTGTCGGAGAGTATGAAAGCTGAAACAGGCCCCACTTGAACGAATGTGGATTTTTCTCAATGGTTATCTTTGTCTGCATGTGAGGTGATGTTTGATACAAAAAAACCTAGGTAAAAAAAGAGTAGTACTGCTCATGCACTTTTAACTTCTGACAAGCATCTGCAAGTTTGTTCACCTTACCTCACTCAACATTAGATTACAAAGCTCAGCACACAGTATGTGTGCCTCACACTCATCGCAGGGTCTAATTAAGCCTTGCGTCGCTAATTCTGGAAATGTACATGTTCGGACAATGCAAGCATGATCCATGTTTTTAAGATGCTGTGGAAACAATTGAACTCCCTGCCTTCAGATCTTTGCATTTGCACCACACAGATGCTATTCTGTGCCGGTCAAAGCCAAGATTCGGGAGGCCCGGCCTGGTTACTATAATATTGTGTCACTTACTTTCAGCACATGCTGCTACATCCGGTCTGAAGGTGCGAGCAGCTCTGCAATGCAGGGCTGTGATTCCACTCATAATTGCACCACCGCTTGGCTGCAGCGGCGGCGTAGGTCCACTCCGACTGAATATTTTATGTGCCAGGTCGGCAGCCACGTGTTTTGAGCTCAGCTACAGCTGCAGGCTCCCAGCTGTGCTAGCTGAAAACGTGGCCCCGGCCGGGCCCTAGTAGGACATTGATTGGGCAAAGTAAACCCAATCATACTCTGTGTCCACAAGTCTAAGAAGTCACTAACTGAAACATTGTAGCCAGCCCTGACCAGAGCAAACTGTCTGAACCAGGCCCCAAGACTGTTATAATGTGTGTTCCCTGAGTGATAATGCCAAGCTGTCACTGTCAGTGCCAGGTACTTAAGCAGCGTTTTGGTTTGAAAGCTAAGGAGGCGCTATATGCGTGACAATGTATTTCAGTGTGGTGATGCGGACCACCACAATGAAATGCGTTAGTCAGAAGCATGATGCGTGATACTTGGCAGGGCTGTTCCTCTGGTGTTTCATTCTCAATGTAAGTGTATAACAATTGTATATGTGCATCTGCAGCCAGGAACTTAACCCAAGAGTAGAATACCTTTGTCTGAATGCTTTCTGTGCCTCAACCAGGTTACATCCCCACCTATTGCTTGGAGGCCGTAATGTAATAATTTCATAGTAAGTGCATGTCTACAATTTTCTGTAATGTTTAGTCTAACTTCTTGAACTTCATTATTGTCCCCATTATCTCCATGTTTGGACTTTGTGTGAAGAAGAACAATTTTTTGTAAAATAAATGTATTGACATAAGATTTGTACAATGTGAGAACATTTATCCCACAAGCTTGAATGAACTACAGCCAATTCATAGGGTGTACCTACTCAGCCGAGGAGATTTTTCTTCCCACCATGGACACGTCCGGTTTGAAGGTGAGTTGAGCTCTTTAGGAAAGACACAACTGAATTACATATGAACCCAACCAACGTAAATGGTGACATGTCGTGTAGTTCCTACTAATACATATGATCAGCGCGTTTGTTGGACAACATAAACTTTGGGCAGGGTGCCTAGACTGATTCCAGGCACCCCCGCAGGACATGCTGGCCTAGAGACCATTGCCTGTATCTATGGAAGTTAATATTGCCTCTAAAGAGACAGAGATATAACATTCCCCGATGATGGAAATTTGCTCAACAGTTCAGTTCTCAAGCAATGCAAATCATAATGTATTAATTAAACCTGTAAAATACCCTCCCTGGTACATTTGATAACATTTTAAACAGTGAATTCTTCCCACTGCATATAATACCTTGAGAAACACTTGCACATGCCATAACAAGATTATATCTGGTGAAAGCCGTCCTGTGTTCCCTGTGCAGCCCCATTGTTGGCTGACTGGTACTGGTGGTAACTGACTCTGACTGTCCCTACCTTTGTCTAACCAAGACCTGGGACGGTTCCATGAGGAAAACACAGTGAAAACACACATACATACAGAAGGGTACACTATATACTAGGGTAAACATATAACTGGCATAACCTACCCTATAAGTCCCTATCAGTCCCGAGTAGATAATAGGGTTGGGGGATTCAAACAGCCTGGAAGTCCCTAGTATATAAAAGGACATGGCAGTTTAGAGGCCACCAGCCCATTCTGGCATGTGTGCACTGCTGAGAGCCTGAGATCATTTTAAAAGTAACCCTGTGTTGCAGCACTGATTTTTGATGAAAATTGTGCCCAAACTCAATTTTGGTGGTATGGGCACTTGAAAAGTGATTCACTACAACATGTTGACCCAGGTGTGAATGGGGTCATATTATTATAAGTAGGGCAAATTTCAGTCTACCCCTTGTAGGAAAGTATACAGAAAATAATTCATAAGTCTTTCTTGCCCTCTTCCCTCATTGGTCAGATTTACCAGGATTAGCCAGGATGCTTTGATGAGGTATTAAATGGCTCACCAGGGAGAGGCGATCTGTTGGAGAGAGCTCTACTACATAGGAATGCCAAAGAATGGGCAGGAGTCATAAAGCATGAAGCTTCAAAGGGGGAATAGTACAGGCAGTGAACATGAGGCCCATCTACACACCAGCCTCTCTGACCCAGCTAGATTGCTGACTTTTAAAAATATATATTTTTATTATAATACTGCATTATTTATCACAAGCTGTAACACATTCTACAATTCTCATATCTTCCTATTGGGCCATTAGCAAGGCTTAAATTGCAGTATGCATAGTGTGCCAGAGTTACTCACATAAGCACCAAAAACAAACATATAACACTGTGCAGCAGTGTCTGGTGATGGAATTTGCTCTAAATATTGTAATTACCAAATCATTTCATTCATTCAGTCGCTGAGCTGGGATTCTTCCCATCATTTAAAGATTATTTTGTCTGAGGAGGGGTGAACCTCACTGTTTAGCAATGTTTGAATTTCTTACGCCTGGGTGACCGGGCTATTCCCAGTTTCCTTATGTTGCAAAGAGGAGTTAGGTGGTGCCCCTTTTGTGTTTTCCGATTTAGGTTCTAGTTGAGAGTCTGGCCTTTGCATCCCTTCCAACATGTGTCCCCAGTAATCTAGGACCTGTTCTGCATTTTTGTCTGTGCGTACTGTTTTCAGACAGCTTTCTTCTGCTACACCCCACTCCCACATGTCTGACAACCATGTATCTAGCTTTGGAGGGAGGGTCTGAGCCTAGTGTATCGCAATGATTCATTTTGCCAGTATTAAGCGTGGAGCGGAATTTATGTCTTGTGCGTGTTTCCTTTTTTGGTATTGGAACTCCCACCAGTAGGCAGTATTGACAGTTGCTTCTAGCCTAACTTCTGTTACAGTGCAGATTATCTGGATAATCTGGGGCCAGTACCTTTATAGTTGGATATATGTCCAACTCATGTGCAGAACGTTTGCAGGGTCTGTGCTGCATAGGGGGCAGTGAGAAACTAGTCTCTGAGATGTCAAATAAGTGCGATGTAGGTAGTGGAACTAAATACGTTTGTACCTGGCATAGCTGGCTACCTTCCATACCATAAGACTGTTAGGTCTTCATACCACCTGTCTTTTATCAGAGACGTTTCAGTTTTGCAGTCTTCTTTAAGCGTCTTGTAATTGTGGGTTATTAGGCCTCTAGTAGACGGTGGGTTGAGCTTCAGCGCCATTGTGTGCGACTCTGCCGGCTCATCTGTAAAGAAGGGTCAATTTCACAGACAGTATGTGATATTTTGGTATATTGTACAAAGTGCCCTTTGGGTATTTGGTACCTTTCCATTACTTCTTCATATGACAGAAAGGTCCCATTAGCGAATAGATCTCCAGCCGTCGAGCATCCCCCTTCATGCCATTTGGTGATATCCATAACTGATTGTATTTGGCAGAACCCCCGAAACAATTGTAAGCTTTAGGGTGTCTAATTTAACCTTACTTCAGCCTCTGGCCTACACCAGCGAGACCAACAGTTTATTCAGGGTAGTGAACATAGAATTTGGGATGTGGCAGAATGTATTCTGTTGTGTATACAGGCACTTAGGCAAAATTATCATTCTAGCAAGTGCATCTTGTCCCGTAAAAGAGAGGGGAAGCTTATTCCAGAATCTGATTGACTCTGTGAGGTTCCAATTTACTTCTCCTATGTTTCGGGTGTATTGATCTTCGGGTCGGTGTGTCAGGATGGAAGTAGCCCTGTTGGCAACGTGATCGCTACACGGTGTGTCACTTGCATGCCAATACACCTAAAGTGGTCGATCTTCCAACTGAACTCTACAGTCGGAAGGTCCTGTACACCGATCTGTGTCAGGGCGGCCAAAGGGAAGATGACAGTTTTATTGTGATTTTTGCAGAGGCCTGATGACTGTCCAAATGAGAGCAGTACCCCTAGTAAAGCCGGTATCGCCTCTGCCGGCTGCCGGAAAAAGAGCAACGCATCATCTGTATAAAGGGATTCTACGTGAGTGCAACCATCAATTGTAATTGCTCATCTTTCCATATCTCTCCGGAACCTCATTGCCAATGGCCTCATTGCCAGGGTGAAAAGTAACGGGAGAGAGTGCACCCCTACTGGGTGCCTCCCTCAATAGTCATTCACTCAATATTTGGTCCCCAGTGCACACGTGTGCTCTTGGTCTCTGGTAAAGCAGCCGTACTCAAGTGATGAACCCATAGGTATTTCCATCGTAGGGTGTTGAATGCTTTCTCACTGTCAAGGGCGACCACTGCCACCGTATCAGCTCCGTCAGTCAGCGAGTGTAGCACATGTGAGAGGCGGCAGATATTCATGTGAGTTTCCCTTCCTGGTATAAACCTGCAGTGGTTGCTGTGTACCAATCAATCAATCAATCAAAGCAGTTGTATAGCGCGCTACTCACCCGGAGGGTCCCAAGGCGCTTGGGGGAGGGGGGCCGCTACTGCTCGAACAGCCAGGTCTTGAGTTGCTTCCTGAAGGAGAGGTGGTCCTGCTTCAGGCGGAGGTGGATGGGGAGGGAGTTCCAAGACCTTGGCAGCCAGGTAGGAGAAGGATCTTCCTCCCGTTGTGGCTCTTCGGATGCGGGGAACGGCGGCGAGGGCGTGGCTGGTCGATCGTAGCTGGTGGGTGGGAGTGTAGAAGGTCAGGCGGTCGTTGAGGTATCTGGGGCCTTGGTTGTGGAGAGCTTTGTGTGCGTGGGTGAGGAGTCGGAACGTGATTCTCTTGCTGACGGGGAGCCAGTGCAGGTCTCTCAGTTGTCCGGTGATGTGGCTGTGACGGGGGATGTCCAGGATGAGTCCTGCTGAGGCGTTCTAAATGCGCTGGAGTCTTTTCTGAAGTTTGGCTGTGGTTCCGGCGTAGAGGGAGTTACCGTAGTCCAGTCGGCTGGTGACGAGGGCCTGGGTGACCGTCTTCCTGGTTTCCTGTACCAGATGAGATACCACAGTGCTGAGGCAAGTGGCGATAATCTTGGCCAGTATTTTAGCATCAACTACTGGCATTGACAGGGACCTGTACAATTCTGGATCTCTCACGTCTCTACCTGGTTTTGAGAGCATGACTATGTGGGTACCTCGCATACACTGTGAGAGGATTCCAGTTACCTTAGCTTCTTGCAGGCTCTCTAATAATCTTGGGAGTATTAAGTCACTATATGGGTTTTACTAATGTTATCTGGATTGGAGCCAGTTCAATGTTCGTCCGATTGTGGCATATCTTTCACCACATTGCCCATGCTTGCCTTGGAACTTGGTTCTGTGACCACCTTCACTGAGCCTCTTGCCGCCTCTTGGTCATCCTGTTGTATGAGGGGATTCACACGGGGTATCATCTGGACACAGCCGCTGGTGTCTGTGGATTTTAAGTCCAGAGAGCCATCTTGCCAGACCACCACTCGCCGAGGAGAGTACAGCGATTTCCTAGACCTTCGCCTCCTACCAATGGTTCTTTTAGTTGTTCCAGAGCCTGGTATATTCGGTCTCTCCTTCACTCTGTAGATTGACCCAGCTACTCCCCGAACTTCCAGTCAATGCTACACGGCCTTGTGTGTGGTAACAAAATGTGTTTTTTCATTATGCATCACCTTTACATTGGCAGGGTACAGTAGCACATATTCTAGGCCCATTGTCCTGAGTTTCTGCTTTACCCCACCAAAGGAAGCCCTTTGTTGTTAGATGGGTATAATCCAGGAAGATGCTGATGACATGGTTCTCGTTGTGGGGTCACCTTCCTTGCGGGCTGCTCTTAGTATGCAGTCTCTGTCTCTATAGTTCAGTACTTTGGCCATAAGTGTCCTGGGAGGAACGCCCATGGGTGTCTTTGGCATGATTGCTCAGGTAGCACTTTCAACCACAAAGAACGTTGACAATTGTGCAGTGGGAAGGGGATCCCTGACCCTTTGTTCCCGGAATTGTTCCGTAGTTTCGCCCTCAATGCCCTCCAGGAATCCCACAAATCTGCAGTTGCCTCTTAACAACCGCCCTTCAGCGTCTTCAGCCCTGCGCTCAAACGTGGCTGTTTTGGAAGCTAAGTCAGAGAGGGTTGTTTTTAGTGTGAAGACTTTTTTTTCCAAATTGGTTACATTCTGTCCTGTTGCTAGGGATCTCTCTCAACCGTACGGAGTTTGACCCTTACTAATCAGATGTCCAGCTACATTGTATCAATTTTGGCCTGGACCGCTGTGCTCGAGGCTTCTATGGCTGCAAGTATTTGAACCCCGAGGACCCAGTTTGTGGATTTTCAAATGTTGCCATCTAGGCCTCACGCGGTTGATGTGGATTCGATGGGCCCCCCTGTGCAGTGAACAGATCCATGTTAGTCTGTTGCCCCCTCTTTGCGGCCTGTCTTTGCCCATATTTTACTGTCTGCTGTATCAAGGTACCCCAATCAGGGGAGCACTGTGTAGTACCAGAATTGATACCCCACTCCAGTCCAGAGTACCGGGCCCTGACCTTAGAACGTGCGGTGGATTGATGGGGCCGCTTATCCCTAGATGTAGAAGAGAAGCAGGACAGGTCATGTGCCTTCTAGATAGAATATATTGTGGGCTCGGGCATGTTGATTAAGTAATGCCATCTCAGGACTCTTCCATGCATCATGATTGATGTTGGTCTGCCCAGTTGGGTCCAAAAATTTCCAGCAGAGTATTTTGTACTGTGAGATCCCACTGAATTACGATTGAGCTACTGATGGGTGATAGATCACTCACTGCATATGCTACCCACAGCAATGTCAGTAATCACTGCGAATAATCCAAAGTCCCGGCACTCAAATGTGACAATTTAATTGCTTATATGTTTATCATAAAGGACTTATTTTGCGCACAGATCCTGAACATTCAGCCACAAATAACAATTTTGGTTCATATAAATGAATAGATTTAATTCACACACATTAGGAACACCATCAAAAATTAGTATACAAAACAACCAAAGAATGAAACAAATTACATTGGTGAAAAGCTGGCCAAGAGAGGGTGATGAACAAAATATTCAAGACAACTACAATTTATATGTCCTCCTCTTCTTGATCCTCAAGAAACAACAGCCGACACGTGTTTCGTCACGTCATGTGACTTCCTCAAGGCTTCTAAATATTTGTAGTGCACGTTTATTGACGTCTCTGTCCGTAATCTTCTTGCGGATAACCAAGATTAAAAATTTGTTTAACGAGTGACTTTATCCATATACTTTGTAGCTCCTATTTACTGTGGTTCATATGTCCAGCCCATATTCCATGTCTTAGTAACCTCCGTTACTCGGAACCATAGTGATGCAACAGTTTTGTTGCAAAATGCATCACGGGGCCACCATAAAGTATTGTTAACTCAAGTCTAGGTTCTCAAGTAAGTTTTATTCTTCTCAGATGGTTATCCCTTAGGTCGCTCTAATGTTTATTAACAATTCCACCTTAGTTTTCCTTTCTTACTTTGGTAGAATGAGATTACGGCCTGGAACTCGTTTTTCAAGTCGTAAGCGTGTATATTCCTAAGAAAATATTAGCTTATTTCCGTTTTTGAAGGCGTGGGTGATGGGCTCTGATATGCCGCATGCGTGAACGTCGTCAGTAATCACTGCGACCTCATCCAGTCAGTGCCGGGGCCATAAGGCCCTAATCGGTCGTACACTCCGGCCTCTGATGGGGCCCAGGCACAGTAGTCATCATGTAGTTCAGTATTGAGGGCCTGACCACCAGTGGGGACCCACAGTCTTCTCTGCGCCTTCCCCTGGGATCTCCTATCAGGTTACTCTTCGGGGTGGGTCCTGCTCCTGTTGTTATTGCAACAATGTCTATGTGCCTACATTTCTCAGGCTCACTCACCCTGGAGTACTGTGTCTGGTTCGCCCTGGTAGGCCCTGTCACCCCCCGCAGTCCCGTCACTATGTTTATATGGCCTTTGGTCGGTAGTGATGATGCAATGAGATACTCAACAGCCCCCGAGGCAGGCCTCCGCTCCTCATGCATGGTGAGCTGCAGGCCGGTCAGCGTCTTTTCGGCATGTGCAGGCCGCCTCTGTGGACCAGACTTGTGGTACAGACCCAGCATGAGGCGCAGATGTTACCACGTCCACAGCGCTGTCTCTGCTTGACCCAACAAGTACCTGCAGTCCCCTCAGTCTCACCAGGGAGGGGAATCATACAGTTTAGTGGCTTGTCTCAGTCTTAACTTCTGGGAGGCTCTTGTGTTTGTCAGCGGTCTCCTTTTACAGCTGGCCACATGCAGTATCCCCCTGCTAGGTCTCAAAGTCGGCCTTCTCTTGGGAGGCAGGGCGCACCAGCAGGCCCGGCCTCATAATTCTTGCCCAGAAGCTCATGTCTGGTGTGCTCGAGGGGACCCCGACAGTGCTTCTGGCATATACTTCCGTCACTGCCCCTGTGGGGCTGAGGCGGGCACCAGCGGAGTAAACACCGGCCCTTGGCGGCTCTCGGGGTATGCCTCCGATACTCTTGGAAAGCAGGTGTCCAGCCTCATCGACAGCATTTGTGCGTGGGCGGGCTGTCCGATCAGGCTCAATCCTGCAGTTAGTGCTCTGTGGAGCATGAATGTTCCGGCACCCACTGCTTTTTGTTCGCTAGGCCTCCCGCACACCCTGGGCCACTCTATCTCATGCGGGGTGGAAGGCCACCCCGGACAGCGGCCCATCTCGTCGGAGGTTGCCGCAATCCCCATATCAGATCAACATTTCAAGTATGCAGTTGAGCCCCCTCTCCTTCCCCAGGCAAAGCTCTGGTGTAGTCTGCTGCTCCAGTATTAGGCCGCACCCACAGGTGCAGTCTCTCAGGTCTATTTTCTCAGGAACTGACAACTATTCTTCCATAATTCTCCACCAATCCATGCCCCCTGGGTAATTTATGCTTGGGGCAACCTTTCCTACATGTGGCAGCTTGGCTGGCAGGGCAAGTTTTAAGGATTCTTCAACGGGCTGGACTCTGAACTCATTATGTTTTGACTGCTCCGGCCGCAATCATGGACACGCCCTCAGATGGTAGGCTTAAGGCAGGAATTTGCCAATGGAAGGGGGCGAAGAGCTATGGAGATGAGCCATCCTGGAGGTTGGTTTAACTAGTTCTTGCTCCTCTGCTGATATTGCAGCCATACTGAATGTTGAAGGAATAGTGCTTTCTGGGAGAAGATTAAGCCACACTTTAAAGGGAGTGATCTGCGCTGGTGTGTTGCATCTCACTGGACAGAACTGTTCTCCTGCTTGATCCCAGGGAACACTGAAAAAATATATGAGAGGAGCAGAGCCTCTCAGATCTGCTTCTTGAAACTAAGAGAAGAAGAAAATCTGCCAAGCTGGAAACGTTATTTGCACCATTAGCTCTGAAACTCGACTGACTGTGCCTTCTACATTAGCTGGAACTACAGCCCTTTGGATGTACCTTTCTTACAGAGGAATAAAGATTGAACTGACCTGCAAAATACGGATTAAAAAAGTTAACTTGGCCATCACCACCAAGAATTCCCTGCCTGGAGAATGTCCAGTAGATTTGTCCAGATGTATTGTGGGAATTGTGGTCCCTACCTTTCAAGGACTATCTTGGAGATTCCAAACTCTTGGATTGTGTCCAAGAGTTGGGCCCTCAGGAAGAACTTCAGGAAGAAGTTCTAGAAGTTTGGGGCACATCTGAAAAAAGCCAAGCCGGACTTCTTCAAACGAGAGCTGTCCTGACCTGCTGGTTCATCCAATTGAAAAGCTCTGGTGGTCCGTCTTCCAGATTTTGACCGGGAGCTTCCTTAAAAGCAAGCCAGCAAACTCTCAGTAAATCCTGCCTGGTTTGGAGTCTCAAGGGACCCGGGAAGAAAAATTTCTAGAAAAGTTTTCAAGTCTAAAGTGAAGATTTTGACTGAACCCTACCACAAGGGTTATCCGAGCAGGGCTCCATCATGGTTGGCCTGAACATTCGACTTTGCCCTGGTCAAGCACAACCAGATGTCCCAGAGTGGTGCCATAGGTTCCTAAGTGCTACATCATGCTAAATCTTTAGAAAATCATATCTCTGGGTTCCTACATGGGATTCTTGTCATTTTAGTGCCGTTTTAAACATACACTATATTTCCTATTCAAATAAAATGGTGTGGGTAGTTTATTGTGTGATGTGTCTTAATTATTTACTGAATTTTCGTTTTTAAATGCCTACTCAAAGCCAAAGTAACCCAGGGTTGAGAAAGGGAATAATTTATTGAGAACTGTACTGAGCCCTAGACTATGCTAGTGGCCATATTAATAGTGGTAGATGCATAGTTACCACTATAATAACCCACTTTCCATCAATATCTCATTCCATGGCCTTCTCTTTCCATCCAAAGATGAGCTCAGCAAGATACATTAGTTGCTAAAGTGAATGTGTGCGTTAGCGCTATGGCCGTGCATTCAAGTGACTTTAAGCAAGATTTATTTTTCACACTTTCAGCCCAAGCGCTCACATTGAGTGATGCCAATGATTACTAAGGTGACTTGTAGGCTACATATGTGGCTAGGAGCTGTGACAGAATGCAGCAGAACATTAATACAGAGTATAAAGAAAGGAACTGCACAGATGAACTGCTGGCTACAATATCAATTATCCCATGAGATGGGACTTACTGTTTAGATTGAAGGTTGGCTCTGGGGGTAATTTTATGTGCTGAAGCTAAGGAGAAATTTGCTCTTCCACGTCCGCAATCAGTGCTTCATGTGCGTCACTGATTGCAGGTGGGGGCCACTGGCACTCATTTTTGGGGACTAGCACTTATTTTTCCTCAGCAGCCTTTGGTCTAGAGCAAGACAGAGAACAACACAAACCAGGCAAAGAAGTAGGTACATATTGACAGAAAAACAGTGATAAAGAAGGTAAGCAGAGATGAAAAGTAGCCTGCACAAGTGGGATGAAGAGTCGGGGATTGCCATGTGGACAACAAATAGGCTTGAGGTGGAATCATGGCAGCGGGCACCAACGCTTATTGTTTCAGAAATTAAGCACGGTTAACATTAAGCGGATGCAAAAATAGAGGCAATTTAGCATTTCTATATCTTCCTTCCCTGGATTGGAAAAAGGGGGAAATGCAGGTGGAATACCTTGCAAAACAAGAAATGATTGCCCTTTGGTGAATAAAAGGAACCCAAAGTTCTTGTGGTGCCTGGCACTGCCTGAGGACTGGCACTGTAATGAATGAAGGGGTTATTCTATTCAGGTCATTGCAGTGGTTACCTCTGACAGTGCTCTTTAAATGAACTTTCCCAGCAGGAGAGTGAAGGCGCTGCTTACAGACTTCACTCCTGTAGGCGCCACTGAGGAGAGGATGTAGCCTTACGGCTAGAGTGGTTGACCTTGGAGCTGGGGAACCGGGTTCAAGTCTTGGCAAAAACGCTTAACATCCTGTGATTCTGGGCAAATCACTTAATCACCCTGCGGTTATCAAAAATGAATGTGTCCTCACGTAACGAAACTGGTCCTCATGTAAAGCGCTCTGAAACTCCATGTCTCTGGTCTAGTTCGGGCTATATACAACTCTAAAAATTAAATTAAAAAAAGAGTGCTGTCAGGGATCAGCGATGTCTTTTTCTTAAGGCAGTAAGCCCCAAGTTAAATACCTTGCCTAACCTCTAACAGTCCTTCATGAAGCAAGTTGGGTTGTTGGGTTTGTCAGTTTCACTCTAAGGGCAGTAGAAAAACACAAAATTAATTTGTTCCGCTTTCTGTGTGGTAATTTCACCCTCTTCTAACTTCCGCCAATCAGGCATTAGCAATTTGAAGGCATTACAGGATGAAGGAAACCTAATTCCACTAGGCTCTGTTCTATCTGATCCACCAAACGTTCCTGAAAGTCTTTTTATGTCTGATTCTTAGCAGCCAGCTCCCCAAGAGGACTACACCCAAAAACCCAAAACTGCAACTACTTCCCAGAATTAGGGGCTAATTTATAGTATTTTGGCATAGGGCAGTGCAGCAAGTCACCTTGCTGCGCTGCCCTACGTCAAAGTGAAAGGGCAAGAATGCACTGTATTTGAGCAATTCCATGTTTTCCTGTCCTTGCCATTGTGGCAGCCTAGCGCCAAAGAAGGCAACCTTGGGCCATAGACACCTTCCTGCATAAAAAAAATCCTAAGCAGTATTTTCCTCTTTCTATGTGTGCTGCAGAATGCAACACACATGGGAAGAGGAAAAACAGAGGGGAAATAAACATATTTCTCCTTGTTACGCCTTACCTAGGGAGATGTACAGATTTGGTGCTTCCGCAGGTTTACATCACGTTGTAAATTTGGGGAAGTGTCAAATTCCATGGGTGTTGCATGGGAAAACCCACCCAAACGCCAACAGAACACCTCCTGGGTGCAGATGAGGGTGATGCAGCGCGTTGCGGTATGTCACCTTACTCATGATTTATGAGGCCACTTAAAGCCACACAGGATGGCTTTGCGTGGTTTCATAAATCGAAACCAGAGTCTTGCGTCATGCATTTACCCCATTACGTGGTGCAAAAGTGACGATCGTTTCTCATAAATAAGCCCCAGGTTCACCACTATTTTTCAAATAAAAAATGATGTACTGGTGGCACAAGGGGCTTGTAAATAAGCCCTTTTGTTTCGAGCAGCAGGCTGTCCTAGAGTCTTTCGTGATATTGAAATGGGCTATTAACACTGAGGTCTCACCTCTTTCTAGTTTCAAACCGTCACTGACCCTGGGCGTTGCAGTATTCAACAACAAACACACTTGCAGAGAGTGTAACAGTTTACAATAAACACATTGCACAGTACCAAAGAAATAATTTCCCTCCATTAATGTCCGATAGGTGATGTGTGACCTTGAAAGGAAGCAACTGAATGCACGATTGTGCAGAGGAAATTTGGACAAAATGTATTTCAAAATTCTTAAGAGATATTGCTTGTCACGATAGTCTGTGACATATTTTATTTAAAGAGCTGGAGAAACTATGCTACAACACTCACCTGGATTCTTCTTGGCGTCCCCTCGGAGGAGACTTTCGCGAAGAGGGATGCCTGAAAAAGAGAAACTCCGGGGTTAATGGCATGCTCTTGATAACCCAAACATGTTATTACAATGCAAGCTTTAGCAAGGATTCCGTTTTCTCCCAACGACTCTAGTGTTACCATTAAATCCACAGTTCGAGGATGGAGACGGGCTGGGAACGGTGGAATTTTGTCAAGGGAACTGTTCACCCTCGTTCCCAAAAATACTCTTACTTACGGCGGGGTCCCCACGCGCTCTTCCCTTCTTCCATTCTAATGAAGGAGCAATTCACTTCCGGGTGAAGCTAACTTGAATTTCCTATTCCTTTGTCAGCTAACTATGTGCGCAGCAGTTATGGGAGGGCTAACAAAAACACAACAAAGTGTTGTGCTCTTCTAGCAAATAAGAAAATAAAGCTGCCTTTACTCAAATTGTACTATGTGTGACCCTGGCGGGGAGTGGTCCAGTGTTAAAGGAAAGTAATTTAAGTTGCACAGTCAAAAAGATTTCCCCTTCTGATGTTTGAATTATTTGACCACCCTGAATACTTCTTTTAATGCTCAAAGTACTCAGTCTCAAGCACTGTTCCCTCGAATTGTTTTCCTCTGTGTGCAGCAGTTTAAGGTCTCTGTGCGTTGCAGGCAAGGTTATGTGTGCCAGGTACCAGCCTGCGCTTGTGGGTGCAGTGTCTAAAGGAAAGGGACGTGGCCAGCATTAAAGTGAAAGTGCCTTCAGGGCGCTTTCACACAAAGTGTAATAAAAAGAAAGAAAGAAAGAAAGAAAGCTTTTGTAGCGCAGTCACTAAAGTGAAATCGGTCCCACTGTGCGCTGCTGCTCAATGGAAAGTGGACAGCGCCGTAAATTAAATTAATAAGCGCGGCCGCTGTAGTTAAAGCAGAGTGCCCTTAAAATGAAAAAATATATGGTAAATGACATGATATAAAAAGTGGTGGCGTGCTCAAACGTCATTGGTGGAACAGGGAAGATCAATAAAGAAAACAGTGCTCACCCACTAGATAAACCAGAATCATCAGAATCAATCATCAGAATTTGTATAGCGCGCTACTCACCCGTATCTCAAGGCACTGAGGGAGGGGGGTCCCTACTGCTCGAACAGCCAGGTCTTGAGTTGTTTCCTGAAGGAGAGATGGTCCTGGGTCAGCCGTAGGTGAGTGGGGAGGGAGTTCCAAGTCTTGTCTGCCAGGTAGGAGAAGGATCTTCCGCCGACGGCGGATTTGCGGATTCGTGGGACGGAGGCGAGGGCGAGGCTGGCGGATCGGAGCTGGCGGGTGGGTGTGTAGAATGTGAGGCGGCTGTTGAGGTACTTCGGACCCGTGTCGTGGAGAGCCTTGTGTGCGTGGGTGAGGAGTCTGAACAAGATCCTCTTGTTGACGGGGAGCCAGTGCAGGTCTTTCAGGTGGGCAGAGATGTGGCTGTGGCGAGGGATGTCCAGGATGAGTCGTGCTGAGGCATTCTGAATGCGCTGGAGTCTTTTCTGGAGTTTGGCTGTGGTTCTAGTGTAGAGGGTGTTCCCGTAGTCCAGACGGCTGGTGACGAGGGCCTGAGTGACCATCTTCCTGGTTTCGGTGGGGATCCATCGGAAGATCTTGCGGAGCATGCGTAGGGTGTTGAAGCAGGATGACGAGACGGCATTGACTTTGCTTGGTCATCGTGAGGGAGGAGTCCAGGATGAAGCCCAGGTTGCGTGCGTGGCCCGTTGGCTTGGGAGTCGTCCCAGGCGGAGGGGGATGGTCCGAGGATGAGGACTTCCGTCTTGTCTGAGTTCAGTTTCAGATGGCTGATCTTCATCCATTCTGCGACGTCTTTCATTCCTTGCTGTTGTGGGTGTTGTTGTCCAGTCGTTCTTTGAATGTTGTCTTCTTGGTGGTGCGGATCAGCTGGTGGTGTTTGCGGGTGGCGTTCTTGAGGGCGGTCATGTGTTCTGCTGTCTGGTTTTGGCGCCAGATTTTCTCGAGGGTGCGGCAGGTTTTCTTGGAGTTTTTGAGGTCGTTGGTAAACCACGAGTCTTTCCTGCTGCCGGGTCTGCTGGGAGGATTTTTCAGAGGTGCGAGTTCGTCGGCGCAGTTGGTGAGCCACGGTGTGAGGTTGTGGGCTGCTTCGTTGGGGTCCGTTGTGTTGGTGGGAGGGTTCTGGCTGAGGACGGTGGTGAGCTGGTCGATGGTGATCTTGCTCCAGCTTCTGCGGGGAGCCTGTTGTGGGTTTTGGTGGGTCGTGGTGTTCCTGAAGTTGAAGTGGATGCAGCTGTGGTCTGTCCAGTGTAGTCCGGTTGAGTGGCTGAAGGAGATGTGCTTGCTGGAGGAGAAGATGGGGTCGAGTGTGTGGCCAGCGTAGTGGGTGGGGTGTTCACTGGTTGCTTGAGTCCGAGGTTGGCGAGGTTGTCCAGCACGGCGGCGGTGTTGCAGTCCTTGTTGTTCTCCAGGTGGAAGTTGAGGTCCCCTAGGAGGATGTAGTCTGTGGAGATGTGGGCGTGCGGACTGACGAAGTCTGCGATGGCTTCGCTGAATTGTGTACGTGGTCTCGGGGGTCTGTAGATGAGGGTGCCTCTGAGCAGGGCCGTTTCTAGGTGTTGTGCCCCCCTAGGCGAGAATTGAAAAATGCCGCCCCGCCCTTTTTCTACCATCACTCTCTCCCCCGTCATCCAGGCTAGAAGGCCGGAGGCCTGGACATGGGGCCGCCACCAACGCCATCTTATCTACTCTCAGATCTTTTTAGCCTGCCTGGTCTGCTGCAACAAACAGACTGGCCCCGCCACGCCACCATCCAAACCTCACTTGGACGCAGGGCATCACCTCACCCCTCACAGTGCTGCCTGCTACCCAGTTCCTGCTCACTCCGTGTTTTGAGCCACTCTCCAGCCGTGACCGTGAGGACGGGCTCGGTCCTGAGTAGGAGAGATAACAGATAATGATTCACCCGCCTGCCTCCGCCTCATTTACAACATTATGCTGCTGCATGAGTGATGAATGTAACAACATTATTACAAATAACACTGACATCATTCAGTCAGTCAGTCAAGAGTTCTTTATTTGATGGTTAAAAACCATCATAAAAGCGCAGATTATATACAATTTAAAAAAAAAAACAATTAAATCAATAATGAAACCCAACTTGCAATACAATTCATAAAAAACAGGTTACATAGTACAGTCCAATACATAGTATAAAAACTAATCATAGTGCAGTACTATACATAATATATAGGGCTAATCACAGGAATTTTTACTCATCCCCTAGGGACCTCCTTAATCTCACTGCAATTTTAATAAAGTTGATTACACAACATAACACCCAGGGGTCATTGGCCTGTTGCAGAAATAGTAAAGCTGTCTTTGCATGTCTAATTTTAGCACGTTTAATAATACTGATTAAAAATTTCCACCATGGCATCGAATAAATAGGACATACAAGTACAAAATGTAGGGAGTCCTGCGGAGACCTATTGTCGCAGCCGCAGGCTCCCTTCTGCTCAATTGATGTGTTAAAACCCATAGGGGATGCTAATAAAAACCGTAATAAATTGAGCCTAAAACGACATATAAAATACCTCTCCTGGGCATTGTGCATGAGGTGAAAATAAGGCTCCATACCATCCGTGGTTACTATTATGCTGTGTGCTCTTACCGTAATTTTAGCGTCTTCTGCCTCAACTCTAAGCTTTATTCTAAAATCTAAAAAAGCCTTCTTTATATGCAGCTTATGCGAAGGAACAATTTTTCCTGGGTTACTAAAGAGGAAGCTATACCCCAATGCGTCCAAATTTTCCTTTACATAGCTGAGTCATGATATTCTCATACATTTGTCTTTTTTAGGCAGTCACTTAGGATTTTTCCACTCAAGGTGGCATCAGGATTGCACCATATTTTAAACCAAGCCAGTATTGGTCTCATTTTGATCAAATCTTCCAAGTATTGCATTCCCAATTCTCTATGAGCAATTGATGCTGGTACACTTTGGGGGATTTTAAGAATTGACCTTAAGTGCCTATTTTCTTCCGTTTGTAATTTGCATACATTGACAAAACCCCATACCTCAGCCCCGTACGTGAGTTTTGAGCAACACATGGAGCTGTACAAGTTCATTACTTGCTCAGGGCACCATCTGCCCACCCTCCTGCCGTAACCTGCAATGGCTCCATTGGTGGATAACATTTTGGAACACCGGTCTTCCACCAGACTATCAAACTTTAAGGCTTCATCGAACAATATGCCTAGGTATGAGAATGACTTCACCCTTTTGATCTTGTGATTTCCAGGCTTTAACCCTGGTGTATGCCCTACTACCATGACAAATGATTTGCCCAGATTTACAGACAGATCCAGATCTCCCATAAAGCTGACAAACCCGTCTATTAGGATTTGAAGACTCCTCGGGGTACGGGCGAGCAAAACCGCGTCGTCCGCGTATATCAGTACTGGGATAAAACGTGCACCAGCTCTAGGACAATCAGTCTTCATGTTTAACAAGTGCTGTTCTAACCCATTAATGTAGAGTGAGAATAGGAAGGGGGCAAGAATGCACCCCTGCCTTACCCCACTCCTGCAGGAGGAACGAATCAGTCAGACCCCCCTCCATATTGTACCGTACTTTTGCCGAGGTGTCAGTATGGAGCTCCCTTAAGATATTAACCAGGCCCACCTCAATACCCATGCTCAACATCATGGCCCATAATATTTTCTGGTTTACATGGTCAAAAGCGGCCGCCAGATCCATAAAGCCCAAATACATGTTCTCGTTACTTACTTTGGCTGTAGCATGTAGAGATTCAAGCAGTGATCACCCGTAGACCTTCCTGACCTAAACCCGTACTGGGTGTCGGAGATGATATTGTTTACCTCCGCCCACACAGGCGATTAAGAATCCCCCTCCCTAATAGTTTAGCTGACACGTCTATCAGGGAGATAGGCCGGTAGCATTTCGGGTTGTCCCTGTTTTCCTTTTTTAAATCCATTGTTCCGGTAGGATGTTAAACCCTATGTTATTGACAGTAGTCTCATTAAAACAAGGGTTGTTAATTACCCTCCAGAACTCTGACATGTCCTTACTCTCTGCGGCTTCTCTAAGATCCGCCCAGGCTTCCACCTTTAATGCCACTTTCCTTCTATTTACTTCCTTTTTATAAGCCTGTCTGCTCCGTAGTATTTCCAGGTTATCCCTTGGTCTTTTTTTAAGGTTAAATTTGAGTTCCCTTAAGGCTCGAGAACAGTTACCATCGAACCATCTAGGTGCTGATTTGGTTCTAAAGGGTGCCTTAATTCTCAATAACCCGTCCACTATGTCAGTTAATTGTCCAAATGTGTTCAGCAACAATTGTCCCTCTATTTCCATGTCTAAACAGCCCTCTATGCTGGCTCTGCCTACCTCCATCAATAACTTGTAAAAACGTGCCTCATCTAAATTGACCCACCTGAGCCGTCGTCCCTGATCAGGAACCTTCTCCATAATCCCAGTATGTTTTCTGCGTCCCCCAAACGCTTCCTCACACTGCAGATTAAGTTCTAAAGGGTTGTGGTCACTGAATATGCTCCATGTGATTCCTACAGTGATTATTCTATTTTTAAGTGCCCTTGACACCAATATAAAATCAATACATGACTGACACCCTCTTCCTTTAAATGTGGGTGGTAAGGTACCATTCTCTTCCCTAGCCATCATACTAAAAGTGTGCACAAGGTCATGCTTATCTATAATCCTACTGAGGGTTAGGCCCGCTTCTGAATGTTCAAAATGGGGTCCGGTTGTTACTGGGCAAGATGACCATGTTTCATCAGTGCTAACCAGCGCTTGACAAAGATGACAATTAAAATCACCTGCTATAATAATGCTGGGTGTAACCCCCTTCTTATCTATATTTACTTCACCCAGTCTTGTTGCCAATTCTAAAAGAACTGAATGGTTCCTGCTATCACTAACTCTATTGTAAACGTTAAAAATTCTCATAGTTAGTCCTCTCCCCCTAAACTGTACTACCTGTAAGTCGCATGCAGACCGGCCCACGTTTGACCAACTACCCTCCAAGCTCAGGTTCACATAAATTGATAAGCCACCCTTGGCTCTCCCCGATCTGGTTTCTTGTGCCGGTTCGAAAAAACACTTATATCCCTGCATGTGGAATGGGCAATTATCCAGGGTCCACGTCTCTTGCAAGATAATGACTTGATATTGGCTAATGTGTGTGCGCCATTCATGATTGTTAAATTTAGCTGCTATTCCCGCTATATTCCATGAAATGATTTTAACCACACCATAATCCTTACTCAAAACCTCTGCGCTGGTTTCATTCTGCATACAAACCCCCTCCACTAGTACTACTCTATCCTCTGGAATCTGAGCACTTGTGAAGGTGCTGACTGCCCTTCCTATGTGTTGGTTATCATTATTCCCTATAACAACGGGTGCAGATAACTTCTTTGCCCTACCATTCCACTCTACTTGATCATTCACCGTTTTGGTCCCCCTATTTTCCTGCCCCGTAAGCTTCCTAGTGGGCAGTCAATCATTGCTATCCAGTGAACTAAGTGCCTGATATCGATTACTTAGCCTAATTCGCTGAGCAATGGGGGTGTCAGGGAGGTTACTTGTCTGCTCACCCCTCTTCCTGTATTTGATGGGTGATAAAAGAAGCCCAGAGATAAAACGTTAACAAAATCATGTTGGATTCTGCCCGAGCCCGCCTGCTTTAAAATATCAGCGACCAACCTTGGGCAGCCAAAATTCACCACCACACAATCCCCCTCCATCGTTTTGCTTGATGTACCCACCCATGGCACTCTACGCACCATTTTAATGTGTTTACACAGGTGTTCCCCAACAACGTTTTGGCAGAAAGAAAATGTAATACTTTGTTTTTAATGGCATTCCAATCTTCAGCACGAACTTCCTTAATTTTCGGTACATTTGCCAATACAACTGTGTAAGGGCAAGCCTCTGGTGGGAGATTAAGAGAAAACTCCCTTTTTGCTTGATATGCCCGTGAGCCTGGATTCCCAGCCGAAGTCACGGGGCCATCCTGTATGCCCTGCCTTAAAGGAATGTTTGTCATGTGATTGACAGGGCCAATATTAGGTACAGTGATTGGAGTCATGGGAGTTATCAATGAGTCTACCAGGTCATTTACTCTAGATGTGGTCCTATCCAGTGCGAGGTTTATATCAACACCTTGTATGTTTGTTTTTGCTTTTGTTTGTCCCGTGCCTACTGATATTCTCTTCTCCATTAAACTTAGCCTCGCTTCTATTTGGTTCAACTTAACCATAACTGGTGTTATATAATGTGCTAATCGCTCATCTAAGAGTGTAACAAAGTCCATTATCTTGGGACCCCCCTCACTCATGTGGACCCTTCTCTAGATCTATTACCTCAACCGTGGCCTTGTCCGTTCTATCTTTAGCGATTTCCGCCCTCTGCTCTGGTGGCTCCGGTGTGAGTTTTGTGGTTCTGGGCTGTTTGGCGTTTTGCCTACTACCTTTTGGGAGATTACAGGCCTTTCTTTTGCCTAGCGTGTGTTTAATAGCCCCAATAGAGGCTGCCTTCGTGGCCTTAATGGCCAAAACTGCCCTTGACTTCCAATTGCGCGTAACGGTGATGAGAAAAGTTGCATATCTGATGTTACAGGGCCCAATTGAGACGGGGAGTTATCTTCCAGTGAGGCGCCATTTGTGTCTATAGTTGCATGTACAGTTGCTATTGTAACTAACTGATTCCCTACTTTCTCTGCCGGAACGAAAGGAGTAGCAGAACAATTTAAAGGTTCTGCGCATATGCTAATTCCGTCAGGATGTGGCTCCCTGCTTTCGATTGGGTCAGCTCGTATTAGGTAAGCCTCTATTGTCCCAATCGCCCCCCCAATAGATGGTTTAGTAGTAGTCTTAGCCATTCCGAAAATAACTTCCTTTATTATCTGTGCCCCCAACCCCCACACACCCAATGTCTCGCACCTGATATCTCTACAGAGTACCAAGGATGTCCAATCCAAGATGGAAGGGGGTGGCCTGGTCCGGTCTCCTCCATCCCCGGACGGCCACAGACAGCCCGCCCTCTGCCCGGGCTCCGCCCGCGCGTGTCCCGCGAGGCGGGAGGGGCTGCTTGTTCTTATCTGCCTCCAGGCGGGAAGTGGGAGGTGGCAGTCGGAGTCCCTGTTTGGGGGACGCTGGGATGTGTAGTCCGGTTTATCCTTCCCTGCTCTGCGGCTGCGTAGTTGGAGCTGCGGCAGCGGGGGAAGGAGAGGAGTGTCAGCGTTTCTGCAAGGACTTGCCTAGTCCCTTCAGTAGGTGAGTTTTGCCCAGAAAAGGTCCCCGGCTCAGCCGGAGGGGCTGCTTGTTCTTATCTGCCTCCAGGCGGGAAGTGGGAGGTGGCAGTCGGCGTCCCCGTTCCAGGGGACGCTGGGAGGTGTAGTCCGGTTTATCCTTCCCCACTCAGCGGCCGCGTAGTTGGAGCTGCGGCAGCGGGGGAAGGAGAGGAGTGTCAGCGTTTCAGCAAGGACTTGCCTAGTCCCTCAGTAGCTGAGTTTTGCCCAGAAAAGGTTCACCGCTCAGCCGGAGGGGCTGCTTGTTCTTATCTGCCTCCAGGCGGTAAGTGGGAGGTGGCAGTCAGCGTCCCCGTTCCAGGGGACGCTGGCAGGTGTAGTCCGGTTTATCCTTCCCCGCTCAGCGGCCGCGTAGTTGGAGCTGCGGCAGCGGGGGAAGGAGAGGAGTGTCAGCGTTTCAGCAAGGACTTGCCTAGTCCCTTCAGTAGGTGAGTTTTGCCCAGAAAATGTCCCCCGCTCAGCCGGAGGGGCTGCTTGTTCTTATCTGCCTCCAGGCGGGAAGTGGGAGGTGGCAGTCGGTGTCCCCGTTCCAGGGGACGCTGGGAGGTGTAGTCCGGTTTATCCTTCCCCGCTCAGCTGCCACGTAGTTGGAGCTGTGGCAGCGGGAGAAGGAGAGGAGTGTCAGCATTTCAGCAAGGACTTGCCTAGTCCCTTCAGTAGCTGAGTTTTGCCCAGAAAAGGTCCCCCGCTCAGCCGGAGGGGCTACTTGTTCTTATCTGCCTCGAGGCGGGAAGTGGGAGGTGGCAGTCGGCGTCCCCGTTCCAGGGGATGCTGGCAGGTGTAGTCCGGCTTATCCTTCCCCGCTCAGCGGCCGCGTAGTTGGAGCTGCGGCAGCGGGGGAAGGAGAGGAGTGTCAGCGTTTCAGCAAGGACTTGCCTAGTCCCTTCAGTAGGTGAGTTTTGCCCAGAAAATGTCCCCCGCTCAGCCGGAGGGGCTGCTTTTTCTTATCTGCCTCCAGGCGGGAAGTGGGAGGTGGCAGTCAGTGTCCCCGTTCCAGGGGACGCTGGGAGGTGTAGTCCGATTTATCCTTCCCCGCTCAGCGGCGGCGTAGTTGGAGCTGCGGCAGCGGGGGAAGGAGAGGAGTGTCAGCGTTTCAGCAAGGACTTGCCTAGTCCCTTCAATAGGTGAGTTTTGCCCAGAAAAGGTGATGATTCATTTGCAATTGAATTTGCAATGCATGTAATTCATCCGATCCAATCCGAAATATATATTTTAATATTTATTTTCGCAGCCAGCCCAGCGGCCTTCTGACTGACTCACCAGTGCGTGCACTGCCAGACCTGCGTACGTACATCCCCACCACGACCACCATGGCCAGGCCTGACAACGGCTATGCTGTTTTGCAGGCTTGTGGTGCTGGAGAGGGCCGGCGGGAGACGGAGTCGGGACCGGACAACAAGACTGTGTGGCACTGGCAGGTGGCAGCTGCAGTATACATTACTAATTAAATTATGGGCCATCAAAGGGGGAACAGCGCGCCAGCCGACACACACAGTCCGACCGTCCCCCCGCGCACGCCGAGAGAGATGGTGGCACTGCTGCACCGTGCGCATCAGCGTCACTGCCCTGTCCTCCCTGGCCGAAGCACTGCTCATGGATTGGCCAAGAATGTTCCCCAGGACCGTCATTGGTAGCACTATCCCAGCGCTACAAGATTGACGGCCCTGGGGACCCACACTTACACTAGTGTGTCCCGCACCCCGCTCTACACACACGCCCGCCATTAAACTAGGGTGTGCCGCTCGGCACTAAACTGTCTGCACAACAAGCAATTGCAAACAGCAGGTGCGCTTGCACTGCACAGTGCACTCTCCACTGCATGCAGCATGATTTAGACTAGTGCCACACACAACAAAATGTCGCCTTCACCATTTTGCCACCCTAGGCGGCTGCCTAGTCCTGCCTGGCAGAAACGGCCCTGCCTCTGAGGGTGGTCTTGGGGTTGGTGTGATCTTGGAAGTGAAGGTGCTCGGCGGCGGTGAGGGTGTCCTCGGAGTTGGTCGTGATGCGGATGGTGTTTCTGTGGACTATGGCGAAGCCTCCTCCGGTTTGGTTGAAGCGGTCCCTCTGGGTGATCTTGTAGCCCTCCGGGATGGCTATGGCGATGTCGGGGGCTGAGTAGGCGTTCATCCATGTTTCTGTGAGGAAGGCGACGTCTGGTGATGTTGTGTCGAGGAGGTTCCAGAGTTCGACGGCGTGCCTGTGGACAGAGCGGGTGTTGAGCAGGTGCAATTTTCATCTCCATACCGACGTGACGGCAGTTCAGTTGTGGAGCGAATGAACTGTGATTTAAAGTAATATTTGACAGCTATAGTCTTTTGTAGTGGCGGGGTTGGCTGACACACTTGTCTGTCGAGCACTAAATAATCTCCCTTGTAGATCTCTGGGTGAGCAGACCCCATACGAAATGCATTAAAATTTTGTGCCAGACCTTCATGGTCTAGACGTTGCGGTGGTTGCAGCAACCTTTGAATTTACATAACCATTGTGCTATGTTATAGGATCTACAAAAAGCTTGCGATTCACAAGCAAGAGCCAAGTTGCCCTCTTCCATGGATCCAGCGGTGCTGATTCCTACTTCTATCTGGCTTCCTAAAGTTGATTATCTGGTACATGAAAAGGTGGCAAACAAAACAGAATTTTGTCCATCCTACCGTGCACCGGTCAGCGTCCTTCAGTTAAAAGGCACTCGCAATGTGATCCTGCCTCCTTTACCTGGTCATAAGGAGAATCGTTACATTTCAATCTAACGTGTCAAGTTAAACCATATGGCCGATACTGAATAGTATGCCTCAAAGCAATCCAGGTCAAGATCTGTCACTGAACCCGATGGCTTCTGTTTCTTCAGCTACTCCCCAAAAATTACAAGGGGAGATGGGAACTTCAATATATTTATTACCTGTTTTTCCTTCTACATCAAAATCTGCTTATATTGAGTATGGTTCTCCTTCAGTTGAAGTCATAATTCATAATTGACATTCCTGAGACTACCATAACTAAAACATCTGATGCAGCACATCCTCTGTTGTTTCAGCTGGGGTAAGTGGCTAATAAATGGTTCATAATTTCTTATTCTCTGGCACATCTTCCTCATCATCTACTGTGCAAGAGAACACTACCCGTACCAGTGTTTTCACCTCCTGGTTCAAAAAGACTTACTTGGTCCTGCCTTGGACATATATCTGGATTGTGCTTACGATGATGTTCCTCTTCATGTGGATCGGATTTCTGATTGTGTTTTTCCTATTCATTTACCTGAACGCTCTGCTGTGAACTTTGTTGATGGAGTTCTGGCCCCTCACACTTCATCCTACATAATGAAAGGAGACCAACCCCTTGTCAATATATCTGCATTCCCTGTTATTGATGGCATTGTCTGGGATACAGTTGCATACGATATCTATGGTCCGAAGGACATTTTTAACATTACATACATCTTCTGCGTTTCCTTGGGGATGTGGTTTTGCCTGACATCCATTCTGATGACTGAGATGGTCAGGCCTTTCATTCATTGATCTCTGATTTAAAATATTATGCTACATTTGAGACTGAAGATATGCATTTAAATGTGGCTAATTATGCAGATTAGTTTTGTTACCAACATTATGGCCATCATTTCTTACACAAGCCAAAAACACAGAGACCCTTTTTCAATTATACCCAAAGGGAGCATCGCCCAACACTATTACATGGAAGTTCGAAGACCAAACAAAGTATATTTGTATATTTTTTTGGTTACAGTCTGTCTGACCCACAGTCATACTATTTTAAATTGAAGATGTTGCACCAAACTAAATGTATGTTAATACAGACTAAACTGGTTTACTCTATTGTCCCTGAAGGGTTATGAGCATTGAAAGGCCACAATTGATTCAAAATCCACCTGGGGCAGTAGAGATTGGCAAGTGAAAGGCACTATAGCTTTGCGTCGTGCAGGTCTGATACAGTCTCAAATATTATTTTTAAATGACAATGGATAACAGACTACTTGTTTTGGTTTAGCCAAGGCAAATCTGAATTTTCCCTCCATTCCATTATTAACTCCATATGATACATGGCAAATACACACTAACTACACTATTGAAGACTTAGCTGTCTTAATTAAAAATGGCGCCCTTAACGTGTACAATATTGACCCCTTAGGAGGGTTAGTGTGGCCAACAACTTCAAATGCAATGTAGACCTGATCCGTGCATCCCACATTCACATAGTTACCAAGTATTCAGTAGGTAAATCATGTCAGCAATGGTTGGAACATTCAGCGCTGTCGTCTGAAAAAGCACCTTTCTCATTTATTCAGTGACATTGATTGTGCTGATTTTCTTTTAGGTCCAAAGTCCCCTCGGAAAAAACATTGTATTTATTCCTCATATAATGAATATTAGTAACTGTCTCAGATGGAAGCTGTGGTCTGTCTGCGCCAAATTGATCAGGATAATTTAGAAATAGTTATTGCAGTTGTTGATAATAGCATTACAGTGTCTGTTTTATACCCTGGTAAAAATCAGTTACGCTTTGTAATGTAGTTTGCTTGGACATTGCAAACACTCAAAAATGGAAAAGTGACATAGGATTATTAGAATGCTACTGCACAGCTTTTGCTGTTTAATTTGACTGTTAAACAGAAATGAACGTCCATGAAAGATGCCACATACACATTGTTACATATTGGACAAATAGAACAGTTACCGTTTTTAGTAGCCAAGACTGATTCAGCTTTGTTGTTAATACATAAGGGTATTTCTCTGCCAATCTCACTTTTTCAAATCATAGCACCCATGAAACATCATCATGGGGAGATTTGAGCCGCTTGGCATTAATTTTATTCACAAATTATGACCATTACCTTTCAGCTACAGATATGGCAGCATGCAGAGAAGGAAGTTTTCCTTACAGGGGAGGAATTTGATTCCACAGTAGGACATTCACTAGTCTGTAAACAAGTTAAGTCTTCACGGAGCCTGTGAAGTTTATGCTCCTAATATGGCTTGTTTTTTGTGAGGCAACACTGTCCCTGCCATTATTCCCATATTAGCTTTTCTTTCTAATGGTAGTTATCTTATTTTGAATAACCACAACTGCTGCGGCTTGATAGCTGGCATCCCGTATATTGTAATGGTTTCACAAAGTGTTACATGTTGCAGTAATGTCCTTTTTCTACCTTTGCATTGGATTGTAGATAGTCTGCTTTGGCCTTCGATTGCAACTTTGAAAACAGATATCAATAAACTGAGCAGACTCAAAGCGATATTGGTTCAACAAGAAGTGGCTCTCACATCGGTTCAAGAGACCTTCGAATTGCAGGTGGCAAGAACCACAAGCAAGATACAATCACTGCTAAACACAAATCTCCCACTTTAGTTTAGAGAATTGATACACCCAAAATGTAATGCTTCTGATACAGAGGGCCATGCTCGCTTTTTTAAACTTGTGAGATTCAGCCTTGTTTCTACCTGTTGGTTTGCAATGTGCTGTTTTCTCCCATTATTGCTGTGCAAAGGATGCTCTATGTGTGAAGCTCACAAATCCAGTCCAGTTGCAGCTGTACCGTGATCAAATATAGCAGGTCTTTGGTTCTATGCCAGTGGAGTATTTTGCCCTTGACTACTGGCTGACCTTCCATTATGCCTCAATCACCTGCTTGAAGCTTGTATTCCACTGTCTCCGGTGACCTTTTCAATGAGCTAAGCATGTCTTCCTATCCGATACCAACACACACCCTGCCCTGGATTACTATCTGCTAATGGGTCCATTTAAGGTCCATGACCAGGTGTGTGCCAGGGGGCAGCATTGGGAATCTGATCCTCTACTCAGAACAACTGCAGACCTACTAAACTGGATGGCATACCTTTATTCGATGAAAGGAACAGACAACATTCTAGAGTTCATGGCATTCCCCTTTTCCGGCAACATATTGGACTTTGAAGACTAACTATGAATGGTTAGGAAATTTTGAGACCCCAATTAGCAAAATGTTGAAAAAAAACACAATTGGCCTTCAATATAGACGCCTTGCCTCTGCTTAACTCTGATTCTTGTTTTTTGCATAAGGCTAGCGTCCTGGCAAGGGGGAGGGTGTCACGTGGCCCATAGGGACATTGTTGATTTTCAGTGACTTAGCATGAGCATGTTGCAGCTTGCCTGCTGCTTTGCATGCGTTACTACACATCTCTATATTTTGCTATAATTTCAAAGATTGCTTTCACGTGAGAACTCATCCCTCTGTTCACTTTCTGCATGTTCCTGGGATTTTGATTGAACATTACGTGCAAGGTCGAACAACTGTGCCCCTTGTTATTTTGTTCTGGGTGGTCCTTAGCCCTTAGACAAAACATACTGATGCAGCTGTTGTTTGGAAAGCGTACTTGAGTTTTTAGTGGGGTGCACGAATAGGTGACACACACTTGGAGAGGCACCTTTTTAGGAAGAAGAGCACCCATGATGAAGATCTACCATCTTAGCAAGGGAAGGGAGGTTAGGCGCTATAGTCCTTTTTCCGTTGTCTTTTTTATGATGACCTCTCCCTTCATGATTTATGGACTGGCTGCTTTGCTGACCATATTTGTACTATCCATTTTTCTCCTTGTTGTGGCACGTATACTGCATGTTAGGGCACGTTAGTTAAAATAAATATTTTAAACTGTTTTGTGTCTCCGTCAGATCTTTTTGTGGAAGAGTACAAGAGAGCGAGCAAAATGGTGTGTTGTGTTCCCATGATTCCTGAGAGATATGGGAGTGTTGTGTTCTGGGGTGTCTAATCATTTGTTTCTCTGTGAGTGAATAGGAGAGCAAGTGTGACACTATAGCTAGTCGGTCCTGGGTTTGTGAGCATTAAGGTGGTAGGAAGACTCAGTCCCTATACACTACGGTCCAATTTCCTGCGCATAGTTCTGTAATTGTGCAGAATCCCTGAAACAAGGGTTAGCAATCAATCCTGCCAAGAAACCAATACTAGTCAGAGTTACTCCAGCAGTCTTAACCCCCTTACTTAATAGCCATAGCAGAAATTAATGTGTGCCTGAATTATGCACATGCTTGTTACTACGGCCTTTAAAGTAGCTTCAGTGAATCAACATTTTTTAAGTTAGGGCAATTTTCAATCTTCGAAAATGTGCCATACTTTCAAATGTTCTCTAGTCCTTTCAATAGCTCCTTGTTGAGATATGGGTAAATTCCCTCTGCATTTGTTAATGAACTTTTTGTATAAATAACTCACTCATTTTAATCAAACTTCTCCCAAATGTAGTTGTCATTAACCTCTGTGGCCAGAGATGTTTCATTTAAAAGTTCCGCACGTTGTGTTCATGGGGTAGAGCATTCTCATCTTTAGCTTCCATGATTTGGAACACCCTACTTACTTTGCTTTAACAAAAGGAAACATTAATCATAGTCCTAAATTGTCTTTTCTGATGCACTATTGACACTGGAGTTTGGTTTATTTTGGGTGATATGGTTCTATGTGCATTATTTTCATTTGCATTTCATTATTATATGTTAATCTATACAATATGATAATGGTCCATTGGCATTATGTTTCATTACATTCTTACAGCCCTGACGAAGTCAAGCAAGACAAAACATGTGTTGCTTGTGTTGACTAATTGAACAGCTTATGCAGATACATAGTTTTAATTTCTTCAATCTTTGTGAACTCCATAATACACTGTATCTGTTGGATAGACAGAAAATGTATATTGTATGATGACATTTTTTTTTGTATGATTTTATATCTTTGGACATTTACTTGTATGTCATACATTTTTGTACTAAATTAAACAAAAAAATAGAGCTATGGACTATTAGGAAATATATTCATAAAAGAACGTAAAAGGTTCATTTTTTGATAAGTAAACTTTTGGTCCAGTTAGTTATCTTGCTCTTATTCCTTTAATATCATGAAGCCTTTGGGCATCTGATTGTGGTTAATAAATATCTACTCACTCACTCACATGAGAGAAGATGAAACAGCTGTCCATCTCAGCTTCATCTAGATTGAACAGGGGTCCATCATAGAGTGAGTGACATGACCAAGTAACTTCTACCCACATCTAGCCTACTTGAGGCTGTGAGTAAATGCCCATGAAGTAACACCTTACTGATTTCTACTACTTTTGGCCTGTCGCTCCAAGTCTGGCCTTGGTGTCTTTTATCCTCATGTGGAAAAGTAAATTTTGTCATGTTCTGTGTCCCTACGTGTCATCCATCACCTGTTATGTGTGCATGATCAATATGCATATGTTATTCTCCATGTCCGATTCAAGACGCAATTATAGTTGTGTCCACTTCTGGTATGTCATTTCCCAGTCCTCATGAGTAATATGAGTATCAGGCCTATGTAAAGTTATGTTGCCACGTTTCTCAGTGTGCACGTTATTTCATTATAAAGTCCCCGTTTCCAGGCCTCAACAGGGCCCGGACATCAGATTCAGCTTCAGCTCCTGTCTCCTGAACCCTCGCTGAGGAGCGATCCAGCCCCCACCTGTATCCTCGACCTTTCACTTACTTCCTGCCTCACAGTGCCCGGTGCAGCTTGGCTCTGCCTCTGAGTCTGCCAAGACTATGTTATGATTCCAGTTATCAGTTCAGTCCTCCTTCTCTGCATTCCTAAGCTACTGAACTACATCAATAGTTTCCGTCATTGTCTAGCCTATGCGGCTCCATGTTAAGAGAAATACTGTATTAAATGGTCATTTAATATTCTTCATCACGCACTATATGTAGAATAAATGCATGCTCCAGTCTTAGAGTCAGTTAGCTTTTCCCCTCATGACTTCTAGTTTATATCAACATGTTCCCTAAACATCAGATACTAGATAGGGTTTAGGTACATGTCGCTCCGACCCTCCAGACTTTAGTCTCTGCTCCTAGCACAGAGTTCATAGCCCCCAGCTTCTCCTAGTAACACGTCATTGCTAGTTTGCGCGCACCACCAGGTTAAAGGCCCCGGCTCCTTAGGTAGCCCCCTCCTATGTTTCCGCCCATTCATGACATATTCTGTTACGTTTGTATCACATGTCTGAGTTACACCTTCTTTTTACTCTTATCTTTCGCGACTGCTACGCGTCACACCTTCTGCTCCACCCACTGCTACGCCTACTGCAATGTAATGCTATGTGTTTGCGCTATGTATATATGCTCATGTATTGTTATTAAAAGTTGGCGCGCTCATCCCAGACCCAGCCCCAGCAGCTGCTGGGCCCTGTCATCCTATTCCTATGCAGGTTGTCCTGTTCCTGTCCTTATGCTGTAATAAACCTGCAAAACTCCTACTACCTCGAATTTTGACTCTTATTTATTGAGCTATCTGTTATTCATTCATTCATTCAAAAATAGATCCGGTATTATTTATTTATATACCACATAATGGCGCCCGAACAGGGACTTGCCCTTTCCCCACGCGTCGGTGAAGCCACGCCGACCCCCTGACCCTCTGCAGTCGTGACGGAACTCTTCTGCGCAGTGGCAGATATTTCTGCTCAAGTATCCCTCAGGCCCACGGAGGAGACGGAGGAGGCGGTCCAGCATCCAGACGAGACGGTGGAGGAACGCGGCGAGTCCCGACCAGAGCCCAAGCCAAGAGTCCAAGGTCCGAGGTATCCGGAGGTCCACCCGTAACTGAAGTCCGAAGTCCGAAGTTCGTCGTCGTAGCAGTCCAGTCCAGTCCGAGGCCTTCCGTTCTTGCTGCCCGGTGAGTACCGTTACTGGGGTGGTATCTAGACAGGGTCAATTTAATTGACTCTGGTCTGTGGGTTGGTGGTACACAGTCCCACAAACGAAGTGTCCACTTCGGTGGATGCGGGTCCTGACGTGTCTCTTTATGAGACCGGTAAGTTTCGTACTGTTTCAGCAGTGCATCTAGTTTCTGTTCTAGTCAGTTTCTGTTCTCGAGAAAATTCATGTGTTCTGTTCTCAGTATTTCCAGGTAGTATTCTGTTCGAACTGTTATTTTAAATGTTTTTCATGTATTCTAATGCCGTGGTATGAATGGGAAATAAGTATCGTGTTTATTGTGTATTGTATTGTGTCTAGATTACAGTTCAGTCATGCCCATATTTTCCAAGTTACGTCAGTTAAAGACTAGAAAGGGTCTGCTGGAAGCAGCAGTTCCCGTCCCGCCCAGGGACAGTCCAGGTCACTTTATGTATCAGAAGCATGGCATAAGCGCCATATTGTATCTAGATTTATGGGTAGAGTATACCAAACAGTTAGAAGAAAAGTATAGATGGCCCGTATCGGGTACATGGGATGCCGAATGCATCATGCGAGTAGAAGAAGCATTATGGAAAAAGAAAGCCAGACAATCACAGAAAGACTCCATCGAGTTATGGCGTAAAGAAGCTCATAAAAGAACCGAAAAAGAAATCAGAAAGACAGAACTAAGTAGAGAATCCCAAGAACGAGCCCAAGAAAGAGAATTAATCGAGATAAGTGAACGAGTTAGAACTGAGCAATCAGACAGACAGAGGAATGCCCTCATTAAGGGTATGTATCCTCTTCTTGCTGAGGGCTTGCCAAAAGCGACCCCAGAGGCATCCAGTAATTTCCCGCCACCATTAGTTCCGACCAAGCTACGTCACAAACCGACCGCAGCTGATATTTTTATTTCGTCCTATCTGGACGACACAGTCCCCGAATATGCAAATCCTGTTCGCGCTCCGCCAGTCCCTGTAAATCAGGTAATTCCTGCTCCTCCAGACACCGGGGTGCCCTTAACAGCCCCCCCGGGTCAGCCCGCCATACAAGTCCAGCCCACGTTACAATTACCGATCCTGCCAGGACGAAAAGCATCAGTTGATGATTCTAGTTTAGGGGCCGCAGGAGGAGGTCTTCCTCAAACCCCGCCGCCATACAAGCGTTTATCAGCACTCGAATTACATGCTCAAGCATCACAGCGTACTCCTAAAAGTAATAAGTCTGTTGCAGAGATCAGGCAAACCCTTGGCGAATGTGTCTATGACCCAGTTCCAGGCGAGTTTAATATGGTTTTATATTCCGTACGCGTAAGGAGAGTGACCGAGTATCTAGTCACCCTGCCGAATATGAAAGAAGATCTAGACAGGATATATCGTTTCATCCGTACAGGGGATGACCCACAAAGTATTAGTGATGCCATGTCTCAAAGGAAAGCCGAGATTCAGCGCATGATATTAAAGTTCTTAATTAACTGTCTAATAAGAGAACAGGATTACCCGTCTAAAGACCCGGAAGAAATGAAAACTCTAACAAAGTGGAGTGATAATATAGCCGAAGGAAAGCACAATACCATTGGTGCCATGGAAAGTATGTACAAGAAAATCCGTAGAGAGATAATAAAGATACACGAACAGCGTAAAGCAGCACAAGTAAGCGAGAAAGAAAGTACCTCTGATCCTGAAGAGGAAGACGACGAGAATACCGCCAGAATAGCGTATGTAGGAAAACCTAGATTTCCAGATCACCATTTACGTCTAGAACACAAGCCAATTTTCCATCATCCAGCACCAGAACAAGGTTCCCTAGAACAAGTATTTCAAGCTACCGATCACATTCTGAAATCACGAATCGGTTATAGTGAGTTGAGTACTATGCATGAACAGGAACTAGTCCGATCAGCAGTCAGATGGATTACTGATTCTACCACTTTTCCAGACGAAATAGTGGCACAAATGTTTCTGAAAATGCCCCCAGCCGAGCAGCGACTGGTGGGTATGTATATGATTCAGCACCTCATTACTCTGTATGAGGGTCAACATTCTGATCCAGGCCCGTTACATGATATCCTGAACGAGTTACTCCAGTACAGATGGAGAGGTCTAGGTACCGATTTAATTAGTGTCATTCTAGAACAGCGCCACAAATATAGAACATTCTTGAACCCGCATTTTGTTCATGTCTCACCCCCAGAAAGTAAATCATTCTACATAGACAGACAGAATCCGTTACGAGAAGTCCACCCAGTCAGAGGAGCGGGTGGCGAAATGCAGCGAGTGTTTGTATACACTCCGATCACAAAGATGGAACTCCTCGAAATGAAGAAATTAATTCCCTGTCATGACAAAGATCCAGCAGGGTTCCATAGAGAATTAAAAGACATGCTCCGTATGGGAGAATACACTTACCCAGATATCATTAAAATGTTAAAGGTTCTGCTGCCCGCAGGGGTGTATGAAAAGCTAAAGGAAACAGAATGGGAGGTGGGAGAGAAAAAGATAGATTGGGCAGTCCTAGAAGCAGAAGATAAGATACGTGTACCAGGTACTGGTCTTGGAGAGAAATGTAAAGAATTACCAGAATTATTAATTCAAGTTTTACCCAGATTATTAACAACGAGAAAAGAAGACTGGGATGCAATCTCAGCCTGTAAACAGAAACAAGATGAAGATATTAGTGATTTTTATTCTAGGTTTGAAAAGTGCTTTAGTATCAACAGTGGTCTCAAGACAAGTAGTGAGTCATACCCTCACCTTTTCGTTACCAAATTAGTCGAGAATTCAAGTCCACCAATTAAAAACCGAGTTCTGAAAGTCGAAAGTACCTGGCAAGCAAATACTCCGTCCCAGATGCTCCAGATGCTCCAGTACCACCAGAATAGAATCAGGGAAGAGCAAGAACACGAGAGAAAACGTATGAAAGACACGAAAATGAAAGTACTAGTTGCACAATCTGTTCCTCAAGACAGTCAGAAGAGGGGTCCGAATCAAGCCAGTCATCCTGCAGCTCCCGTTAAAGGGAACTGCAATTATTGTAAACAGCCAGGTCATTTTATAAATGAGTGTGCAGTTCTGAAACACAACATAGCTACTGGTAGGACTAAAGAAAGACCACGTCCGCCTAGACAGGAACAAGTTTCACAGATTCCTCAGCCACAGAATGCACAACAGACAGTTACAGTACCGCAGCCTATTGCTGCAACACAGCATGTTACATCGCAGATGTACCAGTATGCACAGTCTGAGTATCCAGAGTACCAGCCATATTCATGAAACAGCCTAGAGAGGGAGGTAGGCTTGCCTCTCATCGAGATACCTGTAGATCAAGAAGGTCCCTATGTTCACAGTCAAGTATTAGGGAAAGACAGAAAGTTTTTGATTGATACAGGGGCAAGTAGGACCACAATTAGTCATGCCGAAGTTCCAGGGGCTCCGCTCTCAGGCTCAAGAAATGTTTCCCTTGGATTTTCAGGAAAGCCTATCGTTAATGAGATTTCAAAGCCAGTCACTCTAGAAGTAGGTCCATTGTCCCGCACTACTGATCTGTTACTTACTAAGTCATGTCCAGAAAATCTATTAGGCATTAAAACACTGAAAGAGCTAGGTGCAGTTATATGTTGTTCCCCAGAGGGAATACGATTGTTCCTACGTGACTTTAAGGGTCACTATGTATTACGAGATTTTGATTCCAGACTGTCTAAAGTTCCGCAGCATTTATGGGCGCAAGGTCCAACTGATGTAGGTTACATGCAAATCACACCCCATCGTGTGACTCTCAAACCAGGTGTAGTGTTACCACGAATCAGGCAGTATAGATTGCCACCTGAGGCTGTAGCAGCCTTATCCAAAATTATAGACGAGCTCATGGCTCAAGGAGTAGTTGTAGAAACTGACTCCAATGTATGTAACTCTCCGATCATTCCAGTCATGAAACGTACTGATCCAAATGCACCCCCAGTATATCGATTAGTGATTGATTTACGGGAACTTAATAAATGTATTATTCCGCAGTACCCAGTTGTCCCAGATATCTCTTCCCTGTTAACTGCTATTGATTCCGAAGCCACGTTCTTCACTGTCATAGACCTCAAGAACGCATTTTTTAGTGTTCCCATCCATCCAGACAGCCAGTTTCTTTTCGGATTTTGTTTAAATGGAAGGAGCTATATGTTTACACGAGCTCCTCAAGGTTTCACAGAAAGCCCTAGTATTTACAGTCAAGCACTTAAGAGACAACTAGATAATATTCACATGCCAACTGACACTGCCCTGCTCCAGTATGTCGATGATCTACTGATCACAGCCCGTTCTGAACGTGCTTGCGAGCGAGCATCCCTGACGGTTCTGTATTTTCTAGCCGAGATGGGGCACAAGGTGTCCCCTTCGAAGCTTCAATTCTGTGTCCAGCAAGTGGTCTACTTAGGACACTTACTGTCCAAGAGGGGTAGGCAGTTGACACCAGACCGTATCCAGTTAATAGTGAGTCTTCCTCAGCCCAGGACCCAGAAGGAGGTACGTGCCTTTATCGGCCTTACTTCTTATTGTAGACAATGGATTCCCCAGTATGCATTTCTAGCCAAGCCACTGATACAGTTAACGACACAGGAGGCAGCCGTATCGACTGTTCTCCCTTGGACATCTGAACATACACTTAGTTTCAACGAGTTAAAGAAAGCTTTATGCCAAGCTCCAGTTCTAGCTACACCGAACTACAGTAAGCCTTTTACACTTTTCGTTACTGAACGTGAAGGTACAGCATTATCTGTTCTTACACAAGATCAAGCAGGACAATACAAGCCCTGTGCTTATTTTTCGAGCACACTAGATCCTGTAGCCCAGGCTCTGCCTGCGTGCCTCAAGTCAGTTGCAGCCACAGCACTAGCTATCAGACAAAGTGATTCCATAGTTTTAGGACACTCCTTGACAGTACAAGTCCCACACTCCGTGGAAGTTCTTTTAAACCGAACACAAACACAGCACTTGACAATTGCACGTTTAACAGGTTATGAATTGACACTGTTCCAGCCACACATAGATATTAGACGCTGCAACATCCTGAATCCTGCTACACTGTTACCATCAGTTAGTTCAAATCCTGCCGCACACGACTGTGTGGAAGTAGTCAACATTACGACAAAGCCAAGACAAGACCTGACAGACATTCCGTTACCAGACCCTGACCTGACACTTTATGTGGATGGTTCATGTATGAGAACTAGTACAGGAGAACTAGTCGCCGCGTATGCAGTGACTACTGACACCGAAGTTATTGAAACACACCGTATTGATACCCTGTCCGCTCAAGCAGCAGAGCTAGTTGCTCTGACACAAGCCTGTATACACGCCAAGAACCTGAAAGTTAATGTTTACACAGATTCACGTTACGCATTTGGAGTTGTACACGACTTTGGAGTGCTCTGGCAGGAGAGAGGTTTCATGACTTCTCATTGAACCAAGATTCAGCATGGTTTCCTTATTCAAGCTCTGTTAGATGCCATACATTTACCGACATCCATTGCTATCATGAAGTGCAAAGCACATACGAAAGTTACTGACATTATTTCCCAAGGTAATGATCTAGCAGATCGCACAGCCAAGCTTACAGCACAGACTCCAGACACTCAAGTTAATCTAACACAGACACATACTCCAGATCCGACTACATCTATGACAGTTAAGGACCCTACTCAAGATGTCATAGATATCCAGTTACATGCTACTCCCGATGAAATCAAGAAATGGTCTGAACAAGGAGGGGTCCAGACAGATCAAGGATGGTTAACGAAGGGTAGGACCGCATGGTTTCTCCCCGACTCTATGGTTCAAGTCATTATTAATACCGCACATAGTCCAGCACATTTAGGAGAAAAAGCTATGTTAGACAGTATCCAGAACATTTGGTTCAACAAGCATTTACGAGCTGCAGCCAAGCAGAAAGTCCGTACCTGTATGATATGTTGTCAGTTTAATCCAGGTAAAAGTGTCCCGGTGGAACAAGGGGGATTCCAGCCTCCTGACCACCCTTTTGAGGTCCTCCAGATGGATTATATTCAGATGGAGCGATGTTGAGGTTTCAAGTATGTCCTTGTAGTTGTATGCGCTTTGTCCAGATGGACAGAAGCATATCCAGTCCCAGATTACACAGCCGCGACCACTGCCAAGCAGTTGGTTCGTGAGTTTTTCCCTCGATATGGACTCCCTAGAGTCGTATATTCTGATAACGGTCAGCCATTCTCATCTGAATTGATGAAGCACGTTTCCCTGTTGTTAGGGTACCAGTGGAAGTTTCATTGTGTGCGCCATCCTGAAGCAGCCGGTCTAGTCGAGAAACATAATCAGACTCTGAAAATTCGAATTGCCAAAATATGTAAAGATAAGGGTGTGGACTGGCTAGTAGCTCTGCCAGTTGCTTTGTTTTATATGCGCATGGTCGCACATTCCAGATCAGGTCTGTCCCCGTATGAGGTCGTATTCGGCCGCCCCCTAACATGTGGGGTACTCCTAGACCCCGAAGTATTACTGATGTTTCATGTAATATGCTGACAGATTACCTAGCTTCCTTGATGTCTGCCCTCAACTCATGTCGTTCACAGGTTGCCGCCACATTTCCAGACAATACCGAGGTGGCAACGCATGAAATCGTTCCAGGTTCGATGGTGCTCGTACGTAACTTCGACAGATCAAGTCCGCTGGAGCCACGTTGGAAGGAGCCCCGTCAGGTCCTCCTCACCACCCGTACAGCTGTGAAATTGGAAGGACGCCGCGGCTGGGTGCACCTTTCGCACGTCAAGAAATTCTACGGATTGAAACCGGTCTCCAAGAACATTTCCCAGGATATCAAGACTTGTCAAAACATTGTTCCTAAGGACTGTCCCGCAAATGACATTGACACAACCCCTCCCCTGTTAGAGAAAACTCCGCAACAGGAGTATAAACAGAAATTAAGGTCTAGTAAAATAAGTCAGCCAGTTTGATTGTCTAAGTCCTCCCCTAGGTGAAACGGTTAGACTGTTTCTGACATGTATAAAATAGACCCCCATAGTGAGAGAGTTAGTCAAAACTCAATCCGATGTATCGTTTTTCTAAGTTTCATATTATTTCTCAGCCTTTTGATTTCCTGCACTAGTTACGCATTTTTCCTGTGTTTTCCAGTTCCTCATGTAAATAAGCCTTCTAATGTTACAGTAGAGCACACGTTTAGTGATCTGCCTCCTCACGAATATTCATACCGCCTCGCTATGCGTAACAATACATTTATCCGCATGTTACATTACTCACACCAGGCCAGCAATGCCACTAATTGTTGTGTGTGTGGTCGACTCCCCCCTTTCCAGACGTCAAAGGGAGTTCTGCCACTTTTTCCTTATCCTTTTTCACATAATGGTTCGTGTGGAGCATGGTCCACGTTAACGTCATCCTCAACAGATATGTCTTTTCTTAACAGCACATGTTTCCCAGACAAGCAAGGTTTCCCCCACAGAACAGGTTTAGATCTAGAAAATGAAGTGTATAATTTAGGTAACTATTCTTCGAATTTCATGGTCCTGAATGTTCAGTCTGATACTACTCCAGACTCACCTGCTATTTCAGTATTACCAGTCAAAGGCGAATTATGTGTCCGTAATTATGGTTCTGTACACGTAGGACATAGTGATTGTACTACTATTATCCAGTATAGTGACAGTGGGAAATCTATTTTTAAAGCTTCACGTCATTCTTATTTTGTTTGTGGTCAAACCGCATATGTTCGTCTGCCCCTCGATTGGGAGGGAACCTGTTACATTGCCTTCCTACTGCCACCTGTTTTCCTAGCCCCACCTGACTACCATAGGAATTCCTTCCTAGTACATACTAGACACAAGAGAAACCTCCCGATTGTCGATTATACTGAAACTGCTGCAGAGCAATTCATTGATATTGATAAAGGTGTGTTCCCTTATTTAGGTACAGTTGTAAATAGTAAGCTAATCCGTAGGTTAACAAGAACCCTTGAAGCTGTAGTAGATGAGACTGCCTCCGCTCTAGGTAACTTAACCGAAGAGCAATCCTTTATGAGAATTGTTGTGCTCCAGAATCGTCTCGTCCTTGACGTCATACTGGCCGATAGGGGCGGGGCCTGTAGAGTCATCGGATCCAGTTGTTGCATTTTCATTCCAAATAACGCGCCGTCTGTTTATTCAGCTATAACCAGACTTCATAAAATTGCCCATCTATTACACCAGGATCCAGGCACCTGGACATGGTCCGGTTGGTTCTGGAATATAATTTCCGCCTGGGGATGGAAAGTCCTGTCCTTTCTAGGTATCGCAGTAGCGATCATATTCAGCTGCTGCCTCTGTATACAATGTGGCCCTGCGATTTGCGGCATGTGTGCTACCACTTGTATTCCTAGTCCCAAGCCCCGTTCTAAATCCCGTTCCAAGACAATTCGAGATGAACAAATGGTACTGTATGAAATGATAGATGGTATCATGAATATTGATGTTTCCTGATGGAAACGTAGTGACAAGGAGGGAATGTGGAAAAGTAAATTTTGTCATGTTCTGTGTCCCTACGTGTCATCCATCACCTGTTATGTGTGCATGATCAATATGCATATGTTATTCTCCATGTCCGATTCAAGACGCAATTATAGTTGTGTCCACTTCTGGTATGTCATTTCCCAGTCCTCATGAGTAATATGAGTATCAGGCCTATGTAAAGTTATGTTGCCACGTTTCTCAGTGTGCACGTTATTTCATTATAAAGTCCCCGTTTCCAGGCCTCAACAGGGCCCGGACATCAGATTCAGCTTCAGCTCCTGTCTCCTGAACCCTCGCTGAGGAGCGATCCAGCCCCCACCTGTATCCTTGACCTTTCACTTACTTCCTGCCTCACAGTGCCCGGTGCAGCTTGGCTCTGCCTCTGAGTCTGCCAAGACTATGTTATGATTCCAGTTATCAGTTCAGTCCTCCTTCTCTGCATTCCTAAGCTACTGAACTACATCAATAGTTTCCGTCATTGTCTAGCCTATGCGGCTCCATGTTAAGAGAAATACTGTATTTAATGGTCATTTAATATTCTTCATCACGCACTATATGTAGAATAAATGCATGCTCCAGTCTTAGAGTCAGTTAGCTTTTCCCCTCATGACTTCTAGTTTATATCAACATGTTCCCTAAACATCAGATACTAGATAGGGTTTAGGTACATGTCGCTCCGACCCTCCAGACTTTAGTCTCTGCTCCTAGCACAGAGTTCATAGCCCCCAGCTTCTCCTAGTAACACGTCATTGCTAGTTTGCGCGCACCACCAGGTTAAAGGCCCCGGCTCCTTAGGTAGCCCCCTCCTATGTTTCCGCCCATTCATGACATATTCTGTTACGTTTGTATCACATGTCTGAGTTACACCTTCTTTTTACTCTTATCTTTCGCGACTGCTACGCGTCACATCTTCTGCTCCACCCACTGCTACGCCTACTGCAATGTAATGCTATGTGTTTGCGCTATGTATATATGCTCATGTATTGTTATTAAAAGTTAGCGCGCTCATCCCAGACCCAGCCCCAGCAGCTGCTGGGCCCTGTCATCCTATTCCTATGCAGGTTGTCCTGTTCCTGTCCTTATGCTGTAATAAACCTGCAAAACTCCTACTACCTCGAATTTTGACTCTTATTTATTGAGCTATCTGTTATTCATTCATTCATTCAAAAATAGATCCGGTATTATTTATTTATATACCACACTCAACCAAGATCTCCCAAAACTATGCAATTGTTTTCCCCAACTGGTGATACCTTTATCCCCTCCCTGTAAGTCCCAAGTAAATTGTACCCTTTGTAACCGCGGGCCTTAGGTACCAAAGAGGGTCCTCAAGGGTGGCAGCACAAATTGGGTCCTCTTGGAGGACCCGTCACCAAGCTCATGCAAACCGCCACTGCAGGTTGCATGTCCTGGTAGACAAAAGTGAAAACACAACATGACACACAGCCTGTGTGCCCTACATACCCAAAATGCAAGCAGTGTAAGTAAGTCACCCCTACAGCAGGTCTTACAGCTCTAAGGCAGGGCACACTATACTGCTCCTGAGGTCACAACTGCATGAACAGATATGCTATCATGCTTTTCAGTTTCATTACTGCCAGTGCAAGTAAAGAGGCAAGCCATTTTAAAAGCATGTGCTTGACATGGGTATAAACGAATTCCCCATCTACATGGTGGCCTCACTAACAATTGGGATGTTTGGCATCAAACATCTTGTATTAATAAACCCACACTGATGCCAGTGCTGGATGTATTAAAGCATACACCCAGGGGGCATCTTAGCGATGTTGCCCAAAAACCTACCTGTTGCTGGTGTGCTTACTGACTGGCTCTCACCAGCCTGACCCTCAAGGGTAAGGGGCTTTGGTCTCAGGTGGATATAAACCAAACCTGCTCGGACAGAGAGTGTTTTGCACCCCCGCTCACAGGATGAACTGCAGATTAGCATTCCAGGGCCGGAGATCTTTAAAGAGGACCACCGCCATTAGTATGCAAATCTAGCTTCTCTCACAAGAAGAGGAAACTGCCACCCTTTGTCCCGAGGCCTTTGGCACCTGGACAGGTAGAAAAATTAGCTAAGCAAGAGGGGCATGCCCATCCTCAGGCCAGTACCACCCCTGAGTTGGGCTACCTGAAGTTGATGCAAATCTTCTTGGTGATGGCACATTTAGGGTCTCCGTTACAGGGTTATGCCCTCTTCCCCAGGAAATGGACATATAAGGGGCATAGTACCCTAGGGGAAAGGAATCTATTGGCTGCTACCCTACACTCCCCTAAAACTCTTTAATTCAGTAATTAAGGGAACCCTTGGCACCAGGAAATCAAATCCTAACAACCAAAATAAGTAGACAGGCTGAAGAGCTGAGGAAGCAGAAACTGCAGAAAAAGCAACTGATTTGACACCAGCCCTGCTGGCCTTTTTGTCGATTCTCGACAATTGCTCCAAAGTCATCTTGTTCTGGAAACTGCATGTCCTCTAAAGCCTGAGAGGACTGCCAGCACTTCTCCAAAGACTCAGGAACCCCTTTGGAACCTCAGTGCTGTTCCCCTGCATCTTGCGGGTACCAAGGACTGATCAGCGATGCTCCAATAATTCGAGAAACTGACACCGGAAAGCACCACTGCATCTGAGACTCCTGGCCTGAGCTGAAGTGGGCCAAAAATGCTTATTGTGGTCCTGTGCTCCTGTCGACCTATGAAGAAGGACACTTAAGAGCTGTGAAAGCATAACACTGAAGGAGAGCAAATGACTTGACACCAGCCCTGCCAGCATGTCTGCTGTTTACAGTTGAAAGTGCACCAAAGAAGTCTCGGCCTGCTGCTGTTGTGCCTCCAAAGCCTGGGAGTTCTGCCTAAACTCAATAAAGACAACTCCCTTGGAGCAGTCTAGCTGCTTTCCTGCATCCTCAGGCACCCTAATGAAAACTGTGAGTGTTCTGGACTTCAAAAACAAGATGCCGTAAAACACCACTGAACTCATGCTTCCTAGCCTGAGCTGAAGTGGGCTAATGGTGCCAGCGCAGTACCCTGACCCTCCAGAGACAAAGTCCACCTTGAACTTGCCCAATGTGGACTTACCAACGCTGCCTGCAGCCTCTGTCTGCAGGTCCCCTTTATCATGAATGCTCCAGGTGACAACAATCTGACAACTAAAGACACCACTGTACCTGTCGCCCCTCAGGAAAAGGTCAAAAGTTGTCCCCACATCCCTGAGTATTGCTGTTGCTTCCCCAGTCCAAGTCTGCAGTCTCTTTTCCAACAGACCAATATCAATAGCCTTGAATGCAGCATCTAATACTGTAAGTTACATCTGCCCCATTGCTGCTTGAAGTGAACTGTTGGTGAAATTATGCACCACGTAAAATGATGCATGGGTAATGCAGGCCACGGAAAGTCATCTTTCTGTGGCCTCATAAGTCTTAAGTAAGGCAATTCATCACTAATCACTGTGCATCCCAGTACTCTGTACCCTGGAGGCATTCGATGCACATTGCAGTGAGTTTTCTTATGCAAAACCCATGATTTTGGCAGTGCACCAGATGTACAAAACCATGTAAACCTGGGGAAGTGCCAAATCTATATCTATCCCGAGGTGGGACACAAGGAGGAGAAATATATATTTATTTCTCTTAGTTTTTTTCCTGTTTCTATGTGTGCCGCATTCTGTAGCACATATTGAACAAGGAAAACATCTGCCATTTGTTCAGTAAGGTGTTCTTCATGCACAAAAAAAATATATGAATGGAATGGAGGCATGTATACACAAAAAAAGCTCATGAAAAATATTCTCAATGCCTGGAGGGTAGAAAGAATTCTAGGTCGGAGTAAAACCTCCCACGTTAAATCATAAAGCCATGACAATTTACTCCAACTGACCAGAAGTGGTCAATCAAAATGCACTTAAATGGATGGACATGAAGAATGAAGTGTGAGGGAAGGTGTGTTACTTCACCATCAGGTGAGCAAAGAAGCAATTCCTTTTTGTTTAGTTACCCTCACACACCTTAGTGGTGTCATGCTTCATCATCAGGTCACGCCGACGTCTAGAAGTCGGGGTGGTCTCAACCACAGTGTTGGGAGCTCTTTGAAGTTATAGAACATCAGGGGGACTATAAAGATAAAAAACCTCTGACAGATCCCCAGTTTCCCTTTATTCTTGTGGCTGTCAGGGTTATTAAAATCTTTAAAAGCGGGTCAGAATAGGAGTATTATGGTCCACCTAAGACCCTATTGCCAACATGTTTCAGTCCATATGTGGCCATAAAGGTTCAGGACTTTCTTCAGGGCAATGGTCGGCCTCCCTAGGTTACAGAAAGGGTGGTCCCTATCCTGTAAGTGAATGAAGGGCAGAGTAGCTGCTCCTTATGTGTGTGACAAACAAGTCATCTGTCATATGTAGTGGAGGAGTGTGGCTCAATGGTTAGTGCGGCAGACCATGATGAAGAGTTCTGGCCAGGGGACCAGGGTTCGATTCCCGCCTCGGCGGGGTCTCGGGCTCAATTTCCTCGGACCTGTTAATTCTCGCCTCGGTGCCTATTCTAATCACGGGCCCCACGCTGTAACTCTGGGCAATAGCTTGCTTAGCCTCCACACCGGCCCCAACAGCGCTAAGGATGCCTGGCTTCACCCTGGGGGTGCCCAGGAGTGGACACTTCACAGGGAAAGCCAGGAGGGGTTCCACAGCGGTATGAGTATCAGCGCCAGGAAGCCGAATAGTCGACACCGTAAGGTGACCGTCTGGTGACAGTGCGCTCTATAAATACCATGACATTTACATTTACATATGTAGTTCTCCATCTGTACGAAATCAAACAAAAAAAAAACAACATGGAGCGGGGCGGGACTTCCGCTTGCTTCAGGAAGTCCTGCCCGCTGCCGCGCCACGATTGACTGCCCGCCCCGCTGCAGAGACAGGAAGAGCAGCGTGGCCGAGTCATGGCCCTCGGTGGAACGGAGCTCCCATGAATTAGGGAGAGCGCTGGGGCTGCCAGCAGAACGCCACACCAGTGTTGCGGGGCTCGCATGCAGAGGGGGGAGCCCCGGTGACAGAGAGCCGCGCCGGCCGCCCTTGAAGAGGAGCAGAGAAGCACCGCAGAGACACCGCCTCCCTGAGCAGCCGGTGAGTGCAGGGGTCCTGTGGGCCCCAAGTCAGTGGTGGAGCATCCCCGGATGGCAGCGGTACGCTCCCCCGTTGCTCTCCCACATTTTGGCCGCATAATTCCCGAGTCCCCAGAGGGGGGACTCCAGCGTTGGGGGTATTTATTAATTTTGAGTCCACCGAGAGGGACTCCCACGATTCCGGCCATGTTCTATCTCGAGCCCGAGAGGCTCCAACGACCCGGGGGCATCATTGTATTTCGAGCCCACGGGAGGCTCCTACCTACGCCCACATATTTGCAGGGGCATTTCGGGAGGTAGAGCGGCCCCGGCTGGCAGCGGGCCACTCCCCCCAGTTAGTAGCATTTGTTTTGAGCCCCCGAGGCTCCATAGGGGCCCGTGTTCTGCCCCTGAGGGCCCCCGTTGTTTTAAGAGCCAGAAGGCTCCCAATGTACCCAGTCTTTCCTGAGCCCGAGGTCTCCCGGGCACCCAGTTATTTCTAGAGCCTAGAAGGCTCCCATGTTTGGCGCAGTTCTGTTCTGGAGGGCTAGCGAGAGCCCCAGTCGCAGTTTTTATCCTCAGCTGCCCAGCAAGTAGTGGGCAGCTGCACCGTTTAGGTTTTGCTTTCTAGGGACTTGTTCTTTGGACTTAGGAGTGAGACGCACTCCTTCATCCCTACTTTGGCCTTCCCCAGCTGTGCAGCACTTAGTGCCAGCTGCAGTGTTTGGGCCCCTTGCTATTGTCCCCATCTCATTAGAGATGCAAGGGGAAGCGTAGAGAAAAAGGGTGCTAACATGCGAATTTGCGTGTTAGAACCCTGTTGCTGATAGGGAGATAATTTTATCTACGCTTTCGTGGTTTTTAAAGCCAAAAAAGCGGAGATAAATCTCTTGATAATATGCCCCTTAGTGTCGATTTCAATGGGAAATGTGTAGTTTGTAAATGACAGTGCTCTATCTTGCGATGCATCAGCTCCATAATAAAAAAAAAACTTCTGCTTCGTGTCCATTAAAGCAGGATGGGTTGCAAAGGTTTGTCATTCTAAAAACCAGATGTTGATTGTAAAGTTTGGAAAGTACTGCATTAGATAGAAGTACATGGGCATTTAAGTAACATGAATGCATTTGTTGTAGTTATTCATGTACACGTTTTTTTTCTCCAAATGTGACTTATAAGTTTATGATAACAAGTAAACCATTCAAAAAAAGCTGTAATATACATTAGATGATCCATAACAATCTAGACGGGTTGTACAATGTTCAAACTGTTAATAGGGAAAAGCCTAATCATTCAGTATCTTCCTTCTCACTTTGTCCATTCCCCAAAATTCCTTCCCATCCGTGCATCAATCGATTCGGACAATAAGGCAAATCTTCAGTCACTTTATCATCTATATATGTTCTTGTTGTACAAAGATTTTTGGGCACATTTTTTAAACCGCTTACCCTCTCTGTTTGTGCAATTTGGAATAAGTATTAACACTAAACCACTTAGAAAGATCACTAGTCACTACTTCTTTAGCATTTTGGATTGACACATTTTCTGTTTCAGTTTCATCTTTAAACCACCGCCCTCTGTTGGATCTTTTTTTCGATCCTGCCTCAGAGCATGTTATATCTGGTGCTCTCTGTTTATTTGGCATCTAGGGATGCAAAGATCAGTGTGGTCAGGGAGAGGCAAATCTGTGAGATCATAAAAAAAAGTCAGAACATGCACATAATACATATTTCAGGTCGGTGATTATTTTAGAACAGACTGCATTGAAATATATCAGGAGTCTCCAAACCATGGCCTATAAGATGTTATCCAGCCCTCAGCAACTTTAACATTAATGAACTAAAATGTAATTTCTCTGCTGTTTTCCAAACCATCGGATTCTGATGATCAATGGGACATATATATCCAATTCCTTAGGAAGCCTTTAGGTAGCACCAGAGCCGCTTGAATCCTCTCTATAATTTAAAATCAATTAAAACAATGAATAGCCGGCTTTTCTTATACACAGTTAAGCAATTGATGATTTTGTCAAAGCATTTGCTTGATATTTGACTCATTATATATAATTTCTCAGTTTAAGCACAACATTGTTTCTTTGGAATTGTCACATTTCTCGTTTGTTCTGTATCATATCATGATGACTGCAAAAAAGAACCAGGTAAACCTTATTCATTCACTTAATTTGAATTCATTCATTTATAAAACTGTTTTTGTCGGCCTGCAAATATTCATAAAGAATACAATGTGGCTCTTGTACTGAAACATTTGAGGGGGTCCTGATACATAGGTTCAATGTTTGAGCTACTGTAAGATGATCAGAACAAACATGGGCTGTAATTTATGGTAAGTGACCCCTTTCTTCAGAATAATAACAGTGGTTACTGAAAGGCAGTGGTAGCGATTTGTGGTGCTATTTGAGGGCTGGGAGTGATTGGTGAATGGGAGGGCTTTTACTGACGTATTGGTGGTCGCTGATTTGATACTAGCACATACACCGGTGCCCACAGTATGCAGCTGGCACAAATGTGTCTTCGTACCAAATATTTTGTTCATGGAGTTGCGGATCTGCTATTAAAACATGTACACTGCTCACTGATGTATGTGTCCAAAATAACTTTAAAACTGACAATCTATCTAATATTTTACTCTTGAATTCTTTGACTCACTATATTCAACCCCACATTTTTAAAGGTTTTAGTTCTGTCCACTTTTTTTCAATGCTACTGACCCATTATACTTGTGCCATTGCCTCAAATTGTAAGACTGTCTTTGAGGTGAGAATCTTCCAATTGCCTTTGAAGTTGTATTAAATGGAATTATGTTCAGTATTGACGAGCATGCTGTAAAGGTGTCCATTTGTCCACTAGGTTTACCTTGGGGGTGAATATCGTAAAAGAATAAGATATAATTAATTGTGTGGGGCTGGGAATGCGCGGTGTACTGTTGTGTCCCTTGCCATGGGTGTCCAATGGACAGCATCTGCTGTCCTGCTTTTTTGGATGTGTTGCCCCAACCTCACTTTAATCTCGTGTGTACAGTCCATTCCTGGACCTGTGCTGGACCAGACTGGGTGTTCCAGGTGCTCCCTCCATAATAACAGGGGGCTAAGGGATATGTCTCTCGTTCAAGCATGTAACGTGGTGGTGCCAGCATGCCATGCTTTGCAACATATTGTGACCAGTCTTTTGTGTCTGCCATGGCCTTCTGGCCCACTCATGTAAAGCTCCACTGCTACAGACGTACCTAGATTCCTGCCCTGAAATCCAAGGCACATGCATGCAACTATGTGTGTGTATCTTTCTTGTTAAACACACTATTTATGTTTGGTTGTGCCTGTGGGAAGAAGGTCTGTGGATTCCATTTTGGAAGCCCCGAATCTGCACACAGTGAAATTGTTTTGCTGACATTCTTGAGACTAGAGGAATAAAACGTAGACACTGAAGTTGGGAAATAGGACACAGGCTCCCCTTAGAAATGTAATGAGGTCCTTATGCTGCAGAGAGTTGTCGATAGTCTTCCTGAACATTGCCATTTGGTAGGTGGCATGGGTGGAACTACATTGCCTATTGCCAGAGTGTGAACGGTCCATTAGAACAAGTTTAGCCTTTTCTCTCTTTTCCTGATCATTGTCCTGTGTGGCTGTGATAGCTGATTGCAGAATGTTCACATTTCTTTGTGCCTCTTTTCTGGGGGCTCCAGCCTGCGATGACCTTGTGGGAAGGTGCATCATTCTAGAGAAAGGCTGGGTTTGCAAAACAGTCTTGAAAGGACACATCAAATACAAATAGACCAAAACTGGTTCTAGAATTGCAGCTAGAAATTGCACATCCATTACTGCTGTATCAGTATTTGAGTGAAAAATGTCAACCCTCTTGTTGTTCCTGCACCAAAATCTCTTTGACCAAGGAGGTTTTACTCCACAGAGTAGCCAGATGATAACTATGCAACCAGGGCTAGTAGATCCCTTTTAGTCAGCTCATGAGAGATGAGAGGCTTCACCTGGAGTTGGAGCTGAAGGAAGAACTGTTCCTTGTCACGGCTGGCGCTGATAAGAAATACACATATTCCTCCTAGTTACACCTCAGCTGGGATGGCATAACATTAATGTTGCATTTCCAAGTTACTGTTACCAGTAATTGTAAATCTAGGAATTCACCAACATTTGTGGGTGGATGTAATGGTAAATCTAGGAACTCACCAAAAATTGTGGGTGGATGTAAAGGTAAATCTAAGACTCACAAAAAATTGTGGGTGGATGTAAAGGTAAATCTAAGATTCACCAAAAATTGTGGGTGGATGTAAAGGTAAATCATGGAATTCACCAAAATCTGTGGGTGGATATGAGGGAACACCGGTGCTCCACACATAGAACACCTACCGGAGGCACAGTAATGCAAATGCATTGATTCCCCCTGCTTTGCGCTACTCCAGCTTTATCAAGCTACTCTGGGCCATGCAAGGTGGTCATGTGTGACTTCATCAATCTAATTTAAGAATTGCTTTTATCTAGCACCCTATTGCGTGGTGCAAGGGTGATGGAACTCTATGATATATTTGGCCTAGAGTATTATCTGGTGCCTACTGAACCAAAGGCGGTGGTGTGGCATCTGTGCTGAAACTTACACCGGTTTACCTTGCCCTAAGAAAGGTAGAAAGGGGAAGAGTGCTCATCCTTGCCAGGAGGCAGTAGACAAGAACTACTATAAGTAGTGAGCAGAGTTTTACTTTAGTGTTGAGCACTTGTCTTTGTACAGAGATAAGCACTAGGTTGGACAGTAATGTTATTATATCATTGGGTGTCTGTTGAGTGATGAGTCTGTTACCTCAATATTGAACTCCCTTACTAGCCTGTGACTGCTCTCCATTGCTGTATTGAGAATCAAGAGATGAAGGGTTTATACATGGCCCAGTTTTGCAGATCAATAATAGAATGGAACTCTGGATATCAGAGGCAAGCAGCCCCAACATCTATGGCTCTGATCTATTAGTTCTTGATTACCACTGGCTACTCCCACTTGAATAGGGCGTGTCAAATTGTGTGCATTAAACTATCACCATTCCTACAGCACTTTTTGAAGCAACTACATACAACTCGTTCCTCCGCTAGTACAGAATATTTTGTTGTCATTGCTAGGGCTGTTCCCCGTGAAACATATACAACTGGCTGTAGACCTGAGCCATTGGACAGGAGTCTAAACACATCCTACCTTGAATCCTACCTTGAATCACATCAAGTACTTGCATCATTCCAGACTCAAGTAGGTGACTGTCTTTTATGAAATGAATACCTTTGTGAAGAAAGATGCAGAGCTTTTCACAGTCAAAGGAATCTTAGCAGGAAATGATGCACCACCAGTCTCTTGATCCCAAAGTCAATGACAGATATAAAGGGTTGTGCAGAAGTAAAACATTTCTGTTATCATATGTAACACAATATGCACATTGATCTTACGGGCTAACTGGTCGATCTTAATGACGCAAAATTTTTCTTCATTTCCACATGGGACTGTCGTCTTTGAACAGGTCTCGGAACTGAGTTGGCCAGTGCACCCATAGCACTCAAAGGCATATGCTGTAAAAGGAATAAGATTACATAGTTATAGATGTATTAACGTGTGTTTATCATCCCGACTCTTTTGCACACATGCTGCAGATCCTCTATGAGCCTATACTATGTAACTTATATTAACACACAGGACATTTATCCAGGCCTGATAGGAACCAGCATACTTTCACAATTCATGGTGCCCCACTTTAGCCTCCCTTAAAGGTAAGAATATTTAAGTTGAGAAATTATCTACCCTGCCGCCAGCCATACAGTACAAAATCTCTGTTAAACTGGCTATAGACTAAAATTGTAGAGATGATGTACAATTTAACCATCAGCAGAATAAATATAATGTCAAGTAGGTCTTTTTTCAGCTGGGCATAAACTAAAAAGTGACTTCAGACAATGGAGGTATGGTGGCCATCTTGTAATGGGGATGCAAAATGTATAAAGTATTTGAAAGTAAGTGCATATGCATACAATTTGCAGATGAAAAAAATGTAAATTAATGTTAAATAAAACATTTATGTTATTTTAATATCCACATATGACCTGGAAATCAAACAGAAGCTTCAGGGTGTGGGCACAGATATTTTGTGCATCAGTCAGGACGTATTTGGCTGTCAGCAAAGAATACTCAATGTTTTAAAGCATGTAACATCAATCTTTTAATCACACTTTAGGATACATTGTTTTTGTTAGAGTTCAAGATGCTCCTTTCGATGATGTTTGAAGGTTGGGCTTGTTTTGGTCATCTTATGGAAGCCCTTATGTTAGATTTAGGCTTCTGTTTAAGAGGTATTGTGCTTGCTTAGTATTTCAAATCTGGCAACACAGCACCAGTCATCAAGCAGCAGCAAACAGGGAAATGCAGACAGATATGTGGTATCTGGGATCCAGAGGGGCAGACTCGTACAGGAGGTAATTGGTGTTGGGGGCCACAGATATTTGGGCAGTTGTAGCAAGTACATTTAATGAGACCGGACCCAATAGCACCATTACGAGTTGGGGTAGGATTGGGTAGAAGGACGGGGGCCTAGGACGGCTAGGGTAACCCAGGCCAGTGTCACTAGTACCGGAACTAAGACAAGGACCAGATGGACCGAGGTGAACAGGATCAGAATGATTAGGTACAGGCAAACAAGCGGACTCGATCAACCACGGCACCCGACCTTCAACAGATTGTGTTGTTGCTCATGAATGTTGTTATACTTTTGAATGTATAGAGCTAGAAATAAAATACTTATTTTCTTATAAAAGTAAGTATTTGACTTGAGATGTATTTATTCTAGTACTGTGTACAATCTGAGTTATGAGTCATGTTCACTCACCTTTATCTACGTTACCCAGAGGAAGCCTTTGACTGCTCATCCTCAGCTACCACTGAGAGTCAAGTGCACAAGGGTTACTTGGACCAGTTGCCCAAGATCCATAGTAGGTTGGGTTTCGATAGTAAAAGGCCACAACCAGCACGGTTCCGAACTGCATGACTTATGGGGCTCTGAAAGGGGTTCTGACACCCACACTCATCCCACATAGATTTGATGTGCAATGACACGATCATGGTGCCCCTGTAAGACAGCACTTCCTTGAGGAACCCCACTAAGGGAAACATCCTCATCAGGGCATTAGCCGCTGCAGGTGCAGTTACAGACCAGAGAAGATCTATAGAAAGTCATTTTCAAAAGATGAGGTGGTTTCAAGAGGTGTCACCAGCTGCCTTGATCTCAGCTTGCCACCTCAAGGCATTCTTTTTTTTTGCAAAACTCCTTCTTGTTCGGCCTACCCTCAACTTACCATCCATCATGCTCAGGCAGGACTCACAGGCTGGTTTCCCATACCTCTTCCACTCCCTCTCCTTGTTTGTAGCCTGGGCCATAGTTCCAGCCTATGGACCTCCTTGATTCCTCTTGTGGGCAGCAATGAACTGTGTGGTCATACCTACCCACTTAGGCAACCCTAACATTTCCAGGTGTGACCTGCGCTCCACTTCCTTCTAGACTTCCTCACAGACTAGATTGTTCATTCCTTCCAGACCAGATCATTGCCAGATCATTGCCTAACAGACAATCTACAGGCATGGCAGGGCTCACAGCTACCTTTTAGAGAACCTGAGACTCCACCCCCCAAAGAAAGGGAACTACAGCCATTGGGTAGGTACTCTCACGTTTACCTGCATGTGTGACCCGGTGGAAATATATTGTTTATGTAACCAATACAAGAAGGGGCCCCCCGATACTGACACTGGGCAGACAGACAGGGGAAAAGAAGCAAACCAAACAAAGATAATGTCTACCCTGCAGGATTAATTAAGCTGGCTCACTAGGAGTCCATTAGGATATATTTAACAAGGTTGAGCTGACCATATTCTAGGACCAAAACACAGAATCAGCCGTGCGGCAGTTATAAACACAACATATTTTTTGTTTTCATTTTATTTATTTTTATATATAAACTGCGGATTATTATTATCATTTTTTGCTTTACAAAAACATACTTAAAAGGTGATTCACAATACACAATAGAATTTCATAAAATCTCTAAGCTAGCCCCTAGTACCACGCTCCTCACACATTCAAAATCAATCATTCAATCAAATAACACATTCACTCAAACATCAAACTTAACAATCATCCAAGATCATCGATGTAGTTCCAGAGTGACAAGTAGAACCGGTCCTGCAGAGTCTTCTCAGCACAACGCTGGAGACCCCAGATCGTAGAAGCAGGACAGGAAATAATAACCCCAACGCGCGTTTCGGTGCCCGGCCAGATCTACTGCCGCACCTTCATCAGGGTATTCACACGAGGAAAATGGGGGGGCAATAAATAATACACAACGGCAAATCTCATCAGAGAACAAACAACAGTGCAGCCATCTCAACGATAAAGAGTTTCTTTAAAGCTTCCGATGTCAATCACCACATCCGTAGGAAAGGGGGTTTCTTTAGCCTCTCTCTGTCCATAAAAACAGGATGCTTGGATCCACTAGTACGTTCTTTATGTGATGGACAACAGAATCAGCTTTACATGAAAAGTAACACTTGTTAGCTAAAGGGCCTCATATGTAGCGGGCGGTCTGTCCGACGGTCAGAGAGTAAGTGTGCACGAAGTCCAACTTATGTCCTCGGAGATAATTTCATCAAGCGATCGGAGACTGGGTTCAAAGCCCGCAGACTCCAAAGTTCTGTCTTAGTGCAAACGCTGGCATCTACGGGCGTGGCTGGAGGCAGACTACTGTCTCGGCAAGTATGTTCTCAGACAATATATTGAGTATGGCCTGCTCTGAGGGCACCATGTGACACCTTCTGGTAGACAAACCTGCTCCTGTGACCCTCATAACCGCCACCATCTGCCTATCGATGGTGACCCACCCACTGCCTGCATTTAAAAGTATTTGAAGGCATGTGGGCTTTAGGTGCTATAGTGGACTACTCCAGTGTCTACCGATCAGTGGGGGACTGTGCCCTCTGGAGGCATTTAGCATTACCCTTAGAGTGCCCATACTTATAGCATTATGTACTGTGGAGGATGAACCTCTCTGTCTTCTGGTCCAAGAACCCTCTTCCCTTCTGATCAAGTTGGGACTGACTCCCTTTCCCTTTGGGGAGCTATTTTGGGGGCTTTGAGAGTACTCCTTTTCTCAATTTTCTTCTATCCTCTTTCTCCTGATGGGGAACCTGACCACACCTATAGGAATCCCTTCCAGATAAGTTTTTGTGGGTCCTGATGCTTAGCCAGTTGTCTGCATCCTTAGCGAACTTACTATCTACTAGGTGTTGGTGCAATTCTGGATAACAAATGCTTAACAAGTCCTCCCTTCCATATGAATGACAGTGCATCCTTCCTTACGTTCAATGGGAATGTGAGTCCAGAGACTGGTAGACCCATTGTTCCCCAGGACCCCAAGCATCTCTACAGCAACCTTATAGGCCTCAAACAATATATTTATATCCGATCCCACAGCAGCATTAGGCACCAGATCCCTCGAAATACTGACCCTCTTGTCAGTTTAGTTAGTCTTTATTCGATAATTTTCAATCATAAAAGACACAGTACAAACATAAAAGTGTCATAAAATATCACCCTAAAATCATACAATTCATTACAAAAGTATTATCGAAAAATTCCTAACAGTTACTTAAAGGAATAATTTTTAAAATAGAGTCCATATAAGGGACTTTTTCCTTAAAATTCTATCATTGGGGATGCCCACTTGCCAATGGGCTTAATCATGGTGGGGATAAGGTTCCTGGGGCAACCCCCCTCTTGTCTTTAATGGACCCTGGAGTCTCCTTACCACAGTTTCTGCCAGATTCTGCTTGTCTGGCTTTGGGATTCAGCTGCTTAAGGCTCCTTTCATGAGTTTGTGGCCCTGTAGCCCATTTCTCCTCCATGGCCATTTCTTCTCTTCCATTTCTAGTTTGACCGTCTGCAGCCTAAATTATCTCTAAACCCTCCTGTCCACCAATTCCTCAGTGGACAGATTTTGGGAAGACATGCTGCTCTGTGCCCTGACAGAGAGCTCCTCTCCTGTAGGCAAGTTATCCTCCACCTTTGAATTCCAAAGGTCATTACATGGACCCAGGTCTTTCACACGTCTCTCCATAGCCTCTCCCTTATCCTGTGATTCTGTTGTGGCTAGCAACTGGTGGGCCTCCTCACTGGCTTTAAGAGCCTTGGTGCTTCAGTTTCCAGGTGCTCCTCTTTGCTGGAAAACCCTGCTCCTGGAAGAACATCTGAACCCTGTTGCAATGTAGCCCTAAAACTGGCTAAGCCCAAACTTCATCCTTGTAGGTAGGGTCATAGCCACTACAGTCGTGTAGCATGGGAATTAATTTGAAAAAGGCAAATGAGCCAATCAAGGAAAATTTAAAAAAAAGGTTGAATATGGTTTCAAATTATTTATATGGAATTTTAGTATTACAAAAAATCATTAAATGGCACAGCACAAACACAAACACAAGTAGTGGATCCCACCACTGAGCATCAATGTGAGAAATTGTATGTATGATATTACAACGCATGGTTTTACCACGCATGCCTTTACATCGAAGTTTTTACAACGCATGCTGTTACAACGCATAGTGTTAAGCGGTGCTGGATAGCGAATAGTTTAATTTACTATTCCAATTCCAGTCCCCGTGGATAGTAGGGAAGGTGTTGGATAGTAAATTAAATCTATTCCCTATTCTAGAGCGCCCCCCAGCGCTATGCGTTATAATAACATGCGTTGTAATAGTTGCGTCGTAAAGGCACTGCATGGTAAAAGTTGCATTGAAAAAGATGTTCCCCTGAGAAATCGGGTTGCTGATTGAGGGGGTTAACCCCTACTTGAGTGCCAGCCACAATCCTTGTCAGGGTGAACCACAAGAAGTAACTAAATTAACTTGGTCTTAACCCTCTGTTATCTTGGTATAAAATCATTGAGACTTAACTTAGAGGCAATGTGTGAATCATTTATGCAGCACAAAAACAGTAATAAAGTAAGAACACAACAAGAGGAAAATCCCACACCAATTTGGACAAATAATTTAATTTGTTTGATCCCAAAATGACAAAAATTAAATCAATAAAACTGTAGATCTACGATTTCAAAAATTTAAGATAAGTATAGCGGCTGAAAGCACAAAGCGCCACTAACGGTTATATGGTCACGCACGATCAGATGGAAGTTACAAGTTCGGGGCAACTGCGGTAAAGCACAGTCGGATACAGGGACCAGGTTGGTCCTGCTGAAAAAATGCCTTCTAAAGTCCAACACGAAGAGCATTGTTTGCGGGGAGGAGGCTGCGAAGAGCAGGGAGAACATAGCGGGTAGTGATCGCTGTAGCGTGAAGAGCAGGCCGGGCATTGCAGAAGCTCATTGCTGTACTGCTGTTGCTTGAGGGTTGCATTGTCAGGTATCCCTGGCTGTTGACACCATAGTGTGAAGTGCACATCTTACGTTGCTGGTTGTCACTGATGGTCTCTTTAACATAAAGGGTTGGCTCTACTGGAGCTTTGTGTTGGAAGGCAGCACAGATGGCAAGATCTTGGCACAAACAGGCCCATTCATAGTCATAAGGAGCTAAAAAAAAATCAGGATTTCTCCTCTTGAGTTGGAGGAGTGTACTCTGTTACAGAGGCCAGCAGGGCTCAGGTAGGTCCAGTTGCAGGTCCAGGTAGCAGGTCAGCTGAGCAGATGTAGGGAGTCTTTTGGAGCTCGCTATGTCCCTGTGGCTCAGAACGAGAGGTTAGGCAGGCTGACAATTGGAGTCACTCAACCTGGGTTAAAGGGATCAGATGCAGTCTTCCTTCTCAGCAAGCAGGGCATGTCTCAAGCAGGGCAGCAGGACATCCTTCTTCCATAGTATCCACAGGTCCACGAGTGTCCTGAAGTGTTAGATATGAGGGTCCAAAATGTATACCTGGGCCCACTTTGTCCAAGTATTTAAATACAACACCCTGCCCTATGATCTGTTTAGGGCCTAGCCTAGGGGTGACTTCTAATTATTAAAAAGAAGAATTTGGACTGTTTAAAAAAGGTTTACTTTGTGAAGTTGAAATGGCAGTTTAAAACTGCACATGCATGTAGCAATGCTAGTCCTGAGACAACTTTAAAAGACTACTTAAGTGGATGGCAAAGTCAGCGCTGTATTCTCACAAGTAGCATTTATTTTACAGTTCCCCAATAAAGTACAGGTTTACTAGGGACTTACAAGTAAAATAAATTTGCCAATTGGGAGTAAACAAATTTCACCCTGTTTAAAGGAGAGAGCATTAGAACGTTAGCACCAGTTAGCAGTGGTAAAGTGCACAGGAGTCCTAAAGCCAACAAAAATGAGTTTAGCAAAACAGGAAGAGTTAAGGCAAACAATCTGACTGATAGTATTCACAATCACTCTAAAAATGCACCAATCTCAAAATATTGACATGCAAATCAGCATTTGAGATGAATGAATACTAAATGGATGATGCATAAATGTTTCCTAGGAGTACTAAAACCAATTAAAAAATCATGTACTATAAAAAATGCTCAAAAAGTAACATGTGTAATATGGTCCTATATTGCTGCCTTCGGTGACATTTATAAACCACTTGACTATCATCGTGTTTTCACAAGTTTCACCAAAACCTATTGGTAACAATATATCGGCCTATGGTATATAGTTACCTGTTATGTATTCTCTTTCTTTCGATTGTCTCCCCCCCCTCCTTTAACCCCCTTTCCTTTACCGCAAAGCATATTTCGCCAGAACTTCGAACTGGTTAAACAGCATTTAAAGATTTACCATTTTTTCTGTCTGCTTCGAGATATGAAGTATTGCCATTTTCTCTATTCTGCTTATGTATTGAATTATATGTTCAAGTTGAACAAAGATAGACATCACCATCTTTTTAATTACACCTGTTTACTTTGATTTTTCTCACTCTCTTTCCCTCCAGGTACTATTGACCTTAACCACAGATTATCCACTCTGATATAAATCGTACTGAAATGGATAAACACCCTATTCCCACATTTTAGGTCCTGAAGAAAACCCGACACCCACTAGGGGCACGGCAAAGGGCTGAAACATGTCGACCATTGTATTGGACACAGTTAGTGCTGTGGATTCAATAATTAATCCGTCGCTGCACAAACCACACCCCTTTTTATATAATCCTCCCATGCAGCAGACGGAATACATTTTTTATTTTTGCAGTATGAGGATGAAAGTTGAAAAAACGCACCTTGCTTGAGCACCTTTCACTTGACCTCAATATCTGATCACTATTGTAAATACCAGTGGTTCCCTCCAGGTGAAGGAAGCATACAGAAAGAGACCCGATGATGATGCTGTAACGTAAATAACAAAGGCGGACAATCAAGATAAAACGCCATATGGATGGCCTACATGAATGAGGGAATTTTTAAGTACTCTGAAGAGTACTGACGGATAGAACATATTGATCCCTGGTTGCAGGTACAACTGATCCATTCTCTTTGATTTTAAATCTCTTCTATAAGCCTCACAGTCCGCCGTTGTCAGACCGCTGCAGGACCGTCTGCTGGACAAGAATTAAAGTCCTAATCTGGCGGTCGCCATTAGGTAGTTAGAGTTGGGATTAAGTTTCCAAAGGAAGGGAGATTTTTGATTTGCCAATAACTTTGGCTTCATTTGATGAATCATCATGAAATTTTCAAAAGTATCAAAGCAGTTACTTCAGCTGCTTTCTTTTGGAGTAATTTGTCACGCGGGGGCTGGAAAAAAGGGGTTCTTAGAACACTTATGCTTCATGTTAATCTCCACTGGAATTTTTAGACACTGCTACAGCCCAAACTGCTGAACGGTATTACATCAAATGTGGCAGAAAGATAGTTCTTGGTTCACAAATCACTTTTTGCTTTAAATGGCGTAAATCTTCTCAGTAACTGCTGAGAAATGGAAAGATTTCTCAGGTATGCAACTGTGGCCTTGGTGGTTCAGTGACCCCTCCCGATCTCGTGCCTGAGATCTGATTGGTTATCAACACTTCAAATCAGGAAGTGTTGGCAGCCATCTTGTGACTCGGTTGAACCAGGTCACTAATTAAAAATATTTTTAAAGAAGATAAGCGGCAGGGTAGGAAAACCCTGACCCCCAGAGGGACTCCCCAGAGCCTATAATGTGGAAAGAGTCATGTTGGATTTGCTGAAAATAAAAAAAAAACAAAGCACAGGCTCCCCTGCTTTGTTTAATTTAGGCCCCCGGGAGGGCCAGTTCCTGGGGGCAAGTAAAATAATGATTGGGGTCCCACATGGGACTTGCAGCCCTGGGGACTACCACCTCCCCACGGCTATATTTAAAAATAATGCTCAGGGCTGCAGCCTCCCCGGTACAACTGCATACTAAATTATAGACGAGGGCCACACAGCCCCTGCAGCCCCGTGGAACACCACCTTCCCAGGGCTTAATTTTTGCTGTGTGCTGGTCTCCTCATGGAGCCGTAGAGGACCCTAGGGACCGTCACCCCACAGGGCCGCCTCAAGCAATGTCAACCCCCTGGACATTGCAGGTTGCTATGGCTTGGTGGCAGCACTGCTCGCGCTGGCCCCTCCACATTAAAAAAATATGATGAGAGCCTGGCAACGGGGGGAGGGGGCAAAATAAGCATAGGCCTCACTGCCCCCTCGGGTCTGGCCCCGGCAGATGGGGTCCCGGGGCTGAAATTGGACTCAGGAGGGGTACCGTGCAGCCTACATTCCATTTGAAAATCTAAAGGCAGACACAGGGAAGAGGGGACATAAGGTCCCCCTACCTAAGATATTAATAAATAAAGATAAAGAATGGCCACAAGGGATGTGGTCACCTCAGCTGTAATCATCCCAGGAAGAGACGTCCAGCCACTCCCTACCCCGCCATTCCCTCCCCTGGGCCAAAATCGGCCTAGGGAAGGTGAGCTATGCAGCCTCCTTTGCTACAAAATAAATATTTAATTTAAAAAACTATGGCAAGTGCCCGGAGGCCATGCCCCCTCACCACCACTCTGCAAATGCACCTCCTTGTGCAGTGGTGGTTGGGGAATGAAATTCCCTTGACTGCTGCAGGTCTTTGGGGGGCAACAAGCCCTCTTCTTATCCCCAATAAGTACCAGACAGTGGGATTGCTGAGACGACCTAAAGGCCACGCTCCTTTCTCTCCCACTCTGCAAGCGCGTCTACTAGCTTGCTTCTGGTTGATGAATGAATTGCACTTTGCTCCTATGGGCCTCAGGACTAAAGAGGACTATTTTCCCCAAGCAGTAGTGAATCAGGAGGCATATTTGCAGAGTGTTTGCAGAGTGATCGGGAAAGGGGGCATGGTCTCTGACAACCTCCCAGCAATCCAGCTGTGTGGGTCCTACTGGCATTGGCAGGAGGGATAGTTGGCCCCCAAAGACCCTTAAGAGCCAAGAGACTTTATCTCCTCAAGGTAAATGCTCCTGCGGGCTCGTTTGCAGAGTGGTGGAGAAAGATGGATTGGCCATCAAACACCTCTTAGTAAACTTATGTATTTATTTATTTTGATAGTTTTATATAGCGCTGGCTAGACCCAGAGGTCACAGCGCTTTTCGTAAGGTTCCATAGGAATTACAAAATTACATCATTTACACTTTACATCAGATACTAGAAAAATATTTCAAGAGATTAGAAGACGATATGAATGGAGCATTAGAAGGGTAAGGGGGTAGGAGTAGATAGGATGGAGAGACGAAGGAGAGACTGACCGAAGTTCGGCTGGGTAGGTAACGACCGAGGATGAAGTCCACAGCCCATCTCCTCTTTAGCTGTCGGGTAGCTCCACCGGGCATCAGCCAAAGAGCTAGGTCTCAACACGAAAAAAAATTAAAGAGAAAAGAGGAGGGAACAAACCAGATTGGGGAGAGTTGGAAGTCCAAAGGAAGGAGACGGCAGCGGAGGAGAAGACGAGACAAATGTCCGAAAACTGGCTGGGTAGGTTGGATTTGCTGAAAATAAAAAAAAACAAAGCACTGGCTCCCATGCTTTGTTTAATTTAGGCCCCCGGGAGGGTCAGGTCCTGGGGGCAAGTAAAATAATGATTGGGGTCCCACATGGGCCCTGCAGGCCTGGGGACTACCACCTCCCCAGGGCTATATTTAAAAATGATGCTATGGGCTGCAGCCCCGGGGAATGCTACCTCCCCGGTACAACTGCATACTAAATTATAGACGGAGGGCCACACAGCCCCCAAAGCCCAGTGGAACACCACCTCCCCAGAGCTTAATTTTTGCTGTGTGCTGCCCTCCTCATGGAGCCATAGATGACCCTAAGGACCGTCACCCCACAGGGCCGCCTCAAGCAATGTCAACCCCCTAGGACATTGCAGGTTGCTATGGCTTGGTTGCAGCACTGCTCGCGCTGGCCCCTCCACATTTAAAAAAATATGATGAGAGCCTGGCAACGGGGGGGGACCAAAATAAGCATGGGCCTCACTGCCCCCTCGGGTCTGGCCCCGGCAGATGGGGTCCCGGGGCTGAAATTGGACTCAGGAGGTGTACCGTGCAGCCTACATTCCATTTGAAAATCTAAAGGCAGACACAGGGAAGAGGGGACATAAGGTCCCCCTACCTAAGATATTAATAAATAAAGATAAAGGATGGCCACTAGGGATGTGGTCACCTCAGCTGTAATCATCCCAGGAAGAGACGTCCAGCCACTCCCTCCCCTGGGCCAAAATCGGCCTAGGGAAGGTGAGCTATGCAGCCTCCTTTGCTACAAAATAAATATTTAATTTAAAAAACTATGGCAAGTCCCCGGAGGCCATGCCCCCTCACCACCACTCTGCAAATGCACCTCCTTGTGCAGTGGTGGTTGGGGAATGAAATTCCCTTGACTGCTTCAGGTCTTTGGGGGGCACAAGCCCTCTTCTTACCCCCAATAAGTACCAGACAGTGGGATTGCTGAGACAACCTAAAGGCCACGCCCCTTTCTCTACCACTCTGCAAACGCGTCTACTAGCTTGCTTCTGGTTGATGAATGAATTGCACTTTGCTCCTATGGGCCTCAGGACTAAAGAGGACTATTTTGCCCAAGCAGTAGTGAATCAGGAGGCATATTTGCAGAGTGTTTGCAGAGTGATGGGGAAAGGGGGCATGGTCTCTGACAACCTCCCAGCAATCCAGCTGTGTGGGTCCTACTGGAGTTGGCAGGAGGGATAGTTGGCCCCCAAAGACCCTTAAGAGCCAATAGACTTCATCTCCCCAAAGTAAATGCTCCTGTGGGCGCATTTGCAGAGTGGTGGAGAAAGATGGATTGGCCACCAAACACCTCTTAGTAAACGTAGCTTTTATGTTTTTTATTTTGAGAGTTTTATATAGCACTGGCTAGACCCAGAGGTATCAGAGCGTTTTTAATAATGTTCCAAAGGAATTACAAAATTACATCATTTACACTTTACATCAGTTACTTGAAAAATATTTCAAGAGAGTAGAAGACGATATGAATGGAGCATTAGAAGGGTAAGGGGGTAGGAGTAGATAGGATGGAGAGACGAAGGAGAGTCTGCCTAAAGTCCGGCTGGGTAGGTGACGACCGAGGATGAAGTCCACAGCCCATGTCCTCTTTAGCTATCGGGTAGCTCCACCGGGCATCAGCCAAAGAGCTGGGTCTCAACAGGAAAACAATTAAAGAGAAAAGAGGAGGGACAAAACAGATCGGGGAGAGTTGGGAGTCCAAAGGAAGGAGACGGCAGCGGAGCGGAAGACAAGACAAATGTCCGAAAACCTGCTGGGTAGGTGACAGCCAAAGCGGTGTGCCAGAGCCAGTCTCCCCTATACCTGTCGGAGCAGCTCCACCGGATATCGGCCATGCATTTCGGACTCCGCAGGCAAAGGGTGAGGAACAGGAGTAGGTTGAGGTTGTTGATCACTGTGGCTCTGAGGCTGGGGGTTTTCAGCCACGAGGCTTGTCCATGTGAGATCAGTGGCAGCCATTGTGTGGGATCTAATACACTTAACAGGAGGGGTAGTTGGTCCCAAAGGACTCTCAATAGCCAAGGAGGCTAGGAGTGCACCAGGAGGTGTGTTTTCAGAGTGGTGGAGAAAAGGGGCATGGCCTCCTACCAGGTCTCAGCAAATCTCACTGTGTGGGATTTAATGTAGTTAACAGGAGGGGTAGTTTGCCCCCAAAGACAACCTTGGGGTCCAACTACCCCTCCTGTTGTCTCCAGTGTATTTCTCTCACTGTATGTATATATATATATATGTGTGTATATATATATATTCACTGAAAAAACCATAGGTTTTAGGGGTGGTATAGTTAGCTGATGAATTACTTTGCAAATAGGCAATAGACTTTTAAGTACAATAGTTACCGTTGTTGCAATGGGAAACACAATTTTAAAAACAATGCAACATTGAGGTCAATGGGAATTTCTAGTTAAATGCAATTAGTTACTTTATGGATTACTTTTCTAACCACAGGACTGGATCCTAGACTCAGTTCTGGGACACGCCTGTAAACAGTTGAGTAACATCGTTTTGGTTACAGTAGTGATTTTTAAGGAATATTATTGTATTTTAAAAGTTGAAAACCAGACAATAGATTCCTATGGAATAAATACAAGTTACTGGTAAGTACGCTTAGAATTACTTTTCAGTGTCAGTGCTGGGCTAAAAGATGCAGCACTGTGTTCTCTCCTGATAACAGGTGAGTAAATCAGAATTCGTTGTTCGAATGATTTTAGGTGAATATTTTAAAGTTCGAAAACTCCACACTTAGAAGAATTTCCAAGTGAAACCAGTCAATGGTAGCCAATGGAAGGAAATTCAAGTTACTGGTAAGTACGGTTAGAATTACTTTTCGGGATCAGTACTAGGCTCAAATATGCAGCACTGCGGTATCGCCTGATAACAGGTGAGTAAATTGGAATTCGTAGTTCGGCTGATTTTAGAGGGTCCCTAGGGTCAAGTTTATGTTAATGTTTATGTTTAGGCAACTTGTATAGCGCGCAAATACCCTAGGATGTCTTGGCACTTGTGGACTTAAACACAGAAAGGTAATCACTGCACAGGGGATTACTGGTTGAAAAGCCAGGTTTTTAATTGTTTCCTGAATGCCATGAGTGTGGGAATGGTTCTAATGAAGAGGAGGAGGGAGTTCCAAATTCTGGCCGTGGTGATTAGGAAGCGCCGGTCTCCCCATGAAGCTTTCTTGGTCCATATGCTGTGGAGGAGCGTAGTGGTCTGTTGGATGTGTATAGACAAAAAGCTTGTTTTAGAAACTGTGGTCCAGTGTTATTGATTGCTTTGTACGCAATGCATAATGCTTTCAAATTTGGTCCGGCTTCTGATAGGCAACCGGTGGAGTTGGCGTATGGCAGGTGTGATGCGCTTGAACTTGGGGATGTAGAGTTATGGCTGCCGAGTTTTGAACCAACTGAAGCTTGCTGAGGACTTTTTCTTGGGCATTAAGCAGGAATGCATTGCAATAGTCTGTTTTAGAAAAGATTAATGTGGTCATCAAAGTTTTGCCGGCGGAGGCAGGGAGATATGGTAATAATTTCTTTATCATTTTTAGGACATAGAAGGTGGAGGAGACAACTCCATTGGCATGGTGGGTGAACAAGAGTTTATTATCGAACAGGTCCCCCAAATTTCTGACCTTTTTGACGGGTTCTGGTGGTGGACCCAGCTCATTGGGCCACCAGGTAGGGGACCACCCTGGGGGGAGGTTACCGAAGGTCATTACCTCCGTCTTGTTGGAATTAAGTTTTAAGCAGTTGCTCCTCATCCAGGAGCTGATGGCTAGCATTCCCTCCTGGAATCTTGGCGCAACTGCTTCCCCATCATTGTGGACTGCTAACACCATCTGAGTGTCATCGGCATAAGATGTTAGACTCATCCCGTGTGTTTTGATCACCCTCGTCAAGTCCGAAACATAGATGTTAAATAAGGTTGGACTTAGCGAGGATCCTTGGGGCCCACCGCAAGGGAGAGTGAAACCTGCTGAGTAGACGGTGCCTAGTTTTACTGATTGGGTGCGATTGGCAAGGAATGAGGCTAGGAGGGCCCTGGCAGTGTGGTTGATGCCTAGGGAGGAGACCCGGTCGATGAGGGTGGCGTGATCGACCGTGTCAAAGGTGGCAGACAAGTCCAATAATATCCGGACTGCCACTCCATCTTGATCTAAGATCATCCTGATCTTGTGGGATGCCCAGTAGATACCTCCAAAAAGCACCACTGAGCTCTGTTGCAGAGACATGTAAAAAGGGGTGTGGCCTCTGAACGCCTGTCTGCAACTCAGCTCCCTGGCGCATACTGGAGATACCTGTTAGGCTATTTGGCCCTGAGGGATCCACAGTATTGAAAGAGAATTAATACCCCAACTTAAAACCCGCAACGGGGCACAATTGGAAGGGGACGTGACCTGAGGTGACATGTCTGCACACACGCCCTGTGGCGCGTTTTAAGTTGGAGAATTAATTCCTCCTTAATCCTGTGGGTCCCTGAGGGGCCAACTAGCTTTCCAGGTACCTCCAGATGTTCAAAGATGTGGCAATCAACTGTGTATAAGGGAAGGAACTCACACATCAACAGTAATGTATTTATTTCAATACTCCAAAAATTTGAACCTTTTAAAAAACATAAGGATAATAGGGGTTTTGCGTGGGGAAGTGTATTAAAATTGTGGACAGAAACTGTACACAGTAACCAATAAATATACTTGTTTTAAAAAATAAATACGAAGGTATTTATTTTAATACTGGTATAATAAAAGAGCGAGAATTAAAAGAAAAAAGAGCGAATACGTATGAGGTTATAAAACAAAACTAAAACTGTTTAACAAGTTGCACGTTTTCAAAAACATGTAGGCAAGTTAAACAGTGGAAATGTGAGCATGTGTCAACTGAAAAACGTAACAAAAAAATGGGAGGAGCACTAAATTGGTTCCATAGTGACTTCAATACCCAAAGCGTATATAAACCACACCCGTAGGATGATTAGTTTTGTTTCTGTGATTTAATTACGGGTGACCAAACTATGAGCAAGATAAAGTTTACCATCGTCGGATTCATCTTCAGTTTATCGTCCATTTCCTCAAAGTTAACATGAAGTTGATGTATATATTGTAATATATAAAACTTTATGTTCCCTCCAGAGGAGTTGGATGTATGTCGACGGAAGGAGGAAAGAATTTTAAAGAGAGGGAAATTAACGGTATAAATTTATGCTTTATATATTTTTCTAATGCAAGTATATTATGATTTCTAAATGTAGTGTGTAAAAGTATAATTGTACTTTAGAAATGAAATTACGTAAGAACAGTTCATGTATTATCGTCGCGAATTGAAAATACTACGAAGACGCAGAAAAAAGAAGGTTTAAAATATGTACAAATAAAAAAAATGATCAAATAATTCTCTTTTTCTTCTAGAATGAAAATGGGTTCAATGGGTTCATCAGTATGTATATTGTATAGTACTGTGACGTATTTTCACTCATGAGGAACTGGAGGTTTATCGTTGCAAGCAGTAAACATGAAAAAAAATATTAATGTCAATTTACAAATAATAAAATAATCCTTTTTAACAGTCACAATGTTTTCATAAAGAGTAATTGAACAGAAATGTACAAAAAAACAAAAAAGAAAGATGAAGTAGTGAGGGGGTGTTTGTAGCAGCATTTTTATTCTACTTTATCTGAAAGTAAATCCTGCCCTCTTATATTATTCAGAATTTGGGGCAATACTTTAAAAAAGATTTGAATAGAAAATAGTGTTTGCTGAGAAAATAGGGAGTGTTGCATATTTGTATAGCGGGTAGTCGACCCAGAACTATATCAGCAATTTACATGAGCACCGTATTTACAGTACATTTTCAGGCAGGAGTAGATTATGTCATTGCTCTTCAATAACAGGATGTGGACGCCACTCAGAGGCTCGAACACTGATTTCCAGCACCAAGTTCGACATTGTACCTGAATGACCACATACGTATTTACATATTAGCTGCCCTTCATGTGCCAAAAACTGCATCCTAAAGCTTTCATAGCCCTGTATTACTACAGCTACAACACCCCACTGAATGTACAACAAACATTCATATTTGCAGAAATACGTCATATTCACCATCTTTTATGTGCGCAACTATGGTTGAATATAGGGTCAGTGATACCCCGTACCTTTCATGTTGGCCATGCTGTGGTACTTTACAGATATTATGACACATTTGCTTTTAAGACCCGGGTGACGTCAGCACTACAACACGGACACCCGAATCAGTTGATTTCTCATATAGCTCACGACGGAACCACGCCCATAACTCTGGAATCAGGGTTCACAGCCTCGCGCAGCGCTGGCATACGTTAGTCCGCCCACTCCGCTTACGCTTCCAGGAAACCACAACAAATTTAATGACACTTTCCTAACGGTAAAGCGATGATAATTTTAACGCTGTCCTTGTAAATATGCCGCCAATATCACAAGAAATACAGCAATAATTCATGTTCGCAAGTGGAAACCTTGTTAATATAAGACTGTGCAATTAACATATCAATCCAGCTCGCATATTAGACATGTTTAAGTCTACTTCAGAACAGATGCTAGGATCCAACATAATATTTACAACAAGGGGTGGTGAGGGACAGAGTCTCTGAATTAAGCAGAATACTCTCACCCAGTCAAGAGATCAGGGCTAGATCCAACACCGTTTTTTAGCTCATTGCACCATCCCAGTTTCAGAACCTGGCTGTATGCAAATTAGTCTGTCCCTGGCCCAGTGCATCATGGGAACAGGGCAGACCAGACTACAAAAGCCAATTCTTACACTGGGAAGGAAACAAGCTTCCGGGGACCGGTTTCTGGCATTACAGCCGTCTTCGGCCCGGCTTGCTTGAATCCTGATAGGATCCAACATAAACCGCAATTAGCGTAGGTTTTGCTATTGGTCCTCAAATCCAGGGCCCCCTTGTAAATACAATGCTGTTGTCCTACCTCCCTCTTCCATGTTATATTGTCATAGGAACACCTACCTTGTCTCTGGGAATGCCTACATTGCAACTCATTGCAACAAAATTGCGGTGGAATAGCACTTGTTAATATGCCCTCAAGTTTGCTATGACACAGCGGGAACCTCGACTCCCGCCCTGCCATAGCAAACAGCAGTGTCCGGAGGGTAAGCACCCCGAGACACAGCAGGAGCCAATCCTGGGAGGTGGTGTTCCCCAAGGCTTTCGACTGCTCCAGAATGGAGACCACGCGGCACTCCTCCCAAAATATAAAAAGACCCGGAGGATGGTAATCGCCGGGGTTTAGACGGACCTTTGAGCTCCCTCGCAGTTATTTTGTGGCACTTAGGAATGATGGTCCCTGGGCCACAGGGCCCCTCTGGACCACCATCAAATGTAATAGTTTGGACCCCGCGATTTGACCATCCCAGGTAGCTAATTTTTAAACAAGCACAGGAGCCCGCGATTCATTTTTACTTTTTTTTTATGGCGGTTCCATGCACTCAGCGCACATTTCTCAGTTTTGTTGAAAAAAATATAAAAATTTGGGCCCTAGGGGTCCTTGTGGGACCCCCTGAGCAGGTCTAGAGGGTAAAAAATATTTCTTACCTGCCCCCTTTATACATTTTGAACACTTGTTCCACTAATATCTAGATCCTCGCTGCTACTGAGGCACAAAATGGCTGCCAACACTTCCTGGTTTCGAATGCTGACAACCACTTGACAGCATTCAGCGCGGGATCGGGACGATGGGCTTATAGTCCGCGCAAGATGCGCGCATTCACCAAGGCCATAGATATATATGTACTTTTAATTGTCATTTTCTCAGCCGCGATGAACGGTACCTACGGAAAATTGCATGGGGAAAACACGTTTGGGACCCCTTTTTTCTCAGCACCTGCTTCACGAATCACCCCAAGACTTTCAGGATAGGAGTGGACCGGAGCGCCACACCAGTTTTCGCGAAGATTCATCAACCGGCGCCAAAGTTATTCCAAATAGAATGTTGCGGATGTCCTATGGAAAATAGGTCCTAACTATAACTACCTTCTGGCGACCGCCAGTATATAATATATATATATATATATATATATTCTGCATTCCGTCGCCTCACCACGCTCTGGGATAGAGACCAGCCAGGGTAAGTAGCACTCGGACACGGACCAATGAAGTTTCCTTTTTTCCTTTTATTTAGTGCAGGTAAAGTCCATGACGTTTCGGCTCCACGAACCTTGTTCACATATATATTCTCCCAACGTTCTCCGGTGAAATTTAGATAAGCTGTCATCGGGCGGTCCGAGCGGGGACACCGGAAGTCCCTAAACGTCCTCTCACCAATCTTTTACCAGTCAAAAGATACTCGGACACCTTCCTTCTGCAAAGAGTGATTTATTGCGTGATTTGTTGCTTCAATAAATCACTCTTTGCAGAAGGAAGGTGTCAGAGTATCTTTTGACTGATAAAAGATTGGTGAGAGGATATATATATATATATACATATATATTACCTACTGGCGGTCGCCAGTAGGTATATATAGTTAGGATTTTTTCTCTATGGGATTTTTGAAAATTCTATGTCGAATAACTTTGGCGTTTGAGGACGGAATTGGCTGAAATTTTCAGGAAAATGGAACATTTTGTTTCTGAGCAGCCCCTGAAATTTTGGGGGGGTTTCGTCAAGGGGGGGGGCCGAGAAAAAAGGGGGGACCCAAAACACGTTTTTACCATGCAATTTTCCGTAGGGTGGTTGGACTCACTTTTAGCTCGAACGGCTGAATGGATTTCCATGAAACTTGGCAAAATTGTAGATATTGTTTGCCCGATGTGCCTTTGCTAGGTCTCAATATATGTGCTCCAGTGGATTTTGAGAAATTAACGTTAAAAAAAATATATATATCTGTAAGCGCGCCCCGGTTAGCGCCCCGGTTCGCGTACTTGACGCGTAACGGAACTTCGCGAAGCGAAGCTGTTTGGCTCTCCGGTGTCTGTCAACATTCTAAACAGTCCGGAGCGGCCGCCATCTTGTCTCTCGGTAGGATCGAGAGACAAGAGGAGGCCAAAACAAAGGGGGACATGACCATAAGGGTGCATAGTAGATCCTCCCTGACCCCCTAGGTTTGATGTGGAGGCTTTAAAAGGCCCCGCGGGGCAAAAAAAAAAAAAAATCTGTTTTTTTTGCGTGGGGAGCGCCCGGTACGCGCACCGGGAAGCGGTCCGGGGAGCGTACTATGAGGAAAAAAGAATGAGAGACTTTTCAAATATTGTATGTTTATTGATTGTTCGTTTTGTTGTTTTTTTTTGTTTTTTTTTATTTGTGTGATTGTTTTTCAAAATTTAATAGAACGTCCAACATTTGACTGTCCGAAATGTCGTCATTTTCAGTGAACATAACTTCCAACATTTGAGTGTCCGAAATGTCCTTATTTTGAGTGAACATAACTTGCAACATTTGAGTGTCTGAAATGTCCTCATTTTGAAGGAGGAAATCTACAGATTGTACAAATTGTAGTAGTTCATGGTCCTGTGATTCATCCATGAATTCAATGTCATTTGGTTCAATGTTTTCTTGATTGGTCTCTTCAAGGACAATTTCAAATGACACTTTTTGTTCTCCTTCCATTTTGCCTGAAATTTGCATAAAAAAATATATATATATATCAGTAGAGATAGGGCACTGTTGGGATTAATTTAACAGTGAATTTATCTTTGGGCAGTGTATGGTATTAGACTGGTAGTAGAAATATAAAAATGTGTATGTGATGAAACCTTAGTAAATTCATAATTATACAAGACAAGCCTAAATCCATCCATAACTATAACAGAGAAGTCTATCTAAATCTATAACTATTACAGAGGGATACTATATAACTATCAGAATTTTTTTTCCATATTAACTTAAAGTGCACAATATACTTCAGTTTTCAAAATAACATCTTACCTTTTAAAAACAAGTTTAAGTTGTCAGTGAAAATGCTCTTGCAATGTACTTCAGGAAGTAGTAGTCAAAATGGCTGTGTTTCTCTCTCTTTCTTTATATATATTCAGGTACATAACCAATCAAATGTCAGGTAAAAAAAGTAGAAAATGAAAGTAACATTTTAATTGGTTGTCAATTCCAACACTTCAGATGTGTTTTGTGAAGTAATTTACCTCAGGGTATTTAGAGAGGTCTACAGGCTAAATGGCTAAATGGAATGCCAATCAAATTTGTGAAAATGGTAGGGATTGGTATGTAGTATGAGCTAATCTATATTTGGTGAAAGTGTCTCCAGTGGTTTTTCTGTGAATTACTTTCCCACCTTTAATTGAGCGAGCGCTTCCCGGTGCGCGCCCCGGTACGCGAACCGGCAGCGTTACGGGAGTCCTCCATTTTGTGTTTCGGTAGAATTGAGATACAAGATGGAGGGCAAATAATGTTCAGAATGGGTAGAAGGGGGCACGGTAGACGTATCCTGACCCCCTAGGTTTTCTGAGGGTGGCTGAGGAGGCCCATATGTGCGAAGAAAAAACTTTTTTTTTCACATTTTTGCGCGGTTAGCGTCCGGTGCGCGTACCGGGTAGTGCTCCGGAAAGCGTAAATCGTGAAAATTAGTAAAAAAAAGTTACATTTAACATTTGTTTGGAGTGATCATAGTTAGGGTAGCTCTGAGAAGAGCATTTGAGTATGTGGTAGATTTAGGTACTTATAAGTAGGTACCGATACATAGTCTTAAATTCAGGATGAAAACTCTGTTCCCCTCATCTGAGAAGTGAACTCCATCTCCTCTGTAGATATCTTGCATGTAGTAACGCAAGTTATTGTTGTAGATGGAGCCCATTCCATGGTCTCTCATGTAAGCTGAAACAGACTTCTTTACATGCTTCGTAGATTTCTCAATTTGTGGACAAAATTGGTTGGACCACTTCCATTTCTGTCTTTGGCATATATTTGAATATACCAAGGCAGTTTGAGGAAAAAGTGCCATCAATTGCTCAAAGGTGTCCTTTAAAAGCATTTCCAGACCTACCCCAGTCAAAGTACCCAAGTCATTTCCTCCACAGTGCACAATTAACAGGTCAGGGTTTGGCAAATGCAAAAAGGTTTTCACAAATGGTATCAATTGGTGACATCTTAATCCTCTGTGACCAATCCAGTTGATTTCCACATTTTGTAAATTGAGGTTGTGTAAATTTCTGTTATCAGCATACCTTTGAGCCCAGTGGATGTAACTATGTCCAACAATCCAGACAGAAAACATGGTGAGAGGAGGTTCTGCTGCAGTCAGATGAAGTGTGGGAATGAAATGGCAGTTGAAATAGTAGGAGTATGTAATGAAAAATAGTGTGGAGTTTCTGTGCTAATGATTCAGTAGCAGTGATTAGTGGATTTTGATTGCTGAAAACAGAAAGTTAGGGTGCATGGATGAGTTCTTTGAAAGATGTAATTTGAATGGTCAAGAAAAAATCATTTTATGAAAGATTGCACTGGATACGCAGGTGTACTGAGAGTTCAGAGTTCAATTGAAACATTGTTGTGTGAACTTGTAAACATGATAGGTCTTTCAGGAGGTGGTTGCTATGGAAAAAAAGGCAGAAAGGGCAGAGGGGGGAAGGGTGTTGATTTGAAAAAAGTGAGGGAAGAGTTTTGATTGGGTGACATGAGAGATATGTGTTATGAATTACAGCATTTCTGTGCCATTGTTGGTTGCAGCCTCTGGAGTGCATACATTTTGCTCTGCTAAAGAAAAATTGGTGTGTGTCTGAGACTGTTTTGAAACTCAAAAAGTATTTGCTAAGGTGAGAAAAGATTCATTTAATTTAGATAGAGAATATTATGCTTTAGGGATAAATTTATGAAGAAAGTTGTGTATTTAAAATGTTGCTTTGTGTCAAGTGTTTTACAAATAGATTTAGTTTCTTTGAGTTTCATAGCCATGTTAAAAGTGACGCAAAAGTGGTGGAAGGGCCTTAAAAATACGCTTTCATGTGTGTTAGGGCATTTTAAGTCACATCCCCATGAATGTGGGTAAATAAGTGATTTACTTGATGTGTTTAAAAACGTTTTTTGAAATAAATTAGGTTTCTTGATATGTACTGCTAGAGTTTCATAGGCTGCTTGAAGCATATTTACAAGGCCTTTGAGTCACTTTGATGTTATTTTCCCCATTTTAATTTAAGACATTTCCCCGTGGTGCAAAGTCTTTGTAAATACGCCGCCATGTGTGCTTGGCAAATTTAGACTTTGTTTCTTTGAGTTACATAGCCATGTTAAAAGTGACGCAAAAGTGGTGGAAGGGCCTTAAAAATACGTTTTCATGTGTGTTAGGGCATTTTAAGTCACTTCCTCATGAATGTGGGAATATAATTTGTTTTTTTGATGTGTTTAAAAACGTTTTTTGAAATCAATTAGGTTCTTGATATGTACTGCTAGAGTTTCATAGGCTGCTTGAGGCATATTTACAAGGCCTTTGAGTCACTTTGATGTTATTTTCCACATTTTAATTTAAGACATTTCCCCGTGGTGCAAAGTCCTTGTAAATACGCCCCTTGTGTGCTTGGCAAATTAAGACTTTGTTTCTTTGAGTTACATAGCCATGTTAAAAGTGACGCAAAAATGGTGCAAGGGCCTTAAAAATACGCTTTCATGTGTGTTAGGGCATTTTAAGTCACTTCCCCATGAATGTGGGTGAATAAATAGTTTACTTCATGTGTTTAAAAACGTTTCTTGAAGTCAATTAGGTTTCTTGAAATGTACTGCTAGAGTTTCATAGGCTGCTTGGGGCATATTTACAAGGCCTTTGAGTCACTTTGACGTTATCTTCCCCATTTTAATTTAAGTCATTTTCCCGTGGTGCAAGGTCCTTGTAAATACGCCCCCATGTGTGCTTGTCAAATTTAGACTTTGTTTCTTTGAGTTACATAGCCATGTTAAAAGTGACGCAAAAATGGTGCAAGGCCCTTAAAAATACGCTTTCATGTGTGTTAGGGCATTTTAAGTCACTTCCCCATGAATGTGGGTGAATAATTAGTTTACTTGATGTGTTTAAAAACGTTTCTTGAAGTCAATTAGGTTTCTTGAAATGTACTGCTAGAGTTTCATAGGCTGCTTGGGGCATATTTACAAGGCCTTTGAGTCACTTTGACGTTATTTTCCCCATTTTTAATTTAAGTCATTTCCCCGTGGTGCAAGGTCCTTGTAAATACGCCCCCATGTGTGCTTGGCAAATTTAAGTACTGACAGGGTGTGCTTCTACATAGGAGCTGTGTTGTGTTTTCAAATTATGACCAGAAAATTGTTTTTAAAAAAAAAGAAATGCTTTATTGTGAGTAATGTACATTGCTCTGTTGCATACAGTCCTCATCTTCTGCGTACTCTTGGATATGCTAGACTACATGTGCACAATGAGATACCTAAGCTGAGGAAACACAGGTGATGTGATTGTGAATTGATCATAAATATTTGCACGTTTTTCAATTACATCACCTGTGTTTTCTAACATTACGAATCACATTGTGCAGATGAGGTTTAGGTCTGGCCAGGGAGACAGAGGAGGTCTGGCCTTTGTTCAAGAGTGCAGTGGATATGACTCACTTCATTGGTAGGCCTGCGCATGTATTATCTCCTCTGTACTCTTCAACAAGCCTAAATTTCATCTGCAACCCTGAGTAGGCCTCACCTCAAACAAACCTCTGGATAGGCCACACCTTATCGTCATCCTGAATCAATCATTTAAAATGTTAGGGGCAAATTTAAGATGGCCGTGCGCCTCTTTTGCGCCGCTGTTGCGTCACTTTTGTGACGCAGCAGTGGTGCAAAAGATGCACCATGTTGCAAGATAGGCCTCACTTCATCTGCAACAAGATACCGTCACTTTAAACTGTATACATTTAGGACTGTGTAGGGGGCATGGAGAAGCTGAATCTTCTGTAAGTGTAAAAATTGTTGCATACAGTGGTCACCTTTTGCGTACTCTTTGATATGCTAGACTACATCTGCACAATGAGATACCTAAGCAAAGGAAACACAAGTGATGTGATTGTGAAATGAGCAAAACAAATTGCACGTTTTTCAATTACATCACCTGTGTTTCCTAACATTACGAATCACATTGTGCAGATCAGGTTTAGGCCTGTCCAGGGAGACAGAGGAGGTCTGGCCTTTGTTGAAGAGTGCAGTGGACATGAGTCACTTCATTGGTAGGCATGCACATGTATTATCTCCTCTGTACTCTTCAACAAGCCTAAATTTCCTCTGTAACCCTGAGTAGGCCTCACGTCAAACAAACCCCTGGATAGGCCTCACCTTATCGGCATCCTGAACCAATCATTTAAAATGTTAGGGGCAGATTTATGATGGCCGTGTACACTTCTTGAAGTCAATTAGGTTTCTTGATATGTACTGCTAGAGTTTCATAGGCTGCTTGAGGCATATTTACAAGGCCTTTGAGTCACTTTGATGTTATTTTCCCCATTTTAATTTAAGTCATTTCCCCGTGGTGCAAGGTCCTTGTAAATACGCACCCATGTGTGCTTGGCAAATTTAAGTACTGACAGGGTGTGCTTCTACATAGGAGCTGTGTTGTGTTTTCGAATTATGAGCAGAAAATAGTTTTTAAAAAAAAAGAAATGCTTTATTGTGAGTAATGTACATTGGTCTGTTGCATACAGTCCTCATCTTCTGCGTACTCTTGGATATGCTAGACTACATCTGCACAATGAGATACCTAAGCTGAGGAAACACAGGTGATGTGATTGTGAATTGAGCATAAATATTTGCACGTTTTTCAATTACATCACCTGTGTTTTCTAACATTACGAATCACATTGTGCAGATGAGGTTTAGGTCTGTCCAGGGAGACAGAGGAGGTCTGGCCTTTGTTCAAGAGTGCAGTGGACATGACTCACTTCATTGGTAGGCCTGCACATGTATTATCTCCTCTGTACTCTTCAACAAGCCTAACTTTCATCTGCAACCCTGAGTAGGCCTCACCTCAAACAAACCTCTGGATAGGCCACACCTTATCGTCATCCTGAATCAATCATTTAAAATGTTAGGGGCAAATTTATGATGGCCGTGCGCCTCTTTTGCGCCGCTGTTGCGTCACTTTTGTGATGCAGCAGTGGTGCAAAAGATGCACCATGTTGCAAGATAGGCCTCACTTCATCTGCAACAAGATACCGTCACTTTAAACTGTATACATTTAGGACTGTGTAGGGGGCATGGAGAAGCTGAATCTTCTGTAAGTGTCAAAATTGTTGCATACAGTGCTCACCTTCTGCGTACTCTTTGATATGCTAGACTACATCTGCACAATGAGATACCTAAGCAAAGGAAACACAAGTGATGTGATTGTGAAATGAGCAAAAAAAATTGCACGTTTTTCAATTACATCATCCTTTGTACCTAACATTATGAATCACATTGTGGAGATCAGGTTTGGGCCTGTCCAGGGAGACAGAGGAGGTCTGGCCTTTGTTAAAGAATGCAGTAGACATGACTCACTTCATTGGTAGGCATGCACATGTATTATCTCCTCTGTACTCTTCAACAAACATAAATTTAATCTGTAACCCTGAGTAGGCCTCACATCAAACAAACCCCTGGGTACGCCACACCTTATCGGCATCCTGAACCAATCATTTAAAATGTTAGGGGCAGATTTATGATGGCTGTGTGCCTCTTTTGCGCCGTAGCGGCGGCATAAAAGATGCGCTATGTTGAGACATATTTACAACTTGATGCATCTAGGCAGATGTGTCACGGTGTAAAGTCCTGTGCCACATGATACCTGCGTCAGGTTTCATGTGGGCGTTTTGTTGCAGGGTGGGCATTCATTTGCATGAAAGCCCTGTAAAACTAACACGGTGAAATTTAGAACATTTCACTGAGTCAGCTTTATGGCATTGCTGAATCAAATCCTTACGCCTGTTTGAAACAGGCATAAGGAGTGACGCACCATGCAATGTGTGGCTTGCCCCTGTGCATTGTAGTAGACATGTCGCGCTTATGACGTGATTCCTGCAATGTGCCGCTTTTGCGGCACAGATGCGTGACGCATCTGTGCTATTTTTGTTCAATGGTGCTCCACATTGTAAATGCGGCACATCATGGGTGGCAGAGCAGCAGCGCACGTTAACTGGTGCATCCCTGGGGATGCGCCAGTTAACATAAATCTGCCCCTTTACATTTAAGTATGAGCAGGGGACACAGAGTTGGTGAGGCTTATTCAAGGTTAAGAAGAGATGACTCCTGTACTCTGAAAACCTGGACATAGGCCTCACCTCCTCAGCATCGCTGGACATGGCTAAATAATATCTACAAAATGTTACTCTTGTTAAACAATTTTACTATTATAGTCTCTGAGATTTGTCTCTTACTCTGCAACATCTCATTGTTGTTCTCTTTTTTAAAGATAACGACAACATCAAGCATGAGTGATAATGAGCAAACTGTTGATCTCGATATTATCATTGAACTTGTCATTGAAACATCAGTGGAAGTAGATCCCTTGGATGATTTAAATCCTGAGGATGATGAAGAACATGATGAGGACGCCGATTTGTCAGAATTGTATGACATAGGGTGGGAAGCTGACCTGCTCGAGCCTATGGAACTATAAAGAGTTATTTTTAAAAGTTACTGGAAATGAAAAGTAACCATGCTAACCGTTTCATTTAAAATTAAACACAACTTCAAAAACAGCTTGTGTGAAGTGTCTTTAATAAAATAGTGAAATATGCTAATAAAATTAGTTCAGATTCACATATAAAAGAGCACAGGTCAAATGTAGAAGCATTCTATTTCTTTGCTACTATTTGTGAGTTCTAAATTTGCCAATGCACTAAAAATTATTGTATGTAGAATTGACAAGTAGTGTGTTCATTTTTTGACGACTGTTATTGATTTACTGTTTGGTAATAGTGGTTAATAACATTTGTTATTATATTTTACCACAGATTCAACTGCAGATCATTTCAAAACTACAGTATGCCATCGAAGCAAAGAAGCCGAAAGGCTACAAAACGTCAAAGACAGCAGCTTACTACATGCTTGCAGCAGTCCTCTACAATAAAAACTCATCAAGTCACCAAGAAACCTCCGGGTAAGACAACGAAATCATTCATAAGAAACATTTGCAGAAAAAAAAATATCAGTACAGAACATGTTTTAGTCCAGAAAAAGAGAGCCAATTTAAACGGAAAGGAAAGGCCAATCAAAATGTTATTGCTAGAGCAGGAGATAACTCTGTGCATGGTAGTAGAAGGAAAAATCAGTTTAGGGACATTCATAGACGAATGTTTCGCAACAGGATAATTGGCAATTTGTTAAAAAATGTTAAGAAACGTCAACAGAAAGTGAATTTTTATAAGAGAAAGAGAAACATTGAGAAAATTATTGATCAGGCATTCGAAATTAAGCGAAAGTTATTTATTTTGATAATCAATAGAATTAGGAAACTAAACAAGGTAATTTATGATTTCAAAACAAATAGTAGATGGAAGAGAACAGTTAATCGTAGTTTTTTTTTGAAGTTTTTTCAGGAGAATGGACGCATAGTTCAAGTTGTGAGGCATTTTTTAATGAGGAGAGTTATTTCCAGGATAATGATTTGGTGCATGCAGTTGACACCAGTGGTCGAGCATATGAGGTGAAAGATGCTTGTCCGGTTGAAAAAGAAAAACTTGTGTCAACAGAGGCAGAAGAGGTGTTAGGTAATGAGGTTTTAGGAAGACGTCCTAAGGGACCAGTGTACACCTGGAAGTGTAGTAGTATTTGCAGTGTGCAACAGGATTCCATCAATTTGCTTTGTGATTTTGTACGGACATTTAATAAGAAAACTTTAAAACAGAACATGAAGTTGTTGCAAGAATTAGATCCTTGCAGAGTGAGAGAAGTGACAGGTTTGCATGGTCATTCACTGGCTTGTCTTTCCAGGAGAGTATGCCAGAGTGTTTTTCATCATTTCAGGATGCCAGCAGTGCATCATAATAAAGTGAGGAAATTAGTTAAAATGTATTATGCTAAGAGTCCAGCAATTATGCTTAAACAATTATGCACTGCTCTTTTGCATGGTTCTGAAGTAGATGTGAAGAATATTTGTGAAGAAATTGAGTTTTGTTACTTTGCAAGTAAAGAGAAGAATGTTGAAATTGACCCAGAAGAAGAAGGTAATGTGGAAGAGAGTGTACAGGTTTCCAAAACAGATAATTTTCAGAAGGAAATTGCCACGTTTCAGGTGAAATCAAGTGAGAGGCCTAATTTCACTTGTGTGTGTTGTCGACGCACTTATTATAAGAATCAGACTAAGTTAGTGGATTTATATGCAAAAAGTGAAAGGGAAAATAATAGTGAATGGAAGGATTTCGCAACATACTTGATGGTAGAAAATTGTTTTGATTTGGGATCGGATCAACGTGTGTGTACTTATTGTTGTAACAAATTAAATCAAAACCAGATGCCTGCTAGAGCGGTTCATAATAATCTGGAATTGGTGGAGATTCCTTCTGAATTGAAGGATTTAAATACTTATGAATCTATTTTGATTCAAAGTGTCCATCCCTTTCAGGCTATTGTACGAATGGAGCCAAAGACAGGGAAATTGCCTCCATCAGATTTACAGAGAGGATTAAAGGGAAGAGTTGTTTATTTGCCTCTAGATTTCAAGAAAAACATTAATACAATTGGAGTAGAGAAAGTGGAAGAGGAACCTCTGGTTATCCTAGTTAATGGGGTTCCGACAAAGAGTAAGAAAATCTGGCAAGATTTAGTGGATGTTAGGAAAGTCAAAAAGGCAACATTGTATTTGAAGAAAAACAATAAGTACTACAAGAATGTATATGTTGCAGAAGAAGAAGTAAGTGAAGAAGAGGACAGCGATTTGTGTGCTGGACAAATTGAGAAAGTAGAAGCCTCTAAAAATGAAGAAATATATGAACATTATAGTGTTCATCCTTTGCATTCCAAGGAAGTCAAGGGGAATGCTATTGAGTTGTTTCAAATGAAACAAGCCAAAGGGAGTCCCATTAGTGTTTGGGAGAAAAGTTTGTAGGCTCGGTGTTTCCCACAGCTATTTCCAACAGGTCAAGGAGGAAGATATGATGAGCGACCTCATCAAATTCCTGCTTCTGAATACCGGACTTTACGATTGTATGCAGAAGATCCTAGGTTTCGTCAATGCATTCCCTATTTGTTTCATCTACTGTTTGAAAGTGATCTGTCTGGACTGTCATATGCAGTGAACGACATTTTGAAAAGTGGTGTACAGATGCAAAATATCTCGGCAAGGGACTTTATGGATAAAGTCGATGTGCAAGACAGTATTTTGGATTCTCACCTGATTAATCTCATGGCGTGTCAGCGTGGTACTAATGAGTACTGGTACCGTCGTCATGGTGATTTAAAATGTATGCTGAGGAACTTAGGAACTCCCACATGGTTCCTCACTCTCAGCTGTGCTGAGTATGGCTGGGAAGACTTACTTGAATTTCTACGAGAGGCAAATGGAAACATTGAAAATATCGAATTCAAGACACCCGGAGAACTGTGCTCTTTGGATCCAGTGAATGTATGCAGATACTTCAATCATAGATTTGAAGCGTTGATGTCTTTCATCATGAACAAGAAGAATCCACCTCTTGGAGAGGTGTTGGATTTCTTCTGGAGAAAGGACTACCAAGCAAGAGGTGCTCCTCATATACATATGCTGCTATGGATCAAAGATGCACCCAAATTTGGAACAGATCCGGATGACTTAGTGATGAGTTTCATAGAACAGTATTCTACATGTGCTGTTCCAAACACAAAGGAAGACAAAAGCCTAAGAGAACAAGATTTACGCTTCCAAAGCCATCGTTGTGGAAAGTACTGTCGTCATAAATTCAGAAACAAGGACAAGTTCTACACAAAATGTCGTTTCGCCTTTCCACGACCGGTGATTTCTAAAGGAAGAGTGAACAGTTTGATGTCTTCGCTGCGACATAATGTGACGAGGAAATCACCCAAAAATACATACAATTTGAAAAGGAACGAAGAGTCCAAGTACATCAACGACTACAATCCAGTGATTTTGTCCATGTGGAATGCTAACATGGATATACAGTTTGTGGCTGATAACTGTATGGCTGTGGCTCGTTATGTGACATCTTACGTCACCAAAAAAGAAAAGACAGAATTGAAGGATATGTGGGAGGACATTTCCCATGAAAAGAGCCTCAGTAACAAGTTGTACAGTTTCAGTCTGAAGATGTTGTCGCATCGAGAAATCGGAGCTTACGAATGTTCTGACCGGTTGTCTTCAGCAAGTCTCTATGCCAAATCTAGGAGTATCATTTGGGCGAGTCTTGGTCTTGCTGCAACGCGTAATCGAGTTCTGAAACCTGTGCGGGAAATTGAGTATTTGGCGAAAAAGGAGCCAAACAGTACAGATATTTTGAAGACCAACATGTTGGATACATATTATCCAAATAGAAGCAGTCACCTCGAGAATGTTTGTCTGTATGAGGTTCTACAAAATTACATATTCAAGAGGAACATCAAAGAAGATATTGATAAAGGAGTGTATGCTGTAATTGGAAGTGAGGGATGTCTGGTCAAGCACAGAAAATGCCACTTGGTAAACCATCGAAAATTGAGTGGCGAATCTCCTGAAAGAAAAGAGTTTTTCTATTTAGCACTTTTGCAACTTTTCAAGCCTTGGCATGCAGAAGAGGAACTGCTTGGAGATTTCCTCTGTTACGAAGACTCTTTTAATGCCGCCAAGGAGACCATAGAATGTCCTGTTTTTCCCAAATATCTAGAAATGTTGAATGCGGAAATCGAGCAGGAAGCAACGATTGCAGCCGAGATTGCTAGAGACAGTTCTCAGGACAGTCAGAGTTCTGTTTCATTGAGTCAGGATCCACTAGGAGGACCAGTTATCGAAAATGAAGCTGCCACTGCCATGATTGAAGTGGAAAGAGCCATGGCACATGCTCAGGAGGATGCGGTTAACTTAGAAGACTTGGAAAGACAACTCAATGTTGAGCAGAGGAAAATATATGACGAAGTTACCAACCAAATTGATCATGGATTAAGTCATGAGAAGAAAGAGTGCTCATGTACGTCGTTGAAGCCTGTCCGACTGTACGTGAGAAAAAGTTTCCTCATTAAAGCAATTTCATATTATTTTCAGAAAAGGATTGAGTCATCGCTGTCTTGTGTTATCACCGCTCCAACTGGACTGGCAACACATAACATTAAAGGTATTACTTTGCATGTCTACTGATGCTGCCAGTGGAGCATGATAACAAATTACAATACCACAGGTTATCTGGAGATGCTTGTTGTGAAGTTTCAAGAGTCTTGAGGAAAATGAAACTTATCATTGACGAAGTAAGCATGGTTTCCAATGTCATTCTTGTCTTTGTGCATTTGAGAATGCAAGAAGTTCTCAAAACTGAGTATGATGTGTTATTTGGTGGCAGACACATCATTGTTTTCGGTGATCTTCTGCAGCTGACACCAGTGAGAGGACAACCTGTGTTCAAAATGCTCACGCATGAAGATACCAGGAAGTGCCTAGGGAGCATTGGCAACGTAAATATATGGTTAAACTTCAATTATGCCGAACTGCGTGAAAATATGCGTCAAGCGAAGGATGAAGATTATAAGAATATTCTACAAGATGTTAGAATCGGAAAAGTGACCGAGCATGGGAAAGAAGCTTTACATGCACGATTACTGTCAAATTTGTATCCAGAAGAAGACGTTGTGCCTGAGAATATTTTTCGGAAAATTACTGAGAAGAAATCTGGAATATGTTTGATGCCAACTCTTGCAGAATGTGCCATCTTCAACAATAAAATGTTGAATTTAGAAAACCAAGAGATTGTGAAACTGGAAGCTATTGACAGAATAGAGCATATGGGAGCAACAATTATTTTGTCTGAGAATTTGAAATCAAAATTGGATTCATTAGAGAAGACTATATCTAAAACTGCTGGTTTTGAAAAGACTCTGAATGTGTGCTTAAATTGCCGTATAATTTTAGGAAGGAATTTACATGTTGAAAGAGGTCTGGTAAATGGATCAATGGGTAATGTTGTTGATTTTGAGAAATACAGAAATAGAGATGGAATTGAATTTTTAAAAATTAAATTTGATGGCATTGAGGAAGTACAGCTAATTGCTCGTTGCTCTGCTAGGTTTTTGCTTGTAAAAGACTTATATGTCGCCGTAAGCAGTTTCCTGTTTGCTTGGCATATGCGGTGACAATCCATAAATCGCAAGGTTTAGGTGTAGACAGTGCATTGGTGAATATTGGCAGTTCTGTGTTCAAGGAGGGTATGGCATATGTGGCATTGTCACGAGTCAGAACTTTATCGGGATTGTACTTGATTGAGTGTGATGTCACAAACATTTGTGCAGATCTAGATTGTATTAAGGAATACAATAGGTTAAGAAGAGAGTATGCGCCACATTTGCCTCAATAGCCTTTGTTTGAGAAACATGTGGTAGGCCGGAAACGAAGAAATGTGACCAATAGTAGGGAGGTTGTAGCAAAAAGACGAAAAGTCGATGAACCCAAAATTATAAGCAGAAAAAAATGGATTCTGTTGAAGATGTTGTTGGTTTTCAATTTGAAAATAGTTCTGGTGTCAACTGCTATGCTAATGTAGTGGTTAATGTTGTCTTTTCTCTAGAAACTTTAAAAGAAGAGATTGTGGTCAATTTGGATCAAAGATTTTGCAGTTTGTTGAATTCTGTGTTAGAGAAATGTAGCACTGATAGAATAAAAATAGAAAGTGTGTCTGAAATTCGAAATCTGTTAGACAAATGTTCAGGTCAAATGCAATTCTCTCAAAATATTCAGCAAGATTGTCAGGAGTTTTTAATCTATATGCTTCATGTATTGCAAGATGAAGGTGTAGATGTAGATCATCTGTTTGGCCTTTCTTTTCAATGGCAGCGTGACTGCGAGAACTGTAGGGTATCAAGTACTACTAGTGTAGACTCAGAAAGATTTATATATTTAACTTTGCCAGACAGTAAATCAGTGTCCTTTAATAAGCTAGTAAAAGCAGCTAATCACAACATGGAGTGTAGCCAATGTAAGTCTGCAATGTTGTCCACATTATTTATACGAACAAATGGCCAGTATGTCATTTTAATGTTCCAACGATGTAGGCCTGATGGAACAAAATTGACAACTTTAATTAAAAAATGTATGGCTTCGCAGTTGTCAATATCAGGAAGGACTTTTGTAACTGCAGCAATTATATATCATGACGGTCCTTCAACAACATCAGGACATTACACAGCTTATTTGAAGTCTAGAAACGGCTGGTCATTCTGCAATGATTCTGTTTTAACTTTCAAAAAAAAAATTGCCTTTTGACCTTAAAAATTCTTACCTGGTGTTTTTACAACCAACATTTTAGGGAAAGAATCTCGGGATTTGCTCTGAGGAATTTCAAGAGGTTCTAATGGCTCCTACACTATTTGGCCTTGAGGATAAGTGTAGTACAGAGTAAAAAGTAATTTTTGAGTTTTAAGTAGTTCCTGAAAAAAAAGAAGGTTTTCTTACATAAAGTGGTGGGCACGGATTAGTTAAAGGACAACAGAGTATTTCCCAAAGCAAACGGTGTTCTTACCATAACATTTGACTTCATGGAAAAATAACTGCACTTTGAATGAGTTCAGAAAAACTGTTTCTTTTAATAAGCTAATTCAAGCAGCCAATCAAAACATGGAGTAGAGGTAATGTAAGTCTGCAATGCTGTCCACATTTTTTGAACAAACTTTTGGTTATAATGTCATTTTAAAATTCCAACTATATAAACCTGATGAAAGTAAGTTTTCAACTTTAATTACAAATGTTGTGGCTACACAGTTGTTGATTTTAGGAAGAACATTTCTAACTGCAGCTATTATATGACATGATGGTCCTTTGACAACATCCGCTTATTACACAGCTTATTGAAAATGTAAAAAAAGCTGATGTTTCGGAAATGATTCACATTTGACTATGAAACAATGTTGCCTTTTGACTTTAAAATATTCTTACTTTCTGTTTTCAGAAGAAATAATTTAGGGTAGGTAACTGGCCTATAATGATTCTAGGAGTTGATATAATTTGATGTACTGTTTTAAATTGCTTTGTGATTAAAAGTGATGTAGAGAATTAAATAATTGTAGTAGTCATAGAGGTAGTGTAAGTCTGCTTCATAGTAAGCAGTATCAGTGTCATAGGAAATGTGGAACATGAGTGAGCAAGAAGGGTGAGATATTACTAGTACAGGATTGTGAAAGTGATCTTGAACGTTTTCTTTCTGAAAGTTGCGGAAAAAGAAAATGACGGGATTTGCTTAGAATTCCAAGAGTTATAAATGGCTCTTACACGATTTGGCCTTGAGGAGAAGTGCGGTAGAGAGCGAGAAGTCATTTATTGTATGTAACATATTTGTCAAAACGATGGAGCTTTTCTTTCAGAAAGTGGCGTGCTGAAAATAATAACAGCACAACAGAGTATAAGCTGTTCATAGGACATCCTTCGACGTCATGGAAAGTAAGTTACTTTTGAGGAGTTCTGATTTCTGATTGGTTATGTTATATGGGTTTTTTAAACACAATCATTTTGATTGTGTTTTTTTTTCCCCGCTGTTATATGATGAATACCTTCAAGTCACTGTTTTTAGTGAAATTTGATATATTCTGAGAACAGCAAAAATAAACCATTTAACATGTATAATTAATTCTGTCCTTTTTGTATTTATGATATACATTTAGAACTGTGTAGGAGGCATGGAGAAACCGAGGCTTCTGTAAGTGTCAAGGGAGGTGAGTAATGTACATTGCTCTGTTGCATACAGTCCTCACCTTCTGCGTACTCTTGGATATGCTAGACTACATCTGTACAATGAGATACCTAAGCTGAGGAAATACAGGTGATGTGATTGTTAAATGAGCAAAAATATTTGCACGTTTTTCAATTATATCACCTGTGTTTCCTAATATTACGAATCACATTGTGCAGATGAGGTTTAGGCCTGTCCAGGGAAACAGAGGAGGTCTGGCCTTTGTTCAAGAGTGCAGTGGACATGACTCACTTCGTTGGTAGGCCTGCACATGTATTATCTCCTCTGTACTCTTCAACAAGCCTAAATTTAATCTGTAACTCTGAGTAGGCCTCACCTCAAACAAATCTCTGGATAGGCCACACCTTATCGGCATCCTGAAACAATCATTTAAAATGTTAGGGGCAGTTTTATGATGGCCATGCGCCTCTTTTGCGCCGCCGTTGAGTCACTTTTGCGACACAGCAGCAGTGCAAAAGATGCACCATGTTGCAAGATAGGCCTCACTTCATCTGCAACAAGATACCGTCAGTTTAAAATGTATATATTTAGGACTGTGTAGGGGGCATGGAGAAGCAGAGGCTTCTGTAAGTGTCAAAGTTGTTGCATACAGTGCTCACCTTCTGCGTAGTCTTTCATATGCTAGACTACATCTGCACAATGAGATACCTAAGCAAAGGAAACACAAGTGATGTGATTGTGGAATGAGCAAAAAACATTGAACGTTTTTCAATTACATTACCTGTGTTTCCTAACATTATGAATCACATTGCGTAGATGCCTCACTCAGTCTGTATTCTGACACTCTTTCCTTCACTTCCTCTGTCTCCTCTCTCCCTCACTCTCTTTTCTTTATTCACCCTTTCCTTATATAGTTTACCTTACTCACTTTCTTTTAGTAGCTTACACAACTTCAATGTAGTTTTCTCTTCTATCCTTCTTTTCTGTCACTGAAAGTATCTTCTTATTTTTTTCTCTTAGTAATTTACTCTATTTCAATTTATTTTTGTCTCTGACTGTCTATCACCGTTTCTTTCTCTTTTTTTTCTGCATGTTTATCTCTAACTTTATTTCTTTGTAAAATTGGATGATTGTCAATCTTTTCCCTTGTCTTTTCTAATTTTTAAATACATGTTTTAATATTTTTCAAATTTTTGTTCTTTCTTTCACAGATTGAAAGTATAAAAATAACAAGTGACTAAGTTAACGACAATTATAAGGTAAATGTTTTGTACTCTTTCCCTCATTCCTTTCTCTATTACTTACTTACTCTACTCCTCCCACTCCTTTTCTCAGTACCTCTGTTCTCATAGTTCCTCACTCCTGTTCACTCACTCCGTCTCTATTACTCTCACTGTCTCTGACTGATCACTCTTTCACTACTTGTTCATTATGCTTTCTCCCTGTAGTTCAAGCACACTAAGGGGCATATTATCAACACTGGCGATAAAATTATCGCGGCTTTTATCGGCATAAAACTGCCGCAAAAGCAGCTGTAGCGGCAGTTTTCTGCCGCAAAACCGGCTTTAGCGGCAGATTTCTGCCGATAAAAGCAGCGATAATTTTATCGCCTGTGTTGATAATATGCCCCTATGTTATTTATATTTCTTTGCTGTTTCAATCATTCCTTTTCTGTCACTTCTTCATTTCTGCTTTCTGTTTTTTCTCTCTGTTATTCCACATGTTTTAACCTTAGTCACTATCATACATCTTGTGTTATTCCTATTTACTTTTGCTCACTGTTTTCTTAACACTTTCCCTCAGGATTGTTCTTTTAGTCAGGTTCTATCCCTACCTCTCATTCCACATCCTTTACTATTTTTCTTCTTATTTTGAACATTCACTCACATTCTCTAAGAAACTCTTGTTTATTATTCTTCTACTCTCCTTTTTTCTTTCAATTCCTTATCTATTTTGTTTTTCACAATTATACCCTCTTCCATCTTTTCTTCGGTAAATAGATCTATTAAACAGTATCTCTGTGTTACTCCCTCTAGCTGTCTTTCTTTTAACATTACTCTCTGTTTCCTTCCCTTATACTTACTCTTCTTTTTTTTTTTTTTGGTTCGCTTCCGGTTCCGCTTCCGGTTCATTTGAGATGTCATCACTGATGTCATCAGTGATGTCACTGACCATGTCATGAATGATGTAATATGTGACATGATCAGCAGTGGATTGCGGGTGCGCGATATATAGTTAGTGCAACTAGCTATATATGTGAATTTCAATGGTTTTGTGTGAGTAAAATAAGGTTTTGTAAATGCTAATTCCTAACTATATATGGTCTATAACCTATGGTTTTTTCAGTGAATTTTCAAGGTTTTGTAAATGCTAATTCCTAACTATATATGGTCTATAACCTATGGTTTTTTCAGTGAATATATATATAAATATATATATATTTATATTATATTATATTATATTATATTATATTATATTATATTATATTTATATATACATTATATATTATATCACGGAGCTCTTGCGCGGCATCTTTACGTCTTTACGATGTTTAATATCAGCAAATGCATCTTGCTACACTGTCTTTCTCAATGCCTTTCTCAACGCTGACAATATAAAATGAAGTCGACGCTCAATGTATAGTGATGTAAAAGTCACAGAGAACACTTCCAGTGGTGGAATTAATGGACAATAAATGGGGGTTGTAGCTGTCTTATCAGATATTCTGTTTGTTTGACTGCCACTTAAGCGTGGTAGATCGTCTTCTAATTCCACAAATGGACGTTGTGGTTTTTTCCACTTTATATCCAGTATACAACACAATGCCACATACACCATTTCACCTCCAAATGTGTAGTCCTGCCATTCCATTCAACCGGACTTGGGTTAATACTGCTCCCCAAGGTGCAGTGCTGCTTCAATTTGGCGCTTCTTGTCACAGCCACTGCGCATCTATCCACTGGCATCAATTGAATGACCCAAAATCCATGAACCTGAATTATTCACAGCCTCTTGGTCAAAGGGGGACTGCCCAGAAACGGCAGGTATGGCAGACTGCAACACTGTTTCAAACAACTTCCACCAGCTGCTGCCGTTCTGAAGACGAATGCCTTCATAAAAGTGAGGGTGGCAGAAACCTACATATTTAGATGAAAGCATGCTTTTTCAGATTTTCTGTAATTTCATCTTGTAGTTTTTGAGTATTTAAGGTTCAAAATTAATAGGTATATCAGCGGATAAGATCTAATTGACTGCATTAATAAAGATGTTCATCAGCCATTAATGACTCATGGACTGTTTTCCCTGTGTCCTAAAAAAAAATGAAAATACCTGGTTGGTAGCAGGTCAGGCATACCCTGACCCCCAAGGTCTTCCACCTCCTGGGTCCATAACTGATTTTTGTTTCAGTGGTAACACAATACAGCTGTATCGCAGCAATTGTTTTTTTTTAGAATGACGGACCACAACCTTTTCAATTTAAATTCCCTCCGGAGTGAGCCAGTGACTGGGAAGCCACAGTAATAATTAAATTAGGAGTGGGACATTTGCTCCTCTGAGACATTTTATGGCCCTGTGGAGGGCCCAATTCCAACCAGGGATCCAGGGACTTCATCTGCCAGGGCATTGTGTTGTTCCCTATCCTGGAGAGTCCAGGCAGGGAACAGAAATCTAACTCTCCGTTGGTTACATTGGTAGAATACTGCGGAGCCTGAGTGATCTCTTATACTGAAGACACACAATTGGTGTTCTCATTTAAAGGTCACTCTGAAGCTGCATTTTGTAATTTCAGACGCTGCCTCCGTAAAATCTCCACCTGGATGTCATCAAATACGCTTAGTCTCAACTCAGACAAAATGGGAGTGTTTTTTAATTTTAAAAAACCCTCTTCCACTACTTTGGTGGCCATCTGAGTTGAATCCTGCTCTGAAACCTGTGGACTCAGCTAGGAATCTTGTGTTCCGGTTTGACAATAAGTTATCCTGCAAATCCCAAATAAACCAGCTCTCCTCTGCCTGTTTTGGCAAATTGCACATGCTTTGTAAAATCCTTCACTTTCTCCCTCGGGATTGTCATCGGACCATTATTCAAGCCCTGATCACCTCACATCTTGATTATGCAAATAGTCTGTATGCAGAGGCACCAGCTTACCTGATCAAACGCTTGCAGATTATTCAAAGCACGGCTGCTAGGCTGATTTGCAAGTCCCATATTGACATTCGATCTCACCCCACTTGAAGAAGCTCCACTGGCTTCCAGTGATCAAACGTATCCAGTTCAAGTCACTTAGCTTAGCGTTTAGAGCGATTCAGGGACGTGGTCCAGCCTACCTTAGAGCTTAACTTAAGCACTCTCAGTCCAACAGTTCACTTAGATCGAATCATCTTTGCCTCTTGACGACTACCCGTTTCCGCCGGTCCAGAATGGATGGCAGAGCTTCTGCAGTTATTACTGCCAGAACTTGGAATAGCCTGCCACTTTCCCTGCATGTGGCTGAATCTGAAAACATTTTCTGATATTTTCTGAAGACCTGGCTGTTTTTCAGCCCTTAGCCCCTACTGGTACCTGCATCTGCCGCCTGTCCTAGCACTGGGACACCCCCGTTGGGGGTAGCTAAGCGCTTTATAAGTTTCTAAATAAATATATTTCCTGCCTGCACTTTCCCTGTTAGGGAACATAGGTTGGCTCCCAGCAAACAAGAGAAGAAACACATCTGCTCCCTCCAGGTGGGAGCAAACCAATGCAGCTCCAGGATAGGTGGTATCAAAGGAAAGGTAGGGTCTATTGGGATTTAGATAATTACTTTAACAGCATTTATCAATGAAAAGAAAAAAGTAAATACACCGAGATTATTGTAATCAATATCAATTGTATTTGTAAATTAATTCATTTTTCTGGTATACAATTAGGGTTATATCTTAGTCAGGCTGTCACAAAAAACTATTTTGTTTTTAAAAGGGCGGCGCAAACAATAAACTAATCAGTGATAAGGTGATCTAGAAGTGACAAAGTGCTTAGGGTAAATAACATATATACAGTGCTGTACAAGATGTATATAAAATGTTCATTCACTAGACAACAATCCCTATTTCATTGAATCGCCAATCCATACATGGTTCTGCTATTGCATGAAGTGTAGAGAATGGGGAAAGATTGTGTAAGCAAGTTGACATTTCGACCGAAGAAAGTGCTCGATTCAATTGAAGCCACGTCAGGTCTTCTTAAGGACGAGGTAGGATAGCCAGTAGTAGTAACCACCAAAGATCTGATGAGTGCTTCAATTGGTCGATCCACCAGTGATTGGATTCTAGTCAAGAATGAAAAATTGCATCATTAGAGAACCCTCAGAGGTAGAATGAGTCAGATTCCGTCAGCTCTGGCCAGTCCCCCTTGATTCGCACGGCAGTGGATGTGACTACTCTACATTCCTGCATTAATGATTCTGCCTCAACCTACCCCTGATGGTTCTACAATGACACAGTTTTTCATTTTTTACTAGAATGCAACCAATGACTTGATCACGGAACTCTTGCGAGAACCCTATGTACCCAACTATACAGATATTCAAAGTTTTTAATTCTTAATTTCTCAAAAACTAGTGAGCATATTTCCATCAATCACATGAAGCATTCTTTCTGGACCAAGATCTAGCTTTGTGCCAAATTCTGTGTAATTCAATTCAACCATTTTTGACTGCAGACCTATCCAAATCGAAATTGCTTGGAGAAGTGCATTTTGGGAACTGCCTTTTTTTGGCGCCCCACTTGACGAATCCTCCTGAAACATTCCAAGAAGGAGGCAAAGATACAATATAGATTTGAGCATCCGATACAGGCACAAGTTTACCTATTCCTGTACTTATTATATACACATTGTGTCTACAATGAGGGACACAAAACCAATGATAGATGCACAGGTGCAATGAAGCAATGGACGTCCAAGGCTGGGACAAGTTTCAGTACACTCCATATCTCACAGACATACATATGGGGCTATAATCAGGGTTAAGAACATGCTGATGCATTTTTGCAGAATTTGCAAAATACTAACCGATTTTAGACCCTTAGGCCTTCTGGAGGACTGAAACCCACAAACTAACAGCATTATAGATGAGGATGGTGCATTCCAGGCAATGATACTACCATGTTATTTGTCTATTAATGAGTCCCGAAAATCCTTTTCCCATTGATGTAAATAAAAGAAATCCACATTATATATTTTAAAGACTTGATTAGAAATTATGGGCTTCATTTTGATGCCTGTGGGACCGCCACTAATAGGTCATCAGTGGCGATCCCACAGACAGACAGCCCTTTGGGCCGACCGCCACATTACGATGCAGGCGGTCAGACCTTTACTATCTGGGGACTAACTGCTGCATCCAACAGGATCTGCTGATCCCGATGGAGTGGCAGTCGGAATCATGATCCTGATTGGAGGCCGTGCTTGCGCAAGCACAACCATCAGCATTATGATGTCCATTTCCTACAGACTTTTCATGAAGGTCCCACTGCCATGAAAGGCTGTTGTAAAGGGACTTTAGAGTCCCCAAGCAGGGCCTTGTCGCTTGTGGGCCACTGCTAAGTGAACTGGGGGCACGTGTAGTGCCCTTTCATATGTTCATGTGCCAGGCAACACGTGGTTCCTGGCACACAGAATATGGATGTGCACAAAGTGCCTTTTTGTACTGCCGGTTGTGCTTTGCCGCAGCACAAGGTGCAGTAGAAAAAGGCGGGTTCTGACGACCTACACAGTGGTCTTATCTTAAATTGGCACCGTCTCCCTGTCGGGCGGTCTCATTCCCCCTGTGATGGCGGTCCATCATCCGACCAAGCGCTATCATAATTAGGCCCTATCTCCTTATTTAGTACAGATAATATGTATAACTGTAACAGAATACTGCTAATGCACGCACTTATTAGGCAAATATTAAAAATAATTTCAATTTGACAGTGTTTCAGAAATTCATTCAATTGAATGAAGAAACCAGTCATTTTTAACCAACCACTCCCTTCTAGCTAGGCTGACTTAGCAAAAGGAGTGCCCACTTGAATTTCTTGAGGCACACTAGATGCCACATACTGTAGCTGAAACACATATCTGCTGTTCAGTTCTTCAAGAAGGTTGATTTCTGTCACTCTTTCTTAATTTGGGTGCTCTCTGTGCTGAGGGAGCTCCAGGGAGCTGATGACCTGCACTGGGGATGTTTGTATCATGGCCTACATGAACCAATCTACCAGAAAGTTGAAGGGTCCTCTATGCCTAATACATATCTATAAGAGGGTTAAATATAATCTGATTATTATTAAAAGGGCAAATCTTGTGATAAAAAATGTAAAGTCAATTAAGCAGGATTTAAACAGCCTAGCTAATATGCGGTGATGGTATCCAGGTGCTCAATTACTAAATTAATCCAGTTGCACCTTTGCTAAATTCTAATATAAATCACACTATTACAGATACCTGAATAGTTGATGCTCTATCAAACTATAATATAGCAAAACGTTATTTGTGCAATCAATACTCAGTGCAATATGCATTTTCAATATTAAAAATGTGCACTCGGATACATGAACATACAACTATATGAATTGCAATTATTATCCATGAGCAGAAAAGTGCAAAGATTATATCACAGATGGAGGCAACAATAATGTACGCACATTGCCACTCTGAAACACTATAAGAGTTCTATTCAGGGAACCTAAACACCCCCATGGAGGCAAAGGAAGAGTGAGACAGTGGGTGTCCAAAGCAGACTTTCATTTAGGCACACCAGCACTCAGGTAATTTATACATAAATCTTCCTGAAAGAAGAAAGGTGAAATGATTGTGCAAGAAATAAGAAGTGCACAATTCTACAATGTAATACATATTGGAACTCACTAAAATAACACAATTAAATTGAGTTATTGCTCAAATGCATAAACCCATTAAAATTCATCAGTTAAGTTTTTTGGTTTAGTTTAGTTATGTACATCTTCCTCTTGTGTTGTGAATACTATCACACATGACATCAAATATGACATGACAAGTGACAACATTAACTACTTCATTCATGAATCACCATCTACATCACTGTTTGAACCATAACTTGTGCCATTCCCTTGAGCTACAAATGGCATCACACATGACTTTATAGATGACATCATAAGGGACGTGAAACCTGACAGCACTTATGACTTCAGCAGTGACATCCCTGATAACTTCACTGTTTGATGCTACAATGTGTTTTGTTTCAAATTTGTAAAAACATTTTATTATATTTTAGATCTTATGTCTTAACTATTTCTTGAGGGTAATGGAATAAATTAGGTCCATCTGTCAGGATTTTTCTCTTGTCCAGAACAATATCACATGCAGTTGCCCCTCAACACCTTAAAAAATCTCTGAGAAAAAGAAAATATCAGTTAAAATTGTTAAAAATTTTAATAAAAATATTGAAATTTACCACTTAGTTACTAAAGGCATCTCTTTCCAAATCCAAATGAAGGAGAGGTTCTTGCTAAGTATCCGCCATTAAAGTATAAATGATGATGTCATTGCTTTGTTTTTTTTATTCAGAGTATGATCTTGATCTAAATGGACTCCTACACTTTGTCCACTGGCTTAGGTTGGGCACCCATAGATGAAAGCCGCAAGCTATGGGTTTGCACAAAAGTCACAACTGACTTTCTGTCTCTATTTACAACATGAGTGCTGCACATCACTCATACACTTTTGAAGCCAAACCTCTCCCAGTCCTCCACCACTGCCATTGCTGGCCCTACTTTATGAATGTGCTAGCTTTAGTGATGATTAGGGTGGGCTCTGTCCCAATTACTGAAATCTCAAAAAAAGACATTGAGCGCTGTTGATCCTCACATAATCTGAAATAAAAAGTGAACAGCCCACTTATGTCTCAGTGATCAATCAATCAATCAATCAGGAGTTTCTTTAGCGCGGCTACTCAACTGTGAGGGTCTCAAGGCGGTAAGGGGGGACTGCTGATCCGTCTAGGTATAGAGGTTCAAATAAAGAGCCAGGTTGTGAGGTCATTCCTGAATTGGGCTAATACGTGGATTCTCAACAACAAAACATTTTAAAGAGGGTCCAAGGGATATATGGTTTATAGACCCGTACCTGCTTAATATCCCCAGCTACATTCTAAGTGTATAACACAGAAAACACAGAGGGTCTGCCAAATTAATTGTATGGCAGTGTAGCCATACAATTAATTTGGCAGACCCTCTGTGTTTAATGACGTGGATTGCCTGAGGTGGAAGGGCAGGGTGTTCCAGGTCATGGTGGCTTGGAACGAGAAGGATCTTCCTCCAGTTCTGGTCTTTTGGATCTATGGGACGAAGGCCAGAGTGAGTTGGGCCTAGCAGAGTTGTCTGCTTGGTTTATGGAATGTGAGGCAGTGGTTCAGATATTTTGGTCCTGCGTAGTGAAGAGCTTTGTAGGCATTTGTTAGGAGCTTGAAACTGATTCTCTTGTTGATTGGGAGCTGCTAGTGGAGTTGTCAAAGGTGTTTTCTTATGTGGCTGCAGCGGTGTCTGTTGAGGACCAGTCTGGATCATGCATTTTGAATGTTCAGTAGTTTCCTGAGCTGTTTCTCTGGTGACGCCAGCATAGAGTGTGCTGCTGTAGTAAGCCTGCTGGTGATGGGTGCATGGGTGACCACCTTTTTGGATTTTGTGGATATCCATCTGAATGTCTTTCGAAGAAGGCGGAAGCAGGATGAGGATACTGAGTTGATTTGGTGTTTCATAGTGAGCGAGGAGTCCACTATAATGACAAGTTTGCATGCATGGTCAATAGGGGTGGGAGAGTTTTCTAGTGCAGCAGGCCACAAGGAGATAGTAGCAAAGAAGAAATGTCAGCTTTCCCTAGTCAGAATGAGAAGACGTTCAGGTGGAATTTGCACTGATTAAATAGTTTTACAATTGAATTAAAGAATTTGAAACAGAAATTTCAAATCACTAATACCAAGTCTTTTAGGGATAAACATCAGACCTGGAGCTCAGTTTAAAACGTAGCTTGTGCCATGGTCAACCCTATTTTTATTAGTTGACTGATGTTGCTGATTTTTTAAATGCTACCCATTGGAGCACTGCTGCATGGATGGTGCATGTGCTCTGCCCCTAAAACGTGATAATATTGGCTAATCAACAATTGGCATATTTAACTCTCCTGTAAAGCACCAGTACATGGTCTCACGCTAGCCTGCTGCTTGTTTTGGTGCCCGGTCCCTGCTTTGGTGACCTGCTACTCGACCATATTTATGAACTAAAAACCATTTTACTAGTGATTTTAAACTTGTGCTAAATTTGTGGTGCCATTTTAAACACTGTTGCCTACTTTCAACTGCTTTTTAGGTCTCAGCCTGATCAAGCGCATGCGCTGATCTCGGCCGTGACATTTAGTAGCTCTGAGAAATGCTAATTTGCCGGCGATCAGCTTGCTAGAACGCGCACAAGAGCGCGTGCGTCATGCACAGCTGTTGCGGCTTCTTTAAGGCTCCTGAATGCTTTCTCCTACCCCTACCCACAAGCATGCGCGTGACGTGCTTAGCACTCTTTTCGTCGCGAGCACAAGCGTGTGCACAACTCGCATTTTTTTAAAATTATTATTTCATTTCGCGTCCTGGCCAATGCTTGTATATTTTTTATTCTGATATTCGCAGTCTCTCATCTGTGCAATCGTTCAACGTGCACTACTTTTATTTATCCACTGTCCCGCTCCTTAAACACCACTCACAGCAATTGTGGGTGCTTCCTGTGTTTATATCCTGTGTGCTTTATCTTTAACACATTGCCCGCGTGTATATTCATGGAACACGGGTGCACGCAATTAATAATGGCGCTGTGGCTCATAGCCCCTCATCCCCGTCCTGCCCTCGGGTGCTGCGCTTAATGTGTCAGCACAGCACCCGTGGACAAAGGTGTCACAGTCACACTCAACTCTTTTACTGTGTACTGTGTTTGCCTGAGGCTCAGTTCACTGCTCTCCTCGCGCCGGCAGGAAGGGAGCTGCGCTCGGCTCTCAGCTCACAGGGAGTGAAAGTATGCATATATATAAAGAGGGAAGGGAGCTCAGTGAGCAGTGGCTTCCTTCCTTCACCCTTAGGGGCATATTTATGAGTTCTGGCGCATCTCTGCAAATCAGAAGGGATGCACCAGAACTGATGCGTCACGCAATTCCCTCCTTGTGGCACCACAGATGCGCCGCATTTACAATGCGGCGCACCATTGTCCAAGGAAGGGCAGATGCGTGACGCATCTTGTGGTGTACGGGCGGCGCATTGCTGGAGTAGTGTAGCAAGTGCGACCCAACTCCAGCCATGTACAGAGGCCACCCATACATAACGTGGTGCGCCACTCCTTACGCCTACTTCAAGCAGGCATAAGGATTTGACGCAGCAGCGTCGTAAAACTGACAGTGAAATCTTGTAGATTTTATGCGTCAGTTTTACGGGGCTTTCCTACGAGGGAACGCCCACCCTGCGACAGAACGCCCACATGAAACCTGACGCAGGTTTCATGTGGCGCAGGGCTTTACAACGTGACACATCTGCCTAGATGCGTCACATTGTAAATAGGTCTCAGGGATGCGCCACGTTTCTGCGCCGTTGTGTGACGCAACCGCAGCGTAAACATGGCGCAAGTCCGACATAAATCTGCCCCTTAGGGTGTAAATATATCTAAACATACAAACACGCATAATGAGTGTGTTATGTGTGTTTTTGTGCCTTGTGTTTGTGTATTCATTCACACACACATCCGCATATGTTTCAAATTGTGTACAGTTCTTGCTGCTGGCGAGTTCATCGCCATCTGCGCCCAGTGTGTGAATGATCGCATGTATGTAGGGTATGAAGGGCACTGAGCAGGGTGTGCCAGATAATGGCGTCACTAGAAAAGGCATTGATGCAGAGTTATGCTTGTGTTGCAGCCTTACACATGCATTTTACAATTAGCGTTTTTGTTGTTGTTTTATTAAGTCTATTTAGACACCATAACAACTTAAGAACAAGTTTGATTTCTTCTGTTACTTTTGGGCACGTACACATGGCATTGGAAATAACTATCGGAAAGGCCATACGTTGTTCTGCCTTCTTACAGCTGTGCCACAGTACACATTTATTTGGCTACGATGTAACTTTTCGGTGCCTTTTCATTGAAATTGCAGCATGTTTCCGAACTACCGTGGGTGTTGGGGGCCTCTCTGTCGAAGTCACCCTCTGTCATTCATGGCTAGAAATCCCACCATGAACATATACTTTTACATATTGATTGGCTGTCCACATTTATGCAAAATAAAAATCCTAGATGGGCGACGAAGTATGGGATGGAACATCACATTTTGTTGATGTTTATGTCAAGTGTATCCCTGCTAGAAGAAGGCGCCCATAAGTACTGTTTTTTAAATCATATTTTCGTATATTATGTAACTGTAGTCAGGCTGGTATTAAAGTAGGGCTCTCACAATTTAGATTAAATCGCAAACCCTGAATAGACAAACGAGGCAATGTCATATCTTTCCCAGTACTACTAACGTGCTTTCTCTGCCTGTGATTTTGTTCCGTTCTTTGCCTCCTCTTGTCTCTGCACCCCCTTCTCCGGGACACCTCCCCTCCGCTCTCCAAGCTGCACCGATCCGGGTGTTTGTTGTCACCCAGGGCATGTGGTCAATCAATCAATCATTTGTAGAGCGCGCTACTCACCCGGGAGGGTCTCAAGGCGCTGGGGGAGAGGGGTATGCTCCTGCTCGAACAGCCAGGTCTTGAGCTGCTTCCTGAAGGAGAGATTGTCTTGGGTTCGCAGAAGGTGGGTGGGGAGGGAGTTTCAAGTCTTGGCTGCCAGGTAGGAGAAGGATTGTCCTCCGGCGGTGGCTCTGCAGATGCGTGGTACGGTGGCGAGGGCGTGGCTGGTCGATCGTAGCTGGCGGGTGGGCGTGTAGAAGGTCATGCGGTCGTTGAGGTACTTAGGGCCCCGGTTGTGGAGAGCCTTGTGTGCGTGGGTGAGGAGTCTGAACGTGATTCTCTTGCTGACGGGGAGCCAGTGCAGGTCTCTCAGGTGTCCGGTGATGTGGCTGTGTCGAGGGATGTCCAGGATGAGTCGTGCGGAGGCGTTCTGGATGCGTTGGAGTCTTTTTTGAAGTTTGGCTGTGGTTCCGGCGTAGAGGGTGTTCCCGTCGTCCAGTCGGCCGGTGACGAGTGCCTGGGTGACGGTCTTCCTGGTTTCAGTGGGGATCCATCTGAAGATCTTGGGGAGCATGCGCAGGGTGTTGAAGTATGAAGATGAGACGGCGTTGACTTGTCTGGTCATCGACAGGGAGGCGTCCAGGATGAAGCCTAGGTTGCGTGCGTGGTCCGTTGGTTTGGGAGCGGTGCCCAGGGCCTGGGGCCACCAGGAGTCATCCCAGGCGGAGGGTGATGATCCCAGGATGAGGACTTCCATCTTGTCTGAATTCAGTTTAAGGCGGCTGTTTCTCATCCAGTCGGCGACATCTTTCATCCCTTCGTGTAGGTTGGCTCTGGCGGTGGTGGGGTCTAAGCATGGGTGGATTTTGCGAATTGGCAATCCGCGAAATTGCGTATTTATGGATTCGCAATCCGCAAAATCCGCGAACTCTCGCGAATTTTGCGGATTCCTTTTTTTTTGTGTTCGCAAGTGTTTCTGCCATTTCGCAAGGGTTTTTTTCCAGTTCGCAAACGCGAACTTAATTGTCGGGTAGCAACGGTCGCGACCATGTTGTTTCTACGTCTGGTTCATCACAGCACCCTCTGTTTCACCACAGCCACCCTCTGGCTCACCCATGCCACCCTCTGGTCTCACCCATGCCACCCTCTAGTTCATCACTGTGTTTATGGGGGGAAAAGCACACCTGCCCAGCCTCAACTGACATGAATGAATTAGGGGCTGATTAATGTGTCACTGAATTTGAACTTCCAGGCTGGCACCTGCTTCCTTATCTGTAATTGCTTTCTGTTGAGGGTCAGAGCAGGGTCATAGAATAGTTGCAAGTAGGCAACTGAACTCTGAAGGGGCCCCTCAGGAAGCACTACATGGAATGGTTACTATTGATAAGATTTAACTTTTGCACCTGCTGAGTTCTTTCAGTTTTGTAAAATTCCAAATATCCAGCAGCATCCACAAAAAGTATTCCTTCCAGGTCAAGATCCAAATCAAAGTGACCAGCACATGAAGAAAGCACTGGGAGGAGCCTGCTGGACAGGATCAGGAAGTTGGAGACTGTGGGGCACTTCCTTCCTCCCACCCCCCACCCCCCAAAATGGACACCTTGCAAAAAAAAGTGCAGGCAAATGTCAACCTGAAGAGTTATTCTGATAAAAACCTGCTGGTGGATTTCTTGTGTGAAATTGCAAATTTTGCAATCTCGCAATTGCGAGCTTGTTGCTGCCCGCCGCATCTACGTGTTCGCTAGTGTTTACTCGCGCGAAATTGTATAGTATTCTAGTTGGCAAGTGCGACCAAGCAAAAAATCCGCTTCGCACGGATTTACGGATTTTCGGCAAGTTCGCAAGAGTTCGCGGATTGCGAATTTGCCGAAAATCCGCAAAATCCGCAAGCGGAATGGATTTTACGCCCATGCTTAGTGGGGTCGTTGATGAGGGAGATGATCAGCTGGGTGTCGTCGAGGTAGGAGATGATGTTGAGGTTGTGTTGGCGTGCGATGGCTGCGAGGGGGCTCATGTAGACGTTGAAGAGGGTTGGACTGAGTGAAGATCCTTGTGGTACGCCGCAGATGACTTTGGTGGCCTCGGATCTGAACGGAGGGAGGCGGACTCTCTGGGTTCTTCCGGCGAGGAACGAGATGATCCACTCCAGTTCTTTCTCTTGGATTCCGATGTTGCTGAGGCGCTTCATTAGGGTGCGGTGGCAGACAGTGTCGAACGCCGCAGAGAGGTCCAGGAGGATGAGGGCCGCTGTTTCCCCGTTGTCGATCAGGGTTCTGATGTCGTCGGTGGCTGCGATTAGGGTGGTCTCGGTGCTGTGGTTGGCCCGGAACTCGGACTGCGAAGGGTCGAGGGATCCGTTCGTCACGAGGAAGGCGGCAAGCTGTCTGTTGACGGTCTTCTCGATGACTTTGGCTGGAAAAGGAAGGAGCGAGATGGGGCGGTAGTTCTTGAGGTCGGTGGGGTCCGCCGTTGGTTTCTTCAGGAGGGCGGTCAGCTCGACATGCTTCCAGCTCTCCGGGAAGGTGGCGGTGTGGAAGGAGGAGTTGATGATGTCTCAGAGATGGGGTGCGATGATGGCGTCGGCTTTGTTGAAGACGTGGTGTGGGCATGGGTCGGTTGGTGATCCGGAGTGGATGGAGTTCATGGTGGGGGTGGTGTCATCGGTGCTGATCGGAGTCCAGTTGCAGAGGGTGGTGGGGCGCGGGCGTTGGTTTGGTGGTAGGGTGCGTGGTCTGTGCGTCGAAGCTGTAGTGTATGTCGGCGATCTTGCGGTGGAAGAACGAGGCGAGTGAGTTGCAGAGGTCTTGAGAGGGAGTGATGTAGTTGTTTCCGGCACTGGGGTTGGAGAACTCTTTGACGATGCTGAAGAGTTCCTTGCTGTCGTGGGCGTTGTTGTCCAGTCGTTCTTTGAGTGCCGTCTTCTTGGTGGCGCGGATCAGCTGATGGTGTTTGCGGGTGGCGTGCTTGAGCGCGATCCTGTTGTCTGTGGTCCGGTCGAGCCGCCAGGCTTTCTCGAGGGTGCGGCAGTTCTTCTTGGATTCCTTGAGTTCGTCGGTGAACCAGGGGGTTTTCTTGCTGCCGGGTCTGCTGGGAGGGTGCTTTAGTGGTGCGAGGTCATCAGCGCAGGTGGTCAGCCACTTGGTGAGGTTGCTGGCTGCTTCTTTGGGGTCCGTTGTGCTGGTGGGAGTGTTCTGGTTGAGGGAGGCGGTGAGCTGCTCGGCGGAGATCTTGCTCAAGCTTCGGCGGGGAACCTGTTGCGGGTGGTGGTGGGTCGTAGTTCTTCTGAAGCTGAAGTGGACGCAGCTGTGGTCGGTCCAGTGGAGTCCGGTAGCGTGACTGAAGGAGATGTGCTTGCTGGATGAGAAGACGGGGTCAAGCATGTGGCCGGCGTAGTGGGTGGGGGTGTTCACCAGTTGCTTGAGTCCGATTTTGGCGAGAATGTCCAGCAGGGCGGTGGTGTTTCTGTCGTTGTTGTTCTCCAGGTGGAAGTTGAGGTCCCCTAGGAGGATGTAGTCGGCGGAGGGAAGGGCGTGCGGGCTGATGAAGTCTGCGATGTCTTCGCTGAATTGTGTGCGTGGTCCTGGTGGTCGGTAGATGAGGGTGCCTCGGAGGGTGGTCTTGGGGTCAGTGTGTATCTGGAAGTGCAGGTGTTTGGCGGCGGTGAAGGTTTCGTCGGAGTTAGTCGAGATGCGGATGGTGTTCTTGTGTACGATGGCGATGCCTCCTCCCGTCTGGTTGACGCGGTCCTTCCGGGTGATCTTGTATCCAACCGGGATGGCTATGGAGATGTCGGGCGCTGAGGAGGCGTTCATCCAGGTTTCGGTGAGGAAGGCGACGTCCGGTGCTGTCGCGTCGAGCAGGTCCAGAGTTCCACGGTGTGCCTGTGGGCGGAGCGGGTGTTGAGCAGGATGCACTTCACGTGGCTGCAACTGGTGCTCGACTTGGCGGGGGTCCGGTAGCAGGTGAATCGGCAGGCTTGGCAGGCGAAGGGTCTGTGGGTGCGTCTCGGGGTTGCTCGGTAGCAGGCAGGGTTCCGGCCGGCATTAAGTGCGTTGAGAGTGGCGGCGGCATAGGTCTGTCCAATAGTCTTGCAACGGCGGCGGGTGCCATGGGTTCTGGCGATGAGCGCGGTCCAGGCGCGGACGGGCGCAGACGGGCTAGCCTTTGGCGGGCCTTCAGCGCACCAGTGGCGCGCCCGCTTCGCGTCGACGCTAAATGGAGATTGGGGAGGGGAGGGGCGATGGAGGAGCAGCTGGGAGGCGGGAGCGGGGTGGCGGGAGGGGGGGGCAGCGGTGCATTGATGCTGGAGGGAGCGTGGGTGGGGCTGCGGGGGAGCAGCGGCAGGGAGCGGGTTGGGGCAGGGGACAAGCGGCACAATAAGCGAGCAGAAATCAGGAAAAATACAGAACTTCACAATAAAACAATAAAACAAATAAAATACCACAAGTGCACAGGACGGCGGAACGAGAAGCCAAGCGGCAGAGAAAAGGGGCGGCGATACAGGTGCCTACCACGAGCAGGTACCGAGGGCAGGCAGGGTCCAGAGGCAGGGGCAGGGCTCAGCGGCAGCAGGAGGAGGCTGGCCACACTCGGGGCGGGCCACGCGGCTGGAGGAGGGAGCGACCGCGTCTGACCAGGTCAGATCAGGTCACTTTTACTTTCACAATAACACAGTCTCAATCCTGAGGGAGGCTTCTCCCAATGCTCCTAGCAGCGGAATGGCGATGAAAAAACTTGTTGTGTTGTTGAATTGCCGCATATTAATTGGACATTATTATTTCAGAAATATTAAAGTATGTCATAGTCTTTGAATTTAAAGAAAATGCGCCGCGGGTCTGAGCTTTTTCGAAAGAATGCCTCCTGTATTTCTTGCACAGGAAACGAGCTGTCAGATAGTGAAAGGAAACCAGACTTTGAGAATGCGGTTGTTCTAGTAATATTTTCCAAAGAATCGAAGTGTTTGTCAAGTCCACTTTAAAAATGCGGCCTGATCCCCGTTTCTTCCTTCAATCTCAGTGTCAGGATTGCTGGTGCTTCTTTATTTCTTCCTGCTGTTGCTGCTGTTTTCGTTTTTTCCTTCTTTCCACTCACCCTCCCATTGTCTTTGTTAATTCTTCACCCCACCTCTCACTCTGCCATTGTTTGTGTTACCGCCCAACCATGAATAAAACATGCATTTGCAATGCATTAGGTACGTGAAAATGCCTTTTACTGTTGTATGTTTTTTAAACATATAAATAAAAGGCATTGTTATTTACAATGCCAATAGCACACAATCTCGCAAATGCGAGACCTAATGCATTGGCCCCAGTATGATCTCGGTTGTATATGTTTTCTTTTCAGCTCATGGTGCGTTTGCTGCATGGGGCGTTTTGTGAATTATTGATGAACAGATCCGTCTTTAGAACGTGTTTTGCTACTGTATTCGTAGCTCAAAGGGGTTTCCTACCGATATTTGGAATTAAAAGCGGTTTAATGTTAATTACTGGTATGTGAGAACAGGAATAAACGTGTTATTCTATTGTTTTGCTTTCGTGATTTGGTTGTTTTAAAGTACTTTTCTTAAAAATGACTCAAATTTCACGTTTGCTGCTACTAGCCTGCCGTAATCAATAGGCCGTCTTGGAAGAGGATTTTTCAATGTTGAAAATATATACGCATACACCTATTTTTGGATACTGATGTGATTGATCCCTATCAACATTATAAGACAATCAGTGTTTTGCTGGCTAACATCTACTGAAATATTTTACGTTTGTTTTGTACCAAAGGGGAGACCTATTGGCTATACCAATGCTTGTTGAATTTGATGTGTTGGAGGGAGGGCGGGAATCGATTCTGACACAAGGAGTTCTTTATGCTTAGTCAGAGCGCTGCCATCTTGACGGGTCGAGAGCTCCAGCTGTTCTGCCCTGGACAATAAAGGGTGGGGCGCTGCGCGAATGTGTGCAATATGCGCACCAAAGGCACCCCTAAAAACAAGCATTGACATAGCCAATAGGTCTCGCTTTTGGGAAAGCAGAGACGTTAGCCAATCAAGAGATGGCACAGAGACAAACGCAAGACTGATAAGCTGGAACATGAATAGGAAGCAGGTGACTTAGACTGACAGGCAAACAAAACAATGGCCTTGTTCATCCCTAACACAAACCAAAAGCCATGCACTAAGATTTAAAGAGCCATAAGCAACAGAAGGGTAACACTGACAAAAAGGAACAGGAGCAATGGGCCACAGACTGCCAAGTGTGGACCTTCAAGTCGTCATTCCATAGAACTCCAATCATGATGCCTGCCAGGACCATATATACACAGGGCCTGGTCTGAATTCTAGCTATATCAGTTCCAAAGGGTGTCCCTAACTGGTATGGCCTTCCTTTGACATGTGTATGCTCAGACCTCTATGCACACCCAGGGCTCGAAAATTCCACTTGACCGCTCTCATAGTTGTGGTTTAGTTCTTATATTCCCAATAGTCTCTGTGCATTGGAATAATATATACTATAGATTTGACGTAGGACTGAGGTCTACTAGGTCTCCTTTGAATATATTAGACTTAATTGTGAGTGCCAGCTAGCTCAGAGGTCACTAGAAACTTTCTCGAATGAACAAGAAGGGATTAGTTTCTGACAACCGAATAAACATGACAACTTAGTTTCCCAAGAATAAGAAATATATCTCTAGAGTCGCGGAAACAATAGATAGATATTTCACTGTGTCAATCGTGCATGCTTCGTTTTACCATAGGTGCAGAGAAATAGAGAGACGGGCGTTTTCAATGAAAGTATTTATTGAACATTCTTCTTTCTCATGCAAAGGAAATGAACTGCTACAATCGTAATACTGATTGCAAAGTACAATGCGTACAGTACGAAGAATATTATAAAATAATACTGTAAAAGCATGATATGGTTTTTAAGCCATATAAAATAACATAGAATACATACATTAATAAATGAAGACTAAAAGTACTTAACTGGTGCTTCTAAAATACGCCTACCCTGGTGTACCTAAACTAGGTCTAGTACAAGGGAAGAAGTAAGTGAGGTGTAACTTAATTTCAGTATTCTTTTGCCAAGAACCTACCCAAGTATTCTGTAAGGGTCTAATCAGCTTCGTACCTTGGTTTAGAATGAAGGAGGTCTGGTATCTCTCTCTCAGGACTCGATTTCCCAACAACCCGCAAGGGTAGCTTGAAAACACTGGAGCTGGATTTCTTGGCAAGAGAAAAGACAGCGTCTCTCTCAGTGCGTCTGCTGGAGGGTCGGCTTCCTTCGGCACTTGCTTCGGCGAGCTGTGTCGTGTAGGTAGATAGTCTAACTGCTCCAAACCACCATGTGTTTGCCTGGGCAAGTGTGGGCATATTGATACCTTGAAGGTGCCGAGTTCGACGCAAGGTTGGACATAATAACGTCATCAAAGACTCAGTTCTTTGAAAACTCCATGAGTTCTTGGTTAAATCAATATTCAAAGAGGTACAAAAGGGGGTGGTGATAGACGGAGCATCTGAACCAATCAAACACTCACACCCAGTCAACATATCTGGGTTTAATCCATCTCCGTTCTTTAGCCCACTCTGCCACCCCAGTTCAGACATGGTCATATGCAAATCAGTCTGACCCTGTGCCTCATGGGAACAGTCCAGCCCGAACTGCCAAGATATACCTTCCCTGGACCGGAAACAAGCTTCCTAGGACCACTTTCTGTCATTTCAGCCGTCTTCAGCCAGGCTTGCTTGAATCGAGTGACAAAGTGAGCAAGGGAATCACGTCTGAGCATACCCTGCAACTTATGGCGAACAAAGCAGTACAAAAGGGGGTGGCGATGGACGGAGCATCTGAACCAATCAAACACTCACACCCAGTCAACAGATCTGGGTTTAATCCATCACCGTTTTTTAGCCCACTCTGCCACCCCAGTTCTGACATGGCCATATGCAAATTAGTCTGACCCTGTGCCCCATGGGAACAGTCCAGCCCGAACTGCCAAGCCATACCTTCCCTGGACCGGAAACAAGCTTCCTAGGACCAGTTTCTGTCATTTCAGCTGTCTTCAGCCAGGCTTGCTTGAATCCAGTGGCAAAGTGAGCAAGGGAATCACGTCTGAGCATACCCTGCCAACTTATGGCGAACAAAGCGGTACAAAAGGGGGTGGTGATGGACGGAGCTTCTGAACCAATCAAACACTCACACTCAGTCAACAGATCTGGGTTTAATCCATCACTGTTCTTTAGCCCACTCTGCCACCCCAGTTCAGACATGGCCATATGCAAATCAGTCTGACCCTGTGCCTCATGGGAACAGTCCAGCCCGAACTGCCAAGCCATACCTTCCCTGGACCGGAAACAAGCTTCCTAGAACTGGTTTCTGGCATTTCAGCCGTCTTCAGCCAGGCTTGCTTGAATCCAGTGGCAAAGTGAGCAAGGGACTCACGTCTGAGCATACCCTGCCAACTTATGGCGAACAAAGCGGTACAAAAGGGGGTGGTGATGGACGGAGCATCTGCACCAATCAAACACTCACACCCAGTTAACAGATCTGGGTTTAATCCATCACCGTTCTTTAGCCCACTCTGCCACCCCAGTTCAGACATGGCCATATGCAAATCAGTCTGACCCTGTGCCTCATGGGAACAGTCCAGCCCGAACTGCCTAGCCATACCTTCCCTGGACCGGAAACAAGCTTCCTAGGACTGGTTTCTGGCATTTCAGCCGTCATCAGCCAGGCTTGCTTGAATCCAGTGGCAAAATGAGCAAGGGACTCATGTCTGAGCATACCCTCCCAACTTATGGCAAACAAAGCGGTCCAAAAGAGGATGGTGAAGGACGGAGCATCTGAACCAATCAAACACTCACACCTTCAAAAAACACACAGGCAATTGTGCACGTGCACACACACACAGACGCACACTCCTTAAACAACGCTGCCAGTTGTGCCAACACACACACACACTCCTTCCAAAAATAATGCCAGTTGTGCCCACACACACACTCCTTCAAAAAACACTGCCTGTTATGCCCACACACACACACACACACTCCAAAAAATACTGCCAGTTGCGCCCACACACACACACACACTCCTTCAAAAAATACTGCCAGTTGCGCCCAAACACACACACTCCTTCAAAAAATACTGCCAGTTGTGCCCACACACAGACACACTCCTTCAAAAACACTGCCAGTTGTGCCCACACAAACCCCTTCCAAAAACACTGGCAGTTGTGTACACACACTCCTTCACAAACACACACGCAATTGTGCACACACATACACACACACTCCTTAAAAAAAAACACACGATTCATTAGACACACGATGCTCCAACTGCTGTCAGTTATGTATAGAGAGCTTGTTTTTTACAATAAAGGGAAGGGCAATACTTAAAAAAGATGTCTTTCGTCTGCTGTGGTTTCACAAGCAACATAGCATGTGTCACTTGTACCGCATGCAGGGTTCATAACTGATGGCCTCACTGTGTTGGCCACCACGTGTACACCTTCAAAAACACACACAGGCAATTGTGCACACACACACACACAAACGCACACTCCTTCAAATAACACTGCCAGTTGTGCCAACACACACACACTTCTTCGAAAAATAATGCCAGTTGTGCCCACACACACACACACTCCTTTTAAAAAACACTGCCAGTTTTGCCCACACACACACACACTCCTTCAGAAAATACTGCCAGTTGCACCCACACACACACACACACACACACTCCTTCAAAAAACACTGGCAGTTGTGCACACCCACACCCACTCCTTCACAAACACACACGCAATTGTGCGCACACATACACACACACTCCTTAAAAATAAAAACACAAGATCAATTAGACACACAATACTACGACTGCTGTCAGTAATATATAGAGAGCTTGTTTTTCACAATGAAGGAAAGGGCAGTACTTAAAAAAAGATGTCTTACGCCTGTTGTCGTTTAACAAGCAACATAGCATGTGTCACATATACCGCATTCAGGATTCATAACTGACGGCCTCACTGTGTTGCCCACCGAACCTCAGCAAGCTACCACAGGATGAACAGGCGACAGACAATCTTTTTATTCGTGACGAGACTTACCTGTAAGAGATCCTTGGCAGAGAGTAGCCATTACCGCTTCCTTTAACTGGTTTTAAATAGCCGACCAAAAAGCAAGTACTGCAACTTCAAACACACGGAAATATATAATCGACTTCCATAGACTGCCTAACCTATGCAGAGTATATGAAGACAAGCAATGGTGGCTCTAAGGAAGAATGCGCATTGACTTGAAGGTATTTACGAGGTATGGGCGATTTCTCGTACTACATAGAACTAATTTAGCATCTCAGCAAGGAGTAAAAAAAAGTCTCAATCTTTAATTTACTTGCTGCAGCTGAGTTAACCGCTGTTCCAAACACAGATAGGCTTTGTTGTGCGAAAATGTGATGGCAATATAAGTTAATTAAGGAACCGCAGCAAAGCGCTCAGGCAAGTTAAAACAACAAGCACTGAACTTCAACACACGAAGACAAGCAATGGCGGCTCTAAGGAAGAATGCGCCTTGACTCGAACAGAAATGCCGGTGGAGCACGGGGAGGAATCGCAACAAGGTGACAGCAACGGAAAGGTATTTACCGGGTATGGGTGATTTCTCGTACTACCTGGAGCTAAATTAGCATCTTAGCCAGGTATAAACAAGCATTGGCCGTGCAGCAGTAAAGCCACGCGCTAGTGAAAGTGGCAGCAAGGGTAGGGGGCATGGGTGATTCCCTTTCAGGAGTGTTCTACCTATGGCACCACCGTATGGCGCCACGCAATCCCAGAAGGAAATCGCCAAGATGTGCACGGGTTTCATTGCAAGCAATGCAACGCGTGCACTTCTTTGCTGAAAAAGCTCTTCCGATGGCAACGCATGCGCGTTGCGTAGGACGAGACCTAACAAGACCATCTGTGCCTGTCAGCGTCTTGGAGGGTCTACTTCTCACAGAGGTAAGCAAATGATGTTCAGCAGAGCCCCTATTTTTGAGATTGGCAATCATTTGCGCTGCCATAACCTCACTACTATGAACCCAGATGGTGTCATCTCTAAGTGCAAACACAGCAACTGGGTGGCTTCCACTGGAAATGGTGTCAGTAACTCAGATGGGGGAACAAGGTATCAGGGCTCATAGAACCGGCTCCTTGATCAGCAAGGATTGACATTTTAAAGCACTTTTACTCAATACTTTCTCTTTAAATAGGCAGGATTTGCACATTTTTGATTTGCTGCAAGAGTCCAATCCGGACATAATGTTTCTGACAGAAGCATGGCTTATCCAGGCCTCAACCCCACTATTGCCACCACCATTTCCCCAGGGTATCAAATCCTGAGAAGGGACCGTGCTGTTGACAAGGGTGGTGGAGTAGTCATTATTTTTATAAAGGACATTTCATGCAAGAGATGGATGGGGCGGAATGTTTAGGCTTTCTCCGTGTACTCTCTGCTCACCAATACCTGTTCGGAGCCTTAATATATAGACCCCTGGCCCTCAGTGACACAAACACACCTCTATTTCCCAAATACAAGCACTTCCTGGTACTGGGTGATTTCAATATTCATATGGACAAACAGGGAGAGACCACCTCCTTGATTGAGTCCCTGGCTATTCTTAATGTGTCCTCTAATGCTTATCATCCCACCCATGTTAAGAGCCACACACTTGATCAGATTTTCTCAAATGTAAAGATTCAAACAGATGTGCCTGCCCCTTTAGTATGATCTGATCATTATACAATAGGTTTTAAGATGTGTAAACTGGCAAGACTCCCTCATCCTCATGGGAAGCATTGTCCCACCATTTCAAGACCCTTCCACCAAATTACTCCAGCAGCCCTGAGCATAGAGCTGGTCTTTCACCCGCTTTCACTGACTGGCAACCTAGAGACAGATGCTCTCTGCCTGCAGCACAGCTCTATGGCGCTTGCAACTTCTTCCACTTGCCCTTCTAAATCTGCTAGATTTTCCGCTCCATGGTTCAACAAAGCACTCAGGCTGAGCACAAGTGTGTGCAAACAACTGAAAAGATTATGGAGAAGAAATGTTAATACTGAGGACAAAGAAATTTATAAACAAGCCTTAAAGGTCTACCATAATAACATTTATGAGGAAAAGAAAAACTCTTTTTCATCCAAAATTGAGTCATCTGGAAATAAAAGTAAGGACATTTTTAAAATTGTAAGAGACTTTTCCTCCCGACTATGGAATGGACAAACCAACTTGCCTCATTTAATCATGAGAAAATCATAACTATCCAAAACTCCTTCTTGGAGTCACTTCGGGTTAAGGGAGGGAGCACAGTCTCTCTACCCTCTGGTGCTCCTGTTGCGGGTCCCTCGGTCACACAGTTTCCCCCCTTCCACTGGAGACGTCCTTGGAGATTATGAAAGGCCTTATGTCAGGATAGCATACAGACCCATGTTCTGCCAAAATACTGGCATCCGTGGCCGAGATCATTATTCCAGCTGCCAATACGGTTCTCAACTCATCATTAAGTAATGGCCAGGTGCTTCAAAGAGTGCGAAAATCCTCCCACTGCTAAAAAAGCCTTCTGCTGACCCCTTGGTGGCATCACGCTATAGACCAATCTCACTCCCCCCTTTTTTCTCTAAAGCCCTTGAAAAATATGTAAATTCAGTTATCATGGATCATGTAGAAAGTAATGATCTTCTCCATTAGAGCCAATCCGGCTTCAGACCTAATGTCAGCACTGAGACTGCTCTGCTGGACATTTCGGAGTCTATAAAGGAGAAACTAGATAAAGGAAGTCAATCGGTGTTGATCGTACTGGAGCTCTCCGCGGCTTTGGACACCGTGCCCCATGGCCGACTCCTGCATAGACTGCAGGAGTGCGGTGGGGGAGGCACAGTGTTCAAGTTGTTCTCTTCCTTTGTGGATGATAGACAGCAGGAGGTCTGGTCCCCTCCTTTCGCCGCTCCCATCCCCCCTATGAAAGTGGGTGACCCTAGGGGTTCCATCCTGATCTTGATACTTTTTAATCTATACATGGCCCCCCTTGCTCCCTTGGTTGAAGCATGTGACGCAACAATAATTTCCAATGCTGATTACACTCAGCTTCTGTTTACATGTGAAAAAGGGGGAGGACTTTGCAGGGGAGAAGATAAATAAATGCCTGATTGGGGTTTTTCCTAGCTAAGTGAAAATCAAATAAAAGGTAACCCAGAGAAATCAGAGATAATCATCATCGGCTCCCCATCTCCAGTCGAGTGGAAAAAATGGTGGCCTTCTAACGTATCACCTCCCCAAACTTTGGTAAACACTGTCAAGAATTTGGGGGTCAAGTTGGATGATGCCCTATCCATGAAAGCTCAAATCCAGGCAGATCCTATTTTGGCCTCCTACAAATGATTAGGAACTTCTTCCTCCTGTTACCTCTCACTCATAGAAAAACTTTGGTCCAAGCCCTTATTTTCTCCAGGTTGGACTATATTAATGTCCCATACCTAAGCCTACGAGAGTATTTACTTTATAGACTTCAGGTTTTCCAGAATGTGGCCACTGAGGCGGTTCTCATGCTTGGACCCGGAGCGTGGATTTCTCCACACCTGAAGGCCTTGCACTGGCTGCCTGTCCATCAGAGAATTTGCTTTAAAGCTCTAGTCTTGGCTTTTAAAGCTTTACATGGTACAAGAGCTTACTATATTAGAGAGTTCTACCCTATGTCCCTGGCAGAACCCTGGGGTCATCCTCTTGACAGCAGGTGGCCATTTACAAATTCTTCCGCATTTGGACTGGCGGCCGTGTTTGGAACCTTCTGCCGGAGCCACTCAGACAGGCCCCTGATTTACTGACTTTTAGGAAGCGGCTGAAAACCTGGCTGTTTCATCAACAACCTTAGTCTTTCCCTCTTTCAGTGACAGTAACAGCTGAGCCATGAGGTTCTCTTAGTGCCGGGACACTCATAATGTGTAGCTGTACCCTTAGCATTAACATTAAGTACCCTTAACATATTTGGAACAGAAAATACAAAAAGGGCATGGAAGCTAAAGGGCACTTGGGGACTTCAGCACATATTCTGCCATTCACTAGGTTGGCAAGAAAAAATGATTTAGTCCTGCATGTTTAGCTTGACTGCTGAAGCTTTTAAACCAACAGACATACCTGTCAAAGTAATCCTTTTTGAGGAAAGAAACTCTACTTTTAAATATTACAGTGGTTTGCTCCAAAAGCTATTTTCAGTGTTTAGGCCTGTGCCAATATAATATTTATTTGTATCTTTGGCTCAGTGCAATGGACAAGGTCCATTCAACCAATATTTGCAATATTCCTGTCAATGGTGAAGGCAGATGTTTGATTAATGTATGGAGACAGCTACTTTTTGAAAGTTATACTTTTCCTGCCTGCAGTGCTTTCCAAAGATGAGGTATGAAATACTGCTCATAGAGAAGATACTATGACTTGGCCCAGGCAAGATAGCCTGGTTAGGTATACAACCCAGCTTAAAACAAGAAGGGCAGTTAAGGATAGTCCAGAAATGTCTCTAATTGAAAAAAGACCAGGGTCCCAATTTCTTGACTCTTTTTTACCTTTAGAACTTTAAAAATGCATGATCATTTTTAATACTTTCTGGGTCATTTTTCTTGATTTTTAGAAATTACAATTATGATTGTGCTGTTTTTGGGGGGTTTTGATTCGTTTAGTATTGCTAAGTGTTTTACAAACATTGTAAGATAAGATGGCGTGATGAGTTTTACCTGAACAGTTTGTAGACAGATTACATGTGGTGGACTCACCTCCACCCCACAAAATACCTCATTATTAAGCCAGTATTGCATTTGTAATGATTTCTTCATATTCTTTCAGAATTGGGATTGTTTACAGTATAATCATCTGGGTCAGAATTAGAGTCAATAGTTGAAAAAGGTCAAGATCCATGGCTGTAAAAAATGGTGCATTGGGCCCAATTGCGATGGAAGGTGGGCAAGCGTCTGACCGCCATTGCAGCGGGATTGGGACCAACTAACAAGTAGTCAGCTGTCCCACCAACCAAATTATGATGGGACCACCCAGGAGGGATCCAGAATTATGGCTTTTCTCATTGTGGCTTGTGCTGCGGCCCAAAAAGCAAGCAGTAATGGAAAAAGGGATGTTTTTAAACATCCATGCACCGAGTGCCAGGAACTATTTGATGCCTGACAAATGGGGCATGGTAGTTTGGAGGGGCACCACAGGTGCCCCCAGACCTCTTGGCGGAGGCCCAAGGGATCAGGCCCTGATAGGGACCCCCAAAGTCCCACTCTGACAGCGTTTCCATGGCGGTCGTCCCACCATGGAAAGGCTGTCAGAAAGGGCCATCATAATCACTACTGTGGTGCCTGAGCCCCAATTGTAGGGAATACAATCTGACAGCCCATTGAAAGTGACGACCGACATCCTAATGAGCCCTATAGCACTTAGAGCGCCTAAGCTGAGCCATAACCATTTTTTATAAATTTATATTGACTACTCACAGTGATATGATCTAATATCAGTTTATTAATATTGTTTTTAGATGCAGAAATGAAGTCCATAACATGGGCTACAGGGTGGTGTGGCCACAGAGGTCAAGACGGCGGTCATTTCCTAAACTGCTTCCGACCTCCTGCTTCATCTGGCATCATATTTGCCATCTGGACTGGCACCACAGGGACCCCGGAGACCTATAGCTACCTGCCCATGCTGGAGCTCAAGGGAGAACTGTGATGACTGACCCTATCGCAGCATGGCCTAGTCAATCTGTGTGACTGAAGCAGCCTGATGGGGACCCTCCCCTCCTTGGGGAGACACTGCAGCCTCATCAGCTCTGGGGAAATATCCTGCCACCGGAGCCAAGTTGTGGTTAATACATCCCCAGGAGACCCTGCTTGCAGGACCAGCCCTTCGCCCTCTTCCCAAGACTTTCCTTCTTGAGCCATACCCACTAAGGAACCCCCTAACCCTGTTCTTATGTGGGGCCGGTGAGCGAAGTGTAAGCCCTCTACCTCCTTACAGGCAATTGCACTTACCTGGCCATTTTGAGGGACTGGGGTTGTCACCATGTCTGGAACCTCTAGGATTTTTTGGGACTCCCTGGGGCACTGGACCTGGTCCCGGGGTCTGCACTTGTGACCAAGTTATTGCTATTTCTTAAAACTTTAAAATAAAACAGAGTAGAATAGTCTATATACATATTAGATATCATCCATCTCAGGTGAGCATTACATATTGCAATTCATTTTATGACTGTGTACAAATATATGACCGTCGTTTGGTTGTAAATCAATACAGTATGAGGTGATACTCTGTCCAGAGAATATGTAGAGAAAGTACAAAAAAACAAGCAAAAAGACAGGGGGGTAGACAAAGGGTAACACAGAAAGAGATTCCCAACTGGTATTCATATATATACTATTGTGCTGGCTAACAATACGCTCTATTAAACACTCATGTCTGCGCAACTGTTATGCAAGGTTGAGTGCCAGAGATTATGAGTAGCCAGGCGCATTGAGTCTACGTCCTGGTGTGTCTAAGTGGGCACCATTTGTGGTGCGATGCGTTCGTCATCACTTACTGCTGTGTCAGGTACCATGTCTGAATCTGGCCCTCCAATGCGGAAATCCGACAATATTGCGTCCCATGCTGGCGCTAGTGGTTGCCTATGCAGCCCAACTGGGTCCTCGTGGCAAAGGGCCATCCTCTCCGCCTGGGCCCAACACAGGTTGGAGTGATACTAGGCCTTAGCCTCCAGGGGGTTGGGGTACTTCCAGCGATGAATGAGCAATCGCTTATCCGCTATAAGGCCTAGGTCGATATATTTGGACGTCACCTTATGCTTCTTAGATCTATGGTAAAGTCCTAGGATGCATACCTCCTATGTCCAGTCCAGTGTTCGCTCAGTGCATAGTGTTAGTCTTCTAGTAACTTCGGCCCAGTACGGCTGTATGACAATTCAGGACCATACCATAAGTAGAAGGTCCACCCCTAGTTCATTACATCTCGCACATTTGGCATCTGTACGATTAAAACATGTGTTTATTTTTGCCGGCATGAGGAAAGCTCTGTGCAGTATGTAATACTGAATGAGCTAAAATTGCATGTTATGGGGGATTCCTGTGGGGCTCTCAAGCATGCAGCCCCATTCATGATCTGTGACGGGTCTTTGGAGTTCCGCATCCCAGTTGGAATGCAAAGAGAGCAGCGGTGGCACTGTGTGAGCTCTAAGTGATTCTGCAAACCATTTGGTAAGGTGGCGACCAGTCCCCAGTTCATGCAAGTCTTGTATGGTAAGATGCGTGGCAGGTGCTGTGCTGCATTTCCCCACTCTGCGCTCAGTGTACGAGTGACCGCGGCATGGAGGAGGAACTGGCTGTGTGGCAGGCCGAAACTTTCCGCTAGTTCTTCGAAGGGGACAAGTTGCCTGTCATTTTATAAATCTCCTAGTATTCCTGCCTCCTCCCATTGAGCTAGTTCCGCGCTGGATACGCCTCAATGCCTTCTGTGGGTGCCTAGTATAGGTAGAGATGGTGCATATGGTACAAGCTGGTGAAAAGGCAGAGGCTACAGAACAGCTCATTTCCTGTTAGGGTGGAAGAGCGTCATTATCTGGGGCTGGGTGTATCCGGGCATCTGTGTCAGCGTATCTCCAAGTTTCCGTGTGCTGAGCCAGCACGCCACCCATTGCAGCTGTGCCACTAGGTAGTATTTTTCAATATTGGGCAACGATAGGCCTACCTGCTTGGTCGGTTGGTAAATTCTTACCATTGTTACCCTGCTGCATGATCCGTGGCAGATAAATTGTTGTATGTCTGACTCTAGATCTCTGAACAATTGGGGTCGAAGATAAAGTGTTAAATTTGTGTAGTGATAGAGCAAACGTGGTAAGACCACCATGTTTATTAACGCAATCCGGACCATAACCGTCAGAGGCAGGGTTTTCAAAAACATCAGTTGGCCAGCACTGCAGTAATGGCACACCTCAGATTGCCCTCAAGGAGATTCAGCTGATTGCGATATATATGGACTCCGAGATATAGAAACGCTGTTGTGAGCCAGTGCAATGACTTACAACTAATAAGTAAATGTGGTTCCAATACAGAATCTAAAAAAGAATAGAGGCATGACTTGTCCCAGTTCACTTTCGTCTGGACACCGAGGCAAAGTGATCTAGTGTACGCTTGATCGAAACGCAGGACCATCCGACATCTCTAAGGTAGATGAGTCGGTCATTAGTATACAGCGACACCGCATGTATGTCATCACCTAAGGGGATCCCCCATTCGGCTTGAGTGTTGCGGAGCACCTTTGCCAACAGTTTGACCACCAGCGCAAACAGTAGGGGAGATAGCGGGCAAACCTGCTGCGTGCTACGCCCAACGGGGACTCGTTTTGAGACATAGGGACCTATCCTAATTTTGGCCATTGGTTTTGCATATAGCAGCCTGACGAGTTGCAAAAACCCTGCACCAAGGTTGTACCTCTGCAACACCTCAAATAAAAATCCTCACTCTAGGTTGTCAAAGGCCATCTCCAAGCCTCAGACCAAACATCCGGCACGCGGCCAGTTGACACTCGAGTAATGCACCACTCTAAAGAATTGTCGCAGGTTCAGCGATGTTCTGCGAGCCAGCACAAACCCATTCTGATCGACATGGACTAAGTGAGGCTCTAACGGGATGAGTCTGCTCACTAGTATTTCAGTATTAAGGCGCACTAGCGGGCGGTGAGAACCGATCAGCTCCGTATTTCTGTGAGGCTTGGGAATGGACACCAGCAAGGATTCACACAGTCTATCCAGTAATCTGACAGTCTCCTGCGCATTCTGATACATTGCAAGGAGTGCTAGGGTTTGTTGGTATGCTTTATAATATTCCGCTGGATAACCATCCGGTCCAGGTGACTTGCCTGTAGCAAGGGAGGAGATGGAAGCCTGTAGTTCTAATAACGTGAGCGGCTCATACAATTCAGCACGTTACTCAGCCATGATGTGATGTAACTGTGGGGGTGTAAGAAATGATTCCATATATGCAGGTGTTTCGTGGTGTGCTGTTCGGTAGACCCTAGCATAATGTGTGGTAAACTCATCGTGAATGCCATTCTGCGTAGTAAGTAGCAGTCCAGACGCCGAGCGTAATCGTAGGATTGATGTGTGAGCAGGTTCTTTCCAGATCATGCTCACTAGCAGTCTACTCACCCTGTTTGCAGCTGAATGGGTGCGCGCAGCATGAGATGCATAATTGAGGCAGTGCAGGTATTCCAGTACTGTAGTGTGTTGTAGTCGGCTTTTATCCATTTTGGCTGGATTGTAGTGCCCCGTGCAAGTCTATCTTCTAGACAAGTCAGGTCGTCCTCGTCATCTAATGGTTTCCGAAGGCACCAACTCAAGCCCATGCAATGTCCTCTCATTACTGCCTTCCTGGCATCCCACAGGACCCCAGAATCTGCAACCGACCCCTCATTGTGCCGGAAGTAGTCTTCTAGCGCAGTGGCCACTGACTCTCTAAACGGAGGATCCTCTAGTGCTAGAGGCTAAAGCTGCCAAACATGACTTGTAGGGTCATCGTCTTCCCCCTGTAGTGTCATGATATGTAGATTTTGTGTGTTTTTCCTAAATAATTTGCCATAGTGCACTTCTCGAGGAGCGCTGCGCTTGCAACAAAACTGTCGATACAGGCATGTAACCCATGCGGATCTGAGTACTGAGACGGCGTTGTTAGAAGTGTCTGAGGCTATTAGGGAGGTTCTTGATTCTGGAGGCAAAGCCATGCTTGTCATGCTTGATCTGTCGGCGGCTTTTGACACCGTCCCCCATGAGGGGCTCCTCGCCAGACTATATAACATCGGTCTGAGGGGGACGGTGCTCAGCTGGTTTACATCTTTTCTAGCTGGCCGTCGACAAACGGTCTGGGTCCCCCCGGGTTCTGCTGAGATGCCGCCACTGGGAGTCGGAGTTCTGCAGGGTTCTGTGTTGAGCCCGACTCTTTTTAACATCTTTATGACCCCCTTGGCGGCACTGGCGGAGTCTTGTGGGGCCCAGATCGTTTCTTACGCTGATGACACCCAGCTTCTCTTCACATATAGGAAAGGGGAGGATTTTGATGAAGAGAGCATTCGGGATTGTCTCGGGGTGATGTTCAATTGGTTCCAGCGGAACAGCCTTAAATGTAACTCTGACAAGTCGGAGGTGCTGTTTTTTGGTTGTGCCGCGGATCCTGATTGGCAGGCATGGTGGCCGACAGATATGTTTCCCCCAGCTCAGGCATCCCAGGTGGCTAAAAACCTGGGAGTTAAGATCGACAACAATCTGACTATGAGATCTCAGATTCTTGGCCTCACGGGCTCATGTTTCGGCATCCTTAGGATGCTCCGGAAGTTTTTTCCTCTGCTCTCCGAAGAGCACAGGAAGATAACGGTGCAAGCTCTGATTGGTTCCAGATTGGATTATGCCAACGTGCTTTATTTGGGTCTCCCGGATTACTTATTGCAGCGATTACAGGTCGTGCAGAATTCCGCGGCGCGTGCCATTTTTGGCCTTCACAGGCGAGCCAGAGCGTCCGGTCTCTTACAGTCACTTCATTGGCTGCCCATCCGTAAGCGGATAATTTTCAAGGCACTGACCCTGGCTCATAAAGCGCTCTTTGGTCTGGGAGCTAAATATCTCCAACGTAGGCTTGAGTCAGGAAGGCCTGGATTGGGGGGCGTTCCTTTGGTCTGAGGGCGCCCCAGCTCTGGAACACTCTGCCACTGGCCTTACGCTGTACCTCCAATTTGTTGTCTTTTAGGAGAGGCCTAAAAACTTGGCTTTTTACTCTCTAGTTGTGCTATCTAGTTGTTTTTTGAATATCTGTGTTTGTTATGTTTTATATGAGCTGCCACTATAAAGCGCCGGGACACTCCGTTGGAGTAGCCGTTGCGCTATACAAAATAAAGTTAACATAACATAACATATAGTCGCTCCCCTGTAAAGGGTCCTCCGCACATCTGTCAAGTCCCAATGGGCTAACAAGTCCCCTAGATGTCTGGCATTGGAAGTCGCTTCTGTTTGCGGGAGTGGTGGGAATGATCTGTCATGCGTCGTGTCCAGGACAGAGTTAAAGTCCCCACCCAGTAGTCAAGGGACATCACACCAGTGGGACAGTAGACCGGGCGTGCACCGTGTTTGGGCCATATATGGAGCAGAGCACCACCTTCTGACCATTAAGACGTCCCTGAGCAAACACGTATCTACCGCTTGTGTCTATTAGCATCTCTTCAGACTCAAAGTGGGTTCCAGGTTGTACCCATATCAGAGCTCCTCTCACATACACTGAATACTCCGTGGCAAATATTTGGCCCCTCCATCTTTGCTGCAATTTGCCACTTTCCGGTTAAGAAATGTGTGTGTTCCTGCAGAAACGCGATGTGTGCAGCAGGGTGCTACAAATACGCGTAGATCGCATATTGGCACACTGGTGTGTATTTAAAATGCTAATATTTATAATTGTTAATATTTTAAAATAGTTTTAATACATTTTGTAATACATTGTCATTTTTTTATATTGTTTACTTTTTATTTGTAATAAAAAAATTGTATGTTAGTCGGTATATGTGTATATATACGCATATATTATATATACACACACACATATATATTTTACATTATTTCATTTTAAACTAAATATATAATATACATTTAAATTATTCATTTAACAATAGTTTACATATGTTCCAATAGATAGGTACATATTAATATATATTCCAAGCAACACCATGGGTCCTTCCTGGATCCTCACTCCCTAGTCAGTTGGCGCATAGATTCGGCGGACCTCTCCAAGCCGAAAAATTTCCAATAATCCACAGTTTGCTTCAAAGCATGATGCGCACTCAGGAAGTTACAGCAAAAAAGATTTATTCTTGATTACACGCTACGCGTTTCGACACTCCTTGTGTCTTGATCACACGTAACAACTCTGTCAGGAGGGCATGTTAAATACACAGATAAACATAGATGAGGTAAAGGGTAAAGTCAAGTGACTTTGCAAGTAAACGGTGCCGCCATCTTAGAACGTGGTAAGTAGTACAAGTATTTGATATTTTTCAACATTGTTCATTTCAAACATTAATTGTATTAATCCCAAATTACTTTGTGATACACTCTTTAGGAAAACAACTGCCCCATTTTTGTCCAAATGACACCTCAATTGTATATTGAGTGTCCATTATAAGTAACGAGGTAAAGCAAGGTAAAATAAGGTAAGCAGTGAAATCATGTGCCTTCGCATATACAAAGTTCCGCCATCTTGAAACGGAATCAATATTGTCAACGAATCATAGGCTCCAATTATTCCAATCCCTGTTTGCCGGGACACCCGCTTTAACATTCGTTAACATTCTGCATATACTGTCTTGGTAACAGGTCTAGTGCCTTGTATATGTCAGAACTATTCGGGTCCTCGTGACCTCCATAAGTGTATTTATCGGCAGTTGCATAAACTGTTCCCTGAATATAATTAATATATATATATATGTGTTTTATTTTAGGAAATAATTATAATTGCTATATTTGTTTTCAAATCAACAAAATATATTTATATGTAGTTTTTAATATATTTAATGTTTATTACTTAAATTCATATATATTTGAAAAAAACAATGATATTAGTTATAACCATATTTTGCTCCAATTTTTTTGCTATATACATGATAACTATAGGATGACAATATTTTTGACATAGATATTTATGACGCAATATTTTCAGGTTTGATAGTGAACCAGACTAACTGCACACCCATTTGTTGGAACCACCCCAAAGGAACCTAGCTGCTCGTGCTGCCTGAGAACAAGCGGGCCAGTGTGGGAATCCACCCAATGCCTAGACCTCTGGAAAGTTTGGAAGCTGCGATTGGTAAAGACAGGGCCCTACAACCATGCGCAGGTCCGGATCAAGGTAAATCAATGTACCACAATGTCGCTTGGTGGTTGGAGCTCATCTGGCTTACCTAAGGCAACGACCCAGCAGAAGCCGGGCTAGCCTGACCTGGCCACCATTCCCAGTGGCATACAAGATTTGAAAGGTGCACCGGAGAGCTAAGTGGGCGAGGTTCAGTTGGATGTTGTGATTCTCCGCCAGGTCCTTAAAACAGTGGCCAGTAAAGGATGAGGTGGTCTGTTGTGCAGCGGCAGCTCCCTGGTCTGCTATCCTCTAATGCAGCCCTACAGGACAGGAATGGAGGGCTCAAAAACAGATAATCTGTGATTTAGTGGATTTAGTGGTTTCCTGAGACCTTAGATGTTGCAAAACTCTTGGAGGCTAAGATTCGCTCATTGGTCCCAGAGGCCATGCTCTCACCCTGATTCATGGTAGTAGGTGCCCACCAATCCTTGGCCCCAGGTTATCCGGGCATGCCCATTGATCACAAAAATACTGCGATAGGGACCCCATCCTCAGAGAGGCCCTGACCTTCACTATCAAATATCCCACATAATGCTCTTTTCTGACTATACCAAGGTGGTCCAGCAACTTTATTGCTACTTTAATGAGGTCAAGCAGAACCTGCGAGTGCTTAATTTCCACTACCTGCTCCTCTTCCCTGCAAATTGAAGGTACTTTTTTACCACAGAATTCTACTTCTTTTTGATCCCTAAGCAGACCTGGGAATGGGTTGAGGAGAGGAGAGACCTGTGAGTGCCGTCTAGAGAGGTAGACCTTGGAAGTGGCCCGCAATGGCACTTCACCGGCTGTGGCCCAAGACCACAGAGAAAGAGGTGGACCTATTCTTACAGGCCCCATGCCCAGGCTGGCAGCTGGCCTGTATAAGGGCATGGTCCTTCACATACTGTACTTGTATCACTTTTTTTATTTTACTTTTATTTCCAGCATCATACCCCTCATAGAGGAGTTTCACACGGATTGCCTAAAACCTTTGCTTGTTCTTCATTTGCTTGGCTTCTGTTGGGCTCATGATTGGGTGACAGATGCTTTGGCAGTGAAAGTATGAGGTTGGGGGAGTTGGGGGTTAAGGGGATTTGTTTGTTGTATTGTATTTTTTGTATCATGCCATGTACACAAATGTTTGTTTTAGCTCTTGCCCTGCACCACACACGTAGCCAATTCCTGTCACCTTAGTTTCCCCTGCTGAGACAGAGATTACAGACTGCTTCTATTGCACACAAAGCCATGAACCCTTCCTTTAAACTGATGTCCTGGAACATCAATGGCCTATTGACCCTCATCAAACACTCTGTTGTCCTGCACTATACCAAGTGTTTCTAGCCTACTGTCCTCATGTTACAAGAGACCCATCTGTAGGGTACACAAAGTCATGTTCTCAAGTGCTACTGCTAGGATTTGCCCAGGAATCTTGAGGTGCGGCCATTCTGTTACATAAGACATTCCCTCTGGCAGTAACCAACATTCACACAGATCGTAGTGGCAGATACAATGGTCTAGAGGGTCTCCACAAAGGCAGATAACATAATTTCCTCTTAGTATCAGTATTTGTACCCAACTATCCACCCGCTGCCACACTGCCCTCACTGACTAACTTGCTCTCTAGTTAACTGATGGGCATAACCATCCTTGGAGGACATTTTAAAACAGTGCTTGACCCAGAGATAAATGCAACTGTCCTCTCTACTCAGGGATCTACCTCCTGTGTGAGCCAACTTGAGGCTGGGACAGATACCTTGGGGCTCCGTTTGTGGAAGATTTGGCACCCTCATGATTACACATACACGCATATCTCAGCTGCACATAAAACAGAGTCCTGGTTGGATCTCTTGCCTTTGTCAGCCTCTGATGTGTGCCACATGGCATGTGGGACCATCCTCCCACTGGGATCTTGGATCATGCGGCACTTACCGTGACCACAGACATGGCCTTGAGACCCATGTGATACCTTAATGCTTGATACCTAAAAGATCCCCACTATGAAACTTGTATGGGGTCCAAAATCCACTACTACTTTGAGATTAATCCGGGGTCAGTAGACTCGGTATGTTTCTCTGGGCAGCTGGTAAACCAGATATCAGTTAATTGGTGAAAGTGTTTATTCAAGGTAAAAGGAAGGAGCAGATAGCAAAGGTTACAACAATGGTGATTTAGATCCATACAGTGGAGCGTCAAACCCTGGACCGTCCTTCCCCTGATTAGGCTCTATGGATGGTGGTGACCAAAGCCCAACTGTGAAAGCTCTCACTAGACAAGGCCAGACAATGCTAGAGGGCAAGGATGAATAATGTCTATGAACATGATAACTAATCAGGAAAACTTCTCTACTGGCTCACAACCCAATATATTGCATCTAGAATAGTACCCAATTTGATAGGCACAGAGGGTCAGTGCTGGACAAGCACTCCTGATATTCTGCAGATCTTTACAACCTACTACCAGGACATGTATGACTGGTGGTCTCGACCCACCTGGGACCTTGACCGCCGCCTGTTTTCAGACATTCCACTGACCTTGATTCTCCTCTCCCTGGCCCGGGGCTTGGAAAAACCTATTACGGAAGATGAAATAGACTCCGCCCTATCTACTTTGTCAAACAAAGCAAGTTGATCAATGGCGTGCTACAACTTTCTCAATCACCTACCCCCATGCAAGAGATCTGGGTTTAATCCATTGTTCTGTTGCTCACTATGTGACCCCAGTTCGGACCCAGCCATGAGCAAATCAGTCTTGACCCTGCTCCTCATGGGAACTGTCCAGTCTGAACTTCCAGGCCAGGTCCTCCCTGGAATGGAAACAATCATGAATGGACCATATTCTAGTTATCACCCCATATCAGCCAGGCTAGCTTGAATCCAGTGGCACAGCAAGCAAGGGACCCACTTTGGTCCTTCTCTTGGACACTAAGGGCCCAATTGCGATGTTGGACGGACCTGAGTGTGTCTAAAGTCATTTGAGCACTGGGACTGAAATATCTCCTGTCGTCGGTCTCAACTCAACAAGTAGAATGCTTAAGGTGCCTGCCACCAGGTGCAGGGATCAACAGGGGGGATGCCATCTGTAAGCCTCACACCCACGGGGGCCCTGCTGGGGGCTCATAAAGTCAGATTCCCACATCCTTTCTGTGTCAGAAAGGCCAGCACAGAAAAGCTGTGGGTATCTGCCATCGTTATCCCTTGGGAAGAAAGAGACGCCCTTGGGATTACAGGCCCCTTTCCGAGAGGCAGACGGGCTAGTTGAACCCCTAGGAAGCCCTTTGGAAATTCTGTTTGGATTCATTTCCGACAAACTCCATCAAAATGGGTCGGTCGTAAATTGATCCAAACAGGAAATGTTGATGCCATAGGAACAGCTCTGACTGGGGGTCAGATCCATTTCCCTTGGCATTGTAATTGGGCCCTAAAAGTGAGCATAGCAAACACAACAAGTTGATAGAGTGCTAAAACGTATCAACCACTCACCCCCAGTCAAGAGATCTGGGTTTCATACACTGTTCTTTTGTTCACTATGTCACCCCAGTTTGGAGCCAGCCGTATGTAAATCTTTTTTGATCCTGCTCCCCATGGAAGTAGTCCAGCCTGAACTGCCAGTTCAGATGCTCCCTAGACCCGAAGTAAGCATTGTGGTACCGGTTTCAGGGCATCACCCCTCATTAGCCAGGATAGCCTGAATCCAGTGGCAGAGCGAGCAATGGACTCACGTCTGGGCATGCCCTTGGTCACTTGGTGAACATATCAAACACAACAAGATGATGGACGGAGTGCTGAAACTTATCCCCAAGTCAAGAGACTTTGCCGACAGGGAAAACGCCCAGTCCGATGACTTTCCTATAAAATACTACTGGACGTTCTGCATGGATTGACACTGTTTCTGCTTAAGCAATATACAGAGGTTGGAAAGAAAGGAACTTTTCCACTCAGGCTTGACTTGGGCACCATAGTGATCATCCCTAAACCAGACCACTCTCCCGACCACTGCTCTTCAGATAGGCCCATTTCTTTTATAAATACTACTGGTTGCCCTCCCATATCTGATCCACCACGACCAAAGTGGATTCATGCTGGTGTGAAAAACAAAACACTACATTAGAAGGATTAAAGGGGCACTATCTCACATATTCAGCTTCCCACTCCTGCAGTGTTGCTCCTAATCGATTTTGAAAAAGCATTTGACACAGTAGAGTGGTCCTTCCTCCAGGCTATCCCAGAGCATGCTGGGCGGGGGACCTACCTATATAGACTCTTCTGCCCCTTACTGCCAACCCTTCGCATAGGTCTGAGTCAATGGGTCTCTATTGTTGGCCCTCTTGATTGAATGCCTTACATGGCTCCTCTGCTGCAAAGCCCAATTTTATTGGTGGTATTGGAACGGTGGAAAGGAGGAGAGAATTGCACTCTATGCCAACTCCACCCTGCTTTTCATAGCTGACCTGCAGTTCTTGGGGCTCAATGTGCTTTTCCTAGCTGACCTCCAGTTCTATGGTCTCGATGTCTCAACCTCCTTGACCGATATAAGGAACCCTTTGGTCTCCTCATGAACAGGTGCAAGTCTGTCTTGGTAACGGTCAGGGAGACGTAAGTGCCCACTCCTGGCAATGTGACATTCCCATGCAATGTCTCTACATTGAAGATATGTGTGTCCACATATATTTGGCACTGAAAATTATGAGACATCTCAATGTGGTGCCTCCAGTGTCAAATATGAGGCATTATATCCAGAGAGCTCCCACTCCACATTATGGGTTGCATAGCCCTTTTTCAGATGATGGTCCTCCCGCACTTTCTATATGCCTTTCATCATTTTCCACTCATGATCCCAATTGGTGGCTTGATATGCTCAATACTATTCACCGATCGTTAATATTGTCTGGTGGTCGCTTTTTTTTTTAATAGCCTTTCTCAACAGCTGACCATCATATGAGAGAGGGTTGGGGATGATTGACCTCCAGTGTTAGTCAACCCTTACCTTTGATTGTAATCAATGATTGGTTCAGTGGCGGATGAGATGACCAACTTACCATGGTGAGTTCTCCCTAATGTGCCGGAAGCTTGTTTCCGGTCCAGGGAAGGCATGGCTTGGCAGTTCGGGCTGGACTGTTCCCATGAGGCACAGGGTCAGACTGATTTGCATATAACCATGTCTGAACTGGGGTGGCAGAGTGGGCTAAAGAACGGTGATGGATTAAACCCAGATCTTTTGACTGGGTGTGAGTGTTTGATTGGTTCAGATGCTCCGTCCATCACCACCCCATTTTGTACCGCTTTGGCCGCCATAAGTGTTGCAGGGTATGCTCAGACGTGAGTCCCTTGCTCACTTTGCCACTGGATTCAAGCAAGCCGGGCTGAAGAAGGCAGCAATGCCAGAAACCGGTCCTCGGAAGCTTGTTTCCGGTCCAGGGAAGGCATGGCTTGGCAGTTCGGGCCGGACTGTTCCCATGAGTCACAGGGACAGACTGATTTGCATATAGCCATGTCTGAACAGGGGTGGCAGAGTGGGCTAAAGAACGGTGATAGATTAAGCCCAGATGTTTTGACTGAGTGTGAGTGTTTGATTGGTTCAGATGCTCCGTCCATCACCACCCCCTTTTGTACCGCTCTGACAATATTTTGAGCATTTTATATGGCACGCCAATACCCCAAACAATTCCAGACATAACCCAAGTGGTCTTACTGTGCTGGAGATCCTCCCTATGACTCTTGGCTGGGTCCAACATTCGACAGAGATGCCCCCCTCTGGAAAGTGAGGTGGCTGCACTACACACCAGGTCTGGAGGGGTTTCACAAATGGTACACTATAGGCATCAGGGTTCTTTGGGATGTATGGGTGTGGTCCCATATATTGGCTTTTCAGAACTTGCAAGACCGATATCACCTTAATCAGACACAATTTCATAAACATAAACTACTACATCACAAACTCGCTGCCAACCTTCCACGGAGCACTGACATCCCAGAATTCAACCCCTTTGAAGCTAGATTAATAACAGGGTGCATGGGCAAGGACACCATCTCACATGTTTACCACTCTCTCATTGTTAATGCCCCAAATCATTTTGACATTCTTAAACACTGCTTGGAGGGGTGGGTTGTCGAACTGAATGAGGCCTACTGGAGAGATGCCAGACTAGCCTGATGCGTTTTGACTATTTACATGTGTCTCCATTTGTTTCAACTAAATGACCTCCTCGCAACATATCAGATATCATGTAGCTGCCTACAAAGAGACCCACTAATACATGTAAGAGCCTGAAGAAAAGCATGGGGCTGTATAGACATTAAAAGAGGTATTTTATCTCTTCTATTTACATTAACGCCTTTTCAAAATGACCGCGCAAAGAAAGGATTCAGCCTATAGACAGCGCCACTCACACATTAGAGCCTGTAGTTAGAACAATTTATAATTTCATACTGAGGAAAAAAATTGTTAATATTCAATTCATAAAATGTATAAAAACTCGTGTCCGGTTCAGGGGGAGGAATCTGGAAATGTACAAAGCAAGGGCAAAAGGCATAGTAGGGGAATATTAGCAAACTGATGGGGGACAGGGTAGAAAGACATTCCTGGGAGAAGCAGTTCCTACTTAAGCAGTGTGACGCATTCTAAGAAACTACAAGTCTGATATTCAGTACAGGAAAGTGTGCTGAGAGTGGTGGTCTACAATTATCGATTGGGAGGGGCCCTCTTCTGTATGGTGGACATGTTTCATGTGGTTCTTCTGAAAAGACATCTTGGCAGCAACAAAGGACATTATGAAGGCTGAACCAGAATGAATAACATTGGGCATTTGATGGAATGGCCCCACATATGTCACAATCCTGGTACCCACTGAGATCCAGAGGTCCTGGAAGGAGACAGAGGTCTCCTTAGAGAGCATATTCTTTGTAATACTCTGAAACACCCACAGCCATGTGAGGGTTAAGAACAAGAACTTTAAAAATGAGAATGAAAGTTTTAGGCAAGTCTTTTGAGAGCTGCTCATAACCTACATGGCCAGTACCAGCAAGCAACTAACATGTCTACAAAAGATTGAACTGAAAGCAAAATGTATGTGAGGGAGGTGGGTTCTTAGAAAGGGCATTACAGGAGGACTTGGCACACCTGGTCGGAAGACACAGTTAGGACTGAGGTGTGATCCATGTTGTGTGGTGTGAGGTGGGGTGGACGGAGCTGCTCTGACATCTTCCGGATATTGGACTGCAATCCGTTGGCTTAAGTTACTAGAAATACATTCTCAGTGCCATTAGGAATATGTTAACTTGTATATTTGTAAACAATCCTATCTGACTGCACAGTTGGAACCATCCTGACACTTAGTCTCATAGTCCGTGTTTCGAGGATGTACATCATCATCATCATCATCATCATCATCATCGTCATCATCATCATCATCATCGTCATCATCATCATCATCATCATCATCATCAAAAACATATTTATTCGATTCATGGAATCATAAAAGAAAAAGCAATATCAAACAGTGTTTACATCCTTCCAATCCAATATAATGATATTCAAAATTATGGATTGCAAATGTATAAGACATTACATTTGTGCAAATACGCAGTTCCAGAGTAAAGTGCAATCGAGTCAGTACAAGGAGAAACACAATCATTAAGTTCTCTGTGCAATGGGCAGTTGGAAATAAAAAGTGCAATGCTTTTATATCATAATAGTCGAGGATGTACAATGTGCCAATAGGCACTGGAAACTGGATTTTTCTCTTCTTTGGGATAAACTGATGACTCGGATAGCAACTGCTGCGTTCTCAGGCCACTTATCTCACAAGAAGTGAACATCTCACCACAAGAGCAGAGGGGGGCGCTCTTCTATTACCAGCAAACCCGCCAAAACGTAGAGTTGTGTGCACAATGTCTAATTAAAACACTTGGTCGGCCCTTCAGTCCATTGATCCATGAAAACACTCCGACCTCCACCATACCTTGGTTCACTCCAGGTCACCGTAGGTTCTATAGGTGCATCCATAGGTGATCGCCCACCCACAGAAAGGTTACTCCATCAAATTCTGCCGGTGCACTTACCTATCCCAACCAAAAGGGCATGCACGAGGAGGGCGCCCCAGAACCCCTTCATCCCTTCAATGTGACGGAGCTGCACACAGACAGGGAAGTAGGTTTGTGGTTGGTTCTGCGTGTGGTGGCCTTATATGGCAAGGTGTGGTCAGAGGTCAAGCGGTCAACCCAAGGGGGAGGACAGTGGTCTGAATTGTGCCTTCCTTCCTCCATTACAGGAGGCATGCAAGGGCAGCAGATATGTCAGAGGGTGATAAACTGCCTGTAGCGAGGGGCGTGGCTCGGCTAAGTGGTTCCTTGTAAACAAAAAAAAGAATTTATTACAGCAAATGTACAAAACTACTAACTGCAGCCAGTCTGTACTGAACAAAGATGACGAGCTGTGGGACTTCCTTTGAGCTCTTCATGGATAGGCAAGTTATGAGCAAAAGGCCAGCAGTTCCCTTTTGGTTTGACCACAACAGAGTCTGAATTTCTTACGCTTTAACTTACTATTTTATTAAGAAACTACTTTAAATTCAGACTTTGCCAAGAGAGTAGGAGAACCTCTTACCTTGAAAAAAGATCTTTCACCCTGGTGGTGGCTCCTTGCAGTCGATGTACAGAGTTGATGGTAGAACATGAAAACACAGATTGCAAAAACATCTATCTTGAAAAAAGACAAATAGTGTCTGAAAAATACAATTGTTGCTCTTTCTTGTATGGACACGATGGGTGCTCAATATTGGTTTCAAAGCAAACTCATGTGAGATTTGGAAAACCAGGAGAAGTTTTGTCGGATTGTTTCTTCCTGTTGGACTTCTAGAATCCCTAATCGAAGGCTAGATGTGCTCTTTGTGCTTGTAGGATACCTTGAGTCCCTCTAGGAGGTAAGTTGGCTGCCTGATGTTAATGGCCCTATAATTGAACCAGAGAGTCTTGAATGAGGTCATCTAGCATTAAGAACCACTGATGTTTCCATAGGTTTTGTGGTCTGTGAAGCAGATGTCTTGCACAATGGGTTTTTTAGGAACTTATTGACCATTACTTGTGTGCAGTGTTCATGTGGTTTCATGGTGATCTGTCGCAATGTCTCAGAACTTCAACAGGGAAAGGACATGGCTGCAATTAGCTATTCATCCAGCGCAAGTGCGACTCATTTGGAAGGGATCATTTGCAACTGGTTGATAGTGTGCTCCTTGAAGGACATATTGAAAGACACTAAGGGCATGGTTATATGAAAGAAGGACACAAGCTCATGTTTGCAAGTGCAGACTGCGAACCCACATGTATTTCATTTGTTTTTATAGCGCTTCTCATGTCAGTGTGAGTGTTGGAGCATTTTACATCACACACATACATATGAAATGAATCATGTGTGTGTACATCAGTTATAGAAAATGTTACATAAGACAAAGGGGACTACGAGGTGTAGGATTCACATGCCATCCCTACTGGTAGGCAATGTTTCAGAGTGCTTGGGGGCAGATTTGCAAGCCCCTGGCGCCACGTTGCGTCACTTTTAACACAGGAAAAGTGACACAAAAGTAGCGCAAGGGGCTTGTAAATAAGCCCCTTGTTCTGTACGTAACACAGGGAAAACACTGGGAAAAATCATACCTTTCTAACCTAGGTTACAATTTTGACAGCACAGAAACAAAATGATCTCTTTGACAAAAGTATTCCACTGAGCTATGCACGTAATGTACTGTTCTTCGATCTGCATAGTTAACACTCTTTGCATTAAGCATATTAATCCTCTATGCTACCTTAAATGAGTCAAAACTGCCACTATACTAAACTATGATCTCTCTCCAGCAGATACATTAATCAACCGAGTTATCTTTCCACGTGTATTGTTGCCTGGAAACTGTTGGACATACAAGAAACTCTGCAATTCTTGTAAAGCTCCTGTAATGCCAAAAAACAGGCTCCCAGTAACAAAAGTTGCCCTCACTCCTCCAGGCTCTCAGGGATGCACCCAAATCCCGGTACGGCCAGTCTGGGTGTTTGAGCTCAACTTGAAATATAATTGTAGTCGCAAACAGGTCTTACGACCATCACCAGGTTAACTCTTCTTTTGCACAACCCACAGTCACACCCATATTCTGAACCCACAGTCACTCCCATATTCTGTACAGAATACTCTGTTGCTTTGTACCTATGTTTGAAAAATGGAGAGTAAGTAACATACATTTATAGATGCATATATTGTTCGACTCTGGGAGTGCCCAACTACTGGCACACTAAAAACATTTTCAATCTTGTGTAATAAGCCTTTCATTATATATATATAGTATACTGACTAATTTATTTATGCAGTACCTTCATTGCCCATAGAAATGATATGAGGAAGTGGGTTTTTGGTTAATGGGGTGTGAGCTCTTCTCAAATAGTAGCCACAGTCCTTGTCATGCTGAACCAGCAAAAATCCACTAAATTAACCTGTGCGTAACCCTCTGTTAATTTGGCTTGGAAGCAGTCAGTCAATTCAGAGGCAATGTTTAGAGTATTTATGCAGCACTCTAACAGCAATAAACTGGGGCGTGGCCAAGCGCACAAGATGGTGGACGCACTTTGAGCAAGCTCCCGACAGCGGTAAAGAATATGATAATAATCCTACCCTCCTGGCCCTTCGGGTGGCACAAGCGTATTGTCTGGGCTTCTGCAGATGGTGGTAACGATCCCCCTGGTCCTGGGTTGCAGGAACAACGGAGGAGTGGCTATTGGTGGATTGGCCGGTGGTGACTCCCTGGGCCTGCCCATCCAGTGGCATTGGCAGCGCGTAGGGCCTGCGCCTCCTGCTGTGAGCCTCCCGCAGCGCAGGGGAGGCTAGGTATCGGTGAGTGTGGTTGGGCCATTCGAGATGAGGGTTTGCTGCGGGGCCACAGAGGTGCAGCTGGTTTAGGCCGGTCTAGTGACCTTCTGGCCGTTGCCGTTGCTGGGCCCGCAGACTTGGGCAGACTGCCTGTGTGGGGCCACACGCCCTGTGGTGTGCTGAGTGGCGCTCCTGTCTTGCTCTGGCTGCTGATTTCCCTGCAAGCTGGTGGTCTAGTCTCAACGACCTGGCAAAGCTCAGGGGGAAAAAAGATAAGAAGAATACAAATGGGAAAAAGAGAGAAAACAAAATATATAAAGGGGTAAAGGAAATGTAACACCAGACATGGAATTAAGGAACAAATGATGCTAAGAGGCAGCTAAAGGCAGATAGAGCACTCTGGGCTCCTTGATTTGACTTCCCAGCGTTGGCTTTTGGGATGTTCCCCCGGTTCCCTGGTGTTGTCCTTTTAGATCAAGAGGAAGACTACTTACCTGTACCCACATGGAGGGTGGTGCAATTATTTTGCAAGGCCCCCCCTTGCTAGCAACCCCGTGGCATGGAACTGCAACCGGAGAACTGAAGGGGGTATAGGTGTTGGGGGGGTTGTCCAGCTAGGAGTCCCTCGACCAGTAGATGCAAACAACCAGAGTCCTTGCTCCCTGCCTGGTGTAGTGAATCAAGGGAGCACAGGTACTGGGCCCACCATATCCAGTGAGTACGGTGCCGTGTGATGCTATGCGGCATGATGCTGTGGGTGGTCCTAAGCTACAAAAGGAGCCATGCTAGGTCCTGGTGTGGTTTGTGGTGGGGCCACCAGAATCAACAAGAGCCTCTGGTCACTTACCCTCGCGAGGACTACCTTCCTCTACTAGTGATCCGGCAACAGTCTCCAACTTGTCTGCCTGGCGGAGGGTCCCTCAAGATTCCAAAGATAAGCTGCCCTCAAAGCAGAGTACTATGGACCAATTCACCCAACCACAACCCAGCTGCATGGATCAAACAAAGCCTCCATAGGGTAATCCTGATAAAGCCACCCTTCCAGTTGCCATCACCCTGTCTTAGGAGGCCCTATAGGTCAAAATTGGGGACTTAGGCACTGAGGTAAACTTACTGCAACAAGATCTGAGAAAAGTAGTTGACCGCATTACCAAGGCAGAGACTAGAGTATCAGAAGTCGAGGACTAGGTGGTCACATTGAAGCATAAAGTCACAGCCTTAACTGAAACAAAAAAGGAGCTCACCATCTGAAAGGATGTCTGATGCGGAAGCCCACGCAAGGTGAAACAATCTGAGATTTGTGGGCTTACCAGAGGGATGTGAGGGCTCCTTGGCAGAACAGTGTTTGAAAACCAAGATTCTACCTGAGAGCCTATCCAAGTGTTTTGTTGTCGAGAGCCCTGGTGGAGAGGCCACCGACAGGTGCTCCACCTAGATCTTTAATTGCAAAACTCCTAAACTACCTAGATCGTGATGCCATCCGCTGCTTCTCACGCAGTCAAGATAAAGTAGTCTTTGAGTCAGTTCACATAACGATTTTCCCAGACTACACTAGAATCGTACAGCAGCAGTGACACTCCTTTCTGGTAGCTAAACAGAAACTGTGAAATCTCAAAATTCAATATCTCTTGCTATATCTAGCAAGGCTCAGAGTGGTTTAAAAGTCATAGACGCTGTTCTTTCGATACACCGCAGTCCGCTTTCCAGTGCATGGATGAGTCAGTGGCGATAAAACCACATATCCCGCCCCATATGGACTCCTATTCATCACAGAGCGACCAACGCAATAGCCCCAAGAAATCCATGTTCAAGCGCCGCAACAGATCTCATTCATCCTGGAGGAGCTCGCTTGCAGAAGGTGAACATTGAATCTTCTATAAGACTGCAATCCCCATGTGAGACTGAATTATTGAAAAATTGTCCCGAATCCCAGCCCTCTCACTGCCAGCTCAGCAAGGTTCACTGAGCCTATTGCCTTTCCTCCTCCTCTATATGGTACCACTACAAAGACCTGCAATACTTGTAAGCTGAGTGACTTGTATTGAGCACATTGACTATGGCCGCCAATAAAGTGGCACGCAGTGGGGGCGCTCGTGAAGGAGCATCCATCATCATGGCCAGCTACACGATTCTGACATTTTATCCAATAGCTTATAGGACTATTATCCCAGGTTCAGCTGATACCATGATTGGAGTGCTAACCTCAGGCTCCTCCCTCTTGCTACCTGCCCTCAATCGGGTTTATAGGTTGTCCGCCCCGGGGGCTCACAACCATTGTACATGTATACCAGAGCAAGAGCCGAGAGGGTTCCGTATATAAATACTGCCACCTAGTGAGTCATTCCTATGAAGCCTTTCTAGAGGTTATGTTCTGCAAGCTTTGGGGATGGTAGTGGAACAGGCCATGACACACACTTCCCAGCTTGTGAAGTGTGGGGTGAAGGCGAATGTTTGTTACAGCATTGTTATTTCACACTACCTTGAACACTCCCTTAGATCAGATCCTCCCTAATCCGCGATACACATGACTAATCTCAAGCTAGGTGACAGAAGGGGTACATTTTGCATTTTAACCTGGAACTTGAGGGGGGGTCCTGGATAAAATCAAGCGAGGAGCAGTCCTCTGCCAATCCAAACACATGGAGACAGATATCCTCCTCTTACAGGAAACTCATCTTGTGGGGACTAAACCTCCCAGCTTAGCCTGCTTCAGTTTTACCCAGGTCCTTCCTTCTGGTTTCACATGAGACTCCAGCGGCACAGCCATCATCATTCATTGCCGGGTCGCGTTTAATACACAGAGGGTTTGGGTGGACACATATGGTTGCTATGTAGCAGTGGCAAGCGCCCCTTATGGGGAGCAGATCACACTATTAAGTGTCTTTGCCCCCCTGTTAGAATTGGCCCTTTTAGCAGGGTCATCCCTAAACTTTTTGCCTTTTTCTGATATGGTGTTGGTGGTTTTAGGCCTCTGGGCACTTTAGCACTGCTGTCCAGTGTAAAGTACGTGCGCTCTCTGTGTCACATTTGGTAAGATTGGTCTACACCTGTTTGGTATATTTAATTTACCTGTCAGTCCCTTGTAAAGTGGTATCTCATATACCCAGGGCTGGTAAATTAAGTGCTACTGGTGGGCTTGCAGCACTGAATGCGCGCACAGTCAACGGAAACGAATCTCACACCGCAGCTGAAACAAAGTTACTGAAGACCAGCTCCTCACCACCCTCACCCGAGACCCCCCATACGAACCCTCGGACACCAACGCAGCGGCCCACAACTTCAGACAATGGATCTACAATTGAGGAAACAGAGGAAACTCAAAGAGAAAGCAATGTGGTCACAAGTAAAGGTTGCTGAACATCAAGCAGCTCAGTTAGAAAATAAAAATGCAGAAGGTCACCAAAATAGAGTGAAAGGGAATCCTAGCAAACCAAAGTTAACGGGAAATATGGAGGGATTGAAAAATAAATATCCATGTCATAATTGCTGCAGGTTGGGGCATTGGAAGAAAGAGTGTAAGTATCCACCAAACGTTATCCGGATAATACATCATTGAATACACAGGTGCAGAATGAGATCATTCAGCATCCATCGCCACAGCAGCAGGTAGTTAATCCACAGTGTCAGGTGCCACAACCTCCACTTCCTCACAATGTAAACCTACAGAGATACCGTACAGAGACAGGATTCTGCGCAGGAGACCATGTAACAAGAAATAATAGAGTGCATGTGAGTCCGCAGTTTTAGCTGAAAGAGGATGGAAGCAAGCCAGACGATAGTTTCTGATGGTGCCTGAGAGAGGAAGAAGAGTGCGTGCTTGGCGCTACTCTGGAGGTAGATCAGTCTGGTCCATATGTGAATGGAAAAGTGAATGATGTAGATATAACTTTCCTAGGGGACACAGGTGCTACCCGTTCTACTGTTAAATCAGGGGAAATTCAAAATCTTCCTCTCTCGGGTGAACATATACAAGTGGTAGGTGTAGCATATCAGCAGATTAAAACGTCTTTAACAAAACCGATTGAGATTGAAATTGCAAATTTCAAAGACGCATCGATTTGTTGTGTGTGACAGTAGTCCTGTAAATCTCCTCGGAAGGGACATACTGTGTAAAATGAACTGTGCCATATATTGTTCTCTATATAGAGCTCCAGACTCTGGATGAGGATAGCCTGTGTAAAATGACAATGACATTAATTGAGGCAGAAAAGAATAAAATGTTTCCTGTATTTGAACGAGAAAGAATACCAGAGGAACTGAAAGAGGTAGTCAAAGATCATGTGTGGAATTTTACAGGAGAAGATATTGTGTTGATGAAAAATGTAGATCCTATAAAAGTTACCCGAATATTCCTCAATACAAAATGACAGCTGAGATAATTGAGGGAATAACGCCATTGAGCATGGAATTTTGAGAGAAATAGAAAGCAGTCCTTGTAATTCACCGATAATGGGACTGAAAAAGCCAAATGGAACATTCAGAATAGTACAGGACCTGAGAAAGGTAAACAAAATAGTTATACCATGTTGTCCGATTGTGCCACACCCAGCAATAATTGTATTCCAAATTCCGCATGATGCAGAATGGTATACAGTCATTGATCTATGTAATGCGTTTTTCACTGTTCCATTACACCCTGAAAGGCAGCCAATATTTGCGTTCCAATTCAAAAATCGTATTTTAGCATGGTGTCGTATTCCTCAGGGGTATACTGAAAGTCCCTCAATCTTTAATCAAATATTAAAAAAGTCATTAGAAGATCTAAGTCTACCTGGAGAATCAGTTCTAGTCCAATATATTGATGACCTGTTATTGGCATCAATAACCAAAGAAGCATGTGCCACACACACTGTTACCTTGTTAAATCATCTGGCAGATGAAGGACATAAAGTGTCACCGTCAAAATTACAGTTTTGCCAAAAGGAAGTGCAATATTTGGGACACAAGATTGCAAAGGGAATCAGACAGGTTACTCTAGAAAGGATCAAAATGATACAGGGAATGAAACCACCAAAAACACAGAGACAGGTGAGAATGTTTCTTGGAATGGTCGGATACTGTCGACAATGGATTAGTGGGTTCTCACTAATAGCAAAACCTTTACAAAGATTGACAAAAGCAGATGTAAAAGACCCAATAACTCTGAACAAGGCAGAACTGGAAGCTTTTGAGCAGTTAAAAACGAGTCTGTGTGAAGCACCGGCTCTGGGAATGCCAGATTATGAAAAAGAGTTTGAGCTATATTGCAGTGAGAGGAATGTGCATTTTCAGTTTTAATACAGAGACATGGAAAACTAAGAAAACCACTTGCATATTTGTATGCTGTTTTGGATCCCGTTGCAAGGGCATTGCTGGGATGTTTAGAAGCAGTAGCTGCTACAGGCATGAGTATCGAACAAAGTGAAGCTATAGTGATGGGGTTTCCGTTGAGAGTATATGTACCTCATTCGGTGGAGGTTCTCCTCACTAGAAGTAAGACGCAGTATCTTACCAATAACAGAATAACAAAATATGAGAAGACAATTCTAGGTACAGACAATGTTACAATTTCAAGATGTGTAAGATGTGTAAATGTAAATCCATCTACATTATCACCTGATGCCATGAATGTGGAAGTAAGGGATGAAATAGATCATAAATGTCTGGATGTACTAGATTATTGAACCAAACCAAGGTCTGATATCAAAGATGTACCTTTACCTGAATCTGACTATGTGATGTTCGTGGATGGATCATGTCTGAGAACAGATGAGGGTGTATTGAGTGCTGCATATGCTGTTTGTACAGTAGCAGATGTTTTGGAAGCATCTTGTCAGAAAGGAATCTGTTCAGCCCAAATTGCTTAGTTGATTGGTTTGATTCGAGCATTTGAATTGGGAAAAGAAATCAGGATTACCATAGTGACTGATAGTCAGTATGGATTCGGGGTTGTCCATGATTATGGTCAACTGTGGTCCCAAAAAGATTATATGACTTCAGCAGGATCCCCCATCAGAAACGCTGAATTTGTGAACATTTTAATTGATGGCATACAATTACCAGATAAATTAGCAGTAGTCAAATGTGCTGCTCACAAGAGGGGAGATGATTACATCACGAGAGACAACAAATATGTTTCATCAATTGCAAAATACTGTGCTAAAAATCAAGCATCCATTAATTGGGATAGACAAACTGAACATGTTTCAAGTCCTTTGATGCTAACAACTGTAGTATAGACATGGCAGGAAGTAAAACAAATATAGGAAGAAGCTAGTGAAGGAGAAAAGGATAATTGGTAAAGGCAGGATGTAGACAAAGAGAAGAGGATGAAATCTGGGTTTACAAAGATGAAAGACCAGTAATGTCAGATAATATGATTTCAAACATGTCTCGAATGTATCAAGGTCAAGCCCATATAGGAAGAGATGCAATGATCAGGCTGTTTAGACGGACATGGTATAATCCGAAGTTTACGATGATTGCTGAGAGCCTTTGTCAGAGGTGCCTTGTCTGTCAACAACTGAACTCAAGAAGGAAAACTGTTGTAAGTCTGGGAACCATAGGACGGGAGGGAGGTCCATTCACTAGAATGCAATTGGATTTCATCGAGCTTCCACCATGTAACAGACTTAGGTACATGCTTGTAATTATTTGTCTATTCTCATGATGGGTTGAAGCATTCCCCAATAGGAGAAAAGAGTGGAGTAACTGTTTCCAAACTCCTGTTACGAGAGATAATACCACGCTACGGTTTCCCAGTGACAATTGAAACAGATCATGGACGTCACTTCCACAATGAACTAATGCAAATGATTTGTGAAGCACTGGACATTCATCACAAATTGCACTGTGCTTACAGACCAGAAGCTTCAGGGGTGGTTGAACAAGTAAATGGAACAATAAAAAACAGAATTGCCAAAATGTGTCTGGTCACAGGACTGAAATGGCCCGATGTCTTGCCACTTGTACTAATGACCCTGAGGAGCACTCCTGACAAGAGAACAGGATTAAGGCCACATGAGATTTTGATGGGAAGAGTAATGAGACAAGCATATGTACCAGTTGAGAAACTGTTGAGCATAAATGATGATATCATACTGGATTACAGCAAAAATCTATCTGACGTAGTAACTTCTGTGTTCCATCAGGTGGGAACTGATTCACAAACGAAAGAAATACATCCAGCTCATGATCCAATTCCTGGAGATTGGGTGCGGATAAAAGTTCACAGGAGAAGAAATTGTTTGGTGCCTCGATGGCAAAGGCCAAGACAAGTAATTCTTGTTAGTACTACTGCAGTAAAATGTGCTGGACTCAAAAGATGGGTGCATGCTACCCACACCATTCATGTGCCAGAGCCATAAAATCTGCAGTAGGAAAGTGAAAGCACCACTGATTCAGATTCTGAAGGTGAACCAGAAAAAGATCCAGATACTGAAACTCGACCTGTTTGTCGACATCTGGAAATATCAGATGCTAGTTCTGCATCAGAAGGAGAACATTAAAGTCTAGAAATACCAAATATTGAAGATCGACCTGTAAGTCAAGATTTATTAGGGACAGATACCAGCAAGGACACTGAGCCAATTGAAAAGAAAGCTGGTGATTTGGGAAACACTGAAGGACAGTCTGTAAGCTCTGAAAGCAGGAACAGAAATCTCGAAACTAGTGAAAAGGAAATAACACACGATAAGGATGTGCTTCCAGGTACCAGCTATGGAGAAGTTCCTAACAGAGTGAAAGAAATGACCAAAGATAATTCAAATTCTGGGAAAGAAACAGATCCTGTGAAATTCATTAGAAATTAAACTATAGAAAGGTCTGACACAGAAACTGATGACAGTTATGATGACACTGAACTAAGGAGAAGTTCAAGAAAATTAACTTGGAGAGTAGAACGAAATACTACTGAACCTGAAATAAAGAGATTAAGAAAAGGAGATAATTGGCCTAAAGAAACTGATGGACTAAAGATTACGCTGATTAACAGAGCAAATGTCCAAGAGGATCAAGTGAATGAAATAACCTGTCAAAAGGAATTGTTGGGAAAGAAAATAGAAGTTGTGCAAAGGCCAAAAAAGGGTGAAAAGACCAAACCAAAAATACAAATCACCTGAGTGAACCTACATGGTATTACCTCCAATAACGAAAGTAAACAGGAGCCAAGAAAACTTGTTTAACCAAGGTGTTGAAAAAGAAAGTGAGTAGGCTGTAACATAATGAAAGTGAAAATAATTTTTTCTAAATGTCACAGTGAAAAGAAGGGGATATATATATATATGTCCAAGTGAAAGTTGTAATTGAATTTAAAGGAACGTTGTAAGTGAAACAAGGTTGTAATGAGACAAGTGAAGGTAAAAAGATTGTATTATTTGCTGTGTAAAAAAACAAAAATGGCTACGAATGAGACGACTAAATCAAAATGTTCAATTTTTAGAAAATGGTGTAGAATTGGGTTAATTTGTACCGGAATATTATTCTTGATATGGTTAATTCTTGCTATTTTTATCCCTTTTACTCCTGACATTGAAAAACTGAAAGCAAATGAAAGTCTGAGAGATAAAAATAATGAATTGAAAAACAAGAAGTTACATGTATATAGGCCTGAAATCCAGCAAGATAATTCTGTGAGTGACTTCTCTAGGAATACTTTTTCAAAATTGTAGTCTGAATATGTGAGAGCAATGGATGCCAACGATTGATACGTCTATGTAAAATTGTCTGCATCTGTGTCAGAAGGTGTAACCTACCACCATATGCCATTGACATATGGTGTGACCTGTAGTGTTATAACAAGTCTATTCTATAGATCTGGCAAATTAGAATATTATTATTCTGATTCAGATGATGTATTTGCAAAATTGAAAATTGTGGCAGAACTAAACAAAATTAAGCCTGCAAAGGTTTTTGGTGAATATTTTTTGGAAACCCAAGAATTGACTCACAATTATCTTTTCGACATAATTTGACTTGTAAAATGAGAAATGAGGGAAAAGCTTTCTTGAATATGGTGGAAGAAGGGAGACAACAGTATAAGAGATGAGAAAAAGTGAAACAAACTAAATCTACTAAATGAGTATTTTCAGATGATAATATTGAAGGACATAATGTAAATGTTGCTATAAGTATTGATACACCAATGTTAGGGAAATTATGTATTCAAAGAGAGAATACTGTGTATGACATTTATTTTGTGGGTGCAAGTCAATGTGAAGATACATATATTATCCAAGGGGGATAGGGATTTAAAGGTGGAAATTACCCAGTCGTCCCAGGTATATATTTCTTATGTGGAAACAAAGCTTATTATAGGTTACCTGACCACTGGTATGGTTCATGTTATGTTTGATTGGTTTTTCCCAAAATTTTCATGTTGACAGAGGTACAAATGTAATTCATGAAATAGGCAAACCCTTAAGTCGTCGTAAAAGAGAAAGTGTAATTGAAATAATAGGTGATGTTTTTGGAGCATTGACACCAGCAGTGGGCATATCATTTAATGCAAATCGAATGAGAAAATTGTCAATAATCGTAGATAAATTGTCAACCGACACAGCTGGAGGATTTTTAATGGTCAATACAGAAATTTTTGCTATGAGAAGTATGGTGATGCAAAATCGACTTGCTTTAGATATAATACTGGCAAAAGAGGGAGGAGTTTGTGGAATTTTAAAGGTCCAACACTGTTGTACTTATATCCCTGACCAAAGTCAGAATATTGAGAAATATATTTTGAATATTACCCAATTGCATAAAGAAATAGAACCACTAGAAGTAGAAGGTGTGCTTGAAAAACTTGGTAGAAGTTTATCAGCAGTTAGAAATTGGTTTTATGAAATAAGTAAATCAATAATAGGTAAGATACTAATACCAGTGACTATAATCATAGTAATGATTTTAGTTTTGAGACTTAGTTTTCAATGTAGGCAAAGAAGCAATGTAAAAAGAATTTTACAGAAAAAGATTGAAGAAAAACAAAACAGGGAAAGAGAAAAAGGTGATATTGAGATGGAGCAATAAAAAGAGAGGATTTATCAAGACACAAAGAACCTAGAAGAAACAGAATTATAACAAGGACTAATTAAAAGAATTTGACACATGTTGAGTTATAAAAAATGTAAAATATATTGGGAGGTAATTTGGTGATAAAATCACCAAAGGGGGAAGTTGATGGAGCAAGGTGGAAAACACAATGTTGTATACCCCTTGTAAAGTTAACTCTCCATAACAGTAATAAGCACTAAATGTGCGTTTTTTTAAATTAACCAGCCTAGAGTAAAATGCATACACAAATACACGTGGGATACTAATTTGCATGTTTTTGCAGAAGCAATAATTTACTAATTTGTCGTATATTGTGTCATAAAATGTACGCATATGTTATAATCTAAAAAGAAAATGCATGAATGTGCTTTTGTCTGTTTACTTGTGGCATAAATCATGAAGATTGGTCAGTCAAATTACGCATAAATATCTCTTAAAGCTAGGTAAATACTAACTGGTTTATCGATTTCAAAACTTTATTCGATCATTATAAAATAATCATAAAAGTGCAGCTGTATATCACAACATTTACAGTTTACATTTACATTTTACAACATACTGTTAAAAAGTCATACTTTTCCTAAGGGATATCGATGTTAAAATATATACAGCCGTAAAAAAGCACACATCAGGTTTGGCAAGTGCGAATAAAAGACTCATAGCTGTTTCCACAGAGGATACCTTATATTTTTTTAAAAGTGGTTTCAAGTATATTACCCGGAGTTGTAGATAATATGGGCAAGTCAATAAAAAATGCACAGTGCTCTGTTTGGAAAATCCATCACACGGACAAGGGATTACAGTGTGAAGTTGGATGTGCGGACAGGCAACAAGCAAATGGACTATCCCCATACGTAATCTCGTAAGAACAAACTGGTGTGATCGTATGGTTACCGTTTTTAGATATTCAGCAAAACCAGGTTCAGCCCGATTATATGTGTTATAAAAACGAGGGGTAGAGAGCTGGCTAGTGACAGAACAACGCTTTTGTGCCTTAGCCCTCAGATACAGATGTTTTAACTCGTTTTTTGGGATGTCCAAAGTACAAAGGGGGTCATCACGGACATTTAGCTTAAAAACTTCATCATATGTGGAACATATGTAGTTGAGCCAAGGAATCAATTTATACTTGTCGAGGCGAAGACAATCAGTAATAATTTTCCTCGTAAAACTGGTCTGTTCTTTGAGCCAGATAGACCTCCATACCAGCAGAGGTCTAAGACCAATAAGATCTGTAAGATGTTCCAGACCAACCTCCTGATGTATCAGGCTGGTAGAGGTAGAAGATGGTAGACAGAGGAGTTTTTTAATGAATTTATTTTCTTCCACTTGGAGCGATTGATGATTGCAATGTCCCCATACCCCAGACCCATAGAGGGCCAACGCAACACATCTATGGCGATAAATGTATAGCATATCAAATATGCGCCTTGAGCCCAATTTAGTAGCAAATTTAAAAATTCCAAAAGCACTGGTTTATCATTAGGAGGGGGAAGGTAAAAAGAAAGGGCGTTATTTCGTAAACTTACATCTATTTGTGTTTGTTTCCGTGATAGTTCCTAAATTGAAGCCTATGCGAGCAAAAGAAAAAAATGGAGTCTGATTGTAATTCCAAGATGGCGACAGAAGTGCGCAGGCGCCAGATTGGAGATGCAAGCTGCCTGTAACTGAACAGTATGGGTCAAGGACAGCGTGGCAATTTTATGGGGCCTAAGCCAAAATGACAGCGAAGCCAATATTTTGCCCGTGGGAAAGGAGTGACAAATATCAATTTAAAGGACACTTCGAAGGAAGTCGAACTATTAGACAATAACACCCCAGTTGTGGCAACGTGATGATGACTATGTAAAAATTGTAATAAAGAACAATGAGATGATGCTCATCCAACTTCAAATTGACCAATCACAGACATTTTAAAACTTAAGAGTTACAAATTTAGATAGATAAGTTAGCGAAAAAGGGTATAAAAAAGGACATTTGGGACATTGAAAAAAGCTCGCTTTTCGATTCGATTTTTACACCCCGAGATGCTGTCGGTCTGCGCAATTTTTCCTTGAGGCGCAGGGACTTTGACATTTTTCTCGACTTTAACTTTTGAATGGGTGAAAAGTCCGGAGAGGGAGAGAGAGATAGAGAGGTTTTCGTTTGGGACTATTACATTCTGTACTGATGTCTTTGCTTCTTCATTTGGGTAATATTTCGCAGTCTTATTTCCTTCAACTGTCATGCTAATAAATGAATGTTATTGAAATTTAACTCTTCTTTTAGGATTTATTGCAAAACTGAATTATTTTGTAGTTTTATTAAATGTAGAGATCATGCTAGGTGATTGGAATTTTGAAAATTAAAATTAAAATAAATGGAGAATTAAGCTGGACTTGATATTTCCTTTAGTCAACTTTTACTTGCAGATCCAAATGTAATTATGAATTGTGGGGTGATATTATTTTCCTTGCTTTAATGGAAACCATGGTATTCAGAAATAAAACTGCAGTTGTAAAAAATGAATAAAGTTCAGTTCAGGCACTCCACTATAGCACCGCGACTCCCTTTTGAACCAATACTGAATCCTCAGAACAGAATAAATGTGTGTATGAATGGAAGGTTGAAAGGATGGGCCCAGTTGTAAGAATTTGTCAGTAGTTCCGTGGGTTTAAAGGTTGGTTATAAAGAATTTTTGGAGCCGTGCTGCGCCATCTGCAAGGTGAATGGCCCTGGACACGAGCACGTGCGAATCCGGAAGATAAAACTAAGGAAGGGGGCCCAGCCCAGTCTCTTCCTGTCTATGACAGGCTAAGATGGGCCCATCTTGGCCATGGCCTAGCCTGGGCATGCCCGCACGATTTTTAAAGTGCCTCTGGGTGCAAATTAATGGCATCGGCGGCCGCAGCCGTGTTGATGGCCTGGAACTGTGATTCCAGTCCCCCATGGGCACTGCTGGACAGCAGCGCAAAACAGGCAGCAAACAGAGATGGACTTAAAAATAATAACAGGGAGAATGTCGTTTCCCCTTTTGACATGGCTTCCATTAATAGAAGAGACAATTTCAGGCTAGAGACGGCTAAAAGTAAGCCAATTTTTGCTAAACACAACCGGGAGCATTTCTAAAACCCTAATTGACTATTACAAAACCTCTATAGGTCACAGAATCTGATGTGCCCACCCCTCTCTATTGAGTATTATCAGTGCGGAGCCTGTAGCAGCCCATAATGCCTGAGGAGGTGATCTCCTGAACAGCTGGACTCGAAATCAAGAAACCCTTGTTCCCAATAGGTTCTACCTGTTATTTCATAAACATTCTGCAGCCTGCTCACACAGATGCTAACTTTTTAGTACATTTGCTGAGTTAGTTATGATGGTATCATTCATGCTATAGGTCAGAATAACAGTTGTTCAGAAGCCCGGGATGGATCTAGGACTCTATTTCTTCTACTGTCCATTTCCCAGGTAAATATTGTTGCTAAGTTCTATCCAGGAGAGCAGAATGTTAGGCTAGGCTCATTCATGCTGGAATTTGGACCTGGCTCAGTCTGGCTTTACAAAAAAACAATATATCCGAGATAACACGAAAATGTGAAGCTCAACAGATGGTGGTCCAGTGCCTGTGTAAAGAAAACCTACCTTGGACAAACTTCCAAGTCAAAACCATAAAAGTGTAATAACATTTAAGAATTATCACAGGTGGAAGAAATAGTTTGTCATTCATATTCAAATCATCATTAATAATCCATCAAATAATATAAATTGCAAGAGGCAACAAAATGTTCACCAGCCAAAACAAAAATATATAGTTCAGCAAAGGGCTAGCATGGAAATCTGCTCAAAAACGTTAAGTATTAACAGGCTTATTTACAAGAGATCCGTGGCGCCAAAGCATCACTTTTTTGGATGCTCTGTTATTGCAAGCCTCTCATTCATATCTATGAGGCGAGTCAAAGCCACCCTGTGTGACTTTGCATGGCCTCATAGACAAGGAATAAGGCAAGGCAGCTCAAACCGCTGCATTGTCTTATTCTGTGCTAAGGATGAGCTTCATTGGTGTTGCGATGCACGTTCCCATGCAGCACACATGTATTTTGACGCTGTCGAAGATTTACAAATTCACATAAACCTGGGCAGTGCCAAAACCTTATGCCGCCCTAGACATGGCGTAACAAGGATAAATGTTTTCATTTCTCATCGTATTTTCCACTTTCCATTTGTGCATTTCGCAGCACAAATAGAATGAGGAAATTGCTTCTCTGGATTTTTGTTTGCAGGAACTTGGCCCTTCCTGCACAAAAACAATCCTGCCAACAACCCAGACACCATTGCACCATGGTGCAAGGGTGCCTGCATTGTCACTAGGCACCAGATTGTGCGTCGGCACTGGGTAAAAGAACAAGAATGCACCTAACCCAGTAAATATGGTGCATTATTGCCTTTTAATATTGGTGTAGGGCAGCTAAGCAAAAAGGCTTGCAGCACTGTCCTACACCATTTTTTTGTAAATGAGACCACAATTCAATGGATAGAATAGCGCAGAGTCTGCTCGGAAGGAAAGGGAAAATAGATCTGGCACACATCTAAAAAGGTTTCATTTTGTTTTTGCACTCATAATGGAGATGCTGGCAGAAACATCACAACACATTAAAGAGATTCAGTACATTTATAAAATGACAAGGTAGGAGGTTTTTAGAATAATGGTACTCTCTGATCCAGCTAGATCCATCTACCTACTGATGCATGGATTAGGTAAATACAGGAAGTGTTCTGGCTGAATTGAACCTACAGAGGTCCCACATACTGTATCTTGTCATTCCACATGTGCAAATACATTATTTATTTGGCCCACTTCCCTTTAGGTGGGCAACACAGCATATAGGCTATGTTGGGAGTTAGGAAACTTAGACATCTTCACTCTTCGTTAATAGCTACCCATTAATTGTATGGGGAGACACCAAGACTAAAATTAACTATTCTGACTGGTATCGCCCCATGAGTTAACTGGCATTATGAGTTAAGTAAGAAAGCCAAATCTTCACACATGTTGCATCTGCTTGGTATTTCTTTTTCAACCTGGTGGTAGGTGGGAGGGTATCAGATGGCAGTGGGAGCACAGCATTTCTGTTACTTCAATTGGGAGGGGGGATGGTCTGCTCCTCCATGCTGAAACATTCAGATGCAAAAGGAACAATTGATGGACAGAATGCTGCACAATGTCAAACATTCCTAAAGTACAGCGATCTGGGCCTAAATGTATTGTTTTTTTGCTCCCCATGCTCCCGAGGCCACTGGATTCAAGATAGGGGTGATGCCCCGAAACCGGTCCCAGGATGCTTGTTTCCGGTCCAGGGAGAACCTGGCCTTGCAGTTCTGGCTGGACTGTTCACATGGGGAACAGGGTCAAGACTGATTTGCATATGGCTGGGTTAATCTGGATTGCCATGGGTAACAAACAAACTATGGATGCTTGCCCAGATTTCCGTACTGGGGTGGATGTTTAAAATTGATCATGATTCTGTCCATCAATTGTTCTTTTTAAAACATGCAGATGGGCAGGGTCAGCTCCTCGTCAATTCTGTGGTTAAAATATGAGTACCTCCCCTACATCCACAAGAACAGTCAATACAAATATATGAAATACAATACAAATAATCCAGAGAACACTTGGCTGTGCATTGTTCTTACAAGGAGGCAGGGCAGTCTGAACAGGACATTCGTTTCAGAATAAAGTCATCATGAAAGCAGATAGTGTGCTTACTGGTCATGGGTTGTTTATCTGTGTGCTTGTGCTGAACATCTAGGGCCTGTGCCCAGTTCTCATGTAGGAATAACCACACTGAATATTCTGAAGATATTATTCCATGCTTTCCCCAGCACTCATGCGAAGGGATCTTACTTATATGTGGAAACATTTGCATTTATTTGAAATCTGTGCTCTTCTGCTAGAAGGGCAAGAGGCATTGACCATTAAGATAATATAGAAGGGTTATTTTTGGATGAGATGCTGCATCCTTATTTTCCCTGGTGTTTCTGATTGGCTGTCACTTATAACACATATTGATACCAACTTCATATGATTGAACTCTTCCTGCTCTTCTTTGGCAATTATACCAATTGCGGGTGTTTCTTCTTCAGTTCTATGAAACCTTTTATAGAAAATAGTTCTTCTTACCATCCCAATAGAGCTCAATCACCCATAGTGCCTTGGTTCACCCCATATCTCAAGGCCTGCGTAAAAAGTGCCAGAAGAATGGTGAAAAACACAAATCCTGCCCTTAAAGAGGAAGACAAAATATTCGTACTGGGCCTCAAAATTCAGTGAGGCAGGCAATATAAAAGCAAATGTGTAGCCTCAGCTGTCATAGGCTAACTGTGTCATAATCCTATTAAGTCAATTAAAGCTCTCTGAGGTAGGTTGTGCTATGTTGAAAAACAACTTTAATGTAAACATTCTTGAAACATTACAAGCTTTGGTAACTAATAAGCACCCAGAAGTCTTCTTTCAATGTTCAACTGATCCTTGTATAAAATAACATCGTCCTTCAGGTTCCTCTGGTTACCCCAGAAATAAACACAATATGTAACAGCTTAAAGCCTGCTGACTTCTAGACAAACCCTGCACTTAGATGGGTATGTACTCACAGTCTGATTATTTTCCCTGTATGTTGTGGCCATGGTGTGAGTGAGGTGCTTAATGTTCAGATCTCATGACACAAAATGGAATGCCTGTAAGGAGGCAAATGTGTGACTGCTTAGCTTTGTGCCTACACAGATCATGTATTTTGTCAATTTAATCCATACTCAGATGAGATGACAAACTCTGCCTTCTGATATTTTGTGACTAACTAATTTAATGAGCTGATAATTGAGTGCTTAGGCTCTATTTGTCCCCAGTGTCAGCCATCTTGGCAGTACATTGCCACTCACTGTCAAGTAAGCAGAGTTTTAGGTAGGCTAGTTGGGATGGGTGGTTAGAGTGTGTGTAGAACAGTGCCTGATAGGATATGTAGTCAATGCAAACACTCCTTGTCCCACCAAGCACAACTAGGTCATCTGGGCCTATGGACACCCGTCAGTGAATGGAAGTGAACCAGGAATATGGCGGACACTGTCGCATGGTGTTTGGAGCACAAGGCCTTGATTGGAGTTGTTGTCAAGTTCAGCACCATGCACCAGTGATAGCCATGTTGCCAGTCCACTTCCCCTTAATGTGAGGTAGGCATGGGCCAGTAGAGTTATCAGGGCTTGTTGGGAGGAGGAGTGTTTGCACTGACTCAATCTCGCATCAGGCCCTGTCCCCACATGCTTTCCCAGCAAGCCCCCCTGGTACTCTGCTTTACTGAGAGTGAATGGAAATGTACTATCAAGATGTCTGACAGTGGTGCCTGTTGTCCTGCTTGACTACAACTCCCATCAAGGGCTGTAGTCCAGGCAGAAGTTCCCAATGTCAGCCATCTTGCCAGTACATTTCCACTCACTATCAGGGACAGTTCCAGGTGGTCTGATTGGGCTGTGTGTGAAGGTGTGCATGGGAGAGTACCTAATGGGAGATGCAGTCAATGAAAACACTCCTCCTCCCACTGAGCACAACCAGGCCATCTGGGCCTATGGGTACCTGACAATTAATGGAAGTGTACTAGCAAGAAGGCTGACAGTGCTGCATGGTGTTTGAAAAAGAAAATGCCTTGATGGGAGTTGGCTTCAGGTTCAACACCATGCATCAGTGTCAACCATCTTGCTAATCTACTTCCCCTCACTGTGCTAGAGGCATAGACCCATAGTAATTATCAGGGCTGGAAGGGAGGAGAAGTATTTGTGATGGCTACAACTCCAATCAGGCCCTGTCCTACACACACCTTCCCACCCAGCACCAAAGGCCTATCTGGAACTCTGCTTTCTTGACAGTGAGTGGGAATGTACTTGCAAGATGTCTGAAATGATGACTGGTGTGTGATTTGTCCACAACTCTCACTGTGGCCTTGTGCGCCAAACACCATTCCCCAATGTCAGCCATTTTGTCAGTACATTTCCACTCACCATCATGTAAGCATGGTTCCTGGTGGGCTGGTTGCGTTGTTTGGGAGGAGGAGTGTTTACCCTGATTCTATCTCACATCAGGCCCTGTCCCATACACACTCTTCCCATCCATCCCTATTTGCCTACCTGAAACTCTGTTTACCTGAGAGTGAGTGGCAATGTACTGGTAAGATGTCTGACACTGGGGCCTGGCTTTTGGTACACAAGACCCTGTTGGGAGGACAGTACCTGGTAAGAGATGTGTAGTCAGTGCAAACACTCCTCCTCATACCCAGCACAACCAGGTCATCTGGGCATTTGGGTACCTGACAGTGAATAGAAGTGTACTAGCAGATGGCTGACACTGTTGCATGGTGTTTGGAACACAAGGCCTTGATGGGAGTTGGCTTAAAGTTAAATAGCATGCACCAATGTCAGTCATCTTGCTAGTCCACTTCCCCTCACTGTGAGGGAGGCATAGGCCCAGAGAAGTTATGAGGGCTGGGAGGGAAGAGGAGTATTTGCAATGGCTACAACTCCCATCAGGCCCTGTCCTACATATACCTTCTCACCCAGCCCAATCAACCTGTCAGGAATAATGCTTTCCTTACAGTGTTTTAAAATGTGCTATCGAGACAGTGGTGCCTGTTGTGTGAGTTATCAAAAACTTGCTTTGTGGCCTTGTGCTCCAGACGCCAGTCCCCTGTGTCAGCCATCTTGTTAGTACATTTCCACTCACTGTCAGGAAAGCATAGTTCCAGGTGGGATTGTGCTCTGAGGGTGGAGTGTTCGCTGACATTACAATGCCCCTCATTCCTGTGTCCGCACACACACCTTCCCACCCATCCCAACCAGCCTACATGTGACTCTGCCTTCATAAGAGTGAGTGAAAATGTGCTGGCAAGATGGCTGACAGTGGGGACTGTTTTTTTGGAGAACAAAGCCTTGCTGTGAGCTTGTTATAAGTGTGTACATGTTCATAGTTTTGAGCTTTTTAAATTTCATAGCATGTATGTAGTTTATCCAAATGCCATTCACATCACATGCTCATTGACTGTACTTTTTATCTATCTAAAAATAGTCATTTGTTTAACTAGGTCCTTTCCAGTGATGTTTATAGCGGTGTAATTGCTAACTTTAGTGAAATGTAAAGTAGCTAAATACCAGACTCTAGTGCTTCTGTGAGTCCATAGATCCTCTCTGGCTGAAAGATGGCACGTACCTTCTCCGCCCGGGAAGTGAAGTGCACAGGTCGTGCAGGAGGGCCACCGCCAGCCCTTTGGGCATTAGTATGTTCCTTTCCTAGCAGTTTTTTGACCCTCCTTTTAACTTTTTTTCTGTGGGTCTGTTGGACTTGGTTCCCAAATAAATGTGGTTCTACTCTGACTATTTCATCTACAAGCACTATCAACTTCTCATCTTTAAAATGTGGCTGCTTCCTCTGGGGCATTGTGAGGGTCAGGGTGAGGGTGAGTGTGAATGTAAAAAAAGAGTGTGTGTTTCTAAGAAGGTTTTGGAAATCAATCCGTACATGTGTGGTGGGTGAAGTCTGTGAGTGTGTGCAGGGCAGATAGCAGGGAATGACGAAAATCTCCTCTCTATGCTCGCAACTGGTGTGTGTGAGCAAAGGATCATGGTCATTTTATTTCTCTTTTTATAGGTGGTTTGGTGGACGTGGCTAATATTGGAATTTTTTTTCATTTGTCGATGCCTATGCTTATTGTTTTTACTCGTTTTGGAATTTTACAATTGCCATGTTAAAACATTCTGACACAGTTCCGAAACTGCATTGGATGTATCGTAATCTGTTCGTCGGGTAAACTAAGTCTTGCTCATTGGCGGAATGCCTACGTGACAGAGTTTCTGACCAAATTGGTTGGTTCGTACTTGTTTCAGAACAACATTTCGGGCGGATTGCTTTCTGACCATCTGGATCAGAGTTTACATGACATGCATCCTAAAACGTCAGTCGGAATGCTCAGGTCGAGTCGGTCTGAAGCTTTACGAGGACAAATCAGATGGATGGTCTTTCCGACTGACATTGCAATGAGGCCCTAAGTGTGATGTTCATTTAATGTTTGATTGTGCGTGGGTATTCTGATTCACTTTGCAGGTTTTCCTTTACATGTTTTATGGACATTTGGGTTTAGTGTTTGAGTTTAAAAAGAAATCTGTTTTGGTTTCTAATAAACCAATATTTCTTACTTCGATTTCCTTATTTATTCATTTTTCCAGGTTTGTATCCTTTTTTATACATTTTTTCAGGGTTTTTTATGGTTCCTGGATACTTTGGATTGCTTTGATGGATCTCTACTATATTTGTTTTATTACATTTTTTTTTATTTTTACATCACAATTACCCCTCCCTCCCCCCCCCCTGCCGCCCGGTACAGATAGAGCAGTAGAAGAATAAAACATTATACAGAATTTTTTTTTCTTTTTTAAAAAATAAAAAAATATATATATATAAAAAAAAGGAATATACAGGCTTCGAAGGATAAGGAATAAAAAACAAAAAACAAAAAGAAATACATCGTTACATTCCAAAACACTCGATGCGTCTCGACCGTATTGATCTATGCTGGGCTCAATAACCATAATCTAACTGGGTCCCAAATTTTTAATCCCGTTATTTTTTTCCTGATACCTTTCCGGCTATAAATGGCAATTTCAAGATTATATGTAGCTAAAAAGCGCATCCGCCACTGTTGAAATGTTGGTGGATATTGATCCAGCCATGCGGAAGTCAAACAGATTCTTAAGACTGCCATAGCAATATATATGAGTCCCTGCATGGCAATGGGTCTACTAACTTGGTCTACTCCTAACATGATTTCTGATGTGCTAATCTCTATATCGACATCAAATATTTCAGATAGGAAGTTGGAAACTTCTCGTTTAATATTATCTAAAGTATGACATGTAGCCAACATATGTATCTGATCGACTTTAGGTCGATTGCATCTGGGGCAGAGAGTCCCCTTCCCTTCCCCCCATTTTGAAATTTTTTCGGGAGTATAATAAAGGTCGAAAAAAGTTTTATAGAACTGAGCTTGTAGCTTGGTCGACATTAAAGTAGTGCTGGATAGTTCGAGTGCTTTGTGGGCTAAATCCTCTGTGATATTGATCTTATTTTGCCAGATATTTGCATGTTTATCGACATCGTCTGGTAGTACAGCAACTAGGTCTTTATAAATATCTCCAATTTTTACACTGGCGGAGTTGACCACGGTGTTAATTGTGGGAATTTTTTTGAAGCAATCTATTAGATCCCCCTTTTTGAGAATAAAATCCCTTGATTGCAAAAACTTAAAAAAGTCCTGTGAATTCAGCCCGTATTTATTTTTTAGCAATTCAAATGAACAAAAACCCGTTGAATCGTAAAATGATCCGAATTGCGATATTCCTAAACTAACCCATCGCCGCATACAGGAATCCATAAAAATTTCGGGCAGATTGGTGTTGTTTTCTATTGGAGTATAGAATGAAAATCTGCCAATCCCCAGATGTTTCCGAACCATATTCCAGACTGTATAGATACCCTTAAGTGTTTTAAACCGTTCTTTTTTTAGATAACATTCATATGATCATTTCCAAAGGTGGTTATTGGCGTTATTACCCAAAATTTGTTCCTGTGGAGTTGGAGTCGAGCTGATGGGCATTGAGTCTTGTTTGGGGATTAACAGTAAACGACTGTATTTGATGGTTGTAGCCCACCAATAAAATTTAATATTAGGGAGGGCTATCCCTTGAGTGTGTGATACGTTTATAGGCTCTTCCTGTTTTTCCATAGCCCCAGATGAAGCGAGATAGCATATTGTCTATTTGATTAAAGAGTGTTAGGTCAAAGTTAAGACAAATTGCCCGGAAGAGGTACAAAAATTTAGGCAAAAAAAACATTTTAATGAGATTGCATCTTCCAATTATTGTTAAATGTAGGTTGTGAAGTCTCAATAATGTTTTATTAGTCTGTTTCACTAAAGGGTCTAGGTTGAGGGCCACTAGTTTATTCAGATCGGATGTGATATTAATGCCAAGATATAATGCATTATCAGTAACACTGGAGTTTTAGTTTCATCATTCGATGTCTTAATGGGTAGTATGGACGGATTAATTTCTAGCTTTGCGATAAAGGGATCAATGTAAATGGCAAAGAGTAGAGGGGAACAAGGACACCCTTGTCTTGTACCTCTCGTCACTTTAATGATGTCCGATGTGACCCCATTAATCATAACGACCACTTCGGGAGCAATATACATTTTCTGTACTGCTTGAATAAAATGATCCCCGATCCCACTCTTTGCCATGGCCGACCATAGATATTGCCAGGAGACCCTATCGCATGCTTTTTCAGCATCTAATAAAATTAGGCCCATAGGGTCTCCTGCTACCTCGGCGATGGCAAAGAGAGTTATCACCCTCTGGACGTGATCTGTGGTTGATCTTCCAGGGATGAACCCGTGTTGTCTAACAGATACAATTTTGTGAATTAGGGGTGCCAATCTACTTGCTAACAGTTTGGAATATATTTTGGAGTCGTTGTTGATTAGAGTAATAGGACGGTAGCTGCCTAATTCTGTAGGATCTTTATTTTTTTGGGGGAACACTATAATTTTTGCACATGCCCAAGAAGCCGGAGGATTTCCATTCATGAAGACCTGGGTAAACAACTGGGTTAGAATGTCTTTGAGTGGGCTACTGAATCTGACATAAAATTCCACGGGAATACCGTCAAGGCCTGATGCCTTACCAGATGGAAGACTGCGTATGGACAGTAAAATTTCTATCCAGTCTGGAGTTTCAGCGAGAAGTCCCTCATCTGCTTTGGATAGGTAGGGCCTTATATCCGAAATTAGATACTCGACGATTTTACCTTGTTTAATATCTGTTTCAGAATAAAGCTCTGCTCATACTATATTTGTTTTAATTGTACTTTTTCGCGGGATGTTTGGAATTTTGTTTTTCCAGTTTTTGGTAGGGTGTCCTTTTTGACCACATGGAAAAAGAGGAATATCTCTAGCAACAGACGAGTACATTATATTTAATGTATTTGTTGTTTTGGGTGGGAAAAGTTAAACTTGAACATTTAAGTAAGTGTTATATATTTGTTATTTGTTGGGATATATTTTATGGGTGTAAATATTTTTTGGAATTGATTGACTTTCTTGTTTGAGGATTTGGGTTGATGAGGTTTAGTTTTTTTTATACTTAATACAAACAATATTTTATCAGTCTTATTTAAAATTAGATTTTTATTTAATGTTTTGACTGATGTAATGAACTATTATGTTTATTATCTACCTACAAATAAATTTGCAATGCTGTTTAAGATTATGCTATTCATTTGTAGGAGTTTTGTAGGTTAGCATTTATTTTGTAATTAGCTTTTGATTATTATTTCTAATTAATTTACTCTTTAGTTGTTTATGAAGATTTTACTTTGAGGTATTGCATGTCATACATTCTTTTGGTTTGTTTGCTAATTTCTTGAAAAACTTGGGTTGCAGGTTGCTCCAATCATAGGTGTTGTCAGCTTTGCTCTTTTTGTAGGGCTTCAATAAATTTACAGAGTGTAGGTTGGATTTTGCCTGTGTGGAATAGAAGACATTGTGCAATCCTTCCACTGCATTGTTTCTGTGGCAAAAGTGCTCCCATAGACATTTTACCATGGAATTAGAAATTTGGGTCGGAATCTGTGTCCAGAACAATGTAGAATGCCAACGCAAATTCTTTCAAAATAATCCATTAGGGGGCTTAGTTTGTGTTTGTTTTGTTGCTAGAAAGGGCTTTCTATTAGTAACTTGTAGTTGTTTGTTACATCTGTGACAAACTTATGGGATATAGCTATAACTGTCTTGTATTTCAAAGGCAAATTGGCTGTTTGTATTATATTGCACACTTAGGGTCTGATTACATTGGCGGTCGAACTGAGTCCGACTGCCATAGCCGGAAGATTTTCTGACCGTCTGGGCTGCAAAGTTAACCTTGCCGCATGCAGTCCAAACTGCCGACAGAGGCAGTTGGAGTGATCTTCAATTCGGCCATGGCAGTTGTAGTAGCCTTTTCATAGGCCTGCAGTGGTTGGAAGTTGCTGATAGGGACTCTAACCCCACCAAGGCTATTAGCCCACTCACAAGCAGATTACGATTAAACCATTGTACTGGCGGTCCATTCTCAGCTGCTAGAATGCTGTGGTACTGCTACTTTGAAGCAACATAACAGTGAACTTGGATGCAGAAAGAATCAATACAGCTGATGGCAATTGCCAAAGTGGACACACATACAAATCGCACTACAAAACACACCCCGTCCCAAACCATGATCCTTTGCCTCTCAACTGCAGCACAGCAAGACAGAGCAGAAATATTAATCAGAGAAGCAGCATTTTTCACACATTTCTGCATTACATCCCAAATGTGGTAATGCTACTTGCAAGTGCATTGTCATCAAATCATCATCACAGGGCCCTTAATATGTGAAAATGTCTAATAGTATGGACAAGCAAAACTGCATTTTACAAACAGGTATGTAACACAAATCAGTTTTGCCAATGTTGGCGAAATGTATATGGCTACAACTACCATGATGCACTGTACCTCTAACTCTAAACAAGGCTTACTACCTTTAAATCTGAACACTTGTGACACATGTCACCACTGATCCCCAGCTCATATGGACTGAGCACCCTACACACAATTCTCTCCTCAGGCCCATGTCTGCCTACTCAGCCTAAACTTCCCCTGGGCTCCATAAATGAAAAGAATGAGGCCATGAGTGACACCATATCACATGTGTACCCGAAATATCAGTAAGGTATAAAGGTAACTAGGCCTGGGTGTAAACCTCCACTCCGCTTGTGGAGTTAACAGAATACGGCAACTCTGCGTTCCACGGAGAGAGCAGGGTTACTGGTAAACTCAGTACCCCACATCGGAGTGGATTTGTTTCTATGGCTAGCTCGAAATGTTGTCTCACAGGTACACCTTGCCAGGCACTTGCAAGCCCCCAAATCATGTTCTAGCTGTTCACAAGCAGCACAAGATTGACAAGCCTTCCATGAGCTTCCACAATATTTTGCGGCCCCTAACATGGCTTAAGGCCAGTGACTTCCGGCACTTCTTTTGCATTGTACTCAAATGTGACTCAGTGTGTTTGACAGCAGCTGCAACCTGTAGAAGATTTCCTCCTCAAGAAGCAGCTAAATCTTCTCAAAAAATTAACCATTTGCGTTGGTTTTTATGGAGTCTTTTATTTTTATTTTTCTCTCATTAGGAATAAAGTGCCCTGGAGTTTCCAACTTCCTGTTCCTGTCCAGCAGGCTACTTCCTATCTCCTGGTCATTTTTCATTTGGATTTGGAGCTGGAAGGATCACTCTCTGTATCTAGTGCATTGGGGAACAGCGTTTACAACGCAACTTTTACAACGAAGTACCTTTACGACGCAACCATTACAACGCAATTTTACAACGACTTGCGCCGGGGGGCGCTCTAGGATAGGGAATAGTTTTAATTTACTATCCAACACTTTCCCTACTATCTACGGGGACTGGAGTTGGAATAGTAAATTAAACTATTCACTATCCAGCACCCCCCAACGCAAGTCGTTGTAACGACTTGCGTTGTAAAACTTGCATCGTAAAGGCATGCGTTATAATAGCATGCGTTGTAACGACATACATCCCTACTGCATATATACCACTGAATTGAAAGACTTTGTATTTGAGATTTCATAAGGAAGATAAACACGTGTCATATATGGGTTTTGTTTATTTGATAGAGGACATGCACCAGGATGTATTTGTATTTTTATTTGATTTTTAAAATGTATTGTTATAGGGGTGGCCTGCAGTTTCAGTAGGGGACTAGTTATTTTTTTGTATGTAATGTGTCTTCTTTTAATTCACTATGTGGCCTAGTCTGCCTAAGGGCCATCTAGCCAGTAGGTCAAGTACTAGTCATGGATTCATGAAAACACTTCTTCTGTTGTGTCTGTTGAATTGAAGCATCATTTAGGCCATAGATGGTATTGGAATAAAATACAAAATGTGTTTTTTGTGCTATTTTACGTTTTTTTTCTGGACACATTATATAAGTGGGATAATGCCTTTGGAGGGTGTGTGTTGTTGGAAGCATGTTTAGCCTAATTAATTGTCTTTTTTTAGCGTTACTGAATTAATGCTGTGTTCTTTGAGTTACTGTGTATCCTCTGTCTCACCAGTGTGTGAGTGTGTTTGTCATAGGAAACCATTTGTCTTTGTTCTCCATGCCATGCGACCAAGGGCTGTGTTGTATAGTCAGTTTCAATAAGCCTGCGTGTGTTCTTGTTTGTGGCCCTGCCTCCTTGCTTGCTGTTTGACTATGTGGTCAGTGGCCATTTTGTCTAACTCAGCCAGTGTGCTTTTGCCATAGGCCTAAGTGTGCTCTTTGTTTGTGGCCATGCTTCCTCGGTTCCCGTTTGACCATGTGGCAAGCGACCATTTTATATAATATGCTTGAGGCCTAGTAGCTCCATGCTCCTACTAATGCACGGTATACAGTGTTTATCTACATTATTACATACATTTTTTGTATCTTTGGTCTGTACCACTCATTGCCTCCCAAATCTCAGTGGGTTCCAAATCCAATTCTCATGGTAATAAGTAGGTAGTAGTCCCCTTCTCGTATTGTATAAGCATTTAACTAATATATATTTAAGTTGATATTTTTGATAATTTTTGGCAAACATTTTTTTAATTTAAACTTGTTGTATACATTAAGTTTCCTCTTGTTAATTTTTACACATTTTCCTAATTTCTTTTTAATTTTTCTAAACATTTTTAACATATTTTTGCAATTTCTTTTAATTGTTTTCAAATTCTTTTTACTTTTTTATTTTTATTTTTAATTTTTTACCCATTTTCTTAACATCTGGCATGAACCCCATGTGCTATTGGTGATGCACAGCTGCACTACATCATTCATTTTCGAGGATTAGTCCATTGTCAGTTTTTTTTTGTCACCTGCACTACCTTGAATGCCACATCCTATTCCTAACTTGATGCAAATACAGCAAACATTTACATCTGTATGTTGTTGTTGCTCTTTCTTATTCTTCCTGAGTGCTCATGAAAGTTTAAGTTGGTGTGGTTTTATGAATGGATACATTGTATTGTTAATTATTTATAGCTTAAGTAACTACTCCAAATGATACTACTAATACAACTGCAACAATGCCACGATTCACCAATGTTCTTCTTGCTTGTTTGCTTTTAGGTGCACAAGAGTCAACATCACCCACAGTCCTGCCAGACAAAAGGCCTGTGAATGGCGTGGTGTATGACAACACAATATGGACAACACTTTAGCTTGTGAAGGTAAGTGCCACTGCCAACTGCCAGCTTTAAAATCGCCCCAACGAAAGTTGCAGCCCAGAAAGCAAACAGGGAGGGGAAGAAAAAGAATATTTCTACCACTGGTGTGCCGACAAGAACGTTTTTAACAAACTTGTGCCTGCCACACCAGCCTCCATGGAGCAAGCTGGTGCAGCATTCCCACATCAATGGCGCCACCCGAACCTAGGTCCAAACCCATGTCTGGCACATGGCATCTACTGAGCAGTCACCTCCCAAACAGGGCTTAGAGCTGGAGGTCATCACTGCCGCGCCCGGAGACGCATATAACAACGTTGCGGGTCCAGCAGGCGGGAACCCTCTCTATACCAATTGCTTCACTTACTGCTAAGGAACTCACCTACCAAACTGCACTGAGTGCTGGAGGCCATCACCACTGCGCCCGTAGACGCATATAATAACATTGCAGGTCCCGCACCATGGGATGCACCCGGGAAAAGCTCAGGCCAATGGCAGGCCCATCCTTACCCATCAGTGCCAGGAAGAGGCCGGGCTGGACCACCTATGTGTTTTTTTCACATCACGTTCTATGCTGGAAGTCCAGCATTTCCACAATTTCAGATACCTAATTCCTATATTTATTTGAAGTTTGAGAATGGGGAAGCGAAAGATGAATGCGACTGATTGAAGAATGTCAGGCTCACTAGAGAAATTGTTAACGAATGCTATGGGGGTGCTGAAAAAGGAAATTAAAGACACAGAGGCCAAGCTTGAGGCAACCCTCAAAGCAACACTAACATACACCCCCTCGTAAAGCGGCTAGGGAGGGTCACTCTAAATTTCCTCCTTTTCAGATAGGCATTAGGATGGGGAAAAGGAAGCCTGGGGGCATAGTTAAAAATAAGTCTACCTTGGAAAACAATCACCAGGATAAGGACACTACGAAATCTATTAGTTACATTATCAAAGACTTAATGTTAAGTATGGAACAGAGAATAACTTTGATTGCCTCCTTAGCCATGAGATTCTCAGAGATTGAGTCTTTATTACAATATAATACTCCCACAAAGCCCGTAAATAACTATCCCCATAACTCGAGACCCTGAACACAGGCTGAAGACATTAATAGGAGGAACATACAGTATACGATCTTGGAGAAGGTGACCCATTGACCCAGCACTAACATCAAGCAACCTTCAGTGGTTAAAATACAAATGGAACTAATATGACCTCACCTGCTTTGAATCAACATCAAGCATATGGATTCAGGTCGCCCCCTGCCAGAACAAAAGCTCTACCACTATATGTGGTAGTCCTTGTAGAGGTTCCATCAATCTGGAATGATGATGAGGAATCTTGGGGGCGTTAAAAACAAATGTGTACTCTTGATAGAGGGAAGGATTGGTTGTTAGTTGGTCAGCAAGATCTACAATGATGTGATTCTGGTCAGACGAGTGAGCCGGGTGGACAGAGGGCCAAAAGGCATTGCAAGGGATTGTGTGCTGTTAAATCTTTACTCCCCTAAAACAGCTGTGTGTACAACAGTACAGGAGCCTGAGGAAATAACAGTGGTCCCACTGGGCTTTATTTACAGACCTGCAGAGTCTGCCATTGGTCAGCAGCATTAGGGGTTACACGAAGAAGGCACTAGGAGCTTGCAAGGGAGTACACTGGCAGAGGCCCATAGAACACCAAAAGGAGTCCTGGAGGGTGGGTAATAGATTTAAGTCCCTCTCTGAGCTAAGCAAGGAGGACTTACTCAATGTACAAGCGAGGAATCCCCGCAACTTTTTTAATAGGTGGGGTTGAAATTGCAATTTTAGACTCTGATCACACACAAAGAAATGCGGTCGGGTGAGGAAGCAACCAGGTAGTACCGAGCGGGTCTGCCAATAGGAACAATGTTTCCACGAGGCGTTCCTGCCCTCGCCTAAGACCATGGGGTGTAACCATACACTCTTTTATAAAACGCAGTGAAATACAGAACGTATGTACAGCACGCATGTTTTATTAACAACAGCGTACATTGTAACACATATATATATATTTTTTTAGCAACACTTTGTTCATTTGAAAATAGGAGTGGCAATACAGGGCTGGACCCTGTATGGTCCTGAAGAAAAGCTTGGGGGAGCTTGAAACATGTTGACCTGAACACTGATCTAGCTCAATAAAAGTTAGAATACAGTGTTACCCCTTTTTAATTTTTTATACCACACTAGGAGCGAAATAAATTGTTGAGGCCCACTAGCACGGTATTTTTTAATCCCACACCCACTCCACCATTATCACACTTGCACCACACATAGTCATCTCACAAAACCAGTGCTCCAGCGTAGTCGCCTTGTCGCAGCACGCCCCTTTTCGTAGAGAACTGGGATGGCCCCAATGATGAAGCATGTCACCGTGGGGCAACCCCGGTGAGTGAGGGGACTCTAGAAAGAAATTTTTCTTTCTTACATACAATTTGTGGTACACACTGACTCAGTAAGCAGTAACCATAAGTACACCCACCAGGTCTCTGGACCTTTGACATAAGGTCCCTGTATTTCGCACACACAAAGAAAGACTGTTGTGCACCCAGGGGAGAAGGACCATGCAGATCTGTGTAAAAGGGTGGGGGGAGGGGTGAAATAGCAAAATATGGTGTGGGGCTCAGATCCTAGAACATCTCTGGTCTTAAAAGTAAGAGCAGGCTTCCAAAATGGCAGAGTCTATTAACAGACGTTCACATCTTCTGCTTGCAAAAAACATGGGAATTGTCAGATCACCACATTGATGGTTACCTAGGGTTTTTTATATCAACAGTACCCTCTGTAAGAGTCAGGGCAAAAGGGGGGCTTACGACCTACGTAGAGAGCACCACCCCATGGAAAATTCTGAAATTTGTTAAAGGATCCCCATACTTACATCTTTCATTAGGTATCATGAGCAATGGGCGAGACATATTACTAATTATTTTTTACAATATTTTCTTTGATAATACAAAAACCAAAGTGGTAACAGACCTGGATCTTGCCAGCTGCGACTCGTGCAGGTATAAGCGGTAGAGCGGGGGGGCCAGGTGGGCGGGGATTTTGACAGACGACCACAAGGGAAAATTATTTATTTAATTTTCCCTCATTGTTGTCTGTTGAAATCCCCCCACCCAGCCTCACAGTCATACCACTATTGTCTGCACGAGCCGCAGCTGGATCTTGCCATACAGTAAATCGTTTATCCTCATCAAAACCCAGTAAGCTTTATATGGGTCGGAGATCTTAACACTCATTAATGCCCACATTCAGGTAATTCAATCTGTGGTATCACCGACATAAAAGACGAAGCCCCTATGCATTTTGTTCATGACTCATATTGCACTGCTCCGAATACTCTAATGACAAAACTAAGCCCGAGAATACAAAATAGGGAGGTAAATGAGAGTAATATTAAAACCCCTTCCATTTCCAGGAAAGATTACAACTTCACTATAGATTTCATTATGGTGTTAGAACACTTAGGGCCATATGTAGGTGGCCAAATACCAGTCGGTAAAGCCGAAATTCGGTAAATTTCGGCTTTGTCGACCGGTATTTGGCCCTGTGCTATGTACGTATTACCGAATGCCATCGGTAATAACGAATCGGTAAATATTTTCCGATTCCTTATTTACTGATCGGTGAACACCGAAACAAACAATACCGAATCGGTAAATAACCAATCAGTAAAAATCCCAAAATGCGATGTAGCAAAAATCGGTAATACCGAATTTGACCAAATCGGTATTAACGATTCGTTATTTCCCACTGATCCAGAGCAGGTGGTAATCAGGTGCAGTGCTTAAAAACAGCCCCAAAATGCAACAGTGTGAACACAATGGCGGGCCTCTACCTCATAGCAAGGCGGCTACGTTTGAGAGCAGCAGGAGTGAGGATTTGGAGACGGGAAGAGCGGGTGTACAGACTGAGTGTCGCATTGTTCCAATTGACTGAACCAGTAATCCATGAGAGGTACAGGCTGCACCCACACACCATCCTTGACATCATACAGGACCTGAAATCATATCTTGAGCATCAGACACCAAGGGCGCACGCAATACCCACCCATGGACAGGTGCTCTGTTGCCTGCACCTCCTGGCCTCAGGAAGTTACCAGGGTGTGAGAGCCGCAGTAGGTGGTGTGTCACCGAGCTGCCTATCCAGATTTTTTTAACACCTTCCTGGACGCCATGATGGACCGAATGCATCATTACATAACCTTCCCCAGTACACAGGCGGAGCTGCAGAAGACCAAGCTGGATTTCTACCAAATGGCGCAGTTCCCACACGTCATTGGCTGCGTCGATGGAACCCACATACCAATCTGCCCACCTGCAGCAACAGAATACATTTATCACAACCGCAAATCCACTCACTCCATAAATGTGCATGTGATATGTGATGCAAAATTCATCATAACTGACATTGTGGCAAAATTCCCAGGGAGTACCCACGACTCGTACATATTCAGGAACAGTGGTAGCCATACATGTCTGGCTGCTGGTCAATTCGGAGAAGGATACCTACTAGGTAAATCAATGTCACACACCCTGATGTATTCCTTGGCTCAACTTATTGGTGACACAAATGAATGGCACTTTCATTTGCATTTAGGTGACAGTGCATATGCCCTCGGGACCTACCTACTCACACCATACCTCAACCCAACCACACCAAGGGAGAGGAGATACAATGTAGCACATAAGAGCACACGCAACGTGGTGGAGCGCACCTTTGGACTGTTTAAAAGCAGATTCCGTTGCCTCCACAAAAGTGGAGGTGCACGTCAGTACTGCCCCATTAAATGCTGCAAAATAATTGCAACATGTGCAATGCTCCATAATCTGGCCTCCAAAAAAGGAACAGCAGTGGAACTAACTGACTCTGAGGACGAGGGCGAGGACAATCCCCAGCCAGAGCCCTGCGCAGCTGGTGTTGCAGTAGAACAGGATGGGAGACACAGACGGGCAGAGATAACGTCCAACTATTTCTGAGTGAGTAACAACACAGAGCCAGTAACGGTTTTTGTGCAATGGTGTTTAATAGGCACACCACCATGATTGGAAGCAGTGTCCATAAAGACATGGGTTACATCACCCATCTAATGATTGCCAAATAGCAGTTGGACCGATTTTCTGCGCCCACGCGCTGCATGTTCACATTCCCTGGCCACACTGTCTGTAGTGTCTGATTGTTCCTGGGCAGCGCTGTGGCGTTCGCTGCGCCTCCTGCCCTCGGTGGGAGAGGGCGTAATGCTACCACGGCTGGTAGCCTCCTCACTGTCCCCCCCTTCCATTGTGGCTGCCTTCACGTTCTGCAGCAGTTCTAATGCAAAGGTCATCGAGACCATGCCCCTGGCCATGTCCCTGCTACAATGCGCCATCTCCTCCTGCATGGCGATAGACCTGCAACACATGAGGGAGGTAGCACTGGCCAGCTGGTTCACTGCCTTGGTATAGGCCTAGAGTCTCTGTCTCTCCCTGTGCCTACAACGACGGTCCTGCTCCAACTGGCTGCATAGGTTGTCTGCAGAGGTTGCAATTCCAATCATTCCCTCACACATGTTGTTGCCCATTAAACTAATGCCCTTTTCAATCCTGCACATGTGTTTGTTCATGTGGGCCACCTCTCTGTTCAATATTCGCATCTCCCTCCATTGAGCATGTTGCCTTCCAGTCCAGCGAAGACACTTTCTTCCTGTTCGGAGCCATAAGCCCTGGGCATCTTGATGAAGTGTGGGCGCCCTCAGATGGAGTACCAGCCCTCACTATGTTGCCCTCCTCATGGACTGGAGACTGTTGGCCCCCTGTGCCCTCCTCCTCTGACTCCTCCATCTGCTGGAGGGTGGCCACGGCATGCCTCCTGCCTTACTGTGGTGGTGGTGGTGGTTGTGATTGTTGCAGTGGTGATTGCGTATGAGGAGATGGCGGCTTTCCCTGGCGCTGTGGTGATGTCGGTGAAGGAGTAGTTGGCGGGGGTTGTGAGGAGCTTGTGTGCCCAGCAGGCAATCTCTCTTCATAAAGTTGCCTCCCCTCTGGCCTGGCTTTCTTTGTTCTGCTCCCCTCTGCAGCACTACGAGATGTCTCGCCTGTAATGACAGAATGTAGATGTACTCACTTATTTGCATTGCATTAAACATCATGCCTAATGAGCTCAGTGACTGTCCTGAACTTGCCAATTACTTTCACATGCTATTGTTTTTGCTAGGCTAACTGTCCTATACATCAGTTCCCTAGGACTATATCTCCCACAATGCATAGCAGGTAATGAGTAAGACATGAAATGGAGTGGGAGCCCCTGTGCCACTATGGGGATTGGGGTTGGGGAGGAGGTAGCACCGCATGCTGGGCAGGCATCTTACCTTGTTTCCTTACCGCTCTGGCAGAGCTGTCTGCATCTTCCACGCCACTCACACTCTCCGGCTGGAGGGTGGACTCTACCATCAGTTCCGGTGGTGTTGGTGCAGGTGCTTTGTTCTTCCCTCCGCCAGTTTTGACAGCCTGCCTCTGCCTCTCAGCCATCCTTGCCTTCGCCGTCTTCCTGAGGTCGTACCACCTCTTCTTGATGTCCTCAATGGAACGCTGGGTGACACCAATTGCATTGATCTTGCTCTGTATCCCACTCCAGATCTGTCTCTTCTGAGACTCGGGCACATGGAGGGACTGCTTCCCAAACAGCTTGTCGTGGTCCTGACTCACATCCTGAATTAGCACCTCCAGCTCCTTCTTGCTGAACTTCATCTTCCTTTTCCTTTCAGAGTCCTCCTTCTCTCCCTCCTGGCTTGTCATTTCAAAAGTTTTTTGTTTTTTTCTGTAGCTGTGAGGATATGTAGCTCCTGGCTCCTCAGCTCACCTGCCTGCCTCACAGTCAGCTCCAGGTTCAGTGCAGCTGCCTGGGTCTGGCCACTTCCTGTTTGGAAGGTAATTGGATGACACAGGATTGGCTGATTCATCAAATTACGAATTTTCGAATTACCGAATCGGTATTTACCGATTCAGTAATGGATTTGGTAATTCCGAATCGGTATTGCTGTTTCAATTCTTTTTTTTTTTTTTTTCCGATTGATTCCAATTCTGTATTTTTTACCGATTTTTACATACATCGCATTTTCTGATTCCTTAATACTGAATCGGTAATATTCGTATTAAGGTATTCATGGTTTACCTACATATGGCCCTTAGACCCGGAAATTAGTGATTTCGAGGTTGTTTCTCAGGGTCAGTAACCATGCTATGCTAAGGATCAGAATGTTTTTACCTACTAGACCAACAGAGAGAATTAAACTGTCTTTGATCCATTTCTTTAAAAAAGAAACAGGCTTACGATCAAATGGAAGAAAGTTGATCTCTCCACTTTTGTACCACCTGTCAATTATTCAGTGTATTGATCCGGAGACCGACCCTCAATTCATCTATGATTCATATTCTGCTATCACCTGTAGTGTGAAAGAAGCTCAGCCACACAGTAAACTCTGGACCAATGCTCATGAGGGAGGCTGGTTTGATACAAACCTTTGTTTGTTACATGATGCTAGGAGTATGCACTTATTATCATGTATTTTATGTACTTGTATATATTCATGGGTAGTGCAAAATGGTAGAACTGTACCATCTGTTTACTTTCGTAGTACTGCTAATGATATATCTTGGTTACTGCCTGATGGTTGTTACAGCACATATATTTTACTCAAGAATAAAAACTGTTCAATAAATCCGTTTTAAAATGCCCGCACTGTTTATTCTGAGTATCTCAGAGACAAACTAAGTGAGCACGAGTGACTGAGCAAAAAGTAGTACATTGTTTTCACTATCCTGAGGGATCCAGGTTGTCGTGTTCTGAGGTTGCCAGAAAGTATTCTCTCCCCGATAAGAGGAGATTCTAGTGGCACTGTGACCAACTAACGCAAATAGGCTAACGTATCCCGTGGGGATACTGAGAATCCATCTGCCGCCAAACCCACAGTTTATGTTATCCGAACACGCAGATCCTGTATAGGGTATATAGGAACTACACGACAACTTTTTCACCATAGAAAACCATCCATATATATATCTCATCAATCCAACCCCCCAAACTTATCTCCCGAGGAACCTTTCACCAACATCCATTTACATGCCTATGAATACTCTCACCCATTCACCTGTCCTGCCCTGCATTTAACTCACCTCAGCAGTTTTTTTAACCCTACCAGGCAGTCATCCTTTCACCCATATATACCCTTTCATCCTTCCTTTACCCAGCCATGCAAAGTCCTATCATCATCACCGACCTAAATTCATCCTTTTACCCATGCATCCTTTCACTCATATTACATACATTTCACGTTTCATATCTTCTTCCATCCTGTTTTCTCTTTCCCATCAATGCATCATTGTTAAAGTTAATTTACTAACCTTTCGCTGCTGAGTTGCAGATAGAAGAGGACATAACTACTCAACTCCAGCTGTATCTGCTAAAGTGTGGTATTTATTCACTAATGCCCTTGCAGTGAGTAAATTACTATTTGTCAGTAAGGAAGCAATCTGACTAACCACAGCCTGCCCCTGCTGCCGCTGGGACTCCCTCCTCAGTGACCGCCGCTGCGTCTCGTCCACGGTGCTGTCGGATCGGGACCCGGCACTGGTGGCCTGTGTGGCTAAAAAAACATTACACATTTTAGATTACAAATAAGTGTTTCCTTTTTTTTTAGCCAAAACACAATCACAAAACATCGCTAAAGTTCGGTTACAGTATTTTCCATAAAAAAATCAAAACATCACGTTGGCATTTTCTTGGTGGGCAATGTTTGAAAAGCTAGGTAGTCAAGACCACCAAAATCTTTTTCAATGGAACATCAGAGCTATGATGAATCTGAGTTATTGTAGCAGAATGAAGGGGTGCAATAAATGGCCAATGCAGGACATATAGGCTTATTTGGCAAATGCAATGGGACCATCCTCCTAATTCTTTTAGCCATGCTGCACAGTCAATAACTGCTGGTATATAATGATAATAATACATACACAGTGCTGGGGTGTCCACCATAACCATAGTCACTCTCTTGTTTTACTGTTTGAGCATGAGCAGGGAAAATAAATCATTATCAACAAACATGCATAGATTACCTTAATTGTGCATGCAATATTCACAGTAGAGTACCTGACATAACATGGGTTCTCTGAGTTTTAAGGTACCACCCGTCCAAAAGATATATAAGGGGAGAGGGAACGCTTACTGACAAAGCAGAAGAAAGATAGCTATAGACAGACTAGTACAGATAGTTTGAAGTAAATAGTATACTGCAGTGCTAAGAAGAATTTAGGAACCAGATAGATTGAAGAGGAGTTTGAAAAAAATTAAGAGACAGGCGCAGTACAAAAGACAAATATAATTCTAAATTTGGAATAGTAAAAGTTAAGGAAATTATAATAATATTAACAAATTATTGGTGCCAGCAGAGCCATCTCCAGTGGCAATTATGTAGGCACATCCAATTCCCTCACCTGCCGTCCCATCGGAGATATCCCTCTTACCCCTGGATGCTGATGTAACAGGTTAACAAAATAAAACAACAAACAATTAGTGGGCCAGTTAGCCTCCCCAAAAATATTTTGTCAGGAAGAGGCAAACAAAGTAACATTTGACCTTTCTAAATCAGATCTCCTCTCTTATTAGTATCAATACTATCATGGACCTATTCCTATTTGACCAACCCTATTCCAAACTTCCTAAGCTACATTTTGGAACTTCTAATACATTTCAATGAATGATGTTTGCTCCTCATCTCATTCTCTCAGTGTCTCAATGCTCTTTGATGGGCCAACTCATTCTGTATATTTTCCAATGCATAGATGCATACTCGCTACACATCACTGGAATATTGTGTGGGGTTGGGACTGTATGAGCTACAAAAAAAGAAAGGCAGAGAGAATGTGCTACCTCACTAATAATAACTACCACTATCTTAGAGACAGGACAGGGGTTCTATGCATAATTTTTTAAATAATGAGCTCAAGCTAGCAGCAACGAATTGGATTTACTAGCGCTACTGAACACCTGTCTAGATGATGATCACATATTACTTTTAACATAAGCTTTGCTTACCTGAGTATTAGCATGCAGCATGCTTGCTATTTGGTGAAAAAACATTTGCATAGAACAGAATAAAGTCATAATTTTTACTCACCAAGCCCTGCAACTGGCACACCCTGCAGGTCGAGCAGGTCCTGGTTCATATTCAGAATGTCGGTTCACTGGTGTGTAAGCTGCTGAATGGTGAGCCCGACCCCTGAGCTGCAGTGCACAGCCCAGTTCACCCTCCCCCATTGATGCTGATGCTCCTAGTGGCCATACCCCCTTCCAGACCTGCTGCCTGGGTGGAGAGGAGGTGGTGCCGCACATAAAAAACAAGCACAGCCAACGCCACCTCAGAATAAATGGCGTAAGGCTGCACCCCCTCGGCGCGCTGCTGACTGTAAGGTAGGCGACTGGTGCTACCTCTATGCCCCAGCGTTGTTCGGGGGGGACTTGGCGCTGCCACTCCCCTACTCTGCCATGATGCTTGGTGGGAAGAAGAGAAGAAACAGAAAGGAAAAAGAAGGAAGGAAAAGAAAAAAAAAGAAAGTAAAGCGAAAAATAAAAAGTACAAAAGTCACTAAAAAAAAAAAAACATAAACTACAAAAACTTGAAGAAACAGGGTATGGTAATAATTAAAAATTAGGGGTGGATAACATTCAGAGGGGTAGGATTAAAGAGATTGGCAGGGATTCAAAAACAGGCCCCAGAGTCAAAAACAAGATTGCAGGAACCATTTGAACCTCTTGGTGCCATTTGCGTACAATTCTGGTGTCAGAACACACTTCACTTTGTGAATGATAGAAAAAGTCACACGAACAGGCACAGCGAGCAACTCTGCTTGCTCGAGGAATTCCGCATTGAGATGCAGAGGTTTTTTTGCAGTTTGCGGAGTTCCACTTTGCATGGCTAAGCAAACTTTGGTTGGGCCTCAAGGTAACACAGCTGATAGGATATCACTGGAGATTCATTGACACTGCACAGCAGACATGATTACCAATGCTAAATCTACTATCAAGTGGTGTGTGTGCTTGCATTGTACATACCTAGGTCAACTAGGTCTTGTAATTTACTAATAAATATTTAACTTCCACACTGTGTTGGCTTCAAGTTATTGGGAGATGCCATGTCCATCCCTCATGTCAACATTAAGTATATCAGTACAGCAAATGATCTGGCCAATAAAACTTTATGTAATGGGTGTCTGCCAATGTCCTGCAAATGAGTCAAACACACCAGGGATAGTTTACAATGTCAACATCCACTCATTTTGTCCCTCCCAGGACTGAACTCTCTGTGTACCAAATGATATTGATGTACATACCACACTTACAACAATAACAATCTACTCTATGTCTGAAAAGGTCTATCTGGCACAAGATCTGGCCAGAGTAAGGATACTGCCCAGACTTCACCCCCCCCCCCATCAAGCCTCCACTGACACAGAATCTCCTGGGCACAAAGACGTGGAGGGCTTACCTGGCCCATCTGAACAGCCTGGTCAGACGCAACAGTAAGTCTCATGGTGCCCACAACCACACTCTCCACTCCAACTGCAAATCTCAGCTGACCTCTTCCCCAAAAATGGTTGACCTAGCAGGGGCAGTCAAATGTCCTGCACCCTAGTGCCACTTCGGGAGGTGAGGATTGACAATACTCTTACTGAGGATGGAGGAGGCAGGGTGGCCCATGGTCACAGGCCTTGGGGGCAGGTGTATTTGGGAGGATGTTTGTGGGCCCACAAAGTGATGCCACTGGTACCACTGATGCCCAGGCCAATATCACCCAATCTTTGGACCTATGAGGACTCCCAAGGAGTGGTGGGCCAGGTACTTGAGGAACTCCGAGAGTTGAAGCAGCTGCGGAGGCCCATAGACCAGAGGCTGGATACCCACAATGATAACATTGGCCAGTGCATAAAAGTACTAATGGACATTAACACCACACTGTGCAGGGCTTCCCACCACCTACTCCTTCATGCAATTTATCTACACCAGTCCCTTATACATCTGCAACAGCCACTAAAAGGGACATCCTGTTAACTGATTAATCCTCAGACACCCCTGACCCTGCAGCAGCAGACCCCTCCCCTTGTGGGCTGGAACATCCAAGAAAACGTCCAGGAGGTTCAGTTAGTAAGGCATCCACCACCGCTAGGAAGAAACATTTCACCTAATACCCTCCTTTGTGTGCAACACATTCACTTTGTTTATATATTCCTGTACACTTTTCCATTTCTGATGAGATGCGTATGATGGACATTGGATTTCAGAAAATGTAGCTCCTACAACAATGTTTTCATCTATCAACACTAACTACTACACTCCTGTGTAGTCAATATGTGTCTGTATATTGTTTTTTTCACATTGAGCACAGCAATAAATTCAATTGTCACAAAATCATTAGCTCATGTAGTATCATTCATTTCTCGCAAGTTATGTAGTTATCCCCTTGTGAATTATCAAATGTAAGTAGAAGCTATTTGTTTAAGCATGTAAATGTAAAATGTCAACAGTGTGCAAATGAGTATCACAACCATGCCACCCCAACACAGACATACAAGTGTACAGTCTCATTATATCTTTATTCCATAGTTCCAATCTTAGACAGGCATAATGTGAAAAACAGAGCTAAATAATATATCACTAAAATGATCTGTGTCAGTGACCACAAATGTTATGTGAAGGCCTAAACAACATGGTCAGAGAGAATTAATTAGACAATGCCAAATAAAATAGTCAAATGACAATTGGTTCATGGAATCAGCTGGAGCCACATCGACAGCCTCATAAAAGGTATCCGACATCTTTGAAAAAAAGAATCTAAAACATGGCATTACAACAGCTTCTGAGCACAGGTTCATTCCAATCCAGTTTTGCTGCATCGGGTGGAATGTCACAAACATATATCAGTGGTGTGCCTCAAGCACTGTGGCATACTGTGATGTGACACATCAACAGCTACATCCACTTAGCCAATGTGAAGGGAGACTAGCATGGTTTAGGCCCCAAAAAACATTTTGTTGATGTAGATGATGGCACACATATTGCAATAGGACCACCACATGACAGGGGACAAGTCCAATGGAGTCTTAGCAACTACCATCCTGTCTCTGTGTAAGCTGGGTTGGTACTGGAGTCATACACCTAAAGTGTGTGCCAGATATTCCCTGGAACACTCCCTCTACACTTCATAATTAAAAACAGCATTATATACCTGCTCATGTCATAACCCTGAAATGCACAAATGAAGATGACTTGGTGCAGGTATCTACAACAAACCAATTGAAAGATATTAGCGAGGAAGCCATACATATGATGCCAATCACTGTCAACTTCTGGAGTACACAGTACATGAGTAAATGTCACCTACACAATGCAACATCAACATGTGCATGTTTCAAGACCTTCCTCTGCAAATAACTGCACTGACTTTTCCAAAGCTCTACTTACCTAAGATGTATGTATGAACGTCCTCCTCACAGTACCACAAAAAAAGTCACTATAACAATCAAAATCTTGACATCTCACATAATACTTACACTCCTTAGAAAATGTTGTTGACGCATCTCAGCTCCGTCCTCCTCACCACTATGGTTATTATTTGGCATTTTGGGAACCTCAACAGGTAGTACCTGCTGGTTTCCATCCTCTCTAATGAAAGGGATTTCAGTTGCAATGCTAGGTTGTGGAGCATGCAACAGGCTACGATGATCTCACACACCTTCCTGGGTGAGTTGAGCAGAGCCTCTAGTCCTGTCCAGACATCTGAATTTGCCCTTCAGGAGCCCACTAAACTGATTGACAAGTTCTTCCCTGTGCCTCATTGTGACTCCCCCTGGCATTGATTCCTCAGCGGTTTCAACAAACAAGAGTGATTAGGATTTATTGAGTCTCCTAGATGAAAGACCCACATATGTGCAGAAATTAGTCACACATTTTCAGAAGATATGAACTGGCATCACATGCACAAAGGTTAGACACATAATGCTCACCAGCATGCCAGGCCGTCTCCTGTAGCAGTTATGCCATCAGCTGGGGCATGATGCTGTTCCGCAGCACAAAGGACCCACGGCCAGATCCTGGAAATCTGGTACAGATTTGTGAGATGTATAAATCCTGTAAACAAAGCACTTGCTTGTTGATAGAATGGACATGTTTTCTGTTCCTATAAAACTGTTTGTTCTCTGGCTTGTGGTGATACTAAGGCAATATGTGTGCTATCAATAGCTCCAACCACATGTGGGATGCGACCAAATCCATAAACGTCACCCTTCACATTGGCCAAATCTTCACATCTGGGGTACTGGATGTAGCTGTTTAAGCGTTGCGTCATTGCTAAAAGCACATCACATAGTATGTCACTGACATTAGGTTCTGACACTCTACCAGATATAGACACAGTATACTGAAAGGAAGCAGTCGCCAAGAAATGCAGTGCTGCTGTAAGTTTTACCATTGGTTTTAGAGTTGTGGAAAAGTTTCTTAGAGGACGTAAATGAAGCTCCAGCTAGTCACACAAATCTTGTATTGCCTGCCTATTGAGGCAAAACTTCCTGGTCAGTGACCTGCTCTCCCCCGCAGCTCCACTATCAAGTGCCTTCTCTTGGTAGGTGTTCAGGCCCTCCTCCACCCTCATGCCTGCGCCTCATCCCTGGTTGTCTAGTGGGAGAACCATGCTCTTCTCTTGGCCGCTGCTGTCCCTGTTTTCCTCTGTGCCCCCTTAGGCTTTGTTGTCTCTCTTGTGCTTGTGTACCTCTTTCTGCCTTTTTTGCCTTCTGTCTCCCTTTCTGCCGCTGTTTTTTTGCCTTTAGCCTCAGTTTTCTCCATTTATTGCACCATGCCTGTCCTTAATTCTTATATTTTTGGCTGTTTTCCCCATTATGCGCACCCGTTGCTCCCCTTGTGTCCCCCGCTGCTGCTGGTCTCCCGCCTCGCAGCTGCGCTTCCCACCACCCTCCCCTACTAAATGGCAGCCGCGCAGCTGATGCACCAAAGGCACGCCAGGGGTAAGCCCATCTGCACCCACTCCAGGGACCCTGGTTCTCCTGCCATCCACCGCTACAACTCCACTGAACTCCGCGCACTCGACCCCGGAAGAAACATCAACTGCCAGAGATCGACACAGAACACCCCCATGGCCAATTCTCCTTCATCATCAACAGCCCCCCATGACAGCAGAACCCATACCGGATGATCACAGAGGATCACCTCAACACCACCCTCCTCCACAACACCCCTTCCGCCACCACGGACACCAACTTTGCGGCCAAAGAACTACACTGATGGAGCTCTAGCTCCCCTGACAAGCTCACCACCCCGCCAATCAATACCCCCTGAAGGCCACCTGGTTGATCACCGACCGCCAAGAAGCCAGACGCTCCTGCAGGCGCCTCGAGTAACTCTAGCGCAACAAGAAAACCACCGAAGACATGAACAACTACAGGAATGCCATGAATGAATACTACCAGTGCATAAGATACACCAAGAGGACCTTTATCAAGAACAAAATCCGGTCTAACGCAAGTAAAGCAAAGGGACTCTTCGACGCCATATGGCATTTCACCAAACCCCCCAGGGAAGCATCGGACATCACTCCATCCCAGGACCTCTGCAAACAAGCTCAGCTCCTACTTCCACCTGAAAATCAAGGCCCTCTATGACAACTTAAGCAAACAGACTCCAGACACCAACCCCCTCTCCTCCACTGACAACCGGCCAACCATTACCATCTGAAAACCTGCTACCAATGAAGACACCACGAAGACCATGAAGAACACCCACTTGGGAGCCCCCTCAGCCCCTGCCCATCCCAAATCTACCAGAGAGCTGTCACCGCCTTAGCTCCCGAACTAGGCCGTACCATCAACACCTCCCTTGAATCCGGCATCTTCCTGGAATTTTGGAAGCAGGCAGAAGAAGCACTCGGCAGACCTGACGGACCTGAAAAACTACTGGCCTTTTTCCCTCCTTCCCCTCACATCAGAAGTCGCAGAGAAATTCGTCAGCACCCAACTAACCATCTTCATCAAAGAGAACGCCATGCTTGACTCCTCCCAGTCTGGATTCCGCAGCAACCACAGCACAGAGAATGCCCACCTCACCACCACCGATGACATCCGCATGCTACTCGACCAGGGCCACACTGCAGCACTCATCCTACTAGACCTCTCCACAGCCTTTGACACTGTCTCCCACCACACTCTTACCACCAGACTCCACAATGCCGGCATATGGGGAACCAACCTCAACTGGATCCGATCCTTCATCACTGGCAGAACCCAAAGGATCAAACTCCCACCCTTCCCCTCTAAATACACAGAGATCAACTGCAAGTACCCCAAGGATCCTCGCTCAGCCCCTTGCTCTTCAACATCTACGTGGCCCCCCTTGCTGCCATCGTCAGACAGCACTGGCTCAGCATAGTATCTTACGCCGACGACACCCAGCTCATCCTTTCTCTCACTAAGAACTCTGAAGACACCAGACTGAGCTTTCAAGAAGGAATGAAAGATGTTGCTGCCTAAAACTGAATTCGGAGAAGACCAAGGTCCTCATCCTTGGTCCAACCCTCATGGCATGGGACAGCTCCTGGTAGCCCCCTGCCCTTGGAAACCTACCCACCCCGATGGACCACTCCCAGAACCTCAGTATCATCCTAGACTCCTCTCTCACCATGACCCACCAGATCAACGCCGTCACCTCAACTTGATTCAACTCCCTCTGCATCCTCCGTAAGACCTTCAAGTGGATCCCACATGAATGCAGAAACACCGTCACCCAAGCTCTAGTAACTAGCAGACTAGACTATGGTAATGCCCTCTACACCATAATTAACAAAATCCTGCTACACAAGCTCCAAACCATCCAGAACACTGCAGCTAGTCTCGTCCTTGGAATACTATGCCACAAGCACATGACCCCGCATCTATTGGCTTCCCATTGAGAAGAGATTAACCTTCAAGCTACTCACCCACGCCTACAAATCCCTCCACAATATCGGACCCAAATACCTCAATGAAAGAGTCTGCTTCCACGTACCCAAAGGGACCTCCTCTCTGCTGACCTCACCCTGGCAGAGAACCCACACATCCACAGAACCAGAGCAGGCAGAAGAGCCTTCTCCTACATCGCAGCAAAGACCTGGAACGAGCTCCTAGTCAATACCAGACACTCCCCCACTCTGCACACCTTCAAGCAGAACCTCAAGACCTGGCTCTTTGACTGATCTGGAACTGGAGCCCCCACACCCCCCCAGCATCTTGAGACCCTCACAGGTGAGTAGCATGCTTTATAAACCCCGGATTGATTGATTAATTGAATGATGCCTCTTTCTTCCATAGTTTGATGATCTGGAAATGGCCAGTTCACAGGATGCTGTTGTGAACACCATCTGCCAGGGTACCTATGTGTGGAGTATATATGGATAATGGTCACAGTGTCCTCACTAACATTTTCCAAGACACACCCAAAAGTCATGTGACCATACATATTTGCATATGTTAGCAGTACACAGCAATTCACATCATAATTGTACGATATACAATAGCATACATATCAACTTCTTTGATGAGGAAAGTAGAAGAGATGCCTGACAATAATCTGAATGATATATTTCCCCCTTTAACTACTGTTGTTGGACAGGCCATTGCAGGCTGGAGACAATTACATTGACTTTCCAGATAATGCGCCATTACTGCAATTTCCACCTATCATCCCCAATCTGGATTCCATGTGTGTCTGTAACAGCACTCTGCATATCGTACAAACTTCAACTGTATGGAATGCAATGACAGCTCCCAGACATGGCAAACAACAGTGGACATTCAGTAGGTTGTGTAAGCTGCAGTGTCTGGCGGAAAGTGATTTGATTTTCGAACCGCAACCAACACTTGAGCCGCATAAGCAGTCTTCTGTATATACAGCCATAGCCATTGCACGACAGTGGTCACATTATCCAATATTAGCCTATGGCTGTGATTGCCATGGAGGAAGCCACCATGATGTTGGCCTAAATTAACCTAGTAGTACTACAGTTGGTATTGTGCATGATGGGATCCCCAGACCGGAGACTAATATTCATGAACCCCTATTGTCACCTTGTGTCATTGCCTTAGGATAGGCACCTTACTTCCGCATGATGGAGATTTGACTGTCCTACTAGTGATGCTAGCTTTGTATAGGAACATTGCTCGTGTGAAACATGTACTCTGCAGATAGTTGGCTACATCTGCAGTGCAGTTTAGAAGTGCATCACCAACTCTTTAAGAATGAGCCATCATGCAGTATGTTCAATGGTATGATGTTGCAGGAGGCTGGCCTGGTATATGCTGTCCACCAACGTAAGTGGGCACCCTGCACCCTTATGGTGATTTAAGAGGTCTCAGACAACCTTAGAAAGCTAGCCAAGTGGTAGCTGGGGAGGGCAGCCTTTAGGCTTAGTCTTTAAGGAGTGTAAAACTGTTTATTTTACCAGAATGCAATATTATAGTATAGATTAGATGAAAGGTAACCACACTAGGTATTAACAAAAATATAGAATACTCTCTAGTATGTTCCAATATCTCCCACATGGATATAGACACAAAGCACACAATAGTATAGCAAAGAACTCACAGTAAATAGCACTAATACACAGTGGGCCCCTGGGGTGACCAAACCATATACAAAAAAAGTGGTATAAGAACCAAGACTTGAGTCAGGACAATGTTGAGAGGCCGTAGAATTGCTAGGACCACAAGGAACCACCCAAGATGAGTAGATAGGGACCCCACGGAGTGCATTTGCAGTGTGAGTACACAAACGTGTGCTCCGTACAAGACTATGGGTAAGTCGCGGTTGGATTTTTAAAGATTAACGACCCTTCCTAGTGTACTATGAAGACACCCTGTGGAAGACAAAATGTTGTAGAGCCACCCCACCTGTGGATACCAAAGTACCCAAGTTACCCCACCCAGGAAAGCCAGGTACATAGGTGTGAAGTGGTGTCAGAAAATGCCGTCTAACCTGAAGGAGGACTTCGAAAAAGAGCCGCTGCTGGAAGAGGAGAAAGTGCCAGTTGGAATCCAAACATGGATTCTTATCTAAGAGTACCTGAGAGCAGAGGGGAAAGAATCTGGGTCACTGGAGAGTTACCTGGGACTCGGTAGACAAATGTCTGCCGATGTCAGGTGCTTCAGGTTAGTTTACTGGGACCTTGACTCTGCAGTTGTGGGGACCAGGAGACATTGAGGACAACCAGGAGCTGGGTATGAGCTGTCCCATGAACGATATCGAGTGCTAGGGGTCGATGTCCAATGGAGCACCAAGAAGCCTTGACAAAAGCAACCTGTGCAGGAAGTCAAGTAAGTGTATGGTTTGGACCAGCAAGGTATAGGAGACTTACCTCACACCGGGGAGTCAGGGCAGGCCCTAAGCAATTGGGGGAGCCCAAGGAAATTAAAGATGACCCTCAATTGGACCCACAGGCTGGAGGCACAGGAGTCACAAGAGGACCTTGGGCAGCTTACAAAACAACAGACCACAGAGAAATCGGTGTGCGGTTGTTCAAGATCTTTGTTAGAAACGTTTGGGGCTACTTGGAGCCCAATGCACTTCAAGCAGGATTGCCAACAAGCACATGCACTTGCAAAAATACACTTTTACAGGGGTTTGGGTATTGCAGGATTCTGACCTCAAACTCGGTGAGAGGGCTGCTCAGACCTAGTGGGACATATAAACCCACCTCCTGTATTGCTGAGCCTTTTCGGGGTCTGTAGGAGCTTGGGATCAGCACACCAGTCAGCAGTGTTGCGGTGCCTGCAAATGTAGAGAAGTAACTCCTTCACTCTAAGAGAGATTATCTTCAAGTGTCTTGGATGCTCCACAGGTCCTATACAGATTCTGTACAATGCACAGGCACAGACAATGCTGAAGACAGAGGGAGATGAAGTCAGGCCCAAACCAAGTCCAGAGAAATCCAGAGTGCCCAAACTGTAAAAGTTCTGTGGTTTCTGTTCTGAATTTTGTCTACAACAACTCTAAGGTCCTACAACCAGGTAAGTCCTTGAGTACCCAAAGGAGAGGAATAGGAAGATTCAGGAGACCCTCCCAGGAGAGTTTCTGGACAGGGGGATATTACTCCTATGTCCTTTGTCCAGTTTTGTGCCAGAGTGGGAGCCAACAGCTCCCGGGACTGGTTTGAAATGGACAATGCACAGAGACACTAAATGTCCCCCTCATGCAGACTATCAGTCGCTATCAAGTGCACCCACCCAATCCTAATACAATAAATCATTTCTGGGAGGTGGTCCCACCTCCCTGTGACAGGATGCCTATTGGTCTGACTTCCCCTGCTTGAGCTTAGCTCACCAGCAGTAGGGCAGAAATGTGTAACTTATCAGCAGCAGACATTTTATGCTGTCTGGAGCTAGAAGGCTGGTACCTGAAACACCAGGGGCCCCATGAAAGACACTTCTGAGGGATAGAATAACAACTCCCACACAGGGTATCAGTATGGGCATATGATTCCAACATGTTTGACACCAAACACAATAGGGTTTGTTTCAGCCATTTCAGAGTTGGTCATCATGCAGTAGCATAATGCCCCTTCACAATAGTCTATAGCTGCTTCACTGACAAACTGGGAGAATGAGCTCTGTAGGCAGCAGGGATGTCCTGCTCATGCAGAGGGACCCTCTCACTTAGAACCAAGCACCCTGCCCTCAGGATTGTAAAGGTCTGCTATGGGGGTGACTTATAGTTTTTAAGTGCAGTGACCCTTAGATATAATAAACCTATATCTTACCTAAGTGGTGCATGCACCAACTTACACAGGCTGCAATGACAGGCCTGTAGTTCCATTTTGCATGGCCTTTCATGGGTGGCATAATACATGCTTCAGCCCTTGGTAGGTCTTTGGGGTACCTATGCCTTGGGTACATTTATACCATATACTAGGTACTGACAAGGGTACCCCAGTATCCTATCTAGATTGAACCTAAGTACATAACATAACAGTTTAGGAAAAAAGCAGATAGACTGGGGTCCTGATTGATAGGATCCCAGTCGGACTAGTCAAAAACAGTATTATATCCAGCAAAAAGTGGGGGTAACCATAAGAAGCAGATCCTACTTCCCTACTGACATCCTATATACACTGACACTTATGGTATACAGTGTGTCCTGTGATTCCAGGACTACCCACATGAGCACATGCAGTCGTAGTATGATGTCCTAATGAGTAAATCACATGTCTACTAATCCTTAGAGTGGGAGGTTTTAGTCACACACATGCCAGCCCCTTCATTTTGAGCCAAATCATGAAATGTAGTCAATGTAATGGTAGCAGTGTTGTCTTGGACTGTTTAAATAAAGTAATTTGTCCAGACTGCTCAGGTGTCTGTCCTGTGATGCACTAGTAATTCCCCCTTCACACAAAATGGTGTTCTGTGTTACATAAAAATTAGAAAAAATGAGGGGTCTTGTCCGTAAGGTACCAGGTAGGACACTCAAAATGATGAAGAAAACAGGGAAATCACCTGGTTAGCACTTTAGAAGGCTGCTATTTATTTCAGCAGACTTGATGCCTTGACCATCTGGTTCATAGGCAAAATGCGAATTGTATCATACAATTTTTAATGCTTGAATGCTTTTTGTTAAACAATTCTATATGTCCAAAAAAATCACAAAGTCTATTATACATCCAATGTTGTTACACAAAAAACTGTAAACAATAATGAACAAATGACTCACATGTATCAAGCAATATGAATCAATATCATACAGAAATTACACCGGCAACATTAGTTACAATAAGCAGTCCTATAGCTTACTACTTGAGCTAATACTTAGTTGGGACTGCTACCACAAGGGCTGTATTTCTGTGGGGCTGAATAATTAGAAAAATGCCTCCCTAGAAAACTAACTCACTGCATAAATCAGCAAACATCCACCTCAACATCCACATGCAGTACACAACAGCAGAAACATAGGAAAAATGAAAGGCACATACAAACTCACCAGGCACTTGACCCTCTCACCATTACATCACGTGACATACACCCAGACGCCACATCCACTGCAACATGTATATCATCAACTACATGCATAGATCTGGACACCACGCTAGCATACACAGCCACTACACATATACAGCCAGCCACCACACCACCAGACACAGCCATTAAAAACTTACAACCGGATACCACACTACCAGACACAGCTGCTACACAAATACAGTCAGACATCACACCACCAGACACAACCACTACCGGCATCACACACCCAGACACCACACCCACAGCACCAGCCACAGACAGATCGCACATTGGCAAGTGACAGAAACATTCATCAACCAAACACACAATGAGACATGCACAAACAGCACGCACATCCACACCTCAAACTTCATATCCCCCTACCTCCAAAACCCAATGCCTTGGTTTACCTGTTCCATAGTCTCCCAAATAACTTACCATACTTGCCCTTTACCTCTTCCCTACCACATCTGCACCCCACCCAAAGCCAAAATGGCTTCTTTCCTATCCATACACTTCCCTTCCATTTCCATGGCCACCCCAATGCCCACAACTAAACCCCTCCCTATCCTAGAAGGCCATTAAAAATGGCAAACCAATGGTCCACAAACTGACCCACCCCCTCCAAATACCCAAAGGAACTCTTCTCCATCCCCCTGCAGATCTTCTAAGGCAAACGAACAACAACTGAACCTGGTCCCTCCTCCCTATACTCACTACCATTCATGCTTACAGATTAGCCATAAGGTTAAGCCCAGCCAGGATGTATTTCACTACAACGCATGCTTTTACAACGCATGCCATTACGACGCAGGCTTTACAACGCAAGTCGTTACGACTTGCGTTGGGGGGCGCTGGATAGTGAATAGTTTAATTTACTAATCCAACTACAGTCCCCGTGGATAGTAGGGAAGGTGTTGGATAGTAAATTAAACTATTCCCTATCCTAGAGAGCCCCCCAGCGCAATGCGTTGTAATAACTTGTGTTGTAATAACTTGCGTTGTAAAAGTTGCGTCGTAATGGTAGTGCATTGTAAAAGTTGCGTTGTAAAGGATGTTGCTCGCCCAGCCCTCCCAAACCGAAGCCCAGCCATCCCACAGGCCGACTCTACCCTCCTGATCCTGAGTCCAGCCCTCTCAGGGACCAAACCAGCCCTCCCAAGCCCAACCCTAGCCGACCCACATAACGTCATTCACGTCCCTAGACGTCCCACTAGATACCCCTTTCTGGGGAGGTTTCCCTGGCAGTTTTCCGGTAGGCAAGTTAGGTGGCACAGCAGTTTTTTGGACCACTTACTGAATTTTGAGCTGGACATCAGCCTTTGTTTTTGGATCCCAATTTGTACTACATAATAAGCAATATGCTTTGTTTAGAACACTTTTGTCCAGCCATTGCTACCTATGCTACTTGTTGGTATTGCCTAATTTGGGATGTGTGACTACAGTTGTGTTTGTTTGAACAGGATAGCGGATCCATTTGCAGTGGTAGGTATGGTCAGACCTTGGGCCAAGTTATACGGATACAGAGGATGAGGATGTTCAATTGATGTATGTGGGATGAGTTCCCATTAGGGCTGACATTGCATTGGGTTGGATCTGCTATGGTAAGTATTGCAGCTTAACTTGGCCAATGTCCATGTCTTTCGGCTTCCTGTACAACCTGAGATGTAGGTATTTGTTTCTCCACGCATGGGGGGTGTTGTATTGACATGCCAAATTGGTACTTTGGATGAACATGTATCCTTTCATGTGTGTTTCTTTCACATACCTTTAATAGTTGTCTGCCAACTGTTGTTGCTACAGTGGTTTTTTCACGTGCACTTACACATTTGCCACATGTGCAAGCCACTTTGTAATAATATTGGTTGTCCCTGTCATAACCAAAGGTCCTGTGCACATGGCTCCAATGAAGCAGGTGCAATATAGACTGTAGCCTTGGCCCATTGCCTTCAGGGAGTCCCCCTGGTTTAGGTATCCCAAATCTGCAGGGAGTCTTTACATTGAGGCCTTTAAATATATGAGACTGTGGTTTGTGGGAATCCCAATTACCTGACTTTCCTTTTTTATGTGTGTGATTTATAAAGGCCCATTACAATGCTATAGCAGGGAGGTGTATTTTATTTTCCTGAGACATCCATACTGATGTATGTAGGACAAGACCTAGCTTATGAGTGATGTGAGAGAGTCACAGAAGATGATTGCTATGTTATTCATGAAGAGGTGCCGTTTTGTGGCACTGATAATTGCACACATTAGTTCACCAGCTTCTAAGATGTCCACACATGTATAGTTTGTAAGAGTGTGCATGTACATTGTCTCTAACCTGGACATAGAGTCCATCATTCAGATGTGATGGGAACATACATTCTGTGATGGTGTGTACAGGGACCAACAAAATATGTCTGGACCAGTAACGCAATGTCTCTAGCCTTATCCACAGTGCTGTGGCTCCAGGCGGGTTGTATCTAGTGTCACAAGCCCTTGATTGATGTATCATGTGGGAAAAAGTTGACTAGGAGTGTTTACAGTCAGATGATGTGCAGTGTCGGAAGAATTTCACTGATTGACCTGCCCACACTTACACATGAACACACTCTGTCGTCTATGTTGTGGTGGATTTGTACAGTGTTTATGTGTTTCATTCTGATTTTCCTCTTCTCCACAAGAGGACTTTGAGTGGGATGACTGCACTGGGGGTTGTCTCTCCTAAGGGCATGGCTGACATTTATCAGGGCGTAGCTTACATACAAGTACGCTGTGCATGTGTGATTGCCATATTATCCTGAACAAACAATATATTCATACTTCTGGCTTTGCACAACATAATGTTATCACTATCAGATACAATGAGTGACAATGCACCTACATGAAGCCAGGACTATTGGATTTGCCAATGGTTGTTAGTTGCATTATTTATTGGAGCAACAACTGTGACTTAATTGCATAATATTATGATAATGCTTCGGTCATGACCTGCCAACACCGGGAGTGGAATATTATGAGTATATTTGCAGGTCCATCTGCAGCAGTGGAAGGTGGTGCTGCTGCAGAGTTGAATTTATTTCATACATTGAGGGTAAGGGCAAATATGCAGAGTCTGATGGGAACCATCTCTGCATCTGCTTTTCTCATCTGCTGCTACTAACCACCATCAGACCGTACACCACTTCAAGGCCTGCTACACAACTCTCATCACTCACCTGCTTCTCGTGAAAAAATATATTGGCAAGCTGTCCCAGCTTGATGACTTTGGGAACATGTTACTCACACCCCCCCACATATACTGAGCAAGCTATGCTCCTGCTTTCCATGGCAGTGCACCAATTTGCTGAGGACTCCATGTACACGGGTAGGTCAAAAATGGTGTCGGTTTTGTGCGTCATCGAGCAGGTACAACAGCGGCAGGACATGTGCGATAGTCTCCATGGTTGGCACATTACGTTAGAAGGTGGTTGGACTGCCATGGTCAGCTCATTGGAAATGCTCATCGTAATTGAGCAGGCAGTTTGTAAGGAGGTCCGATCTCTGACTGGCATCATTAGTCATTTCCGACACAACCGTATTCAAAACGGCAGTCAGAGTGACCACTTCCGATGAAGTCCAACAGCCTCCGACTGGACTTCAGAAGCCGGTCCAGCCCGCATTGTAATGAGGCCGTTAGTGCAGATTGATCTATGGCTGCCTGTGGGCAAACTTTTAAAATGGTTTGAATCATGGCTTGTTTAAAATGTATGATTATTTTGCATGGGTAGCAGCTAGTTTTATGTTTAATGTGGTTTCAGAATTTGTACTGAGTGCTGCTTTGTTTATCTGGTAGCAAGGCATATATGTAAATGTAAATGTGGGATTCTTGTAAAGCGCACTGTTACTCTACCCGAGTGTCCTGGCGCTGTAGACCGCTGGGGAACCCGTCCTGGTTTTCCCTGTGAGATGGTCCCTTTCTGGTTATCTCCAGGGTGAAACCAGGCATCCCCGGCGTCTGTGGGGGGCCGTTGTAGAGATGAGGCAAGCTTAATGCATAGAGTTACTGAGTGTGTTCCCTGGTTAGAGTAGGCACTGAGGCGAGAATTATCGAGTCCATTGACCCTGGTCCAAGACCCTGCCACGTCGGGAATTGAACCCTGGTCCCGGGCCGTTCTCTGCTTACAGGTCTGCCGCCTCTAACCAGTGAGCCACACCACTATAAAACAGATATTTGACTTGTGATATTCACCATGTATACTGTATATCTCAGTGAATGCTACAGGGCACATTTTGAAAGTACCATCCATCATCCAAGTTTACAATTGCCTAGCTTTAGTAAGTTATCTGTTGTTGAAAATATTAGGATGTGTTAACATTGTTTAAATTATAATATTAACCAATATTTGTAAAGAACAAACATATTACCTCTTAAGGTTTCAAAGCGCTGGGGGCCGTGGGTAAGTGAGCTATTGCCCGGAGTCACATGATGTTGAGCTGTCAGCCACACCTCTTGCTTGTTTAGGTCGACATATAATAGAAAGGGTTCCTCAGTATGTGTGATTTGCAAGTGTTCAGATATTTCTATATCTTGGTATCGTTTAGGGGCAGGAGCTATATCACTGGTTGCTTTCTTAGTATATGCAATTAAACATTTAAGGTGGGTATAGGTGGTAGTTGGCCTGTTATGTGTTTAGGGAGTTTGGAGAGCATATCTTTTAACGTTTTTGTTGTGGGCTTCTGGGAGCTAGTGCTTGCCTTCATTATATCCAGCAATACCTCCCTTACTTCTATTTCTGTAACATTTGTGGGGGTACTTGTTTTCCCTTACATTATTCACAACACCATTTTTTGTTGTGGGAGTCCCATAGCATGCATTCAAGTAATATTTAGTACATTTCCAATTCACAATTTCCATTAATGTACTTTCTTGGTTATAGGTGTAGCCCATGTAACTTATTAATGGTGATGTGATAGTCCTTGCTCTTTCTCTAATTATATCTGAAAATAGTGCAATTGTAAAACATACAATTTTAAAATGTTAAAATGTTTATCTATATATAAAATTCTGCACCAAGTTTTCTTGTTTGTATTTTCAAGTATGTTTTTCTTAGATTTTTTTATGGTGGTGGAAACAAACCGCATTAGCTACATTTTAATTGCCTATTTGTTGGTAGTTTGGAGATGTTGGGATTATGTGGTTTTCTTTATTCTTTTTTAGGGTGAGTTTCTGTATTATAACAATTTACATTTACGTTTACTTATCATTTTTATGGCTTTATTCTTTCTGGTTTGTGACCAATTTAGTTTTTTAGTAGCTTAACACTTTCTCGATATTGTGGTATTTTCTTTTAGTATTTACATATAAAGAGATAGAAGTAGAGTAGTGCTTTGTTAATTATTTGTTATTTTACAATATTTATTTTAATCATTTTAGTTTGAATATAGGTTGTACTTACTTTGTAAGGTAGTTGTCAATATATATATATATATATATATATATATATATATATATATATATATATATATATATATATATATATTACATCAGCTTTTTCTCCCCACGATTCCCGCAGATGAAGACACGGCACAGCAACAGATAAGTTTTCACTTGATTTATTTACACACCACGTGCAAAATGAAGGTGCATCAAAAAACGGACGGTCTACGCGTTTCGGCTCCTTGCCTTCAACTGGACCATAGAGTCCTTGGGTCTAGACCTGGTTTAAATATAGTGCTATGTGTAAGTACCCTCTTCCCTTTCCATGGTCATCTAGACCTTCAACCCTGCACAGTTCATTTTGGCCGGCTCATACTCGGGGCCATTTTGTGTTCTTAATTACCGTAAAGTACTCATGTTAGAACAAACCTTTACAAACCAAAATAAAATATTTACAATGGTATGATTATCTAATCATCGTCCTCCTTTCCCCACCCCTTCCTATGTACAGTGCACATCCTACAATACAGTTTTAGACTAAAACTCATTGCATTTCACTTTTTCCAGTGAAGTACCATTATCTTTTCAGGTTCAGTTAGTTTCTAAAACACTTCCTCAAATGTTTCAGAATTTTTTACAAATTCTTTAGCCCTACAAGCTTCCCATAGACATATATACACTTTTTCAAATCATGACCGATATAAAGATCTTCTATCTACAATTATGTACATATTCAAATGATTTTAAATTGTATGGCCAATTGTGCTAGATTTAGGGGGTTGGTTGTTTGTGCTCTCTGTAAAGTACTATATCAAACCATTCCATATCCCATAATATCTACTATGCACTATATTTGTTGTTGTTTACCTTCCCTGATTCTATCCTGTATACAGAGGCAATGGGGTTAATTGGTATATGGTTTGATTTCCGGTGTGTGCTGTATCCAATATCATACACATCTTTTTATATAATTCATCATACTCATTATATACATTAATCAACAAAAACTCCGTAGTGACGAATTCAATCTCATAGTTCATACCACATCAATGTATATCTACAGATGTACATGTAGTTCGGCATCCAGATTGTGCCCAAACGGCACCTCAGTTCCCATACTCAATATCATTCTCGATTCAAGTCGTCTTAGTAGTACAGTTTGATCACCGCCTCTTTCTGAGATTTTGCTCAGCTTAATCCCTGAGTATTTTAATAGGGCGGGATTGTTCTGATGATATTTAGCAAAGTGTGTGGCCATCGGGTAGCATGGGTCCTTGTTCTTAATGGCCCTTAAGTGTTGAAGTATTCTTAGTTTCAGTTTGTTTATAGTGCTCCCGATATAAAATTTGTTACATGGAAATTGTAATCTGTAGACCACACACTTTGAGTCACATGTGATATGGTCTTGGATTTTTTCCTTTTGCCATTTTGCAACTTATAGTCTTTGTTGTTCATTCCGTGCTCACAGGCCTTGCACTTATAGCATTTCCAGAAACCTGGTGTGGTTAACCAAGTTGGTTTACTCCATTCCCGTTGTTCCAGATGACTTTGTGTCAAGATGTCCCTTAGGGAAGAGGTCTTCCGGTATGTAATACTCGGATGTACTGTCAAGGTATTTTTTAAAGTATCATCCAGAAGTAGAACTTTCCAATGTTTTTGAAGGGCTTTTTTCATATTGGTGCTCTGATTGTCAAAATCCATAATAAGTCTAGTTACTTCATTCTCATGATTAGTTTCAGGACCCATGCTGTTATCTGGCCTTTTGTTCTTTGGCATCAGTAGATCAGTTCTGTTTTTCATATGCATCCTGGTTTTTGCAGAGGATATTACTTCTTCAGGGTATCCCCTTTCCAGAAACCTTGTGCTCATTTTGTTTATTTCTTCTACCAGATCTTCCTGCTCGGAGCAATTCATTTTTGCTCATAACATTTGGCCATATGGAATGCTCCATTTCAATCTTACAGGATGTCCACTATTTGCGTGTAGGATGCTATTACATGCAGTCGGTTTCCTGTGGATCTTGGAGCACAGTTTGTTGTCTTTCACTGATATTTCCGCATCTAGGAAAATCAAGGTCCGAGAACTAATTGATGAGGTGAAGTGTAAGTTGTAATCATTGTTTTCTAAGGATCCAATAAAAGTTTTCAATGAGTCTTCATTTCCGTCCCATATGACGAACAAGTCGTCTATAAAACGACACCATAGTTTTATTTTGGGCCCTTCCGGATTATCTTGGTCTTTCCTCACTACCTCGCTCTCCCATGCTCCCATCAGGAGATTCGCATAGGTGGGTGCAAATGATGTCCCCATTGCAGTCCCTTGTTTTTGGAGGTACACCCCCCCCCAAAAACAAGAAAGCGTTATGTGTCAGGCAGTAAAGGAGCATGTCCAGTAACATTGTCGTATGTTCTAACAAGTTCACGGAGCGTGCTTTTAATGCATTCCTGACCACCCTTACGCCATCCTCGTGGCGAATTGAGGTGTAGAGCGAGGCAACATCAATGGTTGCATTAAGTAGGTTGGTCTTCATTCACTTTCCGAGATTTTGTGTAAGCAATCCATTGTATCCCTCAGAAAGGATGGCAAAGCTGTTACATAGTTCATAAGGAAAATGTCTATGAATCTTGATGTGGATTCAAGTAGTGATCCTATTGAACTCACAATCGGTCTTCCTGGAGGGCATTTGAGGGATTTGTGAACCTTTGGTAAAAAGTATATGGTTGCCATGATTGGATTGTCAGTTTTCAGGTAGCAATATTCCTCGAAGTCAAGTAGACCTCTTTCTTTCCAGCCCAACAACATGGAGTGATATTCGCTGGTCCATTCCTCCATAGGATTTTTCGTTAATTTTTCATAATGTTCTTGAATTTTTAGTTGCCTATTCGCTTCCTCGATATACCTGGAAACTTCCTGTACGACGAGATTGCCACCTTTATCAGATGATTTGATAATTATGGATGTGTCATTTTTCAATTCAGCCATGGCTTTATACTCTTCTGGTGAGAGATTTTGTTTTTTCTTCACATCTCTAGCTGATTTATCAGCAATCTTAGTTATTTCTTCAACCATCAGTTCTTGAAACAAATCCACTTTATTGCCTGGTGGAAGTTGCGGACAGAATTTAGAATTTCTTTTCAGTCCACTATCGCCTCCAAAGTTTGTTGGTATTCCCAGAGTATTACAGAACTCGATTTCCATTTCAGGAGATATTGTGTTGTCTTCTTGGCTTGTTGAGGGTTTTTCCTTGATCGATGCAAGAGTTATCATAGCTGGTAGATCTTTCTGCACGACAGTAGATATATTTTGTTTGTTTGTTTTCGGGGCATGTGGTTTTCTATAGTCCTTTTCAGCAAAATATTTTTTCAATTTTACTTTCCGGCAAAATGTATAAAGGTCAATGCGTGCATTAGGTACATTCATGGTTTTCGTTGGACAATATGAAAGGCCTCTATTTAAAAGTCTTAGTTGTATATCCGTCAATTTCTTATTCGATAAGTTTATTACTATGTTGTTGGATATTGACATCTTCTTTTTCATAGCTACTTTTGCTTTCCTTTGCCTCGCTTTGGTTTTGCTTCTTTTTCCACCCCTTCTGGTTTTTGGTTTGTTGGGGGTTTCTTCGGTGGACGCTGTTCCCTTCCCCACGCATTGGATCTGCCTCTTCCTCTTTGTCACGTCACCATGTGCGCTAGCTGTATTTCCCCCCGAAAATCCAGTGGTGTATTAATGGATTCTCCTTCAACAGAGCTCACCTCCGAGCTATCAACCTTCTTTGTTGGTTCAGTGACTTTATCCATGTTTTTGTCCATTGCTACATGGCTTCTCAGGGTGTCATATTTGCGAGCGAATGTGTAAATTCGCCCATTCATGTAATCCAGTCTGTCTCTGGTGAATTTGTTGGCCTTTCGTTTCTCCACCTCCATTTCATGTTTTGCCACCTTCTTTTCCATGTTCTCAATGGTTTCTTTATTTTCTTCCGATGTGGGGATATCTGCGAGTTCAGATTCTAATGCCGTTATTATACTCGTAATCTTCTCTAATTTCCTTTCGGCATGGATGATTAAAGTTCTCATTAATTTGAAGGAGCATTCGTTTGTGTCTGTTTGCCATAGTTTGATTAAATCCACGTCCAAGTCATTTAGGGTTGGCATTATGAGGATCCTCAATCCTCGCGGGATTCTCTTGTATTCAATGTATTTTTCTAGTGTTGTTTTTTCCCACCACTTATTTATTTCTTGGATTCGTTGTGTTTGCAATTCTCTAACTATGTTCGCAATTGTTCTCTCTTTTATTTTTTCTCCTCCATCCCCTTTGGTTTCAGTGGATGTTGTAGGGGGATTATCATCATTCAGTAACCCGCTCGCCTTTATTTGGCGATTCCTGGATTTGTCTGCCATTATTTGATTGTGCAGGGTTGACTTTTTTAACTTCTTATTGATGCACCGTTTTTATTGCCAGGTGTGTCTTTGTTTGTAAATTTTCGGGGATAGTCAGCTCCCTTATGGCAAAGTTCGCTGACCCCCTAGAGTATCTGTTGCTCCTACTGAACACCCTGTGTTCATTCAGTTCCTGATATGCTGCACGGCCCCTTTAAGGGATGTTAGACTTTCACCGATGATGTAGTCTCTCGGCTCCCCCTCCGGGTTATTCTCTAATATTCTCCCGCTTTCCGCGGGTGTTCGCCGGGTCGTGGATTGTAAGGTGAGCGTTTCGTGACAGAGGAAAAGGGAACAATCCCCGAACGTATGTCTTTCCCGCTACACCCTGGCTACCGTTCCCAAGGGCTGGTTCTCCGACGGGAGGCTGTCTCCCTACCCCACCCGAACGCCGCCTCCGCCGCGCTACAGAGTAGAGCAAAAGCGACACACCCCCTGCCTGTTCACTCACCCTCGAGTCCTTCGCCTTTCCAATCTTCCCGCAACCTTCTTTTTCACAGCGCTTGTATCGCGGAGCTCCCGGCTTGCAGCAGAGGCGTCGGTCGTTTTTTCTCCAACTCGATTTCACTGGATTTTCAATTCCTTTTCTCGACCGCTTCACCTCTTCCAAGATATATATATTACCTACTGGCGGTCGTCAGTAGGTATATATAGTTAGGATTGTTTTCCATAGGGAAATCGCAACATTCTATTGGGAATAACTTTGGCGCCGGTTGAGCGATCTGCCTGTAATTTTCCTTAACTTTGCCTCGCTGCGCTCCGCTCCTTCACTGAAAGTTTCGGGGGGATTCGTCAAGCGGGGGCCGAGATAAAAGGGGGGTCCCAAAACGTGTTTTCCCCATGTTAATTTCCATAGGGCGGTTGGACTCACTTTTAGCCCGAACGGCTGAATGGATTTCCACCAAACTTGGCAAAATTGTAGGGACTGGTACCCCGATGTGCCTTTGCTATGTCTCAAGATATATGCTCCATTGGTTTTTATGAAAATTAACTTTGAAAAAATATGTATTGGGCTACATTGGGCTATATATATGTTAGAGCCCAAATGTAGCCCAATGTAGCCCAATGTAGCCCAATGTAGCCCAATGTAGCCCAAAGATGGCCACCAGAGACATAAAAAACATATGTAGTTCAAATATCAGCCAGATGTAGCCCAACTATAGCCCAATGACAGAATGTCCCAGAGTGTTCTAAAGAACAACTAGAGCGCCAACAGTCTAACTTATGACAAAAGTATGGCACACCTGAATTCATCTTGATTGGAATAAAGTGTTAACACTTAAAAACATTTAATTTGCAAAAGAACAAAATGAGGGGGTTCATTTTGCCATAGAAATTATGATTAGTGCTAAAGAAAGAAAAATTAGGGCACATTTTGAGTGACTTCTCAAATCCTCTTATATTTCATTAAAAAAATTCTGATATGCAGTCTCCCAAGATGGCCACCAGAGACAAAAGAGCCCAAATGTAGCCCAAATATCAGCCAGATGTAGCCCAACTGTAGCCCAATGACAGAATGTCCCAGAGTGTTCTAAAGAACAACTAGAACACTAACAGTCTTACTTATGACAAAAGTATGGCACACCTGAAGTCATCTTGATTGGAATAAAGTGGTAACACTTAATACATTTAATTTGAAAAGGAACAAAATGAGGGGTTTCATTTTGCAATAGAAATGTTATATATATTCACTGAAAAAAACATAGGTTACACACCAGTTATAGTTAGGAATTAGCATTTAAAAAACCTTTGAAATTCACTGAAAAAACCATAGGTTTCACACCAGTTATAGTTAGGAATTAGCATTTAAAAAACCTATGAAATTCACTGAAAAAACCATAGGTTTCACACCAGTTATAGTTAGGAATTAGCATTTAAAAAACCTATTAAATTCCCTGAAAAAACCATAGGTTTGACACCAGTTATAGTTAGCTGAACATTTTACTCATACACACACACACCCCATACACATACCCCCCCACACACACACACCCCACACCCACCCCCCCACACGCCCCACCCACACATACCTCACACACCCACACCTCCGCCCACACCCAAACACACCACACACCCACACCCACACACACACCTTACACACCCACACCCCCACCTACACCCACACACCCCACACACCCCCACCCACACACACCTCACGCCCCCCCACACACACCTCACAGACACACCCCACACATCCCCCACACACACCTAACCCCCCACACACACACCTCTGACACACACCTCACACACACACACACACACACCACACACACACCTCACACACACACACACACACACCCACACACACACTCCTCACACACACACACCCACACACACCCCCCCCACACACACACCCACACACACACCCCAAACACACACCCACATATCCTACACACACACACACCCCACACACATACCCCCCCCACACACACACCCCACACCCACCCCCCACACACCACACACACTCACACTCATTTTCTTTTTTTGTTTTTGAGGGGGTGCGCGCCCTGGTACACGTATCGGTACACGTACCGCTACACGTACCCTGGAGAAAAAAAGAAAGACAGAGTTTTTTAAAAATTTAGCATTTTTATATAAATTGGAGGTACCCCGCGACTTTTTAAAAAAGAAAAAAAAATGTTTTGCCTTGGGGGTCCTTGTGGGACCCCCTGAGCAGGCCTAGGGGGTCAGGGTGCTTCTACTCTGGCCCCTTTGCGAGTTTCACACCTTTGTTTCACTGCTTTCTTGTGCCTTGGTTCTAACAAGGCACAAGATGGCTGCCAACACTTCCTGGTTTTGAGTGTTGACAGACAGTGGCAGCCAATCAGCATGCCTTCCAGAGAAAGCTGCATGGTCATTGGCTGTCAACACTTCTAACCAGCAGGTGTTGGCACCCATCTTGTGCTAGTGTTGGCAGACAGTGACAGCCAATCAGCATGCCTTCCCGAGAAAGCTGCATGCTCATTGGCTGTCAACACTTCTAACCAGGAAGTGTTGGCATCCATCGTGGGTCTTAGTAGACTGAGGCACAAGAAAGCAGAAAAACAAACGTGTAGAACACAAAAAGGGGGCAGGGTAGAAACACCCTGACCCCTTAGGGCTGCTCAGGTCGTCCCACTAGGATATTAATATATTTAAACGTTATCCGCTAATAGAATTAGCATTAAAAAAACTTTGAAATTCACTGAAAAAACCATAGGTTTCAGGCCTTATATAGTTAGGAATTAGCATTTAAAAAACCTTTGAAATTCACTGAAAAAACCATAGGTTTCAGGCCTTTTATAGTTAGGAATTAGCATTTAAAAAACCTTGCGAATTCACTGAAAAAAACATAGGTTTCAGGCCTTATATAGTTAGGAATTAGCATTTAAAAAACCTTTGAAATTCACTGAAAAAACCATAGGTTTCAGGCCTTATATAGTTAGGAATTAGCATTTAAAAAAACCTTGCAAATTCACTGAAAAAACCATAGGTTTCAGGCCTTATATAGTTAGGAATTGGCATTTAAAAAATCTTGCAAATTCACTGAAAAAAACATAGGTTTCAGGCCTTATATAGTTAGGAATTAGCATTTAAAAAACCTTTGAAATTCACTGAAAAAACCATAGGTTTCAGGAGTTATATAGTTAGGAATTAGCTTTTACAAAACCTTTGAAATTCACTCAAAAAACTATAAGTTTTAGTGGTGTTATAGTTAGCTGGACATTTTACTCATACAAAACCATTGAAATTGCTCCTATATAGTTAGTTGTACTAACTATATTTCGCGTACCCACAATCCACTGCTGATGATGTCACATATTAGATCATTCATGACATGGTCAGTGACATTACTGATGACATCTCAACTGACATCACTGATGACATCACTGATGACATCACTGATGACATCACTGATGACATCATCCACGTGACAATCACATACACCTTTTCATACACTATTACAATTTTTCATTACTCTTTGTAAAATACAGAGTATCATATTTAAATCCATTGTCACAGCAATACAAGTATCTAAAACCCCACTCAGTGATTCATAGATGTATACACACATCTAATCACTTACCTATGGATTCACTCATACATGCTGTCAATGAACAATAGAACACTATAAAAAATACTTATACATCTATATCGACATTAAACAACAGCACACATCCTATTCACATATGAAGTCATCCTACTCACTTATGCAAACAATGGATCATACTTACATATTTACTTAGCAAAACACTTATACAAACACCACTTCTTCTATTCATTTAGATAGTAAGTCATACTTAGTGATTTATAAAATCATTATTACAAGTTTACAGTTATCCATTCAGTCACTCACACAATCATTGTGTCTTATGTATACTTATTTATATACAACAACTGACACATACACTGCCTTTTATTTTTGTAGTTTGTTGGACCTGTACCTTTAAGAAATATATTTGCCACCACACCCATAACGAGATTCCCTCACCCAAACTGTTAGAACATGAAGTTTTAACTTCATATATCTACTGAATCAACTATTCACACATCTTTGGACAGTCACACACCCCCCACCGAACCACACACACTTTCACACTCCCATACAAATACTCAGTTAACTAATCAATAACTAATATAGACTTTCACATAGCTAGTAACCAACTGTAGAATCAGTTTACACAATAACTGACAAAGTGATACAGATATTCACACAGTTTAGTCACTATCCACTATATTTAGTGAGACATTATAAATTGGTCAAGTAAACAGTCAATTACACTGCTACTAAATCCTCCATCCAAATATTTATTTATATATATCCACTCATTCTTCAATGCAAATTGCTATATATATAATGCATATTTAAATAACGAAGCAAACCACATTCACTGGATGATGTCATCAGTGATGTCATCAGTGATGTCATTTGAGATGTCATCAGTGATGTTACTGGCCATGTCATGAATGATCTAATATGTGACATCATCAGCAGTGGATTGTGGGTGCCCGAAATATAGTTAGTACAACTAACTATATAGGAGCAATTTCAATGGTTTTGTTTGAGTAAAATGTCCAGCTAACTATAACACCACTAAAACTTAAAGTTTTTTGAGTGAATTTCAAAGGTTTTGTAAAAGCTAATTCCTAACTATATAACGCCTGAAACCTATGTTTTTTTCAGTGAATTTCAAAGTTTTTTTTTAATGCTAATTCCTAACTTTATAAGGCCTGACAGCCCACCAGGAATCTCCAGTATGCGCCAGGGGACTGCATTGCAGAGAGGTGTAATGAAGCCACGCCCCTTTTACACCTCTCTGCAACGCAGCCCCCTGCCGCGTTTGCAGAGGTGGAACTAATTCCCCTTGCATACTGGCGGTCCCTGGGGGCCAACTAGCCCACCAGGAGCCTCCAGTATGCGCCAGGGGGCTGCATTGCAGAGAGGTGTAATGAGGCCACACCCTTTTTTACACCTCTCTGCAACGCAGCCCCCGTGCATGTTTGAAGAGGGGGAACTAATTCCCCTTGCATACTAGGGATCCCTGGGGGCCAACTAGCCCACCTGGAACCTCCAGTATGCGCCAGGGGCATGCATTGCACAGAGGTGTAATCTGGCTATGCCCCTTTTTACACCTCTCTGCAACGCAGGCCACTGGCGCGTTTGCAGAGGGGGGACTAATTCCCCTTGCATACTGGGGGGCCCTGGGTCATATCTGCCCAAACACCGATATTCCGAACGATTGAAAATTACTTTTCTTGAGAAACATTTGGATTTGGATTATCATGTCCTATACTTTGGAATTTTTGAAAGACTGACTTTGAGGATGCTATAAATTACTCAAGTCTGCCCGAATTGTGTGGGTAAAATTGATACCTAGTCACTTTGAATAAGAATGTACTTACGTCTCGTCTACCATTTGAAAGAAATATCTAGTTATATGACAACAGGATACCGACATAACTTGAAGGAAATAAGAACGCCCTGAAGAAGTTCTGTTGTACAGAACGAAACGTTTCGGCTGGCTGTGGTACATAAACTTAAGGAAAATAAAAGCATTTGAATATACACCAAGATTCAGAGCTTCAATAAGGACTCTAAGTGATATGATTTGATTGGACTTATTGTGCAAGTGGTGCTGTGCCAAACTTTGGAATATTCTCCACTACTCTCTACTACTTACTCTCTCCTACTCCACTACTCTCAAATACTCACTCTCTACTACTCATTCGCTACTACTCTACTACTCTCTACTACTCTCTCTCTACTACTCACTCCCTACTACTCACTATCTACTACTCTCTACTACTCACTCTCTACTACTCACTCTCTACTACTCTCTCTCTACTACTCACGCTTTACTACTCACTCTCTACTACTCTCTACTACTCACTCTCTACTTCTCACTCTCTACTACTCTCTACTACTCACTCTCTACTACTCTCTCTCTACTACTCACTCTCTACTACTCACTCTATCACTCACTCTCTACTACTCTCTACTACTCACTCTCTACTACTCTCTCTCTACTAGTCTCTACTACTCACTCTACTACTCACTCTCTCCTACTCTCTACTATTCTCTCTCTCTGCTACTCACTCTCTACTACTCTCTACTACTCACTCTCTACTACTCACTCTCTACTACTCTCTACTACTCACTCTTTACTACTCTCTACTACTCACTCTCTACTGCCCTCTACTACTCACTCTACTACTTACTCTCTACTACTCTCTACTACTCACTCTCTACTACTCTCTACTACTCACTCTACTATTCACTCTACTACTCTCTACTACTCACTCTCTGCTACTCTCTCTACAGCTCTCTACTACTCTCTACTACTCACTCTCTACTCTCTATTACTCACTCTCTACTCTCTACCTCTTTACCTCTCTACTTCTCTCTCTACTAGTCTCTACCTCTCTACCGCTACCTCTCTACCTCTACCTCTCTACCTTTACACCTCTACCTCTCTACCTCTCTCTACACGCACACATATACACTTATATATATGCATATATATGCATATGCATTTATATATATGTATGTGTATGTATATATTACCTACTGGCGGTCGCCAGTAGGTATATATAGTTAGGATTTTTTCTCTATGGGATTTTTGAAAATTCTATGTCTAATAACTTTGGCGTTTGTGGACGGAATTGGCTGAAATTTTCAGGAAAATGGTACATTTTGTTTCTGAGCAGCCCTTGAAAATTTGGGGGGGGTTCGTCAAGGGGGGCCGAGAAAAAAGGGGGGTCCCAAAACGTGTTTTTAACATTGAGTTTTCCATAGGGCGGTTGGCCTCACTTTTAGCCCGAACGGCTGAATGGATTTGCACGAAACTTGGCAAAATTGTAGGGACTGGTAGCCCGATGTGCCTTTGCTAGGTCTCAATATATGTGCTCCAGTGGATTTTGAGAAATTAACGTTCAAAAAAAGATATATATCTGTAACAGCGGACCGGGCAGCGCTCCGGTTCGCGGACTTTACGCGTAACGGAACTTCGCGTAGCGAAGCTGATTGGCTCTCCGCCGTCTGTGAACATTCCAAACAGTCCGTAGCGGCCGCCATCTTGTCTCTCGGTAGGATCGAGAGACAAGAGGAGGCCAAAGCGAAGGGGCAAATGACCATAAGGGGGCATAGTAGATCCTCGCTGACCCCCTAGGTTTGATGTGGAGGTTTTAAAAGGGTCCCGCGGGGCAAAAAAAAATAATAATAATAATAATCGAACGGCTGAATGGATTTGCACGAAACTTGGTAAAATATTAGGGACTGGTAGCCCGATGTGCCTTTGCTAGGTCTCAATATATGTGCTCCAGTGGATTTTGAGAAATTAACGTTCAAAAAAAGATATATATCTGTAACAGCGCTCCGCTTCGCGTAACGGAGGTTTGCGAAGCTGATTGGTTCTCCGGCGTCTGTAAACATTGCAAACAGTCCGTAGCGGCCGCCATCTTGTCTCTCGGTAGGATCGAGAGACAAGAGGAGGCCAAAGCGAAGGGGCAAATGACCATAAGGGGGCATAGTAGATCCTCCTTGACCTCTTAGGTTTGATGTGGAGGTTTTAAAAAAAAATAATAATAATAATAATCGAACGGCTGAATGGATTTGCACGAAACTTGGCAAAATTGTAGGGACTGGTAGCTCGATGTGCCTTTGCTAGGTCTCAATATATGTGCTTCAGTGGATTTTGAGAAATTAACGTTCAAAAACAAGATATATATCTGTAACAGCGCTCCGCTTCGCGGAGATAAAATTATATCTGTATTACCTAGCTGTTGCTAACACCAGTTAGCGACGGCTAGTAGGAGATAGCGACCATCTTGGGCCCCACTTTGCATGTGAGTGATATTTATCACTAATGACATGCAAAGTGGGCATGCCAAGATGTTAGCGACTGGAAACAGTCGCTAACATCGCTATCTCCTATTATCAACTTTTGGAAATATTCGAGATAAGCGCGAATATCTCCAAAAGCTAGCACCTGCCCTGAGCAGTTCTTAGCCATGTTATCCAATGGGAGGTGGATAACATGGCTAAGAGCATTAGGTCGGTAATGCATGAATATCGCTGAGTTTTCAGCGATATTAATGCATTGCGGTTGTTTATTATCGTATTTGCGATAAACCTTGATAATAGCAAGGTTTATCTGCGATAATTTCTGACGATGCTTAGCGGTAAAAAAATCGTTGCTAAGCATCGTTAGGGATAAATATCGCTTAACTTTGGTAATATGCCCCAACGTCTGTTAACGTTCGATTCGAAGGAAATCAGGAAGTGTTGAAAAACATTGTCTGCGCCATCTTGTCTTTTTTCAAATGCCACACTTTTGTCGTGCACGGCAGCCATTTTAGATGCCTTGACCAGACCCACTCTGTGCACGCTGTCGATCCTTAGTATCGACAGCGTGGCTTAGTGGCTCCCCACCCTCGCAAGCATCTCTCCCAGGCAGTGGTCACCCCCGCTCTCTGTCTTATGCATGGGTAATAAACCTCCCCCCATCTGCGCTGCTCTTCCCTGAGAATCACACCCTGTGCCCGCCCGACACCTCCCTTTCGCCCTATTCACTACCGCACCCTCTGACACTCCTTTTCCTCTGTGTCCGATTGTCCAGGCTGGTCCTAGGGTATCAGCTAGCCCTGCAGATGTAGTGTATGGCCCCAGCTGTAAAGAATCACCCCTCTTCAAAGGAGTTATAGTAGATCAAGGCCCACACTCGATGAGATCCGTCACAGCAGACGCGTTCCTATTATCTGAAAACCATCCTGTATTGTGATTGGGGAGGGGACCGAGCCTGAAGCGGAAGATTCCAGGGATGACTCTTTGTACATCAAAGTTTTTACAATTATGTGTCACATTAAAAATATATAGCACTCCGACAAAGTAGTAAGATTATAAAACTTTAATAACTTATAAATATATACAAGAAAACAAAAATAGTAATAACATATAAACATTTTTAGGGAAAAACAACGAAGTAGCGGTCGGCTGTGCGAATAGTCCCAACGCAGCACAACGTCCAGATTTCCGGCATGGGGCGTCGCGGGGGGTGGGTCATCAGTAGCAAACTGTTGTGCGAATAGTTCCAAGGCAGCAGAACGATGGCACCAAGGTGATGTCCAGTAAGTTGCCGCACTGGTTTTGGTATCCTACAATGCTGCTCCGAATAACGGCGTGGGGCGCCCCGAGGGAGGCGGCGTGAACGGGCCTCTCCAGGTGGAGTGTCATCTGTTGTAGTGGGGCGCCCCTTTACCGTTTCAGTTGCCATTCCGTCCGTTTTTGGTCCACTGTGTCAAAATCCGCCATTCAGCTGAGTTGCGCCCACTCTTGCGGTGCAGCGATAGGCGGCTGTCACAGGACTCTCAAAATGGCGGCAGGCTCTTTCCTTTTTGGGCCTGGTCCACTGAAATGGCCCTGGGACACCTTGGAAATCGGACGCTTGTCTGCTAGATCTTGGACCCCATTCTCGAAAGCGTCCCCTCCGCCTTGAGGATTCATCAAAAGTTTTGGGGGCCCCCGACTCCTGTAGGCTTCTGGTGGGGAGCGGTTGCCATGATTGCTCGCGGAATGACCACGACGTAGCTACGAGATGGTGGTGCTCTCATGCTGCTTCACGCCAGCTTCAGTCTGAAACATCCAGAAACAAGGTGGGGCTTTCATCGTTTGGGAAAAAAAAAAAGTTTTCATCCAATGAAAAGTGTTGTTTTTAGGTCATATGATCAAGCCTTCCATCATTAGGAAACCAAAAGTAAAATGAACCAATGAAAAGTTTTATAAACAAGTCACATGACCTGTTATGCGGCATAGGGTATAAAATGCGGAGAAAATACGTTGGCACGTGAGGCGGCGTCAGTAGCGGACCGATGTGCGAATAGGCCGAAGGCAATACAACGCGCCAAGATCCGGATGGCACCGAGGTGGTGTCCAGCAAGTTGCAGCACTGGTGTGGCCATCGTACAATGCTGAAAGTCGGCGTGGGGCACCCCGTTGGCCTGTGAGTTTGCGTCAGTAGCGGACCGATGTGCGAATAGGCCGAAGGCAGCACAACGCGCCAAGATCCGGATGGTACCGAGGTGGTGTCTAGTAAGTTGCCGCACTGGTGTGGCCATCCTACAATGTTGAAAGTCGGCGTGGGGCGCCCCGTTGGCCTGTGAGATGGCGGCAGTAGCGGACCGATGTGCGAATGGGGCCAAAGGCAGCGCAACAATATTTTCGGAATAGAAGACACCACAAGGCGCTGAGATGCCAAGATCCGGATGGCACCGAGGTGGTGTCTAGCAAGTTGTGGCACTGGTGTGGCCATCCTACAATGGTAAAAGTCGGCGTGGGGCGCCCTGTTGGCCTGTGAGATGGTGTCAGTAGCGGACTGATGTGCGAATGGGGCCAAAGGCAGCGCAACAATATTTTCTGACTGACACCACAAGGCGCTGAGATGCCAAGATCCGGATGGCACCGAGGTGATGTCTAAGTTGCGGACCGATGTGCGAATGGGGCCAAAGGCAGCGCAACAATATTTTCTGTATGGAAGATACCACTAGGCGTTGAGATGCCAAGATCCGGATGGCACCGAGGTGATGTCTAGCAAGTTGCTGTACTGGTGTGGTCATCCTACAATGCTGAAACTCGGCGTGGGGCGCCCCATTAGTCTGTGAGATGGCGTCAGTAGCGGACCGATGTGCGAATAGGCCGAAGGCAGCACAACGCGCCAAGATCCGGATGTCACCGTGGTGGTTTCATAGTTGAGAGGCACTTCATCTGCAGTGGGGCGCCGAGATCCGGATGGCACCGAGGTGATGTCTAGCAAGTTGCTGTACTGGTGTGGTCATCCTACAATGCTGAAACTCGGCGTGGGGCGCCCCATTAGCCTGTGAGATGGCGTCAGTAGCGGACCGATGTGCGAATAGGCCGAAGGCAGCACAACGCGCCAAGATCCGGATGTCACCGTGGTGGTTTCATAGTTGAGAGGCACTTCATCTGCAGTGGGGCGCCGAGATCCGGATGGCACCGAGGTGATGTCTAGCAAGTTGCTGTACTGGTGTGGTCATCCTACAATGCTGAAACTCGGTGTGGGGCGCCCCATTAGCCTGTGAGATGGCGTCAGTAGCGGACCGATGTGCGAATAGGCCGAAGGCAGCACAAGGCGCCAAGATCCGGATGTCACTGTGGTGGTTTCATAGTTGAGAGGCACTTCATCTGCAGTGGGGCGCCGAGATCCGGATGGCACCGAGGTGATGTCTAGCAAGTTGCTGTACTGGTGTGGTCATCCTACAATGCTGAAAGTCGGCGTGGGGCGCCCCATTAGCCTGTGAGATGGCGTCAGTAGCGGACCGATGTGCGAATGGGGCCAAAGGCATCGCAACAATATTTTCTGAAGAGAAGACACCAAAAGGCGCTGAGATTCCAAGATCCGGATGGCATCGAGGTGGTGTCTAGCAAGTTGTGGCACTGGTGTGGCCATCCTACAATGGTAAAAGTCGGCGTGGGGCGCCCTGTTGGCCTGTGAGATGGTGTCAGTAGCGGACTGATGTGTGAATGGGGCCAAAGGCAGCGCAACAATATTTTCTGACTGACACCACAAGGCGCTGAGATGCCAAGATCCGGATGGCACCGAGGTGATGTCTAAGTTGCGGACCGATGTGCGAATGGGGCCAAAGGCAGCGCAACAATATTTTCTGTATGGAAGATACCACTAGGCGTTGAGATGCCAAGATCCGGATGGCACCGAGGTGATGTCTAGCAAGTTGCTGTACTGGTGTGGTCATCCTACAATGCTGAAACTTGGCGTGGGGCGCCCCATTAGTCTGTGAGATGGCGTCAGTAGCGGACCGATGTGCGAATAGGCCGAAGGCAGCACAACGCGCCAAGATCCGGATGTCACCGTGGTGGTTTCATAGTTGAGAGGCACTTCATCTGCAGTGGGGCGCCGAGATCCGGATGGCACCGAGGTGATGTCTAGCAAGTTGCTGTACTGGTGTGGTCATCCTACAATGCTGAAACTCGGCGTGGGGCGCCCCATTAGCCTGTGAGATGGCGTCAGTAGCGGACCGATGTGCGAATAGGCCGAAGGCAGCACAACGCGCCAAGATCCGGATGTCACCGTGGTGGTTTCATAGTTGAGAGGCACTTCATCTGCAGTGGGGCGCCGAGATCCGGATGGCACCGAGGTGATGTCCAGCAAGTTGCTGTACTGGTGTGGTCATCCTACAATGCTGAAAGTCGGCGTGGGGCGCCCCATTAGCCTGTGAGATGGCGTCAGTAGCGGACCGATGTGCGAATGGGGCCAAAGGCAGCGCAACAATATTTTCTGAAGAGAAGACACCAAAAGGCGCTGAGATTCCAAGATCCGGATGGCATCGAGGTGGTGTCTAGCAAGCTATGCAGTTGAGTGATGTGGTCATTGATGTCAAATGAGATGTCATCAGTGATGTCATCAGTGATGTCATTTGAGATGTCATCAGTGATGTCATTTGAGATGTTATCAGTGATGTCATTTGAGATGTCATCAGTGATGTCATCAGTGATGTCACTGACCATGTCATGAATGATGTAATATGTGACATCATCAGCAGTGGATTGCGGGTGCGCGATATATAGTTAGTGCAACTAACTATATATGGAATTTCAATGGTTTTGTGTGAGTAAAATAAGGTTTTTTAAATGCTAATTCCTAACTATATATGGTCTATAACCTATGGTTTTTTCAGTGAATGTATATATACATACATATATAAACATATATAATCTGTATATGTATATAAATACAAATATAAATGCATGCATACATATACATATATGCATACAGATGCATGTTATTTACATGAAAGTTTAAAAAAACACTAATAAAAGCAAAGCTAAAAAGCCACCTCATTACAAACAGAATGGCTTTAACTTAAACGAGGGCGAGATCTATTGCATTTTCAATGCTTGTTTACTTTGGTTCCATCAAGAAGGCATTCAGATGTGTCACACATTTGCCATAAATTCTGAATGTTAGCACTCTAGTTGCTCATTAGATCACTGTAGTAAAGCTACTGCTCACCAGGGAAGTCTGCTGCTGGTATTCAAAGTGCATGTTTCAGTCTGCATGTCAGAATTTTTTTAATGAAATAGAAGATCAATCAATCAATCAGGAGTTTGTTAAAGCGCGACTACTCACCCGTAAGGGTCTCAAGGCGCTAGGGGTGGGGGGGTTTGGGGGGGGTGCAGGTTCCATTCCATCAAGGAGGGGGTCTGTCGAAGAGCCAGGTTTTGAGGTTTCTTGCGAAGATGGGGAGCGATGTTGTCTGTCTGAGGTGGAGCGGAAGGGCGTTCCATGCTTTGGCCGCGAGGAAGGAGAAGGAGCGGCCTCCCGATCTGGTCTTTCTGGTGCGGGGGATCACAGCGTAGGAAAGCTGGGCTGATCGTAGGGTCCTTTGGGGTGCGTGGAATTTGAGTCGGCTGTTCAGGTATGCTGGTCCGGTGCCGTGGAGGGCCTTGTGTGCGTGGGTGAGCATCTTAAAGGTGATTCTCGCCTCGACGGGGAGCCAGTGGAGTGTGCGCAGGTGCTGGGAGATGTGGCAGTGTTTTGGCAGGTTGAGGACCAGTCTTGCGGCGGCGTTCTGGATGTTCTGTAGCTTGCGGATGAGGTTTTTGTTTATTCCGGCGTAGAGTGCGTTGCCGTAGTCGAGTCTGCTGGTGACCAGGGCGTGAGTGACTGTCTTTCGGTGTTCGAGGGGGATCCATTTGAAGGTCTTACGAAGGAGGCGGAGGGTGTGGAAGCAGGAAGATGAGACAGAGTTGATCTGGCGGTCCATTTTGAGCTCGGAGTCCAGGATGATTCCCAGGTTGCGTGCGTGGTCTGTGGGGGTTGGCGGGTTTCCGAGGGCGGTGGGCCACCAGGTGTCACTCCAGGCGTCGGGGTTTGGGCCCATGATGAGTACTTCTGTTTTGTTGGTGTTTAGTTGTAGGCAGCTGTTTTTCATCCATTTGGCGACGGCTTCCATGCCTTCTCGAAAGTTGCGTCTGGCGGTGTTGGGCTCGTTGGATAGGGAGAGGATGAGCTGGGTGTCGTCTGCATATGACACGATGTTGAGTCCGTAGGTTCTGACGATGGGGGCAAGTGGAGCCATGTAGACATTGAAGAGCGTCGGGCTGAGGGAGGAGCCCTGGGGGACTCCGCAGGTGATAGGTGTGGGGTCCGAGAGGAAAGGGGGGAGTCTGACCCGCTGCGTCCTGCTGGAGAGGAAGGAGCAGATCCAGTCGAGGGCCTTGTCCTGGATTCCTGCATCGTAGAGTCTGCGTATTAGGGTGCGGTGGGAGACTATGTCGAATGCCGCTGATAGGTCGAGGAGGATGAGGGCTACTGTTTCTCCTTTGTCCAGTAAGGTGCGGATGTCGTCTGTTGCGGCAAGGAGGGCGGTTTCCGTACTGTGGTTTTTTCTGAAGCCGGATTGGGAGGAGTCGAGGATGTTGTGTTCTTCAATGAATGTGGCGAGTTGGCTGTTGATGGCTTTCTCGATGACTTTAGCTGGGAACGGGAGCAGGGAGATGGGTCTGTAGTTTTTGAGGTCGGTGGGGTCCGCTGAGGGTTTCTTTAGGAGGGGGTTGACCTCGGCGTGTTTCCAGTCGTCGGGGAATGAGGCGGTCGCCAGGGAGCGGTTGATGGTTTGGCGGAGCATGGGTGCGATGGTGTTGGCGGCTCTGTTGAAGATGTGGTGGGGGCAGGGGTCCGTGGGGGCCCCTGAGTGGATTGACTTCATTGTCTTCAGTGTGTCTTCGGGGGTGAGGGCTGTCCAGTCATCAATCGCTGGTTTCCGGGTTTGAGAAGTCACTCAAAATGATCCCTATTTTTTCTTTCTGAAGCACCAATCATACTTTCTATGGCAAAATGAAACCCCTCATTTTGTTCCTTTTTAAATTAAATGTTTTCAGACTTACCACTTCATTCCAATCAAGATGGCTTCTGGTGTGCCATACTTTTGTCATAAGTAAGACTGTTAGCGCTGTAGTTGTTCTTTAGAACACTCTGGGACATTCTGTCATTGGGCTATACTTGGGCTACATCTGGGTGATATTTGGGCTACATTTAGGCTCTTTTGTCTCTGGTGGCCATCTTGGGAGACTGTATGTCAGAATTTTTTAATGAAATTGAAGAGGATTTGAGAAGTCACTCAAAAGGTGCCCTAATTTTTCTTTCTGCAGCACTAATCATACTTTCTATGGCAAAATATACCCCCTCATTTTGTTCCTTTTTAAATTAAATGTTTTAAGAGTTACCACTTTATTCCAATCAAGATGGCTTCAGGAGTGCCATACCTTTGTAATAAGTAGGACTGTTAGCGCTCTAGTTGTTCTTTAGAACACTCTGGGACATTCTGTCATTGGGCTATACTTGGGCTACATCTGGGTGATATTTGGGCTACATTTGGGCTCTTTTGTCTCTGGTGGCCATCTTGGGAGACTGCATGTCAGAATTTTTTAATGAAATTGAAGAGGATTTGAGCAGTCACTCAAAATGTGCCCTAATTTTTCTTTCTGCAGCACTAACAATACTTTCTATGGCATAATATACCCCCTCATTTTGTTCCTTTTTAAATTAAATGTTTTAAGAGTTACCACTTTATTCCCATCACAATGGCTTCAGGAGTGCCATACCTTTGTAATAAGTAGGACTGTTAGCGCTCTAGTTGTTCTTTAGAACACTCTGGGACATTCTGTCATTGGGCTATACTTGGGCTACATCTGGGTGATATTTGGGCTACATTTGGGCTCTTTTGTCTCTGGTGGCCATCTTGGGAGACTGCATGTCAGAATTTTTTAATGAAATTGAAGAGGATTTGAGCAGTCACTCAAAATGTGCCCTAATTTTTCTTTCTGCAGCACTAATAATACTTTCTATGGCATAATATACCCCCTCATTTTGTTCCTTTTTAAATTAAATGTTTTAAGAGTTACCACTTTATTCCCATCACGATGGCTTCAGGTGTGCTATACCTTTGTAATAAATAGGACTGTTAGCGCTCTAGTTGTTCTTTAGAACACTCTAGGAGGCTGCAGTAGAACACAAAGGAATCAACTGACAGTCTCTGTCCTTGATGGATGTACATGTTTTACTGAGAATGTCAGACTTCATTCTCACATGACTGAGAAAGATAATGAGAATTTACAGAAAATATGCTTTCAGTTTAGCTTATAGATCCCCTTCCAAACCGCTGTGGGAAAATCATGAGATATTAGTTTTCTTTCAAACATAATTCATGATATCACAGCAGAAGGCTTTTTCACATGGTAAAATCACCTTAGAACACACCACAATTCCTAAAATGAGTATGGTACCATCAACAAATGATTTATAATGTAACTAAAGTCCTAAAACCCTCTATTAACTACAATGCTTTTAATGAGGTGCTATCATGTATATTGGTCCCAAGATGGCTGCCAACACTTCTTGAATGAAGTGCTGACAGCCAATCAGATCAGATGTGTGGTTAGGCTCCGCCCAGATATATATATTTTTTTGAACCTAAATTACTCAAAATCCACTGGAGCACATATCTTGAGACATAGCAAAGGCACATCGGGCTACCAGTCCCTACAATTTTGCCAAGTTTTGTGGAAATCCATTCAGCCGTTCAGGCTAAAAGTGAGTCCAACCGCCCTATGGAAATTAACATGGGGAAAACACGTTTTGGGACCCCCCTTTTATCTCGGCCCCCGCTTGACGAATCCCCCCCAAACTTTCAGGGAAGGAGCGGAGCGCAGCGAGGCAAATTTAAGGAAAATTACAGGCAGATTCCTTAACCGGCGCAAAAGTTATTCCCAATAGAATGTTGCGGATTTCCTATAGAAAACAATCCTAACTATAACTACCTACTGGCGACCGCCAGTAGGTAATATATATATATATATATCGGGGGCGTGGCTTGCGCGCCGCTGCGACATGGTGACTTGCGCTTGAGCTCCAGGGGGACTGAGGGCCGTTGGAGGTTTTCACCCGCTTCCAGGTGCCCCTCTTCAGCACAACTGCTCTCCTGGCCATCGGAACATGCCGAGAGCCGTTTGCGAGCATTTCCGACGGAATTTCGTCACGGAGGTGTGATTTCTGACAGGCGGTGGTGGAGCTCGTTATCTCTTCGGGCCGCCGCCATTTTAGCTGATTGTGACGGACGGCGGCTTATCTCCTCAGAAGCGACGTAATGGATACTTTCTTGCCAGTTCAGCGGAATACCAGGTGCTTGTGACTACATTTGGTTACTTTTTTCATTTTTTTTTTCCTCACTTTTTCCTTCGCGCTGCTTGGCTGATTATTTTGTGGCTCTTTATGATTACATACGTTTTGGCTTGCCTTGGTACAGCAGTTTGAGCACTGAGCTGCGCTCTAACTTCTCTTTGGGTCTCTGCTTTAGCCTACTAGTCTCTGCAAGGTGCTTCTACTAATTTCTGCAAGACTTGTCATATAAGTCCGCCCTTTTTGCCTATTCTGACTTCTCTGCTTTCAGTGCGCTCTATTATTTTATTTTTTGGTGGGGAAGTCACTTCCTTTGACCTTTTTTTTTGCCTGCCTCTACTATTCCTCAAGTGGTTTTATATATTTTTTTCTCTGTCTGTTGCTCCATGGCCGCCAATATGGGCCGTTCATCAACTGTTAAAGACTCAAAAGACTCAGGTGCCTCGCTTAAAAGGCTCAAGCAAGTGTCTCCTACGCCTGAGTCTTCTCAATCAGACACCAATACCACTCTTGACGCAATTTTAACGCGTCTCAATGAGGTGCATGACATTGCGCAGTCAACAAAGACTAATACAGACTTACTGCAAGTGGAGATGTCCGCTATCAGGAATGATTTCAAAGCCCTCTCTATTCGTGTTTCGACTACGGAGACACGTATTAGTGGGGCGGAGGACCATATGCAGAAGCAATCTCGGTCGCTTACCCACTTAGAGCGCTCAATGACGGCATTGCGCAGAGATCTCACTGAACAGGAGGATCGTAATCGCAGATCTAATCTACGCATTTTTGGTCTGCCGGAAGATGCAGAGAAGACATTCCCTTCCATGATTGATTTTTTATACCAATGGCTGCCTGCTACTCTACAAATCTCTTTCCAGAGAGACTTTGAACTAGAAAGAGCACACCGGGTGCCCACCTTCCGGTCTAAATCTGCCACACAGCCAAGAGCGGTAATTTTTAAGCCAATGCGCCATCAACACACGGAGCAGATTCTTTCTCATATGCGGAAAATTAAAGTGCTTTCCTGGGAAGGTCATCGTATTTCAATCTCTCAAGACTTTGCCAGAGATACAGTGATAAGGCGGAAGGGCTTTCTTAATCTTCGGAAACGTCTTTCTGAGATGAACATTCCCTTTTCCTTTTCTGGTCCTTCGAAATTTCGTATTACCTTCAAAGGTCGTTCCAGAATTTCTGATGAACCTGCAGAGCTAGCTTCTTTCTTGGACAACCAGATGGAACTACAAATGGAACCCCTTTGAAAACGAACTTCTAGTGCCAGGACGCCAGAGGAATACGGCGGGCTTTCCCTTTCTTTGCTGACCCCTTGTGGATCTTCACGACTCGCCGGACCCGCTTCGCGGGTCCCGCAGCGCGTCGCCTGCCAGGAGGCAGATCCAGTGACCACAGGAGGAGCGCGGGGACAGGCGAGTAACCAGCGGGGCTGCGAGCATAGGCAGGGGACTCCAGCGTCCAGGAGCCCCTGCGCGCCCAATCACCATCACCTGGGCTGCTCTCCCCGCTGGCCACGCCCCCCCCGCCAACAGTGGTTAAAATCCTGATCTCACCTTGTGCCTGTGGGACCCCTTTGAAAACGAACTTCTAGTGCCAGGACGCCAGAGGAATACGGCGGGCTTTCCCTTTCTTTGCTGACCCCTTGTGGATTTCTTCACGACTCGCCGGACCCGCTTCGCGGGTCCCGCAGCGCGTCGCCTGCCAGGAGGCAGATCCAGTGACCACAGGAGGAGCGCGGGGACAGGCGAGTAACCAGCGGGGCTGCAAGCATAGGCAGGGGACTCCAGCGTCCAGGAGCCCCTGCGCGCCCAATCACCATCACCTGGGCTGCTCTCCCCGCTGGCCACGCCCCCCCGCCAACAGTGGTTAAAATCCTGATCTCACCTTGTGCCTGTGGGACCCCTTTGAAAACGAACTTCTAGTGCCAGGACGCCAGAGGAATACGGCGGGCTTTCCCTTTCTTTGCTGACCCCTTGTGGATTTCTTCACGACTCGCCGGACCCGCTTCGCGGGTCCCGCAGCGCGTCGCCTGCCAGGAGGCAGATCCAGTGACCACAGGAGGAGCGCGGGGACAGGCGAGTAACCAGCGGGGCTGCGAGCATAGGCAGGGGACTCCAGCGTCCAGGAGCCCCTGCGCGCCCAATCACCATCACCTGGGCTGCTCTCCCACGCTGGCCACGCCCCCCCGCCTATCACGCAGTAGCCAAGTTTTAAGGAGACTAGTAGCCCCGCTTCGCGTGAGCGAGCGGGAGAAGCCCGGGACAAGGGCGGGACCGTCTGTGGCCGTCCGGGGCCGAAGGAGGCCGGGCTGGGCCACCACCCCTGGTCATTGTGACACTCCATCTACCATAGTAAGTGACATAGTTTCCCTTGTATTGTTTCGTTATTATTATGGCAACTGCTGTAAATACAAGTCCTGTAACCAGCCACTTGATGTCTCTTCCCACGGAGTCTGGCCCCTTGGCCATTGGTCCTCTAGACAAATTCTTTTTTAATCGCTCACTGGCATTAGACAAAGAACTAACTTTGGCAGAGAAGCGTGCCGAGCGTAGGCTTTCCATTGAAATACTCAAGAACTCTACGGACAAGTTCCCAAATATAGTCTATCCCACTCTGGTAACCCCTTTATCATCAGTGAGCATTCCGGTTACAAACAGAGACTCTGAAGCCCCGGGAGATAAAACTACTAAGACTGTCGTAGCAGATTTAAATAATATCAGTGGTAGTATATCTCACCCACTATTGCATACTGATGTGGGTCCTCATGTTGTATCGGCTAATTCCAAAACTGGGGCCAAAAGGAAATGTCCAGCTTCTGTTAAAAAGTGTATGAAAATGGTCCGACCACCACCAAAAATCAGGAAGTTACATAAACTTGTCAACATTGGGAATCCAGTTAAAGAACCAGTACAAAGAACAGGATGTGTAACATCAACTATTCCTACTTCTCAGGATATCCAAGACAAAGTGGACAAATCTTGTTCTGTTCCAAAAGCATCAAGTAATGTTAACGATGTACTATTCGCAAATGTGCTTCCAGAATTGGAAAAAATGTTTAGACTGGTACTTATTCCCATTGAGGATAGAATTGCAAAACTCACAGATAGGTTAAACCACTTTGAGCAAGCAACTTTAGATAATTTCTATTCTACTAAATCCCTGATTAAAACGAGTAGGTTGGAAATAAGCTCAAATCCTCAGGTTGTAAACAACCCCCACACACAGGACAAGGGTAGAAATCCTAGAAATGGCTCACCTTTACCTTCTAAACAAAATAAACCCCCAGCTAAAGTCACCGCAAAACCCTTAGTTAGGGTTGAGAAAGTGAATACGGGCTCTGAATCATCGCAGTCGAATTCAACACATCCCGTACAGTCCTCATTACCCCAGCCACAAAACCAACCGGTTGTTGTAAACGTTGTGGTTACTTCGTGCCAACAAGTGGGTAAAGTACCAACACCTGTAAACACAACTACCAATACACGTATACCTCCTAACACCACGGGGGTAGGAAATAGGGTCAGTGTTAACCAGTCGGCTGTTAAAGCCACAACTGCGCCCCCAGCAAATAATAAACAGGTGCAGAAACCAGCCCCCCAACCTCCTCCCCAAGTTCCCAAACCTATCCCAACGCCCTTGCAAAAGCCACCTCATAGAAAACCCCCGATCAATCTTACCCCAGACTCCTTCCCCTATGTGGCAGTTCTCATCAATGTACCATCTTTACCCCCAGGGCAGAGAGAAAATTTCCAGATGCTTAAAAATAAGACCATGCACTGGTTAAAGGAAAATCGTCCTCTGCCGGGTGACATTGATGGGTTAATAATAGGGGCAAGGAGAATAGACTGGATGGGTTATACACCAAAAACCCTGGGGGGGGACTGTATAGTGGTTAATTTTCAAGATCCTAGGGTGGTGGGGTGGATAACAAGGCAAGGATGGGGAACAAATAAGGGCGGTATTGGTATTGTGGACCTCACCTTTTTTTACCCCAGATCAACTAGTGTAACTACAAGTCTACTCAACGAGCCCATAGTCCCCCCAATGGCGCTATGGCCAGTGATTTCTTTACCTCCTCCCCATGTTAGCTTTAATTATACCCCACATACACACAATAATCCCCATGTAGGATGGCAGGACTCAGGGTGGGGGTATTGACATACTGGTATTGACAACGTGGGTGGAATTACAAAAGAAGTAGAGGCGCCAGGTGATGTCTGTGGTAATATTATTGCTACAGACATTAAGGAGAATAGCACTGAGGCCGGGTGTGTGACCGACGAAGGTGGTTCTAGACTAGGAACATTAAATTCAAATGTCGTACACCCTGTAATGGATGATTTACCTGTGGCCACAGTAGATGACCCAGAAAGGCTGGCCACCTTAATGGGAATATCGATGTCATCCCATGAATCTCCACTTGTCAAAGCCAGGGATGGGTCAAATGTAGATATTGGCACCTTTTTGTCTTGGAATGTCGCCGGATTGGCTAGCAAGTTGGACTCCCAACTTTGGGTGGATTTTATAAGTGGTTTTGACATCTGTTGTTTTCAAGAAACCTGGGCTTGTGATCCACTCTTTTGCTTAGGTTACTTGAATTACTATATACCTGCCACAAAAGGGGGAAGAGGGAGGCCAAAGGGTGGCCTAACTGTGTGGGTTAGACAGGGTTTGCACATTGATATAAAAATCCTAGACCTGGGAAATAGTGATTTACAAGCCCTTAGAATCTCTGTTGTAAATGGTCCACCAATAGATTTATACAATGTCTATGTGAGAGGTGGTAAAGTAACAAACTCATCTACAATCGAGTTGTTGTCCGACGCTATGGAGGTCAATTCCCAGGGAAATGTAAAGATAATTGCTGGGGACCTAAACAGGACTTTTGAACCCTTGACTTGTACAAACGTCCTCATCGAGTGTGAAGAGGACAATCTATGGGGAGTACCTTCTTTAAACTTACAACCTGTGAAGCAATGGACTAAAGAGATTCTCCTATTAAATGGAATATGTTTGGAATACGGTCTAAGAGCCCTCAATGGTAGGACACCTGGTGATAAGGAGGGCAGTTTTACCTTTGACAATGGTATTAACAGGAGCCGAATCGATTATATACTGTGTAGTCTCCAGCTGTGGAATGGGGTTGTTGACATGGCAATCAGGCCCCGGGTTGAAAGTGATCACAACCCCCTATGTGTGTCACACAAGTGGTGGAATACAGGTTCAGGAAATCCTAATGAGACACATGACGAAACTCCTCTGTTAAGCAATGATGAGCGAAGGTTAAAATGGCCCAAGGTGTTAGCAAATGAAGTCACTATGACATATATAACTAACAAGGTAGATTGTGCAATTTCTGCGATTGAAGCAGTAGCCCTAGTGGCTCCTGGGGACAACGTTATCACAGAAATCCACAATAAGTTATTCTCCGCTTTAAGACCATGTTTTTTCATAAAGCAAAGAAAAGGGAAGAAAACTAAAGAAGTGGGTAGGTGGTTCGATAACCATTGTAGAGCAGCACGTCTAGATTTGGGGCATGCGATAAGGAACAGGGATCGTGCCTCAGTGATAAAGAATAGGAAATTGTACAAAGCAGCCATTTATCGTGCAAAAAAGAAATGGGACGAAGATCACTGGGCCCAACTAAAAGAAGCCTCTGATAATAAAGACCCAATGTTATTTTGGAAAATTATCAAGTGGGGTAGTGGTGCGGGCCCAGCAAAACCCGACAATAATGTATCAGTGGAATCCTGGGTTGATTATTTTGGGCCCCAGTATGCGGAAAGTAATAAGTCTGTGACAGCTGATGAAATAACACCGGTCTACGCAATCGAAGATCTTTTTTTCCTTAGTGAAGTAGTAATTGCCATTAGTTCTGCGAAATGCGGGAGGGCGCCAGGCCCAGATGGTATCCCCCCCGATATTTTTAAATATGATGTGGCCAGATGGGCGAGATACATCCTGCTTGTAGCAAATGCTTTAGCAAAGGGGGCAGTGGTTCCAGACACCTGGAAATGTGCAACCATTATCCCCATCCACAAGAAGGGCGACCGCTCATTGCCTGCTAATTACAGGCCTATAAGCTTAATAGCCACCGTGCAGAAAATAGTCGGGAGAATGGTAACCAACCAGCTAATGGACTGGGTAGAAGATAACAGCGCCCTCTCGCCATACCAGGCGGGATTTAGGCGTGCTACCAGTACCATCGACCAGGTCTTTCGCTTCACTATATTGCGGTGGAAGACCGTTGAGCTGGGGAGGGGCAGCCTGTATGTCGCGTTTGTTGATCTGCGGGCTGCGTTCGATCTAGTCCCCAGGTACAAACTATGGTCGGTGCTCCAAAAGTTGGGGATTCCTGCAGAACTGCTAACTTTAATCATGCGACTGCACGAATCCAATTTTGCCAGAGTCCAATGGGGAGGAAGTAGCGAGACAACGGTGGACTTTCCTGTTGAAAGGGGTGTTAGGCAGGGATGTTCCATGGCCCCTCTGCTTTTCTCGTTATTCATTAACGGGATAGTCGAGAGAATGTTGAGGGCTAGTGTTGACGCCCCATCGTTAGCGGACACCAGGGTCCCGATCCTGATGTTCGCTGACGACACTCTTATTCTGTCTAAGACTCCTATGGGGCTGCAACGTGCATTAAGCATTTTTGATGCTTTTTGCTTGGAGCACGGGCTTGAGGTAAATGTAGGAAAAACTAAACTAATGGCCTTCTCTGCTGGACGCAGAAGCTTTCCTAAAATTACCCTAAATAACAGCAGGCTCGATATAGTCAATGAATTTACATATTTGGGAGTGCAGATTGCGGGGGGGACTGGCTGGACGCATCACGTGAACAAAGTAGTCCTAAAGCACCAGCAGCTATCGGGTGTCCTAAGGGGGGAACACCGTAAATCAAAAACAAAACCTATAAAACCCGCCCTGACGGTGTATGACGCGAAGGTTCTGGGTGCTACCTTATACGGCGCTGAACTATGGGCTTGGAATGGTCTGACGGCTCTTCAGACCTCCGAGAACAAGTTCATGCGTGGAATTACAGGACTTCCACAGAGCACCCCCCTAATCCCATTGTTCCTGGAGCTTGGTAGACGCACGATTATCGACAGAGCTCGATTGCGGCCAGTTCTTTACTGGAGACGCCTTTGGACGACTCCGGAAATAAGACAGTACGCTGAGAGTTTTCTGTGGATCATCAAGGAAGACGTCTTCCATAAAATAAAATGGTTAAAACATCTGAAGACCATGTTGGAAAATCTAGGGTTTTCAAATCTTTGGAACAACCCCGAGGGAGAAACCTTCCCAAGTAAAGAAGCTCTTAAAAAACAATATTGGGATTGGGTGGGCGGTAAGATGCTGAATGACAATAGGGCAGATTCTATGTCTGGCCGTTTCCTGGAGATTAAAATTTCACCTGTCTTGGAAAACTATTGGGATAATGTTACGGTACCAATGGACAGGAAACTTGTCTTCCAGCTGAGGTCAGGATCTATCCCTCTTAATAAATTGACATCTGGCTGGCACAGATTCACTAACAGTCTATGTCCTGCCTGCGAAATTGCCGAGGAGAGCCTTGGCCATTTTCTCTTTTCATGTGAAGCCTACGTGAATCCAAGGAGGAAATGGCTCTCGCCGGTATGTAAAAACTTGGGGACACGTGAAAGTTCAGTGGCCCTAAGAATTTTATGCACAACACAGCAGGATTCGATAGTTATGGGTGTCGCCAAATACATGGGCTGGGCTTGGGCGATAAGACGACGGTTCTTGGGGGGTCGTATGTAATTAGGAAATCCTTTTTAAAGTTTTTATGTATTGGCATATATTGTTTTATCAGTAATGTTGTATGAGCTGTACTGTGTTTAATGAATTTTTTTATTCTGTATTATGTATTTTGTGTAAATATTTTGATTAATGTGCTTTTATGAGAATTGTCTCGAATAAAGCTTATACAAACAAACAAATGGAACTTCAAATGGCGGCTTCACTTGATCCTGGTGCTTCGGGCACATGAAGTGTTTATCTGTGCCTCCTGTGTTCTCTCTTTTCTCAGATTGATTGACTTAGTTGTCTTTTACGATCTGCTTGATGGTTTTTTGCTTCTCTATAAGTAGTATTGTGGTGCTGTCTGTTTGTGGCTCTGCACGTGGTTGCTTAGTTTGTTCCCTGGGTATTCTCTTTTTCTTTTTCGCTTTCTTTGGAGTGGCTTGTTTGTCCGGTTCTTCTTTTTCCTCTCTCGTTTTATAGTGTGTTTCTTCATCCTTCATATTTTTCTCTCTTTTTTTTCTGTCTGTTCTTTCCTTATGTATAATGCTTTTGTACTCTCTTTTCATTACTTTCTAGACTTTATTGTATGTTTCTTATCTCAGTCTGTAATACTTTTCCTATTGCTCCTAATCCACTGCTAAAGTTTTTCATGGTTGTTTGTTTCTCTCCCTTGTTTAATTATCTTTGTTTCCATTCCTGGTTTTTGCCTTTTTTGTCAGATATTTCTCCTCTCTTATCTATCTTATCGTTAGATTTATGTACCCATATGTAGTTGGTTAGGTACTGGTTTCGGTTGCTTCTCCTTATTGCTTTCTTTATTTTTATAGAATATTTGTTTCATTGTAATAGATGTTCTTTTCTGTTATACCATTCTCTCTTTTTCTTGCTCATCACCCTTACACATTAGTTTTAGTCTCTACATGTTGAAGGTGCTATACTTACGTATAGCTTTGTTCTGACTTCCACTGTTTTGTTCATGAGGTTCTTTCTTTTTCTACTTAATGATAGTAACTTTTGCATGCTATGGTTTTTCTCATGTTGTATGGATTTCTACTCGCTATTGCCTATTTCTTGTATTCTCACTTACTAGTTTTATTATCAATTACGATTTACTGTCTGTTAATTAGCCTGCTTAGCACGTATTTTTTCTACCGGATGCCTATTTATATTGCTATTGTATTTTTTCATTTTTCTTTGATGCTTCTTTAATATATTTACTCTCTCTTCACTTATTTGTTAGTTTATTGTTATACTTTGCTTGACTATGTTGTTATATTTGATGCTTCTTTTTTGTGACTTGGCTGTTCCAAACCTTAATTTTTATTGGGGCTGATATTGCTGACTCTACCTCTCCTCATAACGGCTTCCTTTATCCCCCTTTTCACGTTCCCCCTAGTATGAATTTGGTCTTTTTCAGACCTCACTTCGTTACTCCTCTTCCCCTTTTCCTTTCTTTTCTTTTTCTTTCTTTGTTTCCTCTATCTTCTCCTCTCTTTTTCTCCTTTCTTTTCTTTTTTCTCTTCTCTTGGGCTTCTTTCCTAAACTTCCCCTTTTTCATGTATCTGCTTGGTGTTTGGAGGATTACTTCTATTCTGTTTGTTCATACATTATCTTCTAGGTCTTCTCTGTCTTCTCTCCTACATGTTCCATGCCTGGCTTAAATGTATTATCCCTGAATGTTAAGGGTCTAACTCACCCAGTCAAAAGGTCGAAAATTTTGGACTACTGCAAATCTCTCTCTTCGGATCTTGTACTGTTGCAGGAAACGAAGGTTTCGACCAGGGAAGCTCTTTTCCTGAAAAAGGAGTGGGTATCTGATGTTGCTTGCTCAGATGCGTGTGGCAAGAGGAATGGTGTCATTACGTTGGTTTCTAAAAAGTCTGGTTTGTCTCTTGTCTCTTCTGAACAGGATACGGAGGGTCGTTGGTTGTTATCTAAATTGTCTGATGGTAATATTGATCTTTTTGTCATGAATATTTATGCTCCGAATAAGGATGATCCGTTATTTTGGACAACAGTGACCAAGAAATTGCATGACACTCCTCATGCTGGTAATTTGTTGGTGGGTGGAGATTTTAATTTGCCAATGGATCCCATCCTAGATAGAAATTCTGCCTTTCATTTTCGTCCTCCGAAGTCACATAAACAAATGACTAATATGTGTTCTCTGCTTCATCTTCAGGATGTCTGGCGTCTCTTTAATCCCACTGGTAGTGATTTTTCCTTTTTTTCCTCGCCTCACTCTACTTTCTCGCGTATTGACTACCTTTTGGTACACTCCTCCCTTCTTCAATCTTCCTCCTCTCCTCTTATTCATCCTATTTTGATTTCGGATCATGCTGCAATTTCTTTTACGCTGCTGTCCTTTACTCCCACGGCAAAATCTCGGACATGGAGACTAAATACAGAAATTTTGCATGATGACTCCCAGGTTTCTGAATTTTCTAAGGAGATTGAAACTTTTTTCCTTGAAAATGAAGGCTCAGTTGATTCTCCAGTGGTGCTTTGGGATTCCTTTAAATGTACTTTCCGGGGTCAAGTCATTAAATGTATGTCAAGGAGGAATGCTGCTCTTAGAAAGGAACTAACTGATTTAGCTGAGGAGATTAAGAGACAAGAATCTCTTTTTCGTCAATCTAAGGATAAAACCTGTCTACAATCCATTAAACAGTTAAAATACACATACAATACTATTGTTACCAGAAGGGCTCATATTGGGCTTCAGGCTCAGAAATCTAAGACACTATTATTAAAAAATCGAGCTGGCAAGATTCTTGCAGCAACATTAAAATTTCAGGAATCTTCCAGGATCTCTTCTATTAATGACCACTTGGGTAATAAGAAATTTCAGACGGAGGAGATTCTTGGGGTGTTTCGTGATTTTTATGACAACTTGTATACTCCCTCTAATCAGGCATCCTTTGAACAGTTTCAAGACTTTTTAAAAACAATTCCATTAAAATCGATCTCAGTGGAAGATAGTTCCTCTTTGAATCGCCCTATTTCTTCTGATGAAATTATTGCCGCAATTAAAGATACTCGTTCGGGGAAAGCCCCAGGTCCTGATGGCTACCCTATTCTTTTTTACAAAACCTTCCTTCCTGTAATTGTTCCCAAATTACAATCAGTCTTTGAGGCTTTTCTTAAGGATGGCTCTGTCTCTGGCTCTGCCGCTGACGCTACAATTGTAGTGATTCCAAAAGAAGGTAAGGATCATTCCGATCCCAAACATTTTCGTCCCATATCTCTTCTTAACATGGAAGCTAAAATTTTTGCGAAAATTTTAGCTAAACGGTTAGAATCCTTTATTCCTCATCTGATCCATCCCTCGCAAACGGGATTTGTTAAAGGTCGGTTGGCACGTGACAATATTCGAACATTCTGTCACATTCTTGGATCAGCTAAGCGTTCTCAACTTCCAGCTGCTGCTTTGGCACTCAATGCTGAGAAGGCCTTTGATAAGGTCTCCTGGCCCTTCCTGCGTGCGATTTTATGTGCCCATAATCTTGGGGATTCCTTCATTCAGATGGTTATGTCTCTTTATTCTCGCCCTAGAGCTAACATCAGAGTTAATGGTGCTACATCCTCCTTTTTTAACCTTCGTCAAGGTACTCAACAGGGCTGCCCTTTATCCCCTCTTTTGTTTTTATTATCCATTGACCCTCTTCTACGATTGATTGACCTCCACCCTGATATTAAAGGCTTTTCTTTTGGTCCTCATTGTTTCAAAACGGCTGCTTATGCAGATGATGTCCTTATTTTCTCTGATGATATTGCATTGGCCATTCCTGCTATTTCTGACACGATATCTCTCTTTTCAAAGGTTTCTGGCTACACCTTGAATAGGGATAAAACTGAGATGTTCCCTTTGAATGCGTACTGTTTTTCTCACCATATGGGTTCTGCTGGCTTTAAGTGGCAAACTAAACATTTGAAATATTTGGGTATTTATTTTTGTTCTTCCTTGTCTGCTACAGTCTCTTATAATGAATCCCAGACCATTCTTAAAGTGCGGTGTCTTTTGGAAACTTGGTCTCCAAAGCACATTTCTTGGTGGGGTCGACTACAAACGCTTAAGATGATGATTACCCCTATTATTAATTTTGTTTCTTCTATGCTTCCAGTTAAACTTTCTGCTTCTTTCTTTCATGAAATCGATGTTCTCACCTCTAAATTCTTATGGAATGATAAACCGTCTAGGATTGCCTATAAATCGTTACGTCAACCCTGTGAAATGGGTGGATGTAATCTTCCTGATTGGGAGAAGTACCAAGTCGCCTTTTTGGCGTCTCAAGGTGCTTTATGGTTTTCTTCCCCCTCTATTCATATTCCATCTTGGCTGTTGATAGAACAAACTCTTGCCTCTCCATTACCGCTCGCTTCTTTTATGACTACGAACACCCTCTTTATCCTTTTCTCCCGTTCCATTATTTTAGATACTATTGCTGCGGTCCGTAAGATTGATAGACGGGTTGCGGTTCCATTGCATAAATCCAAATGGTCGTCTATTTGGCGAAAATCTAAAATTAAAATCAGTATTGATCCTTCTCTGGTGTCCTATTGGGCTAACAAAGGGATTTCTCTCGTTAAACATCTTTATGATGCTGATGACCAACCGTTACCTTTTTCTTCCTTGGCAAGTCAATTTTCTTTAACGAACTTGGATTTTTATACCTTCCTTAAGATTAAAGTGGCACTGGCCAAGTTGCGACTTCATCCTTCCTCCCCCATGATCACCCTTTTTAATTTATGGGTACGGTCTGGACATGTTGCATCCAGAATATATAAATTCTTATCATCTTCTTTATTACCTACCCCAACTGTTACACAACGGAAATGGTTGCATCATTTTGATCGGGGCGTTACGGATCATATCTCTACCGACACCTGGCAACTTATTAGTAAGCTATCTCTTCGGAATAAAATCGCACCTTCACTGTTGCAATCTAAATATTTCTCGATGAATCTCCTTCATTGGACTCCTACTCGCTTGCATTCGCTCAATCTTAAAGACGATAACTTGTGTTGGAGTTGTGGTTTGTTACCCGGTGATTTCCAACATATGTTCTTTGGATGTTCCCTCCTCCAACCCTTTTGGGATCTAATACACAAACATCTTATGCTTATTTTTGGTATTAAATTCCAACTTTCTTTTCCATTAATTTTATTAGGCCCGTTAGCTGCCCCGGTTCCTCTTCCATTGGATTTCTTGGATTTGCAATTGTTGGACCTGTTGTTAACTGTTGCAGTGAAAATCATTCTCATGGAATGGAAATCTTTTTCTTCAATTTCCTATCATACCTGGTGGGCTTGGGTTTCCTTTTTACGGAGTGCTCATACGTCAGTTGATCATGCTCATCTTTCTCCTTCCATATCTGCTGGTGTTTGGTCTGCATTAGATTCCTACATGGATTCAGTTTCGAAAGGGTTGGTTGCTCCATTTCCCTCTATTTTGCCTGTTTAAATGCTGTTCTCCTTTTTAGGAAGTTTCTTTAGAAGTCAATTTTTTCTCGTTCTCATTTATTTCTTCCTTTCCTCTTTCCTCTTTTTTCGTTGCTTTCCTGCGCCCTCTTCCTTTCTCTTTTTCTTCTTTCCTCTCTTCTATTCTTTCTTCTCCCTTCCTTCTTTCCCTACTATATTATCTGATAGTGTTACCTTTGAAAGTTACGTCTACTGATTATTAATTTTTCTCCCTGTCTTGATTTACCTATCTGATTTCAGTTGACTTATTGAATTGGGAAGATGCATCGAGCTCATTATTTTTAGTTTCATATGTGGTTTGTAATTATCTGATTCCAATGGTATCACTACTGTTTGTATCTTATTTCCTTATGCTCCTTTAAAATAATAAATTCTTTTGAAATCAAAAAAAAAATATATATATATATATCTATATAGATATATATATATATGTATATTCACTGAAAAAACCATAGGTTATAGACCATATATAGTTAGGAATTAGCATTTACAAAACCTTGAAAATTCACTGAAAAAACCATAGGTTATAGACCATATATAGTTAGGAATTAGCATTTAAAAAACCTTATTTTACTCACACAAAACCATTGAAATTCCATATATAGTTAGTTGCACTAACTATATATCGCGCACCCGCAATCCACTGCTGATCATGTCACATATTACATCATTCATGACATGGTCAGTGACATCACTGATGACATCACTGATGACAACATCCAGTGATTATGTGTTTCTGTAAAGTTTAAATATGTTTTACATATTGAAGAATGAGTGGATGTATAAGTGTCTGAATGAAGGTTTTAGTAGGTGCGTGATTGACTGTATGAGTGAGTGATTAAATGCGTCTTACTGAATGCACGGGTTAGTGACTAAACTGTCTAAAAGTGTGCATCAGTATGTCTGTTGTTGTGCAAGCTGCTGCATGTGTTGATCAGTAGCTATATAAGTAGCTATATGGGTTATTGATTGGTTGCACAAGTATTTGTATGGGAGACTGAGTGTATGTATGGCTGGCTGGGAGGTGTGTGACTCTGTGCAGATCAATGTGTACTTGTATCAGTGATTCTATAAGAGAGTAACTATGTGTTAGTATATGTTTCAAAAATGTAAGGTGTTCTGTGTTTAACTGTATAGATGAGAAAATGGAAGTGTGATTGATTCTTTTCAGGACTGACTAGGTGTGTGAGTAACTCCATGGATGAGTGGCAGAGTGTGAGTGTCTGTATAGGTGTATGAGTGCATATGATAGTGTTGTAAAGATGAGTGATTGTATGTATGAATGATTGTATGAGTGAATGTGTGTGTAGACATAGGAATCAGTGAGTGCGTATGTAGTAACTAGTATTGGTGTGTCAATGGTTTCAAAAATGATACTCTCTATTTAACACTGGGTGTAACGGAGGTTATATTAGAGTGTGAGGAGATGCATTGTATTATCACATGAATGATATCATCAGTGATGTGATCATTGATGTCAAGTGAGATGTCATCAGTGATGTCATTTGAGATGTCATCAGTGATGTCATCAGTGATGTCACTGACCATGTCATGAATGATGTAATATGTGACATGATCAGCAGTGGATTGCGGGTGCGCGATATATAGTTAGTGCAACTAACTATATATGGAATTTCAATGGATTTGTGTGAGTAAAATAAGGTTTTTTAAATGCTAATTCCTAACTATATATGGTCTATAACCTATGGTTTTTTCAGTGAATTTCATTGGTTTTTTAACAGCTAATATCTGTAGCTGTAAAATGTATTCTTCTTTAAATCCAAAAATATATTATATATGTTTATTAATAACTTTTTTTTTAAATATTTTTTTTTCTTCGTTCCCGCTTCGCGAATCGGGAAGCTTCCCGTTAGCTGACCTTGATGCCGCGAAATAGACCGCGAGCCGGTAAACGTTTCTTTACCGCAACTGCCGCGTTAGAAAACAACATCGTGACGCCTCCCGTCCGCATGACGTTTCGCGTTGTCGCGTGATACGTCATATGACGTGCTACGTTAGCGAACTCGTACGCTTACCGAGTCGCAAAGCACAGGTTTCTGGAAGCAAACCGGGAGGCCCTGCAAAGCGCGTAACGTAAACACAGCAGGTCATGTGACTTGGTAATAACACTTTTCATTGGTTCATTTCACTTTCGGCTTCCTAATGATGTAAGACTAGGTCATATGATCTAAAATGAACACTTTTCATTGGTTGAGAACTATTTTTTTTCCCAAATGGTGAAAATCCCTCCTTCTTTCCTCACTCTGACTTTCATCATTGTGAGAGAAAGACCCTTTGTTACCAGTGAGCAATGGCTTCTTTACTAGCTTCAGCTGGTGCTTCCCCACCACCTCCACCACATCCAAGGAAGAGTGGACCACCTGCTAAAGTTATAATTCAGCAAGAAGAGGAAGAAGAGGAACAGGACGACCTAGATAATCTCCCTATTATGGCCAGAAGATCTGTTGTACCGGAAGTAACGGGACCAGAGGGCAGGGAGATGGTGCCAAATATACAAACGAGATTTTGTGAAGTAAAACAAGTCTGCGTACATTGCAGTGGATTCATTTGCTACGGAGAAAGTAGCATCACTCTGATCAACAGAGCTATTGACAATCATGCTCATGTTTGTCCGAAACTCCCCAAACAATAAATTCTTTTTTTTTGTTTTCTTGCTCCTGTTGAGCCCTTTACAATGAATCGTTTTCATTGCCCCCTCCAAGAAAAACCCCAAAAAATATAAAACTGTTCAGAAAAATTCAAAAAAAGTAAAAAAATGTTCCGAAAAATAATAAAAAAAATATAAAACAACAAAAACAATTAAAAAAAAAGTTCTTTTCAGAACTACCTCCCCGTTATTAAAAAATTGGTACAATATTTGCAACTGTGCCAACCTCTATTTCTCTTAGTTCGCTTCCCAGTTCGCTCCCCGGTACGCGAACCGGAAGCGAACCAAACATTTTTTTTTTTTAAAAAAGAACAGTAAGTATAAGGGAAGGAAACAGACAGTTATGTTAAAAGAAAGACAGCTATAGGGGAGTAAACTAGAGATACTATTACCCGTAATCCACTGCTGATGATGTCACATATTACATCATTCATGACATGCTCAGTGACATCATCAGCAGAGGATTGCGGGTAACAGTATCCCTAGTTTATTCCCTATAGCTGTGTTTCTTTTAACATAACTGTCTGTTTCCTTCCCTTATACTTACTGTTCTTTTTAAAAAAAATGTTTTAGATCAGTCAGAAACAGTGAAAGTAATGAAATATAAAATACTACGTAGAATATGAGCACTGTATGCAACAACTTTGACACTTACAGAAGCCTCACCTTCTCCATGCCTCCTACACAGTTCTACATGTACATCATAAATGCAAACAGAACAGAATTAATTATACATGTTAAATGGTTTATTTTTGCTGTTCTCAGAATGTATCAAATTTCACTAAAACAGTGACTTGAAGGTATTCATCATATAACAGCGGGGAAAAAAAACACAATCAAAATGATTGTGTTTAAAAAACCCATACAACATTAGAAATCAGAATTCAGAACTCCTTAAAGTTAACTTACTTTCCATGACGGCCAAGGATGTCCTATGAACAGCTTACACTCTGTTGTGCTGTTATTACTTTCAACCCGCCACTTTCTGAAAGAAAACCTCCATCGTTTTCAAAAACATGTTACATACAATAAATGACTACTTGCTCTCTACCACAAGATTCCACAAGGCCAAATCTTGTCAGAGCCATGTATAACTCTTGGATTTCTTGTTAGCCAATCCCGTCTTTTCGCATTTCCGCAACTTTCAGAATTAAAATGTTGAAGATCATTTACACAATCCTGGACTAGTAATATCTTCCCCTTCTTGCTCAATCATGTTCTACATTTCCTATCACACTGATACTGCTTACTATGAAGCAGACTTACACTACCTTTATGACTAGTACAATTATTTAATTCTCTACATCACTTTTAATCACAAAGCAATGTAAAACAGTAGACAGCATTGCAGACTTACATTCCCTCTACTCCATGTTTTGATTCGCTGCTTCAATTAGCTTATAAAAAGAAATAGTTTTTCTGAACTCATTCAAAGTGCACGTATTTCTCAATAACGTCCAGTGTTATGGTAAAAAGTTATGTCTCTGTACTACACTTATCTTCAAGGCCAAATAGTGTAGGAGCCATGAGAACTTCTTGAAATTCCTCAGAGCACATCACGAGATTCTTTCCCTAAAATTTTGGTTATAAAAACACCAGGTAAGAGTTTTTAAGGTCATATGGCAATTTTTTTTTGAAAATTAAAACAGAATCATTGCAGAATGACCAGCCATTTCTACACTTTAAATAAGCTGTATAATGTCCTGATGTTATTGAAGAACCATCATGATATATAATTGCTACAGTTACAAAAGTCCTTCCTGATATTGACAACTGTGAAGCCACAAAATTTTTAATTAAAGTTGTCAATTTTGTTCCATCAGGCCTACATCGTTGGAACATTAAAATGACATACTGGCCATATGTTCGTATAAATAATGTGGACATCATTTCAGATTTACATTGCCTACACTCCATATTGTGATCAACTGCTTTTACTAGCTTATTAAAAGAGACTGATTTACTGTCTGGCAAAGTTAAATATATAAATCTTTCTGAGTCTACACCAGTACTACTTGATACCCTACAGTTCTCGCAGTCATGCTGCCATTGATAAGAAAGCCCAAACAGATGATCTACATCTACACCTTCAGCATACAATACATCAAGCATATACATTAAAAACTCCTGACAATCTTGCTGACTATTTTGAGAGAATTGTGTTTGGCCTGAACATCTGTCTAACAGATTTCGAATTTCAGACACACTTTCTATGTTTGTTCTATCAGTGCTACATTTCTCTAACACAGAATTTAACAAACTGCAAAATCTTTGATCAGAATTGACCACAATCTCTTCTTTTACATTTTGTAGAGAAAACAAAACATTAACCACTACATTAGCATAGCAGTTGACACCAGAACTGTTTTCAAATTGAAAACCAACAACATCTTCAACAGAATCCTTTTTGTTTCTGCTTATAATTTCAGGTTCATCGACTTTTCGTCTTTTTGCTACAACCTCCCCAGTATTGGTCACATTTCTTCGTTTCCGGCCTACCACACGTTTCTCAAACAAAGGATACTGAGGCAAATGTGGCGCATACTCTCTTCTCAACCTATTGTATTCCTTAACACAATCTAGATCCGCACAAATGTTTGTGACATCACACTCAATCAAGTACAATCCCGATAAAGTCCTAACTCGTGACAATGCCACATATGCCATACCCTCCTTGAACACAGAACTGCCAATATTCACCAATGCACAGTCTACACTTAAACCTTGCGATTTATGGATTGTCACCGCATATGCCAAGCAAACAGGAAACTGCTTACGACGAACATATAAGTGTTTTACAAGCAAAAATCTAGCAGAACAACGAGCAATTAGCTGTACTTCCTCAATGCCATCAAATTTAATTTTTAAAAATTCAATTCCATCTCTATTTCTGTATTTCACAAAATCAACAACATTACCCATTGATCCATTTACCAGACCTCTTTCAACATGTAAATTCCTTCTTAAAATTATACGGCAGTTCAAGCACACATTCAGAGTCTTTTCAAAACCCGCAGTTTTAGATATACTCTTCTCTAATGAATCCAATTTTGTTTTCAGATTCTCAGACAAAATAATTGTTGATCCCATATGCTCTACTCTGTCAATAGCTTCCAATTTCACAATCTCTTGCTTTTCTAAATGCAACATTTTGTTGTTGAATTTGGCACATTCTGCAAGAGTTGGCATCAAACATATTCCAGATTTTTTCTCAGTAACTTTCTGAAAAATATTCTCAGGCACAACATCTTCGTCTGGATATAAATTTGTCAGTAATCGTGCATGTAAAGCTTCTTTCCCATGCTCGGTCACTTTTCCAATTCTAACATCTTGTAGAATAGTCTTGTAAACTTCATCCTTTGCCTGACGCATATTTTCATGCAGTTCAGCATAATTGAAGTTTAACCATATATTGACGTTGCCAATACTCCCTAAGCACTTCCTGGTATCTTCATGCGTGAGCATTTTGAACACAGGTTGCCCTTTCACTGGTGTCAGCTGCAGAAGATCTCCGAAAACAATGATGTGTTTGCCACCAAATAACACATCATACTCTGTTTTGAGAACTTCTTGCATTCTCAAATGCACAAAGGCAAGCATGACATTGGAAACCATGCTTACTTCGTCAATGATAAGAAGTTTCATTTTCCTCAAGACTCTTGAAACTTCAAAACAAGCATCTCCAGATAGCTTGTGATATTCTAATTTGTTGTCATGCTCCACTGGCAGCATCAGTAAACGATGTAAAGTAATCCCTTTAATGTTATGTGCTGCCAGTCCAGTTGGAGCGGTGACAACACAAGACAGCGATGACTCTGTCCTTTCCTGCAAATAACATGAAATTGCTTTAATAAGGAAACTTTTTCCAGTTCCCGCTTCTCCACTCACGTACAGTCGGACAGGCTTCAACGACGTACATGAGCACTCTTTCTTGTCATGACTTAATCCATGATCAATTTGCATGGTAAGTTCGTCATATATTTTCCTCTGCTCAACGTTGAGTTGTCTTTCCAACTCTTCTAAGTTAACCACATCCTCCTGAGCATGTGCCATGGCTCTTTCCACTTCATTCATAGCAGTGGCAGCTTCATTTTCGATAAGAGGTCCTCCTAGTGGATCCTGACTCAATGAAGCAGAACTCTGACTGTCCTGAGAACTGTCTCTGGCAATCTCGGCTGCAATCGTTGCTTCCTGCTCAATTTCCACATTCAACATTTCTACATATTTGGGAAAAGCAGGACATTCTATGGTCTCCTTGGCAGCATTGAATGAGTCTTCGTAACAAAGGAAATCTCCAAGCAGTTCCTCTTCTGCACGCCAAGGCTTAAAAAGTTGCAAAAGTGCTAAATAGAAAAACTCCTTTTTTTCAGGAGATTCGCCACTCAATTTTCGATGGTTTATCAAGTGGCATTTTCTTTGCTTGACCAGACATCCCTCACTTCCTATTACAGCATACACTCCTTTCTCAGTATCTTCTTTGATGTTCCTCTTGAATATGTAATTTTGCAGAACCTCATACAGACAAACATTCTCGAGGTGACTGCTTCGATTTGGATAATATGTATCCAACATGTTGCTCTTCAAAATGTTGGTACTGTTTGGCTCCTTTTCCGCCAAATACTCAATTTCCCGCACAGGTTTCAGAACTCGATTACGCGTTGCAGCAAGACCAACACTCGCCCAAACGATACTCCTGGACTTGGCATAGAGACTTGCTGAAGACAACCGGTCAGAACATTCGTAAGCTCCGATTTCTCGATGCGACAACATCTTCAGACTGAAACTGTACAACTTCTTGCTGAGGCTCTTTTCATGGGAAATGTCCTCCCACATATCCTTCAATTCTGTCTTCTCTTTTTTGGTGATGTAAGATGTCACATACCGAGCCACAGCCATACAGTTATCAGCCACAAACTGTATATCCATGTTAGCATTCCACATGGACAAAATCACCGGGTTGTAGTCGTTGATGTACTTAGACTCTTCGTTCCTCTTCAAATTGTATGTGTTTTTAGGTGATTTCTTCATCACATTATGTCGCAGCGAAGACATCAAACTGTTCACTCTTCCTTTAGAAATCACCGATCGTGGAAAGCCGAAACGACATTTGGTGTAGAACTTGTCTTTGTTCCGGAATTTACGACGACAGTACTTTCCACATCGATGGCTTTGGAAACGTAGAACTTTTTCGCTTAGGCTTTTTTTCTCCTTTGCGTTTGGAACAGCACACGTAGAATACTGTTCTATGAAACTCATCACTGAGTCGTCTGCATCCGTTCCAAATTTAGGTGCATCCTTGATCCACAGCAACATATGTATATGAGGAGCACCTCTTGCTTGGTACTCCTTCCTCCAGAAGAAATCCAACACCTCTCCAAGAGGTGGATTCTTCTTATTCATGATGAAAGACATCATACCTTCAAATCTATGATTGAAGTACCTACATACATTGACTGGATCCAAAGAGCACAGTTCTCCGGGTGTCTTGAATTCGATGTTTTCTACGTTAGCATTTGCCTCTCGTAGAAATTCAAGTAAGTCTTCCCAGCCATACTCAGCACAGCTCAAAGTGAGGAACCATGTGGGAGTTCCCAAGTTCCTCAGCATACATTTTAAATCACCATGACGACGGTACCAGTACTCATTAGTACCACGCTGACACGCCATGAGATTAATCAGGTGAGAATCCAAAATACTGTCTTGGACATTGACTTTATCCATAAAGTCACTTGCCGAGATGTTTTGCATGTGTATACCACTTTTCAAGATGTGGTTCACTGCATATGACAGTCCAGACAGATCGCTTTCAAACAGGAGATGAAACAAATAAGGAATGCATTGTCGAAACCTAGGATCTCCTGCATACAATCGCAAAGTCCGGTATTCAGAAGCAGGAATTTGATGAGGTCGCTCATCATATCTTCCTCCCTGACCTGTTGGAAAAAGCTGTGGGAAACACCGAGCTTCCAAACTTTCCTCCCAAACACTAATGGGACTCCCTTTCGCTTGTTTCATTTGAAACAACTCAATAGCATTCCCCATGACTTCCTTGGAATGCAAAGGATGAACACTATAATGTTCATATATTTCTTCACTAGTACAGGGTTCTACTTTCTCAATTTGACCAGCACACAAATCGCTATCCTCTTCCTCACTTACTTCCTCTTCTGCAACATATACATTTTTATAGTATTTATTATATTTTTTCAAATACAATGTTGCCCTTTTGACTTTCCTAACATCTACTAAATCTTGCCATATTTTCTTATTCTTTGTCGGAACCCCATTAACTAAGATAACAAGAGGTTCCTCTTCCACTTTTTCTACTCCAATTGTGTTAATGTTTTTCTTCAAATCTAGAGGCAAATAAACAACTCTTCCCTTTAATCCTCTCTGTAAATCTGATGGAGGCAATTTCCCTGTCTTTGGCTCCATTCTTACAATAGCCTGAAAGGGATGGATACTTTGAATCAAAATAGATTCATAAGTATTTAAATCCTTCAATTCAGAAGGAATCTCAACCAATTCCAGATTATTATGAACTGCTCTAGCAGGCATCTGGTTTTGATTTAATTTGTTACAACAATAAGTACACACACGTTGATCCAATCCCAAATCAAAACAATTTTCTACCATCAAGTATGTTGTAAAATCCTTCCATTCACTATTATTTTCCCTTTCACTTTTTCCATATAAATCCACTAACTTAGTCTGATTCTTATAATAAGTGCGTCGACAACACACACAAGTGAAATTTGGCCTCTCACTTGATTTCACCTCAAACGTCGCAATTTCCCTCTGGAAATTATCTGTACTGGAAACCTGTACACTATCTTCCACATTACTCTCTTCTTCTTGGTCAATTTCAACATTCTCCTCTTTACTTCCAAAGTAACAAAACTCAATTTCTTCACATATATTCTTCACATCTATTTCAGAACCATGCAAAAGAGCAGCGCATAATTGTTTAAGCATAATTGCTGGACTCTTAGCATAATACAACATTCTAACTAATTTCCTCACTTTATTATGATGCACTGCTAGCATCCTGAAATGATGAAAAACACTCTGGCATACTCTCCTGGAAAGACAAGCCAGTGAATGACCATGCAAACCTATCACTTCTCTCACTCTGCAAGGATCTAATTCTTGCAACAACTTCATTTTCTGCTTCAAACTTTTCTTACTAAATGACCGTATAAAATCACAAAGCAAATTGATGGAATCCTGTCGTACACTGCAAATACTACTACACTTCCAGGTGTACACAGGACCCTTAGGACGTCTCCCTAAAACCTCATTACCTAACACCTCTTCTATCTCTGTTCTCACAAGTTTTTCTTTTTCAACAGGACAACCATCTTTCACTTCATAAGCTCGACCACTGGTGTCAACTGCATGCACCAAATCATTATCCTGGAAATAACTCTCCTCATTAAAAAATGCCTCAGAGCTTGAACTATGCATCCATTCTCCAGAAAAAACTTCACAAAAATTACTACGATTAACTATTCTCTTCCATCTACTATTTCTTTTGAAATCATAAATTACCTTGTTTAGCTTCCTAATTCTATTGATTGTCAAAATAAATAACTTACGTTTAATTTCAAATGCCTGATCAATAACTTTCTCAACTATTTTTTTTCTCTTATAAAAAACTACTTTCTGCTGACCTTTCTTAATATTTTTTAACAAATTCCCAATTATCCTGTTGCGGAACATTCGTTTACGAATATCCCTAAACTGTTGTTTCCTTCTACTTTCATGCATAGAGTTATCTCTTACTCTAGCAGTAACATTTCGAATTGGCCTTTCCTTACCATTTGAATTCTTTCTCCTTTTCTGGACTGAAACATTTTCTGTAGTAATATTTTTTTTACTACACATATTTCTTATGACTGTTTTTCGACTCTTACCCGGTGCTTTCTTGGTGACTTGACAAATCTTTTTGTTAGAGGACTGCTGCATTATTCCATGGTCCTGCTGTCTTTGACGTTTTGCAGCCTTTCTTACTCTTTCTTTGCTAGGCATCCTAAAATCTTGAAATAATCTGCAGTTGAATCTGTGGTAAAATATAATAAAAATTTTTATTAACCACTATTACCCAACAGTAAATTAATAACAGTCATCAAAAACTTAACACACTACTTAAGTATATAATATACTGAAGCCTATCTCCAATTTTTCACTGAACAGGACTCATCTCTTCTTAACCTTGGATAAACCTCACCTACTCTGTGTACCCTGCACATAATTAAATGTAAAGGGGCAGATTTATATTAACTAGCACATCCCCAGGGATGCACCAGTTAACGTGCACCGCTGCTCTGCCACCCACGGTGTGCCGCATTTACAATCAGATAGGACAAAGCTACATCAAAACCCTGCGCCTGCTTGAAGCAGGCATACATCTTGACGCAGGTAGGCTGAAAGCTAAAGCAACAACTAAGTGTCGTGTGCAGAAGTTACAAAAAAGGAAAAATGGCGTTTAAACCAGTAATGAGACCATGCTAACGTAATACAGAGTAAAAATATCCAGGATCTACATCAGTTTGGGGTTCACGAACCTGGCAGGTACAAGGCACTGAGGCTTTCTACCGTGCATGTCTCATCCCAAAACATATGTGGTTTGTGAATGAAACAATTTCCCAGACCAAATGCTTTGGATTGGCTACTTCTAAAAAATTAAACACCCCTACTATCCCGGAGTTAGAGGAATATAATGGTTGGAGTAATTTTACTCGTTGTCTATTAAAGATTTACAGGCCCTACTCCGTAATTCTTCCTTTAACATTCCCAGTATAAATCCAAAAGGTTGACTGCTTTGGCAACGTGCCTTATCCACGGTTTAATAACGCTGCCTTTTGCTTAATATAAGTTTTCAAATTGTATGAAATATATACCAATAGGTCGTTATTAACCTTTAGGTAGTGGTTTTCTTCATGAAGTCTGGTCGCTTCCATACACATACAGATTTTCAAAGATGATCAAGAACTTTATCTGAATGGAGAGGAATGCACTGAGACGCCAGATCATTCACTAATGTGTAGGCACATACAGTTACACGGTTCATGCAACAAACACCGACCAAATATGGCTTGCGTGTTGCAAGGCACACCAGTTCCTGCTATCATCCCCACGTTCAAGTTCTTGGAAAATGGTAGTTATTTGATGCTCAATAATGAAGATTGTTCTGGGTTAATTAAAAGTATTCATTTTATCGTAACAGTAAATGAACGGGTTATTTGCTGCAGAAATGTTCTATTTCCTCCCACACATGAACATAGGGAGTTTTCAATCTGGCCACAAATACCAACCTTGGCAGCACATTTCAACGGCATGGCAAGAATAAGAGCTATTTTGTCTCAGAGAGCGGTGGCCTTGAGTTCGGCCCGTGAAACTTTTGTGCTTCACACAGCGAACACCCGTACAGAGGTGCAGACCCTTTTAAATACAGATTCGCCTTTCCATTTCAGCAAGATGGTTCGGACTATCTCTAACGCGTCCTCCACAAAGGGCCTGGCGCACTTTTTTAAAATTGTTACCAGTGGTCTCGTGACTTCATTTGAGAAAATCTTTGGAGTCATCCCTGCTTTCTTACATTCTATTTTTTCCACTCTGCTTCGTGGATTCCCATTTTTACTTCCATTACCAGCGGACGCTCTTGTGCTTTTTTACATTTTTAAATATGGATGTCCCTCCTGTGCAAGCTCCCGCCCTGCAGCTGCTGACACTGTTCCGCAATCGCATGCTAGAATATTATGGCACAATGCCGTTGGCGATATTAAGCACGGCATATGGATTATCTTTTCTATGCTGATGTGATTCCTTCAAATCTAAGACACTAAAGTATCGGCACGCCCTAAACCAACACAAAGAGACCTTCTTAGCAAATAATATATTATGTGTATTAGGGAGGGTGAGATATAAGCAGCTGCGGGCCGTGGAGGGAGTTACGGTGGGGCAGGGATGCGGGGAGGGGGAGGGGCAGGGTGGAGCCCTCTCCACCCTGCCCCTCCCCCTCCCCGCCTCCCTGCCCACCGTAACTCCCTCCACGGCCCGCGGCTGCTTATAAGTGTTGCTAACTCTTATTCATTTACAGCATGTTAACATACTGTCACCATTCGCTTTTTATGTACTATTGACTATGCTGGTAATTTTGCTACTGATAATATGTGTACTTGTATAATCTAAGATACTACGCCTGAGAAGACGGCATTAGTAAATAAACATTTCAAATACACATGTGTTCTTCTTAACTCCATGTTCTCGTTTCTAAGAAATATATAACGACCGACTGTTCATGAGTTCCACGTATCCTGAGGTACTATAAGTTCATATTCTGGATTGTCTAAACATTGAGAGTTTGTTATATCCAATGTGACACTGTACCTAGCTTGCTAAGGGGTTTTGATTACTAAGGTGAGTTTTGGGACACCCTAATTCGCCGAGGTTCCAATCCTCTGTCCACAGTTCTGTGTCAGAACAGAAACCCTGCGACAGGGGCACCCCTCAACCTTACTGGAGCTTCATCACACTTGCGATACAACTCCAGCAATGCGCCAACTTTACGGCACAAATACGTCACGCATCTGTGCTGTTTTTGCCCCATGATGCGCCGCATTGTAAATGCAGCACAACATAGGTGACGATACAGCGGCACAGAATGACTAACACATCCCTGGTGATGCGCCAGTCATCATAAATCTATCCCTATGCTTCTTATCTTGTTAGAGATAAACCGCCATATGTATCATCAAAGTTTTTTGCATTTCCTAAATAGCGAACTTTAAGGAGTAAATAGCGATTCTTTACCATTCCTAGTTTGCGATGACCTATTTGCTAATTACAAATTACCCATTCATTTCCATGCAGCAGGAGGCCCATAGGAATGAAGGTGCAATTTGCGATTAGCAATTACCTCATCGCAAATTACGAATTTTTCCGACGGTGCAGGGGTGTCTCAAGAACACCCTGCTGCACCCCTGAAAAAGAAATTTGGGGTCATATGGCGCACATAAATTTTGAAAACATTCCTTTACCTCAAAAACGATTTTCAACTCATAATTTGAAAACACTGCACATGGGGAAATGACTTAAAATGTCCTTAAGACACATAAAAGCATTTTTTGATTGCCTTTGCAGCATGTTTCAGTCACCTTTAACATGCCTATGTAACGGAAACATTCAAAATCTAAATTTGCCATGCACAGGTGGGAGCATATTTACAAGCAATTTGCTCCACAGACAAACTTCTTACATTGAAATGGGAAAAATAACATCAGAGACTCTCAATTACCTTATAAAGAAGCAGACACCATTATGTCCTTCTCATCAATATTAAAACCATTGCTTTTTCTCAAAAACGATTTACAAGTCATAATTTGAAAACACTCCACAGCTCCTATGCACATAAAAGCCCTGTCAGTACTAATACTTCACATTTTCTCCAATTACAATTTCTCAAAGAAACAAAATCTATTTGTGAAACACTTGAGACAAAGCAACATTTGAAAAACACAACTTTCTTCATAATTTTCTCCTTAAAGCACACTATTTTCTATCTAAATTAAAGAAATCTTTTCTCACCTTAGCAAATACTTTGAGTTTCAAAACAGTCTCAGAAACACACCAATTTGTCTTCAGCAGAGCAAAAGGTATGCACTCCAGAGTCTGCAGCTATCAAAAGCACAGAAATGCTGTAATTCCTCACACATATCTCTCATGTCACCCAATCAAAACCCTTCCCTCACTTTTTTTCAAAGCAAAACCCTTCCCCCCTCTGCCCCCTCTCTGCTTTTTCTGCATAGCAACCACCTCTTGCAAGACCTCTCACACAACAATGTTGCAATTGAACTCTGAACTCTCAGTGCACCTGCATATCCAGAGCATTCTTTCATTTAATGATTTTTTCTTCGCCACTCAAAATACATCTTTCAACGAACTCATCCATGCACACTAACTTTCTGTTTTCAGCAATCAAAATCCACCAATCACTCTTACTGCTTCATTAACACAGAAACTCCTCAGTTTTTTTCATTTTACACTCTCATTTTTTCAACTGCCATTTCATTGCCACACTTCATCTGACTGCAGCAGAACCTTCTCTCACCATGTTTTCTGTCTGGATTGTTGGACATAGTTACATATATTGGGCTCAAAGGTACGCTGAAAACAGGAATTTACCTAACCTCAATTTACAAGATGTGGAAATTAAGTGGTTTGGCCACAGAGGATTACAATGTCACCAATTGATACCATTGGTGAAAACCTTTATGCATTTGCCAAAACCTGACCTGTTAATTGTGCACTGTGGAGGTAATGATTTGGGCACTTTGACTGGGGTAGGTCTGGAAATGCTTTTAAAGGACACCTTTGAGCAATTGATGGCACTTTTTCCTCAGACTGCCTTGGTATATTCAAATATATGCCAAAGACAGAAATGGAGGTGGTCGAACCAATTTTGTCCACAAATTGAGAAGTCGAGGAAGCATGTAAACAAATCTGTTTCAGCTTACATGAGAGACCATGAAATGGGCTCCCTGTACAACAATAACTTGCGTTACTACATGCAAGATATCTACAGAGGAGATGGAGTTCACTTCTCAGATGAGGGCAACAGAGTTTTCACTCTGAATTTAAGAATGTGCATTGGTACCTACTTATAAGTACCTAAATGTACCATAAACCCAAAAGCTCTTCTCAGAGCTACCCTACATCTGATCACTCACAATTATTATTTTACTCTAACTTTTTTCACTAATTTTCAAGAAAGTACGCTCCCCAGAACGCTTCCCGGTTCGCGAACCGGGCGCACTCCACGCAAAAAAACGAAAAAAACGGTATATTTTTTTTTGCCCTGCGAGACCCCTTCAAAGCCTCCACATCAAACCTAGGGGGTCAGGGACGATCTACTATGCCCCCTTATGGTCATTTGCCCCTTCGCTTTGGCCTCCTCTTGTCTCTCGATCCTACCGAGAGACAAGATGGCGGCCGCTACGGACTGTTTAGAATGTTTACAGACGCCGAAAAACCAATCAGCTTCGCAAACCTCCGTAACGCGAAAAGTACGCGAAGCGGAGCGCTGTTACAGATATATATCTTTTTTTGAACGTTAATTTCCCAAAATCCACTGGAGCACATATATTGAGACCTAGCAAAGGCACATCGGGCTACCAGTCCCTACAATTTTGCCAAGTTTCGTGCAAATCCATTCAGCCGTTCGATTATTATTATTTTATTTTTTTTTGCCCCGCGGGGCCCTTTTAAAACCTCCACATCAAACCTAGGGGGTCAGCGAGGATCTACTATTCCCCCTTATGGTCATTTGCCCCTTCGCTTTGGCCTCCTCTTGTCTCTCGATCCTACCGAGAGACAAGATGGCGGCCGCTACGGACTGTTTGGAATGTTGACAGACGCCGGAGAACCAATCAGCTTCTCTTCACAAAGCTCCGTTGCGCGAAAAGTACGCGTCCTAGGACGCTGCCCGGTCCGCTGTTACAGATATATATCTTTTTTTAAACGTTAATTTCTCAAAATCCACTGGAGCACATATATTGAGACCTACAAAAGGCACATCGGGCTACCAGTCCCTACAATTTTGCCAAGTTTCGTGCAAATCCATTCAGCCGTTCGGGCTAAAAGTGAGGCCAACCGCCCTATGGAAATTAACATGGGAAAAACGCGTTTTGGGACCCCCCTTTTTTCTCGGCCCCCTCTTGACGAACCCCCCCAAAACTTTCAGGGGCTGCTCAGAAACAAAATGTGCCATTTTCCTGAAAATTTCAGCCAATTCCGTCCACAAACGCCAAAGTTATTAGACATAGAATTTTCAAAAATCCCATAGAGAAAAAATCCTAACTATATATACCTACTGGCGACCGCCAGTAGGTAATATATATATATCTATATATATATATATATATATATAAATATTACCTACTGGCGGTCGCCAGTAGGTATATATAGTTAGGATTTTTTCCCTATGGGATTTTTGAAAATTCTATGTCTAATAACTTTGGCGTTTGTGGACGGAATTGGCTGAAATTTTCTGGAAAATGGAACATTTTGTTTTTTTGCGTGGGTAGCGCCCGGTCCGCGAACCGGGAAGCGTTCTGGGCAGCGTACTGCAATGAAAAATGAATGATAGACTTTTCAAATGCTGTATGTTAATTGATTGTTGGTTTTGTTGATTATTTTTTATTTTTTTTTATTTTTTAAGCATTTTTTATTGTGTTTCATAATTTATTAAACTTTCTAACATTTCATTGTCAGAAATTTCATAATTATCATGGAATATACATTGTAGTCTCTGAGGTTGTAAAATGTCCTCATTTGCAAGGAGGTTATCTACTGCTTGTACACATTGCAGTAGTTCTTGGTCCCAAGTTTCATCCATAAATTCAATCTCATTTGGATCAATGATTTCTGTGTTGGACTCTGGAAGGACAATTTCAAATGAAATTTTTTGTTCGCTTTCCATTTTCCCTGAAATTTGCATAAAAAAAATATATATTAGTAGAGGTAGGGCACTGTTGGGATTAATTTTAGATAGGCAGTTTTTAACAGTGAATTTATCTTTGGGCAGTGTATAGTATCAGAGTGGAAGTAGGAATATAAAAAATTGTATCTAAATTTATAAGTACTACAGAGGGATAGTATATAACTAACAGAAAAAGTTTGCCATATTAACTTAAAGTGCACAATATACTTCAGTTTTAAAAATAACAACTTACCTTTAAAAAGAAGTTGAAGTTATTAATGAAAATCCTATTGAAATGTACACCAGGAAGTAGTAGTCAAAATGGCTGTGTTTCCTTCTCTTCCTTTATATATATTCGGGTACATAACCAATCAAATGTCAGGTAAAAAAAGTAGAAAATGAAAGTAACATTTTAATTGGTTGTCAATTCCAACACTTCAGATGTGTTTTGTGAAGTAATTTACCTCACGGTATTTAGAGAGGTCTACAGGCTAAATGGCTAAATGGAATTCCAATCAAATTTGTGAAAATGGTAGGGATTGGTATGTAGTATGAGCTAATCTATATTTGGTGAAATTGTCTCAAGTGGCTTTTGTGTGAACTACTTTCCCACCTTTTTTGATGGTGCGCTTCCCAGGGAGCGACCCGGTACGCGAACCGTTGAGCGCCCCGGTTCGCGGACCTTAAGCGTTCCGGGAGTCCACCATTTTGTGTTTCGGTCGAATTAAGATACAAGATGGAGGGCAAATAATGTTCAGAATGGGTAGAAGGGGGCACGGTAGAGTTATCTTGACCCCCTAGGTTTTCTGAGGGTGGCTGAGGAGGCTTATATGTGCGAAAAAAAAACATTTAAAAAAAAATTTCGCGAGGTTAGCTCCCGGTTCGCGTACCGGGTAGCGGCCCCGGTAGCGGCCCCGGTAGCGTATTTTGTTGAAAATTAGTGAAAAATGTTAGAGTTAAATAATAATTGTGAGTGATCAGATGTAGGGTAGCTCTGAGAAGAGCTTTTGGGTTTATGGTACATTTAGGTACTTATAAGTAGGTACCAATGCACATTCTTAAATTCAGAGTGAAAATTCTGTTGCCCTCATCTGAGAAGTGAACTCCATCTCCTCTGTAGATATCTTGCATGTAGTAACGCAAGTTATTGTTGTACAGGGAGCCCATTCCATGGTCTCTCATGTAAGCTGAAACAGATTTGTTTACATGCTTCCTCGACTTCTCAATTTGTGGACAAAATTGGTTTGACCACCTCCATTTCTGTCTTTGGCATATATTTGAATATACCAAGGCAGTCTGAGGAAAAAGTGCCATTAATTGCTCAAAGGTGTCCTTTAAAAGCATTTCCAGACCTACACCAGTCAAAGTGCCCAAGTCATTACCTCCACAGTGCACAATTAACAGGTCAGGTTTGGGCAAATGCATAAAGGTTTTCACCAATGGTATCAATTGGTGACATTTTAATCCTCTGTGGCCAAACCACTTAATTTCCACATCTTGTAAATTGAGGTTAGGTAAATTCCTGCTTTCAACGTACCTTTGAGCCCAGTGAATATAACTATGACCAACAATCCAGACAGAAAACATGGTGAGAGAAGGTTCTCCTGCAGTCAGATGAAGTGTGGCAATGAAATGGCAGTTGAAAAAATGAGTTTGAAATGAAAAAAACTGTGGAGTTTCTGTGTTCATGAAGCAGTAACAGTGATTGGTGGATTTTGATTGCTGAAAACAAAAAGTTAGGGTGCACGGATGTGTTCTTTGAAAGATGTATTTTGAGTGGTCAATAAAAAATCAATAAATGAAAGAATGCACTGGATATGCAGGTGCACTGAGAGTTCAGAGTTCAATTGCAACATTGTTGTGTGAACTTGCAAACAACAGAGTTCTTCCAGGAGGTGGTTACCATGCAGATAAAGCAGAAAGGGCAGAGGGGGGATGGGTTTTCATTTGAAAAAAGTGAGGGAAGACTTTTGATTGGGTGACATGAGAGATATGTGTGAAGAATTACAGCATTTCTGTGCTTTTCATAGCTGCAGACTCTGGAGTGCATACCTTTTGCTCTGCTGCAGACAAATTGGTGTGTTTCTGAGACTGTTTTCTAACTCAAAGTATTTGCTAAGGTGAGAAAATATTTCTTTACTTTAGATAGAGAATAGTGTGCTTTAAGGAGAAAATTATGATTTATGTGGCGCAAATTGCTTGTAAATATGCTCTCACATGTGTATGGAAAATTTTGATTTTGAATGTTTGTGTTACATAGCCATGTTAAAAGTGACCCAACCATGCTGGAAAGGCAATCAAAAAATGCTTTCATGTGTTTTATTGACATTTTAAGTCATTTTCCCATGTGCAGTGTTTAGAAATTATGATTTGAAAATCGTTTTTGGGGAAAAGGAATTGTTTTTAAAATCATGACAAGGAGATAATGGTGTATACTTCTTTATAAGGCTATTGACTGTCCCTGATGTTATTTTTCTCATTTTAGTGTAAGACCTTTCTCTGTGGCGCAAATTGCTTGTAAATATGCTCCCACATGTGCATGGAAAATTTAGAGTTTGAATGTTTGTGTTACATAGCCATGTTAAAAGTGACCCTACCATGCAGGGAAGCCAATCAAAAAACGCATTTATGTGTCTTAAGGACATTTTAAGTCATTTTCCCATGTGCAGTTTTTAGAAATTATGATTTGAAAATCGTTTTTGGGGAAAAGGAATTGTTTTTAAAATCATGACAAGGACATAATGGTGTATGCTTCTTTATAAGGCAATTGACTGTCCCTGATGTTATTTTTCTCATTTTAGTGTAAGACCTTTCTCTGTGGCGCAAATTGCTTGTAAATATGCTTCCACGTGTGCATGGAAAATTTTGATTTTGAATGTTTGTGTTACATAGCCATGTTAAAAGTGACCCAACCATGCTCGAAAGGCAATCAAAAAACGCTTTCATGTGTTTTAATGACATTTTAAGTCATTTTCCCATGTGCAGTGTTTAGAAATTATGATTTGAAAATCTTTTTGGGGAAAAGGAATTGTTTTTAAAATCATGACAAGGACATAATGGTGTATGCTTCTTTATAAGGCAATTGACTGTCCCTGATGTTATTTTTCTCATTTTAGTGTAAGACCCTTCTCTGTGGCGCAAATTGCTTGTAAATATGCTCCCACATGTGCATGGAAAATTTAGATTTTGAATGTTTGTGTTACATAGCCATGTTAAAAGTGACCCTACCATGCAGGAAAGCCAATCAAAAAACGCTTTTATGTGTCTTAAGGACAATTTAAGTAATTTTCCCATGTGTAGTGTTTTGAAGTTATGATTTGAAAATCGTTGTTGAGGTAAAGGAATTTTGTTAAAATTTATGTGCGCCATATGCCCCCAAATTTTTTTTTCAGGGGTGCAGCAGGGTGTTCTTGAGATACCCCTGCACGCTTGAAAAAAATCCTATTTTGTGATGAGCTAATTGCTAATCACAAATTGCAACCTTCATTCCTATGAGCCTCCTAGCCCATGGAAATGAATGGTTAATTTGCAATTAGCAATTTGCTCATTGCAAATTAGGAATAGTAAAGAATTGCTATTTATTCCTTAAAATTTGGTATTTAGGAAATGCAAAATAGTTTGATGGTACATATGGTGGTTCATCTGTAACAAGATAAGAAGCTTAGGGATACATTTATGATGACTAGCGCAAAAAAGTGCACATTACTTACTTCATTGGTAGGCCTTTACATGTATTATCTCCTCTGTATTCTTCATCAAGCGTAACTTTAATCTGCAATCCTGAGTAGGCCTCACCTTAAACAAACCTCTGGATAGGACACACTTTATTGTCATCCTGGATTAATCATTTAAAATGGTAGGGACAGATTTATGATAGGTGTATGCCTCTTTTGTGCCACTGTGCGTCACTTTTATGATGCAGCGGTGGTGCAAAAGATTTGCTATGAGGCGACAACATTACAAATTGATGCATTTAGGCAGATATGTCATGGTGTAAAAAAAACGTACCACATAAAACCCAAGCAGCAGTGATGCAAAAGATGCACCATGCCGCAAGACAGGCCTCACTTGGGGCCATATGTATGAAGGTAATTAGCATTTGCAAAGATCAAAATTCTACGAATTTCGGCCTTTGTGAATGTTAATTAGACAAATGGTATGTATCAAACAAGTTTGATGCAAAATAAGGAGTAGCAAAATTTGCTATTCCTTATTTTGCAATTGCACTGAAGGATTTGCAAATTTTGTGACTACGTGAATGCAATGTATCAAACAAAAACTATGTAAAAAATGACATTAAGGATTTGGAAACTATTGTGGTAAATTGGTCGTAATTTGTGAATTCTTTTCAAAAAGCTTTTTTTCAAAAAAACAAAAGGTGCCATATGACGCCAACACATGCCCTTAGGGCATGTATGTGTGCCATATGCCCCCAAATTTCTTTTTCAGGGGTGCAGCAGGGTGTTCTTGAGACACCCCTGCACCCTTGGAAAAATTCCTAATTTGTGATGAGCAAATTGGTAATCGCAAATTAAACCTTCATTCCTATGAGCCTCCTAGCCCATGGAAATGAATGGGTAACTTGCAATTAGCAATTTGCTCATCGCAAATTAGGAATGGTAAAGAATCGCTATTTATTCCTTAAAATTCGCTATTTAGAAAATGTAAAATATTTTGATGATACATATGGCAGTTCATCTGTAACAAGATAAGAAGCTTAGGGATAGATTTATGATGACTGGCGCATCACCAGGGATGTGACAGTCATCCTGCGCCACTGTTCCGCCACCCATGTTGTGCTGCATTTACAATGCGGCGCAGCATGGGGCAAAAACGGCACAGATGCGTGACGCATCTGTGCCGTAAAGGTGGCGCATTGCTGGAGTTGTATCGCAAGTGCGATGCAGCTCCAGCAAGGCTCAGGGGTGCCCCATCTCCACAATGCTGCGTCAAGACCTATGCCAGCTTCAAGCAGGCGCAGGGTTTTGACGCAGCTTTCTCATATCTGATTGTAAATGCGGCACACCATGGGTGACAGAGCAGTGGTGCACGTTAACTGGTGCATGCCTGGGGATGTGCCATTTAATATAAATCTGCCCCTTTACATTTAAGTATGTGCAGGGGACACAGAGTCGGTGAGGCTTATCCAAGGTTAAGAAGAGATGAGTCCTGTTCAGTGAAAAATTAGACATAGGCTTCACCTGCTCAGCATTGCTGGACATGGCTAAATAATAGCTGCTAAATGTTAATCTTGTTAAACAATTTTACTATTATAATCTCTGAGATGTGTCTCTTACTCTGCAACATCTCATTGTTGTTATCTTTCTTTAAAGATAAAGACAACCTCAACATGAGCGACAATCTGCAATCAGTTGATTTTGACCTCATCATTGAACTTGTAATTGAAACATCAGTGGATGTTGATCCTTTGGATGATTTAAATCCTGAGGATGAAGAAGAGCGTGATGAGGATGCAGATTTGTCCGAACTATATGATATAGGATGGGAAGCTGACCTGCTTGAGCCTTTGGAAATATAAACATTTATTTTTAAATTTTATAATTAATAAAAAGTAAAAAGGTAAACCGTTTAATTTAAAAATAAAGACACCTTCAAAAACAGGTTATGTGTAGTGTCTTCAATAAAATATTAAAATATGTTCATAAAATTAGATCGGATTCACATATAAAATAGCATAGGTAACATAAATATAAATGTCATTTCTTTTCTGGTATTTCTGTATTGTAAGATTGCCAATGACTAAAAAATCTTCAAATTAAAATGTCAAGTAGTGTGTTAATTTCTTGATCACTGTTACTGATTTACTGTTTGGTAATAATGTTTATTAACATTTTTTATTATATTTTTCCTCAGATTCAACTGCAGATCATTTCAAGATTTCACCATGCCTACAATACAAAGACAGATAAAGGCTGCAAAACGTCAAAGACAGCAGGTGAAAACAAAAACCCAGCAGTCCTCTAACAAAAAGATTTCTCAAGACACGAAGAAAGCACCGGGTAAGAGCTCTAAATATTTCATAAGAAATATTTGTAATAAAAAAAATATTACTACAGAAAATGTTTCAGTCCATAACACGAGAAGGAAATCAAATGGAAAGAAAAGGACAATGAAAAATGTTACTGCTAGAGCAAGAGATAAATCTGTGCATGATAGTAGAAGGAAACAACAGTTTAGGGAGATTCGTAAACGAATGTTCCGCAACAGGATAATTGGCAATTTGTTAAAAAATATTAAGAAAGGTCAACAGAAACTAGTTTTTTATAAGAGAAAAAAAAAAGTTGAGAAAGTTATTGATCAGGCATTTGAAATTAAACGTAAGTTATTTATTTTGATAATCAATAGAATTAGGAAGCTAAACAAGGCAATTTTTGATTTCAAAAGAAATAGTAGATGGAAGAGAATAGTTAATCGTAGTCATTTTTGTGAAGTTTTTTCTGGAGAATGGATGCATAGTTCAAGCTGTGAGGCATTTTTTAATGAGGAGAGTTACTTCCAGGATAATGATTTGGTGCATGCAGTTGACACCAGTGGTCGTGCTTATGAAGTGAAAGATGGTTGTCCAGTTGAAAAAGAAAAACTTGTGACAACAGAGGCAGAAGAGGTGTTAGGTAATGAGGTTTTAGGAAGACGTGCTAAGGGTCCTGTGTACACCTGGAAGTGTAGTAGTATTTGCAGTGTGCGACAGGATTCCATCAATTTGCTTTGTGATTTCGTACGGTCATTTAACAAAAAAAGTTTGAAGCAGAAAATGATGTTGTTGCAAGAATTAGATCCTTGCAGAGTAAGAGAAGTGACAGGTTTGCATGGTCATTCACTGGCTTGTCTTTCCAGGAGAGTATGTCAGAGTGTTTTTCATCATTTCAGGATGCTAGCAGTGCATCATAACAAAGTGAGGAAATTAGTTAGAATGTTGTATTATGCTAAGAGTCCAGCAATTATGCTGAAACAATTATGCGCTGCTCTTTTGCATGGTTCTGAAATAGATGTGAAGAATATATGTGAAGAAATTGAGTTTTGTTACTTTGGAAGTAAAGAGGAGAATGTTGAAATTGAGCAAGAAGTAGAGGGTCATGTGGAAGATAGTGTACAGGTTTCCAGTACAGATAATTTCCAGAGGGAAATTGCGACGTTTGAGGTGAAATCAAGTGAGAGGCCTAATTTCACTTGTGTGTGTTGTCGACGCACTTATTATAAGAATCAGACTAAGTTAGTGGATTCATATGCAAAAAGTGAAAGGGAAAATAATAGTGAATGGAAGGATTTTGCAACATACTTGATGGTAGAAAATTGTTTTGATTTGGGATTGGATCAACGTGTGTGTACTTATTGTTGTAACAAATTAAAACAAAACCAGATGCCTGCTAGAGCAGTTCATAATAATCTGGAATTGGTTGAGATTCCTTCTGAATTGAAGGACTTAAATACTTATGAATCTATTTTGATTCAAAGTATCCATCCCTTTCAGGCTATTGTAAGAATGGAGCCAAAGACAGGGAAATTGCCTCCATCAGATTTACAGAGAGGATTAAAGGGAAGAGTTGTTTATTTGCCTCTAGATTTCAAAAAAAACATTAACACAATTGGAGTAGAAAAAGTGGAAGAGGAACCTCTGGTTATCTTAGTTAATGGGGTTCCGACAAAGAATAAGAAAATATGGCAAGATTTAGTAGATGTTAGGAAAGTCAAAAAGGCAACATTGTATTTGAAAAAAAATAATAAATACTACAAGAATGTATATGTTGCAGAAGAGGAAGTAAGTGAGGAAGAGGATAGCGATTTGTGTGCTGGTCAAATTGAGAAAGTAGAACCCTCTACTAGTGAAGAAATATATGAACATTATAGTGTTCATCCTTTGCATTCCAAGGAAGTCATGGGGAATGCTATTGAGTTGTTTCAAATGAAACAAGCCAAAGGGAGTCCCATTAGTGTTTGGGAGGAAAGTTTGGAAGCTCGGTGTTTCCCACAGCTTTTTCCAACAGGTCAGGGAGGAAGATATGATGAGCGACCTCATCAAATTCCTGCTTCTGAATACCGGACTTTGCGATTGTATGCAGGAGATGCTAGGTTTCGACAATGCATTCCTTATTTGTTTCATCTCCTGTTTGAAAGCGATCTGTCTGGACTGTCATATGCAGTGAACCACATCTTGAAAAGTGGTATACACATGCAAAACATCTCGGTAAGTGACTTTATGGATAAAGTCAATGTCCAAGATAGTATTTTGGATTCTCACCTGATTAATCTCATGGCGTGTCAGCGTGGTACTAATGAGTACTGGTACCGTCGTCATGGTGATTTAAAATGTATGCTGAGGAACTTAGGTACTCCCACATGGTTCCTCACTCTGAGCTGTGCCGAGTATGGCTGGGAAGACTTACTTGAATTTCTACGAGAGGCAAATGGAAACATTGAAAATATCGAATTCAAGACACCCGGAGAACTGTGCTCTTTGGATCCAGTGAATGTATGCAGGTACTTCAATCATAGATTTGAAGCTATGATGTCTTTCATCATGAATAAGAAGAATCCACCTCTTGGAGAGGTGTTGGATTTCTTCTGGAGAAAGGAGTACCAAGCAAGAGGTGCTCCTCATATACATATGTTGCTGTGGATCAAGGATGCACCTAAATTTGGAACGGATCCAGAAGACTCAGTGATGAGTTTCATCCAACAGTATTCTACGTGTGCTGTTCCAAACGCAAAGGAGAAGAAAAGCCTAAGAGAAAAAGTTCTGCGTTTCCAAAGCCATCGATGTGGAAAGTACTGCCGTCGTAAATTCCGAAACAAAGACAAGTTCTACACTAAATGTCGTTTCGGCTTTCCACGACCGGTGATTTCTAAAGGAAGAGTAAACAGTTTGATGTCTTCGTTGCGACACAATGTCATGAAGAAATCACCGAAAAACACTTACAATTTGAAGAGGAACGAAGAGTCCAAGTACATCAACGACTACAACCCGGTGATTTTGTCCATGTGGAATGCTAACATGGATATACAGTTTGTGGCTGATAACTGTATGGCTGTGGCGCGGTATGTGACGTCTTACATCACCAAAAAAGAGAAGACAGAATTGAAGGATATGTGGGAGGACATTTCCCATGAAAAGAGCCTCAGCAAGAAGTTGTACAGTTTCAGTCTGAAGATGTTGTCGCATCGAGAAATCGGAGCGTACGAATGTTCTGACCGGTTGTCTTCAGCAAGTCTCTATGCCAAGTCCAGGAGTATCGTTTGGGCGAGTCTTGGTCTTGCTGCAACGCGTAATCGAGTTCTCAAACCTGTGCGGGAAATTGAGTATTTGGCGGAAAAGGAGCCAAACAGTACCGACATTTTGAAGACCAACATGTTGGATACATATTATCCAAATCGAAGCAGTCACCTCGAGAATGTTTGTCTGTATGAGGTTCTGCAAAATTACATATTCAAGAGGAACATCAAAGAAGATACTGAGAAAGGAGTGTATGCTGTAATAGGAAGTGAGGGATGTCTGGTCAAGCAAAGAAAATGCCACTTGGTAAACCATCGAAAATTGAGTGGCGAATCTCCTGAAAAAAAGGAGTTTTTCTATTTAGCACTTTTGCAACTTTTCAAGCCTTGGCGTGCAGAAGAGGAACTGCTTGGAGATTTTCTCTGTTACGAAGACTCTTTCAATGCCGCCAAGGAGACCATAGAATGTCCTGCTTTTCCCAAATATGTAGAAATGTTGAATGCGGAAATTGAGCAGGAAGCAACAATTGCAGCCGAGATTGCCAGAGACAGTTCTCAGGACAGTCAGAGTTCTGCTTCATTGAGTCAGGATCCACTAGGAGGACCTGTTATCGAAAATGAAGCTGCCACTGCTATGAATGAAGTGGAAAGAGCCATGGCACATGCTCAAGAGGATGCGGTTAACTTAGAAGAGTTGGAAAGGCAACTCAACGTTGAGCAGAGGAAAATATATGACGAAGTTACCATGCAAATTGATCATGGATTAAGTCATGATAAGAAAGAGTGCTCATGTACGTCGTTGAAGCCTGTCCGACTGTACGTGAGTGGAGAAGCGGGAACTGGAAAAAGTTTCCTCATTAAAGCAATTTCATGCTATTTGCAGGAAAAGACAGAGTCATCGCTGTCTTGTGTTGTCACTGCTCCAACTGGACTGGCAGCACATAATATTAAAGGGATTACTTTACATCGTTTACTGATGCTGCCAGTGGAGCATGACAACAAATTAGAATATCATAAGCTATCTGGAGATGCTTGTTTTGAAGTTTCAAGAATCTTGAGGAAAATGAAACTTCTTATCATTGACGAAGTAAGCATGGTTTCCAATGTCATGCTTGCCTTTGTGCATTTGAGGATGCAAGAAGTTCTCAAAACAGAGTATGATGTGTTATTTGGTGGCAAACACATCATTGTTTTCGGAGATCTTTTGCAGCTGACACCAGTGAAAGGGCAACCTGTGTTCAAAATGCTCACGCATGAAGATACCAGGAAGTGCCTAGGCAGCATTGGCAACGTCAATATATGGTTAAACTTCAATTATGCTGAACTGCATGAAAATATGCGTCAGGCGAAGGATGAAGTTTACAAGACTATTCTACAAGATGTTAGAATTGGAAAAGTGACCGAGCATGGGAAAGAAGCTTTACATGCACGATTACTGTCAAATTTATATCCAGAACAAGATGTTGTGCCTGAGAATATTTTTCAGAAAATTACTGAAAAGAAATCTGGAATATGTTTGATGCCAACTCTTGCAGAATGTGCCAAATTTAACAACAAAATGTTGCATTTAGAAAAGCAAGAGATTGTGAAACTGCAAGCTATTGATAGAGTAGAGCATATGGGATCAACAATTATTTTGTCTGAGAATCTGAAAACAAAATTGGATTCATTAGAGAAGAGCATATCTAAAACTGCAGGTTTTGAAAAGACTCTGAATGTGTGCTTGAACTGCCGTATAATTTTAAGAAGGAATTTACATGTTGAAAGAGGTCTGGTAAATGGATCAATGGGTAATGTTGTTGATTTTGTGAAATACAGAAATAGAGATGGAATTGAATTTTTAAAAATTACATTTGATGGCATTGAGGAAGTACAGCTAATTGCTCGTTGTTCTGCTAGATTTTTGCTTGTAAAAGACTTATATGTTCGCCGTAAGCAGTTTCCTGTTTGCTTGGCATATGCGGTGACAATCCATAAATCGCAAGGTTTAAGTGTAGACAGTGCATTGGTGAATATTGGCAGTTCTGTGTTCAAGGAGGGTGTGGCATATGTGGCATTGTCACAAGTTAGAACTTTATCGGGATTGTACTTGATTGAGTGTGATGTCACAAACATTTGTGCAGATCTAGATTGTGTTAAGGAATACAATAGGTTAAGAAGAGAGTATGCGCCACATTTGCCTCAGTTTCCTTTGTTTGAGAAACGTCTGGTAGGCCGGAAACGAAGAAATGAGAACAATACTGGGGAGGTTATAGCAAAAAGACAAAAAGTGAATGAACCTAAAATTACAAGCAGAAACAAAAAGATGTTGTTGGTTTTCAGTTTGAAAACAGTTCTGGTGTCAACTGCTATGCTAATGTAGTAATTAATGTTTTGTTTTCTCTAAAAAATGTAAAAGAAGAGATTGTGGTCAATTCTGATCAAAGATTTTGCGGTTTGTTAAATTCTGTGTTAGAGAAATGTACCACTGATAGAAGAAACATAGAAAGTGTGTCTGAAATTCGAAATCTGTTAGACAGATGTTCAGGCCAAACACAATTCTCTCAAAATATTCAGCAAGATTGTAAGGAGTTTTTAATGTATATGCTTGATGTATTACATGCTGAAGGTGTAGATGTAGGTCAGCTGTTTGGGCTTTCTTATCAATGGCAGCATGACTGCGAGAACTGTATGATATCAAGTACTACTAGTGTAGACTCAGAAAGATTTATATATTTAACTTTGCCAGACAGTAAATCAGTCTCCTTTAATAAGCTAGTAAAAGCTGCTAATCACAACATGGAGTGTAGCCAATGTAAATCTGAAATGATGTCCACATTATTTATACGAACATATGGCCAGTACGTCATTTTAATGTTCCAACGATGTAGGCCTGATGGAACAAAATTGACAACTTTAATAAAAAAAATTGTAGCTTCGCAGTTGTCAATATCAGGAAGGACTTTTGTAACTACAGCAATTATATATCATGACGGCCCTTCAATATCATCAGGACATTACACAGCTTATTTAAAGTCTAGAAATGGCTGGTCATTCTGCAATGATTCTGTTTTAATTTTCAAAAAAAAATTGCCGTATGACCTTAAAAACTCTTACCTGGTGTTTTTAAAACCAAAATTTTCGGGAAATAATCTCGGGATGTGCTCTGTGGAATTTCAAGAAGTTCTAATGGCTCCTACACAATTTTGCCTTGAGTATAAGTGTAGTTCAGAGACATAACTTCTAATCATAGGACTGGACATCATGGAGATATATGTGCACTTTGAATGAGTTCAGAAAAACTGTTTCTTTTTATAAGCTAATTGAAGCAGCCAATCAAAACATGGAGTAGAGGGAATGTAAGTCTGCAATGTTGTCTACTGTTTTACATTGCTTTGTGATTAAAAGTGATGTAGAGAATTAAATAATTGTTGTAGTCATAGAGGTAGTGTAAGTCTGCTTCATATTAAGCAGTATCAGTGTCATAGGAAATGTAGAACATGACTGAGCAAGAAGGGGAAGATATTACTATTCCTGGATTGTGAAAATGATCTTCAACATTTTAATTCTGAAAGTTGCGGAAATGCCAAATGATGGGATTGGCTAACAAGAAATCCAAGAGTTATACATGGCTCTGACAAGATTTGGCCTTGTGGAATCTTGTGGTAGAGAGCAAGAAGTCATTTATTGTATGTAACATGTTTTTAAAAACGATGGAGATTTTCTTTCAGAAAGTGGCGGGCTGAAAGTAATAACAGCACAAAAGAGTGTAAGCTATTCATAGGACATCCTTGGACGTCATGGAAAGTAAGTTAACTTTAAGGAGTTCTGATTTTTGATTTCTGATGTTGTATGGGTTTTTTAAACACAATCATTTTGATTGTGGTTTTTTTTCCCCGCTGTTACATGATGAATACCTTCAAGACACTGTTTTTAGTGAATTTTGATACATTCTGAGAACAGCAAAAATAAACTATTTAACATGTATAATTAATTCTGTACTGTTTGCATTTATGATGTATATGTAGAACTGTGTAGAAGGCATGGAGAAGGTGAGGCTTCTGTAAGTGTCAAAGTTGTTGCATGCAGTGCTGCACTTCTGCGTATTCTTTCATATGCTAGACTACATCTGCACAATGAGATACCTAAGCAAAGGAAACACAAGTGATGTGATTGTGAAATGAGCAAAATAAATTGCATGTATTTCAATTACATCACCTGTGTTTCCTATCATTACGAATCACATTGTGCAGATCAAGTTTAGGTCTGTCCAGGGAAACATAGGAGGTTTGGACTTTGTTGAAGATTGCAGTGGACATGACTCACTTCATTGGTAGACCTTCACATGTATTATGTCCTCTATTCTCTTCAACAACTCGAAATTTCATCTGCAACCCTGAGTAGGCCTCACCTGAAACAAAACTCTGGATAGTAGACATCTTATTGGCATCCTGAAGCAATTATTTTAAATTTTAGTGTCTTGCGACACTTTTCTGAGACAACAGCAATGCAAAAGATGCACCATGTTTTAAGATAGGCCTCACTTCATCTGCATCAAGATAGTGTTAGTTTAAAATGTATATCTTTAGGACTGTGTAGCTTCTGTAAGTGTCAAAGTTATTGAAAAACTGTTTGTCCTTCAATCTTTGCCCTTGTCTTTTGTAATTTTTTAATACATGTTTTTATATTTTTCAAATGTTTGTTCTCTCTTTCACAGATTGAAAGTATAAAAATAAAAAGTGAGGAATTTAACGACAATTATAAGGTAAGTATTTTGTACTCTTTTCGTTACATTTCTATCACATTGAACTACTATTAGTTCCACTGCTTCATTTCTTTAATCCTCAGTTTCCTGCCTTTGCTACTTCCCTCATTCCTTTCTCTATTACCTACTTACTCAACTCCTTCCACTCTTTTTCTCAGTCCCTCTCTTCTCATAGTTCCTCACTCTTGTTCACTCACTCCGTCTCTATTACTCTTAGTGTCTTTGACTGATCACTGTATCACTATTTGTTCATAATGCTTTCTCTGTGTAGTTGAAGCACACTAAGGGGCATATTATGAATGCAGCCAATAAAATTATTGCTCTTTTTATTGGCAGAAAACTGGTGCAAAAGCGGCTTTAGCGGCAGTTTTCTGCCGCAAAAGCAGCTTTAGCGACACATTTCTGCCGATAAAAGCTGCAAAACTTTTATTGCCTATGTTGATAATATGCCCCTATGTTATTTACATTAGGGCTATATTGTCCAGTATAACAATCAAAATTGCTCTCCAAAGACACCAGGCAAAGCAGACGCTCCCTCAAACAGATCACCAAGCGCAATTTACCCTACTTACAATCTAGCCTGTTCTCTGTCGAGACTTTAGCAATCTTTAGAGCACAAGATAAGATTTTTTTACATGGAAGAGCCAGACGTATTGCAATTCTACTTAAGAAACAAGCATTGGCATAGACAATAGGTCTCGCCTTTGGGACCTTATACGTGTTTAGCCATTCAACAGTTGATGTTGCTGCACCAAGGATATTATGCTGCATAACTAAATACTTAGAAGGTCCCAAAGTCGATACCTATTGGCTATGCCAATGCTTGTTTTTCTTTCACTTCGTTATCTATTTTGTTTTTCACAATTATACCCTCTTCTGTCTGTTCTTTGGTAAATAGATCTATTAAACAGTATCTCTTCTTTACTCCCTATAGCTGTCTTTCTTGAAACATCACTCTCTGTTTACTTTCCTTATACTTACTCTTTTTTAAAAAAAAAAAATTTTTTTTGGTTAGGTCCCGGTCCGCGTACCGGGAAGCTAACCCGGGAGCGAACCAAAAGAAAGAGAGCTTGCCAGAGTGCTAAACATTGTAGCAATTTTTTTGGAAAGGGAAGGTAGTTCTGAAAAGAACTTTTTTTTTAATATTTTTGTTGTTTTATATTTTTTTTGTATTTTTTGAAAATTTTTTGTTTTTTTTGTATTTTTTGAACGATTTTATATTTTTTTTGGTTTTTTTGGGGGGGGGAAACAACAAAAAACAGGCGTTGAAAAGGGCTCAACAGGAGCAAAAAAAAATTACTGGGGGCGGTTAGGGCAATCATGGTGTTCATACGCCAGGTTCAGTGCATTGATGCTCATGTTGCCACAAGCTAATAATGCACGACAGCGCATACATAAGTGTATCATGTTCCCAAAATTTGGTTGGATATTTGGCACAGTTTCCCGTGCCTCCTCTGGTGATAAAGAAACCGATGTTGTTGGTCTCGTCACAGGAGTTGGTCGAGGATTGTCCATCATATCCCTTAATTCCGCCCGGCTGTAATTTAAGGGATGTTTCCTCGTCATGTGCCTATGCATGGTATGATTACCGTAGCTGTATTTTTTGTCCGTCCCTCTGGACAATTGTTCCTTGCATATGAGGCATGTTGCGTACCTGGCATTGACCTTTTTTTGGCCACGAGGGATGGAAAAAAACTGCCAGATGAAACTGGGTTTCTTTCTTGAAAACCGGGGCAACTCTTACAGAAATTGTGGTTGTTCTCCCTCCTCATCCATCTCTTCATCTTCCTCCTCAGTGTTGGTAACCACCTGGGGAGGTGGTCCTCTCTTCCCATGAGGAGGTGGAGGTGGTGGTGGGGGTGCACCAGCTGAAGCAATCAGTGAAGCCATTTTCATACAATCAAAATAGGTTTTCCAAGAAGCAAAATAGGTCTTCCTCTCACAATAATGAAAGTCAGAGTGAGGAAAGAAGGAGTGGTTTTCATCATTTGGAAAAAACAATACTTCTCAACCAATGAAAAGTGTTATTTTTAGGTCACCTGACCTAGCCTTCCATAATTATGAAACTAAAAGTGAAATGAACCAATGAAAAGCTTTATTAACAAGTCACATGACCTCTAACGCTCATGTTACGCGCTGCGGAACGCTCCCCGGTTAGCTTCCGGTTCGCTGCGCTTCGCGCCTCGGTCCGCGCCCCGGGACACTTCCGGGTGCGCTAACGCGATACGTCACAAGATGCATTTCGCGGCAACGCGATACGTCGCGCTTTCGCGCCGCGGATCGCTTCCGGGGAGTTGCGTTTCGCGCCTCGGTCCGCGCCCCGGGGCACTTCCGGGTGCGCTAACGCAGTACGTCATAAGACGCATTACGCGGCAACGCGATACCGTCACTATGTTGATTTGTTACCGGTTCGCGGACCGGATCGCGGAATCGAATTGAGCTAACGGGAAGCTTCCCGGTTAGCGGACCGGGAGCGAAACAAAAAAAATATAAAAAAAAAATTATTAATAAACATATAAAATATATTTTTGGATTTAAAGAAGAATACATTTTACTTCTGTAGATATTAGCTTTTAAAAAACCAATGAAATTCACTGAAAAAACCATAGGTTATAGACCATATATAGTTAGGAATTAGCATTTACAAAACCTTGAAAATTCACTGAAAAAACCATAGGTTATACACCATATATAGTTAGGAATTAGCATTTAAAAAACCTTATTTTACTCACACAAAACCATTGAAATTCCATATATAGTTAGTTGTACTAACTATATATCGCGCACCCGCAATCCACTGCTGATGATGTCACATATTACATCATTCATGACATGGTCAGTGACATCACTGATGACATCACTGATGACATCTCAAATGACATCACTGATGACATCACTGATGACATCTCAAAGGACATCACTGATGACATCACTGATGACATCTCAAATGACATCACTGATGACATCACTGATGACGTCATCCAGTGACTGTATAATTCTGTAAAGTTAAAATATGTCTTACATATTTAAGAATGAGTGGATGTATAAATGTCTGGATGAAGGATTTATTAGGTGCATGACTGACTGTATGAGTGAGTGGTTAAATGTGTCTCACTGAGTGCATGGGTTAGTGACTAAACTGTCTCAATTTGTGCATCATTATGTTTGTTGTTCTATAAACTGCTGCATGTGTTGATCATTAGCTATATGATTAACTATATGCGTTATTGATTGGTTGCCTACGTATTTGTATGGGAGACTGAGAGTGTGTATGGGTGGCTGGGAGGTGTATGACTCTGTGCATAGATGTGTGAGCAGTTGATTCACTAGATGTATGGGTTCAAAAGTGCATGTGGAAACAGCTGTATGGGCGGTTGACTGTGTGCATGAGTGTATGGGTGAGTGAATGGATATCTCAGTGCTACATGTAAAAGTAAGTACATATGTAAAACACAGTACATGTGAGAGTTGACATATATAAATAACTGTGCATAAGAGCCAGTGAATGTGTGAGTGGCTGTATGGATCATTGTGAACTTGTATCAGGGATTGTATAAGAGAGTAAATATGTGTTAGTATATCTTTGAATAAGTAAGGTGTGTATAACTGTATAGTTGAGAAAATGGATGTGTGATTGATTCTTTGCATGACTGACTAGGTGTGTGTGTAACTCTATGGATGAGTGACAGTCTGTGAGTGTCTGTTTACACTTACTGTATCTAAGGTTATATTAGAGTCTGAAGAGCTTCATCGTATTATCACATGAATGATGTCATCAGTGATGTCATCAGTAATGTCAAATGAGATGTCATCAGTGATGTCATTTGAGATGTCATCAGTGATGTCATCAGTGATGTCATTTGAGATGTCATCAGTGATGTCATCAGTGATGTCATTTGAGATGTCATCAGTGATGTCATCAGTGATGTCATTTGAGATGTCATCAGTGATGTCATCAGTGATGTCACTGACCATGTCATGAATGATGTAATATGTGACATCATCAGCAGTGGATTGCGGGTTCGCGATATATAGTTAGTACAACTAACTATATATGGAATTTCAATGGTTTTGTGTGAGTAAAATAAGGTTTTTTAAATGCTAATTCCTAACTATATATGGTGTATAACCTATGGTTTTTTCAGTGAATTTTCAAGGTTTTGTAAATGCTAATTCCTAACTATATATGGTCTATAACCTATGGTTTTTTCAGTGAATATATATATATATATATATATATATATATTCACTGAAAAAACCATAGGTTATAGACCATATATAGTTAGGAATTAGCATTTAAAAAACCTTATTTTACTCACACAAAACCATTGAAATTCCATATATAGTTAGTTGCACTAACTATATATCGCGCACCCGCAATCCACTGCTGATCATGTCACATATTACATCATTCATGACATGGTCAGTGACATCACTGATGACATCACTGATGACATCTCACTTCTTTGATGAATGTACTAGCAGGTCAGGGGTTCTCCTCCAAATCTCTCTTTTATGCAGCACTATAATTAATTGGTGCCACCTCTCCATATGACGATGCATGGTATAGTTACCACAACTATATTTTTTTTCGGTTCCTCTGGAGAGTTCATCGTGGCAGATGAAGCGTGTAACGTACCGGGCATTTACCTTTTTTTGCATGTACAGGAAAGGAAAAAAAAATCGAGCGTCCGAGTTCTAAGGTGTCCCAGGGCCATTTTAGTGGACCAGGCCCAAATCCAAAGAACAGGCCGCCATTTTGAGAGTCCTCTTGCAGCCGCCTGTCGCTGTAGCATCAAGAGCAGCCGAAACTCAGCTGAATGGCAACTGAAACGGTAAAGGGGCGCCCCACTACAGCAGACGAGCCTCCACCTAGGAAGGCACATTCACGCCGGCTCCCCCCCCCTTCGGGCACCCCACGCCGTTATTCGGAGCAGTATTGTAGGATGGCCACACCAGTGCGGCAACTTGCTAGACATCATTGGTAACCGAATCTCAACGCCTTGTGGTGTCTCCTATTCAGAAAACATTGTTATGCTGCCTTCCACCTATTCGCCGCAAGTGCGCACACAACTCAACTGCATAGCTTGCTAGACACCACCTCGGTGCCATCCGGATCTTGGAATGTCAGCACCTTTTGGTGTCTTCTCTTCAGAAAATATTGTTGCGCTGCCTTTGGCCCCATTCGCACATCGGTCCGCTACTGACGCCATCTCACAGGCTAATGGGGCGCCCCACGCCGAGTTTCAGCATTGTAGAATAACCACACCAGTACAGCAACTTGCTAGACATCACCTCGGTGCCATCCGGATCTCGGCGCCCCACTGCAGATGAAGTGCCTCTCAACTATGAAACCACCACGGTGACATCCGGATCTTGGCGCGTTGTGCTGCCTTCGGCCTATTCGCACATCGGTCCGCTACTGACGCCATCTCACAGGCTAATGGGGCGACCCAAGCCGAGTTTCAGCATTGTAGGATGACCACACCAGTACAGCAACTTGCTAGACATCACCTCGGTGCCATCCGAATCTTGGCATCTCAACGCCTAGTGGTATCTTCCATACAAAAAATATTGTTACGCTGCCTTTGGCCCCATTCGCACATCAGTCCGCAACTTAGACATCACCTCGGTGCCATCCGGATCTTGGCATCTCAGCGCCTTGTGGTGTCAGTCAGAAAATATTGTTGCGCTGCCTTTGGCCCCATTTGCACATCGGTCCACTACTGACGCCATCTCACAGGCCAACGGGGCGCCCCACGCCGACTTTCAACATTGTAGGATGGCCACAGAAGTGCGACAACTTACTAGACACCACCTCGGTGCCATCCGGATCTTGGCGCGTTGTGCTGCCTTCGGCCTATTCGCACATCGGTCCGCTACTGACGCAAACTCACAGGCCAACGGGGCGCCCCACGCCGACTTTCAGCATTGTAGGATGGCCACACCAGTGCTGCAACTTGCTGGACACCACCTCGGTGCCATCCGGATCTTGGCGCGTTGTATTGCCTTCGGCCTATTCGCACATCGGTCCGCTACTGACGCCGCCTCACGTGCCAACGTATTTTCTCCGCATTTTATACCCTATGCCACATAACAGGTCATGTGACTTGTTTATAAAACTTTTCATTGGTTCATTTTACTTTTGGTTTCCTAATGATGGAAGGCTTGATCATATGACCTAAAAACAACACTTTTCATTGGATGAAAACTTTTTTTTTCCCCCAAACGATGAAAGCCCCACCTTGTTTCTGGATGTTTCAGACTAAACTGGCGTCAGCATGAGAGCACCACCATCTCGTAGCTCCGTGGTGGTCATTCCGCGAGCAATCATGGCAGCCGCTCCCCACCAGAAGCCTGCAGGAGTCGGGGCCCCCAAAACTTTTGCTGAATTCTCAAGGCGGAGGGGACGCTTTCGAGAATGGGGTCCAAGACCCAGCAGACAAGCGTCCGATTTCCAAGGTGTCCCAGGGCCATTTCAGTGGACCACGCCCAAAAAGGAAAGAGCCTGCCGCCATTTTGAGAGTCCTGTGGCAGCCGCCTATCGCTGCACCGCAAGAGTGGGCGCAACTCAGCTGAATGGCGGATTTTGACACAGTGGACCAAAAGCGGACGGAATGGCAACTGAAACGGTAAAGGGGCGCCCCACTAAAACAGATGAGACTCCACCTGGAGAGGCCCGTTCACGCCGCCTCCCCCGGGCCGCCCCACGCCGTTATTCGGAGCAGCATTGTAGGATACCAAAACCAGTGCGGCAACTTACTGGACATCACCTTGGTGCCATCGTTCTGCTGCCTTGGAACAATTCGCACAACAGTTTGCTACTGATGACCCACCCCCCGCGACGCCCCACGCCGTTATTTGCTGGGTGGCAACTTACTAGACATCACTTTCGTGTCATCTAGATTTCGGCGCGTTCTGCTGCCTTGGAACTATTCGCACAACAGTTTGCTACTGATGACCCACCCCCCGCGACGCCCCACGCCGGAAATCTGGACGTTGTGCTGCGTTGGGACTATTCGCACAGCCGACCGCTACTTCGTTGTTTTTCCCTAAAAATGTTTATATGTTATTACTATTTTTGTTTTCTTGTATATATTTATAAATTATTAAAGTTTTATAATCTTACTACTTTGTCGGAGTGCTATATATTTTTAATGTGACACATAATTGTAAAAACTTTGATGTACAAAGAGTCATCCCTGGAATCTTCCGCTTCACGCTCGGTCCCCTCCCCAATCACAATACAGGATGGTTTTCAGATAATAGCAACGCTTCTGCTGTGACGGATCTCATCGAGTGTGGGCCTTGATCTACTATAACTCCTTTGAAGAGGGGTGATTCTTTACAGCTGTGGCCATAAACTACATCTGCAGGGCTAGCTGATAGCCTAGGACCGGCCTGGACAATCGGACACAGAGGAAAAGGAGTGTCAGAGGGTGCGGTAGTGAATAGGGCGAAAGGGAGGTGTCGGGCGGGCACAGGGTGTGATTCTCAGGGAAGAGCAGCGCAGATCGGGGGAGGTTTATTACCCATGCATAAGACAGAGAGCGGGGGTGACCACTGCCTGGGTGAGATGCTTGCGAGGGTGGGGAGCCATGCTAAGGATCGACAGCGTGCACAGAGTGGGTCTGGTCAAGGCATCTAAAATGGCTGCCGTGCACGACAAAAGTGTGGCATTTGAAAAAAGACAAGATGGCGCACACAATGTTTTTCAACAATTCCTGATTTCCTTCGAATCGAACGTTAACAGACGTTGGGGCATATTACCAAAGTTAAGCGATATTTATCCCTAACGATGCATTGCAAAGATTTTTTTACCGTCAGAAATTATCGCAGATAAACCTTGCTATTATCAAGGTTTATCGCAAATACGATAAAAAACGACCGCAATGCATTAATATCGCTGAAAACTCAGCGATATTCATGCATTACCGAGCTAATGCTCTTAGCCATGTTATCCACCTCCCATTGGATAACATGGCTAAGAACTGCTCAGGGCAGCTGTTACTTTTTGGAGATATTCGCGCTTATCTCGAATATTTCCAAAAGTTGATAATAGGAGATAGCGATGTTAGCGACTGTTTCCAGTCGCTAACATCTTGGCATGCCCACTTTGCATGTCATTAGTGATAAATATCACTCACATGCAAAGTGGGACCCAAGATGGTCGCTATCTCCTACTAGCCGTCGCTAACTGGTGTTAGCAACAGCTAGGTAATACAGATATAATTTTATCTCCGCGAAGCGGAGCGCTGTTACAGATATATATCTTGTTTTTGAACGTTAATTTCTCAAAATGCACTGAAACACATATATTGAGACATAGCAAAGGCACATCGGGCTACCAGTCCCTAATATTTTACCAAGTTTCGTGCAAATCCATTCAGCCGTTCGATTATTATTATTATTTTTTTTTTTTTGCCCCGCGGGGCCCTTTTAAAACCTCCACATCAAACCTAGGGGGTCAGCGAGGATCTACTATGCCCCCTTATGGTCATTTGCCCCTTCGCTTTGGCCTCCTCTTGTCTCTCGATCCTACCGAGAGACAAGATGGCGGCCGCTACGTACTGTTTGGAAAGTTTACAGACACCGGAGAGCCAATCAGCTTCGCTTCGCAAAGCTCCGTAACGCGAAAAGTACGCGAAGCGGTGCGCTGTTACAGATATATATCTTTTTTTGAACGTTAATTTCTCAAAATCCACTGAAGCACATATATTGAGACCTAGCAAAGGCACATCGGGCTACCAGTCCCTACAATTTTGCCAAGTTTCGTGCAAATCCATTCAGCCGTTCGATTATTATTATTATTATTTTTTTTGCCCCGCGGGGCCCTTTTAAAACCTCCACATCAAACCTAGGGGGTCAGCGAGGATCTACTATTCCCCCTTATGGTCATTTGCCCCTTCGCTTTGGCCTCCTCTTGTCTCTCGATCCTACCGAGAGACAAGATGGCGGCCACTACGGACTGTTTGGAATGTTGACAGACGCCAGAGAACCAATCAGCTTCGCTTCACAAAGCTCCGTTGCGCGAAAAGTACGCGTCCTGGGCCGCTGCCCGGTCCGCTGTTACAGATATATATCTTTTTTTAAACGTTAATTTCTCAAAATCCACTGGAGCACATATATTGAGACCTACAAAAGGCACATCGGGCTACCAGTCCCTACAATTTTGCCAAGTTTCGTGCAAATCCATTCAGCCGTTCGGGCTAAAAGTGAGGCCAACCGCCCTATGGAAAACTCAATGTTAAAAACACGTTTTGGGACCCCCCTTTTTTCTCGGCCCCCACTGGACGAACCCCCCCCAAATTTTCAAGGGCTGCTCAGAAACAAAATGTGCCATTTTCCTGAAAATTTCAGCCAATTCCGTCCACAAACGCCAAAGTTATTAGACATAGAATTTTCAAAAAACCCATAGAGAAAAAATCCTAACTATAAATACCTACTGGCGACCGCCAGTAGGTAATATATATATATATATATATATTCACTGAAAAAACCATAGGTTATAGACCATATATAGTTAAGAATTAGCATTTACAAAACCTTGAAAATTCACTGAAAAAACCATAGGTTAGAGACCATATATAGTTAGCTGGACATTTTATTGACATAAAACCAATGAAATTCCATATATAGTTAGTTGCACTAACTATATATCGCGCACCCGCAATCCACTGCTGATGATGTCACATATTACATCATTCATGACATGGTCAGTGACATCACTGATGACATCACTGATGACATCTCAAATGACATCACTGATGACATCACTGATGACATCTCATTTGACATCAATGACCACATCACTGATGATATCATTCATGTGACAATACAATGCATCTCCTCACATTTTAATATAACCTCTGTTTCACCCAGTGATAAATACAGAGTATAATTTTTGAAACCATTGACACACCAATACTAGTTACTACATACGCACTCACTGATTGCTACGTCTACACACACCTTCACTCATTCACCCATACAATCATTCATACATTGTCAAGGCTCCAAGCATTACCTGATATGTATATTCTTGACTCTCACTTGCGCAGGAGCAGAGATGATTTCAGGCTCGGAAAACTAGATGCTATTACCCGAATCCCAAGGAACGATGCCAGCAGGTCTAGTAGAACCTCCCTACATCATCCCAAGGGAAGGGGGTGTGGATAAAATAACAAACAGAGAAGAGACTGGTCCGGAAAGTTTCTTCAGACAACTTCCTTCTGGGTGTCTGTGGGTTAGAAACCTGAAAAAAGGAGCACACCATTAGTTTCTTCCCTACTCTTCTATCCTGACTCTGATATTCACGGTTTCTTATGTTAACTCACTTTACTATTTCTGGACCTTGCTTCTCTTCCTAAGGGGTGTTATCCTTTTCTCGTCTAGTCAGTAGTTTACTGCTTAGGAAGACAAGGATAATGGTTAGATACCTACGGTTTCTACTCTATGGCTGACCTAAGACTATATCTTCTAGCGCATACTTACTTTACTAACTAGTCGATGTCACTGTAATGGGGTTTCTGTAAGTTGCTGCTAATAGAATGTCTTTCGACAAGTCTTTTCCTATTGATAGTCTTGTTTCTTCAGACGAATGATTCTAGATTATGCAAGGTTCATGTAATAGTTCCTTTCTTCGCTCACTTAAACAAGTTCAAGAGTTCAGACTTTCCACATTTGCAAATACGAGTTCTATTACTGTAGTAATCTTCAGTTTGGCCAAACACAGGTTCTTGTTACTTAGCTTCCAGTTCACTGACTGATTCTTTTTCCCGTTGAGATTTTCTTTTGTGACTTTTTCTCAGGGAATCACGAATTGTTCGCTTCACTCTTCGTCAACGTTTCGGAAGGTTTTTTCACCGCTGGAATCTCGAACTTGGAATGGGGGAAGAATTGTTACGCGTTTGAATTAATACGCCGTAACGACATTTCCTCAACACTCGCACTAGCGCAAATGGAGTACTACAACCAGGGTTTTTTAGAACTAAGGATTCAAGGAATTCACCAGAGCTACGCACACAGGATCGTCTTCGCTAACGGTTCAGGTGAAGTGCGTAGTTTCTAGGGCTCGCGCTCCGTTCGTACTCTCCGCATCAAAACGAGGTTAAACGACTAGAGCGTCAACCTCACAGCACCGCGGCATTGTGGCAGCCATTTTGTCTCTCCAGACTCGGACCCTATCAGACCAAGACGAATATGCAGGAAATCTGGTTTCATCTTGGATTGATATTGCACCACATATTTGCGAGTCCAAATGACGGGTTCTGACAGTACCCCCCAACAAGGTAGGCTCCTTCCGTCTGGGTTTGGAAGGGAAACGTTGATGAAAGGAATGGATTAACCTGGGAGCGTGAACATCCTCCTCCAATTCCCACGAACGCTCTTCCGGCCCATAACCTTTCCAATCAATGAGATAGTACAGTTTCCCTCTGGAGACCTTAGAATCCAGGATTTCTTTCACTTCAAACTCTGTTCCAGTCTCCAGGTGGATTGGCTTAGGGGGTGATTGCAATCTCAGTTCCGCAGAAGCCTTTTTAAGTAAGGAGACATGAAAGACAGGATGAATTTTCATCTTAGGAGGGAGTGTCAATTGATAGGTAACTGGGTTAATTTGCTTCTCCACTGGGTAGGGACCAATAAAACGGGGTTGAAATTTTCGATTCCCTTTCAGTCTCAGATGTTTTGTGTTCAACCACACCTTATCTCCAACGGACAGTGGAGGACTAGCACGTCTCTTCTTATCTGCATAAGTCTTATATTTCTCCTTAGCCTTTTGCAGATTGTCTATTGCTTCTTGCTGGATTTGATTTAGTTGAGAAACCAAGTCTTTGACAGCTGGGACTGCAACTTCCATTTGTCGAATTGATGCATTTGGGTGCCGTCCATAATTCAAGAAGAAGGGGGAGAAACCAGTTGAGCCATTGTTAGCATTGTTATGGGCGAATTCTGCCGACCACAAGTAGTCTGCCCACTGAATTTCCTCTTTCAGGAGGAATAATCGAAGATATTGCTCCAGTTCTTGGTTCACCCTTTCTGTTTGCCCATCAGTTTCCGGATGATAGCTCGTAGAAAATCTGACTTCAGTACCTAGACCCTTCATAAAGGCTCTCCAAAAATGGGATATAAACTGGGAACCCCTATCCGAAATGACCACCTTGGGTATGCCATGGATCCTGACAATTTGGGAACTGAAATGATCTGCTAGTTGTTTGGCTGACGGAGTTCCTTTTAAGGCTATGAAGTGGGCCATTTTAGAGAAGGCATCTACTACCACTAGAATGGTGTCAAAACCCCTGCTTAAAGGTAAATCAGTGATGAGATCTAGTGTTACTGTGTGCCAAGGATAAGGAGGGGTGGGTAGGGGTTGTAGGAAACCCTTTGGGGCTTGTCGTTCAGATTTTCCCTGAGCGCAGACCTCGCAAGCCTTAACATATCTCTCAATATCAGTTGACATACCAGGCCACCAATAGTGTCTCTTTACCAACTCTTCTGTCTTGTTTTCTCCCTTGTGTCCGGCTAGCTTATCATCATGACATTCACGCATCACTCGTTGCTGCAGTTTCGTCGTTGGCACATACAATGCCCCCCCGTGATATGGCAACTGATGAACGATTGTCCTGTTAGGATCTTCTTTTACCCAATCCTGCATAGTCTCCGAACTCATGTTTTCTGCGATGGTCTTTTGGATATTGATTGAGACTGTGGCTCCAATAAACTTGTTCTCAGGGATGATCGGTTGAATATCTATGGCTGCTCTCTGAGACTCGGTGCCTAATCTGGAAAGCGCATCGGCCTTCCCATTTTGCGCTCCTGGACGAAAAGTAATTACAAAGTCGTAATCTGCAAAATACAAAGACCATCTAAGTTGTCTTGGCGTGAGCGTCCTGGCGGATTTCAAGAATTTCAAGTTACGATGATCCGTAAATACTGTGACTTGATGCTGTGTTCCCATCAGGTAATGCCGCCACTCCTTGAAGGCGTCCTTGATAGCCAGTAATTCTTTCTCGGTGATGGTATAATTGATTTCTGCCGGGGTTAGTTTTCTAGATCTGTAGGCTACTGGATGCAGTTGACCCGTGCTCTTGTGACGCTGAGACAGGACCCCCCCCAGCGCCAGATCCGACGCATCGGTTTCTACATAAAACGGTTCCGATGGATCAGCGTGAAGCAGTACAGGTGCTGTGGTAAAGGCTTCTTTTAAGGCTTGGAAGGCCTCCTCGGATTCCTTCGACCACTCAAATTTTGTTCCTTTTCTCAACAATTTGGTAAGGGGTAAAATTTTTCCGGAGAACTCACTGATGAATCGTCTGTAAAAGTTGGCAAATCCAATGAAGCTTTGGACCTCTTTCACACTCGTTGGAGATTTCCAGGTGGTCACCGCCTCTACCTTTTTTGGGTCCATCAAAATGCCGGACGGGGAAAGGACAAATCCTAAGAACTCGACCTGAGAGACATTGAATGCACATTTCTCCAATTTCACGAACAATTTGTTCTCTTGCAATCTTCTCAATACTCCTTTCACCTGCTCATGGTGTCTTGTCACATCGGAGGAGTAAATCAAGATGTCGTCAATGTACACAATGGCGCACTGGTCGATGAACTCCTTTAAAACGTCGTTGATAAAGTGCTGGAAGGCAGCTGGGGCATTACATAGCCCATAGGGCATCACTTGGTATTCGAATAGCCCAAATCTAGTCCGAAAGGCCGTCTTCCATTCATCTCCTTCTCGCATTCTGACTAGATGGTAGGCCCCTCGTAGATCTAATTTTGTATAGATTTGGGCTCCTTTGACCTGATCCAATAAGACCGATATTAAGGGTAGAGGGTACCTGTTCTTTTTCGTTATTCTATTGATTGCTCTGTAATCAATGCACGTTCTCAAATCTCCTTCCTTTTTTGGCACAAAAAATAGGGGCGATGAGACAGGTGACTGTGATGGTCGGATGAAGCCATTTGCCAAATACTTATCTAGATATTCCTTTAGATGTTGGTGTTCTTTTTCTGTTAGTGCATACACTCGACTGCATGGCAGATTGGCTCCAGGTTCTAGGTCTATCTTGCAGTCATAGACTCTATGTGGGGGTAAAAGTTCCGCTTCCATTTCATTGAACACGTTCTCGAACTCCTTATACTCCTCTGGAATCTGGTGTGTATCAATGGCACACATAGTATGTTCCACAAGACTCAAGACATGAGCTGGGTTTATCTCCTCTCCGATAGTTCTTGAAACAAAACAGTTCTCGCAACAGTAATTTGAATCCATAAGAACTGTTCTGGAGTTCCAGTCAATCGTAGGGTTATGCTCCGTGAGCCATGGCAATCCAAGAATTAATTGAAACTGTGGAGCGTCGATTAAGTTAAATTGAATCTGCTCTCGATGGCCATCTGTGGTAACCAGTTCCATCACCTCGGTGTGGCTGACAATGGGCCCCGATGATAAATTAGTTCCATCCACTGCTCGGACTGGTTCACTCCTCTCTTTTTTTTATTGCTTGGATTCCCACCTGGTCCGCAAAACGCAAGTCGCAGAAATTTCCCGTCGCTCCTGAGTCTATCATGACTGAGACTTCGGTTAGGACCGTTGATCGGAACATCACTTTCATAGACAGAATCAAATGTGGAGCCGCCGCTTGTAAGGTGTCGACCACGTGGTGTTCATTTGGAGTCTCTTCCGAAATTGCACCCACCCGTTCAACTCCAACTACGGGTGGTGCCGCTAGTTTTCCTTCGGCTTGAATGTTCCCTTGGGCTTCTTCGGACAGTTTCGGACAAAATGCCCACTCGAACCACAATACATGCACAGGTTATTAGTCCTTCTCTTTTCTTTTTCCTCTTTCGTTAGTGGTCCTCTGATGGTTCCGATTTGCATTGGTTCAATACCTGATGCCGCCTCGGAGGTCCTTGTTCCCTCAGAACGTGCTCTGTCGAACCTAGGAATGCCCGCTCGGAAATCCTTTTTCTTTTCTCCTCTTCGCTCCCCTTGACGAAAATCTATTTCTAGTACTAAATCGATGAGGGCCGATATCTCCGTTGGTCGGTTCGGAATTTGGGCTAATGTGTCTTTCAGCTCGTCTCTCAAACCACGGTAGAAAACTGCTGCTCGCTTGCTTTCTGGCCAATCCGTCTCCACCACCAACTTGTTGAACTGCGCCAGATATGCTATTAAATCTCGATTGCCTTGTCGTAAATCAAGTAATTCATTGTCCACAACTTGGGAGATTCTCCTACGATCAAATATTCAAAGAAATTCTTGTTTGAAATTTTCGAAGTTCCTCAACAGCGGGTCTTCTCTTGTGACTAGGGGCATTGACCAGGCAGCTGCGTCCCCGCTCAGATATGAGAGAATAAAGGCCACTTTAGACTGCGCGTCAGGGAAAATGGACGGACGACATAGGAAATGCAAAGAGCATTGTGAGAGGAATATCTGTGCCTTCTGCGGATCCCCATTAAACCTTTCAGGAGCCGCTAAAGGGATAACTGGAGACAGGGAGTGAATAACTTGTGTTGTTGACCTATTTGTCGCTTCTAACACTGGGTTCATGGCCTCTCGCTCTATACTACTAGTCCGGTGTAACCTCAGGGCTAGTTCAGCTGTCTCTTTTCGGGCATTAACTACTTCTTGTCTTAAATTTTGGTTCTCCTCTCGTACTGCTCCCAGTTCCTTGTGGATTGCGTCTAGGATTGTCCCTAACGATTGGACATCTATTCCTTCTGTCATCTCTGCTCGGGCGCAAAAGATACTTGGGCACTTCACTCTGTCAAGGCTCCAAGCATTACCTGATATGTATATTCTTGACTCTCACTTGCGCAGGAGCAGAGATGATTTCAGGCTCGGAAAACTAGATGCTATTACCCGAATCCCAAGGAACGATGCCAGCAGGTCTAGTAGAACCTCCCTACATCATCCCCAGGGAAGGGGGTGTGGATAAAATAACAAACAGAGAAGAGACTGGTCCGGAAAGTTTCTTCAGACAACTTCCTTCTGGGTGTCTGTGGGTTAGAAACCTGAAAAAAGGAGCACACCATTAGTTTCTTCCCTACTCTTCTATCCTGACTCTGATATTCACGGTTTCTTATGTTAACTCACTTTACTATTTCTGGACCTTGCTTCTCTTCCTAAGGGGTGTTATCCTTTTCTCGTCTAGTCAGTAGTTTACTGCTTAGGAAGACAAGGATAATGGTTAGATACCTACGGTTTCTACTCTATGGCTGACCTAAGACTATATCTTCTAGCGCATACTTACTTTACTAACTAGTCGATGTCACTGTAATGGGGTTTCTGTAAGTTGCTGCTAATAGAATGTCTTTCGACAAGTCTTTTCCTATTGATAGTCTTGTTTCTTCAGACGAATGATTCTAGATTATGCAAGGTTCATGTAATAGTTCCTTTCTTCGCTCACTTAAACAAGTTCAAGAGTTCAGACTTTCCACATTTGCAAATACGAGTTCTATTACTGTAGTAATCTTCAGTTTGGCCAAACACAGGTTCTTGTTACTTAGCTTCCAGTTCACTGACTGATTCTTTTTCCCGTTGAGATTTTCTTTTGTGACTTTTTCTCAGGGAATCACGAATTGTTCGCTTCACTCTTCGTCGACGCTTCGGAAGGTTTTTTCACCGCTGGAATCTCGAACTTGGAATGGGGGAAGAATTGTTACGCGTTTGAATTAATACGCCGTAACGACATTTCCTCAACACTCGCACTAGCGCAAATGGAGTACTACAACCAGGGTTTTTTAGAACTAAGGATTCAAGGAATTCACCAGAGCTACGCACACAGGATCGTCTTCGCTAACGGTTCAGGTGAAGTGCGTAGTTTCTAGGGCTCGCGCTCCGTTCGTACTCTCCGCATCAAAACGAGGTTAAACGACTAGAGCGTCAACCTCACAGCACCGCGGCATTGTGGCAGCCATTTTGTCTCTCCAGACTCGGACCCTATCAGACCAAGACGAATATGCAGGAAATCTGGTTTCATCTTGGATTGATATTGCACCACATATTTGCGAGTCCAAATGACGGGTTCTGACATACATACAATCACTCATCTTTACAACACTATCATATGCACTCATACACCTATACAGACACTCACAGTCTGCCACTCAACCAATAGAGTTACTCACACACCTAGTCAGTCCTGTAAAGAATCAATGACACTTCCATTTTCTTGTCTATACAGTGAAACATAGAGCACCTTACATTTTCAAACATATACTAACACATACTTACCTTCTTATACAATCATTGATACAAGTACACATTGATCTGCACAGAGTCACACACCTCCCAGCTAGCCACACACACACTCAGTCTCCCATACAAATACTTGGGCAATCAATCAATAACCCATATAGTTAGTCATATAGCTACTGATCAACACATGCAGCAGTTTACAGAACAACAGACATAATGATGCACAAATTAAGACAGTTTAGTCACTAACCCATGCACTCAGTGAGACACATTTAATCACTCACTCATACAGTCAGTCATGCACCTACTAAATCCTTCGTCCAGACACTTACACATCCACTCATTCTTCAATATGTAAGACATATTTAAACTTTACAGAAACAAAAAATCACTGGATGTTGTTATCAGTGATGTCATCAGTGATGTCATTTGAGATGTCATCAGTGATGTCATCAGTGATGTCACTGACCATGTCATGAATGATGTAATATGTGACATCATCAGCAGTGGATTGCGGGTGCGCGATATATAGTTAGTGCAACTAACTATATATGGAATTTCATTGGTTTTATGTCAATAAAATGTCCAGCTAACTATATATGGTCTCTAACCTATGGTTTTTTCAGTGCATTTTCAAGGTTTTGTAAATGCTAATTCCTAACTATATATGGTCTATAACCTATGGTTTTTTCAGTGAATTTTCAAGGTTTTGTAAATGCTAATTCCTAACTATATATGGTCTATAACCTATGGTTTTTTCAGTGAATTTCATTGGTTTTTTAAAAGCTAATATCTATAGCTGTAAAGTGTATTCTTCTTTAAATCCCAAAATATATTTTATATGTTTATTAATAATTTTTTTTAAATATTTTTTTTTGTTTCGCTCCCGGTCCGCGAACCGGGAAGCTTCCCGTTAGCTCAATTTAATTCCCCGACCCGGTCCGCGAACCGGTAAGAAATCAACATAGTGACGGTATCGCGTTGCCGCGTAATGCGTCTTATGACGTACTGCGTTAGCGCACCCGGAAGTGCCCCGGGGCGCGGACCGAGGCGCGAAACGCAGCTCCCCGGAAGCGATCCGCGGCGCGAAAGCGCGACGTATCGCGTTGCCGCGAAATGCGTCTTGTGACGTATCGCGTTAGCGCACCCGGAAGTGTCCCGGGGCGCGGACCGGGGCGCGAAGCTTAGCGACCCGGAAGCTAACCGGGGAGCGTTCCGCAGCGCGTAACATAAGCGTGAGAGGTCATGTGACTTGTTAATAAAACTTTTCATTGGTTCATTTCACTTTTGGTTTCATAATGATGGAAGGCTAGGTCAGGTGACTTAAAAATAACACTTTTCATTGGTTGAGAAGTATTGTTTTTCCCAAATGATAAAAACCCCTCCTTCTTTCCTCACTCTGACTTTCATCATTGTGAGAGGAAGACCTATTTTGCTTGTTGGAAGACCTATTTTGCTTGTGTGAAAATGGCTTCATTGGTTGCTTCAGCTGGTGCACCCCCACCACCACCACCACCTCCTCATGGGAAGAGAGGACCACCTCCCCAGGTCCTTACCAACACTGAGGAGGAAGAGGAAGAAATGGATGAGGAGGGAGAAGAACCACAATTTTTAGAAGAGTTGCCCCGGGTTTCCAGAAAGAAAGCCAGTTTCATCTGGCAGTTTTTTTCAATGCCTCGTGGCCAAAAAAAGGTCAACGCAAGGTATGTCACCTGCCTGATATGCAAGGAACAATTGTCCAGAGGGACGGACAAAAAATATAGCTTTGGAAATCACACAATGCACAGGCACATGACGAGGAAACATCCCCTAAATTACAGCCGGGCAGAATTAAGGGATATGCACGACAATCCAAGACCAACTCCTGTGGCCAGACCAACAATACCGGTTTCTCTAACACCAGAAGAGGCACGGGAAACTGTGCCAAATATTCAAGAAAATTTGGGGCACATGATTCACTTATGTATGCACTGTCGTGCATTATTAGCTTGTGGCAACATGAGCATCAATGCACTCAACCTGGCATATGAACACCATGATTGCCCTAACCGCCCCCAGTAATTTTTTTTTGCTCCTGTTGAGCCATTTTCAACGCCTGTTTTTTGTTGTTTCCCCCCCCCAAAAAAAACCCAAAAAAATATAAAATCGTTCAAAAAATACAAAAAAAAACAAAAAATGTTCCAAAAAAAAAAAATATATAAAACAACAAAAATATAAAAAAAAAGTTCTTTTCAGAACTACCTTCCCTTTCCAAAAAAATTGCTAGAATGTTTAGCACTCTGGCAAGCTCTATTCCTTTTGGTTCGCTTCCGGGTTAGCTTCCCGGTACGCGGACCGGGAGCTAACCAAAAAAATTTAAAAAAAAAAAAAAGTATAAGGAAAGGAAACAGAAAGTGATGTTAAAAGAAAGACAGCTATAGGGAGTAAAGAAGCGATACTGTTTAATAGATCTATTTACCGAAGAAAAGACAGAAGAGGGTATAATTGTGAAAAACAAAATAGATAAGGAAGTGAAAGAAAAAAAAAGAGAGTATAACATTAACAAAGAAGAGTTTCTTGGAGAATGTGAGTGAATGTTCAAAATAAGATTAAAACATGAGGAATAACAGAGAGAAAAAATAGAAAACAGAAAACAAAAAATAACAGAAAAAGATTAATTGAAACAGCAAAGAAATGTAATTAACATAGAGCCATATCATCAACATAGGCAATAAAAGTTTTGCAGCTTTTATTGGCAGAAATGTGTCGCTAAAGCTGCTTTTGTGGCAGAAAACTGCCACTAAAACCACTTTTGCACCAGTTTTCTGCCAATAAAAATAGCAATAATTTTATTGGCTGTGTTCATAATATTCCCCTTAGTGTGCTTCAACTACACAGAGAAAGCATTATGAACAAGTAGTGATAGACTGATCAGTCAAAGACAGTAAGAGTAATAGAGACGCAGTGAGTGAACAAGAGTGAGGAACTATGAGAAGAGAGGGACTGAGAAAAAGAGTGGAAGGAGTTGAGTAAGTAGGTAATAGAGAAAGGAATGAGGGAAGTAGCAAAGGCAGGAAACTGAGGGTTAAAGAAATGAAGCAGTGGAACTAATAGTAGTTAAATGTGATATAAATGTAACGAAAACAGTACAAAATATTTACCTTATAATTGTCGTTAAATTACTCACTTTTTGTTTTTATACTTTCAATCTGTGAAAGAGAGAACAAACATTTGAAAAATATTAAAACATGTATTTAAAAATTTGAAAAGACAAGGGAAAAGATTGAAGGACAAACAGTTTTTCAAAAACTTTGACACTTACAGAAGCTTCTGCTTCTCCAGGCCCCCTACACAGTCCTAAAGATATACATTTTAAACTAACAGTATCTTGATGCAGATGAAGTGAGGCCTATCTTAAAACATGGTGCATCTTTTGCATTGCTGTTGTTTCAGAAAAGTGTCGCAACACACTAAAATTTTAAATAATTGCTTCAGGATGCCAATAAGATGTCTACTATCCAGAGGTTTGTTTCAGGTGAGGCCTACTCAGGGTTGCAGATGAAATTTCGCGTTGTTGAAGAGAATAGAGGACATAATACATGTGAAGGTCTACCAATGAAGTGAGTCATGTCCACTGCACTCTTCAACAAAGTCCAAACCTCCTATGTTTCCCTGGACAGACCTAAACTTGATCTGCACAATGTGATTCGTAATGATAGGAAACACAGGTGATGTAATTGAAATACATGCAATTTATTTTGCTCATTTCACAATCACATCACTTGTGTTTCCTTTGCTTAGGTATCTCATTGTGCAGATGTAGTCTAGCATATGAAAGAATACGCAGAAGTGCAGCACTGCATGCAACAACTTTGACACTTACAGAAGCCTCACCTTCTCCATGCCTCCTACACAGTTCTACATATACATCATAAATGCAAACAGTACAGAATTAATTATACATGTTAAATGGTTTATTTTTGCTGTTCTCAGAATGTATCAAAATTCACTAAAAACAGTGACTTGAAGGTATTCATCATGTAACAGCGGGGAAAAAAAAACACAATCAAAATGATTGTGTTTAAAAAACCCATACAACATCAGAAATCAAAATTCAGAACTCCTTAAAGTTAACTTACTTTCCATGACGTCCAAGGATGTCCTATGAACAGCTTACACTCTTTTGTGCTGTTATTACTTTCAGCCCGCCACTTTCTGAAAGAAAATCTCCATCGTTTTTAAAAACACGTTACATGCAATAAATGACTTCTTGCTCTCTACCACAATTTTCCACAAGGCCAAATCTGGTCAGAGCCATTTATAACTCTTGGATTTCTTGTAAGCCAATCCCGTCATTTGGCATTTCCTCAACTTTCAGAATTAAAATGTTGAAGATCATTTTCACAATCCTGGAATAGTAATATCTTCCCCTTCTTGCTCAGTCATGTTCTACTTTTCCTATGACACTGATACAAGCAGACTTACACTACCTCTATGACTACTACAATTATTTAATTCTCTACATCACTTTTAATCACAAAGCAATGTAAAACAGTAGACAGCATTGCAGACTTACATTCCCTCTACTCCATGTTTTGATTGGCTGCTTCAATTAGCTTATAAAAAGAAACAGTTTTTCTGAACTCATTCAAAGTGCACGTATTTCTCCATAATGTCCAGTCCTATGGTTAGAAGTTATGTCTCTGAACTACACTTATCCTCAAGGCCAAATTGTGTAGGAGCCATTAGAACTTCTTGAAATTCCACAGAGCACATCCCGAGATTATTTCCCTAAAATTTTGGTTTTAAAAACACCAGGTAAGAGTTTTTAAGGTCATACGGCAATTTTTTTTTGAAAATTAAAACAGAATCATTGCAGAATGACCAGCCATTTCTAGACTTTAAATAAGCTGTGTAATGTCCTGATGTTATTGAAGGGCCGTCATGATATATAATTGCTGCAGTTACAAAAGTCCTTCCTGATATTGACAACTGCGAAGCTACAAAATTTTTAATTAAAGTTGTCAATTTTGTTCCATCAGGCCTACATCGTTGGAACATTAAAATGACATACTGGCCATATGTTCGTATAAATAATGTGGACATCATTTCAGATTTACATTGGCTACACTCCATGTTGTGATCAGCTGCTTTTACTAGCTTATTAAAGGAGACTGATTTACTGTCTGGCAAAGTTAAATATATAAATCTTTCTGAGTCTACACTAGTAGTACTTGATACCATACAGTTCTCGCAGTCATGCTGCCATTGATAAGAAAGCCCAAACAGCTGATCTACATCTACACCTTCAGCATGTAATACATCAAGCATATACATTAAAAACTCCTGACAATCTTGCTGAATATTTTGAGAGAATTGTGTTTGGCCTGAACATCTGTCTAACAGATTTCGAATTTCAGACACACTTTCTATGTTTCTTCTATCAGTGGTACATTTCTCTAACACAGAATTTAACAAACTGCAAAATCTTTGATCAGAATTGACCACAATCTCTTCTTTTACATTTTTTAGAGAAAACAAAACATTAACCACTACATTAGCATAGCAGTTGACACCAGAACTGTTTTCAAACTGAAAACCAACAACATCTTCAACAGAATCCTTTTTGTTTCTGCTTGTAATTTTAGGTTCATTGACTTTTTGTCTTTTTGCTACAACCTCCCCAGTATTGTTCTCATTTCTTCGTTTCCGGCCTACCACACGTTTCTCAAACAAAGGATACTGAGGCAAATGTGGCGCATACTCTCTTCTTAACCTATTGTATTCCTTAACACAATCTAGATCCGCACAAATGTTTGTGACATCACACTCAATCAAGTACAATCCCGATAAAGTTCTAACTCGTGACAATGCCACATATGCCATACCCTCCTTGAACACAGAACTGCCAATATTCACCAATGCACTGTCTACACTTAAACCTTGCGATTTATGAATTGTCACCGCATATGCCAAGCAAACAGGAAACTGCTTACGGCGAACATATAAGTCTTTTACAAGCAAAAATCTAGCAGAACAACGAGCAATTAGCTGTACTTCCTCAATGCCATCAAATTTAATTTTTAAAAATTCAATTCCATCTCTATTTCTGTATTTCACAAAATCAACAACATTACCCATTGATCCATTTACCAGACCTCTTTCAACATGTAAATTCCTTCTTAAAATTATACGGCAGTTCAAGCACACATTCAGAGTCTTTTCAAAACCTGCAGTTTTAGATATACTCTTCTCTAATGAATCCAATTTTGTTTTCAGATTCTCAGACAAAATAATTGTTGATCCCATATGCTCTACTCTATCAATAGCTTCCAGTTTCACAATCTCTTGCTTTTCTAAATGCAACATTTTGTTGTTAAATTTAGCACATTCTGCAAGAGTTGGCATCAAACATATTCCAGATTTCTTCTCAGTAATTTTCTGAAAAATATTCTCAGGCACAACATCTTGTTCTGGATATAAATTTGACAGTAATCGTGCATGTAAAGCTTCTTTCCCATGCTCGGTCACTTTTCCAATTCTAACATCTTGTAGAATAGTCTTGTAAACTTCATCCTTCGCCTGACGCATATTTTCATGCAGTTCAGCATAATTGAAGTTTAACCATATATTGACGTTGCCAATGCTGCCTAGGCACTTCCTGGTATCTTCATGCGTGAGCATTTTGAACACAGGTTGCCCTTTCACTGGTGTCAGCTGCAGAAGATCTCCGAAAACAATGATGTGTTTGCCACCAAATAACACATCATACTCTGTTTTGAGAACTTCTTGCATCCTCAAATGCACAAAGGCAAGCATGACATTGGAAACCATGCTTACTTCGTCAATGATAAGAAGTTTCATTTTCCTCAAGATTCTTGAAACTTCAAAACAAGCATCTCCAGATAGCTTGTGATATTGTAATTTGTTGTCATGCTCCACTGGCAGCATCAGTAAACGATGTAAAGTAATCCCTTTAATATTATGTGCTGCCAGTCCAGTTGGAGCAGTGACAACACAAGACAGCGATGACTCTGTCCTTTCCTGCAAATAGCATGAAATTGCTTTAATGAGGAAACTTTTTCCAGTTCCCGCTTCTCCACTCACGTACAGTCAGACAGGCTTCAACGACGTACATGAGCACTCTTTCTTATCATGACTTAATCCATGATCAATTTGCATGGTAACTTCGTCATATATTTTCCTCTGCTCAACGTTGAGTTGTCTTTCCAACTCTTCTAAGTTAACCGCATCCTCTTGAGCATGTGCCATGGCTCTTTCCACTTCATTCATAGCAGTGGCAGCTTCATTTTCGATAACAGGTCCTCCTAGTGGATCCTGACTCAATGAAGCAGAACTCTGACTGTCCTGAGAACTGTCTCTGGCAATCTCGGCTGCAATCGTTGCTTCCTGCTCAATTTCCGCATTCAACATTTCTACATATTTGGGAAAAGCAGGACATTCTATGGTCTCCTTGGCGGCATTGAAAGAGTCTTCGTAACAGAGGAAATCTCCAAGCAGTTCCTCTTCTGCACGCCAAGGCTTGAAAAGTTGCAAAAGTGCTAAATAGAAAAACTCCTTTTTTTCAGGAGATTCACCACTCAATTTTCGATGGTTTACCAAGTGGCATTTTCTTTGCTTGACCAGACATCCCTCACTTCCTATTACAGCATACACTCCTTTCTCAGTATCTTCTTTGATGTTCCTCTTGAATATGTAATTTTGCAGAACCTCATACAGACAAACATTCTCGAGGTGACTGCTTCGATTTGGATAATATGTATCCAACATGTTTGTCTTCAAAATGTCGGTACTGTTTGGCTCCTTTTCCGCCACATACTCAATTTCCCGCACAGGTTTGAGAACTCGATTACGCGTTGCTGCAAGACCAAGACTCGCCCAAACGATACTCCTGGACTTGGCATAGAGACTTGCTGAAGACAACCGGTCAGAACATTCGTACGCTCCGATTTCTCGATGCGACAACATCTTCAGACTGAAACTGTACAACTTCTTGCTGAGGCTCTTTTCATGGGAAATGTCCTCCCACATATCCTTCAATTCTGTCTTCTCTTTTTTGGTGATGTAAGACATCACATACCGAGCCACAGCCATACAGTTATCAGCCACAAACTGTATATCCATGTTAGCATTCCACATGGACAAAATCACCGGGTTGTAGTCGTTGATGTACTTGGACTCTTGGTTCCTCTTCAAATTGTAAGTGTTTTTAGGTGATTTCTTCATGACATTGTGTCGCAGCGAAGACATCAAACTGTTTACTCTTCCTTTAGAAATCACCGGTCGTGGAAAGCCGAAACGACATTTAGTGTAGAACTTGTCCTTGTTTCGGAATTTACGACGGCAGTACTTTCCACATCGATGGCTTTGGAAACGCAGAACTTTTTCTCTTAGGCTTTTCTTCTCCTTTGCGTTTGGAACAGCACACGTAGAATACTGTTGGATGAAACTCATCACTGAGTCTTCTGGATCCGTTCCAAATTTAGGTGCAGCCTTGATCCACAGCAACATATGTATATGAGGAGCACCTCTTGCTTGGTACTCCTTTCTCCAGAAGAAATCCAACACCTCTCCAAGAGGTGGATTCTTCTTATTCATGATGAAAGACATCATAGCTTCAAATCTATGATTGAAGTACCTACATACATTGACTGGATCCAAAGAGCACAGTTCTCCAGGTGTCTTGAATTCGATGTTATCTACGTTAGCATTTGCCTCTCGTAGAAATTCAAGTAAGTCTTCCCAGCCATACTCGGCACAGCTCAGAGTGAGGAACCATGTGGGAGTACCTAAGTTCCTCAGCATACATTTTAAATCACCATGACGACGGTACCAGTACTCATTAGTACCACGCTGACACGCCATGAGATTAATCAGGTGAGAATCCAAAATACTGTCTTGGACATTGACTTTATCCATAAAGTCACTTGCCGAGATGTTTTGCATGTGTATACCACTTTTCAAGATGTGGTTCACTGCATATGACAGTCCAGACAGATCGCTTTCAAACAGGAGATGAAACAAATAAGGAATGCATTGTCGAAACCTAGCATCTCCTGCATACAATCGCAAAGTCCGGTATTCAGACGCAGGAATTTGATGAGGTCGCTCATCATATCTTCCTCCCTGACCTGTTGGAAAAAGCTGTGGGAAACACCGAGCTTCCAAACTTTCCTCCCAAACACTAATGGGACTCCCTTTGGCTTGTTTCATTTGAAACAACTCAATAGCATTCCCCATGACTTCCTTGGAATGCAAAGGATGAACACTATAATGTTCATATATTTCTTCACTAGTAGAGGGTTCTACTTTCTCAATTTGACCAGCACACAAATCGCTATCCTCTTCCTCACTTACTTCCTCTTCTGCAACATATACATTCTTATAGTATTTATTATTTTTTTTCAAATACAATGTTGCCTTTTTAACTTTCCTAACATCTACTAAATCTTGCCATATTTTCTTATTCTTTGTCGGAACCCCATTAACTAAGATAACCAGAGGTTCCTCTTCCACTTTTTCTACTCCAATTGTGTTAATGTTTTTCTTCAAATCTAGAGGCAAATAAACAACTCTTCCCTTTAATCCTCTCTGTAAATCTGATGAAGGCAATTTCCCTGTCTTTGGCTCCATTCTTACAATAGCCTGAAAGGGATGGATACTTTGAATCAAAATAGATTCATAAGTATTTAAATCCTTCAATTCAGAAGGAATCTCAACCAATTCCAGATTATTATGAACTGCTCTAGCAGGCATCTGGTTTTGATTTAATTTGCAACAACAATAAGTACACACACGTTGATCCAATCCCAAATCAAAACAATTTTCTACCATCAAGTATGTTGCAAAATCCTTCCATTCACTATTATTTTCCCTTTCACTTTTTGCATATAAATCCACTAACTTAGTCTGATTCTTATAATAAGTGCGTCGACAACACACACAAGTGAAATTAGGCCTCTCACTTGATTTCACCTAAAACGTCGCAATTTCCCTCTGGAAATTATCTGTACTGGAAACCTGTACACTATATTCCACATGACCCTCTTCTTCTTGCTCAATTTCAACATTCTCCTCTTTACTTCCAAAGTAACAAAACTCAATTTCTTCACATATATTCTTCACATCTATTTCAGAACCATGCAAAAGAGCAGCGCATAATTGTTTAAGCATAATTGCTGGACTCTTAGCATAATACAACATTCTAACTAATTTCCTCACTTTGTTATGATGCACTGCTAGCATCCTGAAATGATGAAAAACACTCTGGCATACTCTCCTGGAAAGACAAGCCAGTGAATGTCCATGCAAACCTGTCACTTCTCTTACTCTGCAAGGATCTAATTCTTGCAACAACATCATTTTCTGCTTCAAACTTTTCTTATTAAATGACCGTACAAAATCACAAAGCAAATTGATGGAATCCTGTCGCACACTGCAAATACTACTACACTTCCAGGTGTACACAGGACCCTTAGCACGTCTTCCTAAAACCTCATTACCTAACACCTCTTCTGCCTCTGTTGTCACAAGTTTTTCTTTTTCAACTGGACAACCATCTTTCACTTCATAAGCACGACCACTGGTGTCAACTGCATGCACCAAATCATTATCCTGGAAATAACTCTCCTCATTAAAAAATGCCTCACAGCTTGAACTATGCATCCATTCTCCAGAAAAAACTTCACAAAAATGACTACGATTAACTATTCTCTTCCATCTACTATTTCTTTTGAAATCAAAAATTGCCTTGTTTAGCTTCCTAATTCTATTGATTATCAAAATAAATAACTTACGTTTAATTTCAAATGCCTGATCAATAACTTTCTCAACTTTTTTTTTGTCTTATAAAAAACCAGTTTCTGTTGACCTTTCTTAATATTTTTTAACAAATTGCCAATTATCCTGTTCCGGAACATTCGTTTACGAATCTCCCTAAACTGTTGTTTCCTTCTACTATCATGCACAGAGTTATCTCTTGCTCTAGCAGTAACATTTTTCATTGGCCTCTCCTTTCCATTTGATTTCCTTCTCGTTTTATGGACTGAAACATTTTCTGTAGTAATATTTTTTTTACTACACATATTTCTTATAAATTGTTTTGTGCTCTTACCCGGTGCTTTCTTCGTGACTTGACAAATCTTTTTGTTAGAGGACTGCTGCGTATTTTTTTTCACCTGCTGTCTTTGACGTTTTGCAGCCTTTCTCTGTCTTTCTATTGTAGGCATGGTGAAATCTTGAAATGATCTGCAGTTGAATCTGTGGAAAAATATAATAAATAATGTTATTAACCATTATTACCAAACAGTAAATCAGTAACAGTGATCAAAAACTTAACACACTACTTGACATTTTAATTAGAAGATTTTTTAGTCGTTGGCAAATTTACAATACAGAAATACCAGAAAAGAAATGACATTTATATTTATGTTACCTATGCTATTTTATATGTGAATCTGATCTAATTTTATGAGCATATTTTAATATTTTATTGAAGACACTACACATAACCTGCTTTTGAAGGTGTCTTTATTTTTAAATTAAACGGTTTACCTTTTTACTTTTTATTAATTATACATTTTAAAAATAAATGTTTATATTTCCAAAGGCTCAAGCAGGTCAGCTTCCCATCCTATATCATATAATTCGGACAAATCTGTATCCTCATCACGCTCTTCTTCATCCTCAGGATTTAAATCATCCAAGGGATCAACATCCACTGATGTTTCAATTACAAGTTCAACGATGAGGTCAAAATCAACTGATTGCAGATTGTCTCTCATGTTGAGGTTGTCTTTATCTTTAAAGAAAGATAACAACAATGAGATGTTGCAGAGTAAGAGACAAATCTCACAGATTATAATAGTAAAATTGTTTAACAAGAGTAACATTTTGCAGCTATTATTTAGCCATGTCCAGCGATGCTGAGCAGGTGAAGCCTATGTCTAATTTTTCACTGAACAGGACTCATCTCTTCTTAACCTTGGATAAGCCTCACCGACTCTGTGTCCCCTGCACATACTTAAATGTAAAGGGGCAGATTTATGTTAAATGGCACATCCCCAGGCATGCACCAGTTAACGTGCACCACTGCTCTGCCACCCATGGTGTGCCGCATTTACAATCAGATAGGAGAAACCTGCGTCAAAACCCTGCGCCTGCTTGAAGCAGGCATAGGTCTTGACGCAACATTGTGGAGATGGTGCACCCCTGAGCCTTGCTGGAGCTGCATCGCACTTGCGATACAACTCCAGCAATGCGCCACCTTAACGGCACAGATGCGTCAAGCATCTGTGCCGTTTTTGCCCCATGCTGCGCCGCATTGTAAATGCAGCACACCATGGGTGGCGGAACAGCGGCGCAAGATGACTGGCACATCCCTGGTGATGCGCCAGTCATCATAAATCTATCCCTAAGCTTCTTATCTTGTTAGAGATGAACTGCCATATGTATCATCAAAATATTTTGCATTTCCTAAATAGCGAATTTTAAGGAATAAATAGCGATTCTTTACAATTCCTAATTTGCGATGAGCAAATTGCTAATTGCAAGTTACCCATTCATTTCCATGGGCTAGGAGGCTCATAGGAATGAAGGTTTAATTTGCGATTAGCAATTTGCTCATCACAAATTAGGAATTTTTTCAAGCGTGCAGGGGTATCTCAAGAACGCCCTGCTGCACCCCTGAAAAATAAATTTGGGGGCATATGGCACACCTACATGCCCTAAGGGCATGTGTTGGCGTCATATGGGACCTTTTGTTTTTTTTAAAAAAAGCTTTTTGAAAAGAATTCGCAAATTACCACAAACTAGAAGTTGGTGGTAGTTTCCAAATCCTTAATATCATTTTTTACATATTTTTTGTTTGATACATTGCATTTAAGGAATCGTAAAATTTGCAAATCCTTCAGTGCAATCGCAAAATAAGGAATAGCAAATTTTGAATTAAGGACATTTTAAGTCATTTCCATATGTGCAGTGTTTTGAAATTATGATTTGAAAATCGTTTTTGGGGAAAAGTAATGGTTTGCAAATTTATGACAAGGACATAATGGTGTATGCTTCTCTATAAGGCATTTCAGTGTCTCTGATGTCATTTTTCCCATATTACATTATAAGACCTTTCCCCATGGAGCACATTCCTTGTAAATATGCTCCCACCTGAGCATGGCGAATTTAGATTTTGACTGTTTGAGTCACATAACCATGTTAAAAGTGACCCAAAAAAATTGCAAACGTTTAAAAAAAACACATTCATGTGTCTTAAGGACATTTTAAGTCATTTCCCCATGGACAGTGTTTTCTAAGTGGCGCAAAAGAGGCATACACCTATCATAAATCTGTCCCTAGCATTTTAAATGATTAATTCAGGATGACAATAAGATGTGGCCTATCCAGAGGTTTGTTTAAGGTGAGGCCTACTCAGGATTGCAGATTAAAGTTACGCTTGATGAAGAATACAGAGGACATAATACATGTAAAGCTCTACCAATGAAGTAAGTGATGTCAACTTCATTGCACCAGTCATCATAAATGTATCCCTAAGCTTCTTATCTTCTTAGACATCAACCGCCATATGTATCATATAACTATTTTGCATTTCCAAAATAGCGAATTTTAAGGAATAAATAGCGATTCTTTACCATTCCAAATTTGCGATGAGCAAATTGCTAATTGCAAATTACCCATTCATTTCCATGGGCTAGGAGGCTCATATAAATGAAGGTGCAATTTGCGATTAACAATTTGCTCATCGCAAATTAGGAATTTTTCCAAAGCTGCAGGGGTGTCTCAATAACACCCTGCTGCACCCCTAAAAAAGAAATTTGGGGGCATATGGCGCACATAAATTTTAACAACATTCCTTTACCTCAAAAACGATTTTCAAATCATAATTTCAAAACACTGCACATGGGAAAATTACTTAAAATGTCCTTAAGACACACAAAAGCGTTTTTTGATTGCCTTTGCAGCATGTTTGTATCACTTTTAACATGGCTATGTAACACAAACATTCAAAATCTAAATTTGCCATGCACAGGTGGGAGCATATTTACAAGCAATTTGCGCCACAGACAAAGGTCTTACACTAAAATGGGAAAAATAACATCAGGGACAGTCAATTGCCTTATAAAGAAGCATACACCATTATGTCCTTGTCATAAATTTAAAAACAATTCCTTTTCCCCAAAAACGATTTTCAAATCATAATTTCAAAACACTGCACATGGGAAAATGACTTAAAATGTCCTTAAGACACATGAAAGCGTTTTTTGATTGCCTTTCCAGCATGGTTGGGTCACTTTTAACATGGCTATGTAACACAAACATTTAAAATCTAAATTTACCATGCACAGGTGGGAGCATATTTACAAGCAATTTGCGCCACAGAGAAAAGTCAGGGACAGTCAATTGTCTTATAAAGAAGCATACACCATTATGTCCTTGTCATAAATTTAAAAACAATTCCTTTACCTCAAAAACGATTTTCAAATCATAATTTCAAAACACTGCACATGGGAAAATTACTTAAAATGTCCTTGAGACACATAAAAGCATTTTTTGATTGCCTTTCCTGCATGGTTGGGTCACTTTTAACATGGCTATGTAACACAAACATTCAAAATCTAAATTTTCCATGCACAGGTGGGAGCATATTTACAAGCAATTTGCGCCACATAATTCATAATTTTCTCCTTAAAGCACACTATTCTCTAAATTAAAGAAATATTTTCTCACCTTAGCAAATACTTTGAGTTTGAAAACAGTCTCAGAAACACACCAATTTGTCTTCAGCAGAGCAAAAGGTATGCACTCCAGAGTCTGCAGCTATCAAAAGCACAGAAATGCTGTAATTCTTCACACATATTTCTCATGTCACCCAATCAAAACTCTTCCCTCACTTTTTTTCAAATGAAAACCCTTCCCCCCTCTGCCCTTTCTGTCTTTTCTGCATGGCAACCACCTCTTGGAAGACTTCTGGTGTTTGCAAGTTCACACAACTTTGTTGCAATTGAACTCTGAACTCTCAGTGCACCTGCATATCCAGTGCATTCTTTCATTTAATGATTTTTTATTGACCATTCAAAATACATCTTTCAAAGAACACATCCGTGCACCCTAACTTTCTGTTTTCAGCAATCAAAATCCACCAATCACTGTTACTGCTTCATGAACACAGAAACTCCACAGTTTTTTTTCATTTTAAACTCTCATTTTTTCAACTGCCATTTCATTGCCACACTTCATCTGACTGCAGGAGAACCTTCTCTCACCATGTTTTCTGTCTGGAATGTTTGACATAGTTATATTCACTGGGCTCAAAGGTACGTTGAAAACAGGAAATTACCTAACCTCAATTTACAAGATGTGGAAATTAAGTGGTTTGGCCACAGAGGATTAAAATGTCACCAATTGATACCATTGGTGAAAACCTTTATGCATTTGCCCAAACCTGACCTGTTAATTGTGCACTGTGGAGGTAATGACTTGGGCACTTTGACTGGTGTAGGTCTGGAAATGCTTTTAAAGGACACCTTTGAGCAATTAATGGCACTTTTTCCTCAGACTGCCTTGGTATATTCAAATATATGCCAAAGACAGAAATGGAGGTGGTCAAACCAATTTTGTCCACAAATTGAGAAGTCGAGGAAGCATGTAAACAAATCTGTTTCAGCTTACATGAGAGACCATGGAATGGGCTCCCTGTACAACAATAACTTGCGTTACTACATGCAAGATATCTACAGAGGAGATGGAGTTCACTTCTCAGATGAGGGCAACAGAGTTTTCACTCTGAATTTAAGAATGTGCATTGGTACCTACTTATAAGTACCTAAATGTACCATAAACCCAAAAGCTCTTCTCAGAGCTACCCTACATCTGATCACTCACAATTATTATTTTACTCTAACATTTTTCACTAATTTCCAACAAAGTACGCTCCCTGGGGCGCTACCCGGTACGCGAACCGGGAGCTAACCTCGCGAAATTTTTTTTAACATTTTTTTTTTTTCGCACATATAAGCCTCCTCAGCCACCCTCAGAAAACCTAGGGGGTCAAGATAACTCTACCGTGCCCCCTTCTACCCATTCTGAACATTATTTGCCCTCCATCTTGTATCTTAATTCGACCGAAACACAAAATGGTGGACTCCCGAAACGCTTAAGGTTCGCGAACCGGGGCGCTCAACGGTTCGCGTACCGGGTCGCTCTCTAGGAAGCGCACCATCAAAAAAGGTGGGAAAGTAGTTCACAGAAAAGCCACTGGAGACAATTTCACCAAATATAGATTAGCTCATACTACATACCAATCCCTACCATTTTCACAAATTTGATTGGAATTCCATTTAGTCATTTAGCCTGTAGACCTCTCTAAATACCCTGAGGTAAATTACTTCACAAAACACATCTGAAGTGTTGGAATTGACAACCAATGAAAATGTTACTTTCATTTTCTATTTTTTTTACCTGACATTTCATTGGTTATATACCTGAATATATATAAAGGAAGAGAAGAAAACACAGCCATTTTGACTACTACTTCTTGCTGTACATTTCAATAGTATTTTCACTAATTCCTTCAACTTCTTTCTAAAGGTAAGTTTTTATTTTTAAAACTGAAGTATATTGTGCACTATAAGTTAATATGGTAAACTTTTTCTGATAGATATATACTATCCCTCTGTAGTAGTTATAGATTTAGAGAGACTTCTCTGTTATAGTTATGGATGTAGTTAGGCTTCTCTTGTATAATTATGAATTTACTTACGTTAAATCACATACACTTTTTTATATTCCTACTTCCACTCTGATACTATACACTGCCCAAAGATAAATTCACTGATAAAAAATGCCTATCTAAAATTATTCCCAACATTGCCCTATCTCTACTAATATATATTTTTTTAATCCAAATTTCAGGCAAAATGGAAGGCGAAAACCAAGTTTCTTTTGAAATGGACCTGCAAGAGAGCAGCCAAGAATTGATAGATACAATTGATCAAATTGACATTGAATTTTTCGATGAAACTTGGGACAATGAACTACTGCAATGTGTACAAGCAGTAGATAACCTCCTTGCAAATGAGGACATTTTACACCCTCAGAGACTACAATGTATATTCCATGATAATTATGAAATTTCTGACAATGAAATGTTAGAAAGTTTAATAAATTATGAAACACAATCACATTAAAAAAAAATGCTTAAAAAATAAAGAAAATAAAAAATAATCAACAAAAACAACAATCAATTAACATACAGCATTTGAAAAGTCTATCATTCATTTTTCATTGCAGTACGCTGCCCAGAACGCTTCCCGGTTCGCGGACCGGGCGCTCCCCACGCAAAAAAAACAAAACATTTTTTTTGTTTTTTTTGCCCCGCGGGGCCCTTTTAAAACCTCCACATTAAACCTAGGGGGTCAGGGAGGATCTAGTATGCCCCCTTATGGTCATTTTCGCCTTTGTTTTGGCCTCCTCTTGTCTCTCAATCCTACCGAGAGACAAGATGGCGGCCGCTCCGGACTGTTTAGAATGTTGACAGACACCGGAGAGCCAATCAGCTTAGCTACGCGAAGTTCCGGTACGCTTAAGGTCCGCGGACCGGAGCGCTGCCCGGAGCGTGCTTACAGATATATATCTTTTTTTAAACGTTAATTTCTCAAAATCCACTGGAGCACATATATTGAGACCTAGAAAAGGCACATCGGGCTACCAGTCCCTACAATTTTGCCAAGTTTCATGGAAATCCATTCAGCCGTTCGGGCTAAAAGTGAGGCCAACCGCCCTATGGAAAACTCAATGTTAAAAACACATTTTGGGACCCCCCTTTTTTCTCGGCCCCCCCTTGACGAAACCCCCCCAAATTTCCAAGGGCTGCTCAGAAACAAAATGTTCCATTTTCCAGAAAATTTCAGCCAATTCCGTCCACAAACGCCAAAGTTATTAGACATAGAATTTTCAAAAATCCCATAGAGAAAAAATCCTAACTATATATACCTAATGGCGACTGCCAGTAGGTAATATATATATATATAATTCTGTTTTGAGGCTCCGGTCAGGAACTCTGGCAGAGTTTCCTCTTCTTGCAGCTTTTGTTCTTGTTTGGAGTATTAAGTTAATACATAATGAGTGTTTTTTCATGTTGTTGGTTTACTTGTTTATGAGATTTTATTGTTTATATCTGTTTATAGTTTAATTTTATTGGAAATCTCTGTTTTAGTTAGATTTTTTCTCCTATGTCATTCTATGGTAAACACTAATTTATGATTTATTTTTAATGCTCAATATATAGTTCGATACATTAGAAAGTTTGTTTTATTACTATGTATGATTATCAATATTTAGATTGATGTATAAACATTTCCAGTTTATGTAAATATTTGTTTTAACTTAGTTTTGCTATTTTATTTAGCTATATTTTTATTTGGGATGATAAATAGATATTTTGTGATGTAATACACTTTTTTATTGTTAAAACTTGCATATGTTGTTTAATGCGATATTTCTGACTATTTATATGTTTACCTGAAGCTAATAATGTTTTTGGCTCAGATATTTTTGTTTCCATATGAGCTAAAACACAATATTTGCAACAGCGATAGCTGTGCTCTTTAAACCTATAGTTGTATTAGTTAAGTATAGGAAGGCAACTTTTTTTTTAAACAATATTTCATTTTCTGATATTTTTGCATGTTGATATGGGGGCATAAATATTGTGTCATTCAACCCTTTTTTTGCCTTTTCCCATATTCCTGTCCCTATTTCCCCATCTTTTCCATCATTTCTGAGCACATTCCTAAATGTAATTAAGGTCCTGATTAAGTTTGGCAGAACGTGTATGGGCCAAGCTTGACAGACCCCCACCAAATTACAAAGAAAGTGGATGCATAGGCTTAAGACTACCGCAGAACCGTTGTCAAGACCAAGAAATCTCAACCGTGACAGAGGTGGGATAAATCAGTGCTTCTGTCGAACCACCAGTTTCCCCGCCGACCCAATCACAATGCCCCTTCCATCCAACATGACTGTGGCAGCATAACCTCCACAAGTGAGTTAGCGTAAAAGGACGGGTATTAGGCACAAACGTACCTGTACTCAGCTTCACACATTCTGTGCCGCCATGGAGCCGATCGCACAAGCCCTGCCGCTGCTGCTTGATGATGTCCAAAACCAACACTGTTGTGGATGCAACCGATGCTAAGCCACAATCTAATCTATTTCTGTTGACTTCTCATTTAACAGATGCACAGACAGGGACATCATAAGGTGTTTGGGGGTCTCGGGGCAAACCATTTTTGTGGGTCCCTATCCAGATCAGCTTTAAATGTTTGATCCATATTCAGATCTTTGATGCCCTCTTTGGGCAGGTCACTGAGACTGCACAGACACACTCCTCCAAATTCGAAATGTGTTCACATCTAATATTCATGGATAGTGATTGGTTGTTTTTAATGTAATAACACGACTGCAGCTCCTCACTAACATTACAGCAAAAAATCTTTATGACACCTTCTCATTTCTCAAAAGCTAGGTACTGTTTTGACCCTCCACATTGCTGCACCAGCTCTCTCTAGCTTTGTCGGCCTGCGGAGGTGTCTTAACGTAACCAACAGGCGCCAGAGCTCCATAAGCCACTGGCTGCACCAGCTCTCTCCAGCTTGTCTCAGCCTAAGGAGAGGCTGCATCATATTCACCAGGCGTCAGAGCACCATTAATGTTTGAAAGAAAGAAATTAGGAACTAGTGTTTGAAAACCATGGACATAGACGGACTAGTGACAGCACAGACTATAGTGAGACAGGAGGCATGATACAAAGTTATTTTATTGAATTTTCATTGTAATAAAAAGCACAGTTATCATTTGGATATACATAGTTATTGTGTGCATGCCTTCATTATATATGTGACTTATTGTCTACATATACAGACTACTGTTGTCAGATCCTATACAGTTTTTATAATGGTGTAACTAGAATTGGGATCTATACAAGGCTGATTTTAGAGATATTTATACATTAAAACATGGCTGAATATGTCAACTACGCGCGTTTCGGCTGGAGGCCTTCATCAGGGAGCCATGTAGATATCCAAGTGGACCTGTACATATTTAAAAGATATAAACAATAGTAGTGCTTGTCAATGTCCGTGAGAAATCCTAGATATATACATTTTCGAAAAAGTACAATACACATTTTATAGTGATACATTTATACAGTGTTAGGGCATAAAGATAATAAATGCCTTAAAGAGAGCAAACAACAAGAACCTGGCCTAATATTTACAATTATATACAGTAGGTTTTGTAACCAGTTTTGGATTAATACATTTACTAGATAACAGAAACAGACACAGATATGCTGTTTATCTAACAAAGTAGGTTTGGCATATTTGACAGAGAGAGAAGTTGGGAAAAGAACTTAAATGGTAACGGAGAGAACTCTCAAAGTTAGCATAACTTGTAAGGGGTAGGGATAAAGACTAAGAGGGGAAGGGCCCGTGAGGTATGACAGAAAATATAGCAGTGGGGGGAGGATACAAGACAGAAATAGCAAGGGAATGGATGAAATTAGTACCTGAACATGTGATTGGTGTTGGTTCTCACATAGATGGAGTAGAATTAGTTGGTACGGATGGAGGATGGTCTATCTTGACGATTTAAGCTATGGGTCAATGGTAAATTAAATTAGTAAGTGGGCATATTTGTGAATGACACAAAAGGCGAGAGTGCAGACATTTTCAGTGGCAATGAAGACTATATACAGATCGCCAAAATAAATAAAGTACCTGTGCAGTGTATCGTTGGCCTGTGTTCTACACTTCAGATTTCACATTTGGGAGTGGCCTCTGTTATTTAAACTATGAAGTAGAGAATGACCACTTTAGAGATTTTGTTAAATTCTGCTATTGATGTCAGAGCTTGTAGGCAAGAGACTGAATTGAAATAATAATGATACCTGTGTGGGTGCTCTTGGTAGACCAGAGACTACACGCTGTGGGTGTTAAGTAGATGACGAATGAATGACCTATGTATCAGAATATACATATATATTAGGTGTGACAAGTTAAATTCAAACAGGGAGAAACAGACACGATATTGTGGAATCACATAAGTACCTGATGCTCTGGTCTCGTATTTCTATGAGGAGGGGTCTGTTGGCGGCTCTGGTTGCATAAGCAATCTACATATTTGGACAGAGCATGAGGAAATTAAAGTATTTCCTGAAGGTTATTGTGATCAGAACATCATTCACTTATACGGGGTCAGTTGTCTGTTTCTTCATTATTACCTGCGAAATGCGCCAACGAAGTATATTGGAGGGGGTCTAGGAGCTGCAGAACGAAACGCCGACGGTTGCCGTCCCGTTGTTGATAAAGCGTCGTCGCACTCGCAACGTTACTGCAGGAAGGCGCATGAAAGGGAAAATATTTAATGGAGACTATTCTTATTGTAATATTATTCCCTACTCTAGGCTTGTTCGTTGTATTGTGCGTATTTACCTTCATTGCGTGTCAACGCGGTATTATGAGTGGGGTCTGTCGGCTTCACGGTGTCGGCCGATGATTGCCGTCCTCTAATCCGCAGTACGTGGATGCGAGGTATAACTGGAAGGGAGGAAAGGGACAACGGGGCCAAAGGTTGGTAATTGGCTGTGTCAGATAGGGCATGTCAAGTCCCCCGTTCGTGAAACGTGCGTATATGCATTTCAGTTCTTACCTGGTAGTTTGTTTTCAGCGTGTTTCAATAGTGGGGTCCGGTCAGCGTTCGTCTGCAGGCGATCACGGGAGGGATAGATGCAATGGCACCAACTGGATTTAAGCAGGGCAGGTCACTGTGAGTGGTCAATCCATGTGATTATTTGGGGTGACATAAAGGTAGAGAATGGACTATGTTTGTGGAAGTCCTTATTCCTAGCGGTAAACTCGCCGCCATGTTGGAACGGTGAAGTGTATATTCAAAGGTATTAGAAGGTCGATGAATAAACATACCTATAGCTTTCAAATGCATGACTCCAGACGTGATAAAGTCAGAGAAATCACTGTCTGGATGTCTGCTTGGGTATGCGAGGTTTTATGTGATTGTTGCTGTTCGAAGTATTAATACTTGATGTGGCACTGAAAGTCAGCAGACATGTTGGAGTGGCTGGCACATTTTGGTTCCTGAATAAGTATGTTAGGTGATTATTCTAGGACTGTCCAAATTGTTTCAGGGAGGACAACCAATTAATAATAGTGCATGCTGAGCAGTGCGCGGATGATCTGGGATTCTTGGGGGTTCTAGGGGGTGTCCATACAGTTTTAACCATGATTGTAAGTGAGTACTTGGTCCCATGGGATTTCGTTGTTCATCCCCTTGGTATATGTTTCCAAGGTGAATATCCAATATACCTCACGACATTTGCGTACCTGAGTGCTAAGAGTGCCAGATGTATTGTTGATTTTTTCTAAAATAAACCAACGAATATCATTCGAGTTATGTTTGGCCTCTTGATAATGTTTGACTAAGGGGGCTAGTTGTTTGCCTGTGCGAATGGCCGATCTATGCTCGGATAAACGTGTGGACATCTTCCTGGCTGTTTCACCAACGTAGCCCTGATTACATGGGCATAGTAAGAGATATACTATGTTGGTGGTTTTACAATTCGTTAAAGTCCGGGAACAAATGTTCCTATTGTTGAAATTCAGTTCTTTGGTTTCAACTGCAAATTGGCAGGCAGTACAGTTAAGGCACTTATAATTGCCTATCACGGGTTGTTGATCAGTAAGTGTTCTTTGCCTGGGGATCGTTTTGATGTTAGGTTCCATTCTTGATCTTACTACCAAGTCTTTAAGGTTTTTGTTTTTTCGGTATGCAAACATTGGCTTAGCCAATTGGCTTTCTTTAGATTTTGTTGCATTAAGAATATGCCAGTTGGAGAAAATGATCTGTTGGAGCTTCGCATTCATAGTAGAATGTCTGGTCACAAAGACCATTCTGGATTGTGGCTCCTTGGTTTGAGGTGTCAGTAGATGCTGTCTATCAAAAAAGCGTGCTCTTTTGTATGCATCACGCACTAGGCGTTTAGGATATCCACGGGATATGAATTTCTGCTTCATGTCAATTGCCCTTGTGTCAAAGTCTGTGACAGAGGAGCAATTCCTTCGGACCCGAAGGAATTGGCTGAAGGGGATGCTTGATTTCTGCATAGTAGGGTGGTAGCTGGTGTAGTCTAGCAATGTGTTCCGGGCGGTTGGCTTGACATATAAATCCACACTGAGATAGTTATCCTTACTGATGATGTTGATATCTAAAAACTCAACTTGTTTCTGGCTGGATGTGACAGTGAAACGCATGTTTATGTCTCATAAATTGAGCCATGATACAAACGTAGATAGAGGTTCTGTTTCTGAAGTCCAAATAAAAAAGATGTCGTCGATATAGCGAGCCCATGATGTGATGGACTCGCTAAAAGGGGCAACATCATTATATATAAACTTGGACTCGAACTCAGCCATATAGATGTTGGCTACCGTCGGTGCGCATGAAGCCCCCATGCTGACGCCTTTGGTTTGTCGATAGAGTGAACCGTTAAAATCAAAGGTATTTTCTGATAGAACTATTTGCAGGCACTCCAGGATGAATAGTTTTGGACAGTCAATATGATATGTGTCAATGAACCATGAGACAGCTTGAATAGCTCCTAATTGCGGAATATTTGAATATAGGGCCTCTATATCCATTGTTGCTAACCACTGTTTTTTGGGGTCAAATGAAAGGGATTCCACAATATTGATAATGTCTCTTGTGTCTTTTATGTGGGATGCAGTTTTAATGATGTAAGGCCTTAGGATGGTATCTATGTACTTAGATAGGGGTTCCGTAATGGATCCAATGGTGGAGACTATAGGTCTATACGGTGGATCATGACTGTTTTTGTGTATCTTTGGTACCCCGTATACTGCTGCCATTTTTGGTTGGCAAACATTAAGAAATTGCCATTCCTTCTCACATATAGCGTTGTCGTCAAGAGCCTTGGTGGTTAAGGACAGAATCATAGATTGGACTCTTTTGGTCGGATCTTTTTGAACTGGAATGTAATGGTTGGTATCATTTAATAGTGTTTCCATGTTCAATATATATTGGTTTGTGTCTATCACCACAATACCTCCCCCTTTATCACAACATTTAATCGTGATGGTTTTGTCTGTTTTTAGTTGTACAAGGGCTAAATGTTCTTCGTGAGAGATGTTAAAATTGGGGGGTGCTATGTATTTAGTCGCTGCTGTGAGTTTGTTATACACTACGTGTTCAAATGTGGCAATTTCCGGCGATACTTGCTCTAAAGTTGGTAAGAAAGTAGAGGCGGGTTTAAGGCCTGATAGGTTAGTGGTAATTTCCGTATCTGTGGTTTTTGATTCAAAGAAGTTTTGAAGTCGGATCTTTCTGAAGAAGGTCATAAGATCTTTGAAGAGTTCAAATCTATTGATGTTGCAGTGGGGCACAAAGGAGAGGCCTTTAGTTAGTAGTGATTCTGTGGCTTGGGTTAAGGACTTACTGCTCAAATTAAAGATGGGTATTTGTTCTAGTCGCGCCAGTACTGTGCATGGCGGGTCACTAGAAATTGGTTGGGATTGGGATAAATTCCCGGAGCTTCCTGGTAGTTCTGAGGTGGAGGGGGATAGGTCTGCATGAGAGGGCCTGGGTATTGATGGTTCAGAGGCGGCGGGTAGTGCTGGTTGTATTGTTGGGGATTGCCTCTGTATCGTTGTTGGTATCTGGGTTTCCAGCGTCCCTGGGGATTCCCTCGCCTGGATAAAAAAGGCCTGTTGCCTCTATGTGGTCCTCCCCTTTGCAGTGTTCCCTGGTCTGGGTCACTGGTATTGCTCTCATTATCTGACCCTGATGTGTTGGAGAAAGTAGTGACCTTTTTGGGTGCAATAGAGTAGTTGGAGGCATAGCTGTTATCGCCAAGTGGTTCTGGTTGGTAGTAGTTGTCTGCTAGATAAGGGTAGACTTTCTCATTACTAAAGTATTGGATATCTTTTTTGAGTTTGTCTGTTTCCTTTTTTAGGAGATAGTCACTATATGACTGTAGGTCATTCTCCATTTCCTCCAATTTTTTAATTGCATCATCCTTAGCTGTATTATTTTTGAGTTTGTGCTCTAAATCTGTTATTTCTGTTAGAAGGGTCTCTACTAGGTGTTTAGCAGTCTCGACAATCAACATCATGAGATCCCGTGAGCATCTACTTGCTATGAGGGACCATCGCTCTAGAAATCTTTTTATCTGGACAAAAAGCCCCGGAATATTTTTCTAGTCGGGGATACCCCCTCTTCCTTACATACATTGTCGTCAGAGCACCATTAATACATGGGAGGCATCCTGAAGCATGAGATGCATGTGGGGCAAGCTTGGGCTCAGCCTGGGTGAAGACCGGACCAAGACGGTACCGTCTTAGCCCGTCATAGCCCATATTAGGCTGGGCAATCCCTCTAAAGTGTTGCATCCGGGACAGCAGGGAAGAGGATCTATATATGAAGGTACTGCTCTACTTGACTTGCTTGCTTTGGTAGCTTAGTTCTCCATGTGTATGCTGTATCATATTTGTTTCACAATTGTCTGTGAGAATATGGGTAAAAGGAAGGACACCACTGAGGCTCCCAGCGTCCCACCACCACAAACTTGCTCCTCGATTGATAATTATCTGATGTGACCAGCTTGATCCACTACCCAGATCACTTTTAATGTCTTGTGTTTCTTGCCTAGTCTTCGCCATTGAGGTTTTCTAGTAGCCCTACATCAAGTCCACCAGTTGAACCAATTGCTGATGTTCATCTTGTGGTTGAAGGCCTAATAAATTATGACACGCCATCTGGCTCAGGTGGCAAATCACATGTTTTTGCAAAAGGCCAAATAGCTGAATTAAATCCTACTTGTATGTTGGGTCCAGACCAAGATTCAGACTCAGAATTTGATCCAAAATCAAAGCGTAGGAGGAAATCTGTGAAACCTGTGAGAAATAAACCTTCAGCAATTAAGGGAAAACCTTCACCTTGTAAAAGGCCTTGTAATGAGGATGTACTAGCAGTACCATCTGGCATCTCAGAAGAATCCTGAAAGCAGATGATGTAAGCTCAGTTTCATTTTTGGGCTTGGAGTTTGATGATAAGGTTACCTGGTCAACCTAAATCAAAAATAGGATAACCCGCTAAACACGAGCAGTGGATACTCCTTTTTTTTGCTCGCCATGACTATCTGCAAAAAAACCTACTGCAGCAATTTTGGAGATACATAATCAGAAATGTCTTCCAATTTTAACTTATGGAATGGGTATTTGGGGATTTAGGGTTGTAAGTGTGATGCAAACAGATGAAAATAGGTTCTGCTGCTGATTAATGGGCGTCTCCCCTCGACCCTGCACTATTCCCTGCACCAGGAGCTAGGCATGGAGTGTATGCAGGGTACTATTAATGCTGCCCCTTTGGCACTCTGCTGTGCAATATGGGCAAATAAGTAAGCTAATCTTAAGTGGCCAGTCATTAGATATTGCCTGTTTTGTGACCATGGTTTGGCGATACCATTGCTAAAATATATTAAAGACTCTTTCATAGCTCTTGACTGTGCCCATCTGGTTATGCACCCTGAGACTATCTTGAAAAAGGATAAATATTGGGTACAGGGTGGTTTTGTTAAGCATAGACAGGCCATCAGGGACTTAAGCAAAGTGGCCAAATCCGTGATCAGGGTTTATTGTATCATCCAATTGCCCGTTATTTAATACGTGGCAAATGTGTACGAGAGAACCTTACTGGTTAGATTTAGGTTAGGTTCCATCCGTTGGCTTATATGTTTTCCGCTAGGTCAATGCTCCTCAACGTCTATTGGCAATTTCCCATGTGATGAGCAATCCAGTCAAACATTATTACATTTTGTATATTTTGCAAATATTATTTGCCATTTAGAAGGAGGTTTTTATGACAGCTGTATTCATACATTTCCGAAGTGTAAAGGAGCTCTATTCTTTTTATTGCAACTCAATGATTGTGATACATGTTTTTCAGTTTCTAGCTTTCTGAAGTGCATTTTAGAACAAAGGAGCTAGACGTTTTACAATAATCTATATATTTTTTTGTATTATGAATTGCTGCTCTTGGTTATATGCACTTTAAATCCCTCAAAACTTCTATTGGGAGACGTGAGTATTTTTGCACAAAACACTGCCAACTTTATAACAAGTTTTATGAATTAAGCTTTAAGTATTTTTATATTTTTGCATGAATGTTACTAAAGGTTTTTATTGAATGAGTCCATAATATTATTGTTTTTTCCTGTACGGTTTGTTTGAGTATCGTTTGTGATCTGCCACAGGAAGATTGAATAAAGACAATGACTTGGCGAAAGTGTTAATTAAAACAATTTGTTTGTGAACTATTTCAAAACAAAGTTGGCTCAATCAGGGGGCACCTAGAAAGTCTGGCTCCTTGGGCCAGAGCCTACTTTGCGCATATCTGTAAACGTCTCTGTGCACAGACTCCCTAGCTTTAAGTATATCAGTGACAACCAATACCATCACCAGGTGCCATGCATATGTATGTAATGTGTAAGTAAAAGATATTAAAACAACACACCAGTAACAGCATTCTTACTGTAGTAGGTGTAAGGTACACACCAATTATTTGCCACATGTCCAAAAACATAAGACTAAAAGGTATCGCAACTTACCAGCCTCCAGGTGTGACTAAACAAATAACTAACTTGCACACATTAAACACATATCCAAAATGCATCATCGGGAGAAGTGAAATAAAAATGATGTAGACATTGGTCAAGACAAGCTGAAAGATTTACCATTTGAAATACCACCCAAATCAATGCTTGGCCCACTTTGGGTTCATCCCACATACCCATCCCTGCAGCATTTCCCCTTGTTATGTGGGACTCATGCACTGGTTCTAAGTTCTACATATACAAACTCGCTCATGTCAAACACCAATCAGGGTGAAACAAACGCATGTAGCCATACATCCTAATGGAACAAATCACATCCAATAGGTGATGCAAGTCGTCATCACTATGATGAATGCTTTCCCATAAAAACAAATCACCATCACACTGCATATCAAATTTGGATCACTGAAAGAATATCGACTACCAAAATATCGACTACCCAAAATATCGAGGAAAAAATATCTACAGCAAAAATATCGAGTTTGTATGTACAAACAGGTAAGTACAAAAATATCGAGTACAAAATATCGTTTACAAAAATATAGTTGTAAAAAATATCGTATTTACTAAAAACAGTGTTAAATTAAATTAATATTAATAATTAATTACTAAAATATACTTAAAATTACTTAAATTAACTTATAATAATTAAATAATTAATGAAAGTTAAATAAATATTTTTTTATTTCATATTTATTAAACATATATATATAGTAATAAAATATAATAAAATAATACCCAAAAACTGAAAACTGACCCTGAACCCTAAAAATACCCCTTTACCCAAAAACTGAAAACTAACCCTGAACCCTAAAAATACCCCTTTACCCAAAAACTGAAAACTGACCCTGAACCCTAAAAATACCCCTTTACCCAAAAACTGAAAATTGACCCTGAACCCTAAAACTACCCCTTTACCCAAAAACTGAAAACTGACCCAGAACCCTAAAAATACCCCTTTACCCAAAAACTGAAAACTGACCCTGAACCCTAAAAATACCCCTTTACCCAAAAACCCAAAACTGACCCTGAACCCTAAAAATACCCCTTTACCCAAAAACCCAAAACTGACCCTGAACCCTAAAAATACCCCTTTACCCAAAAACCCAAAACTGACCCTGAACCCTAAAAATAAAAACGATATTACTTCACTTACCTTAAAAACGATATTACTTCACTTACCTTAAAAACGATATTTTGGCTGTCGATATTCTGTCCTGTCGATATTTTCTCCAAACGATATTTTGGAGTCGATATTATGTCCAAACGATATTTTGGAGTCGATATTATGTCTGTGTACCATCAAATTTTGCATGTAAATAACAAAGTGCACTCTAAAAATATGCGTAGTATAACCTGCTGTAATGTGTAAACACAATAGCACTGCATCACAATGTAACAACTGCAAAATTTCTAGGTTCCCAAAAATAGCTAGGAAAAAGTAATGCTAGGACGTATGTGTTACAAAGCAAACTACAATGTATTTTTATTCTGAATAAAACTCATGGGCAAAACATAACAAAAGGCCAATGGTCAGTCCATACACAAAATATGTGGGTTAGCACTCTGTAGTGCCACAAAACCTGCCCCCAAAGACACGGCCAGTGTAACCTCCCCACGAACAGGCATCGATTGGACTGGGCAGGCACCTCTATGATTTTATTTGGGAGGGGAATGTTTAGTTTTGGTAGGTGAGTTTTAGGTTTTAGAAGGGGTGGTTTGGGAGGAGGACACTGTAGACTCACTCAGAGGTGGGGTTTGGGAATGTGAAGTGGTGGAACAATGCTTGGCAGGGGTGCCTTGGGGTGTGGAAGGGGTAGATAGGTCAGTAATAGGGGTGAATTTAGGGATGGATGGGGTAGATTTGGGTGTGAGAGGGGTAGCAAGCTTCTTGGGAGTGGTGGTTAGAGATACAGGAGGAGTGAGGGCTAGGGAAAATGAAAATGAAGACTTTTCATTAGGATACTTAGCAGTAGGTTTGGAAAAGAGTGGGGTCTCGGGTAGAAGAAGTGACTGTGTGTGATGTGCTTGGGTCTGTTGCAGGTGCATGTGTGTCAGGTATATGTGCTGCAAGTAGGGGTGTGTCATCTTCTGTGGTGTCTGTTCAGTGCTTGATTGTGTGCGTCTGTATTTCTTAGGTGTGTAGTATGTGACTGGTGAAACCACGGATAGTGTAGCAGTGGAAGTGATGGGTGTAGGTGCCGCGGATGCTGATGTGGTGGTCGATAGTCAGTTTGGTTGTGTGTGATGTGTGTATAGAAGTGACAGGGTTTGGAGGGGCTGGTGTGGTGTTGTCTGTGCTGGCTGTGAATGTGGTGGTGGTGATGTGGTGTATACATGTGTGTGCTGTAATCTGTGCTGTGTGAGGATGTGAATAGATGGGTATGGTGTTGTCAGTGGTGGTTGTGGATGTGATTGTGGTAGGGGTGTCTGTGGGTATGGTGGTGAGCACGGTGTCCATCTGCCTGTGGGTATGGTGGTGAGCGTAGTGTCAATCTGTTTATACGCATGCCAGTTTTTTGTTGAGTTTGTGCTTATGTGTGGAAGTGCTGCTTGTGTTTTCATGAGTGTGTATGTGCACATATTTGCGTGTGTATTGGAAAGGTTTGTGAACAGGGTAATGGTACGGGTATGGGTCAGGGGAGGGACACAAGGCTGGAGGATAGAAGGGTGCACTACGGGAGGACTCAAGATCAGGTTCACAGTGGTGCTCGTGTAAAACACTCAAATACCTTTGGGTCGAGTTTGCACTATATAAATATGCATAATTTCTTTTTTTAACGGTTGGAGCGATGGGTGGCTGAGCTAAGGGGGAATGATAGATCCTGAAAAGATCCCTGTAGGCACCACATTGCACTGCATATGCCTTCCATGTATTCCACCTTCTGCTGCCTTCACCTTGGTTGGCACTCAGTTGTATAGTCTGACTCACAGATATGTTTCTCAGGAGGTCAGTAGCCTCCTCACTCTGCGCAGTGGGGGGACAGTAGCAGGTGACTGGAGTGAAGGAGACTACTCCCTCTTAGGAGAGCAGGCCCGGTTAACTGGTTGGGGAGCAACCGGGATGATGGAGATGGAACTGGGGGTGGTGGACGAGGATGATGTTGGAAATGATTCTCTGGGTTCCTCCACCACTTAGGATTGTCCACTGTAAGATGACGATGATGAAGTATAGCTTGCATCCTTTGTGTCACTCCCCATAACCTCTCAGTCACTGGATCCATACTGTCAGGACTGGAACCATGGTGATCAGCAGCCTCCCCAATGATATTGGCCCTTTCTCATTCACTTGCCTGGAATGAACCTGAAATAACTTATAACATGGGTTTATTGCAACTACACACAAAACATTTTAAAGTGCACAGATCACACCAGCTTCATGTTTCACCATATAGGCTTCAACATTAGCATGTGCACATGCATGAATGCTACATTAAGAGAAAGCAGTTGGTCACAGTGATATCAATCAATCAATCAATCATATCACTTGTATAGCGCGCTACTCACCCGGAAGGGTCTCAAGGCGCTTGGGGGAAGGGGGCCACTACTGCTCGAATAGCCAGGTCTTGAGTTGTCTTCTGAAGGCGAGGTGGTCCTGGGTCAGCCGAAGGTGGATGGGGAGGGAGTTCCATGTCTTGGCCGCCAGGTAGGAGAATGATCTGCCTCCGGCGGTGGCTCGTCGGATACGTGGTACGGCAGCGAGGGCGAGGCTAGCGGATCGTAGCTGGCAGGTGGGCGTGTGGAAGGTCAGGCGGTCATTGAGGTACTTGGGGCCCAGGTCGTGGAGAGACTTGTGTGCATGGGTGATAAGTCTGAACGTGATCCTCTTGTTGACGGGGAGCCAGTGCAGGTTCCTTAGGTGGCCGGAGATGTGGCTGCGTGGAAGGATGTCTAGGATGAGTCGGGTGGAGGCGTTCTGGATGCGTGGTAGTCTTTTCTGTAGCTTGGCTGTGGTTCCGGCGTAGAGGGTGTTTCCGTAGTCCAGCCGGCTGGTGATGAGGGCCTGGGTGACCGTCTTCCTGGCTTCGATCGGGATCCATCGGAAGATCTTGCGGAGCATGCGGAGGGTGTGATAGCATGAAGAGGAGACGGCGTTGACTTGTCTGGTCATGCAGAGGGAGGAGTTCAGGATAAAGCCCAGGTTGCGTGCGTGGTCTGTCGGCTTGGGGGCAGTGCCCAGGGCAGGGGGCCACCAGGAGTCGTTCCAAGCAGAGGGTGATGGTCCAAGGATGAGGACTTCCGTCTTGTCTGAGTTCAGTTTCAAGCGGCTGTTCTTCATCCACTCGGCGACGTCTTTCATCCCTTCGTGGAGGCTGGTTCTGGCGGTGTCGGGGTCTCTGGTGAGGGAGAGGATCAGCTGGGTGTCGTCGGCGTAGGAGATGATGTTGAGGTTGTGTCGGCGTGCGATGGCTGCGAGGGGTCTCATGTAGACGTTGAAGAGGGTGGGGCTGAGTGATGTTCCTTGCGTGACGCCGCAGATGACTTCGGTGGCCTCGGAATGAAACGGGGGAGGCGGACTCTCTGTGTTCTTCCAGCTAGGAACGAGATGATCCACTTCAGTGCCTTCTCTTGGATGCCGGTGTTGCTGAGGCGCTGGACTAGGGTGCGGTGGCAGACAGTGTCGAACGCTGCAGAGAGGTCCAGGAGGATGAGTGCCGCTGTTTCCCAGTTGTCGAGCAGGGCTCGGATGTCGTCGGTGGCTGCGATGAGGGCGGTCTCGGTGCTGTGGTTGGCTCTGAAACTGGACTGCGAGGGGTCGAGGGATCCATTCGTCTCGAGGAAGGCGGCCAGCTGTCTGTTGACGGTCTTCTCGATGACTTTGGCAGGAAAAGGGAGAAGCGAGATGGGGCGGAAGTTCTTGAGGTCGGTGGGGTCAGCTGTTGGTTTCTTCAGTAGGGCGCTGAGCTCGGCATGCTTCCAGCTCTCCGGGAAGGTGGTGGTGTCGAAGGAGGTGTTGATGACGTCTCGGAGTTGGGGTGCGATGGTGGAGACGGCTTTGTTGAAGATGTGGTGGGGGCAGGGGTCAGTCGGAGATCCGGAGTGGATGGTGTTCATCGTGCGGGCTGTGTCTTCGGTGGTCGCTGCGGTCCAGGTGTGGAGGGTGGCAGTGGGGTGCGTTGGTTCAACGGTTGGGTGCGAGGATGGTGTGCCGAAGCTGTTGTGGATGTCGGCAGTCTTGCGGTGGAAGAACGAGGCGAGGGAGTCGCAGAGATCTTGTGAAGGGGTGATGTCGTTGTTGCTGGTTCTGGGGTTGGAGAACTCCTTGACGATGCTGAAGAGTTCCTTGCTGTCGTGGGCGTTGTTGTCCAGTCGATCCTTCAGTGATTTCTTCTTGGTGGTGCGGATGAGCTGGTGGTGCTTGCGGGTCGCGTGTTTGAGGGCGGTCATGTTGTCAGTGGTCCGGTCGAGGAGCCAGGCTTTCTCGAGGGTGCGGCAGGTCTTCTTGGAGTCCTTGAGTTCATCGGTGAACCAGGGGGCCTTCTTGCTTCTGGGTTTGCTGGGGGGGTTCTTCAGTCGTGCGAGGTCGTCGGCGCAGGCGGTCAGCCATTGCGTGAAGTTGCGGGATGCTTCGTTGGGGTCCGGTGTGCTGGCAGGTGGGTTCTGGCTGAGGGAGGTGGTGAGCTGGTCGGCGGTGATCTTGCTCCAGCTCCTGTGAGGAACCTGTTGCGGGTGGTGGTGGGTGGTGGTTTTTCTGAAGTTTTATCATAACTCCTGACAGCTCCAATACAATGAATGAACTTGTCTATACACGGATAGTTGATCATCATGTATACTTTGGCCTTTGTAGTATACCATAGTGAGCTGATGTCACCAAAAATGGTGGCTACAAACAATACATTAACATACTGTTCACACAAACCCCGGAATTCAGCAAATGTTTACTTAGCCTAAACAATATCATGTTTTAATCAAAATCAATCAATACAGCAATGTAACAGCAATATCTGCTACAACATAAATCGTATCACATGCAAATGCTCATTTCATGCTAATGTACATTTTCAGTTGAAACTTTATCATATGTTCACTATCAAAAAGGACAAATGAAAGCTGCACTGAATTAGTTTTGTATGTATAGCAGGTATCATAAGAAAAAAAGCGAAGAGACTTTCAGGGACAACGTATTGAGAGGTATATACTACAAATGCCCACATCATAAGAGTTCATATATCTGTATGAACATACCCAATCCTGCTTGGTACTGGTGACACAACCCTTCATACATTACATTCCTAAAAGTCAATATCCATTGGAAGGTTGTTCTGTGTCAATGAATATCTATGACATTAATCACTTTAGTCCTAATGGGAGTGCACATAACAATACCATTTTGTTTTGCAAACATGACTTACCTCATGAGATTGAGTGTAGACAATCACATGTGATCCCTGCATTTCCACAACTCACTCCTTAATGCATGTCACCAGTCAGTGACTGAATCCTGAAACAGTATTGCAGCTCAAACAACAACAGGGAAAGGTATACTGGGCAACATGTAGGCACTAATGCTAATTCCACCAGTGATGTTTCCACACTTACGTTACTGCAGAATCCCAATTTACCAGTGTATGCTAATTCACATGTGATAGGGCCACATCACACCCCACCTGAGAGACCTGCACTCGCTCCCCGTCAACAAGAGGATAACCTTCAAGCTCCTCATTCATGCACACAAAGCTCTCCATAAGACCGACCCAGCATACCTCAACAGACGACTCAACTTCTACTCCCCCACCCGCCAGCTCCGCCCTGCCAGCCTCTTCCTCGCCACTGTCTCCCGCATACGAAGAACGACCGCCGGTGGCAGATCATTCTCCCACCTCGCCGCCAAGACCTGGAACACCCTCCCCACCCTCCTATGGCAAACCCAAGACCTACCAGCCTTCAGAAGACTCCTCAAGACATGGCTCTTCGATCACTAGCAGTACCCCAACACCGCATCTTGAGACCCTCACAGGTATGTAGTGCGCTTTACAAATGTCATGATTGATTGATTGATTGATTAGGCTATCATCACATGAGATACAGTAGTGAATGAGCATCACTCCTGACACACTGAAGACAGGTAGCCTGTTTAGTACAACTGTCACCTGAAACATCAAACAAAAGGAGGTCATTTATGACTTTACACATCCATGCCTCTGCTCAAAACAGTATACTGGTAGTGGACTGGGATCTGCTAGGTTCCTGGTTATAGAGAAAATAGTCAAAGCACATCATCATGCACCTACTACCAGACCTACACAATCCAGAACTCTTCTTGTGCGTTGGATGTGGGTCACCTCCAATGTTGATGGGGAAATGCTTGGCTGTAACAAAACAAGTTGGCAATGTAACATGTATAACTTTAGCCAGGACTCACCCCCTTATAGCTGCTGTTGGGCACTCAACTACCCCTCAAGGTCACTGCCAGCATACAGGCCATTACCATTAGAGGGGTCAGGGTGCTGCACATGCACGATCCATGCTCGGAGGACTTCCCCAGCTGGACCTCTGCTATCTTTCAGATCTAGTGTGATCGGTCCTACCACCTTTTTCTGCAAGGGCTGCTGTGTCGGCCATAGCCCCCCAAGGTCCACACCTTCTGGACAAAGGACTTTCAAATGGCCCACTTCTGATGGGCGGTGACCGGTATGAATACTAGAGTGGAAAAAACAGAAACCACTACAGGTTTTTGTGCATCTGTTTCATTGTCACACAATTTGTATATATCTAGCACAAGCATAAATCAAAAGTTAACACACAACATGTATAGTTTTCACATGCTTGAGCACCGTGCATACACACTTTGTAGACATCTGCTGACTATTTGCATCTCTGTTCATGTCCTACATTGACTAAGCCAGCCCACAAATATCATGTAGGTCTGGGCCCTCTTAAATGTTCTGTAAAGTGTGCTGTGTGAAGGGTAAACTACTTGTGCATTATGGTACATATACCTTTACTGCCAGACCCATTGCCTTGACGCATACGGCCCATAAAGCTTAGGTTGCATCCTAAGACTTAGGTCACTGTCAGAGGGCTGCCATGGGGTCAGTGAGAACTTCCTCTCTGGGGATGTGTGGAGATGTGGATTTCTTAATCGGATATCATACTATGCCTGATTGAGCTTGTGTGGTATGTACATGCATCAAAGGACAAATCTTTTACATGGATGACATTAACATACCGTTGTATTTATTGTTTGGTTGGCTGAATGTAAAAAAACTCTTCTGAAGTAACCAACTATCTGCACTGTTAATGTGTCACATGTCAAATAGGCCTATAAAGTGCAAGCATGACTTATGTAAAAATTAAACAGACCTGTGTGAGTAAGGGGCCGTAATTAGTAAATGACACACGTTGATAATGTGGGTCAATGGAATGAAGTATCAGGTCAAGTGGTTACCTCAGTCAGTGACCCAAATGTGGTCCATGTAAAACCAATTGGGGCTAATATTGTTTGTGAAGACTCATTTTGTGATCACCATATGATTAAGGGTGGGCAGCAAGCTCTTCCGATGGAGTTTGCAGAGTTTTCCGCAGTCCGTGCTCCACTTGGAATAGGAAGTTTGGAAAAAAAACTCTGCCACCCACTGCGGAGTGGACTTTGCTGCCCACAATATATAAAACTATATTCTAGAATAATAGAACTTCCCGAACCATTAACCATCATGAGTTACACCTCTCAACAGTAGCGCCTGGTTCCCATTAGAGAACAAACAATAAGCACGTTGAGCGCGTCCTGACTGAGCACCTTTGGTAGTCGATTATAGTACAGAAACACTGTTCTGGAAATCCTGTGTCAATTGTTCCAAACTGACTTCCTTTCTCCTACATGGTCTACTGCTTCCTTCCTTAGCCGTCTCCTGCGGCAGCATCTAGCAGCGCTCTAGTAGCTTTGGCGGTTTGCCGAGCGGCGGGGGTCATAGAAGCTCAGCGTCCCAGCTGGCGCGTCGGAGGGTGTCCCGCCTGCGCTGCCTGTACCGCCTGTGCTGCCATTCTGCCATACTGCTAGGAACTGCCAAGTACTCATCCACACCCTTAGAGAGTGCACGTCAGCACTCATGCGGCAGGAGCCGACAACTAATACTGCATCAATCTGAAGAGCGGCTGAGAGGTTACGTGGCGTGACCGCAAAGTACAGCGGCGCACTATCAGCCTTGCCAGCGCTGCCAGTGGAGCACCTCCTCAGCAGTTCCGCTGTTGTGGGGCCAGCGAGGGTTGGCATCGGCCCGCCGGATAGCTGACGGCGGAGGGAACAGGGCGCAGGCGGTCCGCCATGAGGTCTGGAAGGGAAAGAAGACCTCCAGTGACACAGCCTAATAAACGGAAACGGAACAACACAAGTACATCCACAAGCTCAGTGCCACCCGGCACGACCAAGCTGACCAAGCTGACCCCCTGTGGAACAAAGGCACCCGAAAATACAATAGGGTACGAAAGCTTGCTGGAAGGAGCTGATGAAGGACCCAGCACCAACCCACTTGATGAACAAGCAGAAGGACCAAGACTAGGAGCAGAGGACAGTCCCGCCTCAACACCTGAAAAGACCGGAGACAGCAAAACAAAAAGTAGCCCATCCCTAAAACAAGGGAGGCACAGAAGTCACAAAAGGAAAAATAATCAACAATTAATTAAACTGTCAGGACAACAAAGTGAAACAAAATACAACTTTCAGCCAAAAATCTATACTAAATTCAAATTCCTAAAAAACCCAGGGAATGCAATCTATTCTTCAAATGATTCCATTACTGGCCTCCAATCCCCTCTGCAACCGGCCAGTGAGTCCAACGCCTGCCCCGCAACTACAAGCCACATTACAGCGGAAATTCACACAGCACCAATGCCAAATGAAATAACAAACACAACTGAACATGGAGCAGACAACAGGGGCAACCTGGCACAACAACACACTAGAACACCGTCAAAAGAAGGCCGCACCAGCCAGGCACTTTCACAAGCGGGATGCTCAGAGGAAATTTGACTAACAAGACCACCACAGTCACCCGTTATAACGAACAACCAAGCAAAAGGGCATGACGGGAACTCAGGGTCCCCAGAAGCAACCTGCATCACCAGCTTGCAATAACAACCCACTCCCTACCCACTCAAGATGCAGCACCAGAGGAGGAAAAAATCAGAGAAATCGAAGACCACCAAGTTCAAAACACCCACGTAACTATAGAATCAAAGCCTTATGAAATTTCCATATCAACTTCCTCGCCAACTAAGGATATGACCTTCCTGACCTTGGAAGAATGGATTGACCTGGAGACAGCATATAAGGGCAGGCAGCCCACAAATAATATCAGTGAAGAAAGTTCACATCCGCCTCCAAAGAGGACTACGGACCCAGTCAATACTTTTTGGATCACTCTTCTCAATACAATACAGCTATCTTCAACGGCTCTACAGTACCAATCTGATAAGATGGACTTACAACTAGCTGTCCTGCAAAGCCTAGCAGAGGCCACAATGGGGATAGATAGGAAATTGGCAGACCTGAATGGACTCATAAAAAGAGGACAAGAGTCAGTCAAATTAACCGAAATAGACAGAACTAGCTGTACCTGCTCGTTAATAATCAACAAGTTATCATCATTACCCACGATGCTGAGCAACCTTTTGGATGAAGTAAAACTAAACACCATAAAACTCCCCCAAGCGGAAGTTAGGTTGGAGAGGCCCGACCTAAAATCAAACGCGGAGCAGCCACCTCCAATAAAGCAGGACCTCTAGAAAAAATTGTCGATATGCAAAAACTCAATTCGCCGGGGGGTCAAACCCAAAATGTCACCCCCACAGCAGAAAGGACCACTCAGAACACTCTCACAACAGGACAAACTAATGAACCAGGGAGCCCGCAGAACGCACGGGCTCGTCGTAAGCAAAAAAGGAAGGGGCGCAATAGAAAGGTCAACAAGGACTGTAAAGGAGGTAACCGGAATTTATCTATTTATTTATTTATTTATTTATTTATAACATTTGTTAAGCGCGAACAATTGCCCGCAGGCATCTCGGCGCTGAACATTTGTTTGCTCTCCTGTGTAATTTTATTCTATTTTTAGAGATTAAATAACCATGTTTTCAGTTTCTTCCTGAAAGAGATAAGATTTGGGCTGGATCTTATGGATTGTGGGAGAGTGTTCCACAATTTTGGAGCGGCGACCAGAAAGCGCCTGTCTCCCCAGTTGACCAGCTTAGTCCGAGGTACTACCAAATCGTTCTGTTTTGCTGAACGGAGTGTTCGAGAGGGAGCGTATGGAACAAGATGGTCTCTCAAAAATTGGGGTGCTTGGTGATGTAGCGATTTGTAGACAATACATAATGTTTTAAATTTAATTCTGTTCCCAACAGAGAGCCAATGAAAACTTCTTAAGGTCTCAGCTATAGGCTTGAATTTGGGAGTGTCTGAAAGAAGTCTGGCTGCAGCATTTTGGATTGTCTGCATTTTCTTGATTACTCTGACTTGGGCATTGGAGAACAGACCATTGCAGTAGTCCAGTGCTGTTAGGACCAGAGAGCTGACAAAGGTCTTGGCTACATTTTTAGGAGGATCTTCCTAACCAGGCGTAGTTTGTAGAATGCTGTGGTGGCCGTTTGATTGGCATGGGCCATAAAGTTCAATTTGTCATCGAAGATGACGCCCAAGTTTCTCACTTTTGTGGCCGGTTTTGGCAAGGCTCCAAATGATGATGGCCACCATGTTGGGGACCAGTTAGGGCTGAGAAGGCCGAAGGTGACCACCTCAGTTTTATCTGAGTTTAGTTTCAAACAGTTTGCTGACATCCATTGTCCGATGGCCAGCATACCTGCTTTGAAACTTTCTGCTACTGTTTCCCCATCATTTCTGACAGCCAGGATCAACTGGGTATCGTCTGCATATGAGGTAAGGTTCATCCCATGTGCTTTGATGGTTTTAGCGAGGTCCGACACATTCAACAACACCGGAAGGCACGAGGCCACCAGCAACTGGCGAGCTTCAATTGAATGACAATCCCCTTTCACTGAAACCAGAAACCCCATTGCCCTCAACGGGAACGTCAATAGAAGGACTAGGAACCTTTACCTCCAGCGCGGGTCCAATAAACCAACCAGAGAGAAAACAGACAGTAAGCAGAAACGAGTTAACAGGCCAACACCGAATAGAGCCGGCACTAGGGCAACTGGATGGCCACTCAAGGGCAAAGAACATAAATTCGGAGGAAGAAATAGAAGATCGGGATGAGCCAAACTCCACCAAAGACGACGTGACACTGAATAATTCTATAACACGGTGTACTTGCAAGAAGACGAAGACGACATCTAGTAAAGCAAACCTTCAAACTCCATGCATTGCAATCACCGGAGACAAGCATTTTAGCTATCAATCTCAGTGGGATATTTCAAAGCACAAACCAAACGAACAGAACACCAAACTCTCAGAGGGAACACGCGCAACTAAGGAACAGCCCCATCAGAAAACGTTGCCCCCAAGGGAAATAGACACAGAAACAATCTTTTTCATTCCCGAATATAAATCCAAGGGAAGAGTAGACATCCTAAACAGGGGCAATATACTAAAGTTAATCAACTCAATAGACAAACTAAAATCTATAAATACCTCGGACTTGCTTTTAATTGAATTCCATCCAGCAACACACCCACAAGGGAACGAGATAACAAGGGCCACGTGGAAAACCAGGGAGGTAGCAAAATCAATCATGGAGAATGCATCCGGCTTCTCCCAGTGGGGAATCCAGCTTGAAACAGAAATAAAACCAGCTTACCCTACCCCGCTACCCAAAGAATGGAAGGAAGAACGACCCCCACCGGTAAAAGTCAATACTTAAAGGAGCACGAAGCTACTCCCTAGGACGGGAAAAACATCTGGCGAAATCGCAAAACCCAATGTTTCAACAAATAGCTCCTTGTAAAGAAATAGTAACTCGTACAATAACAGGAAGCAACACCAACTGACAAACAAAGTCAGCTTTAGCCACCAAAACTGTGGCTTCCTTCAAAAACAAAAACAAACTCAATATTTGCAGTTGGAATATTAACGGACTAGCCGACAAACTAGAGGACCCCGAAACACTGAACTACTTGCAATCCTTTGACTTGATTCTCCTCCAGGAAACATGGGAGCCCAACGACATAGCCCTACAAGGATATTCAGCCTGGACACATCCGGCCCGCAAAGAATCACAGGCGGCCTGGTAATCTTCGCATCAATATCAGTTATAGGAGAAATCAAACCATCAAGCATAAACATTACCCCACCGAACGCAATACAGGCAATATCACTCATAACCGATAATAACCAAGGAAGCCATCAGTTACTCGTAGTAAATACATATATCCATCCTAAGAATAAGCTGACTGGGTCAAATGAACTAGTTCAAGAATTAACAAGACTCATGGAGGATGGGGAAACGGATAACATACTACTGGCAGGCGATTTCAACCTCCATCTATTTGGTGAACCGGCAGCCGATGACATGACGCAAGAAATGGACACAGTATGGAAAATACCAACACAATCAATCCCCTCCAGATACAAACATAGCAATACCGCTTCACAGCTAGTAAAAGCTCTAGAGCAATTGAACCTGCGCGTTCTCATTGGACGATTCAAAGAGGATATTCCTCCAGCACCAACATACCACTCGTCAATCGCCTCATCCTACTTAGACTTCATGCTAGTTACACCCCTGCTGTACGACAAACTACAATCATTTAAGATAGGAGACAGAGCTCAGAGCGACCATTTGCCGCTAGAAGCTCACTTAGCTCTGACCTGTAAGAACGAAGCAGCAGAAACAAGAAATATGTGTACAGAATATACCGCTAACTACAAGCGATTACGATGTAAGACCACGGATATGGAAACACTAGCAATCAGTGCAAAAACAATAATACAGGAAATATCCAATACAACCGACAACCCCCTTGTCCTTTAGGAAGATTTTACAGCGGCACTAGGAGAAAACATGCCACAGGGAAGAAAACTCAAAAAGGGAATACCACAAGGTTCACGCTTGGCAAAGTAACAACAACAGAATTACAAGCGGGCAATAACAGCTAGGAAGGCAGACTTCTATGTGGAAAGGATCACCACAGCTATAAATCCTCAAAAGGAAGTCTTCCGAGTCCTAAATGAACTCAAGAAAGTAAAAGAACAAAGGCCGGATTTCACTCTAGAGGACTGCCAGAGATTTCAGAACTTCTTCACTAGCAAAATTGAAGATCTTAATTCGGAAATTGCCTGTACTCCCATACATGCTTGCCCCCCACTGACCACGTCGGCTAAAAAACTGGTGGTTAGACCTCTGGATCTTCTTCCGCCCATAACGAAAGAGGAACTGCCCCGGCTCACTGGGAGAGTTAAGTCGGGCTCCCAGGCAGACCCTTGTCCCCCTGACGTTTTCAAACTGACCATGCCAGGAATAGAAGAGGAGGTGCTGAATCTTTTGAACTCCTCTCTAGCATCAGGAAAGGTTCCTACTGCCTTTAAGGAAGCAAGGTTGATCCCTTTGCTAAAAAAGCCTGGGGCAGATGTGAAATGCCTAAAAAACTTTAGGCCTATTTCCCAGATCCCTTTCCTGGCCAAGGTGTTGGAACAGCATGTTTTGGCCACCCTCTCTGACCATCTAGAAGGGAACGGCCTGTTGGAACCAAACCAATCAGGGTTCCGTGCAAATCACAGCACGGAACTGGTCATGTTGTCCATCATAGATGAGCTCCGAAATAGGGCAGACAAGAGGATACCCGGCGCCCTGGTGCTGTTAGACCTCTCCGCGGCGTTTGACACCGTTTGTCACAAACAACTGCTGTCGCGGATGAGAGACCTCGGCATCCAGGGCACAGCCCACGCCTGGTTTGTTTCTTTTCTACAAGGGAGGACACAAAGAGTTCAGTTGGGAGAATTGCTCTCCACTGCAACACCAATCTCTTGTGGAGTGCCACAGGGGTCGGCTTTGTCGCCCCTGCTGTTCAACATATACCTCCAACCATTGATTGCACTCCTGAATCAAATGGATTGTCAGGTATATAACTATGCTGATGACACCCAAATCATTATCCAAATGGATGATGCACCTGGGGCACCAGCAAATCTGCAAACCATCTTGAAGCAGACAGCTAATTGGATGTCGCTGAACTCCCTAAAAATTAATCCGGACAAGACGGAAGTTCTACCTGTTACCATCGCTGGTAATCCATGGCATGATGGATTCTGGCCGAGGGAACTTGGACCGCCCCCGGAGCCGGCAGTGGCTGTAAAAAGCCTTGGCATTTATGTGGATAACAAGCTTTCCATGCGGAAACAAGTTACCACGGTGGTAGGAACCTGTGTTGGCATGCTTCGTCAACTTTCGTCACGCCATTATTGTCCCATTCCACCCTGAGAAGGGCGGTCTCCGCTATGATCCTTGCAAGACTGGATTACGGCAACTCGCTCTATCTGGGCCTACCCCAAAAACTCCTAGACAAACTTCAGATGGTGATGAATGATGCCGCTAGGCTCATTCACAAGAAACTCAGGAGTACGCATGTGTCCCCACTTATGCGCAAGCTACATTGGCTCCCAATAAGGCAGAGGGTGCTCTTTAAAGGGTTATGCATTGCACATAAATCCCTTTACGGTAAGGCACCAAGATACATCAAGACCCGCCTGACCCCATATACACCTGCCAGGGTGCTAAGATCTGCTGAGGCAACCCTCCTCATGCAACCTCGTTTTAGATTGGCGACAGTGGGCGGTCGTGCCATCTCTAACACCCTCCCAGAGGCCTGGAACAGTCTCCCGGTGGACTTGCGCAAAGAACCTAATTTGCTGACCTTTCGGAAGAGGTTGAAGACTGTTCTTTTCCAGAAGGCCTGGGGTGGGATATAAATTCTTTGCAGTGTTTTCTTTTGGTTTCCTGCGGTGTTTACTGGACAAGCGCTTAGAGACCCCGGGGTTATATAGCGCTATACAAATCGAAATAAATAAATAAATAAATAAACAGAAAACATCAAGGTTGAAATAAAAAAGACCCTCAGGCAACTCCGCCAAGATCCAAACAACACGGAAATTCAACTGCAGCTTAGCAGGTCAAAAGCATTGTTACAAAAGAAAACTTGGGAAAGGAAAAGGCAATTGAATGAAGAACTTTGGGCTAAAAGTCTACATAATTCAAAGCAGAAGAATAGCTCTAGCTTTTGGAAGACCATCCACAGGCTTCAACAGCCAGACCACAACGGTATTAACTCTGAAATACCGGAATCCGACTGGGCTAACTATTTAACAATTCACTTTAACACAAGCGACCCTGCAACGAAGAAAGGCGAAGGGGTTGATTCGGAAGAGGGAGCTCTCCAACAATTGGACAAAACTGTCACACTCACCAAAAAAGCAAACCAAGCGCTCAAAAAGAAAATAACCAGGCCCCACACTCCAACAGAGGACGAAGCCAGTCCTTTGATAGTTGAGCCTAGAATAATCGAAAATGAATTATCAGCTCAGGAAACAGCAGATACTATTCTTAAACAAATCTCCAAGGGAAAACTTGAGGGGGCTCCAGGACCAAACGGGATCCCTCCGATATTATACAAACAGGATCCAGCTTTTTGGTGCACTACCTTGACGCCAGTATTCAACGAAGTAAGGGAAACAGGAAAAATACCAACATCTTGGAGCGGCTCGATAATAAGCCCAATATACAAAAAAGGCGCTAGGATGGATCCAAGCAGCTACCGTCTGTTTGCCCTGAGAGACGTAGAGGCAAAGTAATACGCAGGCCTCATCTTGAAGGATCTAACAACATGGGCAACAAAAAAGAACATCATCCCAGCTACACAAACGGGCTTCCGGAGGGGCCAGGGTACCCTAACAAACATCATGGCGTTAACCCTATTGTCCGACGCAGCAAAAACGGCAAAAAGCTCCCTGTTCGTGTGCTTCATTGATTACAGCGCCGCATTCGACCGTGTAGATCGGCACAAACTATGACGGAAGCTGAGCTCATGGGGAATCCCTGGCCCCCTCCTACAGCAGCTGGTTATGTTACATATCGATACCTGGGTCCAAATAAAACTGGGATCTGGCACACACCTATCGAGAAAAATAAAGACCAGTAAAGGACTAAAACAGGGCTGCGTCCTAGCCCCAACGTTGTTCAATCTCTTCCTCGCGGACCTTCCCGAAGAGCTAAAGACAGTTACATCACACGTACTTCGGTTAGGAAACATTACGCTCTCAAATCTGCTTAACGCAGATGACCTGGTCCTCATCAGCCGGTCTCCTATTGGCCTCCAAAACCTTCTGGATAGAACTAATGCATTTTCGAAAGCAAATTCCTTAACAATCAATCTGAACAAAACTAAAGTCATGCCAATGAACCACTACAAAAAATGGAAACCTGCATGGTACCTGGACAATCAAAGATTAGAACTGGTGACCTCATATAAATATCTAGGAGTCATAATAGAGGGCAATGGCTTCTTCAAACAACAACTAGAGGCCATTCGCCGGAAGGGCATGACTTCCCAACTATCAACAAGGCCCCTGCAGAAAGCTCTCCCTGACAGGACATTAGCGCCACTTTTACAGGTAATAAAAGCTTGCCTACAGCCTATGCTCTCCTACGGCAGCGAATCAATGCGAGGTAAAGATGCAAATACCCTGGACAATACTATCAGTCGTGCATATAGGGCAATCTTCCACCTCCCTAAAAACTCTTCGCCCTCTCAAATTCGTCTCGAATTTGGACTGCAGAAACAATCTGTGGAGAGGAAAGGCCAATATATAAAAAGCTGGCGCAAAATTAAAGACGCCGAGCAAGGATCCCTAAACGCCAACCTATGGATTGAGCTCAACGCCAAAGAAAACTCACCTGCAAGGGCCTACCTAACAAACTCACAGGAGAGCCTAGGACTAAAAACGCTCTGGGAGACAAGAACGGATTTTGGGACCTTTAAAAAAGCAGTGTCGAAAGTCATCAAACTGGTCTCCTCATTCGAGGACAGAGCCACCCTAACCAAGAGAGCGCACGGATGGGTTGTGCTTGAAGGGTACAGAACCACAAAGCCACAAGAGTACCTTTCAACGGGCCTCACACAAAAAACAAAAAATAAGTTCCTAAACATGCGCTCAGGCAACATACCCATAGCACGTCATCTGGCACCATGGAAAAGGCCAAATCCATCAAACGCATGTCGCCTTTGCCAATCTGCGAAGGAGGATCTTATACACATCATTTGTATTTGTAAAGCTCTTGTGCATATAAGGCGCTCCATACTTCGGCCCCTATGGAACCAGAAGGGCGTAAAAACCTGCTGGCAAGCAGTGATGCTCTGTTTCAACCCTGAAGAGACTCAGTTAAACTGTAGAACAGTCAAATACTTTGAAATAGTGGCCAAAAAACTAAACGAAATAACTCTTGGGTGGGACAACCCTGCCGCACCAGGAGAATAGCAGACTTCCCTAATGGCCTTAAAACTATAAGGCCCACAAGTAATAAAGCCACAGCAATCAGAATAAAATATGAAATCACTCAAAAAACTAAATGAAAATACAGTTGGGTGAAACTACAGCCTTACAACCATAAGAACAACAAGTATTAAGGCCATGACCAACAGGAAAGACTCATTAATTTACTATAGACTCCCTGTGATTTTATCAATGTGCCACACCTTTTTGTAAAAGCTTTTTTTAAACAGTCAACGACTTTTTATCTATTGTGTAATATTGTGAGTTTCTATTAACTGTACAATAAACAAAATTCAAATTAAAAAAATTCAAATACTTCTTCCTTGGTGTGAGCATTTACTTACACTGCTATCAGTAGCAGGCTTGCACTGTGAGCTTGGCTATTTTGCAGCAGACTCACAGATTCCAAAGCCAGTGATTTAGTGCTCTAGTTTGTTATCACAAAGATTTGCCCTGTTTTGTAGCCCTTCTTTAGTTTCTGTGGCCAGCTTGCTGGCTGGTCATTGCTCCAGAGCATGCTGGTAGCACTAGCAGCATGGATGCCTTCAATCTATTCCAAAAAGTCAGAGCCGCAGCTCAGATGTCTGGCACTTCACTGGGAAATGGATGTGGAGTTGTTCAAAGTGAGGTTTACTTCTACATCAGTTCAGAAAAGAGAGAAGGTTGTGCCTCACATGGAAGGTGTCAAGGTCACCTGCCCCTTTCATTCTAGGAAGGTCATGAGGTCTGTATGGGCACCTGTCACCTGTTGACCATTGGTAGTCTGGCTGGTGTGCCTGTCTCGGAGGCAAGAAGGCTATTCCCAGGACCTGGCTTGTGAACACAGGTATGGACTGGAGCACTGTCTAGCCAGTGTTTCTCAAACTGTGGATTGCGACCCACTGGTGGGTTACAAATGAATTTTGGGTGGGTCTTGAACTCAGAACAGATGCCTTTAAATTATCTGAATGAATCCCGCAGTTTGAAAAGCAAAAATGAAGAGATTTTTTGTAATTCAAAAGAGTGCTATATATACAACCAGCAGGAAGAGCGTAGGGCAGAGCTGAACTCCACGAGGTCAGCCCATCCCTACACAGGGTCTAGGGGGATTTTACGCTATGCATCAGTTGTATTTCCACAACAAAATCTGACCCACTGGACCCATGGTTCCGATTGGGCACACCTCATTGCCAGGCCTTACTCTATGCAGTCAGTGTATACCTATCCCACTTGAACATCACATTTCCACCAGTTCAATAAATAAAAGGTCAGCTTGTGGTTACCCAATTTGTGACTTCAATGCTGTGTGGCTCTCTGAAGGGGTCTGTGAGCTATTTAAAAAACAGACATGTGTGTGGAGGGTCAAGGGGAATATTTTATGACCTGTCTGCTCGCTCCACTACTGTCAAGATACAAAAAACACAACAGAGCAGACCAGGTCTAGAATGGTGTGTGGCTATACCTGTGACTGTGAAACAGTTGGATGTTAGTGTGTGCATATACTATTGAAAAATAGAAACACAAATGAACGCTAGAACAAGTCCCATCAGCCCACCATTATGGTGGAGTTAACGTCATGTGGGGATTGCTGATCATTCCATATCACATCCGACCATATAGTGCCGGTGCGGAGATGGATGTCAGTAGTCTAGCCATGTTTTCCATCATAGAATGGTGTAAATATGGTGCAGTGCTCAAGTGATAGTGATAAATAAAATTGACTACGCAGACTCTGAGAAACGTTCAAACAGACATCTATGTGTCAAGGGTTAAAAACACGCCGAGTAGTAAGACTACCCTCTGGCGCTATGCAGGACGGTCGACATGTTTCAGCCTAAGGGGCATTGCCCCGGCTTTCTTCAGGACCATAGACATAGAATAGCTACTGCAACTGCAAGTGATGTGTTAGGTGAAAAATAATAACATTAAATGTACTGAGAAAAAATTACATATCTATTACAGCTCCCAGACAACAGTTTGGTGAGCCCTTTTTTAGGCTGAGAGGTATGTGGGACTGTATACATATCTAGAACCATCCCCAACTTCTTTTTACAGAATACGTGCACAGCTCATGCTGTAAAAGCTATACATTTGTTCGCACAGTTTGCATGATATGTTTAGTAGATATATAATAGGTACCATGAAATGCATACATGTATAGATGTGCACATGCACTGTAAGTAGAATCTAGGGCATTCCACGCCTCACTCATCCCAATGATGTTAAGCACACAATCTATAGTGCTGAAAAATCCCTGACATCATTTTTCTATGCAGGGACCACAAAATGTTACAAGAATAATCAGACTTAACTCTGGAATTCAGAGGCACACTGTAGCCCGTGGGGATAGAAATTATGGAATAAAATAGAATAACATATGTATGTAAGACAGAGAAGGGCCTCATCAGCAAGAAGCTCCAGCTCCTCTGCAGAGAAGACTCTGGCCCTTTCACCTGCTTGGCCTGGCATAATTGCTACCAGAGGTGGCAAACAGCAGCTAAAGTAGAGGAGGTCTTGATAACAGCAGTATCAGGACGCAAGTGAGGTATTTTTCAAACTAAGACATATATGTACGTCATATACACAGCCATCATTGTGTACAGACCCTCTTCTATCACAATTACCAACAATAACCTAAGGATGTGTCCATTGTGGAGTCAACCGCCCACTGGGCAGTCGACTTCTGCTGATGACATCCAATGCATAATGTCCAATTTGCAAGGCTAGGCAGCTGCCATTTTAGTGGTTGAAAGTACCATATTGGTGACTGTTTACTGCGTCACCACCACTCCAAATGAGGGGTTACATGTTTAAATATGCACAAATCCATTAGCATTAAAATGTTACTACACTTTTCATTTGTCTAGTGTGTTTTTGTGCATATAAGGTATATTAGTGTGGTGCAGTGTACACCGCCGTTGACAGTATTTTGCCCAAAACAAAATTTAAAAATAAAATAAAGGTACAAATAATACATCCAAGATGCATTATTTATACCTTAATTGTAAAGACACATGTCAAGGTCACAATGCAGATTGGTGATGGATGTTGCCCAATATGCTAAATATAAATAATAAGTGTGTGTCACAATCTGACATAGGTATGTACTGTCACATGAATGTTTGCTTAATCTTCATATATGTTACTGTGGACATTGTGGCCAGCGTCCAAAAACTGTTTTCAATTCACACATAGGTAACCTGTGAGAGAGAAAAGTGTACCGCCTATGTCCAGACTTTCATATCATGAAAGAAAGGAATGTCACCAAGACGTTTTGTTTGAAACGGCAAACCAATCGGGATTTATGTTTAGTTCGAACCTGATCTCTTTCCTCATAACACAAACCCCACATGTATCACACAAATTGTGAAACATATGGCAGTATTGCATTTCTATCCACAGGTTCCTGTCAATGCACTATGGCAATATTCGGTGGTAGGTTAGGTAGGGCACAGGCTTGTGTGCCATTTTATGTATTGTTTTGTCTAAATCCTTTTCATTCCCTATTAAGTAAATATCAGACCTCTGTCCTTCCGGACATGTCCTTTGAATGTAGTAACAACTGAGTCTATATTTATTGATTGCATATTCCCCTTTCCGGGGAGCGTTGTTGTTAAAAGAATATTAGGTGGTATGTCACAACCAGTCTTTAGTGGTATACTACAAGAAGTGCTTTTGGCAATGATGAGACACATTGACAGCACCATCCAGTTCCCAAGACATAAGGATTTAGCCAATGTGAAGGTTGACTTTGATTACATCCATATTGCCTTAATAGCACTGCATGCAAGTTTAGCATAACAGGAAGCACTTCCATTCTATCAATAAGCAAGTTGTCTGCTTACTGGATTTGTATATCTCAAACATCTGTGTCTGGTTCTGTGGATCAGCCATGATTCCTTTGCACTGTGGGCCAGCACCATACCTCAGCTGATATCACAACTACTACTGTAGAGGGCCAGGCTTGTTGGTAAGTATGATCTGTCCTATCTTTGTGTGGGTAATGTCGGGTAGTATAATCAGAAAATGTGCAACTTATTTTTTCACTTCTGTCTGTCTTCAGTCTAGGAGACTCAGCCTGTCTCAACCGACCATGGTTGTTGACCCCCCTGAGTTATCCAAAAATTCCAGGAGAAGTCCACTTCAATGAGGCCCGTGGAAGGATATAGCGGCCAGTGGAGTGGGCTTTTGGGCTCCTTAATGCCAGATTTAGATGTCTGAACAAAACTGGGGGAGCCCTTCTTTACTCACAAGGAAAAGTGTGTCAAATCATGTGGCCTGCTGCATGCTTCACAACATCGTCCTGTGACGGAATATCCCTTATATCACAGAGGATGGAGACAATGAGGTGCCATCGAGTGAGGCTCTTGAAATGCCAAATGATGATGATAGTGGTGAAGAAGAAGAAGCTAACTTGCGTCAAGATCTCATCAAGTACGGCTCATGAGTGTAAGCATTGTGTCATATGTCAAAACTTTGACTGTTACTGCAATTCTTATAGTGACTACGAGAGGATTATGTTCAAGGAAAATATTAGGAAGGGAAAGCTCTTGGAATTCCAGGTGAAAGGTGTTTGTTGAACAAGGTTTGTTGAACATGGCCATTTTGTTTGTGTTGCTTTGTATTTCTCAGATTTTGGTTATCGACTGTGTTCTACAGAATTTGACTATGTGAATTGTCTTATATATATGGTTTGTTAGCTATTTTTTGTTTTGGTCTGTTCTAGATACCTTCACCATGGCACTTTCTTTTGGACATTTCAGAGTTGTGACATTTTCTGGTATATGATGCTGTTTGGAAGAACAGAGGGGGCATGGGTTGTTCCTGTGACAGACACAGATTTTGGTTGAAGAGTTCCTGTACCATGACAACTTGCACAGTGATGGGATGGAAGTTATGAGGACTTGATCGTACTTTTTCCTTGTCATGTGGTGGTCCTACTGCAATATGTGTGCCATCTTGTAGGCCAACAAAATACTAGTCTCCCTTTAGATTGGCTAAATCCTAATTTTGTATAAAGTGTATTTAGCTGTTGATGTGTCTTCTCATTGTAGGGCAAAGTATTTGTGGCACACCAAAGACATTTGTTTTTAACATTCCAGCAGATACTGGAACAATGGATTGGGATGATCCTGTGATCAGAAAATGTTGTACTGCTATGCGCTTATCTATTGGTGGTATTGATATAGGATTCAATTTGTGAGCTAGGAGATGTTTTTCCAGCTGATGACATTGACACATTTTATTTTGCCTATTTAATTGGAAATATTCTGATGTATCCACTCCCTCCATGTTGTTAAGGTCTGCAACTGAAAATGTGACCACTAGCACAGATTATCGGTGTCATGTATGATTTGCTATGTTTCTGACATAAGGCCAGCCTATTGTTGTTACAATGGAATAAATATGGCATATGAGAACAAACTTGTTTATTTTTAGTGAGATATGGTTCTGATCCTGAACACAAGTTGACATTTTTGCCATTGTCAAGTTCAGACAGGAGTACTTATATAGACTGCTAGATGTGGGATATACTACAGCAGGCAATGAGTTTCAGACTAGTGAATTTATTTGAGTGAACAAGGAGAGGAGAAATATTGTGAAAACCAAGCAGGAAAACTGAACAGGGAAGAAGTCAGTCATGCTGAATAAAATATAGCTGTAGATGCCAAATTGTTTATAATTCCAATGCCCTGAATACTACTGCCATCAGAAAAGTACATTTGCCTAGAAATAGTCTGCAGAGTGACTGTGTTACACACACTGAATAACTTAGGTTTGAGGTTTCTTGCTGCTGGTGGTGGAGGTCTTTTCTTCCATACCTCCTGGCAATTTGCGTGGTTGTCCCCACCTGCAAGTGTATGAGAGATCTACCATGGCAGAGAAAGGGGTGTATGCAAGTGTGTCTTCCTCTGGCAGGGTCTCCCATCCTGTAGCTGCAGCAGATGCTGATGGGCCTGATGTTGAAGGACCAAAGGAAAAGGTAGATATTGCTGGAAAAGCCCTGCATTGTTATGTGTGAATGTCCTGCAGCACCCACATTTGAGAGCCCATGTTTGAATTATGGCCCTCCCTTTCATGGTGTATGTCCCTCTGCAGATGCTTCATCTCCCAGAGTTCCATGATTACCTGACCTATCACGCCTTGGAACTCAGGATATGCTCCCAACTCCTAGTTGATAGTGACATGGGTGTAAGTGTCCCAAGTGGCCTCAATCTGCTGGCCCACAGTAGTCCATGACCTCAACACCCAGCAGCCTGTGCCCTTGAACCAGGGCTTCATATCCCACGGTGTCTTGGCTCCTCTGTAGCAGGGGTAGTGATTGTCACATCAGGATTCAGGACTAGGGGCACTCAATGGTTCCTACTGGGCTAGGTACACAGATCATGGGGAAAGAGATTGGCTGAGGTATTGCAGCTGGGGTGGGAGGTGTTGCTGTGGGTCCAGTGATTGGGTTTCTCTTCCATGGCTAAGCTCTGGGCAGGTGCTCTGCCAGATAGACCTGTGGTGAAATAGAGAAAATTGCTATGGGTGGAAGTGTTGTATCAACATACAAACCTTTTGCTACACAGTAAAGAGAAAACTAGGAAAAACAAAATAGGTAGAGATTACTATTGCACTATATTTCTGTGGTATTGAACTTAATAACAAGACATTTTACAGGCGTTAAATACATGTACTTGGATTAAGCAGTTCATTAGATGTCCTGAGATGTTACATTTTGCATTAAAGACATGAAATTTCCCAAAAATGTCCCAAACATTCAAGTCAACACAGTGGAGAGGCAACATATGCATTTGAGCATTTCAAAGCCTAGATGTGTACAACCGGCGATCACACAACTTGGTTGTATATTTAGCACTAGTCATCATGTCAATGGGTCACCTGTCACATCTAACCAGCTGCATTAAATTAATGCCTCACAAATGTTTGTGCCACACATTTGGAATAGTCTCACTCATTCCATCAATTGTTTCAGTTGAGGAGATCAGGACAATATAAAGCAAAGTAGGCAGAAATGTATCTGAGTAAAGCATTGTATATGGATTGCTCACTCCATGAGAAATTAACATAATTTGTAATATGTCAAACAAGTGAGAATGGGCACAATCACAATTTTATTTTGTCTTGAGTACAGAAACAGAGTCTCATAGTAGTTGTAGTAATTTCAATCTCTATTTGCCAGCAGAGAATTGGACCTTAGTTGTAAAATGTCAGTCAATTGTAAATGGGAAAATCACAATTTCACCTGGTTTCAAGTTACAAAAACAGGGCCTTATAGTAGTTGTAGTCATTTAAATCTCTACTTGCCAACACCTGCAAAATGGTTAATGTAACATATCTGTTGACAAAATGTAGTTGGGATGGACAATATATTTACATATTAACACATATCATAGGTCCTGGAATGACATTTGTGATAGAAATATACTTACAGACACCATTACAACATGCGACATGTACTGAAGATTGATGCATGTTAACTTATATGCAACAATATACATTATTACAGACAATCCAACTTGCCTGACACTTTCAGGATTGCATGTTAGGAAACTAGGTACACCACACAATGGCAAAAGCTGAGTTGAGAGCAAACAGGACATTGCGGTATTGTGACAGTTAGTGAGGTGTAATTTACCAGAGTCCACTACTCCAGGTATTTCTTTCAAGCCTTCAGGATGTAGGATCTAAAAGACCTTCTCCTCTCTGGTAAACAGTCTTATTGGGTTGCTAGGACAACCTCCAGCAGTCCCCTGGGGCTCCAGTTGCTGCTTGAAGGCCAGGGAATGCACCTTCACCCTCATGTTGTTCCATCTATTCCTAATTTACTCCTGTGTGCACAGGGTGTTACCTACAACATTCACTCTGTTTAAAATTCTGTTCCACATGTCCCTTTTCTGACTGATAGATGTTTTTGAACTTGGGCTCCAAACAATTGGGGCTCTACTTTTATGATTTCATCCACTATGACAGACAACAATGCCTTTAAAAAATGTGGATCTTTTTGCCTTGACATATTCTAAAAATTAAAGTCAGTGACAATACAACCAAAAATACACCAAGGTATGAAAAAACAATCTGCTGCAAAAGTGTGTGGAGAGTTGTTAAAGGGATTGGGAAAAGGCTTGCCTTCTCTTACCACAATGTTGCCTCAGAGTTGCTGGGCTGCAGTTAAGTGGCAAGGATCATGTTTTAAGAAAGGTTGTGTTTTATAGTGTGATTTGCAGGTGCATCCAGTTGGCCAATGGACATCAGGTGTGTCAATTAGTTTCCATCCAATGGCAGTATTATGGTGCTTTGCTAAGAGCACACCATAGTGGCCTTCCACCTTCAGGGAACCACTGCTAAGGCACCACCAGTGCAACTTTGTTTTCCTAATCTGCTCTGCAGGAACAAATTTGCCCTGACCGTGATGGATTATCTACCACCAGCATTGTAGTACACTGCATCACAGGTGGGACACCTTCCTTCAACGCTGTCTGCAGTTCAGGCTGCATGCATTGTCTTAAGACGGGCAAAAGACGCCTGACTCTATGGAGTACTCGAGACTGCCGCCGCAGCAGAAGGATTTTGGTAAGCTTTAATTCATTACAGAAGACATTTTCTTTTTCTGCTTTTACACACAATGTGATTTAATTTTCAATCAGCCGGGGCCTACGTATTACTCGACAAGTAATTTTCAGCTTGTGACCTGAAGAAGCAACAACCTTATCTGTAATGTCATAAAATCATGTTGGCTTTAGTTTTCTGTAAGCCAATCAAACTGTTGCAATGCAGCCTCGTACGAGCAGATAAACATTTAAATATAAGATTCTTTGAATATTTCTTGCTGTTGAATTCATTGTCCATATTGTCAGAAGTGTTTGACACTTTTAACTCGGAAGGAGACTGGTGGGTTCTATGGTATTTTTACAGCAACATTTGGATCTACAGGTTATTCGCAGCTTGGTGCTGACAAAAATGTAGTTGCTAATGTAAAATGGTGTGGTTGATACAGTAGAGAAGGTGGCAATGTGGCATATTAGAAATATTGAAGGTGAGGGACAAAGAAATCTCTCTACATATAAGGATAAGAAGTGACCTTTCATAGGTATGCATTTCATGGCATGCACTAATAAAAAAGGGGGAAAGGTGATTATGTTAATGTTTTCAAGTTGCTACTTTGAGATGTTAGGGTTAAAGAAGGCGTGTAAGGAAGAGTTGGCATAGATACTTCGGATTCCAGTTACAATAGACAATTGGACCTCTGCTTCCCATATATTTATGGGTGCCTACTAGCCAAAGACCAGGGCAAAGTACCAAAATAGTAATAGCTTCTGTGACTGATGACCTGCAACAGATGGATGACTAACGTGGTGACCTAACAGTTTGTATTTCTTGGTCTCCTTCAACACCAAAGACCACGCCATCCTTTTACAATGCTTAGTGAACTTGGCCAAAGGTAATACTTTGTTGAAATGGATATCCTCTTTCCTACATGGAAGAACCTAATCCACAGTGAAGGGTCATTTCAAACCTCAATGCAAATGTCAACTGTGAGGTGTTCCCCAGTGCTTCATCTTATCATCCCTCTTTTATAATATTTAAATATGTCTGCTGGCTATATAAATTTCTAGTAAGAATGTATTATACAGTTGGCCCCCAATTCTATTCAAATGAACCTCAAACTCCAAGGGTATTGAAACCATCCTCAAGGAGGTTCTCACTGCCATGCAATCTTGGATGACTTAGAACGTTTTGGTTCTGAACCCTTCAAGAACAGAAACTTAACCTTACAAAATCTCTAAATAGAATACATCTCTGCCCACCCCTGCACGGTGCTCTTGCCTGTCTCTCAAGTTGGTAACTAGGCATTATTCTAGATGACAGTGTGAAGCTGGAACTTCAAATTGTTTCTGTAGCTAAATCCAGTTTTTTGCAGCCTACCACTCTCTAAGGTATTGTTCCTCTCTCGAATGTCTTCATAAAGTAGCCACGGCTAATGCTTATATCAAAGCAAAGTGAGACCGTGCTAATTTCATTAACTTGAACTTACCAACAAATATAATAGATAGGCTAAAGCACTTCCAAAATGATGTTGATACTATGATATTTTTAAACTGAGAAATGTTGATCCTGTGTCAGTCTACAGAAGACAACTTCACTGGCTCACAGCAAGTTCAATCCAAGTGGCCTGCCTACTGTTGGAAATGGGCCAATACCAACAAATGGTTTCGTTGGCAGCCAGAATGCGTTGTGATGGAGACCTAATCACCCTTCAACAAAGGGGAAGTGAAAGGAAGCATGTACCCAGGCATAAGATGTGTCTAATAAGCCATTTTAAATTAATGCATTCTTATTACTTGCATTGTACATACTTTACAACAGTAAACTTGAAAAAGATATTAATCATAGGTGTTCAGCACCTGCCTTTTGTGTAGCTTGTGGTTTATTGCATCATGTGACCTGGTCCTGCACAGAGCTATACACTTACTAGAACTAGATTAGACAGCTCTTTGAAGCGGTACCTCCTGATGATTCTTCCTACACCCAAAAATGTGAAAATGTAATATGCATTTGATCTCCTGGACTTAGTACTGGCTAAACAACGGACAGTCATCAGATTGTAAAACTGAACTCAAAATAAGAATGTGTGAAATCAGCACAGCACAGATGAGAAAATCTGCTAGACATGACTACATAAGCTGAAATTTATAAGAGTACTTATGGGGCAGGAGGAAACACAAAGCATGCAAAATGTAGATGAGTAGCTTGGAAAACTAAATATTATAGAGATGCGGGTTCTCATATAGGATGGCAGCTAAATATTGTAATATTATCTGTTAAGGATGATGAGATGATTAATGTGCCTACAGCTGGCCAAATTGTTCCTGTTTCAGCATTTACGAAGGTGTATGCAGCAATCAGGATCTACTACAAAGATTTGATTGTTAGGATGTTGCCTTACCTAGATAATACTATAAGAAGAAACCTTATTCTTTGGCTCAAAAGTTCCAGAAATATACCCCTAGGTGAAAATTGAGATCAACCGATAGGCTTGACTTACCTATCCACAAGAACAGACATGAGAAGTGGGGCGGTAGATCTTTCTCTGTTGCAGGCTCCATACTTAACCTGCTCTCTGAGAAAGGAGGAAAATCTCGTTAAGACCTGCCTATTTGATTAAGTATTCCTTCTAGTATGAAAGGATGTGCAGAGTTATGTGGCTACAAGAGATGCTAGGCTGAGTGATTATTTGTATTACACATGAAATAAAATACACACCACCTAATGATCTGTCATACTTTTTAAGCCTTGGAAATCTTTCAGAATGCTTACTAAGATTATTTTGATTTAGCTTTGGTGCAAAGCAGACAGTGGGGGTGTGGCTGATCGACCAGCAAGTTGGCCACAGCATTGTGAAGCTCCACGCTCCGACAGAGACTCAAACACACTCGTGGCAGTTTACCTTGTCTCCTAAAATGAAGTGGAGACTTTAATACGTGAATGCGGGGAGGTCAGGTGATTTCCTTTTGGGCTTCCGGTTAAGCCATTTTAATGTAGTTTTCCCCGTGTCATGTCTCCTGAGACTCTGGAGTTGCAGTAGCCATTTTTTTCATTGTGGTACGTGGCAGTGAGCAGTTCTTCCCTGCGGTGCAGTGCGATTTAAACATTTTTATCCAGCATGCCTGGAGTGCATTTTAGGGCTGTCTAACCTTTACTTTATTGCAGTGCATGCTTTTTGACCAGCTTTTACTATTGGTTTTACCTCCAAGCATTTACTGTCTGCATGATGCACTGGATTTATCAGCAACTTGGCTCATGCACTTTTTTCAGTGGCCTCATTTCTGGGAAATTCTTATCATGTTATATTTTTTAGCAAAACCTTTTGTTTCTTTATAACATGGATTGTCCTGGTGGGCTGCTGCTGCTGATGCACTAGAGTTCATCTTTCACTGCTGAAACCCTGCTATTAGATTTCCTTTGGTGCTTTTTGGCTACAGGCTCTCTTTTCTATAATGTCATTGGGACATTTGTGGCTCCTGTGCCTTTAGTGGCTGCTTTTGTAATTATTTATTTATTTATTTATTTTTCTTCATATTGAGCCCGCCTCCTCATCCTGTCAAAAGACTAACACTTCATTTAAAAACATGATTTTGGTCCACAGAGACTCCACTCCTGCTACAAATCGGCAAAGGAAAGATCCTAGTTCTCCTACAAAGTCTCCATTACCTTTAACTCTAGATGACCTTATGGAGGAAAAAAGGCTTTTGAAACCCTTTGTTATTGACACTAATGCTACTCTTAAATGAGTGGTCATGTCTAGAGTCCAGAGTGTCGGCCGTGGAACAACAGATTAGGGATCTCTGGGATGCGGCCACCAAGATTGATGCCATGTCTAAAGAGATAGCCTTTCTTACACAACAGATTTAATAACCTCAGTATTGAGAGCATTCCTGAGAAGGTAGGAGGTTCTGACATGCTTGCCTTTCTAAACTAGTTGGTCTTAAGGATGATATAAATCTTAATTTACAACTTGGACACTACATAGGCTCTAAATCTGGGGAGCCATCATCAGCTAGTTGCCCTAGAGGAATAATTGTTCTGTTTCTGGAATATACTGAACTGCTATGGTTTTGTCTGCATCTGCACAGAAAAAGCTAATTTTTGGGCTGGTCAGAGGGTCTTTTTCTCTCAGGATGTGGCTTGTGCAACTGCCGCTTATCATAAGGATTTTCTTTCCTATCGTCCTTCTCTTCGCTCTATGAATGCTAGATATGGTCGTGTGCATCCATGTTTTTTGAAAGTCACCTATTAGGAAATGACTTTTTCAGTTGACTGCCCAGAGGATTTGAGGTAGTTTATTTTCCGCCACAAAGGTGAAGAGATGGACTTTGGGAAAACTTGAACCTGTATTTCTCTATTGCTTTTCAGTTCTTCCACATATAACATGTCTTAATCTTTAGAGAACTAATGTTATCAATTCAATTCAATTCAACAAACTTGATACAGCTTATTGATATAAAAACCATAAAAGTATACAATGTACATAATCACAAGGTAGATTATATACAAGTTATTTAACACGAACATAAAAGAACATTCCCTTGATAGCATCATAAATCCTGCTTATGTTAACCGGGAAAAGAGACTGCGGTAAGCGTTTTAATGACCAATGCTATTCGTATGACTCCAGCCCTTCCCGGTTTCGAAGCAAAGTGTCATTAGAGTCATATTATTAAATCAATATCTAAGAGATATCGGGTTGTTCTGGATACTCATAAGTTAAAGCTTTGAGGTGTGCCAATTTTTTCTTTCTTCCTATGGCCATCGTGATATAAGTTATAACAGACAGGCAGATCTCACTTTTTCCCACAGAGAATATTTAAATAAAAGCATCCTGATAAAAAACATATTTACCTCTTTTAAAAAGAGGTTCTAAAAATCATTTCCTAAGATCTTTATAAAAACTACAACAAAAAAAAGTGCACTGTGCTCCGTCATGATTTACCATCACATGGACAGTTTGGAAGGTTTTGAGACCATGTCCTACTTTTTGGGAAGGCAAACTGTACATTGAGTATGTCTAAACACAATCTAGTGAGATAAAATCATTGTTGGCTGTTTTTTACCAATTGTCAGATAGTTAGGCTGGCCCTCACACATGTGGTGTTGTCTGTAACATTTTTTCGCTCTCTTTTAATTCACACTCCTTTTCTCCTCGGGACAATCTGTAGGTCACAGCCTGGAAGACATAAATCCAGATAAGAAGGTGTGACATACGCTCATCAAAGTACAGAGAGAGAGACTTCAGGAGAATCACCACCCCCCACCACCCGCAACAGGTTCCCCGCAGAACCTGGAGCAAGATCACCACCGACCAGCTCACTACCTCCCTCAGCCAGAACCCTCCTGCCAACACAACGGACCCCAACAAAGCAGCCCGCAACCTCACACTGTGGCTCACCGACTGCGCCAACGAACTCGCACCACTGAAGAACCCTCCCAGCAGACCCGGCAGCAGGAAAGCCTTGTGGTTTACCACCGACCTCAAAAACTCCAAGAAAACCTGCCGCACCCTCGAGAAAGCCTGGCGCCACGACTAGACAACAGAACACATGACCGCCCTCAAGAACGCCTCCCGCAAACCCCATCAGCTGATCCGCTCCACCAAGAAGACAGCATTCAAAGAAAGACTGGACAACCACACCCACAACAGCAAGGAGCTCTTCAGCATCGTCAAAGAGCTCACCAATCCCAGCGCCTGCAACAATGACATCACTCCCTCGCAAGACCTCTGCGACGCTCTCGCCTCGTTCTTCCACCGCTAGATCGCCGACATTCACAACAGCTTCGACGCACATACCACGCACCCGACCACCGAACCAACGCCCCCAACCACCACCCTCTGCATCTGGACCCCTGTCAACACCTAAGACACCACCCGCCTGATGAACACCATCCACTCCGGATCCCCCTCTGACCCCTGCCCTCACCACATCTTCAACAAGGCCGCCTCCATCATCGCACCCCAACTCCGGAACATCATCAACAGCTCCTTTGCATCCGCCACCTTCCCGAACAGCTGGAAATATGCCGAGCTGAGCGCCCTCCTCAAGACACCCACCGCGGACCCCACGGACCTGAAGAACTTCCGCCCCATCTCGCTCCTCCCCTTTCCAGCCAAAGTCATCGAGAAGGCCGTCAACAGACAACTCTCCGCCTTCCTCGAGACCAACGGATCCCTCGACCCCTCACAGTCCAGCTTCCGAGCAAACCACAGCATCGAGACCGCCCTCATCGCAGCCACGGACGACATCAGGTCCCTGCTCGACAACGGAGAAACGGCTGCCCTCATCCTCCTGGACCTTTCAGCAGCCTTCGACACCGTCTGCCACCACACCCTGATACAGCGCCTCAGCAACACAGGAATCCAAGGAGCGCCCTGGAAGGGATCATCTCATTCCTTGCCAGAAGAACCCAGAGAGTCCGCCTCCCCCCGTTCCATTCCACAGCCACCGAAGTCATGGGCCGCATCCCGCAAGGATCCTCACTCAGCCCTACCCTCTTCAACGTCTACATGAGCCCTCCCGCAGCCATCGCCCACCGACACAACCTCAACATCATCTCCTACGCCGATGACACCCAGCTGATCCTCTCCCTCACCAACGACCCCGACACCGCCAAAGCCAACCTCCAGGAAGAAATGAGAGACGTCGCAGAATGGATGAAGATCAGCCGTCTGAAACTGAACTCAGACAAGATGGAAGTCATCATCCTCGGACCATCCCCCTCCGCGTGGGACGACTCCTGGTGGCCCCCGGCCCTGGGCAGCGCACCCAAACAAACGGACCACGCACGCAACCTGGGCTTCATCCTGGACTCCTCACTCACGATGACCAAGCAAGTGAACGCAGTCTCATCATCGTGCTTCAACACCCTGTGCATGCTCCGAAAGATCTTCCGATGGATCCCCACAGAAACCAGGAAGACAGTCACCCAGGCCCTTGTCACCAGCCGTCTGGACTACGGGAACACCCTCTACGCAGGAACCACAGCCAAACTCCAGAAAAGACTCCAGCGCATTCAAAACGCCTAAGCCCGACTCATCCTGGACATCCCCCGCCGCAGCCACATCTCTGCCCACCTGAAAGACCTGCATTGGCTCCCCGTCAACAAGAGGATCATGTTTAGACTCCTCACCCATGCACACAAGGCTCTCCACGACATGGGCTCGAAGTACCTCAACAGCCGCCTCTCTTTCTACACACCCACCCGCCAGCTCCGATCCGCCAACCTCGCCCTCGCCTTCGTCCCACGAATTCGGAAGTCCATCATCGGAGGAAGATCCTTCTCCTACCTGGCAGTCAAGACATGGAACTCCCTCCCCGCTCACCTGCGGCTGACCCTGGATCACCTCTCCTTCAGGAAACAACTCAAGACCTGGCTATTCGAGCAATAGCGATCCCCCCCCCCCTCAGCGCCTTGAGACCCTCACGGGTGAGTAGCGCGCTATGCACATTTTTGTGATTGATTGATTGATTGAGAGAGAGAGAAAGAGAGAGAGAGAGACACAGAGAGAGAGAAAGAGAGGGAGAGAGAAATACGGAAAGAGAGGAAGAGAGAGAGAAAGACGGAAAGAGAGGGAGAAAGAGAGAAAGACTCAGAGAGAGAAAGATGGAAAGAGAGGGAGAGAGAGAGAAAGACAGAACGAGAGAGAGAGGGAGAAAGAGAGTGAGAGAGAAAAAGACGGAAAGAGAGGGAGAGAGACACACAGTGAAAAGAAGAGAGGGATAGGGGGAGAGAGTGCAGACACTGCGCACCCAGGCCTCACTGCTCACCTCCTGCCACTTGCGTGTCTCCAAGAGGGCCCACAACATGCCGGTGCAAGCCCCAAGCCCTAGGCCCGCAAACATGGCACCCTTCACATCATGCAGCCCCGCTCTGCGGGCCACCAGGTCACACACTTGATTTTGGGTCTTTATTTCGCTATGGCAGAAGACATATCAGTGCACATGGCATCATCGCAGGCTGCACACCCGCTCAGCCCTTGAGGTGCCACTAATTCTGTGACCCACGAGGCAACGCCTCTGTCCATTGGCTGAGGCCTACACTGTGATCCATCAGGGCTCACGATGATCCTCACCAGTCCGGTCCGTCAGGACGGGGCATCATTGCAAGCTGCACACCTGCTCGAGGTGCCCTACCTCAGTGCACCGAAAGTCCTCGTCCCGTGGTGGTGTGCCTGTGTCAGATGCAATGTATCCGGTGCCCCCCAAGTCGGTGCCCTGCAAGTCATGGACATTCTATGATTACGTTTTGTGGTGGGGACGCCATCATGTCACCTCCGGCCCTGGGAAATGTGTTGTAGCAGGGCCCTAGGCCCTCATGCATAAATGATAACGACACGGATACACCCAGAGAGACAGTGGGAATGGTGTCGAGCATGTGCGCCCGGCCCTTTTTATTGTCATGGTCACATGTCTTGTGACGCGTGTGCTGGATGGGTGTGGTGTGGGTGTAAACCAGCTGTAAGGGAGTGGTTGTTGCATGCTGACAACTAGACCTGTGATCAGCAGATCACCACAGGGTAGACCTGGGGCATGTAGCATTGTAGTCCCCCAATGTGAGCGTAAGGAAAGTGGGCTGGCCTGGCATATGCTAGTCCAGAGTAAGGGTTTGAACAATGACCCCGGGGCTCTGGGCATGGTTCTCTACTGGGCTGGACAAGGAATTAACTAATTTGTGTGTACCTGTTGTTGTGTCTGCTCCACTCGGACTTCAATCTGCAATGATTAAACCTGTGACCCAAGTCCAATGACCTGAGCAAAGTGGACATAAGGGGGAATCAATGACCCTACATTCATCTTTACTTCCACACTTGAAAGATCATAGACATGACACATCTGTGTGATCATAACTGTTCAATGGAGTTTCAGTGGAGTGTTGCAGCTGGAGCAGTACAGGGCCATGCTAATCCCACTTTACAATGCTGGCCCATGGAGGGCCAGCCCGAGTCCTTTAGGGAATGTCAAGTCCAAAGAAAAGGAAGACTTCAGTCCGCAGTCTGATTGCTATGTCATTGGCGATCAAACAGAATTTGGTAGTCCTTTGCGAGGTCTAAGGTGAGTGTCTCAGAGTGTATCGAGGGACAGTGGAAGATCATGATGCAGAGGGCAGAACCAAGCAGAAACTGGCCCTATGGCAGAGATGAATGCTACGGCGTCCTTCTTCGCATCTTCATCCTCTGCCATTTCATGTGCCGCATGTGTGGGTGGTGATGTTCTGTCTCCAGCACTGTGTGGCAGTGACACATCAGTGGCCGAAGGTGAAATGTCTTCCGTACTGTGCGGCACTGTCCCTTCAGGGGGCGGAGATGTGGATGGAGTGGTAGCAGCAGCATGCATCAGCACCAGGCCTTGTGGCAGCAATGCCATGAGGATGGTCCTGAGGTCATTGAGGAACCCAGCTACCTCTCTCTGGTGTGCAGCTGTGGCAGCTGCTCTCTCCGCCTGCGTCCACTCCATGGTCTCCATTAAACTCTGCATGTGTCCCAACTCATGTGGGACATATCTAGAGCCACTCTGACTGTACAGTTGTACTAGTCTCTGAGTCAGGGCTCCAGCGATGTCAGCCATGGTCCTTTGGAGTGCATGGAGCAGATTGTTGGTGTCCGTTAGGGACTGTGACACCCACATATGGCATGTAGTATGGCTGCCATGTGGTCAAACCCCACCCGCACCTGTTCAGCCAGATTCTCCTGGCACCCCAACACATGGTGTTGGAAGGCCATGTGTTCTCGGTGGGGGTCCTGGGAGGTAGCCGTGGTGGTGGGTGCTGCCTGCTGCGTGGTCTGTGCTGGGGGTGGTGTCTCTTCATAGCAGCAGGACTGCCCTGCTCCTGGAGGTGGGGTGCGGAGGCTCTCAACGAGCTGTTGGAGGATGTTGTAGTCGAAGGTGCGGTGGTCCGCTTCATCATCAGAGAAGAGAGGTTTGAGCTGATCTGCAGGAGGTGTTGGATTTCCCTCTACAATGTGAATGGGAGGTGCAGTTTAACATTGGGTTCACATGTATGTTGTCACTTTGTACATGTTTTCATGAAGACTGCATGACTGTGTGCATTGTGGCTGTTTGGGAGGAGCTTCCTATTTGATGTGTGTTAGTACTTATACATTATCACATTTCCCTGCAATGCCAAAAGTGATTGACCAATTTCTACACATGTGACACGAGTTGTGTCCTTTGTTCTGTTGTGGATGTGTTGCGGTTTGTACCACATCGTTGTACAAACCGCAACACATCCACATGTTATGTGTATGTGTTGCCTTTTTGGGGGAGTCACCCCTGCAGCTCTGATTTTGCTGACCCTTCTCCCTTACATGCAGCCTTTGACTTATGTGCTTATATGGTGCTGAGATGTTGCATACTTGGGTACATTGATCACTTGGTGGGAGTTGGGCATGGTTTGTCTGCAGATATGCCCTACTTCATTGTGAATGTGTGCCATTGTACCTATCTCCCCTGCCCCCCAGTCCCTGGTGGTTACTCACCCTGGTGCTCCAACTCCTGCCACCATCCCCCCACTGATGACTATGGACACCATTTCCTCTATATCGTCCAGCTCCTCCTGTTGCGCAGGACTCCCAACTCCAGTCTGCATTGCTGCCTTCTGGTTGTTGGCAAGTTTCTGCTTGGTTTGGCACTTGACATTATTCCAGTGTCTCTTGACCTCTTCCATTGTCCTCTTCAGCACTCCAACTGCATTCACCTTTTCCAAGATGGACTGCCATATTCCATTTTTTATTGCCAATGACACAGTGGAGGTGACAAACAGTTGTTGATGATGTTCTACCATCTCCGTTATCAGGATCCTGTTTTCCTACAGACTGAACCACTTCTTCCTGCTCTTTTTCTCCTTGCCCTTCCCTGACCCCAAAGTCCCAGGCAGGTCCTCCGGGGGGCTTGTGGGGTTCTGGTTGTCCTCTGTACTTGCTCCGGCAACCTCCATTGTGCTTCACTGTTCTTTGCCTTTTGTTTGTATGTTTTCCTCTACTTTTATGGTGATTTTTTTCCACCTCACATGTGTGAATTACAAGCCTGTCACTGGTTTTCTCAAATTTTTGTATCACGATTGGCCTCATCGCAACTTTTTTTGCGTTCGTGTTTCACACTTTTTCAGGGTCCCGTTAACTTTATCATGGACATTTGATGCGTTAACTTGAGCCTATCGCATGGTACTACCATGTGGTAACTACAACTTTAACACTACATTTTTTTCCTGCGATAGAGTGCGATGTGAAGAGTTGTGTTAAGCTAGTTTTGCGGTAATTATCACACGCTCCTGAGAATCTCCCCCTTAGCTTTATAGTGCAACAACATTTCTCTCATTGGTTTTTGGCCTATTTTACTAGAGAATCTAACAATTATTTCTATTACCCTTAAAAATGCAATTTTGATATATCTAATTGACTTTCCCAAGAGCCCGGTGCAGTGAATTGTATACCCAGATATGTAATGTAATGTGTGTATACTTGTAAAGCGCACTATCACCTGAAAGGTATCTTAGCGCTGTATACCGCTGTGGAACCCTTCCTGGCTTTCCCTGTGAGATGCCCCCTTACTGGGCACCTGCAAGGTGAGGCCAGGCATCCTAGCGCTTTCGGGCCGTTGTGGAGATTAAGCAAGCTATTGCCCAGAGTTGTAGAGTGGGAACCATGATTGGAGTAGGCACCTAGGCGAGAATTGAACCCTGGTCCCGGGCCAGACCTCTGCCTCAGGGTCTGCCGCTCTAATCGGTGAGCCACACTTCTCCACATGTACATGTAAAGGTTTGTGTCTCCTCTAACCTCTCCCCCTTAATGAAATATGCCCTCTTTTTTGCCCTACCACCTATCCCAGCTACCATGGTTACCATAAAATCTATAAATGTATCTATCAGCAGCTGCAGCCCATTAGCTGTTCTTGAAAGCACTAATCTCTCTTATCTAGTACATTCCCTTCCTCGATGTGCTATCTCTACAAGATTCCCTTCCTAATCCTATTGTTTATAGTCCACCTTAATTTGTTAGTAAGTATTATTTCATTCTATAGGCATGCACATTTATTATTTTTGTAGTTCTAATCTATGTCTAGCTTAACTCCATATTATTTATAATTTCCTTGTTGTTCTCTGTCGTTCCCTTTTAGCTGACGTTAGCCTGCTGTTTTTCTTCCCTTTCATGCTTCCCTGCCCCTCCATGTTATTCGTTTTACACTGGATGTATTCTCTGTTTATTTAGATTGAAGCCACTTGGCTTTCTTCCAACTCTTCTTTCTCTATTGGACTTACTGTTTTTTTCTTCTTTCTTCCTTTACAATATTATCTTTGTTTTTCCCTCCATGAAATTCCTATTTCCTATTTTGACTTCTTTTTGTCTTCTGTATATATCTTATTTTTCTCATCTTTTTTTGATTAATTCGTTTTTTTTTAAATATATAAATGGTTGTTTCTGCACTATGATTCTGTTTTGGAAATGGTTGTGTTGTTATATCTTGTCAATGTTTTTAGATTTATTAATTGTATATACTTCTTATATTTCGGATGGCGATCAATCTTATAATTATATGTTGAAATGTTAAGGGTCTACGTAAATCTATCAAGATACAGAGGGTTAGTACTCATTTATCCAGTCTCAAATGCAATATTGCTTTGCTACTAGAAACTTACTTGCTTGACAAAGATGTTAATTCACTGTGCAGAAATTAGGTGAGTCAGGTTTTTTGCTTTCCGGCTATTGCTTGTAAAAATTGAGGGGCATATTACCTACCAATAGAGATAATTTTTGACTCTAACTTGTTTAGAGACAAAAATTATCGCCGCAAATCGGCGATTTTTATCGCAGATAAACCTTTCTATTAGCAAGGTTTATCGCAAATGCGATAAAAAACGGCCGCAATGCATGAATATCGCTGAAAAGTCCGCGATATTCATGCATTATCGAGCAAATGCTCTTAGCCATGTTATCCACCTCCCATTGGATAACATGGCTAAGAACTGCTCCTGGGCAGGTGTTAGCTTTGGGAGATATTCGCGCTTAGCGCGAATATCTCCAAAAGTTGGTAATAGGAGATAGCGATGTTAGCGACTGTTTCCAGTCGCTAACATCTTGGCACGCCCACTTTGCATGTCATTAGTGATAAATATCACTGACATGCAAAGCGGGGCCCAAGATGGTCACTATCTCCTATTAGCTGTCGCTAACTGGTGTTAGCGACAGCTTGGTAATAGGGTGATAATTTTATCTCCGCTTTCTTGGCTTTTAAAGCCAAAAAAGCGGAGATAAAGCCCTTGATAATATGCCCCTCAGTTATTATGCTTGTACACAAATCCCATCCTTTGATAATATAAACAGAGGTGAGAGATGCAGAAGGTCAATGAGTTCTCATACATGCTATTATTCACCATACACCTGTTTTAATTCTGAACAATTATGGTCCTAATTGTGTTGGTGTGCAATTTTAGGAACAAATGTCGGTTGTGATATGTTTTTGTTCAGATAAAAGTTTCATAGTTGGTGGAGATTTTAACCAAATTATGGATCCTTTTTGGATAGAAAGTCTCATGTTAAATATGCCCCAAATAACATGCAGTAAACCTTAATATGATCTATTCACTCTAGAGGCTTGACGGATGAGGCTCACCTGAAGTCTCCGCAGGGACGAGAGGCAGGAGATAGACAAATCGATCCCAACTTCCCGTCACCACTGATTTGCCCAACAAGGTCAAAGCAGGATCAGTTAATGGGGGAAGAGGGGGAGACAAAGGGAGGACAAAGAAGACAGAGGCAGGTCCAGCACACATCTCACACCACCATAGCGTCACTGGGATCCGAAGGAATTCCTGTAAACAGAAGGCTGAATCCATAGATGACTCTACGGAAGTGCAACAAGGAATATAACTAGTATTCTATGCAAGTTTCTAACCTGATAGTCCCCCCTCTTCCACTTGTGTCCACATGAAACAAATGGCGTAACTAAAAGGAGAAACTTCCTAAAGGTAGACAAAAAGAACAATTAACCAATACATTCAACTATGCAGGGTTATACAATGATAAAGTTGTGTACTTGAACAGCTTACCCCAAACATATGAGGAATGTCGCAATTAAGGTGGCAAATAAAGAAACACATGTATTGAGTTGTTAACATCAGAACTCAGAAGGAAAAAGCAAAAATTTGTATTTGTAGCCACCAAAATCAGTAAGGCAACACTGAGGAAGAAAGGAGCAAGAGAGATTCTCCACAAACAAAGGCTTTACAATCACAGCTATGCTCCTTATCAAGGAGTATAATTGAAGATGCGCAATAGATGCTGGAAATATATTAATTGTCCATAACAAGGTGCCAAGTTTTCATGACGGAGTGCCAAGCTTCTAAACACTATGTATAAGACTCGGAATGCAGATAATACATAAGAAAACTGCAGATGCCCTCTCGCGCTACCCAAAACTTGTGCCCATGAGGTTGTGTCAGCAAAGACATCCACCGAGACGCCAATGCACTCAGCGCCAGCGCGTTACCGCCCAATCATGAATAATCCAAAGGGAGAAGGCAGGAGGAAGTTCGGGGCCAGGGAAGATCCCCACGCCCCAACAGGATTGTTGAGATGGAGGAGCACGGAGAATCACTGCAGCGCAGCACGTGGGCCAGATTCAGGAATGCGATCACCGAAGATCAGCAGAATGCCAGGAACGAAGAGCGCCCGCACCGGAACCCGCGACTCGGAAGTAGGTGGGGCAAAACCCGGATGAACTGACTCACAGGAAAACAACTAGAACGCGAAGCGCCCGCGATTCAAATACATCTTCCTTTATACTGCTGAGGACTCCGCCCCCGAATCTTCGCCTGCCGCCGCATCGGACTGGGCACAGCCTTGACAGCAGAGATTCTTTAATCCTGACACTTTGGAATATACCTTTTATTCACTAACTCATAAATCCAAATCCAGAATTGCTACACATTCCGCATTTTAAAGATAATGACATTTTGAAATGCTTTACAGACTATTATGCAACCCTATATACACCTGATCATTTTCCTTCAGATAAAGCACTATACTCCTGTTTTAAATCCCTTCCACCACGATTGCAGCTGGCACAGGATGTCCCCTGTTTATATGGGTACATTTCGCTTTCTGAAATACAATCTGCACTTGTTCAGTTTCCCACAGAGAAAGCTCCTGGACCCGATGATTTCTCTATACAATTGTATTCTTGTTTCTCCCATTTATTGCTCCCACATCTGCTTATCTTCAATCAATACTTGTTCACTCATAATCAAGCCTGCGGCACTTTTTAGGAAGATATGATTTGCTTGATTCACAAACGATAGACCCATCTCTCTTATTAATTTAGATTGTAAGCTTTTCGCTAAACTCTTAGCCAATAGGCTTTCTCCTTTAATTTAGATACTGAAAAGGTGTTTGATTGCATACCCTGGTGATTTATGATGCGTTCTTTTGAGTGGCATGGCTTAAGTCCAGTTTTTCTCAAAAATATATATAGCTATACTCTACTTCTCCTCAAAGACATTTGTCTTTCTTAATAGCATATTTTTCTCTTTTATAGGACACCAGGCAAGGATGTTCTTAGTCTCCCCTTCTTTTTATATTGTGTTTAGACCCTTTTTTGCATACTCTGTGAAACTCCTGTTCCGTTCATATATTTCAGCATAAAGATGCTGAAATGTGGTTCTTTTTTGTATCAGATCCTCAAACGTCGATATCTATCTTTGCAAATCTTTTATCGTCTTGTTCTGCTTTATCCAGTTATAAACTAAACTTTTCTAAGTCTGAGGTTCTCCTTCTCAATAAATATTGTCTTAAAGATATGTCTGTTAAAACAGGGTTGAAATGGACCTCTCACTTTATTACGAGTTTAATAAATACTCCACCTCAGTGGCAAAAACTATTCAGACTAAGTTGGAAGATGTTCAACATAAGATTCTTCAAATGATGGAAAGATGGTCTCCCTTATATCTGTCCTGGTGGGGCGGATTGGCCACTTTAAAAATGATGGTGCTACTTGTCATTAATGTTTATCTGTCCATGTTACCCATTTAACTTCCATTAAAAATAGGTAAGGCTCTTAATAAATGACTTGTTGTTTTCTTATGGATCAGGGAATTAGCTTGCATTTGCCTGACCCTTGACCCTGCTCGCAGGGCCGGTTGATCCACACACCGCATGGCTCCCTCCCCCGTGGGTGACCAGGACTCCTGCCCTCACTGCTGCTGCCGCAAGCCGCTGCCGCACCCGCACTCGTAAAGTAGTATTGTTGTTGCCCCAGTGTTCTTCTGCTGCCTTGGGCCCTGTTAGTGCCTGTTGCCAATTTTACCATGCTTTCTGTTTATTAGTTTATTTGTGCCCTCCGTGACTGTGTCCCGCTTCTGTGCCGCCCCCGCTTCCCATGCTGCTCCCCTGCAGCCCGCCCGTTTTCTCTTCTGTGCCCACTCCCTCTGACGCCCATTGGCCACCACGCTACCGCCTCCCAGCTGCTCCTCCCTCCCACTTGGCCATTTATGGAGGTCGCCGCACGGAAGCGCAGCGGACGTGCGCCAAAGGCAAACCCGTCTGCGCCCGTCCGCACCTGGACCGCGCCTAGTGCCAGAACCCCTGGACCCCGCGCCCCCGGCAGCGCCAGACTGCACTACGACTCCAGCACCCTCTGGGCACTCAACACCGGACGAGACTACCCCTGCTACCGGGCCACACCGAAGCACACCAAAGGACCCTTCACTTGCCAGAACTGCAGCTACACCAGCATCCAGCCCACCAAAACACCAGCCAAAAAACCCAACCACCTCCGCTGCATCCTCCTCAACACTCACACCACTCACACGCCATCAAACTCTGGGACATCCTACACTCCACCGACCCCGATGTCGCCTTCCTGACGGAGACCTGGCTGAACACCACCCTAGCACCAGACATTGCCATAGCCATCCCACAGGACTACAAGATCTCCCGCAGAGATCGCACCAACGGAGTGGGAGGCGGAACCGCCATAGTCCACAAAGACTCCATCAGAATCTCAACTAACACCGATGACACCATCACCACCGCCGAGCACATGCACTTCCAGATCCACACCGACCCCAACACTACCCTCAGAGGGACACTCATCTACAGACCTCCCGGACCCCGACCACAGTTCAGCGACACCATCACCGACCTCATCAGCACCCACTCCTTCACCTCCACGGACTACATCCTCCTCGGGGACCTGAACTTCCACCTCGAGAACAAAAACAACGCCAACTCCACCACCCTGATCGACAACCTCGCCAACCTCGGACTCAAACAGCTCGCGACAACACCCACACAGGCCGCTGGACACACACTCGACCCCATCTTCTCCGCAAGTCCCCACGTCTCCTTCAACTACACCTCCAAACCCCACTGGACCGACCACAGATGCGTCCACTTCACCTTCAGGAAACCCACCACACACCACCGCACCCAACAGCGGCTGCGCCGCTGCTGGGGCAAGGTCACCGAAGACCAACTGACGACCACCCTCGCCCGGAGACCATCCACCGACCCGACCGACCCAGACACCGCCGCAACCAACCTCACACAGTGGATCAACGACTGCGCCAACACCCTCGCCCCACTCAAGACCGCCACAACCAACCACAACAACAAGAAAGCCACCTGGTTCACCGAAGACCTCCGGATATCCAAGCACACCTGTCGGAAGCTGGAGAAGAAATGGCTCCACGACCGAACACCAGACAGCCACACAGCCCTCAAAAGTGCCAGCCGCAGGCACCACCAACTCATCAGGACCGCCAAGAGGACCGCATTCAAGGACCGCCTACACAACAACGCGCACAACACCAAAGAGCTCTTCAGCATCGTGAAGGACCTCTCCAACCCCAGCTCCAACACCAAAGACATCCCACCATCACAAGACTTGTGCGACTCCCTGGCGGCCTTCTTTCACCGCAAGATCACCAACAGCTTCAACTCCCATACTGTCGCACCCACTGCTGAGTCCACCCCCCTGCGACCACCCGCACCAGCCGCCTGACCACCTGGTCCAACGTCAGCGACGAAGACACTATCAAAACCATGAACTCCATCCACTCCGGATCCCCATCTGACCCTTGCCCACCCCACGTCTTCACCAAAGCCTGCACAACCATTGCGCCCCACCTCTGAAAAACAATCAACAGTTCTTTCGAGACAGCAACATTGCCGGAAATCTGGAAGCAACGCCCTCCTGAAGAAGCCCAAGGCAGACCACAAGGACCTCAAGAACTTCCGGCCCATCTCCCTGCTTCCGTTTCTGGCAAAACTGACAGAGAAGATCGTCAACAGACAACTAACCCGCTACCTCGAAGACAACAACATCATGGACCACTCCCAATCCGGTTTTCGCAGCAACCAGAGCACCGAGACCGCCCTTATCACCGCCACTGACGACATCAGGATCCTGATGGACAAAGGAGAAACAGCCGCCCTCATCCTCATGGACCTATCAGCAGCCTTTGACACGGTCTGCCATCGCACACTATCAGCACGCCTCCACGACGCCGGAATTCAAGGGAAGGCCTGGACCACATCCTTCCTCTCTGGCAGAACCCAGAGCGTCTGCCTCCCATCCTTCAGCTCGAAATCCACTGAGATCATCTGCGGCGTCTCACAGGGATCCTCCCTCAGCCCGACGCTGTTCAATAGCTACATGGCACCGCACGCCCACGTCGCACGACAACATAACCTCAACATCATCCCATACGCCGACGACACCCAGCTGATCATATCCCTCACCAAAGACCCCCACAGCGCCAAAGCCAACCCAGGGAAATGAAGGCCGTAGCCGACTGGATGAAGGACAGCAGACTGAAGCTGAACTCAGACAAGACGGAGGTCCTCATTCTCGGACCCACCCCATCAGCCTGGTACGACTCCTGGTGGCCCACATCGCTAGGTGCAGCCCCGGAATCCACAGACCACGCACGCAACCTGGGGGTCATCCTCGACTCCACCCTATCCATGACCAGGCAAGTCAACGCCGTCTCCGCGTCCTGCTTCAACACCCTCCAAATGCTCCGCAGAATCTTCAAATGGATCCCTACCGACACTAGAAAAACCGTCACCCAGGCCCTCATCACCAGCAGACTAGACTATGGGAACGCCCTCTACTCAGGAACCACAAACAAGCTCCTGAGTCGACTACAACAAATCCAGAATGCCTCGGCTCGACTGATCCTCGACATCCCAAGCCACATCACTCCCCACCTGAAAGGCCTGCACTGGCTCCCCGTCAACAAGAGGATCACCTTCAAACTCCTCATCCACGCACACAAAGCACTACACAACACCGGACCCACCTACCTCAACAACCGACTCAGCTTCCAAACCTCCACACGAAGCCTCTGCTCAGCCAACCTCGCCCTCGCCACAGTCCCCCGGATCCGGAAAACCACAGCCGGCGGAAGATCCTTCTCCTACCTCGCCGCCAAGACCTGGAACACTCTCCCAACCAACCTAAGACAGACTCAGGACCTGCTGGCCTTCAGAAGACTCCTCAAGACCTGGCTCTTCGATCAGTAGCGCCCCCCCCCACCAAGCGCCTTGAGACCCTCAAGGGTATGTAGCGCACTTTATAAATGTAATGAATGATTGATTGATTGATTGAATTGCTTAGCCTCTTTATGTGAACCCAATGAATTGGGCAGTGGGAATTTTCCAAATTTTCAGCAATACCATTCAGCATTTGTCCTAAAACAAGTCTTGCTTTTTGAGCAGTAATGATTCTCTGTCAACTAGTGTATGGCGTCAATATGAGGACTTATATCACTATTTCCGTCCCACTCTCTGGTACATTGTGGGCACCTAGGATAGACCATCGGGGTGACTTACGTGTAGAAATAAAATAGTTTAATACTTTGGAAATTTCTTTTATTCCTAAATTGAACTAGCATAACATTTTAATTTAAAAGGACCCTGAAAAGCAGGAATTACTTTTAAAATGACAGAAAGGAACACAGCAGTGCACACTCAAGTGAATTAAATCTGCTGGACCTCTGAACCTTCATGCCCTACAATATACTAGGGACTTACAGGTTGGCTGTCAGTACCAATCGCAATTATAGCTAAATACTATGTACTTTTAATTAGAGCACAGTCCCTGGGTCTGTTTAGCAGGGCCCAGGGTGCAATCAGAGTCAGAAGAACAGCATCTAGTAGTCACCAATGGGGGCACAAAGTGTGGGGAGTCTGCAAAAAGCCCTGGTTTCTCATAAACTGCATTTGTTGAAATAGGGGTCAGGAAAATGCCAGTGGGAACAGTTTCTGCTGTGGTGGTGTTAGGGGCAGACGGTGATAGAAGGACTGGCCATGGTTACTGGACAAACAAGCCAGCCTTGGGGGCGAGGAGACAGAGGAGCAAAGAGAGATGTAAGGCTCTCAAGTGTGAGGAAATATTGGGAAAAGGAGAGGTTTAAGGGAGGGGTAGTTAGTGCAATTAGGTTAAGTGATGTGGTGTGCTTTGTTAACTTGTAAGGCAGGCAGTGTGCCAGAGGATGTTCTAATTCATGTGTTTGTTATCATTAAGGCGGCTTTTTGTGAATAATAGTACTGTCTGTTGTGTTTGCCCTGGCTCGTCAAATGTATTTAGGTTTTATATTTATGTGCACTGAGAAAGGTCTTATGGACCCAAAGTGATGACTGATTAAATATCAAAAACTATAACTCAACAAAAGAAGGGAAACCCAGAGCAGGGCTTCTCACCAACCTCTGCTGAGGGCCCACAGTGCAGCATGTTTGCAGATGTGGGGTGGCACTTGGATTTGTGTTTGTCTTTACTTCAGTGCTTTCTTCCACTTAAGTGAAGGGTAACTCCTGCCTCTCACCACTCCTATCATGGTCGGCCATTCATCTCTGTCAAACACACTGTGAAGTCTTTTCCTTCCTCCTAAATGCACACAAGTGAATGCCCTTCTCTATAAGGGTACCCGGGAGCCAAAGGACCAGCCTTTCTGGGTTTTTTCACTGCTTCCTTATATAAAGCCATCCCACGCGGATGTCATGTCCTTGGAGCGGATAAATCAAGCCGAAGAAATGAAAATAAATTGTGCCCTGCTGCTGGCTGTGGCCTTGACGGCCGGGGCAGGTGAGTCAAGAGTATTTGTGCAAAGGTGTAATACCGTCTTTATAGAAGCTAGACATACAAGCAATTAATAAGGTTGCCATACATTCTCAAATTGTCCTCCATTATGCTTAACGTCCACCAGGAGATACATTCAATAAATACTTGTCCCAGGATATGTATCACTTTTGTCAGAAATTCAATTTAGGTTCAGGTTGGGTCGAGGCTCTAGAGAACAGAATTTGATTTTATAGCTGTTAGTCAATAAATACACTGTGGTTAAAAGGGAAAGTATACATTTAGCCTCAGTACAGCATTTGACACAGTGGTGAGATCTAAATTGTTGTCTGTGCTGAGGGACATGGCTATACAAATTGCAGAAAATAAATTTTTTAGAAAACTGTTACGAATTTCAAACACAATGGGGTAGGTGCAGGCTTTACATGTACACCATAAAATTGTGTGGTGTTCAGTATGGGCCAAAAAGGAGTTCGAATTCCACAGATTGATATTGAGAGTTTGTCTGAATATGTACTATAGCATGCGCATAGCTTGGTTGAGTTATATAAAAATGACATTGACAAATGTAGGTAAACCACATCTTTTTAATTTACCTGAGCTAATTTCTAAATTAGATATTGTATGGGTTAAGAGATAATTAAATGCGTATACCCAAGAAGCTAGAAACTTAGGGGCAGATTTACAAGAAACAGACGCATCTATACAGATGCATCATTTTCCCTGCGCCTCCATACGAAATCCTTGTACCACCATGGATGCGCCGTTTATACAATACAAAGCATTTTTACTCTCAAGTACGTATCTGTAAAGATCACGAAGTAAGCGGTCACAATCAACATTTTCCATTTCACTGCGTATAAAAAAATCACACAATTTTATTCACCATCTGCTTTTACTCACCGTGTGCTTTCACTGAATTGCTTGGGACAATCACAGAATGTAATTTAGCAATGTGGCAATATTCAACATATTTTTTTCACAATGTGTGATACTTTTCATTTAACAGACACATCGAACTGTTCACCATGATATGGGTTTCCACTTTGCCATGGTGTGATTGTAGATATCGCACAAACATAACCTTGTTGAACTATACATGATATAATACAATACATTTGTGTTCCTTTATTGATCATTGGTTATTTGTTTTTAATTTTTGTAGTAATACCCCTGATGAAGGGCCAAGGCTCAAAATGCATTGGGTAATTGGATATAAGACTTGAAGGAATGTAAAGCAGCTTGTTTTACCAGTCTATAATCTCGTGAATGACCAAATGAAAGGAGAACCACACCAGGTATATATATAAAATATATGTATTTATTCTAAACACACCCCTCTAGTCTCTTTATGAAGCAAGAGGCAAAAGTACATTCAGTACTCTTAATTAGCGCACAGTAAATTAACACAATATACGTTGAGCCCTAGGGGCGTACCAAACCATATATTAGGAAAGTGGAATAAGAACCATGACTTGCATAGATATAAGGCCTAGAGCCTTTAGAACCGCTGGGGCCACCAGGAACCTCCCAAGGTAGTGACACAGGGGACCCACGGGGGACGCGTGCAGTGTCTAAACACAGCCTCAAATCACCATTAACTTCTATGGGGAAAGTCGCGGTTGGAATTTTAAAAATAAAGGACACTTAGAAGAGGGCTTGGAGCAAACCCCTTTAGAACTAGGCAGTTATAGAGTCAACACCCACGGGAGCACTGGAGTACTCGAGTTACCTCACCCAGGGAAGCCGGATGCATAGGTGTCTTTTGGTGCCAGGTTTCATCGTCGTTTTCAATGGCGATCTGCTGAAAAGTGCTGCTGGCGTCCAAGTGGAAAGTGTCCACATGAATCCAAGCCTGGAACAAGGATGAGAAGAACCTTAAAGCAGAGGGGACAGAATCTGGGTCACTTGCCAGTGACCAGGAAGGCGATGAGCGGATGCCCACCAATGTCGGGTGATTACAGGTGAAGAAGGTGAAGCTTGACTCTTCAGCCATGAAGATCAGGAGGCGTCGACGAAAACCAGGTGCTGGATTCAAGCTGTCCCACAAAGGATCTCAAGTGCTCATGTGTCAGTTTCCAGATTGGACCCAACAAGCCTTGGAAACAGCAACCCACGCAGAAAGCAGAGATTGGCTTAGATGCAGACCAACAAGGTCTGAGAACTCACCACGCAGTGGAGAGTCAGGGCTCATCTGGAGTAACCAGGGAAGCCCAAAGAAAAGAAGAGTTATCTTCGTGGGCACCCACCAGTCAACAGACCAGGGCTCACGGTGCACTCGTGGAGTGTAGGCCCACAGTCTTTGGTGCAGATGGTGCTCAGGACTTTGGCTACGATTAGCACTATGCACAACTTCAGGAAAGCTCGGAAAGTCGATGCACTAGCAAATGTGCACGGTGTCCAGGAGTTCCGGTTGCACCTCACTCGCGACGGCTGTAGGTCTCAGCTTTGCTGGGATCTCGTGTTGGCCTCTGGGAAGTCCGGAAGTCCAAATACTCCAGAGTCCGGCAGGAGCTTCAGAAATGCTGACCGGCAAGATACTTCTTTGGTCCCTGCTTGAGCAAGGGAGTCACTCCTTGAACCCAAGGGAGATTCTTCAGTCCTCTAGTCGATATAGTGTGTCGAAGTGCCAGGATTCAGCTTCAGATGTATGTCCAGGTGTAACCTAAAGTCCTGTTGCCAGGGGTCCCTTACTTATACTCAAGAAAGGGAATGTACATACTCTGGGGACCCACCTATGGGGGGTCTGGGAAGAGGGGTGGCTACACCCCCTTCCTTTCTCCAGTATCGCGCCAGGGCAGGGGCTGAGTGCCCCTGCAAACGGTTTGAACTGGGGTATGCACAGGGACACCAAGCGTGCCCCCAGCACTGTCTGAAAAGCACTCTCTGCTCCCACCCAGCCAGCCCCAATACACTAAAGACTGACTGGGAGGTGGGTACACCTCCCTGTGACAGGAAACCTATTGTCCAGAATTTGTCCAGCTGCAGGAGGTCAGAACCGTGTCTGTGGCATCCATTTTGTGATGCCCTGGCTCTTTTAAACTATTACCAGTTAGGCCAGTGTGTATATGTCTCTCCCTCTATAAGGGTGGAATTTTTCTGGCGGGGGGGGGTAGGATTCTGAAGTGTTTGACATGTTTCCATGCAGCCATTCCAAAGTTAGCATTTACCACAAGGTTATAATACACTTAAGAATATATGGTCCGGCTGCATTACAGAACAGCCTCAGAGAAGAGGCTCCCAAAGCTGCAGAGGGGCCCTGCTCATGGATGGGCACCCTCTCACACAAAACCAAGCACTCTGCATTCAGGATTGATAAGCCCTGCCATAGTAGTGACTGATAGGTTTATATGTGTCAGTGAATAAAGGTAGATATAGGTAACCTATATCTTAGTAAGGGGTGTCTGCACAACCTTACCTTGGCTGCAGTAGTAGACCTGTGGTGCCATTTTGGAAGGCTTCCCAGGAATGGCATAATACATGCTTCAGCCCCTGGTAGTCCTCTGGGGTACCTATGCCCTTAGTACCTAAGGTACACTTCACTAGGGACTCACAAGGGTGACCCGGTAACCAATCTGGAGTGTACCTACAGTACATGCAATCATTTTAGAGAGGAAGCAGCTAGGCTGGGGTCCTGGATAGCAGGGCCCCTGCAAGACTAAAGTCGAGAAACAGTCAAACACCAGCAGAAAGTGGGGGTGACCATAGTAAGCACATCCTAATCTCCTACACTATCCAGGAAGCAAATTCACCAACTTTTCAAACCTGATCTTAAACTCCTAAAAGAAAAACAATGTAATTTTTAAAACAGTCTCAGAACTTCTGACCCCGACCACATTAACGTCCTGGTGGGCCCTACACATGCTCAATGTGATAAACTGAATTATTTCTTTATTGAAAAGATCAGGACAATTAAAGAAGCTACTCCTTCTAGCACCCCTCCAGTCCTACCTCCTAGGAGGACGGGAACCATGCAACCTCAATACCTTCCCTCCAAACCCTAGGAATGATCTGTCAAAAATGTTAATATAGGTCAAATCTGGTTCCCCCAATGATGACTGACCTCCTCTGATTCAAAAAGCAATTTTTTCCAAAGTTTCCTGAATCAGCGTTGGCTATACTTAAACCATCTCAGAGTCAGGGCGTCGTCTCTATCAGCCCCTCTTGAATAAAGTGGGAGACAACATTTCTATCATTATGAACGACCACCCAATCTCCCTCCTCCCCTATCTAGCCAAGATCCTGGTAGACCACATAGTCCAACATCTTTTCTCCTTCATTAAAGGCTCATCTTTTCTAGACTTACACCATGAGGGCTTCTGGCCCTCTCAGTAAGTAATTCTCTTTGTAGTACATGACATGAGAGATGAGGCGGACAAAGGTCAGGTCGAAGCATTTGTCCATTTGGATCTTTTGCTGGCCTTTTACACAGTGGAGTAGGACATTCTTTTTGACTGTGTCGAGGCGGCTGAACTCAAGGGCGTCACCCTAGGTTGGATAAAGTCTTCTCCATCAAACTGCTCACAATATGTCTGCCTCTCTGCTTTCTGTCCTCCACAATTAAACTCAGTTGTGGAGTACCTCAAGGATCATCTCTAGCCCCTCCCTTTTTAATGTTTATATTCTCTTGTTGGTAAACACCCTACAAAGTTGGAAAGTAAAAATGTTCAACTATGCCGATGATTTGCAGTTAGTATTTAACCTCACATACGCTCCTGACGCAACTGCATTTTTCCAGAGCACCATGTTTTCATGAAGGACTGGATGGACAGTCACCAACTAAAGTTGAACTCTGATAAAACTGAGGTGATGATGGTAAAAAAAAAACTGCCCTGTTGAAACCCTTGCTTTCGGCCCCAGGAGCTTAGCCCCCCTTCGAAAAAGACAGTAACAGCGTCGGCATTTCTGTAGATGAAAATCCATCAACGAAACCCCAGGTCGCAGCAGTGACGGCCTCCTTTTTTTACCTACTCTCTAAAAAAAAAAAAAATAGAACATTTCTCAATTCACATTTTACTCGCACTAGCGATGTCCCGTATTGACTATGCTAACGCCCTCTATTTAGGCCTAAGGGTCTGAGCCAAAGACTGCAGCTGGTGCATAATTATGCCCCAATTGCTCAGAGAAAAAAGTTTAAAATCGGCTGCGCGATCTTCCAAATCCGGTAGTGGAAAAGCCCTACCTTTGCCTCCTCTAGAATATGGAACTATTTTCCTAGAAGCAACCTCAGATCAGCCTATCTCAATCTCCCAGAGATTCCAAAATTCCATAAAAGCAGCTGGACTTACTAGGTTTTCTGTGTTGGCTCCCTACATCTGGAACTCTCTCCCAGCCAACATAAGAGCAGCAACCTCCTATGAGCAATTTAGAACTCTGCAACAAACATGGCTCTTCAGACTAGCCTATGAGTAAGCCATGTCACAGTCCTGCCATCCCAGCGCCCTGAAACGTTTGGTGAATGTGCACTATAAACCTTCCTTATAACATAACATAACATAACATAACTGGGTTTGAGTTCCAAAAGTGACACAAGTGAGCAGTGAGTGCTGATTTGTGATTCACTTTGCAGGTAAAAACGTTATTTGTGCAGGAAAGTATCCTTAAAGTAATGCAAAGTAGCACTGCGTTATGTTGCTTTGCGTCAAAGTGGTACAGCCACACTCCCATGCAACCACCAATGTTTTTGGAAAGAAAGCCCGGTCCACTTACATTTATAGACATGGCCTTCAACAAAACCTAACACCTATTTAAGGCAGGCCTTAACTCGGAGAAATTTTTCTATTTCTCCAAACTTATTGAACTTTGCATGTGTGTTACATTGTACACTACACATGCATGTGGGGATGTGTTAAATTATGCCTATGCATCGTATTTTGTTCTGAAATGGTACCCTTTTAATAAAAAAGTACATTTTGACATCCCGCACAATCCCTTACACAACCTCATGGGCATCCTAAAGTGCATCATCGCAGGCAGAGAGGATATCAACACCATATCTGAGTAGATATGCAGTTGTTTTGCTCCTCAACATTCACCTTGAAAAGCGTCCTGTCGTCAGTATGCCTCCCTCCTGAATCAATGTTCCCATCCCTTTGGACCTGTGACTTTTATGTTTTCACCATTAAAGAGTCTCCCAATCTATTTAAACTTGATAATTTGCCCCACAAGACCTGCCATGCTGCCTAATCTTTCATGCTGCCAAGACTGTGATTGAGTAGTCTGACACAAAGTAGAGTGTTTTCGAAACCCCTTCTATATCCCCTACACTTATAAACATGTATCTCAGTAACATACACTGACACCGTGCTGCAGGCTGTCATGCGTGGGGTTCAGGCAGCCCTGCTTAGGAGTTCCAGGCTAGGGATTCTTGAAGAATGAACTTCTGTAGCCGGACTTAGATGGACTTCCAACATGCATATGAACACTATGATTGTGTTTCTCTCCAAACAGAAAGCCTGAGTGGGAGAGCACAAGGGCGGGTGTCACATGATACTCTAGCAGGGATTGAGTTTCCTCATCTCTCTGTGGGACAGGATTAGGTAAGTCCAAAGTAGGAAAGAAATAGTCATCAGAAATTCCTGAGCAGTCAGTTTAAATAATATTGCACTAAGGGAAGAAGGAGTTCTGTGCCTTTGAATAAAGAAAACACTGGCTCAAACTACAATATAGAAAGAGCTTGGTAAAGTCTCACTAGACAAGGTCACCAGGAAAGAGAGGGGCATATTATCAAGGACAGGCGATACATTATCGCCGCTTTTATCTGCAGGAAACTGCAGATAAAGCGGCGATAATTGCCTTGATAATATGCTCTATGAATTCCATTTGAAGCCCATGTTAGATGTGAACACATCTAACATGGGCTTCGATTGGAATTCATAGAGCATATTATCAAGGCCATTATCGCCGCTTTATCGGCAGTTTCCTGCAGATAAAAGCGGCGATAATGTATCGCCTGTCCTTGATAATATGCCCCTGAGTCTCTTACAGCAATATTGTTGACACACCAACGATCATAGCCGTGCAAGAGTGGGCAATTGGATGTCTATGTCATGAGATCGAGGACATCCATGTTTCTCCCAGATTCAAGAAGTCTATGGAAATGGAGGTGGAGGCAGTGAAGAAGGAAGTGGGCTGTGGTGCTGGATTGTGACTGAGCTTGAGAGGCGGTCATAAATGTGGCAGAAGGCAAGATCTGGTCCCAAATTTGGGATCTGAAGAAGAGAAAGTGGAATAGATCAACAGAGCTGTTGGTGAAGTGAATGCTATCCTCACAGTCATCGCCTAAAGAAAATACTCTATAGCAAGTCATGTTTATCAGACATTTAATCATACTGACCGAATATCCAACATCCTCTATACTTCCAACACTTTAAGCTAGGTTTAATTTTTTATTCAAACAATTGCGTAATTAATAACTTAAATAAGTGTGCATCTCCACGAAGAAAGACTCAGCAATGCCCAATCTAAAATATGAAATATCTTGCAACAACCAGAGACAATATCTGTGTGTTAGATGTTATTCGATTTTGCCCTGGGAGCAATTGTCTCTCACAACCAGTTCAAAACCGCTGTCCTATCAGTGCCACAGTCCTTTTATATGCTGCAGGGGCAGACACAGAATTGAGGTAATTTTTCTTGTCATGTTTAATGAGAAACTGGAGGACATGTTTTGTTACCATTACTATGTAGCCTACTTTCTACATGGGAGGAGAGTGGGACATGCCCCTTTCATGCATTATTCAAGGGTAACATGCCTCTTCTCAATCTACTTTGTCAGCATATGATCACCTCTCCGTTGATGGGAGCCAGGTGAGGAACCCCTGCACTAAATAAGTCTTTTGAGTACATGTTATATGTATTACATGTTCTTTGTCTTGCTCATGGCTTAATGGTCTGAAATTGTAACACAAATAGGAATAGAGTGTTCCTAATGCATAGAAACACTTCTTCATGGTCCTGATGAAAGCCATGGACCCTTTCGCTAAGCAGAATAAGGGCTGACACATGTTAATTAACATAGAGAGGGCATAGGATCATTCCTTCCACAGACTACCCATACTTTTTTCTTAATCAGAAACACCACTGATAAAATGGATACCTTAGATATTTTCTAGGTATTTTTAGTATAGGACTCATCCGAAGGAACTATCCTGCGTTATCCCTTGAATATGGTTGAGCCTATCCTGCTGGCTAGGGACCAGGATGACAAGGATGAGAGCAGAGGCACCAATAGGGCATGTGAGGGTCTTTTAAGCAACACTAAGTGATGTCCTGACTGACGACAGAGCTACACTTTACAGAAATATAAAACCCTGTGGTAGGAAAGATCTAAATGCGTACAACACTTTAGGTGTGATTTGTATTGAAGCGGTGTTGTGTCCTGTACTTCACTGCCTCTGCTTTGTTCTATAAACTATTTGCTCCTGAAATTCCTGGACATATATGTTGTTAAAGTATTAAACTATGACTTACAGTTAACTGTTATTGAAACTGACCTTACCCCAGTCCCTGGCTTCCTCAAATACTTGTTACTCCTAAAGTCTTGTATGAAACCGTTTTCACTTCTGATATCGTGCTCTGCACCAACTATTTTAAATGCAAGGTTTTTTTTCTGTGAGGCAATGACTGCATGGTTATGGTAAGCACAGTGGGTGCAGGTTATGGTTTTGCACAGTTTATTTTAAAGATAGCACTCTCACGCAGTTTATTTTAACGATAGCACTCTCACTATAGCATTGTTTCAGAACTACAATAAAGGAGGGACTTTATTTTTAATTATTTTACCATATTTGGCACTGATGTTGCCAGTGGTTTTTACAAGATTTTTTAATTAAGAGTAACTACCTACCATATTACCTTTAATGTGCTACTCTCGGTTCTGCCATGGCTTGTGCCGTTGTAGCGTAGGGATGAGTTAGATCTTTAGATCTTTAGATCATCGGCTGCCGCCATCTGGGACAGTTAACGGACTAGTGTTCTAACATACTTCTCCTTCTCAGGCTTCATTTAGCTATTAAATCAGAACCCTGATACAGACCCACAGAGGATGTGTGCAACAGATGTGCCGCTGGCGTGCCAAAGACAAGCCCATATATACTTGTGCGCGCCTGTACACTGACAGAAAGGCTGTATCTTATACTGGGTAAGACTATGTCTTACCCAGTATAAGATACAGCTTTCGGCCAGGTTCCCAGGGCTGTCCCATGGGAAAAGCAAAAAATGGGGATCCCAGAAAATTTTCTGGAGGCGATTATCCAATTACACTCAGGCACATGGGTTCAAGTGAAGTTGGGGTCCGGCACACATCTCTCTCGGAAAATCATGACAACTAGAGGCGTCAAATAGGGATGTGTGCTGGCCCCACTTCTTTTTAATCTGTTCATAGCAGACTTGTCGGCTACCCTAGAAGAAACAAACAGTCATCCACCCAAGATGGGAGGTTCGCCAATAAGCAACCTTCTATACACCGACGTAATGTCGGTGGAGGTTGGTTGTACAATAATATGAGCCTTGCAACAGGAAGCACTTATAAATACTTAGGGGTCAATTTTGACTCTACGGGTAACTTTGCCAAACAGCGCAATGATATTTCAGTAAAAGTCATGACCCTACAGGTGACCCTCTCTAAGCTCTCAAAAAATATGTCTGGCCCTAGTCTATCACCTCTATTGGAAGTTATGAAAGCAAAAATCGCGCCGACTTTGTCATACGGCGTTGAGATTTTCACGGGTAAACTAAACATTAACTTAAACCAACACATGACCAAAATCTATAAAAAAGTCCTCCATTTGCCTAAAACTGCCTCTGCTGCCCAGATCAGATTAGAACTGGGGTTATTAAATTATGAAGTTTCTAACATTGGCATGTACTTAAATCTTTGCCACAAACTTGGACAAGCAGATATAGGCTCATTAGCGTCACTAGTTTGGTTAGACATTACCCAGAAAAATCCAGGTGGCTCGTATGGTCGCCTTTTTAAGGATTCCATCCACGAAATGTCTGCGGGCGACCTATGGGCCCTCAACCCTAGCACGACAGCATTTAAAACCAGCATTAAGAAATGTGTCAGAATGAGCTCCCTTATCATTGACACAGCCCATTTTGCTAAACGCAGACACGCATGGGCAATTATGAATTCTTACGGACGGATATCTCCTGCTACCTACCTGTCCTGCACTTACTCCCTGTATCTAAAACTTAGCTTCATAGCTATCAGATTGGGTGACTGGCAATTCCTAAAAGATTTGCCCTCTTGGCATCGCACGTCAGATGTTTTACTGTGCAGAGGGTGCGGCAAGACGGCTGAAACCTTGGAGCACGTGGTTTGTCTTTGCCCCGCCCTTATGTTACAGCGCAGACGTAAATTCAAAACGGAGTGGAATAGGTTAGGTATTCGGACCTGCAGACAGGCAATTATTGCAGCTCTGAGCCCTGAAAATACAGCTTTAAATATAGGCCTTACAACCTATATACGCTTTGCATACCGTAATTTCACCCAGTAACCGGAAGGGCCTGCCAACGCCTCTCCCTTTTAAGAAATAGTTTAAATTAAAAGGCACTCCATTTCTAAGCTGCTAAAACTGTTTTTTATTTGATCGCATTTTATCATAACCCGCTGCTATTGATCTGTTTGCTGCTGTTTTTTATCTGATCGCATTTTATCATAACCCGCAGTTATTTGCTGAACATTAGACTGATTTTACAAGCCCAACATTGTTAATTGTTAGTACCACAAACCTCTTCTGTTTTAATGTTATGTTGACCCCGTTGTCCTGCACACTACGTTTTTTTAATCACCCATATGTAATAGAAGCCGCATGATGCGATTTGGAAGATTCTCATCTAATCATTGTTGTTTAATTGATTTTCCTTTTTTCTCAATAACGTGTATTGTTGTTGGAATCATTAAGGTGTTCTTTTAAGGATATTTTATATACAAATAAAGATTATTATTATTATTATTATTATTACTATTATTATGTCCCACATATCTTATACCAGTTCTGATCTTACAAAGCTAAGGACTCTAAATTCCAGTACCTTCTGTATAGGGGTGTTACCACCATTGGATCAGGAAGTTCCATGGCACTGGAGTATGTGCAAGTATTCCTGTGCTCCCTCCCCTTCCCAGACGAAGTTTGAGTTTTTCCATATCATGGGGTGTATACGTTCAACATGTAAAAATAGTATCTCTCTTGATATCCCTTATTGTGTACCTCCTCTCAGTTACACAGCTTGTATCTTTATGCGCACTCCATTCCAAACCTTGCTTCGGAGCTCTGGGATCTTTTAGACACCACCAAACCATGTCTATGCTTTAGTACTGGAACATGGCTTCACTCTACCGCCTCTCTGTCTATTGCAGTAGCATTCCCTAATGATTATAATTTAACTAGACTTGGCAGGCAGTTGAGAATAGGGGTGGAGTGGCTATTGGTTGCACAAAGCCCTATAAAGATTAAATTCTTAGACTCCTGTTCCACTACTTAGTTGGCGATGACTGTCGTCCAACTAGAAACTACCTCAAATTTACCTTGAAAAGCGGCTTTGGTCTATCAACCTCTTGGCGAAAAGAAAGATTTTAGCTCCAAGCTCATGGAATGGTTAGCCCTGCATATTCTAGCAGCAGATTATTTACTGCTCTTAGCAAATGTATTTATCAAGGGTACAATTGGTCTGATCCTAATTCTATCCATCTTTTAGGAGATTTGGAATCCATTGGTCTCCATCAAAAGGTAGTAGGTCCCACCCTTATCGCTGGAAATGCTCTGGATGTAGTATTTACCAATGCCCCTGACTAAGTGGTTGATCCCCAGTTGTTCAGCTGTTGACTGACCACTACTCTTTAAATCTTAATTTTGTCCTTCAGAAACCCAGTGCTGTCTATTCCAATGTTTTAAAATCTACTGGACCTGGGAGGAAGGTAGGGGCATATTACCAACAACTAGCGATAATTTTTGTCTCTAACTTGTTTAGAGACAAAAATTATCGCCGCACATCGGCGATTTTTATCGCAGATAAACCTTGCTATTAGCGATAAAAAACGCCCGCAATGCATGAATATCGCTGAAAAGTCAGCGATATTCATGCATTATCGAGCAAATGCTCTTAGCCATGTTATCCACCTCCCATTGGATAACATGGCTAAGAACTGCTCAGGGCAGGTGTTAGCTTTTGGAGATATTCGCGCTTAGCGCAAATATCTCCAAAAGTTGGTAATAGGAGATAGCGATGTTAGCGACTGTTTCCAGTCGCTAACATCTTGGCACGCCCACTTTGCATATCATTAGTGATAAATATCACTGACATGCAAAGTGGGGCCCATGATGGTCGCTATCTCCTATTAGCTGTCGCTAACTGGTGTTAGCGACAGCTTGGTAATAGGGAGATCATTTTATCTCCGCTTTCTTGGCTTTTAAAGCCAAAAAAGCGGAGATAAAACCCCTTGATAATATACCCCGTAGTTCCTTTTGCTTTCTCCCTTATTTCCACTCCCCCTCCTTTGAGGGAGTATGAAGATATGGACCTCACTTCAAAGGTTTTTGAGGACTCGTTTATGCAGGCCCTAGATACTGTTGCCCCCTGATACTGAGTAAATTTAAAACAAAAAATCTTCTCACTCTTTGGTACCCTGAATCCCTAAAGAAAGAAAAATCCAAATGTAGAAAACGTGAGCTCAAATGGTGAAAGTCTAAATCAGATGAGGATAAACTCATTTACAAATCTTCTTTAACAAAATATCAAAAAAACTCCAATACTGCCAGAAGAACCCACATTGTTGACAGAATAAACTCTGCAAAGAATTCTTCAAAAGATCTTTATAAACTGTTAAATGAATGAACCAATCCGACTATCTATAGTTCTACCATTCCGGCATCTCAGACGCTCTGTGATGATCTTTCATTACATTTTGAACTAAAGATCAATAATATTTTCCAATCTCTGTCAAAAAATGTGGCATTGACAAAACTAGCATCTCCTAAGGTCCTAGCTAATACCCAATCCACCACCTTGGAGTTTTGTTATTCTGCGGCCCCATATGAAGTATTGAGTTGGCTAAATAGGATCAAATCTAGAGGCCAGTTAGATCCGACCCCTCCTTACGTTATTGCAACTCTGGCTACAATAATTCTTGTTCCCATTACAGACCAATACAATCTTTCTTTCAAGTTGGCAACTCTTACAGCTCAATGCAAAACTGCATAAATCAGACCCATTCTTAAGAAACCTATGGCTGAGCCTACAGACATGCAAAATTATAGGCAAATATCACTTCTTCCTTTCATCGTCAAAGTTACAGAGTCGTTGGGAAACCATCAATTTGTGTCTTTTTAAGATTCCAACTCCCTGTTTGATTCCTCCCAGTGAGGCTTCCGTGCCTCTTATAGCACGGAGGCAGCATCAATGGAGGCTACTGACACAATTAGACTTGCCTTTGATCAGGGGAATTCAGCTATGCTGATTCGCTTTGATCTATCAGCTGCATTTGATACCATTTCTCAACCAATTCTAATCCAGATATTGCAGGAGATTGGTGTAAGCGGTAAAGCTCTGAAATGGGTGGAAAATGTTTTATCAGAGCAATTGGGCTTGCATAAAGGAGTGCCACAGGGATCGGTTTGAGCCCTACTATTTTTAGCATACATATAGATACCCAGGCCAAGCTTATCAGGTTGTGTGGTTTTGATATAATGTCATACAGTGATGACACACACATTTTCAGCACCATGGATTCTATTCTGGAACTCACCAAAATCAAATTTAAAATCTGCATACTAAAAATTGCATCATGGATGACAGCTAATCTCATTCAGCTCAACACTAGTCAGATGGAAGTCTTACTTTTTGGGATGGCTCACTCAGTCTGGTCTACTGACTTGTGGCTGTCCGAACCTGGATTGGCCCGGACTCCTAAAAAACTGCTAAAAAAATGTGGGTTTCTTTCTGGACGATAAGCTATCTATGAATGAGCATGTTAAAACTATCTCTGGAACCTATTTCGGCCCAATATGCATGCTTACGAAAGCTTTTAATTGGGCTCCTCTGCACGCCAGGAAAGCCCTAGTCCAGGCCTTGATAGTGAGCTGCCTGAACTATGGAAATTCCCTTATAGTTGCAATATTTGAAGTACTCTTTTCCAGATGCAGGTGGTACAGAATACAGCAGCGTGCCTTGTCAGTAATCTTTCTGTACGATCTCCATCTGAACCTTTATTACGTTCCCTTCATTGGCTTCCCATTGAAAAGCCTGGGCTCTATAAGCTCATATGTTTAGTCTTTAAATCACCACATGGGAACAAACCATGTTATCTTAAAATCAAACTGCAGCCATTTATCCTGGTATGCTGGCTCAGATCCAGTGAGCTACTACAGCTACGTCCCAAATGTATCCGTACAGCCAGATATGGTGGCCACTCATTTTCATTTTTTGCTCCTAAACACTGACATCAGCTACCCTTGCCTCTTCACTCTTGCTCAGTCTCAATCTCTTTAAAGAAACTCCTCAAAACATGTTTTTTATCTTTAATCATTTTATGGTATTGTAACCTGTATCTGATGGCTTCAGCTCCGAGCGATCCCCTAAGGGATGATTTGTGCACCTTACAAATATAAATATAACATGTGGTAACCGTTGTTTCCCCTTGGTATACTACCCCTATTTGATCTTCTTTTGTGCTTTTTACCCTATTCTTCTCTCTATACTCTTACCCCTTTCTTGAACACTATTCTTATTGTCTCTACTTACCAACGTTTTCCCAACTCTTTACTTTAGACATCTCCTGTCTCAGATATGTCTCCATTAATGAAGCTCAAATATTAATTTATTTTGATGAATTATTGTTCTGCCATCAACAGTCATGTGTTTTCCTACTTGTGAATAAACACTTGATCTGTCTTCATTCATCTTGTTTGTTCTGTAATTACTGTTGCTGGTATGAAATATGTTAAGCTCAACCAAGTTACTTGACTGCTATTTATAAATCAATAACAAAACACTCTAGTGCATGTTTGTATCATTTAAAAACATGCATCCATAAAATACCTTTCTGCCATTCTAACATGTACTATTTATATCTGGGATAGAAGGTCACTGTGTCCACTTTAATCCACATGTTCTGGTAATGCCCCTCCATACAATGATATTTGCAGACTATCATTATAAAACTACACAGCTTGTTGATAGAACTGTCCCCACAGATCAGAGCATGGCCTCTTTGGCGTGATTCCTAGGCCTAAAACACATCCCTGGGGATGCGCCAGTTATCATAAATCTGCCCCCTAATGCTTAAAACTCTACTCAGACAAAATGTAAAAGCTCATGTTTGGAAAAGACACTTCTTGCTGGTCCTCTGCCTGACAACCTTGAGACCTAGGGCCAACACAAAACCAGTTCATCTTGGCCGTGAACCAAGGGATCTTGAATGACAATTAACTCTTGGCGTCTAAACAAGTCAGCACAGTTGTATCCATCTCTCTATACCTTCAAACTCCTCAAGAAAGTGTTCAGATAGCTCACGCTGGACACTCATAGATTTGTACCTAAAAGCTTTAATACTAGCAGCCTGGATTATGCCATTGCCCTCCAAGTCTGCATCACCTATCAACTTCCCAAGAGATTCCAAGTCATACAGAAGATTATACTCACTCTCAAACAACTGCTCAGAAAAGACACATCCAAACACCTCAATGGCTTCCACTGAATCACTATCCATAAACTCACCCTCTTCAAGATCCTCACACAAGCATACAAAGCACTGCCCAAACAAAACCCAGAATAACTCAACAGCATTATTGAGTTCCACATACCATTTTCCTCCTTGCCCACCTCCTCTGCATCCATCCACACCAAAGTAAGGAGCTCAAATTTTTCCTACCTGGTCTCCAAATCCTAGAATGACCTGCCCGTCTACATCAGAGCCACCAGGTAGATACTATAATTTATGCTAGAAACTAAAAAACTGGCTCTTGCAATATGCTTCTGTCAGGACTACACTATGCTTCTTAGACTACCCTCCTGGTATATCCTTGGGATATGTTCCTTGGTAATGTGCATGTCATACAAAATGGCATACAATACCTATTGTAGGTTGTGACACATAACAGACAACTGGGCCATCACAACCTGGACACAGGCACATGTGGTGTCACTATACGCAGATGACCTATTGGTGTATGTTACAGACCCCAGCCATTCGTTTGGGCTACTGCTAGATGCGCTGACACATTTTGGTGGACAGACCAGGCTGACAAGTATACCTGCTAAAGTCTCTGTTGTACCCCCTTGCATGTTCACAATAAATGCCTCACGGGACACTGCTGAGAGAAATGGCTAGGTCTTAATCCAGTACAGTTAATGGCAGATCTCCTCAGCGGCATTAGCTATTGGTTGTCACCGACATGGTCAGTGGTAAAAAATACTGGTATTCTTGTGCTGCCTGGATCTTTTTCATTATTTCCTGTTCCCAATACTGAATGAGCTATTGTAGTAAGTGAGGTAGCAAGCGAGTGCAACAGTATGGGGCAGGAATCATAGTAGGGTTAGTATGGATACGCCGCAATGTACCTATGAATGGGGGCGCTCAGAGTCCTTGATATTGAGGTCTACTGTCAGGCGGAATAGCTCCAGTTTGTGCTGGGTGGTAGGATTTGCAGAACAGTACAGATTGGAGTCTCTTGGACGGGGCTCTGGTGGCATGCTCCTTTACAAAGAGGCAGATCCATGTATAGTAAAGATCACTTTACAGGTATGGCAGATATTCTTCAATAAATAGGGCAAAAAACTTCTATACGCTGAAGCCATGCCACTATGGGACTTTTAGGCATTTCGTCCAGGGACAAACTAATGGTTATGGCTGCGTGTGGGAGATGGATAACTCTCCCACGGAGAGGGTGAAATTGTCATCCCGCTACAATAGGCTATTGACTAGTTTAATTGGGGAGAAGTCAATATCGGCACTACATCGCAGTTTGCTATATGGCCCAGAAAGTGTGGGGTACAGTAACCCAAACCTGAGTGTCCCGTAAACTGGAGCTGCTGCTCCACACAGATAGTGGAAGAGAATCATAATGGTGATTGTGGTGCAGGTGTCCATGGAGTGAGCAACCACATGTAGATAAAGTACAAATTCAAACAGCCTGTAAAATATCCAAAGGATTTATTCCAGAAGGTGAGAATAAAAGGACCCCACAACAGCATGTTAGCAGAGCACAGCAGAAAAGTAAACTGACTAAACTGTCAAAGATCACTGTATAAATAAAGGTGACAGTTTGAAATCAAACATGCATCTGCGGGCAGAGAAGAAGAGCCTGCAGATTCATGTTTGCAGCTAAACAGAGCAGACAATGCACATTACGTTCTGGCGCCCGCAGGTAGCAGAGACGCGGTGACAGCTGAGTACAAGAACATTTCCGAAACAAGAATAACACCAGTACAATATCTTCCCCTTCACATAAAAAAATAACTATAGGAAAACAATAAAAATGAAATACTGGAGATAAGAAGGGGTTAGTCTATATAAAAACCTTTGAATTTAGAAGGCATCCCCACACCTCTGCAAATAACAAGAAGGTAAGCCTGCCTCAAGATCATTATTACTGGTATGTAAGGAGCCTGACTGCCCTAAATTATTAAAATGGTCTTGGATATCAGTTAAAGGGCTGCTAGAAGCTGAACAAGCTGCATCTTCTCAGGAGAAATCCGAATAACCAGATTCTCCATCATTTTTATGCAAGATATTATTTTGGTTTGGTCTTGAGACACTTTCACTAAAACCCTTTTGTTTCACCAACGTTTGCCTTTCAAGAAAGCTGAGCCTTTAGAAACCCTTTAAAAAACTACTGGGGCAGACCACTTTTCATTTTTTTAGGAATCTTTACCAAAACTTAATCACCAATTGCCAATTCACAAGTAAGCACTTCATGTCTGTGGTCAATTTCTTACTTAGACTGCATTTGTTTCTTGGCAACACAAACAGACACACCTTCCAACAAGCTATTAGTCTTCTGCTTATTCATATTCCTGACACAATCAGGACAAAAGGAACTTCTCGGTAACCTTTTTCACAAAAGAAAAGGACATACTCCTGTGGTGCCATGCAAGGTGAGCAAATAAGACCAAAGTTTTTTAATAAGGAATTCCTTGGGTAACGTGTTTTGAATGCCTTCCTAGAGAAAGCAATCAATGCGCTCAACCAAACCATTGATGGATGGAGAATAAAATGCAGTGGTGATGTGTTTGATGTGTTGTTCTTCCAAGAAAGTACTTTTTTTTAAAAAAAACAAAATGTGTCAAATTGTCAGAAGCCTATTCCTAAGGTACCCCTTTAATAAGAAAGATACTTCTGAGAAAACTAATAACTGACTGTGTATTAGGATGAGAAAGGAATTACAAATACACCCATTTAATTAAATAACCTATTACACCATTCAAAAACATTATCCAGATGGTAAAAGTTCAAATGGTCCTGCAAAATCTTCATGCAATCTTGCTCCAAGCCTCCTCGGGTAAAGGAACAGGCATAAAGGGAGCGTCATGTCTATTCCAATGCTTGTTAGAAGTTAAGCAGGTTAAATATCCCTCAACAAACTTTTCAACAAGTGCCCCTAGAGATGGCCACCAAAAGAATTGTTTCAAAAGCTTACAAGTGCTTGAGACTCTTAACTGCCCACCATGTGTTTCCATGAAGAGAGACACTCTGAGAGATGAAGGTTGCACACAACTATCACCCCTCACCAGTACCCCTTCAACTAAAACTAACTGATCAGCAACTTGAACAAAAGGCTGTTGTTGGACTTGGCCATTTTGCTGCTCGCGCCACGTTACCTAGAGGGTGAGCAGGGGTTATCTTGTGGTGTGACTCCCTTGCCTTGACTTGGGAATAGGGATCTCTGACTGACTTTGGCGAAAGCCCTGGCCAGCCGGGGGTCCCGTTTCCAACAGCTGTAAAGAAGATTCAAAGGAGCTTTCTTTAGGCTAACCTTTTTCCGCCCAAATTTGCAACATTAACAAGGATGGGGTCCATAGAAGCAGCTTTTAGCTATTTTTTGTGCAAAATGACACCAGAAAAATAAACATCTCCGTCCACTAGTGCAACTACAGCTTCCTCATTGTTCCCACTTTCAGTAGAATCATCTTGAATGAGAATCTGCTCTCACGTTTTTCCCACATGGAATGTACACCAACGTGAAGTTGTGTTCTTGCAATTTGGATAACAACCTTACCAAGCGGGAAGAAGCCTTACCAGGACTATTGCCATTCAACAAGTGTAGCAAGGACCTGTGATCAGTAAACTTGGTAAAAAGTTGTCCCCATAAAACCATTTTACATGTTTTCACTGCACACAAGTATGCCAATGCCTCTTGCTCTAAATCGCTGTAGCAAGATTCAGCTGTGGAGAGAGAGCATGAGGCAAATGCAACAGTACGTTCTTTGCCCTGAGTAGCCTGCGAAAGTACAGCACCCAAGCAAATTTGACTGGCATCTTCAGTCAGAATGCACTCTATGTCAGCCTGAAAAGGGGAAAGAGCAGGTGCTGATATGAAGTTTTTCACAGTCTCGAAAGCGGACTGTACGTCATCACTCCAAATGAGCTTTACCCCTTAATTCAATCACTTCCTCAGTGCTTGCATTGTACATGCCTCTCCATCTGCAAACCTTGAGTAATACTCACTCAGTCCCAGCAATAAGCAAAGAGAATCTTTATTCCTGGGACAGGAAGTATCCTGAATTGCCTTAATTAGTGAACGTTTGCGAGAAATACCCTTAGAACTTATAGAATGGCCCAAGTAATCAAACTTTTGAGCATTAAACTGACATTTGTCTAGTCCTAAAGTAATGCCATACTCAGCAAAATTCGTCAGCACTTGACTGCGAATAGCAGCATGCTCTGACAGTTTTGTTTAGCAAAGATGAGGATCTCTTCATGGAAAGCATGTACTCCAGCAATGCCCTCTAAAACAGTGTCTATCAGTCTCTGGAAAACACAGGCAGCAGAAGCCAGACCAAACGGAAGTCTGGTTAACTTGTGTGCCCCAAAGGTAGTAACAAACATAGTGAATAGTTGAGAGTCCGACTGCAAGGAAGTTTGGTGGTACGCCGATTTAAAATCAAGCAAGGAAAAGTGCTGTGCACCACCAATATTGGCCAATAGATCATGAATACTAGGTAATGGATGACTCTCAATTATAATAATCTTGTTAAGGCTGCGCAGGTCAGCACACAACCTGATACTTTTGTCCTATTTGTGGACAATGACTATGGGATTACACCTTCAGAGATCATTTTATCAAGAAAAGATTTGAGTTCATCTCTGAAGTTCACACCAACAGAGCGTACTTTATGAGCCACAGGACTGGAGTTTTTCTTTAACACAATTGTATGAGAATACTTTTTGAAGTAACCTAAAGAACTGTTGAACACAGCAGGAAAATGTTCCTTCCAGAATGTCATACTTGTATGAGCAACTGAATGAATAGAAGTTATAGAAGAATTGTTGGACCTGGAAACTCCAGATCACATAGGGTAGCCTGACACAGAGTAGGAAGGTCTAACCTAGAGGCATCAATGTTAAGCTTGCGTCACACCCTTACAATAACTCAGCGTCCATCCACTCAAAAGAAAATAACACTACACCAGTTTTAGAAAAATACGTTCCACTTTATAAAATCTCTTCACTGTTTTTCTTTGTTCCCCTGCAGTTTTCAGGTTCTGTTCACTAAGTGGTTTTGTACAGGATTGCTACCATTTACATATCTACATATAACAGTATTTGCTCAACACTCTGGGTTGTAGATCAGTTTTCTTCAATTATGACATGGGATAATTTCTTAGCTTATATTGACACTCTGGAACATACATTAAGGACTTATTTACAGGTTCAACTCAGCCGTTTATGGATACCCCAATTTCAATGACTTTTCAATTATACTTTTACACTTTCAATGCAGCTATGCTCAGTTGGATTGGCTAGAGGTCACTAAAACTCCATTTCTCATTTAGTCAGTTTAACAGAAGAATGCATTTGGACCCTTCCACAATAAACAAAAAAAAATAGACACTTAAACTTAATACTGGAAGTTATGAGCAGTTCTCTGGTTACTTTGATAGTGTTTCACATGAAAAAGAAAAGAACACATGTCTCATTTAATTCCGTTAGCAGGATCTTAAAATAGTGCATTCTAGCTATCACATTCAATTAAGCTCAGTTAAGTGCTTGCCCAGCTTTGCCTACTTTACTCCTCTCTGTTCAAATTAAGCAGGTGAATGTTCCGATTGGGTCTGTATGAAATATATGGGAATTCAACAACCTTGTCCCCTGTTTCTTTTCCACTCGTCTGCACTATGACAGTCTAATGGTTTCCCCCAGGCCCGCTTACTACCGGCCTCTGATGTCTGTTCTTAATCCCACGCTGGAAACTTGGCTTGAAACAGACCTTCCTCACCTACCACTGCGAGGCAACAGCGAGGCCCACTCAGGCCCCGCACTTCACCGTACAGTCTTACCGGGTGTCGGACAGACTCGTCCCGGTCAGGTCACACAGCCCCACTTCCTCCTCTCACCATGTTACCGTTGATCTGTGGTGACTCCGATTGTGGCGCTGACGGCTCCGTGCAGCTGAAGGGGCCGGAACTACGCCGCAACTCTCTCGGCGTCTCTGTCGGCTCTGCGTCCCGCCCTCGCCTCAGGCTTCAGAGAGGGAGGGAACAAACGCGGGCCGGCCTTCTCTGATTCCCGCCCCCTTCTTCCGGGAGCTCACTAGCCTGCCCTCTCTGGCCTCCGTGATGCTGTCTCGAAGGAATTGCTGCCCTGCTGACCCAAAGCGGCCCTTCCCACTGGATTTCCCTAACGGGCTTGTGGAAAGGGGACAGTAGCCCAGTGACAGGGAAAGCGGCCGCTAGCCTCAGCAAGGTAAGGTTCTTCCCTCAGTCTTACGGACGCCCAGGACCCTTGGAGACAGGGTCACACACACCTTGTGGAAGCAGTTCAGGTCGGGTCCCGAAGGGGGGAAGGAAAAAGCAGAAACCAGACTCCTTTACAATTAAGTGCTCTCCTGGTTGAATTCCCAGGCCAGTAGTCTGCAGCTCTTCAAAAGCAGCGCAGCCACGTTTCTCTCTGGGGCACAATTCGATATTGAGAGCTAGTGATAATAAAGCGGTGCCAGGACTTAGTCAATAGGTAGAGGGACACACCAGCACAGTAGAGCAGCCGGCCGTGGGACGATCTTACCCCTCACAGTGCGCCTTCCTCCCTACACTACTGCTTTACTCCTCACCAGGTTTTCACTCAAGCTCCACTGGTCACTCTAAAATGGCCGCCCTCCCACTGGCCTTTATATGGGCAGGCCTCAGGTTACTAGAACCAGCTAGAAGGTTCTAGAGCATCCCTATGCTATCCTATGGGCCCCTTCCCTGAATTAACAGTTATGGCAGTTGCTGGCCACCATTTTATGGGACTTGTAGATTTTAGTCAGAAAGGCACCTAGGGTGAGGGAAAAACTATAGGGGCAAGGAGCACCTAACCCCTAGGTCTACACCTAAAAAAAAAAATTATAACGGACATAACAATTTTAAAGGCTAGGAGGCAAAAAGGGAACAAAAATAAATAAATGACAGGAGGAACCACCCAAAGGGCAGACAGGTCTAACAAGAATCAATAACCCTTACTGGAGAAACCCCCCTGGAACTAAATATATTCCCAACTTGGCAAGATCCTTCCAACCTACAGTAGATTGTCCCCTTCTTGCAACATATATCTTAGTGAATAGAGATCTACCTAGACAAGTTATGGAGTCATTGAAAAATCCTAACATGTCAGTATCTTGTCCCCATAAGTTTTGGGTCGTACATCTGAAGTAAGCAAATGAGCACCATTATCCCAGTTGGAATAAAACAACATATCAGAAATAATGGTGATCGGAGCACCTGAATCACAGATCATGTCCAAGATAAGATTCCCACGATGGTCACCTGACAAATTGAATCCCTAATCTCAGGATCGGATACATGTAAAACATCCAAACTGAGCAAAAAATTAGATACATCCAATGTTTCGATGTCTACAGGTGCTTCCAGACAATTAATTCTAGTCTGATTCTTGCTCATCCTGCAAACATTATGAAAATGATCCATCTTTTTACATTTCATACAACGTTTACCAACTGCTGGACACTGTGGAACATTTCCGCTGTGGGCTTTAGACCCATATCTGAAATAGTGAACATCAGTTTTGTTGACAGATTTAGAAAGTTTGTACTTGGGTTTAACAACATTCGCCTCAATGGAGTCATCAAAAGTATACATGGCAACAGGAGCAGTAGAAGAATCTGCTTCCTGACCCATGACATGAGTATACTCAATTGAACATACAAAACGTTTTGCTACGGTTAACACTTCAATAAGAGGTGGATCCCAGTAACATAATAATTTTTCTTGAATTTTCTTTGAGGAACACCCATAAACAAATTGGTTAGGTAAGTAAACATCTAATGCAGGTCCAAAATTGCAGTTGGTAGCTGAGTATCTTAATGCAGACAAACAGTCTTCCTATATTAATCGATCGCGTGTCTTCTACTGACAAAATTAAAGCGTTCTAGAAGCATACTTGGTTCATCACTAAACTTCTGCTGAAGGCGTGCTTTGATTTCAAGAAACACTTCCCATTCATCCTCCTCATCAGTGGGTGCGGGTATTTTGGGTATGTTATCAAACACTTGTTGATCTTCACATTTTTTTAGGAACATACTCGTCAGCACTTACAGCAGTTAGACAATTTTAAAAGGATCTAATCCAGAACATCCCTTCCAACTGAGATTTCCCCGGACGATCCAAGAATAAAGCCAACTGACTAAACTGTCAAGACTCACTGCATAAATAAAGTTGACACATTTTGAAATCAAACATCCATCTGCGCGCAGAGAGAAAGAATGAGCACGCATATACGTGTGTGAAGCGAAACAGAAAATAGAATACACACTACGTTCTGGCACCCGCAGGAAGCAGAAGTGAGAGGGCAGTGAAGGAAGAACAAAGGCCACCACTCTCAGGCATAACACAGCTCAGCATGGGGATGTTTACAAAACAAGAATAACACCAGTACAATATAGATGTATGATGCCCTAAGGGCAGATGGCTAGAACTCCCCACTCGAGTCCAGAGTAAAATTAGGAAATTGACCGTACACAAGAAATCTAAGGGGGGGAGTGAAGAGGGAAGAGGTAGAATTGTCCGCCTCTCAATACTGTTATTCAACACAAGGATTCTACCGCCTTTTCTAGATATATTACTGAATTAAATGTGCTACTCAAAGTTAAGTACTAAACTAATGAAGGTTGGTGTGAAAAAATCAAGCAACTTCTCTTCTGTTGGAAGGGCAAAATATACAATTGGTATATTTCTTTTGACCGCCTAAGTAAGGCATACAGAGAACAGTACTTTTGACCAGCAGGCATATGTACAATAATATTAGTATATCACCTATTAAGATGACATAGGGATCGTTCTTTTCTGGTCCTGAGGAAGCAAGCCAGGGGGATGGCTTCTGAAACATGTTGACCCTGTAGAATGTGACTCATTACAGTACACCATCTACATCTCCCCATTCTTTACTATTTCCAGCTAGGGAAGGCAATACAATTATTTTTTCCACTAGCCAGGGAATTTTTAACTATCAAACATATCTTTCATGATCCTACCACCACACGCACTACACATAATCACAATTCACGAATAAAAGTGCTCCAGCGTCTATGTAGGTTGTAGCACACCCCATCCCGTAGAGGGACAGGAAGACCCCAATGATGAAGCGTGACACTGAATCAGGTTTCAGTGTGTGAGGGGTATTTAACAATTTCTAAAGTATTGCCCTTCCAACATAAGAGAAGGTGCTTGATTTTTTCACACCGACCTTTAATAGTTTAGTACTTAACTTTGAGTAACCTGTATGGGAGCAAGTACCTCCAAAAATAAAATGAAACCTAAGTGGATCCACTTTACACTGTTACCGGCATGTTGGCAACTGGCAATACATTGGCTGAAATCGCAGGCACCAATGGTTGTTAGCTGGAGGAATGATATTGGGAACTATATATAGTGGTGAAAATCAAGATGAAACCTGTGAGACGAGATGAAAAACTGGAGGATGACCTAAAGCACTGGAAGTTGTTATAAAAAAACTGCAGTTTCCCCCAAATGAGCACCCGCCTTCAATGGGCTGTGACCCACATTTTTTTAATGGTAAGTAGGAGTTGACTGCAAACCATGGGCAGCATTAGAAGTCCAAACAGCATGCATCAAATCAGAGAGTGCAGAGCACATTATGAAATAAGTTCATGTTATGCCTAGACGGCAAAACAGAGTTTTTGCCTAGGCAGCAAAAGCTCTGTTTGCCAGCACTATGTCACCTTGGGAAATCATCAGGGGCTATCAAATATGTAACTGTATTTAGGTTCCCTCAACAATGAACATCAGAGGGGCATTATATGAGTGACTTAGTTCAGAAAGTTGTGGTCCTCCCAACTCAAAAGCCTGCTCTGGACAGGGTTTCCCCCCACTAGATCTTTTGTGAACTAGAGATATTTGAACTATCATTGATGGGTCCTCCAATGTATGCTTTGATCTCAAAAGTTAACAACTAGTTGTTCCTTGCTTTACATGTTGTATATATAAAACCCAATAAAAATAATTTAAAACAAGAACAGAAGGTTTGCTCAATGACCTAGCTGTCTTACTGAAAAATGTATTTTTTATAATGCCATCAAAGTCCATTAACCACACATAGATATTTACAAGGTTCGAGCGTTATCAAAATTGGCAAAAGTTGAGAGTTGGGACACCAATGTGAAAGGCACACCAATTATGTGAACGAGGGGTTCTTCCTGGGAAGAGTATATCATTCATTGATGTGTAACGTAGCTTAATCTGAAGACGCTTGCACCTGTCAAAAATTAAGTCTCCCTGATATTTCTGTTCTTTAGCCCCAAAAATTGATCATTATTGATATATATGGCATCTGTTAATAAATCTCTTCATGCACAGTATCCTGCAGTATTTTAAGGATCATGTTACTGTGAAATGAAATGAAATCCAGTATTTTTAAAGCACACAATTACCCAGGGGTGTCAAGGAGCTGGGGGACATAAGGAAGATGAAGCGAGCTACTGCCCAAAGTCACATGGTGCTGGGCTAACCTCCACCGGTGCCAGAGATCGAACCATGAATCCTGTGGTCTGGAGTCAGGCACCCAGGCTGCTGCACCACACCTCTTCCTCTGTGTACGCAGAGAATATTCTCTTGCTTATGTGCTTACTAATTTAAGTAACATTTAAAGCAAAAAAAAGGAAGCTCCATCATGCATAAGCATGAAGAACGTTATACGCAAATTTGCCCTGCCTCATTCCAAAGAAGAGACTTGAACCCCCCATCCAATGATTTTGCTGGTATACATTCAAGGAAAGACATAAGCATTAAAAAATATGTATAGCATCTTGAAAAGAAGGGGTTGATTTGTGGTGGTTCTGCTGGTGATGTAGGAAACATCCTCAGGTGCAGAGAAGAGGTGCAAAGAGAATCTGTCCCTGATGAAGGACAGAAGTCTATTGGGCGCATGCACCTAAAGTGCCAATGATAGTTTGGCTGGTAAAAAACTCTGGAGGCCTAACAAATTTCTTGTCTGTCACAGTATGATGGATTTCAATAGATTTTCTGAAACCAAATCTCACAAAAACTGAGGTTCTGTTTGCATAAATGTTCTGTCAAAGGCATTCAGCTAGTCAGCCCAAATTTCCAAATTCTCTTCTGCACTCGTATTCAACTGTGCTATATGGCGAAGCCAATGCGTGCCACAAGCCAACCTTCTGCAAAGCATTCTGACAAGCCCTATCACTTTACATACAATGTTACGTTATCCAAGAATTGCTGTACTTCCCACAGCTCATATATTTTCAGTCCCCTCATCTCATACACAAGCGCCCTCATCTTTTCCATTTTGTCCATTAGTACCCTGCTTTTTATGAACTTCAAATTCAGCTATATGTTCTAGAACACCAGCACATTCATTTGGCCCACAGTTTTTTTTGAGACAGCCCTAGTTTTTCTGCCAAACTAAGAACACTCAGAGCATTTTACCACAGTCACCCTTTTCATCATTTTCTCAATAAAGACAAATTCAGCTAAGGAATATGCATTTTTTATACCTGTAGTGACATATCACTAGCTTTTCCAGGACGGTGCTTAATTTTTTTTCGAAAACAGCACAGGATGCTGCTTACCCATGAGCATGGCCATGCCATTTAAATTACTGTCATTTATTTGCATCAAACGGCAGTCCTAAAAGGTCAGTGTCATCTAGGTGCACTGGAAACAAATTAAATAGGATTTGAGATCACATTTAGCCGTTTCTGCTCCATGAGAACAATGTTTTAGGATTACACTCGCTTTGGTTATGCTGGAATAAACCATGGCGAGACCCTGCTGACTAATTAATTCATCCACCCTCCTTCTCACCATGATAAGTTGTATATTGCTCAATATTCATGGGCAGATAGGCAAAGGGGCCAACCATATCCCCTTCTCTCATTGCCTCATGGGAACAGGGTCAAGACTGATTTGCATATAGCTGAGTTGGAACTGAGGTGGCGAAGTGAGCTAAAGAATGATGATGGATTCAACTCAGATCTGTTACTGGGGAATGTATGATGTTACAACGCATGCTTTTACCACGCATGCTGTTACAACGCAGGTTTTACTACGCATACCATTACAACGCATTACACTTGGGGGTGCTGGATAGTGAATAGTTTAATTTACTATTCCAACTCCAGTCCCCGTGGACACTAGGGAAGGTGTTGAATAGTAAATTAAACGTATTCCCTATCCTAGAGCGCCCCCCAGTGTAATGCGTTGTAATTGTATGCGTAGTAAAACCTGCGTTGTAACAGCACTGCGTGGTAAAAGTTGCGTTGTAAAGGATGAAAACCTTATTGGGGGTTGAGTGTCTGAAAAGTTTCTGCACTCTGTCATTCATCTCCTTGTGTTTGGTTTATTCGCCCTAAGTTGGCAGGGTATGCCCAGATGTGGGTCTTTAGCTCACTTTGTTACTAGATTCAAGCTACCCTGGCTGATGAAGGGTGTTAACACGCAAATGGTCCCAGGATGCTTGTTTCTGGTTCAGGGAAGACCTGGCTTGGCAGTTTGGGCTGAACTGTTACCATCAGGCACAGGATCAAGAAAGATTTCATATAGCTGGGTCTGAACTGAGGTGGTGATGTGAGCTAAAGAATTGTGATGGATTCAACCCAGATCTTCGACTGGGAGTGAGTGTATGAAAAGTTGCAGCCCTCCATCCATCATCTCCTTGTGTTTGAACAGCAGAGAGGTTTCTATTTTTTTTTTCCTCAGGAGGCGGGGAAGAGCTTCACCAACCCTTGGAGGCATTTGTTTACATTTTCAATGTAATGATGATCGTATGCATGGCATGCTGACATCATTGCATTGAAAATGAAACTGAAACTTAGTTTAAGTTTCCCAGTTTCATTGTTTCTGCTGCTATCTTAGCCCCCTAGCAACAATACACATAAGAGGTATCATGGTAAGGGGAGAATCTCTCTGTTACAGTGGTACCCCTCTCTAGTGACTCCCTGATTGGAGATCCCATCAGGAGGGTGATCTCTAAATAGAGATCCAGCCACTAGACACCAGGTAGGGTGTGCGGCCCCTTGGGCATGGGTCTTTGCTCCCCCATTCCAAATGGGCTGATTGAGTCTTTCTGCCTCTCTGGGGGGCAGAAAGCACCCTAGGCACCAAGGATATTTTTTTTAAATCAGGCATGGGGGCTGCCCTCACTCTCCCCTAAAAAAAATACTAAAGTCTTTCTGACCTCCCCTCCCAGAAGGCAGATGGGACAAAAGCCCCCCCCCCCCCCCCCCCCCCCACCCGGGAAGGGTCGGAAAGCCCACTCAGTACCATGTTTAGGGTTTCTTTATACATAGTTGTGGGGCCTGGCCAGAATGTACATGCCAATGCTCCTACCCAAAAAAATTGCCACAGCCTTTCTGCCAACTGTGTAGGCAGGTGAGGGATATAGCCTCTTATCTGCCCTCCCAGGGGGAGCAAAAAGTCCACAGGAACCCAGAGATTATTTGGAGGTTCTTCTGGTGAATCTAGGAGTGGTGGTGGTAGATTCACTAATCAATGAAAACAATATGTACTTTTCCCACACACACAGAAAAAAATATATACCAAGCTTAACATGAATCAAAAAAAAAGAATGTTAGCAATAATACTATTGACTTATTTTCATTGACCAAGACACAAGATGTACAGTTCAGACTGTGGAGGACTATGGGAGAACATGATGGCGGTCACAAGGAATACGGTTGCAGGCTACCGGAGAGGAGAATGGAGAGCGGGCAGGTCGGTGTGTAACCACCCTCCCCCCACAACCTCTGACATGAACAGTGACAAAAGTATGAGTTAGAAAACATACCTGCCACATGCTGAGTGTCTGGATGCAGCCTTAGTAAGTGGTCAGTATTCACCTTGGGGCTCACCTGGAGGAAAGGAGAGTGATTTCAGCATGGGTGAGGGCCACTGGGCAGTTGCGTCATCCATGAGTAGAGTGAGCCCTCTCACACCGATGCAGAGCCAGCACATGTTCTCAAGTGGAAGGTGAAGATGGAGAGAGCGGTGTGTAGGGGCTTTTGGTCAGAGTCAGGAGGGTGTGAGTGAAGGCTGAGAAAGAGGCAGAGGAGGTCACCGAGCACAACTGTGCCTACCTATGGAACCTATTATCCCTGGAGAACGTAGGTGTCCATCCCGAGATTATCTCCAGGTATACCTTGCACACTCAGGCAATTGGCAAATTGACTGAGGTAAGCTTTGAATTAGAATTACCCTTGGCACTGTGGCCCCCAGCGATAAGGGTATAGGTAAAGCAGGGGGATGCAACCCAATGAAGCTGGGGAGAGCTGGGAAGTCTGTATGGCAACTCAGAAGAGTCCACATGGGAGGGGGGAAACACTCACCTCCCTATGTTAGGGTCACTCCCTCCCCCAAAGCATTAAACAATGTCTTGACCCAATTAACAATATAGAGGGAGGAGCGTGGTAAAGCAGTAATTGTGTCCCAGAAGGAGCCTGAAATGGAGAATGTTAAGTCCATGCCGATAGAGGCCTTAACGCTCAGAGGGCCATTGGGTGTGCAGAAGCAGGAAGTGGACCTGGATTAGAGGATGGTGGCACCTACCAGATACAAACACAGAACAGTTTTAGTGTGCTGGCAGTGAGAGACGAAGAAGATTGCATAGCGAGACAAGGATATGAAGTGCACCAGGTAGCTGATACATGGGGCATGAATCCACAGCTTCCCCTTGGCCTCAAACTGAATGATGTAGCTGTGCGGACGGGCGCATTAGAGGAGGTGGCAGGACTGATGAGGAAGGACCAAGCCAAAAACAGCGATGGGCTGGGAGCACTGGTTAAAGAAAACTTAGGACTCAGGGAGGACCTGGAAAGTATTGAGGACCACTTAAGAAGAAATAACTTGAGAGTCCTTAATATCCCAGAAGCTGAAGAGGGGACTAATTTTAAGGCATTTATAATTCAAATTGCTAAAGGAGACTATCTTGAAGGATAGGTCAGATATCAATTAGGACAATGGGAAACAACATGTCCAGCGGGACTCCTTTAAGCGGAATATGCAAAGGCAGAAACCAAGGGAAAAAACTTGTAAACTTCCTCTCATACGTGGTTAAAGAGACCATCCTAGCAGCAGCCTTGAGGAATGGCCCATACACTGTTCAAAATTTTACTTTTAATATCAAGTCTTATGTGTGTCGCACAATTGATCAGAAGCAGTGGGAGTTGGGCAAAAGAATAGAGTAGTGGAATGGGCTCAGGGGAGGGACCAATTGAAATTTAGGGTGATGCTCCACGTTATGTGGAACAACCAGATGCGGACAGTAGAAGAAGCAGGCAGTTTGATAGAAACTATAAAAAAGTGTGGATTATCTTGAGGAGAATTGCCCCTAAATTAGAAGGTGAAGGTGTAGGTGACAATGGAGCAGGTACATCGATGTTGGATGAGCTGCAGGGGGATGGGTTGGGTTTACTGTTATAGTTTAAAGTTTATTGAGGCATTTCTCCCTCTCCAGTAGCCCTACAGGCACCATGCCTGATAGTCAGGGGTGGGTACCCAGAGGAATGAAAGGGTGGATGGAGGATGTGGTTAGGGCACTGGGTGGGGAGCAGTGGGAAAATACTAAAAATATAAGTCGTCAATATTGCCTTGGACTATTATTGAATCAGATCACTCTAGATTATCAAATAACATAAAGATCGTCCAACTTAAGAATGCTGGGTGGGGATGATAAAAAGTTAAAAAATGTAACTTGGTATGGAAATGGCCTTAGATCTAAAAATAGACAAAGACTGGTGATGCATAGATGACCCCCAGTATATAGTTGATCTGTAATTGACACTAGTGAGGGTAACACCCTATTTGAACTAATTTTGATCTAATTTTAGACAGGTCCACTAGTAGGAGTGGGCCCCAAGCGCTATGGACCAGAAAAGCTCTTAAGCATATGGTATACAAGATGGGCTTAGTGGACACTTGGAGATACCTAAGGTAGCAAAAGTGACGATACACCAACCACAGCAAAAAATATAACCACTTCTCGCGGTTAGATTATACATTAGTGGATAGAGCCTGGGCTGGGAAATTAAACGACGTCACTATATCTCCAAGACATATTTCAGATCATGTTGTGCTTTATGTTACATTAATGGGAGTTAGAGTGAGCCACAATGCAAGAATGACATTGAAAAGATCTATCTTATTAGACCCAGATGTGTCCATTGTTTCTTTTTAAAAACAAGCATAGAATCCTTCCTGGATAATGCCAGCTCAGCCTCCATTGGAATAATCTGGGATACCTTTATGGCATTCGTTCCAGGGGATTTACAAAGTCAGGTTACCTACAAGAATATGGTTGATAGAGCTATGTTGAGAAGATTGGAGTGGGGATGCTAGAGGCTAAGTTAGTGCAAATGGCAGGGAACAACCGCGATAGAGAGAATACATTGAACCAGCTGGAGGAAGCTAGATTAAATTATAAGATCAACCTGGAGGTAAAATGTTGAGAGTGGTGGACAACAGGATGCATGCAACAATTTAAGGCTGGAACATTGTTAGCATGGAAGTCGAGGGTAGAGAGGTCATGAAATTACATCAGGGAATTGATTATGAGCCCTCAGGGTGACACCTCGAATAGGGAGGAGGAAATGCAGGCCAGGCTGGTCTTAATTTTCTATGAACTATATACAGAAGAAGTGTGCCAGAGGAGGGGAGTCTAAAGACATGGTTAAGTAGTGTAGGACTCCCAGTGCTCACTACAGAGGTTAGGAAGAGTATGGATGCCCCAATAATTGAGGGAGAAATCAGAGAGCAGCTCTCGCATATGAAGAATGGGAATAAATTATTCATAGACAAAATAGTCCCAGAAATGAAGTTGTTATTCAATTCAATCTATAAGGACGGATCCCAAGCTCATGGAGGGAGACCACAATTGCTCTGATCCTAAAACATGTGAAGGACTCGAGGAAGGCTTACTCATATCGGCCAATCTCCCTCTTAAATTATAAAATATTTACTGGTATTTTGGCAGGGAGATTAGCAAAGTTGGCCCCTCAATTGATCCATGCCGATCAGAAGGCTTTTGTCCCGAAAAGACAGTTTCAAGAACTTTCATTGTCACTAATCGGTACTATAGATCTTACAATTACGCGTTCGATTCCCTTGGCAGTGATTACAATTGACGCTGCCAAGGCATTCGATCGTGTTGGCTGGACATTCCTCTGGGAAGTTTTGGAATCAATGGGATTTAACTTTTGTTCTATCGTGGCATACCAAAGACTATATGAGAGCCCTAAGGCAAATATCCTTTTTTAAATGGCTCCTTAATGAGGAGCCTTAAAATCCAAAGAGGAATGAGGCAGGGCTGACCCCTGTCACCCTCCTGTTTGATCTATCTATCGAACCATTGGCACATCTTCTAAGGATAAATGACTAGATAGCCCCTATTCACTTACTTCCTTCTTGTAGCAAAATATCATTATATGCTGATGAACTGAAAATCTTTAACTCTGATCCTGCCCGAACATTATCCAGGGTGGGACAGCTGACAAAAGAATTTGGGGCAGGGGCAGGATATTTAGTGAACATCTCTAAGACAGAGCTAATGTGCTGGAATATGGAGGATTGTAGAAGCAGAGATAAAATACTTAGGGATTGTAATAGTCAATCAAATCAATAAGATCCCATTGAGCAATTTCAAGAGGGTGGCCAAAGAGGTCGGTAGGTCATTATCCAGGTGGAATAATTTATCATTAACCACCTATGGGAGGGTGAACCTAGAAAAAATGTTGATCCTCCCAAAGTTGACATATTTATTTAATTGTATTCCACTTAAATACCCCAAAGATATTATGGATAAAATACAGTGGAAAAAAAACTAGCTTTATCTGGGCATCCCGTGGAGTACGACTTGCCTTTAAAAAGCTAAGGCGTCACCTCAAGAAGGGCGGGCTGGCCCTCCCAGATCTTAACCGATACAGTATGGCATTCCAATTTAAAAACTTTGGTATGATTCCGGGGCAGTCCGACTTTTCTACTTTGGGAACATTATTGGGGTAAAGGATCAATGAGTTCGGACCAGCAGATTTTCTAAATAAGTTTGGGGGACAAAAATTCTACAAAAAAGTAAGGTTGAAGGTTTTAAAGACAACATTAAGTCTTTGGTGTGGGATGAGAAAGATGTTAAACATGGGGCATTATTGGTATTATTCAGCATGTTCACCTATCTGGTAATCTTCATGGACACCGGAATGTCTGAAGGACGGGTTGAGTCTTCCCTTGAATCAGGCTGGAATATCTAAGCGGGGCGACTTGATGTCAGCAGAAGGTTTTCCACCTTGTGAGTTGCTGAGTGCGAAAACAGGCAATAGATTATCTAGATTTAAATACATCTAGGTTATTTCATGGCTCTCAACAGCTTCCATGGAGATAGGAGGGCTATGTGATTTTGAGGCCCCCCTTTAGGAAGTTGCTACAAAAAGCAAAGAGGTTGTAAAGTGGTATTGGAGATTCCTGGAGGCAGAGGAAAAGAAACTGTTGGCTCCTCATGCAATCTGGGTGGATATACTCCAGGAAAGAGAATACACAATCTCTTTGGAAGGACTCATTGAATAGTCACGCCTACAAATTTCAAACAACATTACTTTTGTCATCAACAGGCTGTATTGGACTCCTCAATGAGTAGCTAAGGGGCAGATGTATTAAGAATATGTTTTGCGATTCTGTAATTGCGATATTTTGCGATTCGCAATTGCAGATTCGCAAAATGGGATGTATGCATGTTTTTGCAAAAAAATATCAGAATCCTTTGCGATTTCTTAATTTGCGAAATTTGCAAATTAGGAAACCGTAAAAAATGGGAATCTGCAATGTAGGAGCAGGTTGATGACATCACAGCCAGGAAGAGGGAGTGATTACCTGCACCTTCTTGCCTGAGCCACACCCAGTGGCAGTTGGAAGACTGTTTTGAGGCTGAACAGATTTGCTTGCTGTGTAATGGAGTCCCAGAGCACACAGGAGGGAATGGCTGGTGAGAAAAGAAAGAGAAAACATACGTTTTTAGAAAAGGAGCAGGAAATCCTAATTGAGGAGATGGTTTGCAGCTATGAGTTGCTTTTTGGCAAAAAAGCATTAAAAGTGCCTGAATCCAGAAAAAGAAAGATCTGGATGGATATACAGCAAAAAGTTAATGCAGTGGAAGTGACCAACTGTACCATAGAAGAACTTAGGAAAAGATGGTACGACATGCGCCAAAGATCAAAAGACAGGGAGGCTGAAAGAATAAAGGAGGCAAACAAGACTGGAGATGTAACTTCCACAGCAGAGCAACCTACAACACACAAAGAACTTGTGGAGGCCACTCTCCTGCATGAGAGTGTGAGTGGATGATATAGACAGCTCTGATCCTACACAAAGTGCACAAGGTAAGATGCATGTAATGTAGTCCAAAATTTGTGGGTAATGCATGTGCCTAGGTCTGGTAGATGTACTCAGTGCAAGTAATTTGTAAGTTCAGGAATACTGCTTAACATACAGTAAGCAATTTATCATGGGAGTTGTAGTTTAATTTGATCATTTGTAATCTCACTTAAAAAAAAACCAGTCCCACATTGTGGTTTTGTTGATAGGCAGAAATAAAGTGTAAATAATGACAGATATTGAAATCCAAAAACTTTATTTGTCTCACGTTGCACAGCAAAACACAAACTCATATGTCTCACTCTACATCCACAGCACAATCAAGGGAAGCAAGGGATCACACAGAGGGCGATGAATCACCACTCCATGTTGTCTCTGGTGCAGAAAGAGGAAGTAGTGATGAGACTGTCTCTACTCCAATTGTGCGCAGAAAGCGCAGACATGTGGCCCCTCTGCCTCCTTTGGAAGATGACCTTACCATTGAAGGGGGTAAAAGAGACAGTGGCCTTGACACATTGGTCCCTGTGGATAGCCAAGACCAAACCCAAACGCAAAGAAGGCCACGTGCATTTAGTTTGGAAAGATCCAGGAGCAGCAGTGGTCAGCTGGAAACACCCACAGTTTTTGTTGGTTTAGAGCAGGATATGCTTCATGTGCAGCGCCTGCCAAATAAGGCCCTACGTTCAATTAATAGACAGCTTTCCAAATTGAACAATAACCAACAAAGCAATGGTGAGGGCATGAAGTGTATGGCATCCTCAATAGACAGACTATGCTTGACACTTGAACGCACAGAGTCATCTCGGAACAGGGCTGCTCACCGTGCACATGGCTAAATGCATGGGTATACTAAAGCCATTAACTGGCTATGTACAAAAACATATAACTTCACTAGACGCAGCATAAATATGCAGAGGGAGATGAGTGAATGCACTCAAAACATTGCCAAAGGCCTGGACAATGTTACATCTGCTGTGGAGATTTTACAAACAGCAAACCCTGGTGCCAGCGCCCTAATGGCTTTAGCAGACAGCGAGGACACCTCCAGCAGGAGAGGCAACAACCCCACTCCAGCTTCTCAACTTATGCATCGCAGAAGTGGAAGACATGCTACAAGTACACCTGCGTTGGAGAGCATGGAATGTGAACACCGCCCTGCCCCAAGCCGCCAGCGTCAACATTGAACATGTACATTGCAATAGTTTCTCCTTACAGCATCATCACATATGGCTTTCATTCACATTTATGGTACATTAGCATGACTGTGCAGTATACGTGTCATGTATAAAAACAGTAGTGAGGTTTTTGTTTTGTGATTAAAAACATCACTTGCATAAAAAATATATGTTGTGAGAGTACTTGTCTTACCTAAAAGTAATTTTGTGTTATCTCAGACCATCTTTGCCGGCCTGCCGCTGCTCCTACTCCTGCTGTTGCCCTTTTAGGTGGAGGTATGGCATCATCATCAGATGTGTCTGAGTCACTCACTTCAATGTCTGTGCCTTTTCTCATAGCCATGTTATGTAGCATTGCGCAGCTAGTTACAATCTTACGACATGTTTCAGGACTGTACTGCAATGCACCTCCACTTTTGTGTATGCACCGGAAACGGCTTTTTAAAATACCAAATGTCCGTTCAATGACGCCGCGCATTGACCGTTGTGCCCTATTGTATCTTCTCTCACTTGCATTTGATGGATTAAAATATGGCATTAGAATGAAGTCTTGCACTGCATAGGCACTGTCACCTGCATGGAAGAAAGGGAAGAGTGACTGTGTTCCAAAAAAGAATTAACTAATGCATAGATGGAGGGAAGTATGAGGTTCATTTACCTAGCAGGTATCCCTCTCCAAACTGTCCAGCACTCAGACGTCCATGAATTCCACTATGTCGGAAAATGAAGGAGTCATGTGTGCTGCCTGGGTACTTTGCCACAATATCATTGATGATGTATTTAGCATTGCACACAATCTGGATGTTGAGGGAATGGTAGCTTTTCCTATTTCTAAACACATATTCTGTGGTTGCTGGTGGAGTGATGGCAATGTGGGTGCCATCAATACAACCAATCACATGGGGAAAACGTGCAATTTGGTAAAAATCCAGTTTGGTTTCTTGCATGGCTTGTTGGGTGTTTGAAAAGTAGATGTGGTGTCAAAGCCTGTTCAGCATTGCATCCAGAAAGGCATGAAAAAAGCGTGAAAGAGCACTCTGGGACACCCCACCAACTTCAGCAATGACGCTTTGAAAAGACCCTGAAGCCAAATGGTGCAGTGAGCACAATACCTGCACATGGGTAGGAATTGATTGTGTCCTGCCTGTTGGATGCTCCAAAAAAGGTTTCAATTCATTAATGAGATCCAAAATAGTGTGTGCGTGAAGTCTGCATTTGTCATAGATGTCCTCTTCAGTCTGCTGGAACAGCGTGATGCGCAGTCTGAATATTCTCTCCTGTCTCTGTCTCCTTTGTGCAAGGGCTTGGATACGCAGCCTCCTGGCTATCAGGTACAGTCCAGCCATTTTGAAACATTACATTGCATTGCTGGTTCCTTTTTATACTTTCAACCTGGTTGCCACCTGCATGTAGTTGGTGTTAATTGCGATTTCTTAAAATGCGATTTTCATGAATTCGCAATTTGTGCATTTTTCGTACATCTCTTTGCGATTTCTTATTGTGCGATTTCTAGATTGCGAATTTCGCAAAAAAAGATCCACGCAAAACAAGAAATTGCAATAAATTTGCAGAAAAGCTGTTCTCGCACCTTAAGGAATGGCTAATAGAGCGATTACTTAATTTGCAATGCAAATTCTTACATACATACCATTTTTTTACTTTTTAGTCGCAAACGCTGTTTTTTTGCGATTCGCAGCGTTTGCGACTAAAGAATTTGTTGATACATCTGCCCCTATGTTTCTATTGCAGCCTGTCCCAGATGCATATGATGCAACTATCTAAAAGCCAATCATGTACACATCTTTTTTTCATGTCCAGAGATGAAAGAATATTGGAAGGTCGTAGGAGCCACTATAAGGGGCATCTTTGGCAAACCTATAGTTTTGACGGATGTCTTAGTACTTCTAAAGGTCGACAATCCTACAAGTAATACAGTAACAGTAAGCAAACGGGCCGATCCAGTTCCCCCACATTCTACACAGTGTCTATAAGTGGCTAGACGGACCAGCAATTTGGATGCAGAATGTAATACACAAAGGTCGGTGGAGGTATGGGAGGATTTGATCAAATGGTCCAGATAGGCGCTATAATACTATGCAATGCTTTGGAGGACCAAAAAACAATCTCACCATAGTCCTATGATTACACCAGGTCATGTTATTTTTTGGGGTTGGTCCCACTGGATTCGACCAGAGAGTTGGTAGCTTGGGGCGAGTGAACTCAACGGACCACCAGACAGATAGGTAGATGGTGCCAAAATGGTACAAGATTTGCAGAAGCCATGGTGATAAGAGGACAAAAAAAGACAGTAGCTGTGCCTTTTCAAAATCTAGGCCCCCTGGTGTGTGCATTCCCATGCTAATAGAAACTGGAAGATACACTTCAGCACGTTACAGCAATCCTTGCAAATAGATGATAAAGCTATGCTTCTTGGTGTGCGCATCACTGTGCTGTCTTAGTTTGACTTTTTATGCTTTACCACTCAATGAGCTTTTGAATTCCTCTACTGTATGGACCTCAAAAAATACAACGTTAAAATGTGTGTGCGTCACCGCTCAAGATACGCAACAAAAAATGAAAAAACACAAACTGGAACCAAATTACATGACCTTTTTATACTTTAAATAATGTACTCATGAAACCTTCTTGTAGAAGGATATACAGCAAACTGGCAAACTCCAACTGAGCCTGGGCAAAGTCACCCCCACATCAGACACACTTGTTGCTTGAGCTTGGCCTGAGTGTTTCTGGAGACCCTACTGCCCACAACATGCAGTGCACAGATGCGATCTGGACTGTTCTGGATCAGTGTATGCTGACCTTCTTTCACATATGGTTTCATTCAGTTGGTGGAGATTAACACAACAATACTGGCTGAGGGATGGATCCCTGCTACGTCAGGTGTCTGTCCTTACCTTCAATGCCGGCCCTTCCTGAAAGGTAAGTACTCTGTGGGATGATGATAACCAAATCGTCACCACATATTTTATGTAGAAACCACACCAAAACATCAGTTGTCTTCAGATGTTGTTTGAGAGATTTCATGTAAATATATCATCACACAGGCTTTGGTCAGGAACATGACTGTGCCCCTCACAACTGACTCCAACTGTAAGGCCAGGCGAAACACGTCACCTACACTCAGGAATATCACACAATGCCCACGCCGGGTTTATCTGCACGGGTAAGACACCACACACCTTTACCACCTCTTACCCCATTCCCTGACTCTTTTGTCTATTTGGCAACATTAGGTGCAAACATAAGTCACTGTCTAGTCCCCAAGAGGGACTAGACAGTCCCTGGTGCTGATTATCCTCATACTTTATATTTGCTGTTCCACTAAAACGTAATTGTGCTCTACTGAACAATCAAAGACACTTACATAAAGACACTCTTGTTAGAAAATGGATCTCTAGTTTGCAGAGGAATACACACTGTCCCAGTAGGGAACAAAATCCCCATCGCAACACACTCTAAATTATCCTGTGCTCACCCTCTCATAGCTTGGTACGGAGCAGTCAGACTTAACCTAAGAGGCAATGTTTAAAGTATTTGTGCAACACTTAAATCAGTAACAATGTGAAAACACCACAAAAAGACTCCAGCGAAAGTTGACATGTGAGTTTTTAAAGATTAAATGCAAGTATAGCACTTATAAGCAAACATCACTCAAAGAGTTAATTGGTCTGGATGGACCAGAACAAAGTCAGGAGTTCAGGCTGCCCATGGTGGCATGCATATACAGGACCCATAAAGGGCCCCCTGAGCAAAACTTCTTTAATCCTGGTTGCAGCATGAGATGCGTTGATGATCCCCACTCATTTCAGGTGCTGCTTTGACTTTCTCCACACAGTATTTTGTGTCCCTGAAACTTAGGCAACAGGAGACAATCCAGCAAATCCTTGGAGTCAACCTGGGTTCAAATAATGCAGGTTCAATACTTTTCATCCATGTTAATGTTAATGTTAATGTTATATGTGCTTGTATAGCGCGCAGCTGCCCCAGCAAAGGGGCGTCCCGGCGCTTACTGTATGAAAGGGTACAGAGGATAGGAAGTAGAAGGGGAGGGAGACTCCATTGGGAGTCAGTGGAGCTTGATAAGGATGCTAGCCACAGACGTGTGGCGAGGAAGACCTACCAGAGCCCTGGCGGCAGCGTTCTGGACTCGCTGGAGTCTAGCTTTTTCTGCAACGTTCGTTCCTAGCAAAAGGGAGCTGGCGTAGTCCAGCCTGGAGAGGATGGCTGCTTGGACTATCGTCTGACAGGTTTGGTTGTCAAAGAATCCCAGGATGGTCCTAAGGTTCCGTAAAATGCCGAAGCAGGTTGCTGCCACTTTTTTAGTATGGTGAGTAAATTTGAGGGCAGAGTCTACCCATACTCCTAGGTTTTTGACACAGTCTTTGGGCTCAGGTGGTTGTCCCAGGTTTTCTGGCCACCAGTTGTTCCCCCAAGTGTTTGTCTTTTTTCCCACCAACAACACCTCTGTTTTACCGGCGTTGAGCTGGAGGTAGTTTGCTGTCATCCATTCTGTGATGTCAATGAGGGTTTGTTGGAATTTTTGGGCGCTGTGACCACTTTCATCGTTTAATGCCACCACCAGCTGCGTATCATCAGCGTAGGATACAAGAGACATTCCGTGTCTCCTGGCTACCTCTGCCAGGGGCTGGACATACACATTGAACAGGGTGGGGCTAAGAGATGAACCCTGGGGTACGCCCTGTTCTATGGGACATTCCCTGGAGAGGTAGGGGGGGTGGAGACTCGAAATGATCGGCCAGAACACTTGCAGAGGAACAGCAGGAAGCAGGGCAGCTCAGCAAGGCAAGAGCATAGCCAGCCAGAGTTCAGCAAAGCAGCAGTTCAGCAGAGTAAAAGTCTTTTAAGCAGAACAACAGTTTTTCTCCTTGGCACACTAGTTATAGGTCTTAATCACAATTTACTGAGTTTGTGGTGTCAGGGGTCCAGTACATATACACATGTGTGCCTTTGAAGTTGGGTGCACAGTGTAAAATCTCCCTGGCCCTTTAGCCCGGGCTCCAAACTCACTACAAGTGGATATACAGCTCTTTGTGTGGGGTCATGCACAGCCCATTCAGGTGGAAGTGTCAGATCCTCCCTTCCATCCAGCCCAGGAAGACCCATCAGCCAGGAAATTGCCCATTAGGCAAACCTAAGCTCCCTTTTTGTATGGCTGTCTAGAGGGAATGCATTTTTAGACTTGCAACTAAAAGTCCAACTTCACCATAAGTTGTGATTTAAAATTTTGAGTTGAGGGACACCAAACACAAAATATCTATCTGGCCCCAATTGGAACACACACCTATAAAATGAAACAAGTCAATCCCAATGTTAACCAATGGGAGTGATATTCCTTGTAGTAGTGAAAAATGAAATTAGGAGCACTTCACTACCAAGACATGTAAAGTTCAAAGGTACATTCCCTGCCTTTTAAATACCCTAGGCCTCATTTCTGAAAAGTGATGCTTCGCTGCTTGAAAACAGCGATACCTCACTTTTCATTGTGCCCTCCTTTCGACACGCTGGATGTGTCATATATACAATATGACGCATCATGTTGCAAAGAGTTAAAGATACGTCAGTATTTCTGACATATCTGTAGGCGCAAAAATTACGCATTGCTGGAGTGTGTCACAAAAGTGACGCAACTACAGCAATTGGTCATTTAACAAGGGCAAGTCCCATTTCAATGTACCTGCATCAGTCTTACGCCTGCTGTGAGGCAGGCATAAGATATTGACACATTTGCGTCCTAGAAGTGTGCAGTGAAATCTCATAGATTTCACAGCGTCACTTCTACGAGGCTTACTTGCGTCAGAACGCCCACCCTGCATACATTATACCTGGCACAGGTATAATGTGGCGCAGAGGTTTACAAAGTGAGCATCTACCTAGATGCGTTACTTTGTAAATATGATGCAACTTGGTGCATTTTTTACGCCGCTGGTGCGTCACAAAAAGTGATGCACTGGCGGGGCAAAAGTGATGCAAGGGCTCATAAATAAGCGCCCCTGTACCCTGCCCTGTGGGTCATACAGGGCCTATGTTAGGGGTGACGTAAATGTATAAAAAGGGTATGTTTAGGCCTGGCAAGGAGCTACTTATGTGGGTGGCACAATCAGTGCCACAGGTCCGCCTGTAGTATTTAATTTACATGCCTTGAGCACATGTAATTCACTTTTTAGTAGTACTTATAGTAAATCAAATATGCCACTTGGGTATGAGCCAATGTTACCTTGTTTTCCAGAGAGATCATATGCACTTTAGTGGGTGTTAGCAGTGGTAAAGTACACAGAGTCCTAAAGCCAGCAAAGATGAGATAAACAATGGAGGAGGCAGGCAAAATGTCAGGGGAAAGGTTGCCCTAAGGCTGTCAAGTCTAACAACACTCCAGTCTGACTTCTTCACGCCCATCATGCTGACATATATAGAAAATGTTGCATTCAATTCTGACATGTGGCATACTTTGGGTTAGCATAATACCTTCCCTCCATCTCTCTTTCTCTTTGGACCCTCATGTTGCCCTAATTTACTTATATAATAACTTGAAAAATGTTCTCTTTAGTAATCAAAATCAAATGGGAACTTAAAGATTTAGTAAGCCTCATATCCCTTATACCTAAAACCATATATACTAACAAATGCCACCATATTTGCAATCACCTTGATGGTCAATGTGTCATTCCCTGACCTTTTTCCAGTCTTCCTCCCAGAAGCAACTGTCACTTCGACCAGTCTTAAAGCACTTAGATCATCCTCGCCACACATCTTTTTAACACTTTCAACCATCCCTCTAAAATTTCTCAAAATGCTCATTCACTTTCCTGGTCCCTCTCCCAACAAAAACTCTCAGAAACACTCTTCTCTATTGTCATACTCAAACTTTGACTCTCTTTTACTTTTTGAAGTCACTCATGCATTGCCAGCCAAAGCCACCTATCATTTATTCTCTCCATTCTCTCCCCAGTTTACCCAAAGAACCTCCTGCTGAAAGGAGGACTCACCCAAAATCAGTCCTCTCTCTGGCTCATGGGAAAAAAATGGCTTCCAGCCTGTCCCCAGCAGCCTATGGTGACATTGGCACACTGTGAGTGGGCCAACATCATAGGAGTGCCGAGGGAGGGGTTGAGGGTGGCAGTTGAAGCTCTTCCTCTGCCATTCCCAGTGGGTACATATAGGTGGGTGTCTCACGGGGGAACAGCAGCGCTTTCCCGTGGGCCAGTGCCAGGACATAATGGTCACATCCTCTGCACAACAGCACTCTTCTTTCTGAAATTATTCCAGATAAAAGTGGTTTCCACATCCCATGGGGGCTCTGCAAAGGTAGGGATGAGACATGAAACAATCGTTTTGATTATCATCACAGTTCAAAATATAAAAAAAAATAGGGGCATATTACCAAGGGCATTATCGCCGCATTAGGGGGACTTTATCCCTCTAATGCGGCGATAATTTTATTGCCCTATTACCAGGCTGTCGCTAACACCAGTTAGCGACAGCTTGTAGGCGATAGCGGGCATTTAGGGGCCCACTTTGCATGTCAGCGATAATTATCGCTAATGACATGCAAAGTGGGCGTGCCAAGATGTTAGCGACTGAAAACAGTCGCTAACATCTCTAACTCCTATTAACAACTTTTGGAAATATTCGCGCTAAGCGCGAATATCTCCAAAAGCTAATGCCTGCTAAAAGCAGTTCTTAGCCATGTTATCCAATGGGAGGTGGATAACATGGCTAAGAGTATTGTCACGATCATGCATGAATATCGCTGATTTTTCAGCGATATTCATGCATTTCGCAGGATTTTTACCGCTTTTGAGATAAACCTTGATAATATCAAGGTATCTCAGCGGTAAAAATCCTCGGTGCTCGGCGATATTTTTTTCCCGCGAACCAAGCAATAGCGATAATTATCGCTATTGCTTGGTAATATGCCCCATAGTTCCTTAACATGAATCGAGCGAGTAGTAGAATAAACCAGGTTTTGCTGTGCTGACGATTTGCAGAATGTGCTCATGTATGATTACAATGTAGTGTTTGGTAAAATTGATCTAAAGTGGTTAACTGAATGGAAGAAGGCACTCTGACATAGGTGTTTGTCCATGTATATAAAATACACGTGTTGTTTTGTGTCTTATTCCTACAAGTTCACAGATACTAGATCACGTGAGTACCTAGATATGTGGGATTCTCAGTGGGGTTTTTGCACCCATATTGTAACAGTACATTGAGGATAACAGAGTTTAGGTTACCCTAATAGGGCCTGATTCACAAAGGTAAAGTTAGATTTTTGGTCTAAGTTTATTTTATTTTATCCTCTATACTCTCCAAACCACTATCATTGCTGAAACTTATCATTTATAAAGGGCAGGAAAGAAATCTCTACCGAAGTTCCCCCACTTGAGGGGACCACAAGGCATTGCTCTGCATGCCTGACGTGTAGAAGGGTTGCAAGGATGATGCATGCCACCTAGGTGGGGGAGGGGCCCTGCATTCTGAAAAGGATATTCCTGTGATCACGGGAGAAATAAACAAAACCATTATATTTGTTTTTAGTTCTCGACCACATTCTAGTTTAGTGATCTATCCATAACATCCCACCTTTTGATATAGGTTTAAGTCTAGAGAGTATATTTGATGGATGTTATCAACCTCCCTATTCCTCTTTGTATCAAGGCAGGTGAAATCCAGGAAAGACTCCAGAGTTCATATGAGGGAGAGATGGTAGACTGTGTCTAAGGTAGCTGAGTTGTCCAGCAATATCAGAAAGCAGTAGTCATTTTCATCTGTGGGCAAGAGGGCATTGTCTACAATATGTAAGTGTAGCCAGTGGGTTCCTCTAATTTAGTCCACCTAGACATTTGGCTTATGATTAACTAGTTTTTGGAACACTACTGTCAGTGAATCTCATTACCTGAGTCTGACTCACTATAGATTCACTGTAATTTGATTGAGCATGTTTATCGCCATTGTCCACTTTTTGAGATGAGGCTGCTGTGACGCATTTAGGATAAGTGGTACTGAGCTGGTTACACATAAACAAGTGTGCATGCATGTGCAGGCTAAACCGGGGAGACTATTGTTGTGTGCAACCCAGTAATTGCGCAGAGGTAGCCTGGTACAGAAGGGACTCTGCAAGGATAGGTCCTGACCTGGGGTAGGCCCTATAATTTTAGGATACACAAAAAGTTAGGGATGGAATGCTGAATTAATCTCAGCTACTGGTAATTACTCAGGCTGTATCTCATTCCATCATTATTTTCGGGATGGACTTTTTACCAGTGGAGCTGGGTCAAGACTGATTTGCAAATGGCTGGGTCTAAACTGAGGTGGCATGGTGGGCGGAAAACAGTGGATTGGATGTGGTTGAGCAGTTGGAATGAGCTGAGATTAGTTCAGGGATTGGGATGGCATCCATCGCCTTGGTGTTGCAGCTGATGCCCTAAGTGCAATTAGTAGGCCCGGACATCAGTCCAGTGCTCACTGTGCCCCTAAATCAAGCTATAATACCCATATTAAGGACCAAATCAGTCCTAGGTTGCATGCATTCTGGTTCAAAGATAGTCTGGCTGGGAAGTTCGGACTGGGGTGTTCCTAAAGGAGCAGGGTCACAACTAATTTGCATATTTGCATATGGCTGGGTAAAAATTGAGGTGACATGGTTGATGAAAAATAATGGATTGTGATGAGGCCAGAGTGAGTGCCAGTGGTTGAGATTTATTCAAGCATTTCATCCATCACCTAGTACTTAATATTAGAGCTATTAATAGGTCAAAAGGGTTTGCTGAAAAATCTGTAGTGCTTTCAAAGCAGTATCCTTGTAGGTAAAACCTGCCCTTAAGTCCAGTTTTGCGCAGCGTAACACTACAATCAATCAATCAATCAGGGTTCCGATGGACCATGGCTAATCACCTTGTAGGGTCTCAAGATACTGGGGCGGGATTCTGCACTTAAGTCAAAGAGCCGGGTCTTAAGGTCCTTTCTCAATTAAGGCAGTGATGTGGATTGCCTGAGATTTGAGAGTTCCAGGTCTTCACAGAGAGTTCCATCCGGCTGAAGTCTTGCGGATCCATAGGAGAGAGGGCAGGGCCAGTCTGGCGGCGGAGCAGAGATGTCTGGTGGGTTTGTAGAAGGGGAGGCGGTAGTTGAGATATGCAAGTTCGGTATTGTTGAGGGCATCATAGGCATGCATGAGGAGGTTAAAGGTCATTCTTTTATTGAAACCAGCAAAGGTTTCTCATGTGACCGGAGGTGTGTCTGAGGCTGAGAATGTCCAAAAGTCTGGCAGAAGAGTTCTGGATGCTCTGTAATTACTTTTGGAGTTTTTAGGTGGCACTGGCGTACAGCGTTGCCATAAATGTGCTTGCTGCTGATGAGCACCTGTGTGGCTGACCTAGGGGATCCACTTGAAAATCTTCCAAAGTAAGCAGATCATGTGGAACCAGAAGGATGAGACAACATTGATTTGGAAAGTTATTGAGAGGGAAGAATCAAGGATGATGCCAAGGTTGTGTGCATGGTTGATGGGCCATGCACAGGTCACCAAGAATCATCTTAGGTAAAGGGAGTGGTACCCAGGATGAGAAGTTCAGTTTTTTCAGAGTTGAGTTTGAGGCAGCTCTCCTTCATCCAGACGGTGACTGCCTTCATCTCATTCTGTAAGTTCCTACTAGTGGCTGTAGGTTCGTTGGTGAGGGAGAGAATCAGCTGATTGTCATCAGCGTAAGAGACAATGTTGAGTTTGTGGTTTCTGATGATGGCTGCAAGTGGGGCCATGTGAATGTTGAAGAGGGTAGGGCTCATAGAGGAGACCTGAAAAACTCCACAGCTGATCTCTAAAAGTTCTGAGGAGAACAGCAGGAGCATGACTTTCTGAGTTTGGCAAGTAAGGAAGGAGAGGACCCACTCTAAGGCTTTGCTGTGGACCATGAGAATGAAGGCTGTAGTTTCGCCTTGGTCAAGTAGAGTGTGGGTGTCACCTGTCATGGTAAGGAGTCCAGTCTTGGTGCTGTGGTTTGTTTCTGATACTTGGTTTAGGAGGGGATCCAGGGTGTGCTTTGTTTCCATCAATATGGTGAGTTTATGGCCTTCTTGATTACTTTGGCTGTTAAGGGGACATGAGAGTTGGGTCTGTAATTCTTGAGGTCCTTTGGGTCGGTAGAGGGTTTTTTCACAAGGGGATTGATCTCTGTTTATTTACAGTCTTCAAGGAAGATGGCAGACTCAATGGTGCAGTTGATGATGCGGCAGAGTTAGTAGGTGATGTTGGCACTGGCTCGGTTGAAAATTTGGTGGGGTCAAGGGCTCGAAGGTGCTCCACAGAATTTTTTTCATGATCCTTAAGGTTGTGTCAGTGGTGAGGGTGGTTCAGTTGAGCAGAGTCAGCTGGGATCTTATTCCTTTAGGTGCAGGGGTTGTGGGTGGGGTGGGTGGTTCCTGTGTTGCAAAGCTGTTGTTGATCTCTATGATCTTTCAATGGAAGAAAGGGGTGAGGCTGTCGCAGAGATCTTTGGAGCGGGATGTCTGTGGCATCTATGCTGTTTTTGGTGAATTCTATGATCAAGGTGAGGAGCTCTTTGCTGTTGTGCGGATTGGCATTGATACATTCTTGTATGGCAGTTTTCTTTGTGGTTCTGTTAAGCGATGTTTTGTGGTGACGACGGCTTTGAAGGCTGCGTCATCTCCCGAGGTCTTGCTGCTCCTCGATCTTCTCTCGATTATCTGGAGGGGCACCTGGACTCTTGTAGGGTGAGCTGGCTTTCTCAGAGGGTCGGTTGCAAGAAAGTATGCTCATGAGATCCAAAGGTGGACATTGCGTGCTGCCGCGTTGGCGTCCGTGGAGGTCAGTAGTGGGGTTTTGCAGAGTGAGGTGGTGAGTTGCTCCTCAGGTGCATTGTTCCAGCTTCTGTACGGGTAGCCGGGGATGCAGTAGTGTTTGGTAGACTTGGTGAAGGAGAAGTGGATGCAGTGGTGGTCCATCCACAGTCCAGCAGGATGTCAATCTTGGGTAAAACATGAACCCCAAGTTGGAATTTGCAATTCGTAACACACTAAATGAATATCTAATGGGACTTTAAGACTTATAATATTTCTTTGATTCAGCTCCTCACAGGCTTTGGAATGTGGGGAATTCTTGTCATTGGCTGCATAGCGGCATTATATAGGCTGATCAGTGTAAAAGAAATACATTGACACAGGTTTCGGATTGATTTGACTTAAAATGCTTTGTTTATAATGCCTATTGCGATGATTATTGATGAATATTGCAATGTTTACATTAATAATGAATACGTTATATTATGATTATTGATTAAATTCGTATTTAGGATGAATTTCAACATGTGGTTAATGTTCTTAATGAGTTGGCAGCCTAGGCAATGCCAATAGCCCTGCCCCATTGACAAAACCAGTAGACCTGCCTAATAAATAATGAAAACTCTCTTATAGAGTGATGCTACATCTGCTATGAGTAGTGTATTGGGATTGTGGAGCTTGGGACTCACAGGGAGGGTCTCACCAAATATATTACCATTTACCGTGTGTGCATGTAAGTAAAAAACTGACAATAATTTATTGACTTTTGTTGTTGCATGCCAGCACATTGGGATAGCGAGCCCACATCACCTACCCCAAGTAGAACTAGGAACTGCTCTGCTTTGCTACCCTGAGAGATACAATTACTACAGTGGGGTACTTGGGTCCCAATAATAAGACAATAACAGACCTATTACTTGTAAAGGACACATATTAATAACTCTATTTCTTAATGTAGCGTAACAGTTTCCATGTTGCTGCTCAATCAGAAGCCGGATAGGATGCTTAGCCCTGATGTGGAATTAGAGTTAAACATTGATTTTGCTGATGGATAGTAAGAGTGATGGGCCAGCAGCTAGAGAGGTCATCAGGGTCTGCTGCAGGTTTCTTTGGGAGTGGAATGATCTGGCTTCTCTTGAGAGCTTCTTAGAAGATGCCTTGAGTGAGGGAGGTATTGACAATGGTAAGTAGGGGTAGGAGAGCATCTTCAGCGACACATTTGATAAAGGACACTGGTAAAACATTACCTTCTTTAGAAATGGCTTCTAGGAAATTCAGTATGTCAGCAATATCTGGGAGAGCTAGGGCTTTGAGAATATAATCAGCTTGTTTTTTATTACGTATTGTAAGGTAAAGAGTTCTATAATATGACTGGGGCTGTGTAGAACACCCTGCCTCCATAAGTTACTGATCTTGTGTTTAGTACCATGTGGAGGTTTTGCTTTGATGTACATAAGTATGTACTAAGGCAATAAACAATCAACTTCAGTGTCAAAAAAGGTAAGAAAGTTCTGATAAGTTGCTCCATGAAGCAAAGTTGTTTTTGCACAGTTAACAGTGATGGAACAGTTTTTAATGAATTGGTTAATATTTAGATAAGCCTAGGCTAGCTTACATTTTATTAGATCACTTACAACTGGAAGGTGAAAGTTAATGTACAAAACAGAGAAGGATCTTTTGATGAAAGGTCATTTGCTGAAGCATGTATTTACTGCCTTTGTCACCTGTGAATCAAGTGCCAAATTGAAGTCCAACTGGATATCAATCTGGCAGTTGACTTTTCCTTGAGAGTGATATTCATTAAGTGAAATTGTAGACATTGGCACTGATAAGTATGCTCAGATTCTGCATGCTCTTTGGGTTTCAGCGGCTACTGGGCAGAAAAAGCACAGCATTTCAATTTTACAGTTCTTTCATGTGTGGGAGCGATATTTGCACTGGATAATGTGACACTGGTGTATGCTTTATAAAAGATGCCAGCAATGGACAATTAGTTTTATAGGTTTTTGTGAGGTCTTGTGCTGCGATACTCGGGTCTGAATATTGCTTTCACACACACCATGTTCGTGGTGTGTCCAACAAAATAGCTGATACGATATCTCATTCTCAGTGGGAAAGGTTCTGTGGCTTGACTCCGGAGGCGAGCGAAAGACCTATGCAGATGCCCGAATTCCTTTGGCAGCTGGGAAGATGACCGCAGGACAAATGTTGGAAGACTCGATTGCTGCTACCACTTTAGGTACTTACAAGATTGTGTAAAGTGAGTTTGTGTCTGGAGCAGAGCATCATTTGAGCAACAAGAATGGAAGATATTTGAGGAGCATTGGCAGGGAGCAATGAGAGCTGCTTCTGGCTGAAAAGCCTGAGCCCCTGTAACATGGCCGGGAAATTGACATTTTTTGAGAAAATCTATTGGTGCATGGTGTTGAGAGATTTGAGTAGAAGGATACTTGAGTGTTGCTCACAGATGAGAGGGGGGCAATGTGGATGGGAGAAGAGTGTGGTGGCAGAGAGTGATCTGTGGGGAGTAAAAGTTGAAACATGGTTTCATGTGGCAGAAATTAGAACCATCTGGAGAAAAAGGTTGAAATCAAAAGATATGGAGGATATAGGTTGGAGTGATGTGTTTGGATGATAAGGAAGAACTTGACAACTATGCACATAAAGAGCGGGAAGGTTGTATGTGATTTCATTGAAAAACAATTTAGTGGCACACTATTACTAAGAAACAATTTCATTTAAACTGTTTATTTGAAAATGTCAGGATGAATGGCATTTATCATTTCATAGAAACTGATTTGCTGTGTTTAATTAAACCTATAGAAGGGATTTTTTTTATATTTGGTTCTGCATAATTATTTGTTAAGATGTAACTGAAATATTTGTAGGCCTTACTTTCAGAAACATTTATGTCGAAGGTATTTATTTCCATCCTTTATGTTCAGGGGCATTATTTTGGATGTGTATAATTTACATTCTCAAACAATTACTTTGGATACTTTTAATTCACTGAATCCTCACTATCCCTAAACACTATCCATATTTTTCCCCTAAAAATATCTTCATGCGCATTAACTCTACTCATCCTTGACCCCTAAACTACACCCATCCTTGAACGCTATAACCCCTACCACATATAAACTACAACTACCTTTGCCCCCTAATCTCTACCCATTCCTGAACTCTTTAGCACCTTTCTACTCCTAGATTTTGTCCATTTCTTAACCCTCCACCACCCTAAACATCATCCATCCCTGCACTCTATTCTAATCCTCACTACCCCTAAAGTGTACAATTTTGGATGTTTCCTTCAAATTATATTTCCTTTAATTTTAAGTTTCTATTTGCTTAAAAGTATAATTTCATAAAATTGCTTTTCTTTATTTGATTTCCTCCAGTGCGATTTCCCACTTTTAGTTTTTTCAATAATTCACATACATCAGAGAAGGCAACCTCCTGTATACATTTGATGTTTCGATAAAAAACAGTGAATGGATCTGGATAACGCAATAGGCGGGCCAAGATTGAGAGCATACATATTTATGAACACATTTGTGAGAAGTTATGATTGAATTTGCACTGTCCCCAGTTAAACAATGAAATATAAAATGTTACCTACCTCACGGTAAGAGAACTGTTGTACACCATTGAGATATGTTCTAGCACCATTTCCTCCCAAAAGCTAAGAGCAAAATGTACCGGAAGTGAGAGTGAAACATTTTGCATCCAAATGTATTACCGGCTCTGTGCAGTTACATGAGAGTTCTAATTGTTTTTGTTTAAAATACAAATAATACAAGGGAGAAGCTAGGCAGGCTGCCTGAAGAAGCAAGTACGGATGTGGACATGGGCTTGTGGTAGGCTGAGTTTGAATTTATTGTTGATTGTTTTTAGTTAATAAAAACCATTGCAATACAAAATACAGTTAAATTACCTTTTTATTTTTTTTAAAGGATGTTGCTCCATCTCATTAAAACGTTACATATATTAATGCATCAAATAACAGAGTTATATTACAATTTTATAAAATATAATATAATCAGAGCGTAATTATAAGTACTTTACAGTTTTCAGCAGGTTTGTATAGGGGGTACGTATGAGATATGACAAGCATGATTCTGTTGTTCAAGATGTCGTCAATTACCATAACTTTAACTTCCTTAACAATGACATACAGTTAAGGCCTGCCTTTATGGATACTTCCAACTGTCTCTTTTACTCCTTTGTCGTGGATTTGCAAATATTTAAGCAACTTACAATTTAGGCGAGGATCGGTAGAGTCCAAGCTTCTCATGATTGCTGTTCTACATGTACGGATCCCTCGCTCATTAAATAAAAACTTTAAAAGTAATCGGCGTGCATTCATCATTTCGGGGCATATACAAACGAAATGCACAAAATCTTCTTCTGCAGCGTCACATAATCTACATGTTTTTGGTCCATTATATCGCCAAGGAGGTTTTTCAGATAAAGACGGCAGGTCCCCTAGGCGCATAGCCATTAATAGCTTCTTAAAGCGCACTGGATAAGTTAGTTGGAAATAAGTTGCAGGTTGCAATGTGACATATGTTTGAATTGCCATCCATGCATGAGCTCATCATGAAAAAAGACTTTTATCCTCTATCAATGAGTGATTGTTAGCGGTTTTATTCATAGCCTGGCAAAACGTGTGATGCGACAGTTTCAAGGCCCACAAATCACCCGCATTTATTAAACGTAAAGAGGAATATAAGTATTTACTGTAGGTTGACTTAGCATCATGGATTATGGCTTCCCATAGCGCTTTAACTAAAACATTTGATTTGTTATTTCGTATTTTATGCATGGTTTTAATAAAGTGATACCTTCTTGCTATATTTTGCTGCAATAAGCCAAATTCTAAACGAATTTGGGCTGGGGAGGCATTAGATGGTAGATGGAAAACCTGTTTATACGTTTTCGTTTGTAAACTGTCTAATAATTTAGCATCCCTACCATACATCACCGCACTTGCATAAGTTAGCGAAGGAAGGAACTTTGCTTTATTTACTGCAAGCAGCGGTTGATGGGAGGGTTCATCTAATTTTCTTGCTAACAAGCTAAATGCATGATTCATGGTAGGCTGAGACTTTCCACCTTAAACTGAAGTTGTGTAGGTGGTACATTTATACCTCAAACTTAGCCAAATGGCATTGGAGTGCTGTAAAGGGTCATAGACAAGCATAAAGTCAAGGAGTGATAGGAAAGCGAGTGGTTTGTGGGTGGGTAATGCATTATGAAGTATGATTCTTTAAAGAGGTGAATCTTCGGCTTTAGGGCCGTACCAATAAATTCAGGGATGGGTGCATAGGTGGGGGTGCATATTTCAGTTGAAGCTTACTGAATTGCCAGGATGCTTTAAATAGGGCCAGCTGTCTTAGGTTGGACTGGTGAGGCAGTGCCTTCCAACAGTTAAGGCAGGAGGCCCTCAAGGTCCCCAATAAAGGCCTTTGACTTTGGGCATGATTCATTTTAGGTGGCTGCAGGAGCTTCCAAACTCTGATAAATTGTACAAAACCTTGGTTACCTTGTCTTGCTCATGAAGCACCCAATGCTACCTACTCTCTCATTTTGCTTATATGGATTCAGGCCTGCCCTGACCCTGGGTTTCATGCCAGTAATACACATGTTTTATTTCCAAAATTCCTAATGTGTGTTCATGTTTCAATAGGCAGAATTCCACCTTGTGTTTTATTAGGACATTCAGATGACTTTGCAATGTCGCTAACTTTTCTCAAACTGTCCTGAGACCTGTTTGTGTTCTGCCTGCAGTCCACTTAGTTGCGATTCCAGGCTCTCCTTCTCAATAATACCTTATCTGACATATTTTAAAATCCTGCAACCAATACCACTCAATCCTAATTTACTTGCAACATAATCTTTCAACTATTTCTGCAGTTGAGATCTGGACCCCTATTAAACACAGGGTGCCTTTTCCCTGTATGCACCACAGCACACATTACAATTGGTGTGCTGGTTGTAAACAGGGAAAGTGCATCCTATTACATTTAATGTGCTCCCCCAGTGAAGCCACTAAGACATGCAGCCCTGGGGCAGCGCATTTAAGTAAAAAACAGAGCGGCTTTGAAGCAGCCACTCCTTTTTTTTCACTAAGCAGGTGGCAACATGCCTGCAATTTCAAGAGAGGAGACACATCTCCTTGCAAGTGAGTGCAGTGAGTGACTGCACCTGACTGCAAGCAGATGTCTTGGGGTCCACAGGACCCCCATTTCCCCATACAGAGGGCTGCCATCAGGAGGCGCATTGACAGTGTGCCACTTTTCAGTTTCTTTGCCTCTGAGCCAGCATCTATATTAAAGTGGGGGCATTGAGGCAAAGGAGGTCGCTCATTTGCATGGGGTCCACACCTCCATGCAAATGAGGGAATACAGAAAGGGCTGCACAAGTGTCTGCAGCCCTTTCTGTAATTACAAAATGCCTCGGTGGTGGGAAAAGCGGGCACACACACCCATATCACCCCCAAAGCACTTCCTATAATATGGCTACTGGATATTAACCATTAGTCTGAGGATGCAGGACTATATCTTATATGGCTTGATCCTATTTATTTTTTCCAGCACATGCTTTGGAGTGCTTTACATGTACTGATGCAAGGAGCCCTGTTGGATGTGCGACACCCATCAAGTGCAAGGAGGACAAGCTGTTCTGTAAGACAAACATCACTATTTCAGACGGTAAGGGAATACATTCAGAGATTGAGATGTATCTTTTTCAGGACTTTAAATTGCCTCCCACAGACCATCTTCAGGGAGTCTGTAACCTTCCTCGAGGCTTGATTATCTACTGTCTATTACATGTTCTTTGTGCCTCCTTATGATATCACACTTATATTGTGCCTTCGTACTGTTTATATGAATGGTCATATTTTCAATTGAATTTCAAATATGTGTGTATGGCAATGCATAAAAAAATAATATATGAAAGAAACAGAGTGAGTACTGCTAATCTGAGACCATATAGTGGATCTAGGGGTACTCCCAGGTGGTGTCCTCATCCTGAAACAAACACACTTGGCACCCAAAAACCACGAGATAACAGAAACAACACTGAAGGAAATATATTGAGAAATGATTTTGATAAGAATTATAGTAAAGGGTAGATTAACCTTAAATTAAAGATGAGAATGAGAGAAAGGGAGAAGAAGAAAAATGATTGAGTCATTGCAGTAAGTTGTTTTACTGAAGGCACAAATCTCTGTGCAGCATAAAATAAACTAGTTATAAATATGTGCAGTCAACCAGGCAATAGCAGCAGCAAGGAGGGAGTGCATTGTAAAACATGCATGAGGGCATTTATCTATTTAGGTATTCATTTGAGTAATTGGAGACCAAGATTGGGGAAGGGAAATTGAGTGGATCCCTCATAAAGGACCATTGCCAGGAGGTTTCAAGAAACGTTTGCATTAAATGGTGACCAGGATATCTCCTGGTAGTACTAAGAATCAGCAGCACTAATCAAAGGATGGCTTGAAACACAGTATTCTTATTGTGGTTGGCCGATTAGTGGCCTTGAAAGGAAAATATTCCAAACATTTCTAGCACTAGTGTCCAAGAAGGTGATTGCATCAACTAGCCTATAATAACTTTTACTGTGGAGTGTGTGCATGGTGCAAAGATACACCATCCGCTGACAGAAGTGTCCCAAGTGGGCATATTGACCATTCACCAATTTATTGGCTGTAGGGTTACACAGTGGATGTTGCCATAGAAAAAATGGCACACAATAATACATGATAGCTTGCGGAAGTGTTAAATTTGAGGAATTAAACATGTAAACCTAGATATCAACTGCAGCAGTCATGAAAACCATGGAATATTGGTTAAAGTCTGCTGCCACTTGGAGGCCTTTAGTGAATCTAGAGAAAAATATTAACATAATTTATGAAAGCGGAGTTGAACAGAGGACATTGCGGGTGATATACATTGACCTTGTGAGAGGGTTTTTGATCTGTCTTAGTTGCCTGCTGAATGATCCCGCAAGTGTGTTGCAGAAAATGTTAGAGTCAAGAATAGTGTGAAGGTGGACTATGTTGTTGGTTTGGAAAGTGGGGAGTGGTTTAGAATGTGTAATGACACAGGTGCTACAAGATAAACTGTGTGTCATCCAGAGGGCTGAGGGGTTTAATTAAAAACTTGGATTTTGTAGATCTATTAAAGTTGCAACATATATCTCAGTGATAATAACATGTTATTCATATGCCCATAATCTACAAATCAAACCGTAAGTAAGTATATGATCATAGGAAATTATCATTTTTTTTGTGGGAAGCACAGAATATTTAAGGAAAATGGTTTTAAGTCATGCTCCTCTGATTTATGCTTATATGTTCAGGGAATATTTAGCATGAATCCCTGCAAGATGTATGAGAACTACAGATTTGTTAGAAAGCCGTTTAGGCAACACACAAATGAAGACAACAACAACCAATTCCTTGAAGTAAAATAACACCCTGTTAGAGACCCTGAACTGATGTGGGAAGCCTTTGAAGTTGTATAAGAGAGGATTGTATCTCACAGAGGTGGAAGACAGAGATGAACGTGACAAGGTGTCCTCTCTCACCACCGTTGTTTACCCTTGTTTATAGTTTTAGAGACTGCGTTATATGTACTGCAGTAGAAATGTGATTTTGTTATATACCCATAACCTCCTTTTTTACAAGAAAAAAACATTAATTCATCCATCAAATTTTGAAAGCTGTGGAGGAACTTGTTTTGGTAGCCACTTGAATGCAGGATAATGGATGTCCTACTTCACTTCTGTATTTATATATGCACAAACATCATCTCATGGGTGTAACTTGTGAGTATACAGTGCTTTTTGTGCTGTACCCCACGTTTTGCCCTCATTTTGTACTGATATTTGGGCTTAATAGTGCCCTAGGCCAGTTAACTTGGTTCAGTGCCAGTGCTCTGTTTAAAAGGTATAAGGTAATTAGGTATAACTGCAATTGGTACTGATAACCTACCTGAAAGTCTTGAGGATATGGTAGGGTATCTAGGTTTAGAGGCCCAAGTAGATGTGATGCACTTAAGTGTGCACAGCTGTTGTGCTGTCTGTCATTTAAACACCAGCCCTGCCTTTCATGTTGCTTTTAAAGTACAAGTATGTCAACAGTTGTCTTTGCAATTAAAGGTACTCCAAAGTCTTAAACGACCTTATTCTTACAAATAGGTCATTCTGAAGGTCAACCCTAGATACCACAAAGGTAGGGTGCAATGTTAAAAGGATCAGGGACAGTGTTAAAGGTGTTTTATTTTCCCTGCAGTAAGAAAAAATGACCTATTTTGTTTTCCCCATTGTAGTGCGTTAGCTCCATAGGGTAAAATGTGCAGGCTTTATTTAACATTAATAAAGTCTAACTATTGACGAGAGTGAGCAAAAATAATAATTCATAGTGTTAAAATAATAGAATGAATGCAACCACATGTAAGGATTTAATTTATAAGAACTATGACAGAAAATACGTTCTATAACGTGCTATTCTGAATCCAGCTCTAGATCAGCCTCTCCTTATTGGCCAGCCTTGACAGACTGGGCATAACTACTTAAATGAGGTGTGAAGTAGCCTGTAAGGAAACAAAGAAACATTTGTAGGGAGTAAATCTGTAGCTGCAGAGTAAAAGGCAGGAAGGGGGCTGGGTAGCCAGATTGGTCTTACAAGGGAGGAAGACAATAACGACAAAAACCAGGTCCACCCCCACTTCCTACACCTCCAGCTTGGTGGGAGACCCTGTAATTGAGTCAGTAGAGGTTTTGGAAGGGAGTGTTAGTGAAAGTTAGCCACACCTGTGGGTTGGCTTAGCCAGACCTTGTTACATTTGAAGAATTTTTATTAGTTTCATTAAATCGACTATAGTGCTATAGCGACAAGTATATATTACAGATCTTAAATGGGGTGCACTACCTACATTTGCTTTAAACAAAGAGAAGTACACAGACAATAAATAGATTAAAAGATTGATTGAAAAAAAGAAATACTCAGAAAGCTATAATCAATGGATTAACATTCACAAGCATTCAAACATATTTTGACTAATATACATTTAATAGCTCTTAGGTCCACTAACACATCCACAATAAAACCATAACATCAACCTCCCTACCACTCTTACCCCTAAACAAATAAAGCAGTCATAAATAAACTACCAAATATTCCACATGAAAAATATATCACAGTAGTACCTATTCTCACCCAATATATCTGATTTAAACTGTATTCCCCATCTTTTACCAACTACGACTCTGAGACCTATTTGAAGAATCTGTATCTGCTTCTGGGACCAACAAGTGATCCACTAGGCATTCACATGCTTTAACTATTTACATTTTTCCTCACCCTCACTTTATCGCACAAAATAACGCATCACTCTTCGAACTTGCCCATTTAACCATCGTCTTATGCCATCTAGTAAATTGAGGACAATGCACTGATTTCCAGTGCATAGTCAGTTTCTTTTGCCAGGTTCAGACAATTAAATCTAGTAGTAGTTTCCTTTTTTTGATGAGAGTATGCCCCTAGGAGGCAGACACATAGTGTACGAGGGATAGCCTGTAAGGTTAATCCATTATTATATTCTATTACTTCTTTCCAGAACCCCAATAATAAAGGGCAGGACCGTGTCATGTGGAATTCCCCCTCCCCCCAACTTCCCACATCTAAGGCATTTTTTAGCACAAGTCACATAGAACCTATAAATCATGCCAGGTGTGAGATAAGCTCTATGCAGGATATAGTATTCATTCATTTAAACATTACATTTCTAGAGACAGCTGGTATATGTGCTACAATCCTATCCCAGTCTGCATCATTAAATTGGAGCTCTAAGTCTCTCTCCCATTTTATTTCCAACTTGGCAAGAAGAAAAGGTATATTTACCTGAATCGTGTGATGTAGCTACAAGACTGCTCTTGCACACCCTATTGTTGTACAGAGATGTTCACACATCTGATGCAAGGCAAGTTCAGCATCTTCATTTCTCCAATGTTTCCTTATTGCTACAAACAATGCCCTGTATAATACAAATTGAACTTTATGTATATCACATTCTTCAGTCAGGTCTTCAAACTTAAGAAATACTCCATCCTGCTATAAATACCCAACACTGTGAACCTCAAATGTTGTCCACCTTTCAATCCCTGCTAACTCTCCTCACTGGGCCTCTATTTTCATCCATTTTAATGGCATATCAGGCGAATGGGGCACCTGGTTTGCTGCAGGCAACATTTCCAGCACTGCTATAACAGTAGAAGTTCTTGAAAAATTCAGGCAGTCTGAGGAAAGAAGTTCTGCAAATCTGGCAGTGAGCCAATGACTTCCAACTCAGGGTTCATTTGACAGTAAACCCACTTGTTTAACCAATGTAGTTTAGCCCCTACATAAAAAAAATTTAAGATCAGGAGCAGTCAACTCTCCTTTCATTACAGGGTGATGTAGTTTCTTAGTGATAATCTATGACTACCTGTTCCCCAAAATAATTCCATAAGCAGTGATTTCAGTTCTCTAAACAAGGTGGTGCTCTTGGCATTGGAGCATGTAGGAAAGTGTAATATTCACGAAAGCGAGCATTTATAGCAGCTTGATTATATAATGCTTCAATTGCAGCAGAATCAAGATTCCCATATTTTAGATTAATGAGCCCCGTCAAAAGGGATCCTGCTTTATCATGCAGAGCATGAGCACAAGTAAATGTGTTATAATCAAAACAACATAATATTTCAACTCAGGCTGCCACTAATTCATTTTCCTCAAGCAATGAAATTTAAGAGCAAGATAACCTGGCCCATGGTGCTCACAGCTTCTCTGTACCTTTCCTTGGGTTTCCACTTCACCAACCAAAGATCTATGCTCCCCAACCACTTTGGCAGTGCATTCACCCCTGATCACTCTCTTAAATGCATCCCATTTAATCAAAGAGGATGTAGCTGTTACAGCATTTTCATTAAATAAGCATTTATAGCCTCTCCAATATAATTTTTTAAAACAACATCATCTAGGGCCTCTACCTTTAAACACCAAATAGGAATGCAAGGGAGATCACGCTCCATTTCAGAGAGACTAACCCAGGATTGTGATCTGAAACAGCACAGATATTCACCATGGACAGTTAGAAGATTAGAAAGTTATTTAGCCAAACATGAAATTTGTGTGAGCCTGAGTTGAAAAGAGTTGTCACGTGCCACAGGGTGCATTCACTGCCAAGAGTAAACAAGAACACACTGCTGCTGCCAGGCCCTAAACTTACACGCTGTCCAGCTTAGCCAGACGTGAATCCGGAAGAGAGATTTCTGGGTCAAAAAATGGCACATTTTTGGGGAAATGGTCATTATATAGAGTGGCATCCCCTACCCCATAGGTCAGGAGTACCCCTCTTCTTGCCATCCCAGACACCTTAATAAATTTGGGAGAGCTGCTGAGAAACTCAGATCCCTTCCCAGAAATATCAAGAGAAGGACTGCCCTGCTGAACCCCTGGTCTGCACCGTTAGAGGGCTGCACTCCTAATGACTGCACCTGCTGCACACTTTGGGCTTCACAAACGCAGACTTTTCCTGACTTCAAAAGGATTAAGGAGTGGACTTACTCAAAGCAACTGGTACAAAAGAGATTTAAAAAGTCATCTGCATCAACTCCATCAGCATCATCTGAACTTTAAAGGATTAAACCAGGTGCATTTTAGGAATTATACTCCCAAACCTCCAAAAGGCAAATCAGAGCTTTTGGAGCCTTGGCTAGTATTGTGGACCCTCAAAGACTCAAAATAATTACCTGGAGAAGAAGGACTGCTCCGCTGGACCCAATAACTGCCAAAAAGAGGACTGCACTCATAAGGACTTCACCTGCTGCTCGTGCAAGGCTTCACAAACAAATATCTTTGTCTATCTTATAGGATAAGGAATAGACACCCTGGTCAGCATCAGATAGAAAAGTGCTGCACGGGCTACCTGCAACATCAACAGTAAGGAAAACTCCAGCTGACAAGTTTTACCTGGATTGTATTTGGATTGATCAGGTGCATTATAGGAATTGTACTCTCAGAACCCCAGAGGGAAACCAGAGTTTCTGAACGCTTGACTGGTGCTGTGGACCACTTCCCTGCATCAAGAATCATTTCTGGAAGTAAGTGTAAAAGTGTTACATCTCAAGCAGCCTGAACTCTTGACTTTGTCCAGGTCCAGTGTGACCATTTACAACCCTTTTATTGCTATTTTCTTCCAAACACTAGCTTTACATCTAATCTTTAAACATGCATACCCACAGTTTTCTACATTGAATTTGAGTCATTTTGGAGTAATTATAAACATAAAAATATGTCCTAGTTTTATAAATGTGTGTTGGATGTATTTGAATGTTGTGTCTTATTTGCTGTATTGGTATTTCGAAATGCTTTTCACACATGTATCCTAAATTAAGCCTGAATGTTCATAAGCCAAACTACCAAGGGTTGAGAAAGGATTCATTTATTGAGACTTGACTGGAGCTAATGTGTGATTGTGTGGTTATTACTAGCTGTAGGAATCTACCTCCTGCTATTATTAAACACTCAACAAAGCTCATAAAACAAATATGTGGAGAGGTGGGGTATTTTCCTTAATAATGGCTTCACATGGAATAGTGTATCAGTCTTTGAGTCTTGCTTAAGTAATTTTGATCCTACAGAACATGGAATTATATATAGTGAAATGTTTGTAGGTGGGGAGATTTGTTGGCTTTAGGTAAGAAAAAGAGTGTTTTATTGTGAACAGAATTTGAAATTAGAGATAGCATGGAAAGTAACAGAACCTCCTATTATATCCATTACATTCTTTTATTTTTTCCTTAACAGGGGCTTTACACATGGTCAAGTCATGCGCATCTACATGTACACCAATCATGAGCCGTTCGACTACTATCTCTTGCTGTAATGATTACCTGTGCAACTCACTACCTTTCAAGAGCTTAGATCATGAAGAGAAACAACAGAAAGAGGGACTCTTGCTCAGAGTTGGCTCTTAAAGGTAAGGAAGTAATCGTGGGACCATCTTTCATTCTTTCATTATTTTATTTTATTATTTTACGTATTTGAAAAGCACATCATTTATCCCCTAGGAGATGTTACAGTACTACATAGTTGCCTAGTCCATCCACTTAGAGATTTTCATTGAACCAGAACAGAAATATCATACAGTCCATTAACCTGAAAAGAGGTTTTTAATTCTTTTCTACACCTGGTATATTTATTGATGAGGTGAATGTCCATAGGTAGAGAGTTCCACCGAGCAGCAGCCTGGTAAGAGAAGTAACCGCCTCCTGATCTAACCTTCCTTATACGTTTGGTTTTAGCTAGGTCCAAATTACAAGATGTCAGCTTGCAAGTGGGTTTATGGAATTTCACTCTGACTTGTAGATTCTCTAGACCCAATATATGGAAAGCTTTATGAGTGAAGCATAAGGGTTTGAACTTGTAACATAAACACAAATATTTGCAAGAAACAGTTACACATTCACAATAGCATGACATATTTGAAAAACAATTTTTATCATATCAGATTTTACTTTCGCTACAGTGTTATGTCACTGAGAATTTGTTTGATCATTTACATCCACTGGTAAGTTTTGTGTCAACTCTCTCAGGATTTCTCAGTCTTCAAAATCCAAGTTTGAAGACTAAATCCTTCCTTTTTATACAGTCGGAAAAGTGTCCAATCTACCCATTCCATAACATCTCTAATAACCCCAGCCTCTCATCGTCCCTAATAAAAATCTGCTGCTAGGTGTGTTAAAGGCTTCTATGATCTTCAACTCTTCTTTTATCTAAGCAAGCTTTGACACAATTGTTCTGAGCTGCCTTCCTGAGGGTGTGTATCTTTGTAGATTTCCAGGATGGACTCAATTCACAAAGGTTGGTGCATGAGTAGGTGTGACTTACCCTTGTAGTACTAACACAAATCAAAAGAGAATGTATTGTATGTTCTGAAGGAATACCTTTTGAAAAAATCTGTGGGACCATTCAGAGTTACTTTCAGTGAATGGTATATTCTTTGCAACAGACATACCAGTAGCTGTTGGCATCATCATTAGGTCTTCTATATCTGATTTCACCCTCATCATGCAAAGTCTTCTCATCAATAATTTGTTGCAGTTGTATTATCAATGATGTGATAGAAGTATTCATTAATGATGTAATATTTGAGGTAATTAGCAGTGCAGTGTGAGAATTTCAGTTACCTTGGGACATGACTTTTAGTTCCTAGATATAACTATAGGTATAACTGCTGATTTCTTATGGTTTTGAGTGCATATAATCTGAACCTAACTATAATGCCCCTGTAACCTTTGTTTTTTTAGTGAATCTTCAGGGTGTTTTAATGCTATTTCCTAACTATAACAGACATGTAACCTTTGGTTTAGTGTGAGTTTGCGATTGGATGTATGAGTGGGTGTGCAAAAGGCTATATGGGTGTGAAAGTGGGTGTATGAGTATGTGAACTGGCATGTGAGTGGGTGTGTGCATGGCTGTAGGGGTCTGTGAGTAGATGTCAGGGTGGTTTAGTGGGTCTGTGAGTGGAAATGTGAGTGGCTGTAGAGGGATGTGAATGGGTTTGTGAGTGGTTGTGTGGTAGTGGTTTTGTGATTCTGTGAGTGGCTGTGTGAGTGGTTGTATGGGTATATGAGTGGATGCGTGAGTGGTTGTGTCGGGAGTGGATATGTGAATGGGAACATGAGTCTTTCACTGGATCTATGAGTGGGTGCAGAGGTGTCTGAATAGGTCTGTCTATCAGTGAGTGTGTGGAAGCATACATCTCTCAGTGGGTCTGTGATTTGAGGCATGAGTGTCTGAGTGAGTCTGTGAATGGTTGCATGAGTCTCTGAGTTGGTCTGTGACTGGCTGTAAGTCTATGACTATCTACATGAGTGGGCACAGGAGTCTCTGACTGCATTTTTAAGTGGTACATGAGCCAAAAAAGCTTATGTGAGTACACACATGGGTATCTAAGTGAGTCTAAGAGTAGGTATATTAGTGTCTGACTGGGTATGTGAGCAAGTGTATAAGTATCTGAGTGAAATATGTAAGTAGGTGCTTGAGTCTGTAAATGCGACCTGCGAGTATTTGTTTATAGATATAGCTACTTTTTCTTTTATGTTTCTATCAATATTTGCTGTGTCACTGTGATAGTCATGACGTCTCTGCGATTGCACATGGGGTGGGGCTGCACTGGCGGTCACAGCATCATCGCCAATATAGCATGTGAATAAAAAAGTCAATTTTGGACACATAACTTGTGCCGCTAACACCCACATTTGTCAAACATGGGCTCAGAGTACCTCTACTCTGACCCATTATGTTAGCTTTCACAGAAATGTACGGCCCCTGGGATAGGTCTATTCAGGTTGCATCCAACCAGTGACAGCATTCGCGATTTACCACATAGTCGTCATGAAATATCCACAGCATGAGATATCACAATAATTTTGAACATACATTTCTCAAAAAATGCCTGTTTCTGTACCTTGGTTCCTTCCTTCTGTACTTCTATTGTTTCTTCCTGTACCCCTTGCTTCTTTCTGTACCCTTTTGTCTCTTTCTGCACCCCTCTTCCGTCTTTCTGCACCCCTCTTAGCTCTTCCCGCACCACTCTTGCCTGTTTCTGCACCTCTTTTCCTTCTTTCTGCACTTCTTTTGGATTTTTCTGTACCTCTTGCTTCTTTCTGCACCCCTTTGTCCCTTTCTGCACCCCTCTTCACCCTTTATGCACCACTCTTCCCTCTTTCTGCACACCCCTTGCCTCTTTCTGCACCTCTATTCCTTCTTTCTGTACTTCTTTTGTTTCTTTCTGCATGTCTCTTGCTTCTTTCTCTATCCCTTGTGCCTCTTTCTGCATCCCTGTTCCCTCTTTTTACACCCCTCTTGTATCTTTCTGCACCTCTGTTGCTTCATTCTGCACTCCGCTTGCTTCTTTCTATACCTCTATTGCTTCTTTTTGCACTACTTGTGCTTCTTTCTGCACCCTTCTCTCTTTCTACATCCCTCTTACTTCTTTCTGCACCTCTGTTCCTTTTTTCTGTACTTCTTCTGTTTCTTTATCCACCTCTTGCCACTATCCTCACCCCTCATCCCTCTTTCTGCACCTCTGTTGCTTCTTTCTGCACTTCTCTTGCTTCTTTTGGCACCCCTCTTGCCACTATTCTCACCCCTCATCTCTCTTTCTACACCTCTGTCCCTTCTGTCTGCAAACCTTGTGCCTCATTCTGCACCTCTGTTCCCTCTTTCTGCTCCCCTTTTGCCTTTTACTGCACATCTTGTGTTTCTTTCTGCACCTTTCTTGTTTCTTTCTGTATCCCTCTTTCGTCTTTCTCCATCCCACTTACCAATTTCTGCATCTCTGTTGCTTCTTATGCATTTTTCTTGCTTTGCTCCTCATCTCTCTTGCATCTTTCTACACCCACTGTGTCTCTTTTTGCACACCTCATCCATATTTCTGCACTCCTCTTGCATCTTTCTGCATCCCTCTTCCTTCTTTATGCATCCATACTGCCTCTTTCTGCACCTCTGTTCCTTCCTTCTGTACTTATTTTGTTTCTTTCTGCACCTCGCTTGCTTCTTTTTGTACCCCTCTTGCCTCTTTCTCCACCCCTCTTCCCTCTTTCTGCACCTCTGTTGCTTCTGTCAGCATTGCTCTTGTTTCTTTGTGCACCTATGTTCCTTCTTTCTGCACTTCTTATGTTTCTTTCTGCACCTTTCTTGTTTCTTTCAGTATCCCTCTTAACACTTTCTACATCTCTGCTGCTTCTTTCTGCATTTTTCTTGCTTCTTTCTGCATCTCGGTTTCTTCTTTCTATATCTCTTGTGTGTCTTTCTGCAGACGTCATCCCCCTTTCTGCACTCCTCTTGCATCTTTCTGCATCCCTCTTCCTTCTTTATGCATTCCTACTGCCTCTTTCTGCACCTCTGTTCCTTCCTGCAGTACTTCTTTTGTTTCTTTCAGCACCCCTCGCGCCACATTCACACCCATCTTCCCCCAACCATCTTGCCTCTTTTTGTACCTCTGTTCCTTCATTCTACACGTCTTTTGTTTTTTTCTATACCTCTCACTTCTTTCTGTACCCCTTTTGCCTGTTTCTGCACCCCTTCCATTTTTCTGCACCCCTCTGGCTCTTTCTGCACCTCTGTTCATTCTTTCTGCACTTCTATTGTTTCTTTCCGTACAACTCTTCCTTCTTTCTGCACCCATGTGTCTCTTTCTGCACCCCTCTTCCCTATTTTTGTACCTTTCTTGCCTCTTTCTGCACCTCTGTTGATTCTTTCTGCACGCCTCTTGCTTCTTTTTGCACTCCTCATGCCGCTTTCACACCCCTCTTCCCTCTTTGTACACCACTCTTTCCTCTTCCTGCACCGCTGTTCCTTTTTTTCTGCACTTCTATTTTTTTCTTTTTGCACCTCTTGCTTATTCGGCACCCTTTTTGCCTCTTTCTCCACCTTCCATTCTCCCTTCTGCACTACTTTTCTTTCTTTCTTCAAGTCACTTGCTTCTTTCTGTACCACTCATGCCTCTTTCTGCACCCCTAATCCTTCTTTTTGCACTCATCTTGCCTCTTTCTGTACCTCTTTTGCTTCTTTCTGCTCTCCTCTTGCTTCTTTCTACACCTCTCTTGCTTATTTCTGTACCACGTGTGCGTCTTAATGCAACCCTCTTCCCTCATTCTGCACCCTACTTGCCTCTTTCTATACCTCTGTTCCTTCTTTCTGTACTTCTTTTGCCTCTTTTTGACCCCTCATCCCTCCTTCTGCACCTCTGCTACTTCTTTCTACACTTCTTTTGTTTCTTTCTGCATCTCTCTTATTTCTTTCTGTATCCCTCTTGTCTCTTTCTCCACCCCACTTCTCCCTTTCTGCATACTTCTTTATCAAATTCTCTTGATTCTTTCTGCATCTCTATTGCTTATTTCTGCATCCCCTTTGCCTCTTTCCGATCCCGCCAGCCCTCTTTCTTGCCTCTTTCTTCACTCTCATCCATCTTTCTACATCTCTGTTGCTTCATTCAGCACTTCTCTTGCTTCTTTTAGTACCTCTGTCCCTTTTTTCTGCAACCATGTGTCTCTTTCTGTACCATTCTTCCCTCCTTCTGCTCCCCTCTTGACTCTTTCTGCACCTCTGTTCCTTCCTTCTACACTTCTTTTGTTTCTTTCTTTCTCTCTCTTATTTCTTTCTGTATCCCTCTTGCCTCTTTCTCCACCCCACTTCCCCTTTCTGCATCTCTGTTACTTCTTTATCCATTTCTCTTGATTTTTTCTGCATCTCTATTACTTGTTTCTGCATCCCTTTTGCCTCTTTCTGAACCCCTCAGCCCTCTTTCTGTACTTTTCTTGCCTCTTTCTCCATCCCACATCCATCTTTCTGCATCTCTGTGGCTTCATTCAGCACTTCTCTTGCTTCTTTTAGTATCTCTGTCCCTTTTTTCTGCAACCCATGTGTCTCTGTTCTTTCTGTACCCTTTTTACCTCCTTCTGCTCCCCTCCTGACTCTTTCTGCACCTCTGTTCCTTCTTTCTGCACACCCCTTGTTTATTTCTGTACCCTTTGTGCCTCTTTCACTCCCCTCTTCCCTCTATCTGCACCCCTCTTGCCTCTTTCTGCACCTCTGTTCCTTCTTTCTGCATTTCTTTTTTTCATTCTGAACCACTCTTGTTTCTTTCTGTATCCCTCTTGCCTCTTGTCTAAGCCACTTTTCCCTTTCTGCATGTCTGTTGTTTCTTTCTGCATTTTTCTTTTTTCTTTCTGCATCTCTCTTGTTTCTTTCCATACCCCTCATGCCTCTTTGTGCACTCTCCTTGCTTATTTCTCTACCCCTTGTGCCTCTTTCACTTCCCTCTTCCCTCTATCTACACCCCTCTTGCCTCTTTCGGCACCTCTGTTCCTTCTTTCTGCATTTCTTTTTTCATTCTGAACCGCTCTTGTTTCTTTCTGTATCCCTCTTGCCTCTTGTCTAACCTACTTCCCCCTTTCTGCATGTCTGTTGTTTCTTTCTGCATTTTTCTTGATTCTTTCTGCATCTCTTGTGCTTCTTTCTATACCCCTCATGCCTCTTTGTGCACTCCTCATCCCTCTTCTGCACTCCTATTGCCTCTTTCTTCACCTTTGGTGCCTCTTTCTGTACATCTGTTGCTTCTTTCTGTACTTCTCTTGGCTCTTTCTGTACCCTCTTTTCTCTTGTTGCAACTCTCTTGCCTCTTTCTGCACTTCTCTTGCTTCTTCGGCACCCCTCATCCCTCTTTCTGTACCTCTCTTGCCTCTGTCTCCACCCCTGTTCCCTCTTTTTGCACATATTTTGCCTGTTTCTGCAACTATCTTGCCTTTTTCTGCAGTTTTCTTGCCTCCTTCTCCACCTCCATTGCTTCTTTCTGTACTTCTGTTGCCTCTTTCTGAACCACTCTAACCTCTTGTATGTATCCCTCTAGCCTCTTTCCGCACCCTTGTTGCATCTAACTACACCTCTGTTGCTTCTTTCTGAACTTTTCTTGCATCTTTTTGAACCCCTTTTTGCACTAATTTTGCCTCTTTCTGTATCACTCTTGCCTCTTTCTGCAACTCTCTTGCCTCTACCTGCACCACACTAGCCTTTTTCTGCACTTCTCTTGCTTCTTTCTAAACCTCTGTTGCTACTTTCAGCACTTCTCTCATCTCTTTCTGTACATCTCTTGCCTGTTTCTACACCTCCCTTTCATCGTTCTGCAACTCTCTTGCCTCTTTCTGCACCTCTGCTGCTTCTTTCTGCAATTTTCTTGCTTCTTTCTGCACCCCTCTTGCCACTTTCTGCAGTGCTCTACCCTCTTTCTGTACCTCTTCTGCTTCTTTCTGCACTTTGTTTGCCTCATTCTGGACCCCTCTTCCCTCTTTCTGTACCTCTCTCGCCTCCTTCTGCAGCTCTGTTGTCGCTTTCCGAACCTCTATTGCATCTTTCTTTATCTCACTAGCCTCTTTCTGTACTACTTTTGCTACTTTCTATACCTCTGTTACTTCTTTCAGCACTTCTGTGTATTTCTGCAACTCTCCTGCCTCTTTCTATACCTCCCTTGCCTATGTCTACATCCCAGTTCCCTCTTTCTGAACTTCGTTTGCCTCTTTCTCCACCCCTCTCGTCTCTTTATGCACCCATTTTGCTTCTTTCAGTACTTTTCTTGCTTCTTACTTTACCTCTCTTGATTCTTCCTGTACCTTGTTTGCCTGTTTCTGCAACTCACTTGCCTATTTCTGCAGTTCTCTTCCCTCTTTCTGCATCCCTGTTGCTTCCTGCTACACTTTTCTTGCTTCTTTCTGCACCGCTGTTGCTTCTTTTTGCATCCCTATTGCCTCTTTCCTCACTCATCTTCCTTCTTTCTGTGGTTCCCTTGCCTCTTTCTGCAACCATCTTGCCTCTTCCTACACTTCTCCTTCCTCTTTGTGCACTTCTCTTGCTTCTTTCTGTGCCTTTCTTGCTTCTTTCTGCACCACTCTTGCTTCTTTCTGTAGCCCTCTTCCCTCTTTTTATACCTCTCATGCCTCTTTCTGTACCTATCCTGCCTCCTTCGGCACCCCTCTCCCCTCATACTGCACCTCTCTTGCCTCTTTTTGCAGTTCTGTTGCATCTTTCTGCACATCTATTGCTTTTTTCACTCTTGCTTCTATGTGCAACCCTCTTTATTCACTTCCTTTGCTTCATTCTGCTATTCTCTTGCTCCTTTCTGCACTTCTCTTGCTTCTTTCTGCACCCATCTTGCCTCTTTCTGTACCCTACTTCCCTCTTTTTGCACCGCTCTTGCCTCTTTCTGCTCATCTCTTGCCTTTTTATGCATTTTCCTTGCCTCTTTCTGCTTTTCTCCTGCTTCAGTCTGCACATTTCTTACTATTTCTGCACCCCTCTTGTTTTTTCTGCACTTCTCTTGCTTTGTTCTCTACTTCTCTTGCCTCTTTCTCTATTAAAATGGGAAGTGCAATGTTTCAAATTTAAAGGTTTGCATGCTCTCATGATGAAGGTATATGTCTACTTGTACTTGTAGACTCACATGTGTTATGCAGCTGAAGATGGTAGCTTAAAAAGTGTGTAGCTTCTCCTGTAGGTGATCAAATTCTCTCAATTCTGCTCTATCATTGCGTTGCAGAGGCAGACATGTCTTATGTATCTAGGTGTGAAAGAGCCCCTCAAATGTTCTAATAAATATCAATGTGCCCTGCATAATGAGAGGAAAGAAATACATACACCTGTTTGAACACAAATTTACAGAGTATCCTGTTTAATAAATAGTTATTCAAGTATTTGTATGTTTCTTTTTTTAACATGTGACTAGGTAAAAACACAGACATATGCAGGCGTACATTCACAAATGTGGTGAGACTTACAACATTGATCTGGTTAGCATTGCTGTTTTACATTTGATACACCATTCTGAGCAGTCGATGATTAGTGGACCTTCAAGAGAAAAATTAGGTGAGGGATTTGGGACAAGGCTACTTTGTATGAATTCTGTGTGCCTTTCTTTTTCTTTCTGCATATATTCTACCTATGTAGGCATAGTTAGAAATTAGCAGGTTTTGAAGATTTTATGTTTAAGGATTAGCATTTAAAAAACCTTAAAAAATTCACTGAAAAATCACAGGTTCAGGGATGTTACAGGTAGGAATTTGAATTTAAAAAACCTTAGATATTCACCGAAAAATCTACAGTTTCAAAGGACGTTAGTTAGGCTGACATTTCTTTTTTACTAAACCAGAGAAATTCAGCTGTTTTAACTATAATGCATGCCCCGCAATGCCCTACTGAAGACATCACATATTAGATCCCTTATGACATGGTCAGTGACATCACTGATGACATCATTGATGACATCTCAAATGTTAGTGACAGAGGTTATGTGCTCCGTTTGCCTGTGCAGCCCCAGTGTACTGTAGCTGAGACATCACAAATATTGCGGTGGCAATGCAAATATTGGTGAAATTATAAACAAAATATATATATATTTGTACACTCTCGCCTGTCAATGTCACAGAATCATGTACGCACTCACAAACTCACTCAGACACTTATACCCCCATTCACATACCTACTCAGATACTTATACATCCAGTCACATACCCACTCAGATACTCATATACCCCTTCACATACCCATTCAGGTACGCATGCACCCATTTACAGACTCACTTGGAGAATAACGCACCCACCTTGAGTAAGGCATCAGCAGAAAAGCGTCCATCCCCTAATACTCATATATATATATAGAGAGAGATATATATTTACTGAAAAAACCATAGGTTTCAGACATGTTATAGTTAGGAATTAGCATTTACAAAACCTTAGAAATTCACTGAAAAAAACATAGGTTTCAGGGGTGTTATAGTTAGTTGGGCATTTCACTCGTACAAAACCATTGGAATTTCCCTGTTATAGTTAGTTCTACTAACTATAACTCGTGCGCCCGCAATCCACTGCTGATGATGTTACATATTACATCATTCATGACATAGTCAGTGACACCACTGATGACATCTCAAATGACATCACTGATGGCATCACTGATGACATCATCCAGTGAATGTGGTTTGGTTCGATATTTAAATAAGTATATTATATATATATATATATATATATATATATATATATATTCACTGAAAAAACCATAGGTTATAGACCATATATAGTTAGGAATTAGCATTTACAAAACCTTGAAAATTCACTGAAAAAACCATAGGTTATACACCATATATAGTTAGGAATTAGCATTTAAAAAACCTTATTTTACTCAAACAAAACCATTGAAATTCCATATATAGTTAGTTGTACTAACTATATATCGCGCACCCGCAATCCACTGCTGATCATGTCACATATTACATCATTCATGACATGGTCAGTGACATCACTGATGACATCACTGATGACATCTCAAATGACATCACTGATGACATCACTGATGACATCTCAAATGACATTACTGATGACAACATCCAGTGACTGTATTTTTCTGTAAAGTTAAAATATGTCTTACATATTGAAGATTGAGTGGATGTATAAGTGTCTGGATGAATGATTTAGTAGGTGCATGACTGACTGTATGAATGAGTGATTAAATGTGTCTCACTGAGTGCATGGGTTAGTGACTAAACTGTCTTAATTTGTGCATCATTATGTCTGTTGTTCTGAAAACTGCTGCATGTGTTGTTTAGTAGCTATATGAGTAACTGTATGGGTTATTGATTGGTTGCCCAAGTATTTGTATGGGAGACTGAGTGTGTGTGTGGGTGGCTGGGAGGTGTATGAATCTGTGCATAGATGTGTGAGCAGTTGATTCACTAGATGTATGGGTTCAAAAGTGCATGTGGAAACAGCTGTATGGGCGGTTGACTGTGTGCATGAGCGTATTGGTGAGTGAATGGATATCTCAGTGCTACATGTCAAAGTAAGTACATATGTAAAACACAGTACATGTGAGAGTTGACATATATAAATAACTGTGCAAAAGAGCCAGTGAATGTGTGAGTGGCTGTATGGATCATTGTGAACTTGTATCAGGGATTGTATAAGAGAGTAAATATGTGTTAGTATATGTTTGAATAAGTAAGGTGTGTATAACTGTATAGTTGAGGAAATGGAGGTGTGATTGATTCTTTGCATGACTGACTAGGTGTGTGAGTAACTCCATGGATGAGTGACAGTCTGTGCGTGTCTGTTTACACTGAGTGTATCTAAGGTTATATTAGAGTCTGAAGAGCTTCATCGTATTATCACATGAATGATGTCATCAGTGATGTGATCAGTAATGTCAAATGAGATGTCATCAGTGATGTCATCAGTGATGTCATTTGAGATGTCATCAGTGATGTCATCAGTGATGTCATTTGAGATGTCATCAGTGATGTCATCAGTGATGTCATTTGAGATGTCATCAGTGATGTCATCAGTGATGTCAAATTCAAAATTCAAATTCAAAATCAGCTTTATTCGATTTGTTTAGTAAAATCATAAAAGCATACAAGTACATTTTATACAGCAAATTTAAAAAGTTGTCCCCAACGAAACTTTTATAAGACTCTATAAAACATATTTCCAGATAATAAAAAGGTCAATGGTGAAAATACGACGATCAACCTCATGTAAAAACGTGTGAAAGAATTTAAACATGTAAGGGTTACATCATAGAATTTCTATATTTCATCACTGACATTAAAAAGCGAGAAACGACAAAGATGATATACACCTCATCTAACAATAGTAACTTATAGTAAGCGTCTTTACATGTTCTTATGCCCCAGTGTTTTAGAAGAGGTAAAAGATACAATTTCCTTGGGGCAGAGTACAGATTGCAAAAGAACATAATATGAATGTTACTTTGTGATGAGTGGTCATCGCATGGGCAAGTTAGGTTCAGGGAAGTCCAATCATTTTGTTTTGGAAGAGTGACCATACGGAAAAAGGTGCCTAGGCGCAGCCTGGTGAGAAGCATGCGAGGATAAGGTGCAGTTTCGGTCGTAAGATACAATTGCAGACCTTCAGTGGGAGTGATTCTTTGATAGCTCAGGGTGGTGTTTTTGAGCTTCTCTGCATCCCATCTAACACCTTCCAGGTGTGTAATTAAAAGTTTTTTGAGGGACGACCTAGACAGATTTTCTAAGGACTCCGGGTCATCATAATATTCAGGACAACCAATCTTGGAGAACATCAACCGGACATGTCGCATCCATTTTATTTTGGATGCGGCATCCAAGTTCATGCACTCCGTGATGAGTTCTCTATTAAGTTGGCATTCCTTGGTAGTCCAAATTTTGTGCCAAAGCAAACACGGTAACAGCTTTATGGAGTCGGTCAGGTATTTGAGGCCAGTCTCAATGTGAGTAATAAAAGTTGAAGTAGATTTACTCACACCCAATAAGTAACGAATAAAAAGGTTCTCACAAATCTGGAGTGAGGACAGATCTTCAAAGCCCCATAAGCCTGCTCCATAGGTGACTGTCGCTACACATTTTGCTCGGTAAATCTGTATCATCTCAGCAGTCGGTTTGCCCCCAATTTTCGCTGCAAAAGTTCTCAGGGCCCCAATAGCACGGGTAAAGGCAAGCCTCCTAGCCGATACTGCATGTTTCCAGGCTCCTTTTCTCTCAAAAACAACACCCAGATAACAAAAAGTGTCTGTGATCTCAATTCTTTGCTCGTCAAGGTATATCGAACATTGTGGCCTTTTACTCTTTTGGGTGCACGGCATGGAGAAAGTTTTTGAGGTATTCACTTTCAAGTTTCTTTTCCCCATGAAGGATGAAAATTCTCTTACCGCTCTCTGCAACCCTACCCTAGTCCTAGACATAATGGCCGCGTCATCGGCGTATAATAGAATGGGTACAGGCCTACCATTGACAGCTGGATAGTCATTCTGGAGATTTGTTAGATGGTCTACAACAGAATTGATGTAAAAGCAAAATAGAAGGGGCGCAAGTATACAACCTTGCCTAACCCCTCTATTTATGGGAAATTTCTGTGTACATTGCCCCTGGGTCCCGAACCTCACTCTGGCACCAGCATCTCTATACAATTCTTTGATAAATACCACGATGGTAGGATCCACCCCGATGAGGTCCAATGTTGACCAGAGCTGCAGATGATCCACACAATCAAATGCCGAGCTAAGGTCAACAAAAGTAACAAACAAGTCCCCTTTTTTGGCCTCAATATATTTGGACATCAATAAGGACAGGTTTAAACATTGCTCCTGGGTACCCAGTCCCTTTCGGAAGCCATATTGGAGTTCCGAAATAACTTTGTTTTCTGTCTCCCAGAGCTGAATCCTCTTAAGGACGATCCTTCCTGCAATTTTCATAAGTCCGTCTAATAAGGATATAGGACGGTAGCAAGCCGGATTGTCCCTGTTTCCCTTTTTGAAGATGGGGACCACAATGGCATCTGACCAGGTGTTAATTAGGCCGCATTTGTTTCCCATGTTCAAAACGTTCGTTAAGAGCGGAGCCCAAAATTCCAGATTTGTTTTATAGGCATCCACTGGTGTGTGGTCCGGACCAGGAGCTTTCCCTGAAGGGCTTTCCCTGATTGCATTTTCAACTTCTAGGGTGGTAAAGACCAAGTCGATTGGATACGGGAAACTGTTGGATCACTTGACTGATAATCTTGCGTGAGTTTGTTCAAAGATGCAAGTGCCTTTTGTTGATTCGTATTGTTCCCCTGTCTATTGGTGTAGAGTTTCCCATAATATTCCACCCAGAGCTCTGCTGTGATTGCTACATCTATACAGTTGTCAGTATCTTTTGTGTTGTATACTGATCTTATCACTTTCCAGAAAAGGTTAGTGTCCTTATTCCTGGCCGCTTCTCCCAACGCTTCCCAGGCCTCCTTTTTCATGGTAGCTTTCCGGAGGTTAATTTCTCTCTTATACTCTAGTCTGGCCTCAGCAATTTGGACCCTGTTTTTCGGGATGGCTTTTAAAACTTTCTTCAAGTTCTTTAAGGCAGCTGTGCACCTAGAATCAAACCACCCGGATGCACGTTTCCCCTTCTTTTTATGGCTCTTAGTTAAAACGCCTTTTATATACTCCTGAATATTGGCGAAAGCTGCCATAATCGCCTTAGGATCGACATCTTCTTCTAAGCAGATAGATATATCTGCAAAGCAGGATGATATTAAGTTGTGGAAGAAAATTGTGGGGTTCAATTTCTCCCACTTAAGCACATAGCCGTTTATCCTTGTTAAGGTGACCTCCAATGGATACAGTGGGCCGCTAGGTTCCTTTACTTTCTCCCCTGGGAGCCTAACACCAAAGGTAATAGGGTAATGATCACTCATTGGGTCATCCCCTATCTCCCAAAAGGTTATAAAATTAGGTATAATGGGGGATATCAGTGCAAAATCAATTGTCGTTTCGCAACCTCTTCCATTATATGTTGGGGCAAAGGGAACTGGAGGAGAGCATGCCTGATTAATGAAGGTGAGGTCAAAAGTAAACATAATACTGTTAAGGAGAGACCCCAGTTTGGTGTGTGAGAAGTGGAAAGGGGCGTCCTCCTCACGATCTGCAAGGCCGCACAAACCTAACTCAGAAAGTGGGCAGACAGCACAATTAAAGTCTCCCACCCAGAAAACTGTGTGGTCTCCCGTGTATTGATCTCTCACTTTATGAATGAGGTTTGACATTTTATTTAAAATGAGTTCCATTTCATTTAGTGGCATATTGTTATAAAAGTTCACCAGTATAACCTTTTGTGTGATGCCCCATTTAAAAGAAAGGATTTGAAAATATTGGTCAGAGTGGAAATTATACACCTTTATATCCCCTACATTCGAGGTGTATATACACAGACCCCCTTTATTGCGGCCCTGAGTGGAGGGAACAGCGGGTGAATGGAATGTTCGGTACCCCATGATGTGCCTTTCCTCTGCAAGCCAAGTTTCTTGCAGGCAAAGTATGCCATGCTTCTGGACGGTCTCCAACCATGGTATATGTTTGATCTTATTGCCCAGTCCTGCTACATTCCAGGATAGTAATGAGTGTTTCAATTCACTATCTACCTGATGTGTATAGCCCACACTCTCTATTGCGTGTACCTGGTCTTGGGAATGTACCCTGTCTAGGTGTTGTATGGCTTGCACAGGGAGCGGGTGCTGGTCCGGGTAGGGTGGAACCACCGTCAAATGGGTCGATTTCTTTACAATGAGTGGCGATGTATTGCTATTACTGGCAATTATTGCGTGGTTTTGATCACTTGATCGGGGTGAATGATCGCCTGATCCCAGTCAATCCACCTGATCTAAGGATCCAAACCTATTCATGGTGGGTGCACCTTCCCACCAATTATTGGTGGGTTGCCATCGCTGCCCCTGTCCCTTCCATCTATGGTTGTTGACTATAGTCCACGCCCCAGGATGCTCTGCTAGCTGTTTTGGGGGGTAAAAAAAGGTGAGGGGTTTGGTGACAATGATTTGTTCAGTCACGTATGGGTCCCATGTGGTGATGAGGTGGGCTGTATGAGGGTCTGCAAAAGACACCACGATACAGTCTCCTGGTATCGATTTGTGGGTTCTGCCCACCCAAGGGACTCTCCTGACCAATAATACCCTACTCCTGTTGCTGTGAGGGATCTGCCTATTGGTATTTAACCAGTGGATCACTTTGTTTTTTAAGGACCATTGGGTTTCAACAATGTCAGGGGCAAGCGGAGGTACCCCTGTCAAGATAACCACATAGGGCCCAGCCTCAGGGGGGAGGTCAATATAGCCTCCACGAAAGTTCTGGTGGTTCGGATATAAATTTGGTATGCGCTCTAAGAGAGGAGTGATAGGGTTACTCGCCTTGCGGTCGGGTCTAAAGGAAGGTTTGGGCTGAAAATGTTTTTTGGGGAGTTTTTCCTCTGTTTTTGGAGGGTTGGCAGCAACATTCACGAGTGTCCTAGGTTTAGGAATTGGCGTAGGTTTGGATAACCGAGGGGATAAAGGTGCGGGCAAAACCAAGGGGATGGGGGGAACCTCCTTAGACGCTGTAGCTGGTTTAATGCCGGTGTTAGAGGCTGGAGCAGGTTGGATACCAACTTTCCTAGCCGGAGGTGGACCCTCATTAATATGGGGGTGTGTTGCTTCCAGTTGTTTAAGGCTAAGCGTGGCCAGGGATACTAATGTTTTATCCATTTCCAGTAGGTGATTCTCAATACGTGACAGTCTGAGTTCAAAAGGTGTCAATAGTTGTTTTAAAGTGACCCAGACTGTCTGGAGGAAATCTTCATCATCACCCGCTTTATCCATGTCCCTCCCTGTCTCATTTGGCCCTCCCAGTGTTAGGTTATCTACAAGGGTAGTAAAATTCTCTACCGCAGGTGCAGTAGTGAGGTTGCTATCACCCCCTGTTCGGTGGATAACTAGGGGTGATGTTTGTTTAGGATCCCCTGCGTTGGGTAGAGTTCTTCTATGATTGAAAAACGTCTGCCTTGCAACTTTGGCTTTCTTACGGGCATAGGCAGATTTTGCATTGTTTTTCTTCTTCAAAGCTAGGTGACCTGGGTTTGTACTTTTTGCTATAGAGAAGGAAGGGGCAGTTATGGCCGGCAAGATGATAGAGTTTCTCTGTTCGGTAGGTGGTTCACCCTCACTAGGTTTGTCGGTCATGGGTGAGAAGATGAATGAAGAGTTTAATAATGGTGGAGAGGAAGAAGGGGGGGGGTGATGAACATCGGCGAGAATCAACAAAGGAGGGGGACGTGCCGCCTGTTGGGGAGATGCAGCAGTCGCAATGTTTCCCAGGGAAGACCTTTTAGAGTTAGCAAATGTCTGGGAAAGTCTGCGTGCGGCATCTAACTCCATTGAAACCCTCTTCTGCATTTTTATGATTTCGGCGTCAATAGCAAAATTTGTTTTTACAAGGAAATCGTCCAAGGTGCCATTTGGCTTGGTTAATCCCAACGCAGTCTTACTGCGGCTCCCCCGAGTACACATATTGTTTGACAGGTTATGGTTTATATATGGTACTCACTATGCTCAAGGTCCGGACACAATAACCGTAGAAAAAGACAAGGGGGGTGGGCCAGGCCAGTCCTCTTAGACCTCGAACGGCCTCAAACGGTCCCGCCCTTGTCCCGGGCTTCTCCCTGCGCCCTCCCGCGCGCTCCCGCGCAGCGGGAAAGACTGCTCCTCTTAAAGAAGCACAAGGGTGGCCTAGGGGGCGTGGCCGGCAGGGAGAGGAGCCCAGCTGTCAACGGGCGCGCGGGGACTCCTGGGAGTTTGAGTCCACCCGCTCTACCCTCGCAGCCCTGCCGGTGTCCACACGAAGCCCCTAGCAAGTGTCCCACAGCCGCCTGAGTCCGCGAAGCGGGACAAGCGCTGCGGGTCCGGCGAGCAGCAGCGGCTCAGCAGGCTGGATTTAGGTGATGCGGAGGTCCGTGGCGTGACAAGGATTCCTGGTGAGGTTTTCCACTCCTGTGTGGGCTGGAGGCGCTTAAGTGGTGTTATGTTGGGGGCGTGGCCGGCAGGGAGAGGAGCCCAGCTGTCAACGGGCGCGCGGGGACTCCTGGGAGTTTGAGTCCACCCGCTCTACCCTCGCAGCCCTGCCGGTGTCCACACGAAGCCCCTAGCAAGTGTCCCACAGCCGCCTGAGTCCGCGAAGCGGGACCCGGGCAGCGGGTCCGGCGAGCAGCAGCGGCTCAGCAGGCTAGATTTAGGTGATGCGGAGGTCCGTGGCGTGACAAGGATTCCTGGTGAGGTTTTCAGTGATGTCATTTGAGATGTCATCAGTGATGTCATCAGTGATGTCACTGACCATGTCATGAATGATGTAATATGTGACATGATCAGCAGTGGATTGCGGGTGCGCGATATATAGTTAGTACAACTAACTATATATGGAATTTCAATGGTTTTGTTTGAGTAAAATAAGGTTTTTTAAATGCTAATTCCTAACTATATATGGTGTATAACCTATGGTTTTTTCAGTGAATTTTCAAGGTTTTGTAAATGCTAATTCCTAACTATATATGGTCTATAACCTATGGTTTTTTCAGTGAATTTCATTGGTTTTTTAACAGCTAATATCAAAACCTTTACAATGTATTCTTATTTAAATAGAAAAATATATTTTACATGTTTTTAATACAATTTTTTTTTTATTATTTTTTTTGTTTCGCTCCCGGTACGCGAACCGGTTAGCTTCCCGTTAGCTCAATCCGGAGGCGCGACCCAGTCCGCGAACCGGTAAACGTTCCGTTTGCGCACCTCTCGCGTTAGAAAACAACATCGTGACGCGTCGCGTCAGCATGACGTTTCGCGTTCTCGCGTAATACGTCATATTACGTGCTACGTTAGCGTACCCGGAAGCGCACCGGTACGCGAACCGGAAGCGATCCGCGGCGCGGCGCCGACCGCGTAACGTAAACACAGCAGGTCATGTGACTCGGTAAAAACACTTTTCATTGGTTCATTTCACTTTTGGTTTCCTAATGATGTAATACTAGGTCATGTGATCTAAAATGAACACTTTTCATTGGTTTACAACTTTTGCTTTTCCCAAATGATGAAAATCCCTCCTTCTTTCCTCACTCTGACGTTCATCTTGGTGAGAGAAAGACCCTTTATTTACACTTTGACATGGCTTCAGTAGTAGCTTCAGCTGGTTCTAACCCACCACCTCCACCAAATCCAAGAAAGAGAGGACCACCTGCTGAAGTAATTTTGCAAGAAGAGGAAGAACAGGAAGAGGAGGAAGAGGAGGAAGAGCCAAGGTTTTTGCCAGAGGAGCCCAGGAGGTACAATCGAAAGGAGAATTACATCTGGCAATTCTATAGAATTCCTGAGGGGCAAAAAAAAGTGAATGCACGCTACGTGTTTTGCCGTATATGCGGTGATAGATTGTCAAGGGGAACTGACAAAAAATACAGTTACGGCAATCACACTATGCATCGGCATATGAGTAGGTGGCACCCAAATAATTATAGTGCTGCCCAGCTACGTGATGAGCAACAAAATCCCCTCCCAATGGCAAGAAGATCGGTTGTTCCAGAGGTGTCGGGACCAGAGGCGAGGGAGATGATCCCAAACATCCAAATGTTGTTTGGGCACGTAAAGCAAGTGTGCGTGCACTGTGGCGATTTCATCTGCTACAGGGAAAGTAGCATCATTTTAATTATGAGAGCTATTCAAAATCATGTTAATGTTTGTCCGAGACGCCCCAAAGAATAAATTCTTTTTTTTTTGTTGCTCCTGTTGAGCCCTTTACAATGGATCGTTTTTGTTTCCCCCCCCCCAAAAAAAACAAAAAAAAATTTAAAACGTTCAGAAAATACAAAAAAAGTAAAAAAATGTTCAAAAAATACTAAAAAAAATATAAAACAACAAAAACATAAAAAAAAAGTTCTTTTCAGAACTACCTCCCCATTATAAAAAAATTGGTAGAATATTTGGAACTCTGCCAACCTCTATTTCTCTTAGTTCGCTCCCCGGAGCGCTACCCGGTACGCGTACCGGAAGCTAACCAAAAAAAATATTTTTTTAAAAAAAGAACAGTAAGTATAAGGTAAGCAAACAGACAGTTATGTGAAAAGAAAGACAGCTCTAGGGAGTAAACAAGAGATACTGTTACCTACAATCCACTGCTGATGATGTCACATATTACATCATTCATGACATGGTCAGTAACATCAACAGCAGTGGATTGCGGGTAACAGTATCCTTAGTTTACTCCCTATAGCTGTCTTTCTTTTAACATAACTGTCTATTTCCTTCCCTTATAGTTACTGTTCTTTTTTTTTAAAACATTTTTTGATCAGTCATAAACAGTGACATTAATAGAAACAGAGAGAATTTATTTATTTATTTATTTATTTATTTCGATTTATATAGCGCTATATAACCCAGGGGTCTCTAAGCGCTTGTCCAGTAAACACCACAGGAACCAAAAGGAACACTACAGGCGATTTATAGCCCTCCCCAAGCTTTCTGGAACAGAACCGTCTTCAGCTTCTTCCGAAAAGTCAGCAAATTGGGTTCTTTGCGCAGGTTCACCGGTAGACTGTTCCAGACCCCTGGAAGGGTGTTGGAAATGGCACGACCGCCCACCGTCGCCAATCTGAACCGGGGTTGCGTGAGCAAGAGTGAACAAGAGTGAAGAACTATGGTCCTCCTCAGCCACCCTCAGAAAACCAAGGGGGTCAAGATACATCTACCGTGCCCCCTTCTACCCATTCTGAACATTATTTGCCCTCCATCTTGTATCTTGATTCGACCGAAACACAAAATGGTGGACTCCCGTAACGCTGCTGGTTTACGAACCGGGCCACTTCCCGGGAAGCGGTCCAAAAAAAAAGGTGGGAAAGTAATTCACAGACACTAAGAGTAATAGAGACGGAGTGAGTGAACAAGTCTGAGGAACTATGAGAACAGAGGGACTGAGAAAAAGAGTGGAAGGATTGAGTAAGTAGGTAATAGAGAAAGGAATGAGGAAAGTAGCAAACGCAGGAAACTGAGGGTTAAAGAAGTGAAGCAGTGGATCTAATAGTAGGTGAATGTGATAGAAATGTAACGAAAAGAGTACAACTATTTACCTTATAATTGCCGTTAAATTAATCACTTTTTATTTTTATACTTTCAATCTGTGAAAGAGAGAACCAACATTTGAAAAATATTAAAACATGTATTTAAAAATTACAAAAGACAAGGGAAAAGATTGAAGGACAAATAGTTTTTCAACAACTTTGACACTGACAGAAGCTTCTGCTTCTCCAGGCCCCCTACACAGTCCTAAAGATATACATTTTAAACTAACAGTATCTTGATGCAGATGAAGTGAGGCCTATCTTAAAACATGGTGCATCTTTTGCATTGCTCTTGTTTCAGAAAAGTGTCGCTTCAGGATGCCAATAACATGTCTCCTATCCAGAGATTTGTTTGAGGTGAGGCCTACTCAGAGTTCAAGATAAGATTTACACTTGTTGAAGTGTACAGAGGAGATAATATCTGTGAAAGTCTACCAATGAAGTGAGTCATGTCCACTGCACTCTTCAACAAAGTAGAAACCTCCTATGTTTCCCTGGACAGACCTAAACTTGATCTGCACAATGTGATTCATAATGATAGGAAACACAGGTGATGTAATTCAAATATGTGCAATTTATTTTGCTCATTTCATAATCACATCACTTGTGTTTCCTTTGCTTAGGTATCTCATTGTGCAGATGTAGTCCAGCATATGAACTACATATGAAAGAATACGTAGAAGTGCAGCACTGCATGCAACAACTTTGACACTTACAGAAGCCTCACCTTCTCCATGCGTCCTACACAGTTCTACATATACATCATAAATGCAAACAGTACAGAATTAATTATACATGTTAAATGGTTTATTTTTGCTGTTCTCAGAATGTATCAAAATTCACTAAAAACAGTGACTTGAAGGTATTCATCATGTAACAGCGGGGAAAAAAAACACAATCAAAATGATTGTGTTTAAAAAACCCATACAACATCAGAAATCAAAATTCAGAACTCCTTAAAGTTAACTTACTTTCCATGACGTCCAAGGATGTCCTATGAACAGCTTACACTCTTTTGTGCTGTTATTACTTTCAGCCCGCCACTTTCTGAAAGAAAACCTCCATCGTTTTTAAAAACACTATAAATGACTTCTTGCTCTCTACCACTATTTTCCACAAGGCCAAATCTAGTCAGAGCCATTTATAACTCTTGGATTTCTTGTAAGCCAATCCCATCATTTGGCATTTCCGCAACTTTTAGAATTAAAATGTTGAAGATCATTTTCACAATCCTGGAATAGTAATATCTTCCCCTTCTTGCTCAGTCATGTTCTACATTTCCTATGACACTGATACTGCTTACTATGAAGCAGACCTACACTACCTTTATGACTAGTACAATTATTTAATTCTCTACATCCCTTTTAATCACAAAGCAATGTAAAACAGTAGACAGCATTGCAGACTTACATTGCCTCTACTCCATGTTTTGATTGGCTGCTTCAATTAGCTTATAAAAAGAAACAGTTTTTCTGAACTCATTCAAAGTGCACATATATCTCCATCATGTCCAGTCCTATGATTAGAAGTTATGTCTCTGAACTACACTTATCCTCAAGGCCAAATTGTGTAGGAGCCATTAGAACTTCTTGAAATTCCACAGAGCACATCCCGAGATTATTTCCCTAAAATGTTGGTTTTAAAAACACCAGGTAAGAGTTTTTAAGGTCATACGGCAATTTTTTTTTGAAAATTAAAACAGAATCATTGCAGAATGACCAGCCATTTCTAGACTTTAAATAAACTGTGTAATGTCCTGATGATATTGAAGGGCCGTCATGATATATAATTGCTGTAGTTACAAAAGTCCTTCCTGATATTGACAACTGCGAAGCTACAAATTTTTTTATTAAAGTTGTCAATTTTGTTCCATCAGGCCTACATCGTTGGAACATTAAAATGACGTACTGGCCATATGTTCGTATAAATAATGTGGACATCATTTCAGATTTACATTGGCTACACTCCATGTTGTGATTAGCAGCTTTTACTAGCTTATTAAAGGAGACTGATTTACTGTCTGGCAAAGTTAAATATATAAATCTTTCTGAGTCTACACTAGTAGTACTTGATATCATACAGTTCTCGCAGTCATGCTGCCATTGATAAGAAAGCCCAAACAGCTGATCCACATCTACACCTTCAGCATGTAATACATCAAGCATATACATTAAAAACTCCTGACAATCTTGCTGAATAGTTTGAGAGAATTGTGTCTGGCCTGAACATCTGTCTAACAGATTTCGAATTTCAGACACACTTTCTATGTTTCTTCTATCAGTGGTACATTTCTCTAACACAGAATTTAACAAACCGCAAAATCTTTGATCAGAATTGACCACAATCTCTTCTTTTACATTTTTTAGAGAAAACAAAACATTAATTACTACATTAGCATAGCAGTTGACACCAGAACTGTTTTCAAACTGAAAACCAACAACATCTTCAACAGAATCCTTTTTGTTTCTGCTTGTAATTTTAGGTTCATTCACTTTTTGTCTTTTTGCTATAACCTCCCCAGTATTGTTCTCATTTCTTCGTTTCCGGCCTACCAGACGTTTCTCAAACAAAGGAAACTGAGGCAAATGTGGCGCATACTCTCTTCTTAACCTATTGTATTCCTTAACACAATCTAGATCTGCACAAATGTTTGTGACATCACACTCAATCAAGTACAATCCCGATAAAGTTCTAACTCGTGACAATGCCACATATGCCATACCCTCCTTGAACACAGAACTGCCAATATTCACCAATGCACTGTCTACACTTAAACCTTGCGATTTATGGATTGTCACCGCATATGCCAAGCAAACGGGAAACTGCTTACGGCGAACATATAAGTCTTTTACAAGCAAAAATCTAGCAGAACAACGAGCAATTAGCTGTACTTCCTCAATGCCATCAAATTTAATTTTTAAAAATTCAATTCCATCTCTATTTCTGTATTTCACAAAATCAACAACATTACCCATTGATCCATTTACCAGACCTCTTTCAACATGTAAATTCCTTCTTAAAATTATACGGCAGTTCAAGCACACATTCAGAGTCTTTTCAAAACCTGCAGTTTTAGATATACTCTTCTCTAATGAATCCAATTTTGTTTTCAGATTCTCAGACAAAATAATTGTTGATCCCATATGCTCTACTCTATCAATAGCTTCCAGTTTCACAATCTCTTGATTTTCTAAATGCAACATTTTGTTGTTAAATTTGGCACATTCTGCAAGAGTTGGCATCAAACATATTCCAGATTTCTTTTCAGTAATTTTCTGAAAAATATTCTCAGGCACAACATCTTGTTCTGGATATAAATTTGACAGTAATCGTGCATGTAAAGCTTCTTTCCCATGCTCGGTCACTTTTCCAATTCTAACATCTTGTAGAATAGTCTTGTAAACTTCATCCTTCGCCTGACGCATATTTTCATGCAGTTCAGCATAATTGAAGTTTAACCATATATTGACGTTGCCAATGCTGCCTAGGCACTTCCTGGTATCTTCATGCGTGAGCATTTTGAACACAGGTTGCCCTTTCACTGGTGTCAGCTGCAAAAGATCTCCGAAAACAATGATGTGTTTGCCACCAAATAACACATCATACTCTGTTTTGAGAACTTCTTGCATCCTCAAATGCACAAAGGCAAGCATGACATTGGAAACCATGCTTACTTCATCAATGATAAGAAGTTTCATTTTCCTCAAGATTCTTGAAACTTCAAAACAAGCATCTCCAGATAGCTTGTGATATTCTAATTTGTTGTCATGCTCCACTAGCAGCATCAGTAAACGATGTAAAGTAATCCCTTTAATATTATGTGCTGCCAGTCCAGTTGGAGCAGTGACAACACAAGACAGCGATGACTCTGTCCTTTCCTGCAAATAGCATGAAATTGCTTTAATGAGGAAACTTTTTCCAGTTCCCGCTTCTCCACTCACGTACAGTCGGACAGGCTTCAACGACGTACATGAGCACTCTTTCTTATCATGACTTAATCCATGATCAATTTGCATGGTAACTTCGTCATATATTTTCCTCTGCTCAACGTTGAGTTGCCTTTCCAACTCTTCTAAGTTAACCGCATCCTCTTGAGCATGTGCCATGGCTCTTTCCACTTCATTCATAGCAGTGGTAGCTTCATTTTCAATAAGAGGTCCTCCTAGTGGATCCTGACTCAATGAAGCAGAACTCTGACTGTCCTGAGAACTGTCTCTGGCAATCTCGGCTGCAATCGTTGCTTCCTGCTCAATTTCCGCATTCAACATTTCTACATATTTGGGAAAAGCAGGACATTCTATGGTCTCCTTGGCGGCATTGAAAGAGTCTTCGTAACAGAGGAAATCTCCAAGCAGTTCCTCTTCTGCACGCCAAGGCTTGAAAAGTTGCAAAAGTGCTAAATAGAAAAACTCCTTTTTTTCAGGAGATTCGCCACTCAATTTTCGATGGTTTATCAAGTGGCATTTTCTTTGCTTGACCAGACATCCCTCACTTCCTATTACAGCATACACTCCTTTCTCAGTATCTTCTTTGATGTTCCTCTTGAATATGTAATTTTGCAGAACCTCATACAGACAAACATTCTCGAGGTGACTGCTTCGATTTGGATAATATGTATCCAACATGTTTGTCTTCAAAATGTCGGTACTGTTTGGCTCCTTTTCCGCCAAATACTCAATTTCCCGCACAGGTTTGAGAACTCGATTACGCGTTGCAGCAAGACCAAGACTCGCCCAAACGATACTCCTGGACTTGGCATAGAGACTTGCTGAAGACAACCGGTCAGAACCTTCGTACGCTCCGATTTCTCGATGCGACAACATCTTCAGACTGAAACTGTACAACTTCTTGCTGAGGCTCTTTTCATGGGAAATGTCCTCCCACATATCCTTCAATTCTGTCTTCTCTTTTTTGGTGATGTAAGACGTCACATACCGAGCCACAGCCATACAGTTATCAGCCACAAACTGTATATCCATGTTAGCATTCCACATGGACAAAATCACCGGGTTGTAGTCGTTGATGTACTTGGACTCTTCGTTCCTCTTCAAATTGTATGTGTTTTTAGGTGATTTCTTCATCACATTATGTCGCAGCGAAGACATCAAACTGTTTACTCTTCCTTTAGAAATCACCGGTCGTGGAAAGCCGAAACGACATTTGGTGTAGAACTTGTCTTTGTTTCGGAATTTACGACGGCAGTACTTTCCACATCGATGGCTTTGGAAACGCAGAACTTTTTCTCTTAGGCTTTTCTTCTCCTTTGCGTTTGGAACAGCACACGTAGAATACTGTTGGATGAAACTCATCACTGAGTCTTCTGGATCCGTTCCAAATTTAGGTGCATCCTTGATCCACAGCAACATATGTATATGAGGAGCACCTCTTGCTTGGTACTCCTTTCTCCAGAAGAAATCCAACACCTCTCCAAGAGGTGGATTCTTCTTATTCATGATGAAAGACATCATAGCTTCAAATCTATGATTGAAGTACCTACATACATTGACTGGATCCAAAGAGCACAGTTCTCCGGGTGTCTTGAATTCGATGTTATCTACGTTAGCATTTGCCTCTCGTAGAAATTGAAGTAAGTCTTCCAAGCCATACTCGGCACAACTCAGAGTGAGGAACCATGTGGGAGTACCTAAGTTCCTCAGCATACATTTTAAATCACCATGACGACGGTACCAGTACTCATTAGTACCACGCTGACACGCCATGAGATTAATCAGGTGAGAATCCAAAATACCATCTTGGACATTCACTTTATCCATAAAATCACTTGCCGAGATGTTTTGCATGTGTATACCACTTTTCAAGATGTGGTTCACTGCATATGACAGTCCAGACAGATCGCTTTCAAACAGGAGATGAAACAAATAAGGAATGCATTGTCGAAACCTAGCATCTCCTGCATACAATCGCAAAGTCCGGTATTCAGAAGCAGGAATTTGATGAGGTCGCTCATCATATCTTCCTCCCTGACCTGTTGGAAAAAGCTGTGGGAAACACCGAGCTTCCAAACTTTCCTCCCAAACACTAATGGGACTCCCTTTGGCTTGTTTCATTTGAAACAACTCAATAGCATTCCCCACGACTTCCTTGGAATGCAAAGGATGAACACTATAATGTTCATATATTTCTTCACTAGTAGAGGGTTCTACTTTCTCAATTTGACCAGCACACAAATCGCTATCCTCTTCCTCACTTACTTCCTCTTCTGCAACATATACATTCTTATAGTATTTATTATTTTTTTTCAAATACAATGTTGCCTTTTTAACTTTCCTAACATCTACTAAATCTTGCCATATTTTCTTATTCTTTGTCGGAACCCCATTAACTAAGATAACCAGAGGTTCCTCTTCCACTTTTTCTACTCCAATTGTGTTAATGTTTTTCTTCAAATCTAGAGGCAAATAAACAACTCTTCCCTTTAATCCTCTCTGTAAATCTGATGGAGGCAATTTCCCTGTCTTTGGCTCCATTCTTACAATAGCCTGAAAGGGATGGATACTTTGAATCAAAATAGATTCATAAGTATTTAAGTCCTTCAATTCAGAAGGAATCTCAACCAATTCCAGATTATTATGAACTGCTCTAGCAGGCATCTGGTTTTGTTTTAATTTGTTACAACAATAAGTACACACACGTTGATCCAATCCCAAATCAAAACAATTTTCTACCATCAAGTATGTTGCAAAATCCTTCCATTCACTATTATTTTCCCTTTCACTTTTTGCATATAAATCCACTAACTTAGTCTGATTCTTATAATAAGTGCGTCTACAACACACACAAGTGAAATTAGGCCTCTCACTTGATTTCACGTCAAACGTCGCAATTTCCCTCTGGAAATTATCTGTACTGGAAACCTGTACACTATCTTCCAAATGACCCTCTACTTCTTGCTCAATTTCAACATTCTCCTCTTTACTTCCAAAGTAACAAAACTCAATTTCTTCACATATATTCTTCACATCTATTTCAGAACCATGCAAAAGAGCAGCGCATAATTGTTTCAGCATAATTGCTGGACTCTTAGCATAATACAACATTCTAACTAATTTCCTCACTTTGTTATGATGCACTGCTAGCATCCTGAAATGATGAAAAACACTCTGGCATACTCTCCTGGAAAGACAAGCCAGTGAATGACCATGCAAACCTGTCACTTCTCTTACTCTGCAAGGATCTAATTCTTGCAACAACATCATTTTCTGCTTCAAACTTTTTTTGTTAAATGACCGTACAAAATCACAAAGCAAATTGATGGAATCCTGTCGCACACTGCAAATACTACTACACTTCCAGGTGTACACAGGACCCTTAGCACGTCTTCCTAAAACCTCATTACCTAACAACTCTTCTGCCTCTGTTGTCACAAGTTTTTCTTTTTCAACTGGACAACCATCTTTCACTTCATAAGCACGACCACTGGTGTCAACTGCATGCACCAAATCATTATCCTGGAAATAACTCTCTTCATTAAAAAATGCCTCACAGCTTGAACTATGCATCCATTCTCCAGAAAAAACTTCACAAAAATTACTACGATTAACTATTCTCTTCCATCTACTATTTCTTTTGAAATCAAAAATTGCCTTGTTTAGCTTCCTAATTCTATTGATTATCAAAATAAATAACTTACGTTTAATTTCAAATGCCTGATCAATAACTTTCTCAACTTTTTTTTTTCTCTTATAAAAAACTAGTTTCTGTTGACCTTTCTTAATATTTTTTAACAAATTGCCAATTATCCTGTTGCGGAACATTCGTTTACGAATCTCCCTAAACTGTTGTTTCCTTCTACTATCATGCACAGATTTATCTCTTGCTCTAGCAGTAACATTTTTCATTGTCCTTTTCTTTCCATTTGATTTCCTTCTCGTGTTATGGACTGAAACATTTTCTGTAGTAATATTTTTTTTATTACAAATATTTCTTATGAAATATTTAGAGCTCTTACCCGGTGCTTTCTTCGTGGCTTGAGAAATCTTTTTGTTAGAGGACTGCTGCGTTTTTTTTTCACCTGCTGTCTTTGACGTTTTGCAGCCTTTATCTGTCTTTGTATTGTAGGCATGGTGAAATCTTGAAATGATCTGCAGTTGAATCTGAGGAAAAATATAATAAAAAATGTTAATAAACATTATTATCAAACAGTAAATCAGTAATAGTGATCAAAAACATAACACACTACTTGACATTTTAATTTGAAGATTTTTTAGTCATTGGCAATTTTACAATACAGAAATACCAGAAAAGAAATGACATTTATATTTATGTTACCTATGCTATTTTATATGTGAATCTGATCTAATTTTATGAGCATATTTTAATATTTTATTGAAGACACTACACATAACCTGTTTTTGAAGGTGTCTTTATTTTTAAATTAAACGGTTTACCTTTTTACTTTTTATTGATTATAAATTTTAAAAATAAATGTTTATAATTCCAAAGGCTCAAGCAGGTCAGCTTCCCATCCTATATCATATAATTCGGACAAATCTGCATCCTCATCACGCTCTTCTTCATCCTCAGGATTTAAATCATCCAAAGGATCAACATCCACTGATGTTTCAATTACAAGTTCAATGATGAGGTCAAAATCAACTGATTGCAGATTGTCGCTCATGTTGAGGTTGTCTTTATCTTTAAAGAAAGATAACAACAATGAGATGTTGCAGAGTAAGAAACAAATCTCAGAGATTATAATAGTAAAATTGTTTAACAAGATTAACATTTTGCAGCTATTATTTAGCCATGTCCAGCAATGCTGAGCAGGTGAAGCCTATGTCTAATTTTTCACTGAACAGGACTCATCTCTTCTTAACCTTGGATAAGCCTCACCGACTCTGTGTCCCCTGCACATACTTAAATGTTAAAGGGCAGATTTATATTAAATGGCACATCCCCAGGCATGCACCAGTTAATGTGCACCACTGCTTTACCACCCATGGTGTGCCGCATTTACAATCAGATAGGAGAAAGCTGCGTCAAAACCCTGCGCCTGCTTGAAGCTGGCATAGGTCTTGACGCAGCATTGTGGAGATGGGGCACCCCTGAGCCTTGCTGGAGCTGCATCGCACTTGCGATACAACTCCAGCAATGCGCCACCTTTACGGCACAGATGCGTCACGCATCTGTGCCGTTTTTGCCCCATGCTGCGCCGCATTGTAAATGCAGCACAACATGGGTGGCGGAACAGTGGCGCAGGATGACTGTCACATCCCTGGTGATGCGCCAGTCATCATAAATCTATCCCTAAGCTTCTTATCTTGTTACAGATGAACTGCCATATGTATCATCAAAATATTTTACATTTTCTAAATAGCGAATTTTAAGGAATAAATAGCGATTCTTTACCATTCCTAATTTGCGATGAGCAAATTGCTAATTGCAAGTTACCCATTCATTTCCATGGCCTAGGAGGCTCATATGAATGAAGGTTTAATTTGCGATTAGCAATTTGCTCATCACAAATTAGGAATTTTTCCAAGGGTGCAGGGGTGTCTCAAGAACACCCTGCTGCACCCCTGAAAAACAAATTTGGGGGCATATGGCACACATACATGCCCTAAGGGCATGTGTTGGCGTCATATGGCACCTTTTGTTTTTTTGAAAAAAAGCTTTTTGAAAAGAATTCACAAATTACCACCAATTTACCACAATAGTTTCCAAATCCTTAATGTCATTTTTTACATAGTTTTTGTTTGATACATTGCATATAAGTAGTCACAAATTTTGCAAATGCTTCAGTGCAATCGCAAAATAAGGAATAGCAAATTTTGCTACTCCTTATTTTGCATCAAAGTTGTTTGATACATACCATTTGTCTAATTAACATTCGCAAAGGCCGAAATTCATAGAATTTTGATCTTTGCAAATGCTAATTAGCTTGATACATATGGCCCCAAGTGAGGCCTGTCTTGCGACATGGTGCATCTTTTGCATCACTGCTGCTTGGGTTTTATGTGGTACGTTTTTTTTTACACCATGACATATCTGCCTAAATGCATCAATTTGTAATGTTGTCGCCTCATAGCAAATCTTTTGCACCACCGCTGCATCATAAAAGTGACGCACAGTGGCACAAAAAAGGCATACACCTATCATAAATCTGTCCCTAGCATTTTAAATGATTAATCCATGATGACAATAAAGTGTGTCCTATCCAGAGGTTTGTTTAAGGTGAGGCCTACTCAGGATTGCAGATTAAAGTTACGCTTGATGAAGAATACAGAGGAGATAATACATATAAAGGACTACCAATGAAGTAAGTAATGTGCACTTTATTGCGCCAGTCATCATAAATGTATCCCTAAGCTTCTTATCTTGTTACAGATGAACCACCATATGTACCATCAAACTATTTTGCATTTCCTAAATAGCAAATTTTAAGGAATAAATAGCAATTCTTTACTATTCCTAATTTGCAATGAGCAAATTGCTAATTGCAAATTACCCATTCATTTCCATGGGCTAGGAGGCTCATAGGAATGAAGGTTGCAATTTGTGATTAGCAATTAGCTCATCACAAAATAGGATTTTTTTCAAGCGTGCAGGGGTATCTCAAGAACACCCTGCTGCACCCCTGAAAAAGAAATTTGGGAGCATATGGCACACCTACATGCCCTAATGGCATGTATGGGCGTCATATGGGACCTTTTTTTTTTGTTGAAAAAAATGCTTTTTGAGAAGAATTCGCAAATTACCACAAACTAGAAGTTGGTGGTAGTTTCCAAATCCTTAATATCATTTTTTACATATTTTTTTTTTGATACATTGCATTTAAGGAATCGCAAATTTTGAATTATTGACATTTTAAGTCATTTCCACATGTGCAGTGTTTTCAAAATATAATTTGAAAATCGTTTTTGGGGAAAAGTAATGGTTTGCAAATTTATGACAAGGACATAATGGTGTATGCTTCTCTATAAGGCATTTCAGTGTCTCTGATGTCATTTTTCCCATATTACATTATAAGACCTTTCCCCATGAAGCACATTCCTTGTAAATATGCTCCCACCTGTGCATTGCGAATTTAGATTTTGACTGTTTCAGTCACATAGCCATGTTGAAAGTGACCCAAAAAAATTGCAAACGTTTTAAAATAACACATTCATGTGTCTTAAGGACATTTTAAGTCATTTCCCCATGGACAATGTTTTCTAAGTGGCGCAAAAGAGGTATACACCTATCATAAATCTGTCCCTAGCATTTTAAATGATTAATACAGGATAACAATAAGATGTAGCCTATCCAGAGGTTTGTTTAAAGTGAGGCCTACTCAGGATTGCAGATTAAATTTACGCTTGATGAAGAATACAGAGGAGATAATATATGTAAAGCTCTACCAATGAAGTAAGTGATGTCTACTTCATTGCGCCAGTCACCATAAATGAATCCATAAGCTTCTTATCTTGTTAGAGATCAACCGCCATATGTATCATCAAACTATTTTGCATTTCCTAAATAGCGAATTTTAAGGAATAAATAGCAATTCTTTACCATTCCTAATTTGCAATGAGCAAATTGCTAATTGCTATTTTACCCATTCATTTCCATGGGCTAGGAGGCTCATATAAATGAAGGTGCAATTTGCGATTAACAATTTGCTCATCACAAATTAGGAATTTATTCCAAAGGTGCAGGGGTGTCTCAAGAACACCCTGCTGCAACCCTAAAAAAGAAATTTGGGGGCATATGGCGCACATAAATTTTAACAACATTCCTTTACCTCAACAACGATTTTCAAATCATAACTTCAAAACACTACACATGGGAAAATTACTTAAATTGTCCTTAAGACACATAAAAGCGTTTTTTGATTGGCTTTCCTGCATGGTAGGGTCACGTTTAACATGGCTATGTAACACAAACATTCAAAATCAAACTTTTCCATGCACAGGTGGGAGCATATTTACAAGCAATTTGCGCCACAGAGAAAGGTCTTACATTAAAATGGGAAAAATAACATCAGGGACAGTCAATTGCCTTATAAAGAACCATACACCATTATGTCCTTGTCATGAATTTAAAAACAATTCCTTTTCCCCAAAAACGATTTTCAAATCATAATTTCAAAACACTGCACATGAGAAAATGACTTAAAATGTCATTAAAACACATGAAAGCGTTTTTTGATTGCCTTTCCAGCATGGTTGGGTCACTTTTAACATGGCTATGTAACACAAACATTCAAAATCTAAATTTTCCATGCACATGTGAGAGCATATTTACAAGCAATTTGCGCCACAGAGAAAGGTCTTACACTAAAATGAGAAAAATAACATCAGGGACAGTCAATTGCCTTATAAAGAACCATACACCATTATGTCCTTGTCATGAATTTAAAAACAATTCCTTTTCCCCAAAAACGATTTTCAAATCATAATTTCTAAACACTGCACATGGGAAAATGACTTAAAATGTCATTAAAACACATGAAAGCATTTTTTGATTGGCTTTCCAGCATGGTTGGGTCACTTTTAACATGGCTATGTAACACAAACATTCAAAATCAAAATTTTCCATACACATGTGAGAGCATATTTACAAGCAATTTGCGCCACATAAATCATAATTTTCTCCTTAAAGCACACTATTCTCTATCTAAATTAAAGAAATATTTTCTCACCTTAGCAAATACTTTGAGTTTGAAAACAGTCTAAGAAACACACCAATTTGTCTTCAGCAGAGCAAAAGGTATGCACTCCAGAGTCTGCAGCTATCAAAAGCACAGAAATGCTGCAATTCTTCACACAGATTTCTCATGTCACCCAATCAAAACTCTTCCCTCACTTTTTTTCAAATGAAAACCCTTCCCCCTCTGCCCTTTCTGCCTATTTTCCATAGCAACCACCTCTTGGAAAAACTCTGGTGTTTGCAAGTTCACACAACAATGTTGCAATTGAACTCTGAACTCTCAGTGCACCTGCATATCCAGTGCATTCTTTCATTTAATGATTTTTTATTGACCACTCAAAATACATCTTTCAAAGAACACATCTGTGCACCCTAACTTTCTGTTTTCATCAATCAAAATCCACCAATCACTGTTACTGCTTCATGAACACAGAAACTCCACAGTTTTTTTTTCATTTTACACTCTCATTTTTTCAACTGCCATTTCATTGCCACACTTCATCTGACTGCAGGAGAACCTTCTCTCACCATGTTTTCTGTCTGGATTGTTGGTCATAGTTATATTCACTGGGCTCAAAGGTACGTTGAAAGCAGGAATTTACCTAACCTCAATTTACAAGATGTGGAAATTAAGTGGTTTGGCCACAGAGGATTAAAATGTCACCAATTGATACCATTGGTGAAAACCTTTATGCATTTGCCAAAACCTGACCTGTTAATTGTGCACTGTGGAGGTAATGACTTGGGCACTTTGACTGGTGTAGGTCTGGAAATGCTTTTAAAGGACACCTTTGAGCAATTAATGGCACTTTTTCCTCAGACTGCCTTGGTATATTCAAATATATGCCAAAGACAGAAATGGAGGTGGTCAAACCAATTTTGTCCACAAATTGAGAAGTCGAGGAAGCATGTAAACAAATCTGTTTCAGCTTACATGAGAGACCATGGAATGGGCTCCCTGTACAACAATAACTTGCGTTACTACATGCAAGATATCTACAGAGGAGATGGAGTTCACTTCTCAGATGAGGGCAACAGAGTTTTCACTCTGAATTTAAGAATGTGCATTGGTACCTACTTATAAGTACCTAAATGTACCATAAACCCAAAAGCTCTTCTCAGAGCTACCCTACATCTAATCACTCACATTTATTATTTTACTCTAACTTTTATCACTAATTTTCAACAAAGTACGCTCCCTGGGGCGCTACCCGGTACGCGTACCGGGAGCTAACCTCGCGAATTTTTTTTAAAAAAATGTTTTTTTTCGCACATATAAACCTCCTCAGCCACCCTCAGAAAACCTAGGGGGTCAAGATAACTCTACCGTGCCCCCTTCTACCCATTCCGAACATTAATTGCCCTCCATCTTGTATCTTAATTCGACCGAAACACAAAATGGTGGACTCCCGGAACGCTTAAGGTCCGCGAACCGAGGCGCTCAACGGTTCGCGTACCGGGTCGCTCCCTGGGAAGATAAAGGAAATAAAAAATAATCAAAAAATCCAACAATCAATTAACATACAGCATTTGAAAAGACTATCATTCATTTTTCATTGTAGTACGCTCCCCAGAACGCTTCCCGGTTCGCGGACCGGGCGCTAACTACGAAAAAAAACACAAAAAAATTTTTTTTTTTTTTGCCCCGCGGGGCCCCTTTAAAACCTCCACATTAAACCTAGGGGGTCAGCGAGGATCTACTATGCCCCCTTATAGTTATTTCCCCCTTTGTTTTGGCCTCCTCTTGTCTCTCGATCCTACCGAGAGACAAGATGGCGGCCGCTCCGGACTGTTTAGAATGTTGACAGACATCGGAGAGCCAATCAGCTTCGCTACGCGAAGTTCCGGTACGCTTAAGGTCCGCGAACCGGGGCGCTGCCCGGTCCGCGCTTACAGATATATATCTTTTTTTGAACGTTAATTTCTCAAAATCCACTGCAGCACATATATTGAGACCTACAAAAGGCACATCGGGCTACCAGTCCCTACAATTTTGCCAAGTTTCGTGCAAATCCATTCAGCCGTTCGGGCTAAAAGTGAGGCTAACCGCCCTATGGAAAACTCAATGTTAAAAACACGTTTTGGGACCCCCCTTTTTTCTCGGCCCCCCCTGGACGAACCCCCCCCAAATTTTCAGGGGCTCCTCAGAAACAAAATGTTCCATTTTCCAGAAAATTTCAGCCAATTCCGTCCACAAACGCCAAAGTTATTAGACATAGAATTTTCAAAAATCCCATAGGGAAAAAATCCTAACTATATATACCTACTGGCGACCGCCAGTAGGTAATATATATATATATTACCTACTGTAGGACCTTAAGCGTACCGGAACTTCGCGTAGCGAAGCTGATTGGCTCTCCGGTGTCTGTCAACATTCTAAACAGTCCGGAGCGGCCGCCATCTTGTCTCTCGGTAGGATCGAGAGACAAGAGGAGGCCAAAACAAAGGGGGAAATAACAATAAGGGGGCATAGTAGATCCTCGCTGACCCCCTAGGTTTAATGTGGAGGTTTTAAAGGGGCCCCGCGGGGCAAAAAAAAATAAAAAAATTTTTTGTTTTTTTTCGTGGTTAGCGCCCGGTCCGCGAACCGGGAAGCGTTCTGGGGAGCGTACTACAATGAAAAATGAATGATAGTCTTTTCAAATGCTGTATGTTAATTGATTGTTGGATTTTTTGATTATTTTTTATTTCCTTTATCTTCCCAGAGAGCGACCCGGTACGCGAACCGTTGAGCGCCTCGGTTCGCGGACCTTAAGCGTTCCGGGAGTCCACCATTTTGTGTTTCGGTCGAATTAAGATACAAGATGGAGGGCAATTAATGTTCGGAATGGGTAGAAGGGGGCACGGTAGAGTTATCTTGACCCCCTAGGTTTTCTGAGGGTGGCTGAGGAGGTTTATATGTGCGAAAAAAAACCATTTTTTTAAAAAAATTTCGCGAGGTTAGCTCCCGGTACGCGTACCGGGTAGCGCCCCAGGGAGCGTACTTTGTTGAAAATTTGTGAAAAAAGTTAGAGTAAAATAATAATTGTGAGTGATTAGATGTAGGGTAGCTCTGAGAAGAGCTTTTGGGTTTATGGTACATTTAGGTACTTATAAGTAGGTACCAATGCACATTCTTAAATTCAGAGTGAAAACTCTGTTGCCCTCATCTGAGAAGTGAACTCCATCTCCTCTGTAGATATCTTGCATGTAGTAACGCAAGTTATTGTTGTACAGGGAGCCCATTCCATGGTCTCTCATGTAAGCTGAAACAGATTTGTTTACATGCTTCCTCGACTTCTCAATTTGTGGACAAAATTGGTTTGACCACCTCCATTTCTGTCTTTGGCATATATTTGAATATACCAAGGCAGTCTGAGGAAAAAGTGCCATTAATTGCTCAAAGGTGTCCTTTAAAAGCATTTCCAGACCTACACCAGTCAAAGTGCCCAAGTCATTACCTCCACAGTGCACAATTAACAGGTCAGGTTTTGGCAAATGCATAAAGGTTTTCACCAATGGTATCAATTGGTGACATTTTAATCCTCTGTGGCCAAACCACTTAATTTCCACATCTTGTAAATTGAGGTTAGGTAAATTCCTGCTTTCAACGTACCTTTGAGCCCAGTGAATATAACTATGACCAACAATCCAGACAGAAAACATGGTGAGAGAAGGTTCTCCTGCAGTCAGATGAAGTGTGGCAATGAAATGGCAGTTGAAAAAATGAGAGTGTAAAATGGAAAAAAAACTGTGGAGTTTCTGTGTTCATGAAGCAGTAACAGTGATTGGTGGATTTTGATTGATGAAAACAGAAAGTTAGGGTGCACAGATGTGTTCTTTGAAAGATGTATTTTGAGTGGTCAATAAAAAATCATTAAATGAAAGAATGCACTGGATATGCAGGTGCACTGAGAGTTCAGAGTTCAATTGCAACATTGTTGTGTGAACTTGCAAACACCAGAGTTTTTCCAAGAGGTGGTTGCTATGGAAAATAGGCAGAAAGGGCAGAGGGGGAAGGGTTTTCATTTGAAAAAAAGTGAGGGAAGAGTTTTGATTGGGTGACATGAGAAATATGTGTGAAGAATTACAGCATTTCTGTGCTTTTGATAGCTGCAGACTCTGGAGTGCATACCTTTTGCTCTGCTGAAGACAAATTGGTGTGTTTCTTAGACTGTTTTCAAACTCAAAGTATTTGCTAAGGTGAGAAAATATTTCTTTAATTTAGATAGAGAATAGTGTGCTTTAAGGAGAAAATTATGATTTATGTGGCGCAAATTGCTTGTAAATATGCTCTCACATGTGTATGGAAAATTTTGATTTTGAATGTTTGTGTTACATAGCCATGTTAAAAGTGACCCAACCATGCTGGAAAGCCAATCAAAAAATGCTTTCATGTGTTTTAATGACATTTTAAGTCATTTTCTCATGTGCAGTGTTTTGAAATTATGATTTGAAAATCGTTTTTGGGGAAAAGGAATTGTTTTTACATTCATGACAAGGACATAATGGTGTATGGTTCTTTATAAGGCAATTGACTGTCCCTGATGTTATTTTTCCCATTTTAATGTAAGACCTTTCTCTGTGGCGCAAATTGCTTGTAAATATGCTCCCACCTGTGCATGGAAAATTTTGATTTTGAATGTTTGTGTTACATAGCCATGTTAAAAGTGACCCTACCATGCAGGAAAGCCAATCAAAAAACGCTTTTATGTGTCTTAAGGACAATTTAAGTAATTTTCCCATGTGTAGTGTTTTGAAGTTATGATTTGAAAATCGTTGTTGAGGTAAAGGAATGTTGTTAAAATTTATGTGCGCCATATGCCCCCAAATTTCTTTTTTAGGGTTGCAGCAGGGTGTTCTTGAGACACCCCTGCACCTTTGGAATAAATTCCTAATTTGTGATGAGCAAATTGTTAATCGCAAATTGCACCTTCATTTATATGAGCCTCCTAGCCCATGGAAATGAATGGGTAAAATAGCAATTAGCAATTTGCTCATTGCAAATTAGGAATGGTAAAGAATTGCTATTTATTCCTTAAAATTCGCTATTTAGGAAATGCAAAATAGTTTGATGATACATATGGCGGTTGATCTCTAACAAGATAAGAAGCTTATGGATTCATTTATGGTGACTGGCGCAATGAAGTAGACATCACTTACTTCATTGGTAGAGCTTTACATATATTATCTCCTCTGTATTCTTCATCAAGCGTAAATTTAATCTGCAATCCTGAGTAGGCCTCACTTTAAACAAACCTCTGGATAGGCTACATCTTATTGTTATCCTGTATTAATCATTTAAAATGCTAGGGACAGATTTATGATAGGTGTATACCTCTTTTGCGCCACTTAGAAAACATTGTCCATGGGGAAATGACTTAAAATGTCCTTAAGACACATGAATGTGTTATTTTAAAACGTTTGCAATTTTTTTGGGTCACTTTCAACATGGCTATGTGACTGAAACAGTCAAAATCTAAATTCGCAATGCACAGGTGGGAGCATATTTACAAGGAATGTGCTTCATGGGGAAAGGTCTTATAATGTAATATGGGAAAAATGACATCAGAGACACTGAAATGCCTTATAGAGAAGCATACACCATTATGTCCTTGTCATAAATTTGCAAACCATTACTTTTCCCCAAAAACGATTTTCAAATTATATTTTGAAAACACTGCACATGTGGAAATGACTTAAAATGTCAATAATTCAAAATTTGCGATTCCTTTAATGCAATGTATCAAAAAAAAAATATGTAAAAAATGATATTAAGGATTTGGAAACTACACCAACTTCTAGTTTGTGGTAATTTGCGAATTCTTTTCAAAAAGCATTTTTTTCAAAAAAAAAAAAGGTCCCATATGACGCCCATACATGCCATTAGGGCATGTAGGTGTGCCATATGCTCCCAAATTTCTTTTTCAGGGGTGCAGCAGGGTGTTCTTGAGATACCCCTGCACGCTTGAAAAAAATCCTATTTTGTGATGAGCTAATTGCTAATCACAAATTGCAACCTTCATTCCTATGAGCCTCCTAGCCCATGGAAATGAATGGGTAATTTGCAATTAGCAATTTGCTCATTGCAAATTAGGAATAGTAAAGAATTGCTATTTATTCCTTAAAATTTGCTATTTAGGAAATGCAAAATAGTTTGATGGTACATATGGTGGTTCATCTGTAACAAGATAAGAAGCTTAGGGATACATTTATGATGACTGGCGCAATAAAGTGCACATTACTTACTTCATTGTTAGTCCTTTATATGTATTATCTCCTCTGTATTCTTCATCAAGCGTAACTTTAATCTGCAATCCTGAGTAGGCCTCACCTTAAACAAACCTCTGGATAGGACACACTTTATTGTCATCCTGGATTAATCATTTAAAATGCTAGGGACAGATTTATGATAGGTGTATGCCTTTTTTGTGCCACTGTGCGTCACTTTTATGATGCAGCGGTGGTGCAAAAGATTTGCTATGAGGCGACAACATTACAAATTGATGCATTTAGGCAGATATGTCATGGTGTAAAAAAAAACGTACCACATAAAACCCAAGCAGCAGTGATGCAAAAGATGCACCATGTCGCAAGACAGGCCTCACTTGGGGCCATATGTATCAAGCTAATTAGCATTTGCAAAGATCAAAATTCTATGAATTTCGGCCTTTGCGAATGTTAATTAGACAAATGGTATGTATCAAACAACTTTGATGCAAAATAAGGAGTAGCAAAATTTGCTATTCCTTATTTTGCGATTGCACTGAAGCATTTGCAAAATTTGTGACTACTTAAATGCAATGTATCAAACAAAAACTATGTAAAAAATGACATTAAGGATTTGGAAACTATTGTGGTAAATTGGTGGTAATTTGTGAATTCTTTTCAAAAAGCTTTTTTTCAAAAAAACAAAAGGTGCCATATGACGCCAACACATGCCCTTAGGGCATGTATGTGTGCCATATGCCCCCAAATTTGTTTTTCAGGGGTGCAGCAGGGTGTTCTTGAGACACCCCTGCACCCTTGGAAAAATTCCTAATTTGTGATGAGCAAATTGCTAATCGCAAATTAAACCTTCATTCATATGAGCCTCCTAGGCCATGGAAATGAATGGGTAACTTGCAATTAGCAATTTGCTCATCGCAAATTAGGAATGGTAAAGAATCGCTATTTATTCCTTAAAATTCGCTATTTAGAAAATGTAAAATATTTTGATGATACATATGGCAGTTCATCTGTAACAAGATAAGAAGCTTAGGGATAGATTTATGATGACTGGCGCATCACCAGGGATGTGACAGTCATCCTGCGCCACTGTTCCGCCACCCATGTTGTGCTGCATTTACAATGCGGCGCAGCATGGGGCAAAAACGGCACAGATGCGTGACGCATCTGTGCTGTAAAGGTGGCGCATTGCTGGAGTTGTATCGCAAGTGCGATGCAGCTCCAGCAAGGCTCAGGGGTGCCCCATCTCCACAATGCTGCGTCAAGACCTATGCCAGCTTCAAGCAGGGGCAGGGTTTTGACGCAGCTTTCTCCTATCTGATTGTAAATGCGGCACACCATGGGTGGTAAAGCAGTGGTGCACATTAACTGGTGCATGCCTGGGGATGTGCCATTTAATATAAATCTGCCCTTTAACATTTAAGTATGTGCAGGGGACACAGAGTCGGTGAGGCTTATCCAAGGTTAAGAAGAGATGAGTCCTGTTCAGTGAAAAATTAGACATAGGCTTCACCTGCTCAGCATTGCTGGACATGGCTAAATAATAGCTGCAAAATGTTAATCTTGTTAAACAATTTTACTATTATAATCTCTGAGATTTGTTTCTTACTCTGCAACATCTCATTGTTGTTATCTTTCTTTAAAGATAAAGACAACCTCAACATGAGCGACAATCTGCAATCAGTTGATTTTGACCTCATCATTGAACTTGTAATTGAAACATCAGTGGATGTTGATCCTTTGGATGATTTAAATCCTGAGGATGAAGAAGAGCGTGATGAGGATGCAGATTTGTCCGAATTATATGATATAGGATGGGAAGCTGACCTGCTTGAGCCTTTGGAATTATAAACATTTATTTTTAAAATTTATAATCAATAAAAAGTAAAAAGGTAAACCGTTTAATTTAAAAATAAAGACACCTTCAAAAACAGGTTATGTGTAGTGTCTTCAATAAAATATTAAAATATGCTCATAAAATTAGATCAGATTCACATATAAAATAGCATAGGTAACATAAATATAAATGTCATTTCTTTTCTGGTATTTCTGTATTGTAAAATTGCCAATGACTAAAAAATCTTCAAATTAAAATGTCAAGTAGTGTGTTATGTTTTTGATCACTATTACTGATTTACTGTTTGATAATAATGTTTATTAACATTTTTTATTATATTTTTCCTCAGATTCAACTGCAGATCATTTCAAGATTTCACCATGCCTACAATACAAAGACAGATAAAGGCTGCAAAACGTCAAAGACAGCAGGTGAAAAAAAAAACGCAGCAGTCCTCTAACAAAAAGATTTCTCAAGCCACGAAGAAAGCACCGGGTAAGAGCTCTAAATATTTCATAAGAAATATTTGTAATAAAAAAAATATTACTACAGAAAATGTTTCAGTCCATAACACGAGAAGGAAATCATATGGAAAGAAAAGGACAATGAAAAATGTTACTGCTAGAGCAAGAGATAAATCTGTGCATGATAGTAGAAGGAAACAACAGTTTAGGGAGATTCGTAAACGAATGTTCCGCAACAGGATAATTGGCAATTTGTTAAAAAATATTAAGAAAGGTCAACAGAAACTAGTTTTTTATAAGAGAAAAAAAAAAGTTGAGAAAGTTATTGATCAGGCATTTGAAATTAAACGTAAGTTATTTATTTTGATAATCAATAGAATTAGGAAGCTAAACAAGGCAATTTTTGATTTCAAAAGAAATAGTAGATGGAAGAGAATAGTTAATCGTAGTAATTTTTGTGAAGTTTTTTCTGGAGAATGGATGCATAGTTCAAGCTGTGAGGCATTTTTTAATGAAGAGAGTTATTTCCAGGATAATGATTTGGTGCATGCAGTTGACACCAGTGGTCGTGCTTATGAAGTGAAAGATGGTTGTCCAGTTGAAAAAGAAAAACTTGTGACAACAGAGGCAGAAGAGTTGTTAGGTAATGAGGTTTTAGGAAGACGTGCTAAGGGTCCTGTGTACACCTGGAAGTGTAGTAGTATTTGCAGTGTGCGACAGGATTCCATCAATTTGCTTTGTGATTTTGTACGGTCATTTAACAAAAAAAGTTTGAAGCAGAAAATGATGTTGTTGCAAGAATTAGATCCTTGCAGAGTAAGAGAAGTGACAGGTTTGCATGGTCATTCACTGGCTTGTCTTTCCAGGAGAGTATGCCAGAGTGTTTTTCATCATTTCAGGATGCTAGCAGTGCATCATAACAAAGTGAGGAAATTAGTTAGAATGTTGTATTATGCTAAGAGTCCAGCAATTATGCTGAAACAATTATGCGCTGCTCTTTTGCATGGTTCTGAAATAGATGTGAAGAATATATGTGAAGAAATTGAGTTTTGTTACTTTGGAAGTAAAGAGGAGAATGTTGAAATTGAGCAAGAAGTAGAGGGTCATTTGGAAGATAGTGTACAGGTTTCCAGTACAGATAATTTCCAGAGGGAAATTGCGACGTTTGACGTGAAATCAAGTGAGAGGCCTAATTTCACTTGTGTGTGTTGTAGACGCACTTATTATAAGAATCAGACTAAGTTAGTGGATTTATATGCAAAAAGTGAAAGGGAAAATAATAGTGAATGGAAGGATTTTGCAACATACTTGATGGTAGAAAATTGTTTTGATTTGGGATTGGATCAACGTGTGTGTACTTATTGTTGTAACAAATTAAAACAAAACCAGATGCCTGCTAGAGCAGTTCATAATAATCTGGAATTGGTTGAGATTCCTTCTGAATTGAAGGACTTAAATACTTATGAATCTATTTTGATTCAAAGTATCCATCCCTTTCAGGCTATTGTAAGAATGGAGCCAAAGACAGGGAAATTGCCTCCATCAGATTTACAGAGAGGATTAAAGGGAAGAGTTGTTTATTTGCCTCTAGATTTGAAGAAAAACATTAACACAATTGGAGTAGAAAAAGTGGAAGAGGAACCTCTGGTTATCTTAGTTAATGGGGTTCCGACAAAGAATAAGAAAATATGGCAAGATTTAGTAGATGTTAGGAAAGTTAAAAAGGCAACATTGTATTTGAAAAAAAATAATAAATACTATAAGAATGTATATGTTGCAGAAGAGGAAGTAAGTGAGGAAGAGGATAGCGATTTGTGTGCTGGTCAAATTGAGAAAGTAGAACCCTCTACTAGTGAAGAAATATATGAACATTATAGTGTTCATCCTTTGCATTCCAAGGAAGTCGTGGGGAATGCTATTGAGTTGTTTCAAATGAAACAAGCCAAAGGGAGTCCCATTAGTGTTTGGGAGGAAAGTTTGGAAGCTCGGTGTTTCCCACAGCTTTTTCCAACAGGTCAGGGAGGAAGATATGATGAGCGACCTCATCAAATTCCTGCTTCTGAATACCGGACTTTGCGATTGTATGCAGGAGATGCTAGGTTTCGACAATGCATTCCTTATTTGTTTCATCTCCTGTTTGAAAGCGATCTGTCTGGACTGTCATATTCAGTGAACCACATCTTGAAAAGTGGTATACACATGCAAAACATCTCGGCAAGTGATTTTATGGATAAAGTGAATGTCCAAGATAGTATTTTGGATTCTCACCTGATTAATCTCATGGCGTGTCAGCGTGGTACTAATGAGTACTGGTACCGTCGTCATGGTGATTTAAAATGTATGCTGAGGAACTTAGGTACTCCCACATGGTTCCTCACTCTGAGTTGTGCCGAGTATGGCTGGGAAGACTTACTTCAATTTCTACGAGAGGCAAATGCTAACGTAGATAACATCGAATTCAAGACACCCGGAGAACTGTGCTCTTTGGATCCAGTCAATGTATGTAGGTACTTCAATCATAGATTTGAAGCTATGATGTCTTTCATCATGAATAAGAAGAATCCACCTCTTGGAGAGGTGTTGGATTTCTTCTGGAGAAAGGAGTACCAAGCAAGAGGTGCTCCTCATATACATATGTTGCTGTGGATCAAGGATGCACCTAAATTTGGAACGGATCCAGAAGACTCAGTGATGAGTTTCATCCAACAGTATTCTACGTGTGCTGTTCCAAACGCAAAGGAGAAGAAAAGCCTAAGAGAAAAAGTTCTGCGTTTCCAAAGCCATCGATGTGGAAAGTACTGCCGTCGTAAATTCCGAAACAAAGACAAGTTCTACACCAAATGTCGTTTCGGCTTTCCACGACCGGTGATTTCTAAAGGAAGAGTAAACAGTTTGATGTCTTCGCTGCGACATAATGTGATGAAGAAATCACCTAAAAACACATACAATTTGAAGAGGAACGAAGAGTCCAAGTACATCAACGACTACAACCCGGTGATTTTGTCCATGTGGAATGCTAACATGGATATACAGTTTGTGGCTGATAACTGTATGGCTGTGGCTCGGTATGTGACGTCTTACATCACCAAAAAAGAGAAGACAGAATTGAAGGATATGTGGGAGAACATTTCCCATGAAAAGAGCCTCAGCAAGAAGTTGTACAGTTTCAGTCTGAAGATGTTGTCGCATCGAGAAATCGGAGCGTACGAATGTTCTGACCGGTTGTCTTCAGCAAGTCTCTATGCCAAGTCCAGGAGTATCGTTTGGGCGAGTCTTGGTCTTGCTGCAACGCGTAATCGAGTTCTCAAACCTGTGCGGGAAATTGAGTATTTGGCGGAAAAGGAGCCAAACAGTACCGACATTTTGAAGACAAACATGTTGGATACATATTATCCAAATCGAAGCAGTCACCTCGAGAATGTTTGTCTGTATGAGGTTCTGCAAAATTACATATTCAAGAGGAACATCAAAGAAGATACTGAGAAAGGAGTGTATGCTGTAATAGGAAGTGAGGGATGTCTGGTCAAGCAAAGAAAATGCCACTTGATAAACCATCGAAAATTGAGTGGCGAATCTCCTGAAAAAAAGGAGTTTTTCTATTTAGCACTTTTGCAACTTGTCAAGCCTTGGCGTGCAGAAGAGGAACTGCTTGGAGATTTCCTCTGTTACGAAGACTCTTTCAATGCCGCCAAGGAGACCATAGAATGTCCTGCTTTTCCCAAATATGTAGAAATGTTGAATGCGGAAATTGAGCAGGAAGCAACGATTGCAGCCGAGATTGCCAGAGACAGTTCTCAGGACAGTCAGAGTTCTGCTTCATTGAGTCAGGATCCACTAGGAGGACCTCTTATTGAAAATGAAGCTGCCACTGCTATGAATGAAGTGGAAAGAGCCATGGCACATGCTCAAGAGGATGCGGTTAACTTAGAAGAGTTGGAAAGGCAACTCAACGTTGAGCAGAGGAAAATATATGACGAAGTTACCATGCAAATTGATCATGGATTAAGTCATGATAAGAAAGAGTGCTCATGTACGTCGTTGAAGCCTGTCCGACTGTACGTGAGTGGAGAAGCGGGAACTGGAAAAAGTTTCCTCATTAAAGCAATTTCATGCTATTTGCAGGAAAGGACAGAGTCATCGCTGTCTTGTGTTGTCACTGCTCCAACTGGACTGGCAGCACATAATATTAAAGGGATTACTTTACATCGTTTACTGATGCTGCCAGTGGAGCATGACAACAAATTAGAATATCACAAGCTATCTGGAGATGCTTGTTTTGAAGTTTCAAGAATCTTGAGGAAAATGAAACTTCTTATCATTGATGAAGTAAGCATGGTTTCCAATGTCATGCTTGCCTTTGTGCATTTGAGGATGCAAGAAGTTCTCAAAACAGAGTATGATGTGTTATTTGGTGGCAAACACATCATTGTTTTCGGAGATCTTTTGCAGCTGACACCAGTGAAAGGGCAACCTGTGTTCAAAATGCTCACGCATGAAGATACCAGGAAGTGCCTAGGCAGCATTGGCAACGTCAATATATGGTTAAACTTCAATTATGCTGAACTGCATGAAAATATGCGTCAGGCGAAGGATGAAGTTTACAAGACTATTCTACAAGATGTTAGAATTGGAAAAGTGACCGAGCATGGGAAAGAAGCTTTACATGCACGATTACTGTCAAATTTATATCCAGAACAAGATGTTGTGCCTGAGAATATTTTTCAGAAAATTACTGAAAAGAAATCTGGAATATGTTTGATGCCAACTCTTGCAGAATGTGCCAAATTTAACAACAAAATGTTGCATTTAGAAAAGCAAGAGATTGTGAAACTGGAAGCTATTGATAGAGTAGAGCATATGGGATCAACAATTATTTTGTCTGAGAATCTGAAAACAAAATTGGATTCATTAGAGAAGAGTATATCTAAAACTGCAGGTTTTGAAAAGACTCTGAATGTGTGCTTGAACTGCCGTATAATTTTAAGAAGGAATTTACATGTTGAAAGAGGTCTGGTAAATGGATCAATGGGTAATGTTGTTGATTTTGTGAAATACAGAAATAGAGATGGAATTGAATTTTTAAAAATTAAATTTGATGGCATTGAGGAAGTACAGATAATTGCTCAATGTTCTGCTAGATTTTTGCTTGTAAAAGACTTATATGTTCGCCGTAAGCAGTTTCCGGTTTGCTTGGCATATGCGGTGACAATCCATAAATCGCAAGGTTTAAGTGTAGACAGTGCATTGGTGAATATTGGCAGTTCTGTGTTCAAGGAGGGTATGGCATATGTGGCATTGTCACGAGTTAGAACTTTATCGGGATTGTACTTGATTGAGTGTGATGTCACAAACATTTGTGCAGATCTAGATTGTGTTAAGGAATACAATAGGTTAAGAAGAGAGTATGCGCCACATTTGCCTCAGTTTCCTTTGTTTGAGAAACGTCTGGTAGGCCGGAAACGAAGAAATGAGAACAATACTGGGGAGGTTATAGCAAAAAGACAAAAAGTGAATGAACCTAAAATTACAAGCAGAAACAAAAAGGATTCTGTTGAAGATGTTGTTGGTTTTCAGTTTGAAAACAGTTCTGGTGTCAACTGCTATGCTAATGTAGTAATTAATGTTTTGTTTTCTCTAAAAAATGTAAAAGAAGAGATTGTGGTCAATTCTGATCAAAGATTTTGCGGTTTGTTAAATTCTGTGTTAGAGAAATGTACCACTGATAGAAGAAACATAGAAAGTGTGTCTGAAATTCGAAATCTGTTAGACAGATGTTCAGGCCAGACACAATTCTCTCAAACTATTCAGCAAGATTGTCAGGAGTTTTTAATGTATATGCTTGATGTATTACATGCTGAAGGTGTAGATGTGGATCAGCTGTTTGGGCTTTCTTATCAATGGCAGCATGACTGCGAGAACTGTATGATATCAAGTACTACTAGTGTAGACTCAGAAAGATTTATATATTTAACTTTGCCAGACAGTAAATCAGTCTCCTTTAATAAGCTAGTAAAAGCTGCTAATCACAACATGGAGTGTAGCCAATGTAAATCTGAAATGATGTCCACATTATTTATACGAACATATGGCCAGTACGTCATTTTAATGTTCCAACGATGTAGGCCTGATGGAACAAAATTGACAACTTTAATAAAAAAATTTGTAGCTTCGCAGTTGTCAATATCAGGAAGGACTTTTGTAACTACAGCAATTATATATCATGACGGCCCTTCAATATCATCAGGACATTACACAGTTTATTTAAAGTCTAGAAATGGCTGGTCATTCTGCCATGATTCTGTTTTAATTTTCAAAAAAAAATTGCCGTATGACCTTAAAAACTCTTACCTGGTGTTTTTAAAACCAAAATTTTAGGGAAATAATCTCGGGATGTGCTCTGTGGAATTTCAAGAAGTTCTAATGGCTCCTACACAATTTGGCCTTGAGGATAAGTGTAGTTCAGAGACATAACTTCTAATCATAGGACTGGACATGATGGAGATATATGTGCACTTTGAATGAGTTCAGAAAAACTGTTTCTTTTTATAAGCTAATTGAAGCAGCCAATCAAAACATGGAGTAGAGGGAATGTAAGTCTGCAATGCTGTCTACTGTTTTACATTGCTTTGTGATTAAAAGTGATGTAGAGAATTAAATAATTGTACTAGTCATAAAGGTAGTGTAAGTCTGCTTCATAGTAAGCAGTATCAGTGTCATAGGAAATGTAGAACATGACTGAGCAAGAAGGGGAAGATATTACTATTCCAGGATTGTGAAAATGATCTTCAACATTTTAATTCTGAAAGTTGCGGAAATGCCAAATGATGGGATTGGCTTACAAGAAATCCAAGAGTTATAAATGGCTCTGACTAGATTTGGCCTTGTGGAAAATAGTGGTAGAGAGCAAGAAGTCATTTATTGCATGTAACGTGTTTTTAAAAACGATGGAGGTTTTCTTTCAGAAAGTGGCGGGCTGAAAGTAATAACAGCACAAAAGAGTGTAAGCTGTTCATAGGACATCCTTGGACGTCATGGAAAGTAAGTTAACTTTAAGGAGTTCTGAATTTTGATTTCTGATGTTGTATGGGTTTTTTAAACACAATCATTTTGATTGTGTTTTTTTTTCCCCGCTGTTACATGATGAATACCTTCAAGTCACTGTTTTTAGTGAATTTTGATACATTCTGAGAACAGCAAAAATAAACCATTTAACATGTATAACTAATTCTGTACTGTTTGCATTTATGATGTATATGTAGAACTGTGTAGGACGCATGGAGAAGGTGAGGCTTCTGTAAGTGTCAAAGTTGTTGCATGCAGTGCTGCACTTCTACGTATTCTTTCATATGCTGGACTACATCTGCACAATGAGATACCTAAGCAAAGGAAACACAAGTGATGTGATTATGAAATGAGCAAAATAAATTGCACATATTTGAATTACATCACCTGTGTTTCCTATCATTATGAATCACATTGTGCAGATCAAGTTTAGGTCTGTCCAGGGAAACATAGGAGGTTTCTACTTTGTTGAAGAGTGCAGTGGACATGACTCACTTCATTGGTAGACTTTCACAGATATTATCTCCTCTGTACACTTCAACAAGTGTAAATCTTATCTTGAACTCTGAGTAGGCCTCACCTCAAACAAATCTCTGGATAGGAGACATGTTATTGGCATCCTGAAGCGACACTTTTCTGAAACAAGAGCAATGCAAAAGATGCACCATGTTTTAAGATAGGCCTCACTTCATCTGCATCAAGATACTGTTAGTTTAAAATGTATATCTTTAGGACTGTGTAGGGGGCCTGGAGAAGCAGAAGCTTCTGTCAGTGTCAAAGTTGTTGAAAAACTATTTGTCCTCAATCTTTTCCCTTGTCTTTTGTAATTTTTAAATACATGTTTTAATATTTTTCAAATGTTGGTTCTCTCTTTCACAGATTGAAAGTATAAAAATAAAAAGTGATTAATTTAACGGCAATTATAAGGTAAATAGTTGTACTCTTTTCGTTACATTTCTATCACATTCACCTACTATTAGATCCACTGCTTCACTTCTTTAACCCTCAGTTTCCTGCGTTTGCTACTTTCCTCATTCCTTTCTCTATTACCTACTTACTCAATCCTTCCACTCTTTTTCTCAGTCCCTCTGTTCTCATAGTTCCTCAGACTTGTTCACTCACTCCGTCTCTATTACTCTTAGTGTCTGTGAATTACTTTCCCACCTTTTTTTTTGGACCGCTTCCCGGGAAGTGGCCCGGTTCGTAAACCAGCAGCGTTACGGGAGTCCACCATTTTGTGTTTCGGTCGAATCAAGATACAAGATGGAGGGCAAATAATGTTCAGAATGGGTAGAAGGGGGCACGGTAGATGTATCTTGACCCCCTTGGTTTTCTGAGGGTGGCTGAGGAGGACCATAGTTCTTCACTCTTGTTCATTCTCTCTGTTTCTATTAATGTCACTGTTTATGACTGATCAAAAAAATTTTTTAAAAAAAAGAACAGTAACTATAAGGGAAGGAAATAGACAGTTATGTTAAAAGAAAGACAGCTATAGGGAGTAAACTAAGGATACTGTTACCCGCAATCCACTGCTGTTGATGTTACTGACCATGTCATGAATGATGTAATATGTGACATCATCAGCAGTGGATTGTAGGTAACAGTATCTCTTGTTTACTCCCTAGAGCTGTCTTTCTTTTCACATAACTGTCTGTTTGCTTACCTTATACTTACTGTTCTTTTTTTTTTTAAATATTTTTTTTGGTTAGCTTCCGGTACGCGTACCGGGTAGCGCTCCGGGGAGCGAACTAAGAGAAATAGAGGTTGGCAGAGTTCCAAATATTCTACCAATTTTTTTATAATGGGGAGGTAGTTCTGAAAATAACTTTTTTTTATGTTTTTGTTGTTTTATATTTTTTTTAGTATTTTTTGAACATTTTTTTACTTTTTTTGTATTTTCTGAACGTTTTTAAATTTTTTGGGTTTTTTTTTGGGGGGGGGGGAAACAAAAACGATCCATTGTAAAGGGCTCAACAGGAGCAACAAAAAAAAAAGAATTTATTCTTTGGGGCGTCTCGGACAAACATTAACATGATTTTGAATAGCTCTCATAATTAAAATGATGCTACTTTCCCTGTAGCAGATGAAATCGCCACAGTGCACGCACACTTGCTTTACGTGCCCAAACAACATTTGGATGTTTGGGATCATCTCCCTCGCCTCTGGTCCCGACACCTCTGGAACAACCGATCTTCTTGCCATTAGGAGGGGATTTTGTTGCTCATCACGTAGCTGGGCAGCACTATAATTATTTGGGTGCCACCTACTCATATGCCAATGCATAGTGTGATTGCCGTAACTGTATTTTTTGTCAGTTCCCCTTGACAATCTATCACCGCATATACGGCAAAACACGTAGCGTGCATTCACTTTTTTTTGCCCCTCAGGAATTCTATAGAATTGCCAGATGTAATTCTCCTTTCGATTGTACCTCCTGGGCTCCTCTGGCAAAAACCTTGGCTCTTCCTCCTCTTCCTCCTCTTCCTGTTCTTCCTCTTCTTGCAAAATTACTTCAGCAGGTGGTCTTCTCTTTCTTGGATTTGGTGGAGGTGGTGGGTTAGAACCAGCTGAAGCTACTACTGAAGCCATGTCAAAGTGTAAATAAAGGGTCTTTCTCTCACCAAGATGAAAGTCAGAGTGAGGAAAGAAGGAGGGATTTTCATCATTTGGGAAAAGCAAAAGTTGTAAACCAATGAAAAGTGTTCATTTTAGATCACATGACCTAGTATTACATCATTAGGAAACCAAAAGTGAAATGAACCAATGAAAAGTGTTATTACCGAGTCACATGACCTGCTGTGTTTACGTTACGCGGTCGGCGCCGCGCCGCGGAACGCTTCCGGTTCGCGTACCGGTGCGCTTCCGGGTACGCTAACGTAGCACGTAATATGACGTATTACGCGAGAACGCGAAACGTCATGCTGACGCGACGCGTCACGATGTTGTTTTCTAACGCGAGAGGTGCGCAAACGGAACGTTTACCGGTTCGCGGACCGGGTCGCGCCTCCGGATTGAGCTAACGGGAAGCTAACCGGTTCGCGTACCGGGAGCGAAACAAAAAAAATAATTAAAAAAAAATTGTATTAAAAACATGTAAAATATATTTTTCTATTTAAATAAGAATACATTGTAAAGGTTTTGATATTAGCTGTTAAAAAACCAATGAAATTCACTGAAAAAACCATAGGTTATAGACCATATATAGTTAGGAATTAGCATTTACAAAACCTTGAAAATTCACTGAAAAAACCATAGGTTATACACCATATATAGTTAGGAATTAGCATTTAAAAAACCTTATTTTACTCAAACAAAACCATTGAAATTCCATATATAGTTAGTTGTACTAACTATATATCGCGCACCCGCAATCCACTGCTGATCATGTCACATATTACATCATTCATGACATGGTCAGTGACATCACTGATGACATCACTGATGACATCTCAAATGACATCACTGATGACATCACTGATGACATCTCAAATGACATCACTGATGACATCACTGATGACATCTCAAATGACATCACTGATGACATCACTGATGACATCTCAAATGACATCACTGATGACATCACTGATGACATCTCATTTGACATTACTGATCACATCACTGATGACATCATTCATGTGATAATACGATGAAGCTCTTCAGACTCTAATATAACCTTAGATACACTCAGTGTAAACAGACACGCACAGACTGTCACTCATCCATGGAGTTACTCACACACCTAGTCAGTCATGCAAAGAATCAATCACACCTCCATTTCCTCAACTATACAGTTATACACACCTTACTTATTCAAACATATACTAACACATATTTACTCTCTTATACAATCCCTGATACAAGTTCACAATGATCCATACAGCCACTCACACATTCACTGGCTCTTTTGCACAGTTATTTATATATGTCAACTCTCACATGTACTGTGTTTTACATATGTACTTACTTTGACATGTAGCACTGAGATATCCATTCACTCACCAATACGCTCATGCACACAGTCAACCGCCCATACAGCTGTTTCCACATGCACTTTTGAACCCATACATCTAGTGAATCAACTGCTCACACATCTATGCACAGATTCATACACCTCCCAGCCACCCACACACACACTCAGTCTCCCATACAAATACTTGGGCAACCAATCAATAACCCATACAGTTACTCATATAGCTACTAAACAACACATGCAGCAGTTTTCAGAACAACAGACATAATGATGCACAAATTAAGACAGTTTAGTCACTAACCCATGCACTCAGTGAGACACATTTAATCACTCATTCATACAGTCAGTCATGCACCTACTAAATCATTCATCCAGACACTTATACATCCACTCAATCTTCAATATGTAAGACATATTTTACCTTTACAGAAAAATACAGTCACTGGATTTTGTCATCAGTAATGTCATTTGAGATGTCATCAGTGATGTCATCAGTGATGTCATTTGAGATGTCATCAGTGATGTCATCAGTGATGTCACTGACCATGTCATGAATGATGTAATATGTGACATGATCAGCAGTGGATTGCGGGTGCGCGATATATAGTTAGTACAACTAACTATATATGGAATTTCAATGGTTTTGTTTGAGTAAAATAAGGTTTTTTAAATGCTAATTCCTAACTATATATGGTGTATAACCTATGGTTTTTTCAGTGAATTTTCAAGGTTTTGTAAATGCTAATTCCTAACTATATATGGTCTATAACCTATGGTTTTTTCAGTGAATATAGATATATATATATATTCTTTACCACACCAAACTTTTCCATTCAAAGAAGGCGCTGACTCCGTGAATCTCAGTTCAAAACGTTTATTCCATATTCAGTTGCTGCTCAGACGCGTTTCGGCGGCTTACTCCCGCCTTGCTCACTAACATCTGTATTGCTAAATCATTGCTACTTTATACATGTTAAGTAAGTCATGTGATACACTTATCTGCCATTTGACTGGCTGTTACTATGTTAAACATGGACCCACCCTGTGAATTACCATAAACCAGTTAGTGACTTGCACTTTTCATTGTTGCATGTTAGTCTTTCTTCACTAGTTGTATTTAACATTTATAAAAACAACCACTTGTAAATTTATAAATTATAATAAATTAAAACACAACTTCCCATTGCAATAATTTTTCAAAATAAACAATTTAACCAAATAAACACAATTGATATTGCCCCTTAACAGATGTCATTATTCACGTTATACCTCATAGTCTGAGTCTGTTTTTTATATAGTTTTTCGTTTCGGCATACTCATCCCAGGAGTCTCGGCATGTGCCTATCCAATCCACCCATGTTAACCTGTGCTCACACTTTGACATGTGTCGCTCTGTAATTGGATGCGCAAATGTGCGCTCCTAACACAAAGGTTTCCCTGGTTTAGGAAGCCGGTGATTAGTCTGTTACCAACCATTCCGCTGAAACTTTCCATGACACGTGTACTCGAGGTGAGTGTTTGATCTGTGTCATCGTGTCTGCTGGTATGATCTCTTGGACATGCGGCCCGTATATTCTTCCTATTCAGTGATTAAGGCCGTCCTAGCGAGTCACTCACTAGATTTGACATTTAACCAGGCAAGTGCCTATAACGGTTTATCACCGTGGGGTTTCCTTAGGACCCAATTTTGAGACCGTAAGGTGTGCCTGCCCTAACCGGGAGGGGGGAGGATATTACTGGGATTTATCGGAGTCGTTCTATTTCAAACAAGGGGATATGTAAAAGTATGGCGGCGGGAGGCTGTTGGGTGTGGTACCGTAAAGTGTGTAACTTCACTGGAACTATTAACATGTACAATATAAAACGTGAGTGTATAATGCTTAGAGCATCAGATGGTTATGAGTGGTACTGGGGGAAGGGAAGGAAGGAACAACATATCAATTTACCATTTAAATATGGACACTTAAAGCCTCATCCGCGTTTAAACCTGACGGGATTTTTGAGTTTAGGAGAATAATGTACCTAGACTCCAGGCGGCGTAAAGCTAATTTGCGATTTCCGCCTCTGACATTTCTGGGTATGCTGTCAATGACAAAATACGTAAGTCCTGTTGCATTGCCACCATGGTTCTCGTGGATGTGTCTAGCTACTGGGTATGCTGGATCTTCATTTGTTATTGCACGCAAGTGCTGCAAAATTCTTACGTGAGCAGGGTGGATAGTTGATCCCACATATCTTTTCCCACACTCACAGGTGAGCACGTAAACTGCATACTCAGTTTTGCACGTGTAGGCTTCCCTAATTTTGTAAGGGAAGCTTCTGAAAGGTACATCCACATTTGCCGTGTTTTTACCATTTTCTGAATCCTTTCTGTGATTGGAACCAGTCCCTGGGTTTTTTGGATTTTACAGCAGGGGCATTACAGACTAATTCACTACGCATCGACTTGGCTTTTCTGAATGATACTAGGGGTGTTTTGCCCACCATCTGACCTATTGTAGGGTCATTGCGGATAAGCGGCCAGTGCCTAGTTAGGATTTTGCGGAGATTAGCATGGTACCGGTTGAATCCTGTTATCAACCTAGGTGGTTGCCTCTCTTGTTTGTCATGCACTTTCTCTGTTTCCTTTGGGAACAACAATTCATTTCGGGTCTTTTTGTTACATTTAGCTTCTGCACTCTTGCACGTTTTGGCCGTGTATCCCCTTTGCAGTAGTCTAGAAAACAGGTTCTGTTTGGCTTCCTTTAATCCCTCATTTGTGCTACAGTTACGTGTCATTCTTAGACATTCTGCATAGGGGATTGATTGTTTTAGTGGAGTGGGTTGAAAACTATGGGCGTGCAAAATTGCATTCCCTGCTGTTGGCTTACGGTATGTACGGGTTTGAATTTTTTCATTTTCAACATACAGTTCTAGGTTTAAAAACTGAATACTTATATTACCGGTCGCCAGTAGGTAGTTATAGTTAGGACCTAGTTTCCATAGGAAATCCTCAACATTCTATTTGGATTAACTTTGGCTCTGGTGGATAAATCTTTGCGAATTTCTCAAAGAAGATGGCTCGGTCCGCTGCGCTCCTTCCCGGAAAGTTTGGGGGGATTGGTGAAGCGGGGGCTGAGATAAAAGGGGGGTCCCGAAACGTGTTTTCTCCATGTTATTTTCCATAGGACGTTTAGACACGGCTACAGGTCGAACGGCTGAATGGGTTTATAAGAAATTTGGCAAAACTGTAGAGTCCGGCTCGCAGATTACGCTTTTTTTGGAATGGTGTAAATCCGTTCAGTAGTTGCTGAGAAAATTAAAGTTAAAGTCAATTATATATCTGTAAGCGTGCACGGGTACGCGCACTCAAGCGGCTGCGCGCGAGCGGAATTTTTTTTTTGCTGCGTGACGTGTGTTAACGTTCGATTCGAAGGAAATCAGGAAGTGTTGACCGCCATTTTGTCACTGCGAGTAAATATATTGTTCATTTGAAAGCGTTGGAACATGGAAAGGGGAGAAGGTAGAGATTGTTTTGCTGCGTAGGTTTTCTCAGGGTGTGCAGTAAGGTCCTTAAAGGCAAAAATATATATATATATATTTTTTTTTAAAGTTGCGGGGTGCGCGCACTCGGGCGCGCACACTTATTTAGAAGAGTGTGAAAATGGAGATAAATCAGAAGTTTGAGTGCTTTGATATAAGGTGGCTCTGAAAAGAGCCCTTGTGTTAATTGAGTTTTTTCTGCATTTATAAGTAAGTAGCAATGCAGAGCCGGATGTTGCAGAGGAAGATTCTGTTTCTGTCTTCCTTCTTACTTAGTTATGGTTTTTTCACTCTCATTCCAGGCTTTTAGTCTGTGGATGGAAATCCATGAACCTAGACTCACCTATGAAAATCATACTATTGATGCTTGACTGAGGCCAAGGAGATCAGAGTGCATGTGTGCGTAAGGTGATGTATCTTTGGGGAGATGATGTTACGTTTAAACGTAGCCTCTGAGTGCTTAGTTCGGTTCTGTTCTCTCACTGTTGTTGATTTAGAGCCCCAAATACAAAGGCTTGTTGTTGCTTGTGAATCCCCAAGTGTATATTTGCTCATACTGATCCATAACGCCCCGGCGTATCCATGTCTTAGGCTGCACGAGTGGGCGAAACTCAGCTGGCCGTGCAAGACTTGGGGAGGGGGCAGGAGTCAAGAGGAAACAAGGAGGGGTTTTCATCATTTGGGACAAAAAATATTTCTAAACCAATGAAAAGTTTTATTAACAAGTCACATGACCTGTTATGCTTACGTTACGCGCTCCGCGCCGCGCCCCGTATTGCTTCCGCGAAGCTGCGCTTCGCGCCTCGCGCACCGGAGCACTTCCGGGTGCGCTAACGCAGCGTGTCATATGACGCATTATGCAACAACGCGATACGTCGTTGGGGCTCCACCGGAACTGATTGAATTGGTAGTCTACAGTGTTTCTGGAAGTTTCAGACTGAAGCTGGCGTCAGCATGAGAGCACCCCGTGGCTACGTCGTGGCCATTCTGCGAGCAATCATGGCAGAAGCTCCCCACTGGAACTCTGCGGGAGTCGGGGGCCCCGGTGACTCTTGTAGAATCTTCAAGGCTGATGGGACGCTTTTGGGAATGGGGCCCATGCCGTAGCAGTCAAGCGTCCGAGTTCCAGGGTTGTCCAGAGCCATCCTTGCAGGCCAGGCCCAAGTCTGTGGAGCCGACCGCCATTTCCTGAGCTCCGTGGCAGCCGCCTGTCGCTGTACCAGAAGAGTGGGTGCAATTCAGCCGGATGGCGGGTGAGACGCTGTAATAGCAAGAGCAGGCGTAATTCAGCTGGCCGAGCGAGGCAATGTGCCGCAGGAGCGGGCGCAACTCATCTTGTCGAGTGAAGCGCTGGGGTGTAGCTGAGAAACCTCCACCTGGGGAGGTGGGGGAGGCTCGTTCCCGCCGCCTCTCCCTTCCAGTGCACCCCACGCCGTCTCCTGGCGCAGGTATATGTGATGGTTGGACCAGGGCACCGCAGGACGTGTCTTCAGGTCAAACGGATTGTGGGACAAGGTCCAGAATGGAAGAGTCACCAAAAGGCTAAAAGTTCCGCCGGACCCCGGGAGCCGGCCGCCTATGTCGAGTGAAGTGCTGGGGTGCAGCTGAGAAACCTCCACCTGGGGAGGTGGGGGAGGCTCGTTCGCGCCGCCTCTCCCTTCCAGTGCACCCCACGCCGTCTCCTGGCACAGGTATATGTGATGGTTGGACCAAGACACCGCAGGACGTGTCTTTAGGGGTGTAGCTGAGAAACCTCCACCTGGGGAGGTGGGGGAGGCTCGTTCGCGCCGCCTCTCCCTTCCAGTGCACCCCACGCCGTCTCCTGGCGCAGGTATATGTGATGGTTGGACCAGGGCAATGCAGGACGTGTCTTTAGGTCAAACCCTCAACTATGGTACCCAACATCCAGGACTTATGACATTTGTGGAAGGCAGTGACATCGAAGCATCTCAGGGACCAAGCATATGCAGAGTCCTTCCTACAGCCTCTGCGTTCCTTCTTACCTAGTTATGGTTTTTTCACTGCCACTCCAGGCTTTTTAGTCTGTGGATGGCAAACTATGAACCTACACTCACCTATGAAAATCTTACTATTGATGCTTGACTGAGGACAAGGAGATCAGTGAAGCGCTGGGGTGTAGCTGAGAAACCTCCACCTGGGGAGGTGGGGGAGGCTCGTTCGCGCCGCCTCTCCCTTCCAGTGCACCCCACGCCGTCTGCTGGCGGAGATGTTGCAGCAGGCTGCCATGTAAATAGTTATTTAATTAAACGTTTTACCCTGTTACTTTGTTGGTGTGTTGTATATATTTATAATATTTGCAAAGGGTTTCTCGTTATTTTGGGCGGGGTGGGCGGCGGAGGAATTTCACTGAAAAATCCATGCATTTGGATCGATGTTGCAGCAGGCTGCCATGTAAATAGTTATTTAATTAAACGTTTTACCCTGTTACTTTGTTGGTGTGTTGTATATATTTATAATATTTGCATAGGGTTTCTCGTTATTTTGGGCGGGGTGGGCGGCGGAGCAAATTCACTGAAAAAACCATAGGTTATAGACCATATATAGTTAAATATCTCAAGTCCATCTCTGCACTCGATGGAGATACAGGTCGTCGATCAAAAAATGTGCTGGCCACCTCTAATGGTAATAGCGTGGCCAGGGCTTTTGTCAATCCCTCTGCAAATTGCACAGGGTGCTCTTGTTTGACATGCCGCACCATGGTATGTATGGAAAAGGAATATTTTTTTGTTGGATTTCCTCTTGAGAGAAACGAGTCACATATCGTGCAGGTTACTTTTGGTGCATTTACTTTCTTTTGATCTTCAGGATAAGTGAAAAATTGCCAGATGAAAGATTCTTTTTTTCTTCTTAAAGGTAGTCGATCATTTTGTTCAGATTCGGAAGATGAATGAGATACGGTAGCCATTTCACCAAAGTCTTCCGAAAAATGTAGGACGTTGTTCTCTCTTGAGAGTAGAAAAGATAGTGAGAGAAGTGGGTGGAGTGCTGCGTGTAAATTCCAGAATAGAAACTAGTAAGAACCAATTGGAAGTGTTGTTTTCATGTTGCAGCAGGCTGCCATGTAAATAGTTATTTAATAAAACGTTTTACCCTGTTACTTTGCTGGTGTGTTGTATTTATTTATAATATTTGTATAGGGTTTGTCGTTATTTTGGGCGGGGTGGGCGGCGGAGCCGAGCTATCTTGCAGCCATCATGGCGTCGAGCTCGGTTTCTCTCACTAGTTTCATATTTCTCATGAGGGGTTGTTCCTAATGTTTCTATTTTAGCGAGGTGAAAAAGAGATCCTATCAGTGGCCTACTGATTTTGCTCGATTCCTTTTTTTTTTCTAACGATTTTTAAGTTAAAGTTTGCTAGCACGATACAGCGGCTAGTCCGCATTTTATATATGTCTTTTTTATTAGGGGTCTCCTCCGGTGGAGTCGGACGATCTACCTCTAATAACCGGTAAGTGTTCCTCTGAAGGAATGCGTCTTGAAAGTGGCTGACTGTAATGTATGATATTTCACTCAGTGACTTTCAGGCCCATGCTGTTTCAAAACTGTGCATGTGCTTGAAGCAGGCGTAGGTATTGACGCAGCATTGTGAATATAGTGCATTGGTGAGCCTTGCTGGAGCTGCATCACAGTTGCGATGCAACTCTAGCAATGTATTAGTTTTTTAGCACAGATGTGTTACGCATGTATGGTGTTTTTGTACCATGGTGCGCCACATTTCAAATGTGGCACACCATGGGTAACGGAGCACTAGCATACTGTGGTGCACATTAACTGGTGCATATCTGGGTATGAAGTAGTTAACATAAATCTGCCCCATAGGTTACAAATCCGCGTTTAGGAGACTGTTTGGCCTTTGTAGTTTTATGTTTTTTCTGTTATTCTATGTAGGTATGTAATATTGCAAGATTTTTGTCACGAAAAAGAAGCCATGAGTATTGGGTTTGTGAAAGATTGCAAGATTTTTAAAATTAAAAAGGAAAAATCATGGCATTGTTTAATATAGTATTGTAAATACTTATCTTTAACAATGATGAGAGAGTAAAAAAAGGTTAACCTGATGTTCGAAAGTTATTCACAGGCTTCTTTAGAGGAAGTATTCTATATGATTGTAGCGTGGGTGTTTCACTTTTTTATAGGTAATAGAATGCATTCTGCAAGCATGTAGTACTCCTCCTGCTACAGCATAAATATTCTTCAGTGCTTATTTTCATTTCGTAAGTGGTATTGAGACCGACACAGAACTTCAATGGATCGGAGGGGCTGTTCCTGTGCATCTGGAGGACTGCCAAGCCGTTGCAGCAGTGGGAGTGAGGCCTCTCACGACAGAGAACTTCAATGGATCGGAGGGGCTGTTCCTGTGCATCTGGAGGACTGCCAAGCCGTTGCAGCAGTGGGAGTGAGGCCTCTTACAGGGGCGTAGCGCAGCTCCTTTTGATGTTCACAATTGCAGATAACAGGGTAGAGATGTGAGAGAAGTGGGTGGAGTGCTTCGTGTAAATTGCAGAATAGAAACTACTAAGAACCAATTGGAAGTGTTTTTGTGAAGTCACATGACTTCACATGCGCGTCTCAGGACGTGTACGCGGTGATAGTATCTGGTCACGTACGCCATTTGGAAGTAGCGGTCTAATTCAGCGAAGTTTCAAAACGTGAAAAGGAGTAAATCCAAATATATCCGGATTTAATATATCTTCTGAGCTGGAATCAAGCATACAATTGTTAAAGTATAAAACCTTTTATATATTTTTTTAAAATACCAAGGTGTGTACATTCGGTCACACACGAAAGTTTAAAAAGACATTCGGCTCCATTTAATGAAAATTTTCATAATAATAAAAAAGAAGCCTAGGTTTACTGTTTTTGATGTAGTATAAGTTCTTTGATGGGTCTATGAAGAAATTTAATAAGTTGCAATCGCGAAGTTTTCCCGAAATATATAGGCGGGTGCGCGCACACGGTCGCGCACGAACGAAAGCCAAAAAAGGGGAGATAAACCCCCTTTATAATATGCTCCTGGAGCTGTTTTTGGTACAATGAGTTAGTTCTGAAAAGAACTTTTTTTTTTTTTTTTAAATCAAGTGTTATGTTGTTTGATTTTGGACCAGGGCACCGCAGGACGTGTCTTTGGGTTAAACCCTGAAGTATGGCACCGAACATCCAGGACTTATGCCATTTGTGGAAGGCAGTGACATCGAAGAATCTCAGGGACCAAGCATATCCAGAGTCCTTCCCGGGGTATTTGCACAACGGTCCTCCATCCCTAGGCCGTCAGCTATGCTACCTTCACAGGAACAGTGTCATGCAGTTTTTGATTTTTTTAACTTGCAACAACATTTTCATGTGTGACACAGGATCAAAATGAAATGAAGAAATTTATCTTTTCTCGGGGCATTTATGACTCTCAATTTTTAGTTTAGTAAGAATGAGGCTCTGCTCTCCGTACAGAAGAATTTCTCCACACTCGTTGCATTTCATGTGCACCTTTGCAAGATATGGTCTCAAGTCCATCACAGCACTCGATGGAGATACAGGTCGTCCACCAGAAGATGTGCTGGCCACCTCTGATGGAAATAGCGTGGCCAGGGCTCTTGTCGATGCCTGTGCAAATTCCACAGGGTGCACTTGTTTGACATGCCACACCATGGTATGTATGGAAAAGGAATATTTTTTTCTTGGATTTCCTCTTGAGAGAACCGAATTGCATATCGTGCAGGTAACTTTTGGCGCATTCACTTTCTTTTGTTCTTCAGGATAAGTGAAAAATTGCCAAATAAAAGATTCCTTTTTTCTTTTTAAAGGTAGTCGCTCATTTCCTTCAGATTCGGAAGATGAATGCAGGGCGGCAGCCATTTCAGCAAAGTCTTCCGAAGGGTGTTGAACGTTGTTCTCTTTTGAGAGAAGAAAAGATAGTGAGAGAAGTGGGTGGAGTGCTCCGTGTAAATTGCAGAATAGAAACTACTAAGAACCAATTGAAAGTGTTGATTTGTTATGTTATGTTATGTTATACAAGGGTTTTATGTAGCGTGCGGCTACTCGAAGGAGTGTCCCGACGCTTTGAATTGCACACTAATCTCATAACACAACAGGGAAAGTAAATAAAAGAAAAAACAGAAAAAGAGAAAACCTAATAGGGGCCAGAACTAAGAAGTAAAAAGCCAGGTTTTGAGCCCTTTCCTAAAGGTTTTCAAGTCACATGACTTTACATGCGCGTCTCAGGACGTGTACGCGGTGATAGTATCTGGTCACGTACGCCATTTGGAAGTAGCGGTCTAATTCAGCGAAGTTTCAAAACGTTAAAAGGAGTAAATCCAAACATATCCGGATTTAATATATCTTCTGAGCTCGATTCAAGCACACAATTGTTAAAGTATAAAACCTTTTATATATTTTTTTAAAATACCAAGGTGTGTACATTCGGTGACACACGAAAGTTTAAAAAGACATGCGGCTCCATTTAATGAAAATTTTCATAATATTAAAAAAGAAGCCTAGGTTTAGTCTCTTTGACGTATTATAAGTTCTTTGATGGGTCTATGAAGAAATTCAATAAGTTCAGATTGCAAAGTTTTCACGAAATATATAGGTGGGTGCGCGCAGTCGGTCGCGCACGAAAGCCTGGAAATGCGCTATCCATTTTATTGAGAACTGTTGCCGAGAGTGCGCACACTGGGTCGTGCACGAAAGTTTAGAAAGGCTATTTTTATTTACAGGCAAATTTTAATGCGTTGAAAAAAAGGCAAGGTACAGACTTTCTAATTCTGTATCGCTTTACAAGGAGTCTCTATGCAACTTGAACAGTGAAGAAAACGGCTTGTTTCTGAAAAAAATATTGCCAGAACTTTATTGACAAAAGTATAGGTTGTATACACGAGATATTTCTGAATTAACATTTTAAAAACCAATGAAATTCACTGAAAAAACCATAGGTTTTACACACGTTATAGTTAGGAAGTAGCATTTACAAAACCTATGAAATTCACTGAAATAACCATAGGTTTGACACCAGTTATAGTTAGCTGGAAATTTTACTGATATAAAACCAATGAAATTCCACGTTATAGTTAGTTGGACTCACTATAACTTGCGCGTGTAATGCACTGCTGATGATGTCACATATTACATCACTCATGACATCACTGATGACACCATCCAGTGAATGTGTGTCTTTCTGAAAAATAAATATGTGTTATATATGTATATATTATTGAATATCCTAGTGAATACATATATTAGTGAGTAATGCTTAAATATTTAAATATATGTATTAGTGTTTCACTTTGTGTATAAGTGGCTGCATGGGTTGATGAGTAGGTACATGTGTATGTATATAGGTTATTAGATGTTTTTCTTAGTATCAGTATGAGTGTTTGCATGCTTTGGTGGGAGTATTACTTAGTACATAGATGCAAGAATGATTGAGTCTCTGTTTGTATGTGTTTTGAAGACAGCATATGTGCAGGACTGTATGGGTGCATGAGTGTGTATATGTCTGTGTTAGTGAGTGAATGACTGTCTTATTAGTGTCTTTATCAGTAACTACATATGTTTTAATCTAGTATATGTGAATATTGATGTATATAAGTGAGTATATGTGAGAGTGAGGGATTGTAAGAGTTCCTGTTTAAATTAGTATGTGTTTCTATAAGTATGTGTAAGTTTCCTTAGAAGTAAAGTGGTAGTGTGTGTATAGCTGTTTATGCAAATAAATGGATGTTCAATAGTTTATTTGCATGTGTGAGTATGTGTGTGAATAACTTTTGGATGACTGTCGGTGTGTAACAGGATGTGTAGGTGTATCACTACATATGATTAGTGAATATATGTATGAGTGACTATATAGAACTGTTGGTGAATTAGTGCATGTGTATATAGATGGTGGAATTATTGAATTGGTTGTTGTAACTGGTATGGGTATCTCCATTTTTTTGAAAATTTTAGTTTCTATTTTTGAATATGTGTTTCAAGGGTTAGATTACAGTGAAAGGAGGTCTGTCACTGTGTCACAAGGATGGTGTCATCAGTGATGTCATGAGTGATGTAATATGTGACGTCATCAGCAGTGCATTACACGCACAAGTTATAGTGAGTCCAACTAACTATAACGTGGAATTTCATTGGTTTTATATCAGTAAAATTTCCAGCTAACTATAACTGGTGTCAAACCTATGGTTTTTTCAGTGAATATATATATATATAAATCTGCCTTGAAGACTGAGTGGATGTATAAGTGTCTGAATGGAGGATTTAGTAGCAATGTGATTGACTGTCTAAGTTACAAATTTAAAGTGTCTCACTAAATATATGGGATAGTGCTTAAACTGGGTGAATAGTACCTGTTTCAAGAATGACCCACATTACTGGTCGGACAACTTAACTCCGCTCTTCAACCATATTTTTACACACAGCGATGTCCTTGATTCGTGGAATGGGACCATTCTCCACCCTATTTTTAAACAGGGCGATCGTCGTAACCCAGTGAATTACAGGCTCATATCGCTAATCGATGTTGAGGCTAAGCTCTACGCCTCTTGCCTCCTTGTTCAGTTGCAAGAGTGGACGGATGACAACAACATAATTACCAATTTTCAAACAGGTTTTAGACAATGGATGGGTACAATACCTAACTTGGCAATCCTGGCAATCTTAACTGAAAAGGCACATAAAAAGAGAACACGACTGTATGCATGTTTTATTGATATAAAATCCGCCTTCGATCGAGTGAACAGAAGGCGACTCTGGCAAAAGCTAAAAACATGGGGACTACCTAATCAATTATTAAATGCAATAATTGCTCTACATAGTGACACGTGGGTGAGAGTAAAACTCGGCGAAGGATGCAGTACGACAGCGAGCATCGACACGTAGCAAGGATTAAAACAAGGCTGCGTGTCAGCACCAAGCCTATTTAATTTGTTCCTCTCAGACCTTAGTAAAAACATGGAAGCAGCCGATTGCCACCGGCTGATTATGGCCAATAAGCAGATCTCTGTTTTACAGTATGCGGACGACATCGTACTGTTAAGCCAAACCCCCATCGGCCTACAAAGAGCGATAAATAATTTAGCAACCTATCAGGACCAGGAAAATTTGGAACTTAACAAAGGATAAACAAAGGTCATCCGCCTAGTGGATTCAAACAAAATCAAGTTCAAATTGACAGTAAAAGGACAAAGGTTGAAGAGCAAAAGTCATATAAATACCTTGGTATTACAATAGGGCAGGGTACAATCCACAAGGAGCACAAATTGGTCACTAAAGCAAAAGCCCAATCATTAATATTTGCTTATCGACAACTAAAAATTAAATTGGATTGCCTAAACTATAACCATCTTTTAAAAGTGATGTCAGCGCAAAGTATGCCTACTCTATCATATGGCTTAGTCACTTGGTGTGGCAAGGAGCCGGAGTTACTCAATGATCTCCAGTCAAGGATTTACAAAGCCGTTTTTAATTTGCCAAAGTAAGCCTCTCCATCGCAAGTCCGGCTCGAATTCGGACTTCAAAATCAAAAATTTCAGAGCATGAGTGGTTGTGTAAAGCTTTGCTACAAATTCCGCTCCGCAAAATCAGATTCAATGGATAGCCTATGCTGGGAAGAAATAAAACTCCAGACGGGCCAAGAAACATCAAGCTTATGGGGAAGCTATTTGAGAACTTGTTTGGCCAACCTGGAAAGACAAGCAGACTGGGAAAAAAGTCTAGACAAAGCAAGCCTTAGCAAAGTGACTAATGACGCAGCAAAAAAAATCATTTCTGGAGGACAAAATTATAACTTCTAAATGTAGGCACGGGTGGACAGTCATCTCTTCTTATAAATTATTGCAACCGCAAGCATACTTAACATCTCACTTTAGCTGGCATCTAAAAAAGTCTTACATAAACTACAGGTTGGGCTTGCACGATTCGAACGACCTACAGCCGTCCTGGAAACAACCTAAACAAGCATCTCAGTGTCGCCTGTGTGGCTATCAAAAGGATTCCCATATCCATCTTTTATGCATTTGTCCTGCAGTTACGGCTTTGAGGAGATACTACTTAAGAGTTATTTTCGACTAACTTAAAATCCTCACGTGTAGGCAAGCCGTAATACGCTGGATGGACGGTTCCTCTATAATCCTGGCCTGCTGAGGAGTAAAATACCTGGAAGAATTAAAAAAACTATTACTCCAAGCTGATCAGGTGGAGATCAGAGAGGTCTGACGGACAGGACATGGTTTCACAGAACCAGTTGTGCAATAAACAGACTGAAAATTAAATATATTAAGAATTTAACTGGTGAGGTGTCATAGTTGTTGGACTAAATTTTAATCATTGTATTTTTAGTATTTTATGTGTTGGTAGAGTACCCAAACTTGAAATTAACAGGATATAGTATCTAATGTAGTTTGGTTTTAACCGTGGATGTAAGGGTATTTAATTGTTTTGGATATTTGTAACGATTTTAATTAAACATACAATAAATTTGAACTGAACTGAACAGAATACCTGTATTACTCTATCACTTGTTGCGTAAACTACTACATAAGTTGGTTACTAGCTATGTGAAAGTCTATATTAGTTATTACTTAGCTAAGTGATTATTTGTATGGAATAGTGAATGAATGTGTGTGTGATTGTGTGGGAGGTGTGTGACTGTCCAAAGATGTGTAAATAGTTGATTTAGTAGGTATGTGAGGTTAAGACTGTTTGTGGAAACAGTTGTTTGGGAAAGTGAATCTCTTTATGGGTGTGGTGATGAGTAATTATATTTCTCAATGATACATGTCCAAGAAACTAGAAATATAAAAGGCAGTGTATGTGACAGTTGTTGTATATAAATAAGCATACATAAGACTCAGTGATTGTATGAGTGACGTATGGAAAACTGTATTCTTGTAATAGTAATTTTATAAAACACTAAGTATCAGTTACTATCAATATCAATAAATAAAGTGGTGTTTGCGTGTGTAGTTTAGTAATATAAGTATGATCAATGGTTTGCATAAGTGAGTAGAAGGACTGCATAAGTGAATCGGATGTGTGCTGGTGTGTAATGTTGATGTAGGTGAATAAGTATATTTAATAGTGTTCTATTGATCTTTGTTAGAATGCATGAGTGAATCTATAGGTAAGTGTTTAGGTGTGTGTGTAGATGTAGGAATCACTGAGTGGATTTTTAGAAACTTGTATTGGTGTGTCAATGGTTTCAAAGATGGTACTCCATATTTTATAATGCGTGTTGAAAGGTTATACTGGTGTATGATAAGATGTATCAGACTGTCTCATGAATGATGTCAACGGTGATGTCATCGGTGATGTCATTTGAGATGTCATCAGATATGTTATCAGTGATATCACTGACCATGTCATGAATGATAAAATATGTGACATCATCAGCCATGGATTGCGGGCGCGCGAGTTATACTTAGTACAATTAACTATAACGGGGGAATTTCAATGGTTTTGTACAAGTGAAATGTCCAACTAACTATAACACCCCTAAAACCTATGTTTTTTTTCAAGGAATTTCTAAGGTTTTTTAAATGCTAATTCCTAACTATAACATGTCTGAAATCTATGTTTTTTTTTAAGTGAATTTCAAAGATTTTGTAATTGACAATTTTTAAATGTATGAATTCTTATATTTGTTTTTTTGATACTGATTTACTACGTTTTTTTAAACTATTTATTTTAAAATATTTTATTTTTCAAATTACATTACCTACTGGCGGTCGCTAGTAGGTAGTTATAGTTCGGACCTAGTTTCCATAGGAAATCCGCAACATTCTATTTGGAATAACTTTGACGCCAGTCGACCAATCTTCGTGAAATTCTCCAAGAAGATGGGGCGCGCCACTCCTATCCTGAAAGTTTCGGGGTGATTCGTCAAGCAGGTGCCGAGAAAAAAGGGGGATCCCAAAACGTGTTTTCCCCATGCAATTTTCCATAGGGATCTTTAGCTGTGGCTACAGCCCGAACTGCTGAACGGAATTACACCAAATCTGGCAAAAAAGTAGAGTTTGGTTCACAGATCATGCTTTTTGTCAAATGGTGTAAAACGGTGCAGTAGTTCCTGAGAAAATCAAAAGATATCATAGGTATATCTGTGGACGAAGAAGGGTACGCGTGTCCTCCGAGGATCATGCGCGTAGCTCTACTATCATGAGCTGTATGCTCATTGGCTGTCAACTGCCTGTCAACACTCCAAACCAGGAAGTGTTGGCAGCGATCTTGTGTTTCGGTAGAACCGAGGCACAAGGAAAAAAAAAAGAAAGGCGCAAATCGCAAAAAGGGGGTAGGGTAGACACGCCCTCACCCCCTAGGCCTGCTCAGGGGATCCCACAAGGAGCCACAGGGCCCCCAATTTTTTTAATTTTTTTTTAAATCGCAGGATGCGCATAGGATCTGAGCATCCTAGCGATGGGAAAAAAGAGAAACACGGTCTCCGCCGGTAAATAAGTTAATTTGCCCCGGGGGCCAAATCCCAGGGGCATTAATATAAAAAAGGGTGTGGGGGTCCCAATGTGTTGGAGGGCTCTCAGGCCCCTCAGCACCGGGGATAGCCACCCCGGGGCTCAAATTTAATGTATGCAGGGGGCTCACGGGGCCCCCCTCAGCCCCAGGGACTGGTGCCCTCTGGGGCTTCTTTTAATAAAAAACCTGTGTGAGGAGGGCCTGAGACCCTCACGCCCTTGGGACCGCCACCTCCCTGGGGCAGTACATTTTTAATTTGGGGGTACGTTAGGGACCCCCAAGCCCCGGGGACCACCACCCCGGGGCTTCTCAAATGAAGGGAGGGGGGCCGCATGCCCCCCCTCCTGGAGCTCACGAGGGCCCTGAGGACAGCCACCCTCCAGGGCGGGGCTTCTGCAGTGTCCCACCCCGGGACACTGCCGTTTGCAATGTCAGGACGGGAGCCTCGCGGCTCTCACCCTGCCATTGCAAACTGCTTTCCTATTTGGAAGGGAGAGCAGGGAACCTGCTCTCTCTTCCAAATAGGAAAGCAGATTGCTTTTCCATATGGGGAGCAGCATGTTAGCTGCTCCCCATATGGAAAAGCAATGCCGGCTCCCGCAGGAGGCAGGTAGCCGGCAGGACCGTGGGGGGATTGGGGACCACCCATGGTCCCCAATGGAGTGAGCCAGCCCCGGGGGATTTGGTCCCCGGGGCTACAAGTGGCCCGGGAGGGGATCCACGTGGCCCCCCTCCAAAAACATAACGGCTGGGGTCCGTGGGGCCTCAACTGGCCATAGTAGTATTTGTGAGTATTGATGTATATTAGTGAGTATATATGAGAGTGAGAGATTGGAAGAGTTCCTGTATAAATAAGTATGTGTTTCTATAAGTGATTATTTAAGAGAGTAAGTATGTGTACATTTCTGTAGAAGTAAGTGTAGTGGTGTGTGTATAGCTGTATGGATGTTTGATAGTCTATTTGCATGTGTAAGTATGTGGGTAAGTAACTCTATGTATGAGTGTAGGTGTGTAACAGGATGTATAAGTGTATGAGTACATATGATGAGTGAGTATAGAACTGTTGGTGAATGAGTGGACGTGGATGTAGATTTTGGAATTACTGAATAGGTTGTTCTAACTGGTATTGGTATCTCCATTGTTTTGAAATTTTTAGTTTCTATTTTTCAATGTGTGTATCAAAGGTTATATTAGGGTGAGAGGAGGTCTGCTACTCTTTCACAAGGATGATGTCATCAGTGATGTCTTTTGAGAAGTCATCAGTGATGTCATCAGTGATGTCACTGACCATGCCATGAGCAATGTTCCCTCTAATATTTTTCTTCTGTGTGCGGCAGGATAAGGTCTCTGTGCGCTGCAGCCAAGGCTATGTGCGCCAAGAACCCAACCGCATGTGTGGGTGCAGCGACAAATATCAGTGCAAATATCACTCAAACATTTGCTTAATAAAGTGAAAAAGACAGTGTATTTCTACACATACAGCACCACATGAAGGGTCTTAAGACAGGTTTGCAACTTACAACAAATATAAAAAGGATACAGTATTCAAAAGCATATTCTCCATTAAAAAGTCTTTTAATGTAATAATGTATCCCTTGCTACCACTTTTGTTAAATACCCATAACGAAGCACCATACAATCTGAGGCCAGTCCTGAAAGGCCAGGCCCGGCCTCTCTCCTGCAAAAATCAGCAAAGCAACACCATCTCAACCTGGCCTGAATCTTGCTTGGCACAGGTGAACTGAACACTGCAGATGTGAATGTGGTTAAGATAGACTGCGAAGGAGCAGGTTGGTTCTGGTGGATATGAATGGAGTTAGCTCTAATGGCTGTGTGGTGTTTGAATGCACTGTGTGGGGAATGTTTGTTCATATTGGGAATGGGGTTCTAGTTTACTTGGTTGAATAAGGCTGAATTTGCTCTCAAGAAAGTGCCACTCAAAGCTGTTGAAATGTCACTCATAATTGCACTCTTGGCACGAGTCAGGGGTACATGTGGGTGGATGGTGTCCACCCACTTTTTTCACAGGGTGAATGCTGTCCACCCTGCCAAGAATTTGGGCCCTACTAAATAATGTTCTGAACTCGTCCTGGTGTAATTTCAAACACTGGGACACTTTCAGCAGCACCTGCATATTGTCTGCTTTCCATCTCCAACAAGCAACAATGTTCAGGCGGGATGGGGCTTTCTTATTTAAGACTCCTGCTGGACCCAAAACAAAGGCGGAATTTGAGGGGTCATCAGGCCTCCTTTTGTTCGAGTCTCTTGGCTGTGAGCAGTCAGGAGCCTCACACGTGATGTAAATTAAGCGGAGGGGAAACAAAGGCTCAAACCTTGTTAGCTCTTTACACTTACTTAAGAGGGGCAGCTTTTCACTTCCTGCAGTCCCCGGTTAGGAGATATGCATGCACTGGAAGAATAGAAATAGACTAAACATGGGCCTCTGCACCTAACCCACTATCACTAATCAATATATAAGTGGTGTGGAATTACCCAGAAAACAAGTGTGCACACTGAAAAACACCCACAGTCACACTGTAATTCCCATACAGGAGTTTAGCAATTTTTGCTCATCATCACAGGTGCGCCACATAACAAATTGGACAACGGATTAAATAAAATACATGTCCGCAAAATATTCTTCAAAAATGACTTCCTTTATTCAATGGAGTCTTTAAAACATATTCAGGATGATTGAGAGAGAGCCGACGTGTTTCGTCCTTATCAGAAGGACTTCTTCAGGGCAAACGGATCTTCACTATAATGTCTATCTAGAATAGTTAAGCCACAGCTTTCCAAACTTTTTATGGTGGGGACACACTTTTTGGAGATGCATCATTTTGGTACACAGTAAGGCAGTGTAGCGAGCGAACGTAGCATTGTGAGCCCAAACTACCTAAGGGTGGTTCTGGGGGGGGAGGGGGTTCTCACTCACTCTGTCTCCCTCCCTCTCTCTCCCTATGTCCCCCTCCCTCTCTCTTCCTCTGTCTCCCTCCCCTTCTCTCTCCCTCTTTCTCCCTCCCTCTCTCTCCCTCTGTCTGTCTTTCTCTGTCTGTCTGTCTCCCTCTGTCTGTCTCTGTCGGTCAGTCTCCCTCTGCCTGTCTCTGTCTGTCAGTCTCCCTCGGTCTGTCGACCTCCCTCTGTATCTGTCTGTCTCACTTCCTCTGTCTCCCTCCCTCTGTCTGTCTCACTTCCTCTATCTCCCTCCCTCTGTCTGTTGCCCTCTGTCACCCTCCCTCTGTCTCCCTTCCTCTGTCTCCCACCCTCTGTCTCCCACCCTCTGTCTCCCACCCTCTGTCTCCCACCCTCTGTCTCCCTCCCTCTGTCTCCCACCCTCTCTCTCCCTCCCTCTCTCTTCTTCTGTCTCCCTCCCTCTCTCTTCCTCTGTCTCGCTCCCTCTCTCTCCCTATGTCTCCCTCCCTCTCTCTCCCTCTGTCTCCCTCCCTCTCTCTCCCTATCTCCCTCCCTCTCTCTCCCTCTGTCTCCCTCTGTCTGTCTCCCTCTGTCTCCCTCTGTCTGTCTCTGTCTGTCTGTCTCCCTCGGTCTGTCTCTGTCTGTCTCCCTCTGTCTGTCTCTGTCTGTCTGTCTCCCTCTGTCTGTCTACCCCCTCCCTCTATCTGTCTCGCTTCCTCGGTCTCCCTCCCTCTGTATGTATGTCGCTCTCTGTCTCCCTCCCTATGTATGTATGTCGCTCTCTGTCTCCCTCCCTCTATCTCCCACCCTCTGTCTGCCACCCTCTGTCTGCCACCCTCTGTCTGCCACCCTCTGTCTCCCACCCTCTGTCTCCCACCCTCTGTCTCCCCCTGTCTGTCTCCCTCTCTATGTCTCCCTCTCTCTATCTCCCCCTCTCTCTCTCCCTCTCCCTCTCCCTGTCTCCCCCTATCTGTCTCCCTCTCTCTGTCTCCCCCTCTCTGTCTCCCTCACTCTCCATCTCCCTCTCTGTGTCCCCCTCTCTGTCTCCCTCTGTCTGTCTCCCTCCCTCTGTCTGTCTCCCTCTGTATCCTTCTCTCTGTATCCTTCTCTCTGTATCCTTCTCTCTGTATCCTTCCCTCTGTCTCAATCCCTCTGTATCCGTCCCTCTGTCTCCCTCCCTGTCTCTGTCTCCTTCTCTCTGTTTCCCTCTCTCTCCCTGTCTTCCTCCCTCTATCTCACTGTCTCCCTCCGTGAACAAACCTGAGAACTGCGGAATGTTACACAATCTCAACCCGAGCAGGTGCTTTATCCTGCGGAACTATATTACCAGCATCTGGGGGTACAGCGGGAAGAGCCGGCGGACTCGGGGAGAGTTGGGATGTGTAGGGCAGGCCTCTGTGCGTGCCTGGAGTCCTTCACACCTGTACCAGAGGGCAGTGCCCGCACAGCCCCGGGGTGCCCGGATGAGCGCAGCGGGGAACAGAAATAACACTATTTCTGGCCTTGGCCGGATGAAAGGCCTGCTGGGATTCGAACCCGTGACTCACCAGTCACACACAGACTCTCCTCAGTAGGTGCTGAGCACAGTTTTCAACCCAACCGTGATCCAAACACGCGCCCGGCAGTTTTACGGACATCTCTGCCACATCCGCATGACCCACTGAGATATCTTCCTGGGGCTGGAATCTGCAACATGCAGGCTAATCTCCGAAGCAACTTTCTTGCCCACCGCACGATGTATTCTTAATTTGAGACCCGGGATTACTTTCAAAGCCATATATAATAATAATATATATTAATAAGCCCAGAGTTGGAAATTGTGATCGGGTGGTCTCCATCGATGACACACGCGATCTCCACTGCAGGGGCATTAGTCAACCGAGCTATATCTTTAAGTAGATGGCCTCCCTGTTCCGATATTCGACAACAGGTGCAGTGACATGCTGAGTTATCTGCTTGTGTTAAACCAGCTGATGGCAAGCATACCACGCTAGCAGAGATTCACTAACGGCGGCGTGTCACAGGCTGCGCTGCCAGTGGCTCTAGGTGCCGCAGTAGGGACTTTTAACAGTCATTTGCCGGCCTGACAGGCATGCAATATTGAGACCTATGAGGGCAGACGTTTTTTTTTTAGCTTGTCAGTTACACACATTGCGGCAGGAAGGCTGTTAGAACAATATCCTATTTTGCACAGATTGTTTCTTCTTTAATGCGATTTTCTATAGCGCGAACATTACCCGAAGGTGTCTGAGCGCTTTACAAAAGAACCAGTTGCGATACATAAGAATTTAGCATTACATGAGTTACATAAAAGATACAAACAGGAAAAAATTTTGCAAATGTACAAGTTGTAAAGTCACTCAAGGAAGAGATACAAATGGATAAACTCTAGGCACACAAACTGCAGAGTTCTGTTAAGAAAAGGCAGGCAGCACGCACAACTTCACCACGTGTGCTTTCACAATCACTAATGTATGTTAATGATTGTGAAAGCACATGTTGCGCTTTTAAGCTTGCTGTCTGCCTTTTCCTGATGGAGCGCAGAGGGGGGGCAGATTGCCTGCATTTCTTCACGTATTCGTGTTAATCGCAGCGCCCATTATGCTTCTACAGGGCGCTGCGATTAACATGAAAAATTGCCTCTGGCGGTGTGCGTGCTTCTTAGGGATGACTGCGCGCTCAGATTAAACACATGCGCGGCCGCACAGGCGCGCTGGCTAGTGGGAACAGTGGTCATGAGTGATGTAATATGTGATGTAATCAGCAGTGGATTGCGGACGCGCAAGTTATAGTTAGCTGAACTTACTATTTCAATGGTTTTGTATGAGTGAAATGTCCAGCTAACTAAAACGCCCCTGAAACCTATGGTTTTTTCAGTGAATTTCTAAGGTATTTAAAATGCTAATTCCAACTTTAAAAGGTCTGAAACGTATGTTTTTTTCAGTGAATTTCAAAGGTTTTTTAAATGCTAATTCCTAACTATAACTTGTCTGACACCTATGGTTTTTTCCGTGAATTTCAAAGGTTTTTTAAATGCTAATACCTAACTATAACTTGTCTGACACCTATGTTTTTTTCCGTGAATTTCAAAGGTTTTTTAAATGCTAATACCTAACTATAACATGTCTGAAACCTATGACTTTTTCCGTGAATTTCAAAGGTTTGGAGAAGCGTGGCTCAGTGGTTAGAGGCGGCAGACCCGGATGCTGAGATCGGCCGTGGACCAGGGTTCGATTCCCCGCCTCGGCGGGGCTCGGGCTCAAAAATTCCACGGACTCGACAATTCTCGCTCCGGTGCCTACTCAACTCACGGGGTCACACTCTGCGACTCTGGGCAATAGCTTGCTTAATCTCCACTACGGCCCCTCGCGGCGGGATGCCTGGCTTTCACCTTGTGGATACCCTGCCGGGGTATCTCACAGGGGAATACCAGGATGGGTTCCCTAAGCAAGCGCCTTGATACCTTCGGGTGATACGTGCGCTATATAAGTCGCAATACATTTACATTTACATTGTAAATGACAATGTTTTATTGTATTAAGTGTTATTTCTATTTTTTTTCTACTGATTTTCTACATTTTTTCTACAATTTATTTTTAGATTTTTTTATTACATTATAATTACATAATACATTACATTACAAAATATACTTTCTCAGAATGAAATACTTTAGTTTAAATACTTTGCAAATAGGCAATAGTACAGTAGTTACAGTTGTTGTAATGTGCAACACAATTTCAGACACAATGCAACATTGAGGTCAATGTGAATTTCTAGTTAAATGCAATTAGTTACTTTTTGGATTACTTTTCTAAACACAAGACTAGATCCTAGATTCAGTCCTGGGACATCTCCTGTAAACAGTTGAGTAAAAACGTTTTGGTTACAGTAGTGACTTTTAAGGAATATTATTGTATTTTAAAAGTTGACACAAACTTTTTCACATAGAATCACCAATGTTATCCTATGGAAGGAAATTCACTTATTACGTAAGTAGTGTTAACGTTACTTTTTCTTACTCAGTGGTAGATCCTGGATCATGCGCGGGTGCCTCTTCTGCAAACAATCGAAGAGATGCATTTTTAGTTTGTGAAAATAGACCGAAACTTTTCTGGTGAAAACCACACAATGGATTCCTATGGAAGGAAATACAAGTTACTGGAAAGTATGGTTAGAATTATGTTTCAGGATCAGTACTGTGCTCAAAGAAGCAGCACTGAGGTCACTCCTGATAACAGGTGAGTAAATCAAAATTCATGGTTCTGCTGATTTTATAGGAATTTTTGTACATTTCAAAAATCGACACAGAAACTTTTCTGGTGAAAACCACACAATGGGTTCCTATGGAAGGAAATACAATTTACTGGTAAGTACACTTAGAATTACTTTTCAGGGTCAGTGCTGGGCTCAAAGATGCAGCACTGATGTCTCTCCTGATAACAGGTGAGTAAATCGGAATTCATAATTCAGCTGCATTTAGAGGAATATTTGTACGTTTCAAAAATCGACACTTAGAAACTTTTCTGCTGAAAACCACACAATGGATTCCAATGGAAGCAAATTCAAGTTACTGGTAAGTACTCTTACAATTACATTTCAGGGTCAGTGCTGGGCTAAAAGATGCTGCAGCTAACATGCTGCTCCCCCTGTGGAAAAACAATCTGGTTTCCTGCTCTCTCTTCCTAATAGGAAAGCAATTTGCAATGACAGGGTGGGAGCCGCAAGGCTCACGCCCTGTCATTGCAAATTGCAGTGTCCCGGGGGTGGGCACCCCGGGACACTGCAGGAGTCGGGCCTGGGGGGTGGCGGTCCCCAGGGCCTGTACATGGCTCCAGAAGGGGGGCCGCGCGGCCCCCTCTCACATTTGGAAGAAGCCCCAGGGGTGGTGGTCCCCTGGGCTGGGGGGCCGCAGAGCCCCCTACACCTAATTTGTAGTAGCCCCGGGGGTGGCGGTCCCCGGGGCGCCCCCACCCAATTTTTATAAGCCCCGGGGGTGGCAGTCCCCTGGGCTGGGGTGTCCTCAGAACCCCCTACACCTAATTTGTAGTAGCCCCGGGAGGTGGCGGTCCCCGGGGATGGGGGGGCCTGAGATTCCCCCACCCAATTTTAATAAGCCCCTGGGGGTGGCTGTCCCAGGGCTGGGAGGGCCTGATAGCCCCCCATACATGATTTTAAAAAGCCCCCCGGGGTGGTGGTCCCCAGGGCTGGGGGACCCCTCTTGGCCCCCCTTTAGATTTAGTCCATTGCCCCTGGGATTTGCCCCCCCGGGGGCTAAAAACCAAAGAAGCGCAGGAGCGCTTCTTTTTTTTATTTTGGCTGAAAATTGCGCTGGGTGCACAAATCTAGCAGATTCTTTTTTTTTATGTTTTTTTGGGCCCTGGGGGTCCTCGTGGGACCCCCTGAGCAGGCCCCCTTTTTGCGTTTTGCAATGTTTTTTCTTTGTTTTTTTGTGCCTCGTTCTACCGAGGCACAAGATGGCTTCCAACACTTCCTGATTTGGAGTGTTGACAGCCAATTAAAATACAGCTTGTGCACAGCAGGGTGTGCGTAGGCTGCTCTTAGGGAACGCAGATAGATACGCGGATCCACCGCGCCCATAGATATATAAATGACTTTAACTGTAATTTTCTTAGGAACTACTGAACGGATTTACACCAAAGAAGCAAAAGGCATGAGTCTGAACCAAGAACGACCTCTTTGCCAAATTTGGTGTAATTCCGCTCAGCAGTTCGGGCTGTAGCTGCGGCTAAATGTCCTATGGGAAATTGCATGGGGAAAACGCGTTTTGGTACCCCCCTTTTTTCTCGGTCCCCGCTTGATGAATCATAGTGAAACTTTTAGGATAGGAGCGGACCGGAGCTGGCCAAACGTTTGGAAAATTGTGCGCAGATTCGTCAATCGTTATTCCAAATAGAATGTTGCGGATTTCCTATTGGTATTAGGTCCTAACTATAACAACCTACTGGCGGCCGCCAGTAGGTAATAAACACACACACACATTTTGTGTGTATATATATATATATATATATTACCTACTGGCGGTCGCCAGTAGGTATATATAGTTAGGATTTTTTCTCCATGGGTTTTTTGAAAATTCTATGTCTAATAACTTTGGCGTTTGTGGACGGAATTGGCTGAAATTTTCAGGAAAATGGCACATTTTGTTTCTGAGCAGCCCTTGAAAATTTGGGGGGGGTTCGTCCAGTGGGGGCCGAGAAAAAAGGGGGGTCCCAAAACGTGTTTTTAACATTGAGTTTTCCATAGGGCGGTTGGCCTCACTTTTAGCCCGAACGGCTGAATGGATTTGCACGAAACTTGGCAAAATTGTAGGGACTGGTAGCCCGATGTGCCTTTTGTAGGTCTCAATATATGTGCTCCAGTGGATTTTGAGAAATTAACGTTTAAAAAAAGATATATATCTGTACCAGCGGACCGGGCAGCGCTCTGGTTCGCGGACTTTTCGCGCAACGGAGCTTTGTGAAGCGAAGCCGATTGGTTCTCCGGCGTCTGTCAACATTCCAAACAGTCCGTAGCGGCCGCCATCTTGTCTCTCGGTAGGATCGAGAGACAAGAGGAGGTCAAAACAAAGGGGGAAATAACTATAAGGGGGCATAGTAGATCCTCGCTGACCCCCTAGGTTTGATGTGGAGGTTTTAAAAGGGCCCCGCGGGGCAAAAAAAAATAATAATAATAATAATCGAACGGCTGAATGGATTTGCACGAAACTTGGCAAAATTGTAGGGACTGGTAGCCCGATGTGCCTTTGCTAGGTCTCAATATATGTGCTTCAGTGGATTTTGAGAAATTAACGTTCAAAAAAAGATATATATCTGTAACAGCGCACCGCTTCGCGTACTTTTCGCGTTACGGAGCTTTGCGAAGCGAAGCTGATTGGCTCTCCGGTGTCTGTAAACATTCCAAACAGTACGTAGCGGCCGCCATCTTGTCTCTCGGTAGGATCGAGAGACAAGAGGAGGCCAAAGCGAAGGGGCAAATGACCATAAGGGGGCATAGTAGATCCTCGCTGACCCCCTAGGTTTGATGTGGAGGTTTTAAAAGGGCCCCGCGGGGCAAAAAAAAAAAATAATAATAATAATCGAACGGCTGAATGGATTTGCACGAAACTTGGTAAAATATTAGGACTGGTAGCCCGATGTGCCTTTGCTATGTCTCAATATATGTGCTTCAGTGCATTTTGAGAAATTAACGTTCAAAAACAAGATATATATCTGTAACAGCGCTCCGCTTCGCGGAGATAAAATTATATCTGTATTACCTAGCTGTTGCTAACACCAGTTAGCGACGGCTAGTAGGAGATAGCGACCATCTTGGGTCCCACTTTGCATGTGAGTGATATTTATCACTAATGACATGCAAAGTGGGCATGCCAAGATGTTAGCGACTGGAAACAGTCGCTAACATCGCTATCTCCTATTATCAACTTTTGGAAATATTCGAGATAAGCGCGAATATCTCCAAAAAGTAACAGCTGCCCTGAGCAGTTCTTAGCCATGTTATCCAATGGGAGGTGGATAACATGGCTAAGAGCATTAGCTCGGTAATGCATGAATATCGCGGAGTTTTCAGCGATATTAATGCATTGCGCTCGTTTTTTATCGTATTTGCGATAAACCTTGATAATAGCAAGGTTTATCTGCGATAATTTCTGACGGTAAAAAAATCTTTGCAATGCATCGTTAGGGATAAATATCGCTTAACTTTGGTAATATGCCCCAACGTCTGTTAACGTTCGATTCGAAGGAAATCAGGAATTGTTGAAAAACATTGTGTGCGCCATCTTGTCTTTTTTCAAATGCCACACTTTTGTCGTGCACGGCAGCCATTTTAGATGCATTGACCAGACCCACTCTGTGCACGCTGTCGATCCTTAGCATGGCTCCCCACCGTCGCAAGCATCTCACCCAGGCAGTGGTCACCCCCGCTCTCTGTCTTATGCATGGGTAATAAACCTCCCCCCATCTGCGCTGCTCTTCCCTGAGAATCACACCCTGTGCCTGCCCGACACCTCCCTTTCGCCCTATTCACTACCGCACCCTCTGACACTCCTTTTCCTCTGTGTCCGATTGTCCAGGCCGGTCCTAGGCTATCAGCTAGCCCTGCAGATGTAGTTTATGGCCACAGCTGTAAAGAATCACCCCTCTTCAAAGGAGTTACGGTAGATCAAGGCCCACACTCGATGAGATCCGTCACAGCAGAAGCGTTGCTATTATCTGAAAACCATCCTGTATTGTGATTGGGGAGGGGACCGAGCGTGAAGCGGAAGATTCCAGGGATGACTCTTTGTACATCAAAGTTTTTACAATTATGTGTCACATTAAAAATATATAGCACTCCGACAAAGTAGTAAGATTATAAAACTTTAATAATTTATAAATATATACAAGAAAACAAAAATAGTAATAACATATAAACATTTTTAGGGAAAAACAACGAAGTAGCGGTCGGCTGTGCGAATAGTCCCAACGCAGCACAACGTCCAGATTTCCGGCGTGGGGCGTCGCGGGGGGTGGGTCATCAGTAGCAAACTGTTGTGCGAATAGTTCCAAGGCAGCAGAACGCGCCGAAATCTAGATGACACGAAAGTGATGTCTAGTAAGTTGCCACCCAGCAAATAACGGCGTGGGGCGTCGCGGGGGGTGGGTCATCAGTAGCAAACTGTTGTGCGAATAGTTCCAAGGCAGCAGAACGATGGCACCAAGGTGATGTCCAGTAAGTTGCCGCACTGGTTTTGGTATCCTACAATGCTGCTCCGAATAACGGCGTGGAGCGCCCCGGGGGAGGCGGCGTGAACGGGCCTCTCCAGGTGGAGTCTCATCTGTTTTAGTGGGGCGCCCCTTTACCGTTTCAGTTGCCATTCCGTCCGCTTTTGGTCCACTGTGTCAAAATCCGCCATTCAGCTGAGTTGCGCCCACTCTTGCGGTGCAGCGATAGGCGGCTGCCACAGGACTCTCAAAATGGCGGCAGGCTCTTTCCTTTTTGGGCGTGGTCCACTGAAATGGCCCTGGGACACCTTGGAAATCAGACGCTTGTCTGCTAGGTCTTGGACCCCATTCTCGAAAGCGTCCCCTCCGCCTTGAGAATTCATCAAAAGTTTTGGGGGCCCCGACTCCTGCAGGCTTCTGGTGGGGAGCGGCTGCCATGATTGCTCGCGGAATGACCACGACGGAGCTACGAGATGGTGGTGCTCTCATGCTGACGCCAGTTTAGTCTGAAACATCCAGAAACAAGGTGGGGCTTTCATCGTTTGGGGGAAAAAAAAGTTTTCATCCAATGAAAAGTGTTGTTTTTAGGTCATATGATCAAGCCTTCCATCATTCGGAAACCAAAAGTAAAATGAACCAATGAAAAGTTTTATAAACAAGTCACATGACCTGTTATGCGGCATAGGGTATAAAATGCGGAGAAAATACGTTGGCACGTGAGGCGGCGTCAGTAGCGGACCGATGTGCGAATAGGCCGAAGGCAATACAACGCGCCAAGATCCGGATGGCACCGAGGTGGTGTCCAGCAAGTTGCAGCACTGGTGTGGCCATCCTACAATGCTGAAAGTCGGCGTGGGGCGCCCCGTTGGCCTGTGAGTTTGCGTCAGTAGCGGACCGATGTGCGAATAGGCCGAAGGCAGCACAACGCGCCAAGATCCGGATGGCACCGAGGTGGTGTCTAGTAAGTTGTCGCACTTCTGTGGCCATCCTACAATGTTGAAAGTCGGCGTGGGGCGCCCCGTTGGCCTGTGAGATGGCGTCAGTAGCGGACCGATGTGCGAATGGGGCCAAAGGCAGCGCAACAATATTTTCTGACTGACACCACAAGGCGCTGAGATGCCAAGATCCGGATGGCACCGAGGTGATGTCTAAGTTGCGGACTGATGTGCGAATGGGGCCAAAGGCAGCGTAACAATATTTTTTGTATGGAAGATACCACTAGGCGTTGAGATGCCAAGATTCGGATGGCACTGAGGTGATGTCTAGCAAGTTGGTGTGGTCATCCTACAATGCTGAAACTCGGCGTGGGTCGCCCCATTAGCCTGTGAGATGGCGTCAGTAGCGGACCGATGTGCGAATAGGCCGAAGGCAGCACAACGCGCCAAGATCCGGATGTCACCGTGGTGGTTTCATAGTTGAGAGGCACTTCATCTGCAGTGGGGCGCTGAGATCCGGATGGCACCGAGGTGATGTCTAGCAAGTTGCTGTACTGGTGTGGTCATCCTACAATGCTGAAACTCGGCGTGGGTCGCCCCATTAGCCTGTGAGATGGCGTCAGTAGCGGACCGATGTGCGAATAGGCCGAAGGCAGCACAACGCGCCAAGATCCGGATGTCACCGTGGTGGTTTCATAGTTGAGAGGCACTTCATCTGCAGTGGGGCGCCGAGATCCGGATGGCACCGAGGTGATGTCTAGCAAGTTGCTGTACTGGTGTGGTCATCCTACAATGCTGAAACTCGGCGTGGGTCGCCCCATTAGCCTGTGAGATGGCGTCAGTAGCGGACCGATGTGCGAATAGGCCGAAGGCAGCACAACGCGCCAAGATCCGGATGTCACCGTGGTGGTTTCATAGTTGAGAGGCACTTCATCTGCAGTGGGGCGCCGAGATCCGGATGGCACCGAGGTGATGTCTAGCAAGTTGCTGTACTTGTGTGGTCATCCTACAATGCTGAAACTCGGCGTGGGTCGCCCCATTAGCCTGTGAGATGGCTGTTCTTTGGATTTGGGCCTGGTCCACCAAAATGGCCCTGGGACACCTTAGAACTCGGACGCTCGATTTTTTTTTCCTTTCCTGTACATGCAAAAAAAGGTAAATGCCCGGTACGTTACACGCTTCATCTGCCACGATGAACTCTCCAGAGGAACCGAAAAAAAATATAGTTGTGGTAACTATACCATGCATCGTCATATGGAGAGGTGGCACCAATTAATTATAGTGCTGCATAAAAGAGAGATTTGGAGGAGAACCCCTGACCTGCTAGTACATTCATCAAAGAAGTGGCACTGAGAGCTTCAGAGGCAAGGGAAACGGTCCCAAATATTTAGAAGAACTTTGGAAAGATTAAAATGACATGTTTAGATTGTGGCAAATTAATTTCATGTGGACAGATGAGTGTTACTCTAATAAATACAGCATATGAACATCATCATAGTCGATGGTTGGTAGAGACATTTTGACTATATCCTGGACCTGCCCGTCCTCGCCCAAAATGGCGCCGGAATAAATGGGACTCGTAACTCCTTGTTGTGTACTGGTTGCAGAACCTTGAAATCACGAGATACGTATGCAGTTTTGAAGCACATGGCGGGCGGGGACGAGAATTGATTGAATATTTCGACATCCCTATTGATATTAAGTTCTGATGTGTTATTGATTACTGTACTGTTGAAAGTTCGAATTAACGTCACCCATGGTACTTGCCCGCAAATGTATATCTAGATAATTTTATTGTAACTGGCCCTGTCGTATTTTAATTATAAAATGTACGTCCACCGATTCCGTAACTGTTAGACACCTTAGTTCTTGCAACCTAATGGCCCGCCCGTTACGTTCCTCTACAGTGTAAATGTCTATTCATCATATACGATTACAGTTTGCTCTGTGGCAGGCCCACGTGGTTATAGGCTCGTATTTGTATAATGAAATTTTCACAATAAAGGTTTTTAAAAGAAAACATGGTAGTAGTATATACATTGGTAAAGTTTTTAATAATAGTGACTGTTTTAGAATCATTAAAAGGCAAGTGAAATAAAGCAGACCAATTACATGAAGGGTAAAAGGTATAATACGAAGGAACGCAGTAAAGATAAATGGTCAAGGGCTGTTGTGTTTTCTATTCCTGCAACATAAAGTGATCGATAAGAATCTCATATTCAGGCGTATCGGCGACTAAGACAGCAGGTCGACCCTCTTTTGCTCAACGGCTCCGTCATGGGACGAAGAAACGCTCTTTTTCTCGAAAAAAGAATATATTTTACTTGCAGGACAGTTGTAAAATTTCCGGGAAAGTACATTAGCCTGGAACATTATAACATATATTTAAGAAAAAATAATGTTCGGAAGTAATGAAAAGCGTAATTTTTAGGTCATATGACCAAGCCTTTCATCATTACAATAAGAAAAGTAAAATGAACCAATGAAAAGTTTTATTAACAAGTCACATGACTTGTTATGCTTACGTTACGCGCTGCGCGCCCCGGATGACTTCCGGATGCGCTAACGCGGCGCGTCATATGACGCATTACGCGACAACGCAGGTACAGAATATAGTCAAAATGTCTCCACCAACCAGCGGTCGGAACACAACCCCTTTCAGCAGGCTAAATAGTTCTGTTAAATGACAACAGAAGGGACAGGCAACAAGAACCATCAGTCAAAGAGGGGAGAGCTAGTTCTTCTCTACCGGGTTACATTGGGGCGCTATCGGAACTGATCGAATTGGTAGTCTACAGTGTTTCTGGATGTTTCAGACTGAAGCTGGGGTTAGCATGAGAGCAGCACCATTTCGTAGCTCCGTCGTGGTCATTCCGCAACCAATCATGGCAGCCGTTCTTTATCGTTATTTTGGGCGGGGTGGGTGGCGGAGCCGAGCTGTTTTGCAGCCATCATTGTGTGGAGTTCAGTTCATCTCACTAGTTTTGTATTTGTCATGAGGGGTTGTTCCTAATGTTTCTATTTTAGCGAGGTCAAAAAGAGATCCCATTAGTGGCCTACTGATTTTGCTCGATTCCTTTTCTTTTTTTTTTACACGATTTTTCGTTATCTGCAAAGACTAAACAGAGTATTGCGACTCTGTGTTTGTTTGTAAATAGAGAATGAACCAAAGAGAACTAATTCTAAAACAGTAAATACTTGGATAACAATCAATCAAATGGAGAGAGAAGCAGGCACGACGGATTACAATGGGGGCAAAGACCTGCGTTAACTACCTTTCACTATCTGCAAAGAGAGAGTACTCCTAATAGAAATGAGGGGGGGGGGGCACCATTCAAAGCAGATCAGTGTGCATAAACACGAAAATGTTTTCACTTACCACGTACTTGACATTCGACAGCTTATGATATTTGCTATTAAAAAACCATTGAAATTCACTGAAAAAACCATAGGTTATAGACCATATATAGTTAGGAATTAGCATTTACAAAACCTTGAAAATTCATTGAAAAAACCATAGGTTATAGACCATATATAGTTAGGAATTAGCATTTAAAAAACCTTATTTTACTCACACAAAACCATTGAAATTCCATATATAGTTAGTTGCACTAACCATATATCGCGCACCTGCAATCCACTGCTGATCATGTCACATATTACATCATACATGACATGGTCAGTGACATCACTGATGACATCACTGATGACATCTCAAATGACATCACTGATGACATCACTGATGACATCTCATTTGACATCATTCTTGTGCTAATACGATAAACCTCTTCAGACTCTAATAAACCTTAGATACACTCAGTGTATACAGACACTCACACACTGCCACTCATCCATGGAGTTACTCACACACCCAGTCAGTCATGCAAAGAAACAATCTCATCTCCATTTCTTCAACTATACAGTTAAACACACCTTACTTATTGAAACATATACTAACACATATTTACTCTCTTATACAATCCCTGATACAAGTTCACAATGATCGATACAACCACTCACTCATTCGGTGGCTCTCATGCACAGTTATTTATATATGCCAACTCTCACATGTACTGTGTTTTACATATGTACTTACTATGACATGTAGCATTGAGATATCCATTCACTCATCAATACACTCATGCACACAGTCAACTGCCCATGTAGCTGTTTCCACATGCACTCTTGAACTCATACACCTAGTGAATAAACTGTTCACACATCTATGCATAGAGTCACACACCTTCCAGCCACCCCCACACAAACTCAATCTCCCATAGAAATACTTGGGCAACCAATTAATAACACATATAGCCTCTCGTATAGCTAATGATCAACACATGCAGCAGTTTACAGAACAACAGACATAATGATGCACAAATTAAGACAGTTTAGTCACTAACCCATGCATTCAGTGAGACACATTTAATCACTCACTCATACAGTCAGTCACGCACCTACTAAATCCTTCATCCAGACACTTATACATCCACTCATTCTTCAATATGTAAGACATATTTTAACTTTACAGAAACATACAGTCACTGGATGTTGTCATCAGTGATGTCATCAGTGATGTCATTTGAGATGTCATCAGTGATGTCATCAGTGATGTCACTGACCATGTCATGAATGATGTAATATGTGACATGATCAGCAGTGGATTGCAGGTGCGCGATATATAGTTAGTGCAACTAACTATATATGGAATTTCAATGGTTTTGTGTGAGTAAAATAAGGTTTTTTAAATGCTAATTCCTAACTATATATGGTCTATAACCTATGGTTTTTTCAGTGAATATATATATATATATATATATATATATATATATATATATATATATTACCTACTGGCGGTCGCCAGTAGGTATATATAGTTAGGATTTTTTCTCTTTTTCTCTATGGGATTTTTGAAAATTATATGTCTAATAACTTTGGCGTTTGTGGACGGAATTGGCTGAAATTTTCAGGAAAATGGAACATGTTGTTTCTGGTTAGGCCCTAAAAATTTGGGGGGGGTTCGTCGAGGGGGGGCCGAGAAAAAAGGGGGGTCCCAAAACGCATTTTTCCCATGTTAATTTCCATAGGGCGGTTGGCCTCACTTTTAGCCCGAACGGCTGAATGGATTTGCACGAAACTTGGCAAAATTGTAGGGACTGTTAGCCCGATGTGCCTTTGCTAGGTCTCAATATATGTGCTCCAGTGGATTTTGAGGAATTAACGTTCAAAAAAAGATATCTGTAAGCGCGCTCCGGGCAGCGCCCCGGTTCGCGTACTTGACGCGTAACAGAACTTCGCGAAGCGAAGCCGATTGGCTCTTCGGTGTCTGTCAACATTCTAAACAGTCCGGAGTGGCCGCCATCTTGTCTCTCGGTAGGATCGAGAGACAAGAGGAGGTCAAAACAAAGGCGAAAATGACCATAAGGGGGCATAGTAGATCCTCCCTGACCCCCTAGGTTTGATGTGGAGGCTTTAAAAGGGCCCCGCGGGGCAACAAAAAAAAAAATGTGGTTTTTTTGCGTGGATAGCGCCCGGTTCGCGAACCGGGAAGCGGCCCGGGGAGCGTACTATGAGGAAAAAAGAATGATAGACTTTTCAAATACTGTATGTTAATTGATTGTTGGTTTTGTTGATTATTTTTTTTTTTTTATAAGCAATTATTTATTGTGTTTCAAAATTTAATAAAATGTCTAACATTTCACTGTCTGAAATGTCGTTATTTTCATTGAACATAGCTTGTAATGTTTGAGTGTGTAAAATGTCCTCATTCTCAAGGTGGACATCTACTGCTTGCACACATTGCAGTAGTTCTTGGTCCCAAGTTTCATCCATAAATTCTATATAATTTGGATCAAATATTTCTTGGTTGGTCTCTTGCAGGACAATTTCAAATGAAACTTTGTGTTCGCCTTCCATTTTGTCTGAAATTTGGATAAAAAATATATTAGTAGAGATAGGGCACTGTTGGGATTAATTTTAGATAGGCAGTTTTTAACAGTGAATTTATCTTTGGGCAGTGTATAGTATCAGAGTGGAAGTAGGAATATAAAAAAGTGTATGTGATTTAACGTAAGTAAATTCATAATTATACAAGAGAAACCTAACTCCATCCATAACTATAACAGAGAAGTCTATCTAAATCTATAACTACTACAGAGGGATAGTATATAACTATCAGAAAAAGTTTACCATATTAACTTATAGTGCACAATATACTTCAGTTTTTAAAATAACAACTTACTTATAGTGCACAATATACTTCAGTTTTTAAAATAACAACTTACCTTTACAAAGAAGTTGAAGTGATTAGTGAAAATCCTATTGAAATGTACACCAGGAAGTAGTAGTCAAAATGGCTGTGTTTTCTTCTCTTCCTTTATATATATTCAGGTACATAACCAATCAAATGTCAGGTAAAAAAAAAATAGAAAATGAAAGTAACATTTTAATTGGTTGTGAATTCCAACACTTCAGATGTGTTTTGTGAACTAATTTACCTCAGGGTATTTAGAGAGGTCTACAGGCTAAATGGCTAAATGGAATTTCAACAAAATTTGTGAAAATGGTAGGGATTGGTATGTAGTATGAGCAAATCTATATTTGGTGAAAGTGTCTCAAGGGTTTCTTCTGTAAATTACTTTCCCACCTTTTTTAATGGAGCGCTTCTCGGGGAGCGCCCCGGTACGCGAACTGGCGAGCGCCCTGGTACGCGAACCTTAAGCGTTACGGGAGTCCACCATTTTGTGTTTCGGTCGAATTAAGATACAAGATGGAGGGCACATAATGTTCAGAATGGGTAGAAGGGGACACAGTAGACGTATTTTGACCCCCTAGGTTTTCTGAGGATGGCTGAGGAGGCCCATATGTGCGAAAAAAAATAAAAAAATTTAAAAAATTTCGCGCGGTTAGCTTCCGGTTCGCGTACCGGGTAGCGCTCCGGGGAGCGTACTTTGTTGAAAATTAGTAAAAAAAGTTAGTGTAAAATAATAATTGTGAGTGATCAGATGTAGGGTAGCTCTGAGAAGAGCTTTTGGGTTTATGGTACATTTAGGTACTTATAAGTAGGTACCAATGCACATTTTTAAATTCAGAATGAAAACTCTGTTCCCTTCATCTGAGAAGTGAACTCCATCTCCTCTGTAGATATCTTGCATGTAGTAACGCAAGTTATTGTTGTACACGGAGCCCATTCCATGGTCTCTCATGTAAGCTGAAACAGATTTGTTTACATGCTTCCTCGACTTCTCAATTTGTGGACAAAATTGGTTCGACCACCTCCATTTCTGTCTTTGGCATATATTTGAATATACCAAGGCAGTTTGAGGAAAAAGTGCCATTAATTGCTCAAAGGTGTCCTTTAAAAGCATTTCCAGACCTACTCCAGTCAAAGTGCCCAAATCATTACCTCCACAGTGCACAATTAACAGGTCAGGTTTTGGCAAATGCATAAAGGTTTTCCCCAATGGTATCAATTGGTGACATTTTAATCCTCTGTGGCCTAACCACTTAATTTCCACATCTTGTAAATTGAGGTTAGGTAAATTTCTGTTCTCAGCATACCTCTGAGCCCAATAGATGTAACTATGTCCAACAATCCAGACAGAAAACATGGTGAGAGAAGGTTCTGCTGCAGTCAGATGGAGTGTGGTAATGAAATGGCAGTTGAAAAAATAGAAGTTTAAAATGAAAAAAAACTGTGGAGTTTCTGTGTTAATGAAGCAGTAACAGTGATTGGTGGATTTTGATTGCTGAAAACAGAAAGTTAGGGTGCATGGATGAGTTCTTTGAAAGATGTAATTTGAATGGTCAAAAAAAAATCATTTAATGAAAGATTGCACTGGATACGCAGGTGCACTGAGAGTTCAGAGTTCAATTGAAACATTGTTGTGTGAACTTGCAAACACCAGAGGTCTTCCAGGAGGTGGTTGCTATGCAAAAAAGGCAGAAAGGGCAGAGGGGGGAAGGGTTTTGATTTGAAAAAAGTGAGGGAAGAGTTTTGATTGGGTGACATGAGAGATATGTGTGAAGAATTACAGCATTTCTGTGCTTTCTATAGCTGCAGCCTCTGGAGTGCATACCCTTTGTTCTGCTGAAGACAAATTGGTGTATTTCTGAGACTGTTTTGAAACTCATAAAGTATTTGCTAAGGTGAGAAAAGATTCATTTAATTTAGATAGAGAATAGTATGGTTTAGGGAGAAAATTATGAAGAAAGTTGTGTATTTAAAATGTTGCTTTGTGTCAAGTGTTTTACAAATAGATTTTGTTTCTTTGAGTTACATAGCCATGTTAAAAGTGACCCTTAAAAAAACGCTTTCATGTGTCTTAGGGCATTGTAAGTCATGTCCCGATGAATGTAGGTATAAAATTGATTTCTATGATGTGTTTAAAATCGTTTTTTGAAAAATATTAGGTTTCTTGAAATGTACTGTTAGAGCTTCATAGGTTGCTTGGGGCATATTTATAAGGCATTTGAGTCTCTCTGATGTTATTTTTCCCATTTTAACTTAAGACCTTTCCCCGTGGAGCAAGGTCCTTGTAAATATGCCCCCATCTGTGCTTGGCAAATTTAGATTTTAATTCTTTGACTAACATAGCCATGTTAAAAGTGACCCAGAAATGGTGCAAGGGCCTTAAAAAACGCTTTCATGTGTCTTAGGGCATTGTAAGTCATTTCCCCTTGAATGTAGGTATATCATTGATTTTGTTGCTGTGTTTAAAATCGTTTTTTAAAAAATATTAGGTTTCTTGAAATGTACTGTTAGAGCTTCATAGGTTGCTTGGGGCATATTTATAAGGCATTTGAGTCTCTCTGATTTTATTTTTCCCATTTTAACTTAAGACCTTTCCCCGTGGAGCAAGGTCCTTGTAAATATGCCCCCATCTGTGCTTGGCAAATTTAGATTTTAATTCTTTGACTAACATAGCCATGTTAAAAGTGACCCAGAAATGCGTCATTCAAATGCATATGATGGCTGTGCGCCTCTTTTGCGCCGCTGTGGGTCACTTTTGGGTAAAAGATGCACCATGTTGCAAGATAGGTTTCAGTTCATCTCCAGTAAGATACCATCAGTTTAAAATGTATATAATTAGCAATGTGTAGGGGGCATGCAGAAGCTGAAGCTTTTGTAAGTGTCAAAGTTGTTGCATGCAGTGCTGCACTTCTGGGTACTGTTTCATATGCTGGACTACATCTGCACTATGAGATACCTAAGCAAAGGAAACACAGGTGATGTGATTGTGAAATGAGGAAAAGAAACTCCACATTTTTCAATTACATCACCTGTGTTTCCTAAGTTTACGATTGACATTGTACAGATGAAGTTTAGCTCTGTCCACGGACACAAAAGAGGTCTGGCCTTTGTTCAAGAGTGAAGTGGACATGACTTACTTCATTGGTAGGCTTTCACATGTATTATCTCCTTTGTATTCTTCAACAAGCGTAAATTTGATCTGCAACTCTGAGTAGGCCTCACCTTAAACAAACCTCTGGAGAGGCCACACCTTATCGTCATCCTGAATTAATAATTTAAAATGTTAGGGACAGATTTATGATAGGTGTATGCCTCTTTTGCGCCACTGTGCGTCACTTTTTTGACGCAGTGGCGGTGGAAAAGATTTGCTATGAGGTGACAAAATTACAAATTGATGCATCTAGGCAGATGTGTCATGCTGTAAAAAACCCGTGCCACATGAAACCGATGCAGCAGTGATGCAAAAGATGCACCATGTTGCAAGACAGGCCTCACTTCATCTCCAACAAGATAAGAAGCTTAGGGGCAGATGTATGATGACTGGCGCATCCCCAGGGATGCGCCAGTCATCCTGCGCCGCTGCTCCGCCACCCATGGTGCGCCACATTTACAATGCGGCGCACCATGGGGCAAAAACGGCACAGATGTGTGACGCATCTGTGCCGTAAAGGTGGTGCATTGCTGGAGCTGCATCACAAGCGCGACGCAGCTCCAGCAAGGCTCAGGGGTGCCCCATCTCCACAATGCTGCGTCAAGACCTATGCCTGCTTCAAGCAGGCGCAGGGTTTTGACGCAGCATTGTCCTAAAAGTGACTGAGTGAAATCTCATAGATTTCACTGAGCCACTTTTAGGAGGCGTTCCTGCGCAGGAACGCCCCCCCCCTGCGCAGGAACGCCTCCTTATGGCGCAGGGTTTTACAACGTGACGCATCTCCTAGATGTGTCACGTTGTAAATAGGGCGCATTGTTTGCGCCGCCGTTGCGTCAAATAAAGTGACGCACCGGCGGCGCAAGGCCTTCATAAATCTGCCCCTGAGTCTTCTGTAAATGTCAAAATTGTTGTATACACTGCTCAACTTCTGTGTACTCTTTGATATGCTACACTCCATCTGCACTATGAGATACCTAAGCAAAGGAAACACAGGTGATGTGATTGTGAAATGAGGAAAAGAAACTCCACATTTTTCAATTACATCACCTGTGTTTCCTAAGTTTACGAATGACATTGTGCAGATGAAGTTTAGGTCTGTCCACAGAGACAAAAGAGGTCTGGCCTTTGTTCAAGAGTGAAGTGGACATGACTTACTTCATTGGTAGGCTTTCACATGTATTATCTCCTTTGTATTCTTCAAGAAGCATAAATTTGATCTGCAACCCTGAGTAGGCCTCACCTTAAACAAACCTCTGGATAGGCCACACCTTATCGTCATCCTGAATTAATCATTTAAAATGTTAGGGACAGCTTTATGATAGGTGTATGCCTGTTTTGCGCCACTGTGCGTCACTTTTGAGACGCAGTGGCGGTCCAAAAGATTTGCTATGTGGCGACATATTTAAAATTTGATGCATCTAGGAAGATGTGTCATGCTGTAAAGTCCCTATGGAACTATAAACATTTATTTTTAAAATTTACAAGAAATGAAAAGTAAAAATGTAAACTGTTTAATTTTAAATTAAACACACCTTCAAAAACAGGTTGTGTGTAGTGTCTTCAATAAAATATTAAAATATGCTCATAAAATTAGATCAGATTCACGTATAAAACAGGACAGGTAAATGAAGAAGAATTCCATTTCTTTTCTGCTATTTGTGTATTCTAAATTTGCCAACGCACTAAAAAATATTCTATGTAAAAATGTCAAGTAGTGTGGTAAGTTTTTGACGTTTGTTATTGATTTACTGTTTGGTAATAGTGGTTAATAACATTTTTTATTATATTTTACCACAGATTCAACTGCAGACCATTTCAAAATTTGAAAATGCCAACTAAGGCTCGAATTAGAAAGGCTACAAAACGTCAAAGACAGCAGGTGTATCAAATACTGCAGCAGTCCTCTACAAAAAAAAGTTGTCAAGTCACCAAGAAAGCACCGGGTAAGACCACGAAATCATTCATAAGTAATATTTGTAGTAAAAAAAGTATTACTACAGAAAATGTTTCAGTCCAGAAAAAGAGAAGCAATTTAAACGGAAAGGAAAGGCCAATGAAAAATGTTACTGCTAGAGCAAGAGATAACTCTGTGCATGATAGTAGAAGGAAACAACAGTTTAGGGACATTCGTAAACGAATGTTCCGCAACAGGATAATTGGCAATTTGTTAAAAAATATTAAGAAAGGTCAACAGAAAGTGGTTTTTTATAAGAGAAAAAAAAAGTTGAGAAAGTTATTGATCAGGCATTTGAAATTAAACGTAAGTTATTTATTTTGATAATCAATAGAATTAGGAAGCTAAACAAGGCAATTTATGATTTCAAAAGAAATAGTAGATGGAAGAGAATAGTTAATCGTAGTAATTTTTGTGAAGTTTTTTCCGGAGAATGGATGCATAGTTCAAGTTGTGAGGCATTTTTCAATGAGGAGAGTTATTTCCAGGATAATGATTTGGTGCATGCAGTTGACACCAGCGGTCGAGCTAATGAGGTGAAAGATGGTTGTCCAGTTGAAAAAGAAAAACTTGTGACAACAGAGACAGAAGAGGTGATAGGTAATGAGGTTTTAGGAAGACGTCCTAAGGGTCCTGTGTACACCTGGAAGTGTAGTAGTATTTGCAGTGCGCGACAGGATTCCATCAATTTGCTTTGTGATTTTGTACGGACATTTAATAAGAAAAGTTTGAAGCAGAAAATGAAGTTGTTGCAAGAATTAGATCCTTGCAGAGTGAGAGAAGTGACAGGTTTGCATGGTCATTCACTGGCTTGTCTTTCCAGGAGAGTATGCCAGAGTGTTTTTCATCATTTCAGGATGCTAGCAGTGCATCATAATAAAGTGAGGAAATTAGTTAGAATGTTGAGTCCAGCAATTATGCTTAAACAATTATGCGCTGCTCTTTTGCATGGTTCAGAAGTAGATGTGAAGAATATTTGTGCAGAAATTGAGTTTTGTTACTTTGGAAGTAAAGAGGAGAATGTTGAAATTGACCAAGAAGAAGAGGGTAATGTGGAAGATAGTGTACAGGTTTCCAGTACAGATAATTTTCAGAGGGAAATTGCGACGTTTCAGGTGAAATCAAGTGAGAGGCCTAATTTCACTTGCGTGTGTTGTCGACGCACTTATTATAAGAATCAGACTAAGTTAGTGGATTTATATGCAAAAAGTGAAAGGGAAAATAATAGTGAATGGAAGGATTTCACAACATACTTGATGGTAGAAAATTGTTTTGATTTGGGATCGGATCAACGTGTGTGTACTTATTGTTGTAACAAATTAAATCAAAACCAGATGCCTGCTAGAGCAGTTCATAATATTCTGGAATTGGTTGAGATTCCTTCTGAATTGAAGGATTTAAATACTTATGAATCTATTTTGACTCAAAGTATCCATCCCTTTCAGGCTATTGTAAGAATGGAGCCAAAGACAGGGAAATTGCCTCCATCAGATTTACAGAGAGGATTAAAGGGAAGAGTTGTTTATTTGCCTCTAGATTTGAAGAAAAACATTAACACAATTGGAGTAGAAAAAGTGGAAGAGGAACCTCTGGTTATCTTAGTTAATGGGGTTCCGACAAAGAATAAGAAAATATGGCAAGATTTAGTGGATGTTAGGAAAGTCAAAAAGGCAACATTGTATTTGAAAAAAAATAATAAGTACTATAAGAATGTATATGTTGCAGAAGAGGAAGTAAGTGAGGAAGAGGATAGCGATTTGTGTGCTGGTCAAATTGAGAAAGTAGAACCCTCTACTAGTGAAGAAATATATGAACATTATAGTGTTCATCCTTTGCATTCCAAGGAAGTCATGGGGAATGCTATTGAGTTGTTTCAAATGAAACAAGCCAAAGGGAGTCCCATTAGTGTTTGGGAGGAAAGTTTGGAAGCTCGGTGTTTCCCACAGCTTTTTCCAACAGGTCAGGGAGGAAGATATGATGAGCGACCTCATCAAATTCCTCATCAAATTCCTGCTTCTGAATACCGGACTTTGCGATTGTATGCAGGAGATGCTAGGTTTCGACAATGTATTCCCTATTTGTTTCATCTCCTGTTTGAAAGCGATCTGTCTGGACTGTCATATGCAGTGAACCACATCTTGAAAAGTGGTATACACACATGCAAAACATCTCGGCAAGTGACTTTACTTTATGGATAAAGTCAATGTCCAAGACAGTATTTTGGATTGTCACCTGATTAATCTCATGGCGTGTCAGCGTGGTACTAATGAGTACTGGTACCGTCGCCATGGTGATTTAAAATGTATGCTGAGGAACTTAGGAAGTCCCACATGGTTCCTCACTCTGAGCTGTGCCGAGTATGGCTGGAAAGACTTACTTGAATTTCTACGAGAGGCAAATGGAAACATTGAAAACATCGAATTCAAGACACCCGGAGAACTGTGCTCTTTGGATCCAGTCAATGTATGCAGGTACTTCAATCATAGATTTGAAGCTATGATGTCTTTCATCATGAATAAGAAGAATCCACCTCTTGGAGAGGTGTTGGATTTCTTCTGGAGAAAGGAGTACCAAGCAAGAGGTGCTCCTCATATACATATGCTGATGTGGATCAAGGATGCACCTAAATTTGGAACAGATCCAGAAGACTCAGTGATGAGTTTCATACAACAGTATTCTACGTGTGCTGTTCCAAACGCAAAGGAGAAGAAAAGCCTAAGAGAAAAAGTTCTACGTTTCCAGAGCCATCGTTGTGGAAAGTACTGTCGTCGTAAATTCCGAAACAAGGACAAGTTCTACACCAAATGTCGTTTCGGCTTTCCACGACCGGTGATTTCTAAAGGAAGAGTAAACAGTTTGATGTCTTCGCTGCGACATAATGTGATGAAGAAATCACCTAAAAACACATACAATTTGAAGAGGAACGAAGAGTCCAAGTACATCAACGACTACAACCCAGTGATTTTGTCCATGTGGAATGCTAACATGGATATACAGTTTGTGGCTGATAACTGTATGGCTGTGGCTCGGTATGTGACATCTTACATCACCAAAAAAGAAAAGACAGAATTGAAGGATATGTGGGAGGACATTTCCCATGAAAAGAGCCTCAGTAAGAAGTTGTAGAGTTTCAGTCTGAAGATGTTGTCGCATCGAGAAATCGGAGCTTACAAATGTTCTGACCGGTTGTCTTCAGCAAGTCTCTATGCCAAATCTAGGAGTATCGTTTGGGCGAGTCTTGGTCTTGCTGCAATGCGTAATCGAGTTCTGAAACCTGTGCGGGAAATTGAGTATTTGGCGGAAAAGGAGCCAAACAGTACCGACATTTTGAAGACCAACATGTTGGATACATATTATCCAAATCGAAGCAGTCACCTCGAGAATGTTTGTCTATATGAGGTTCTACAAAAGTACATATTCAAGAGGAACATCAAAGAAGATACTGAGAAAGGAGTGTATGCTGTAATTGGAAGTGAGGGATGTCTGGTCAAGCAAAGAAAATGCCACTTGGTAAACCATCGAAAATTGAGTGGCGAATCTCCTGAAAAAAAGGAGTTTTTCTATTTAGCACTTTTTCAACTTTTCAAGCCTTGGCGTGCAGAAGAGGAACTGCTTGGAGATTTCCTCTGTTACGAAGACTCTTTCACTGCCGCCAAGGAGACCATAGAATGTCCTGCTTTTCCCAAATATGTAGAAATGTTGAATGCGGAAATCGAGCAGGAAGCAACGATTGCAGCCGAGATTGCCAGAGACAGTTCTCAGGACAGTCAGAGTTCTGTTTCATTGAGTCAGGATCCACTAGGAGGACCTGTTATCGAAAACGAAGCTGCCACTGCCATGAATGAAGTGGAAAGAGCCATGGCACATGCTCAGGAGGATGCGGTTAACTTAGAAGACTTGGAAAGACAACTCAACGTTGAGCAGAGGAAAATATATGACGAAGTTACCAAGCAAATTGATCATGGATTAAGTCATGAGAAGAAAGAGTGCTCATGTACTTCGTTGAAGCCTGTCCGACTGTACGTGAGTGGAGAAGCGGGAACTGGAAAAAGTTTCCTCATTAAAGCAATTTCATGTTATTTGCAGGAAAGGACTGAGTCATCGCTGTCTTGTGTTGTCACCGCTCCAACTGGACTGGCAGCACATAACATTAAAGGGATTACTTTATATCGTTTACTGATGCTGCCAGTGGAGCATAACAACAAATTACAATATCACAAGCTATCTGGAGATGCTTGTTGTGAAGTTTCAAGAGTCTTGAGGAAAATGAAACTTCTTATCATTGACGAAGTAAGCATGGTTTCCAATGTCATGCTTGCCTTTGTGCATTTGAGAATGCAAGAAGTTCTCAAAACAGAGTATGATGTGTTATTTGGTGGCAAACACATCATTGTTTTCGGAGATCTTCTGCAGCTGACACCAGTGAAAGGACAACCTGTGTTCAAAATGCTCACGCATGAAGATACCAGGAAGTGCCTAGGGAGCATTGGCAACGTCAATATATGGTTAAACTTCAATTATGTTGAACTGCATGAAAATATGCGTCATGCGAAGGTTGAAGTTTACAAGAATATTCTACAAGATGTTAGAATTGGAAAAGTGACCGAGCATGGGAAAGAAGCTTTACATGCACGATTACTGTCAAATTTATATCCAGAACAAGATGTTGTGCCTGAGAATATTTTTCAGAAAATTACTGAGAAGAAATCTGGAATATGTTTGATGCCAACTCTTGCAGAATGTGCCATCTTCAACAACAAAATGTTGCATTTAGAAAACCAAGAGATTGTGAAACTGGAAGCTATTGACAGAGTAGAGCATATGGGATCAACAATTATTTTGTCTGAGAATTTGAAATCAAAATTGGATTCATTAGAGAAGACTATATCTAAAACTGCAGGTTTTGAAAAGACTCTGAATGTGTGCTTAAACTGCTGTATAATTTTAAGAAGGAATTTACATGTTGAAAGAGGTCTGGTAAATGGATCAATGGGTAATGTTGTTGATTTTGTGAAATACAGAAATAGAGATGGAATTGAATTTTTAAAAATTAAATTTGATGGCATTGAGGAAGTACAGCTAATTGGTCGTTGTTCTGCTAGATTTTTGCTTGTAAAAGACTTATATGTTCGCCGTAAGCAGTTTCCTGTTTGCTTGGCATATGCGGTGACAATCCATAAATCGCAAGGTTTAAGTGTAGACAGTGCATTGGTGAATATTGGCAGTTCTGTGTTCAAGGAGGGTATGGCATATGTGGCATTGTCACAAGTTAGAACTTTATCTGGATTGTACTTGATTGAGTGTGATGTCACAAACATTTGTGCGGATCTAGATTGTGTTAAGGAATACAATAGGTTAAGAAGAGAGTATGCGCCACATTTGCCTCAATATCCTTTGTTTGAGAAACGTGTGGTAGGCCGGAAACGAAGAAATGTGACCAATAGTAGAGAGGTTGTAGCAAAAAGACGAAAAGTCGATGAACCTGAAGTTATAAGCAGAAAGAAAAAGGATTCTGTTGAAGATGTTGTTGGTTTTCAATTTGAAAACAGTTCTGGTGTCAACTGCTATGCTAATGTAGTGGTTAATGTTTTGTTTTCTCTAGAAAATGTAAAAGAAGAGATTGCGGTTAATTCGGATCAAAGATTTTGCAGTTTGTTGAATTCTGTGTTAGAGAAATGTAGCACTGATAGAACAAAAATAGAAAGTGTGTCTGAAATTCGAAATCTGTTAGACAGATGTTCAGGTCAAACACAATTCTCTCAAAATATTCAGCAAGATTGTCAGGAGTTTTTAATGTATATGCTTGATGTATTGCATGCTGAAGGTGTAGATGTAGATCACCTGTTTGGGCTTTCTTATCAATGGCAGCATGACTGCGAGAACTGTAGGGTATCAAGTACTACTAGTGTAGACTCAGAAAGATTTATATATTTAACTTTGCCAGACAGTAAATCAGTGTCCTTTAATAAGCTAGTAAAAGCAGCTGATCACAACATGGAGTGTAACCAATGTAAGTCTGCAATGCTGTCCACATTATTTATACGAACATATGGCCAGTATGTCATTTTAATGTTCCAACGATGTAGGCCTGATGGAACAAAATTGACAACTTTAATTAAAAATTTTGTGGCTTCACAGTTGTCAATATCAGGAAGGACTTTTGTAACTGCAGCAATTATATATCATGACTTTCCTTCAATAACATCAGGACATTACACAGCTTATTTAAAGTCTAGAAATGGCTGGTCATTCTGCAACGATTCTGTTTTAACTTTAAAAAAAAAATTGCCGTATGACCTTAAAAATTCTTACCTGGTCATTTTAAAACCAAAATTTTAGGGAAAGAATCTCGGGATGTGCTCCGAGGAATTTCAAGAGGTTCTAATGGCTCCTACACGATTTGGCCTTGAGGATAAGTGTAGTACAGAGACATAACTTCTTACCATAACACTTGACGTCATGGAAAAATAACTGCACTTTGAATGAGTCCAGAAAAACTGTTTCTTTTTATAAGCTAATTGAAGCAGCCAATCAAAACATGGAGTAGAGGGAATGTAAGTCTGCAATGCTGTCTACTGTTTTATATTGCTTTGTGATTAAAAGTGATGTACAGAATTAAATAATTGTAGTAGTCATAGAGGTAGTTTAAGTCTGCTTCATAGTAAGCAGTATCAGTGTCATAGGAAATGTAGAACATGAGTGAGCAAGAAGGGTAAGATATTACTAGTCCAGGATTGTGAAAATTATCTTCAACATTTTAATTCTGAAAGTTGCGGAAATACAAAATGACGGGATTGGCTTACAAGAATTCCAAGAGTTATAAATGGCTCTTACATGATTTGGCCTTGTGGAAACGTGTGGTAGAGAGCGAGAAGTCATTTATTGTATGTAACATATTTTTCAAAACGATGGAGGTTTTCTTTCAGAAAGTGGCGGGCTGAAAGTAATAACAGCACAACAGAGTGTAAGCTGTTCATAGGAAATCCTTCGACGTCATGGAAAGTAAGTTAATTTTAAGGAGTTCTGAATTCTGATTTGTTATGTTGTATGGGTTTTTTAAACACAATCATTTTGATTGTGTTTTTTTTCCCCGCTGTTATATGATGAATACCTTCAAGTCACTGTTTTTAGTGAAATTTGATACATTCTGAGAACAGCAAAAATAAACCATTTAACATGTATAATTAATTCTGTACTGTTTGCATTTATGATGTACATTTAGAACTGTGTATGAGGCATGGAGAAGGAGAGGCTTCTGTAAGTGTCAAAGTTGTTACATACAGTGCTCACATTCTACGTAGTCTTTCATATGATAGACTACATTTCCACAATGAGATACCTAAGCAAAGGAAACACAGGTGATATGATTGTGGAATGAGCAAAAAAAATTGCACGTTTTTCAATTATATTACCTGTGTTTCCTAACATTACACATCACATTGTGTAGATGAGGTTTAGGCCTGTTCCAGGAGACAGAGGAGGTCTGACATTTGTTCAAGAGTGCAGTGGACATGACTCACTTCGTTGGTAGGCCTGCACATGTATTATCTCCTCTGTATTCTTCAACAAACCTAAATTTCATCTGCAACCCTGAGTAGGACTTACCTGAAACAAATCTGTGGATAGGTTACACCTTATCGGCATCTTGAAACAATCATTTAAAATGTTAGGGTTTTTTAACCAGTGGGGTCATTTTACCTGCAGAGGAATACGCTGGAACACGTTGGTCGATTCCGGCCGGTTGATGCCATTACCACTGCTTGCAGAGGCTGCCCCGGGTCGGGCTGCTTAGAGACAGAGACGGAGCCGGAGCTGTGCGGAGCCTGAGAGGCGTCTACCATTTCCGCTTGCTACTTTCGGGGCCGGACTCGGAGCTCCGCAGCTGCAGAGAGGCGTCGGCTGTTTCCCGGAGGGTTGCCGTATTGGCAAGACTGTTTGGTGGCTGACGCTGATTTCTTCAGTGTTCGACCGGCGTCAGACAGACAGAGCCTTGGAGGTAGAGCACTCCAAACCGGTGGAAGACAAGCGCATTACGCTATACTTGCATATAGCTCTAACAAATTGCTATAAATTACCCCTGCAACAAACTATCCCTGCGGCAGGCGGAGTTCACGAATGCTACTAAATTTCTCTGAGCTCCGACGGCGGTCTCCGCTGTGGCGCGCTACACTTTGTCTCTTTTGGGTACAGAGTAGCGTTTTTCCTGGCAGAGGGGGCTCACGAAAGAAAAAGAGGACGCCGCTCCCATCCTCTATTGCAACACGCAGCAGCAAGAAAAACGACCTTGGGCCCAAGCTGAAGGACGTGGGACAAGTGAACGAGGAGATCGCGATGGCAGAGGTAACACCACTGATCCCTGGTAAAATCGCTACAAAACAGGGTAAGAGTTCTAACAAGGGGGCTGCTACTAAATCAAATGAAATACCTGGTATGAAAAGCACTGTATTACAAACATTACCAGACCTGTTTGAAAAGCATGCTGCTAAAAAGAAAACTATTGATAATGGCATGGATAATCAAAGCACCGATTTAACTGCTACACAATTTTCTAATCAACCATCTATAAGTGGCGACAATCAGAATAAGGTTAATAATCCCTTAACTTCGATAACAGCTCCGATACCGATTGACTCTCTGAGGAAGGGTACTATGGGAATTGTAGTCCCAGGCGGAGCCATTACCAATCGATCATGCTCACTTCCATCATTATCACTGTTATCAAACGATTTATTTAGTCATCCACGAATTGAAAAAGAAACTATCGCGCAGCAACACAATCAGGAGTTTCCTGAAAACTTTTACTCTCTGTCAGATCTCTCATCCGATGAAGCGACAGGCGTAAATAAAGATTGGGCAGACCTTAGTTGCGAGAGTCTATCTTCCGTCGGAGAAATTAGCTCCAGCCCTGATAATGCTAATGCGGCTACCATTATTAAAAAGAGGCTGAAGAAGAAAAGATCTTTTCGTGCAGCGAGTAAAGAGACTATTCTCAGGCCACCAAACGACGTGAACTCCCTATCTCCCAATTTAATATCTACCGCTTCTGGTGCTGACGATACTTTAGGGCCTAGTCATAATGGTTTATCTGACCCAACTCTGCCACCAGACAATAACGAAGAGATCACACTGAAAACAATATTTGATACCATGATGACTCACAGGGCAGAAAGTAAGGCCGAGAATCAACGCACGCAAATGACATGTGCCAAAGTTAAAAATGTAGTACGCCGTGCAATCAAATTATGTTCAGAGACTGCTGATAGGGTCACTGAAGCAGAGGTCAGGATATCCGTGCTGGAAGAAGAATGCATGACCCAAAGACAAGAAGTGGGAGATTTCAAAGCACAAAAGGATGATTTATCTGACAAGTTAGCCAGCTTGGAAAACCAGGCCCGCAGAAGTAACTTGCGCTTTTTGGGAATCCCTGAAAATAAAGAAGGAGGCGACCCGAGGCGGTTCATTATCAATTTATTAAACGATGCTTTTCCAGAAATCACTGATTGGGACTGGGCTCGGGAAATACAACGAGCACATAGATTCCCTTTTACTGCAAGGAAACCGCGACAAGGTCAAGAAAGCTATCCCAGGGCCATTTTGGTGTCATTTAATAACTTTCTTGCTCGTGAAGCCATCTATGCAAATGCAAGACCAGATAAGAAAGCGGATGGTCTAGGCTGTCAGTTCTTCGTGCGACCAGACTATTGTCAAGCTACTGTGGCTCAACGTTGGCATTTGAAGCAATTAATTCCTGATTTTCAGAAGAAGGAAGTAGCAGTATTTCTTCAAGGTCCTGCAAAACTTAAAACTATATTCAAAGGTCAAACAAAATATTTCATTTCTACAATTAAAGCTAAGGAGTACTTGGACTCTCTCTGAATGATCTTGATGAACTCAGATGTATAGTATGAAAATTTCAGAATTTGCGTCTAGTAATTATATTGATTAATAATAACTATTTCAATGCAGGACTATTATGCTTTTTCTTTTCTAAACTTTTCTAAACTTCTCTTATTCTTCTTTTGAATTTTGAATTTTCTTCTTCTCTTACTTTTCTTCTTTTGCTTTTTCTTTCTTTGGTAAAGACGCTAGGGGTTAGGGACACGGCATCCATATGTTTCAGGAACTGATAGTTCCTGTGCCTCCTATAGTGGGGAGGGTGGGGGGAGGGGCTTTGGGGATAAGGGTGGGGGTGGGTATGGGCAGCGGGTGGTGGTGGGGGTGTAAGGCAGAGGTGTTCAATGCAGGGATGGTTATAAGGCATTCAAATCATAATATAGAAGAGCAAATGTTTGTGATGATGGTCAACAATCGTTTTTTTACACTGTTTTTGAAATGTATAAAAGGCTGAAAATATGTACTATTAATATTAATGGTCTCAATGATTTAAAGAAGATTGCCATGTTCCGTACAATGCTTCAAACTTTGAATATTGACTTGTTATGTATTCAGGAAACTCACATTTCATGGGATAAACGCTTTCTCTTGAATAATTTGGGATTAGAAGTCCTGATTACATCTAAACAAATGGGTATCAAGAGAGGCGTTGCAATTTGTATGCGAAAGGGAGTAGGGAAGTGTGTAAAAACATCTTCTGATAAATGGGGGAGATGGGGGCTTGCTGAACTAAAAATTGGTAGTTGCAGATTTACTCTATGTTGTTTGTATGGCCCCAATCTGGATGACGCTGAATTATTTAATTCTATGAATACAGAGTTATCCACTTGGACACAACCGATAATAGTGTGTGGGGACCTTAATATCCATATACCAGCCGATTGGAACATCAAATCAGGAAAGAGATATATGGGTCGTAAGATTCAAGTCTATAAAGGTCTTAGAGATCTGGTATTAAGTAACGGGCTAACCGATGTTTGGAATAAATTTTATTATAATGACCCTGGTTATACCTTCTTCTCTATTCCCCATCGAAAATTTGTCCGTTTAGATTATTTTTTTGTATCCTCAGTTTTTCTGGAGAAAATCCGTATTGAAATATTACCACAGGTCATTTCAGATCATAATCCCATAATTGCAGAGATTCAATTCCTTACTGACTGTCAAAACCTAAATAGATCTTGGTCATTTCAGAGAAGTTTACTATTAGACGAAGAGTACCTCCAGTTTATGGTTACAATTATTAAAGATTATTTTCTTATAAACAATGATTCTGCCTCCCCACAGGTAGTCTGGGATTCTTTTAAATCCGTTGTACGGGGGGAGACAATTAGTTTTGCAAATTACAGGAGGCAAAAAAATCAAAAAGACTTCAAGGATAGGCTAAACAAGGTCAGGTTGGCTGAGTTCGAATTATCTACCGCTTGTAAAAACAATGTTAGTATAGAGGATGTACAAACTCGACTAACTATTGAACGTTCAGGACTCCGTATACATATCGCCGAAGAAGTAGCTGTAAAATTTAAACAATATAAAACTGAACGTTATGAACTCAGCGAACGTACGGGGAAAATCTTAGCACAGCGCCTACGTCAAAAATCCTCTTTTAATGAAATACAATGTGTCAAAGACATTAATGGGGTCTTTCAAGAAAATAAGGAAGGAATGCTAGACGCATTTCATGGCTTTTACAAGATGCTGTATAACGATCATAACAATGAAGTTGACAAGACTCTTAATCCCATAAACTATCTTCAAAATTCTAATCAACTTTCATTGTGTACAGATGATATCGATCTCTTCGCTAGGCCAATAAGCTGGGAAGAGATTGAAAAGGCTATTTTGAGTCTTGCTGCTGGCAAAGCCATGGGGTCCGATCAGATCCCCCTTGAATTTTATCGGACGTTTAGACATTTGTTGAAGACAGAATTATTAAAAATTTTCAATGTAGCATTTCAAGATAAACCTCCTGATTCTTGGTCTACTGCCATTATAGTTGTTTTTGTAAAAAAGAATAAGGATCCAAAGGAACTTGGCTCGTATCGTCCCATTTCCCTTATCACGGCAGATAGCAAGATATATTCTTAAATTCTCGCCAATAGATTAAATGACGTCATGGCCGGTTTGGTTTCTCACATTCAACACGGGTTTATTAAACATAGGGATACTACAGATCATGTCAAACGTGTCATTGCACTGTTGGATTGGGCCCAAGCAAAGGAATCCCCAGTCGGAGTGATCTTACTCGATGCTGAAAAAGCGTTTGATAGAGTAGACTGGGGGTTCCTTTGGTCGGTGTTAGAATGGAAGGATTTCCCATCACAATTTATCAAAGCCGTACAGTCACTTTATTTTAATGCAAAAGGAGTAATAAGACTAGGTACGGATACTTCCAGATCATTTTCAATCACTAGGGGGACCAGACAAGGCTGCCCCTGCTCTCCACTTTTATTTGCACTTTATTTAGAACCTTATTTGAACAGATTAATTACAGAACCTGGCATCCCACCAGTCCGACTCCATGAAGTAGATCACAAAGTCTTAGCATACGCAGACGATGTGGCCATTGTAACCTCCGACTCTTCCACTGCTTTACCCAAAATAATTGAAGTTGCTAGCGAATTTGGTAAATTTTCTGGTTATAAATTGAATGTTTCAAAAACTCAAATCATACATTCTAAAACTGGTACACCCACTGATCTTCCAATAAATTCCACTGCTACATACCTCGGTGTAACTTTATCTCCCAAAATAGACGACATTGTCGGACTAAACCTGGACCCTTTACTTTTATCCACTAATAGGACTTTAGAAAGGATAAATAATTTACATTTATCTCTATTTGGACGGACCAATGTTATTAGGATGTTAATTTTTCCAAAATTTCTTCATTTTTTTCGTACTATTCCTCTATTTTTTTCTATGTCTCTTTTTAATAAAATAGATAGGATGTTGTCCAGATTTCTATGGGGGTACCGTCGGTCAAGAAGATCCCTTAAGTGGTGTACTCTTCCGCAAGGGCGTGCTGGGTTGGGATTTCCGAATTTTAGGATATACTATTGGGCTATTACTCTTAAAACTATCAAGGTTTTACTATTCCATGATCATGCTAACGAAACCTTTAAGGCACCTTCTATTTTTGAAATGCTTATGGGTGACCGTGTGCGCCAATCGTTACTGATATTTATGGAGCCGAGCTATTACAAAAAAACGAAATTTAAGGTCTTTCTCTCTGCTTTCTTGGCTTGGAGACAAATGAATAAAGCTTTACGGATTATTCCCAAATATAATTTTTACACACCTATTTGTTGCAATATTTCACTATCAGGGATTTCTCAAAGTATCCCTATCTATCGATCTCGTCTGGGACCGATCCACTCAATTGGGAAACTGTACTTAGATGGGACTCTAATGTCCTTCTCCGAACTCCAAGACACATTTGGTCTTTCTAGAAACGATTTTTTTAAATATCTACAAATCCGTAGTTTTCTGGAAAAAAAAAACCTTCTATATAGTGATGTAATGGAGACTAATGATGTCTTGGAGAGTGGCAGGAAGGATGGCCGCATTGGCACAGTTTATCAGTTAATGATTAATAGGCTGCATGATGACCTCGATCAACAAGCCCAGAAATGGGAGAGGAAACTGTGTATAGTAGGGATAGACCTGGCAAGGGCATTCGAGATCAGTAACACAATACTAATCAACAGCTCTCTTAAAAGCCAACATTATATGGCTTCTTTAGATCTTTATTATACACCTGCTAAACTGGTTAAATGGAAAGCTACGAAAGGCATCAATTGTAGCCGTTGTGGAATTTCAGCAGCAGACTCATGTCATATGTTCTTCAGTTGCCCCAAACTTACTGTATATAAAAATAAGATAGAACATTTTTTGACCAATTTGCTCAATGTTAATATCAAATTATGCCCTTCTGTTACTATCTTTGGTGTATATTTTCCATCCGAGAGTTTATCTGTTGATCAAGAACATTTTCTTTTCATTGGAATGTCTATTTACCGCTTTTGTATTACTTCAAGATGGCTAGATGGTGATCCACCATCATTTGAACAATGGTTAGGAAAGTTGTTAGACATTTATCGAATGGACAATGCAGTTTACAAATTGAAAGGACGGAGAAAGAAGACATTTGCCAGGAAGTTATGGTCTCCTATTGATAATTGGATTTAATTTAACCATGACCACATCTGGAAAGAGAGAGCATTTGAGTCATATGTTTTAATTTCTGTCATTGAGTGTCATTGCCTTATTGTTGTACTTTGTTCCATCCTTGTATCTGTTCTGCCTCTGCCATTGAAAAATTAAAAAAAAAAAAAAAAAATGTTAGGGTCAGATTTATGATGGCCGTGCGCCTCTTTTGCGCCCCTGTGGGTCACTTTTGTGTAAAAGATGCACCATGTTGCAAGATAGGTTTCAGTTCATCACCAGCAAGATACCATCAGTTTAAAATGTATATAATTAGCACTGTGTAGGGGGCATGCAGAAGCTGAAGCTTTTGTAAGTGTCAAAGTTGTTGCATGTAGTGCTGCACTTCTGGGTACTGTTTCATATGCTGGACTACATCTGCACAATGAGATACCTAAGCAAAGGAAACACAAGTGATGTGATTGTGAAATGAGTAAAAGAAATTGCACGTTTTTCAATTACATCACCTGTGTTTCCTAAGTTTACGAATGACATTGTGCAGATGAAGTTTAGGTCTGTCCACGGACACAGAAGAGGTCTGGCCTTTGTTCAAGAGTGAAGTGCACATGACTTACTTCATTGGTAGGCTTTCACATGTATTATCTCCTTTGTATTCTTCAACAAGCGTAAATTTGATCTGCAACCCTGAGTAGGCCTCACCTTAAACAAACCTCTGGAGAGGCCACACCTTATCGTCATCCTGAATTAATCATTTAAAATGTTAGGGACAGATTTATGATAGGTGTATGCCTCTTTTGCGCCACTGTGCGTCACTTTTGTGACGCAGTGGCGGTGCAAAAGATTTGCTATGAGTCGACAAAATTACAAATTGATGCATCTAGGCAGATGTGTCATGCTGTAAAAAACCCGTGCCACATGAAACCGATGCAGCAGTGATGCAAAAGATGCACCATGTTGCAAGACAGGCCTCACTTCATCTCCAACAAGATAAGAAGCTGAGTCTTCTGTAAATGTCAAAATTGTTGTATACACTGCTCAACTTTTGTGTACTCTTTGATATGCTAGACTCCATCTGCACTATGAGATACCTAAGCAAAGGAAACACAGGTGATGTGATTGTGAAATGAAGAAAAGAAACTCCACATTTTTCAATTACATCACCAGTGTTTCCTAAGTTTACGAATGACATTGTGCAGATGAACTTTAAGTCTGTCCACGGACACAGAAGAGGTCTGGCGTTTGTTCAAGAGTGAAGTGGACATGACTTACTTCATTGGTAGACCTTCACATGTATTATGTCCTCTGTTCTCTTCAACAACTGGAAATTTCATTTGGAACCCTGAGTAGGCCTCACCTCAAACAAACCTCTGGATAGGACACATCTTATTGGCATCCTGAAACAATCATTTAAAATGTTAGTGTCTTGCGACACTTTTGTGAGACAACAGCAGTGCAAAAGATGCACCATGTTTCAAGATAGGCCTCACTTCATCTGCATCAAGATACTGTTAGTTTTAAATGTATATCTTTAGGACTGTGTAGGGGGCCTGGAGAAGCAGAAGCTTCTGTAAGTGTCAAAGTTGTTGAAAAACTGTTTGTCCTTCAATCTTTTCCCTTGTCTTTTCTAATTTTTAAATACATGTTTTAATATTTTTCAAATGTTTGTTCCCTCTTTCACAGATTGAAAGTATAAAAATAACAAGTGAGTAAGTTAACGACAATTATAAGGTAAATGTTTTGTACTCTTTTCGTTACATTTCTATCACATTCACCTACTATTAGATCCACAGCTTCATTTCTTTAACCCTCAGTTTCCTGCCTTTGCTACTTCCCTCATTCCTTTCTCTATTACCTACTTACTCTACTCCTTTTCTCACTCACTCTCTTCTCATAGTTCCTCACTCTTGTTCACTCACTCCATCTCTATTACTCTTAGTGTCTTTGACTGATCACTCTTTCACTACTTGTTCATTATGCTTTTTCTGTGTAGTTGAAGCACACTAAGGGGCATATTATGAACACAGCCAATAAAATTATTGCTGTTTTTATCGGCAGAAAACTGCTGCAAAAGTGGTTTTAGCGGCAGTTTTCTGCCGCAAAAGCGGCTTTAGCGACACATTTCTGCCGATAAAAGTTGCAAAACTTTTATTGCCTATGTTGATAATATGGCCCTATGTTATTTACATTTCTTTGCTGTTTCAATTAATCTTTTTCTGTTACTTCTTCTTTTCTGCTTTCTGTTTTTTCTCTCTGTTATTGCACATGTTTTAATCTTATTTTGAACATTCACTCATATTCTCTAAGAAAGTCTTCTTTGTTATTCTTCTACTCTCCTTTTTTTCTTTCACTTCCTTATCTATTTTGTTTTTCACAATTATATCCTCTTCCCTCTTTTCTTCGGTAAATAAATCTATTAAACAGTATCTCTGGTTTAGACCCTATAGCTGTCTTTGTTTTAACATTACTCTCTGTTTACTTCCCTTATACTTACTCTTTTTTTTTGGTTCGCTCCCGGTTCGCGTACCGGTGAGCGAACCAGGAAGCGAACCAAAAGAAATACAGCTTGCCAGAGTGCTTAACATTCTAGCAATTTTTTTTGAAAGGGGAGGTAGTTCTGAAAATAACTTTTTTTTTAATGTTTTTGTTGTTTTATATTTTTTTTTATTTTTCTGAACATTTTTTGTTTTTTTTGTATTTTTTGAACAGTTTTTTGTTTTTTTTGTTTTTTTGGGAGGGGAAACAACAAAAAACAGGCATTGGAAAGGGCTCAACAGGAGCAAAAAAAAAATTTACTTTCTGGGGCGTTTAGAGCACTTGTGATTTTCAAATGCTCTGTTGATTAAGTTAATGCTCATATTGGCACATGACAGTAATGTACCGCAATATAAACATGTAATCTTCATATGGACAAAGTTGTCCTGAATGTTTGGCACGGTTTCCCGTGCCTCTGGTCCTGACAAAGATACCTCTGTTGATGTCCTGGCCACAGGAGTTTGTGGATTGTCCTGCAGGTCACGCATCTCTGCCCGGCTGTAGTTTAGTGGGTGCCACCTCACCATGTGACGGTGCATGGTATAGTTGCCGAAGCTATACTTCTTTAAGGTGCCTCTAGATAAGTCCTCTTTACATATCAGGCACGTCACATATCTAGCATTAACTTTTTTCTGCCCTTCAGGGATTGAAAAAAACTGCCAAATAAAACTAGTTCTACGATGAGAAACCCGGGGCTCCTCTTGTAAAAACTGTGGTCCCTCTATCTCCTCTTCCTCTTGTTCATCCTCTTCCTCTTCTGTGTTGCTAATGAACTGTGGAGGTGGTCCTCTCTTCCCATGAGGAGGTGGTGGTGGTGGTGGGGGTGCACCAGCTGAAGCTACCAATGAAGCCATTGCTCAGTGATCACAAAGGGTCTTCCTCTCACAAAGATGAAAGTCAGAGTGACGAAAGAAGGAGGGGTTTTCATCATTTGGGACAAAAAAAAAAGTTCTAAACCAATGAAAAGTGTTATTTTTAGATCACATGACCTAGCCTTACATCATTAGGAAACCAAAAGTGAGATGAACCAATGAAAAGTTTTATTAACAAGTCACATGACCTGTTACGCTTATGTTACGCGCTGCGGAACGCGCCCCGGATCGCTTCCGGGGAGCTGCGCTTCGCGCCTCGGTTCGCGCTCCGGAGCACTTCCGGGTGCGCTAACGCGGCGCGTCATAAGACGCATTACACGACAACGCGTCACGATGTTGATTTCTAACGCGGCAGTTGCGCAAACGGAACGTTTACTGGTTCGCGGACCGGGTCGCGGCACCAAATTAAGCTAACGGGAAGCTTCCCGGTTCGCGAACCGGGAGCGAACTAAAGCATAATAATAAAAAAAATATTAATAAACATATAAAATACATTTTTTGATTTAAAGAAAAATACATTTTACAGCTATAGATATTAGCTTTTAAAAAACCAATGAAATTCACTGAAAAAACCATAGGTTATAGACCATATATAGTTAGGAATTAGCATTTACAAAACCTTGAAAATTCACTGAAAAAACCATAGGTTATAGACCATATATAGTTAGGAATTAGCATTTAAAAAACCTTTTTTTTACTCACACAAAACCATTGAAATTCCATATATAGTTAGTTGCACTAACTATATATCGCGCACCCGCAATCCACGGCTGATGATGTCACATATTACATCATTCATGACATGGTCAGTGACATCACTGGTGACATCACTGATGACATCTCAAATGACATCACTGATGACATCACTGATGACATCTCAAATGACATCATTCTTGTGCTAATACGATAAACCTCTTCAGACTCTAATATAACCTTAGATGCACTCAGTGTATACAGACACTCACACACTGTCACTCATCCATGGAGTTACTCACACACCTAGTCAGTCATGCAAAGAATCAATCACACCTCCATTTCCTCAACTATACAGTTATACACACCTTACTTATTCAAACATATACTAACACATATTTACTCTCTTATACAATCCCTGATACAAGTTCACAATGATCCATACAGCCACTCACACATTCAGTGGCTCTTATGCACAGTTATTTATATATGTCAACTCTCACATGTACTGTGTTTTACATATGTACTTACTTTGACATGTAGCACTGAGATATCCATTCACTCACCAATGCACTCATGCACACAGTCAACCACCCATACAGCTGTTTCCACATGCACTTTTGAACCCATACATCTAGTGAATCAACTGCTCACAGATCTATGCACATAATCATACACCTCCCAGCCACTCACACACACACTCAGTCTCCCATACAAATACTTGAGCAACCAATCAATAACCCATATACTTACTCATATAGCTACTGATCAACACATGCAGCAGTTTACAGAACAACAAACATAATGATGCACAAATTAAGACAGTTCAGTCACTAACCCATGCACTCAGAGAGACATATTTAACCACTCACTCATACAGTCAGTCATGCACCTACTAAATCCTTCATCCAGACACTTTTACATCCACTCATTCTTCAATATGTAAGACATATTTTAACTTTACAAAAATACACAGTGACTGGATGTTGTCATCAGTGATGTCATTTGAGATGTCATCAGTGATGTCATCAGTGATGTCATTTGAGATGTCATCAGTGATGTCATCAGTGATGTCACTGACCATGTCATGAATGATGTAATATGTGACATCATCAGCAGTGGATTGCGGGTGCGCGATATATAGTTAGTGCAACTAACTATATATGGAATTTCAATGGTTTTGTGTGAGTAAAAAAAAGGTTTTTTAAATGCTAATTCCTAACTATATATGGTCTATAACCTATGGTTTTTTCAGTGAATTTTCAAGGTTTTGTAAATGCTAATTCCTAACTATATATGGTCTATAACCTATGGTTTTTTCAGTGAATATATATATATATAGGTGATTTGGAAAAAGGCTCGGGTGAACGCCGACAATAACATCGAAAGAAAGGGCGCTGTGAAAGAAATCGAGAAGTCGGTTGGTCTCCAACAGTGTGTCATTAAATTCGAAACTGTGAGATAAAGAAAGACTCGGGGAACTTTTCCCGGATTATTGGAATTCGGAAAGGAACCCTTCTGGTTCATTTTGACACAAGTGGAGTCGGGTGCTAATACAAAGTACAAAAAATTCTCAGTCAAAAGAGAAAAAAAGAAAAAAGCGTATGTTTAACATTTGATACAGCTAAATTAATAAGTGCCAGCTCATCATGGATAAAAGGGAGGTAACAAGAAATGCTCTTATTCAGACATGTTTTGAGGAGGAAATAACAGCCACTGGAGCAAGTGGTGGTGTTTGAAAATCTGACCTAAAAAACAAACTAGGCACTTGGGAAAAATTATCTAAAAAAGAAATTAACAAATGGTGGGAGGTAGCATCCCTAAAGAAATATTTGGAGGTTAAACGAGTACCCCAAGGCTTACGCATCAGTCTGATGCCTAGCCATCAAGACACAAGCAATGAATTATTAAGTGAATGGGGCGAATTTATCCTGAATTCATCTTTAGGTTTAATGGAGGTTCTAGTGAGAGAAATTGCCTTGGAAAAAACGACAAAACAACTGAAGGAAATGGAAAAAGAATTGGCCGCATTGGATTTAAAGCCAGAAATGAAAAAGTTCAAGGAAGATCTCGAGCAATATATTGAGAAACATGAGGAAAGTGTACGCCTGAGGAAACAATCAAAGTTCCATCGAGATAAAGAGGATTACGAGGAGGGCCGTATCTTCTCGTATGCCAGGAAATATGAGAAATTCAGACAAAATGAGCCTGAGAACATTATGACCACTGGAAGCATGTCCTCATTAGCCTCACTGACATCAACAGAGCCAAGTATCAGTGGAGGAGAAGAAGAACAAAGAGAAGCTAGAGCTAAATGCTCTTTTTTAGACGAGATGAAATTAGCGTTCCATCAAAAGAATTGGGAAAAATCAATGGTACCTCCAAAAATCACCAATCGAGGACGGGGAAGAGGACGTGGAAATGTGCGCCAAAACAAACCAGAAGAGGCAAGCGGAAGTACAGAACAAAATATTGTCGCAAACCGCGTAGGAACCATGACAAGAAACATGCGGAAGAAATGGAATTATTAAATCAAGACTCAAATCCGGATGCAATGACAGAAAGTCAAGAATTGCAAGTAATCAATCTATCTTCAAAAAATCTAAGTGAATTGGAACTAAATCTGCTAAAACGAGGCATGAATTTTTGTCCAACGAGTGGAATGGACCTGGCAGAAACACGTGTAGACTTATATAAATTTGTCAGAAAGATAAAACTGGCTAAATTATTCGTGGATAAACCAAACATGGCCAATTACAGAAGAAACATACCCCAACCAACAATGGGAGTACCAATGCATGATGCGGAACATTTTATCAATCTAATGGAACTAAGTCAAGATCCTCAACACAGTGGCAGGGAAGTACAAGCTTACTGTGTACAATTAGGAGCAGGAATCTCCCAAATGAAACCGCAATCTAAATTTTACCCGCAACTCCCACCAGGAAACAAAATCGACTTTTTTCACGAATGCGTAATTAAGGATCTTTACCAACTCAAAGTTCCATATAAAAAAGACAATCTAACAAGAGAAGAACGCCAAGCTCTGAATGATCTAACAAAAGACGACACCATTGAAATTAAAATGGCGGACAAAGGCGGAAATGTGATCGTTCTGGATAAGGAATCTTATATGCGAGAAGCACATTCCCAACTTTGAAATAAGAAATATTATGAAAAATTGAACACTAATCCCTTGCCAAAACTAAAAGAAGAACTGGATCAAAAATTGGATAATTGGTTTAAACAGAATTTAATTGACATTGATGAATATAAATATTTACAAACATCCCACCCAAAAATGGCAACAATATACTTCCTTCCCAAAATCTATAAACACCCCACGAAACCACCGGGGAGACCAATAATTTCGGCCAAAGGAGCCTTATTAGAACCAATGGCGAATTACTTAGATATCTTTTTGCTTCCTTATATAAAAGGACTTACATCATACATCAAAGACAATGGAGATCTGTTGAGAAGACTACAAGATACTCCATGGCAATCTTCCTACAAGTTAGTCACTATGGATGTCATATCATTGTATTCGAACATTCAAAATAAAATTGGTTTGGAAGCATGTAAATCCTTCCTAATGGACAGAAATATCCAATTTGCAGATCACAACGATATGCTTCTAGAAATGATTACAATGTGTTTGGAGCAAAATGCATTTATGTTTGGCAAAGAGATCTACCGCCAGTCGAAAGGCACAGCGATGGGCTTTTCTTTTAGTCCGTCATATGCATGTCTCACGATGGGACTATGGGAGAAAACCTGGGCTTGGAATGATGATGCTGTAGAAAAAACCATAGCATGGTTAAGATATATAGATGACTTGCTACTAATTTGGGATGGAACCAATGAAGAATTTGACGCTTACTTTAAGATACTCAATGATTCCAACTTTGGCTTAAAATTCACGTATACAATCAGTGATTCAAGAGTGATTTTTCTGGATACGGAAATCTTTATTGAAAACAACCTAATACAGACAACACTACACCGCAAAAGCACCGCGACCAATGCGGTTCTACATGCTCAAAGTTTCCACCAATCCAGTTTAATTCACAATATTCCTTATGGGGAATTCTTAAGAATAAAGAGAATTTGCTTGAAAGAAGAAAATTGGAATTTAAACAAAAGACATGCCAGCATAAGATTTGAAAACGAAAATACAATCCTGCGACTATTCGAACTGCTCTAAATTGTTCCTCAATTGTAAAAAGAATTCACTTACTGAAAGAAAAACAAACAACAAACATTGAGGACCAAAAGATCCGATTCATCACAACTCATTCAACGGCAAATCAATCCATAATCAAAATCCTAAGAAAGAATTGGCATATTTTGCATATGGATCCCAAAATAGCAGAAATTGTAGGAGACCATACAAATGTTACTTATCGAAGGGCAAAAAACCTAAAAGACCGACTAATTCACAGTCACTTTCAAGATCAGAAAAAACCTGAAGCGTGGTACAAACCAAAGGGATTCTATAAATGCTTAGGTTGTAAAGTGTGTTGCATTGCCAAAAACATCAAGGAACTTGACATGGCAAATAAAAAGACATGGAAAATCCAACAACTGATCAACTGTAAAAGTCAATTTGTTATTTATGTTTTGGAATGCCCGTGTTCTTTAAAATATGTTGGCAGCACCAAGAAGTTGCTAAAGGTACGAATATTGGAGTATGTTCGGGCCACAATTAACACTGACAGAGACAACGCAGTGGCCAAACATATGGAAAAGGAACACAACGGTAACTGGAAGGACCTCAAATTCTATGGAATTGAAAGTGTTGGATCACATCAAAGAGGGGGTGATCGTGAAAAAATAATGAGACAGAAGGAGTCGAAGCACATTATGAGCTTCCGAACTCTGAGCCCGCATGGACTCAACCAGGACGAAGAACTACATTGCCACCTTTAGACAATCTGAAACAAAAACAAACTGATTAACTGAACAAACAATGAGCACGGAACATGACCTCCCTATGTATGATTTTAAATATGCACGGATACATGAACATTTATTACACTATTACACAGTAGCTTTTTTCATTACATTACAGGGTATGCAAGTATTAGATCACATATGGGATTGTTGAATTTAAAAGTATGACATTATAATACTGCATAAGAGGGAATTTGTTCTTAAGACTTTGTCCAAAAAAAAAGCCCACCGAAGGGCATTAATGAAAGTGATGAAGGTGGAAAAACTGGGAATATTTGATTGATCGTTAGAATGAAAATCATAAAGAGGTCAGAAAGTATGATCTAAAATATGTAATTTAAATGATGCTTAAATCAAAACCCACCGGAGGGTAGAATCACAAAGAGACACATTTCCCTGTATTTATTCGACAATGTATTGAAAGGAAATGAGAAAGAATCGTTTTCTAAAGCAAAAACTACATGTCCCAAAATTCCTGTGTAGAGAACAGGAAGTGATGTAATTGTAATGCTGATGCACTTTATTTAAACTTGAATAAAAAAATGATGATTTGGCTTTCCTGTGAGCAAGGTCTCCGTAGAGACCAAAACGCGTAAGGTGTTGCTGGCTTGCTGTTAAAATAATGAAATAAACGGAAGGAATCTTCACAAAGCATGTGGTTCATTTTGGTAAACCCGAGAGTGCACGAAGGAAAACTTCCCGACGGGAAAACGGAATTGATTTAAAACGCGGCTGGGTCTCACCACGCTTCGCGTGCACCGCCTTAGAGCACCCGGAAGCCTGGAGTTTTGATCAAAACGGAGGTGATATTTACTATCTAGGGAGGACCTTTTGACTAATAAAACTGATCATAAGGCAACAGCTACAATATAGACGGCAGGTAGGAAAAAAGAGGAGAGTACTAATTTCCGGATAATTACTGGATATAGCAGACAACATCAGCAGATATATAGGATCATGAACAAACATTGGTCCTTGATAACCAATGGTACTACCCTTCCTAAAAGAGTGTCTTTAACTTACAGTAGGGCACCCTCCTTACGAGATCATCTGGTGGAAACTAATCCAGAACCCTATGTTAAATCCGCTTGGTGGCAAGAACACAAGGACTTTTATCGGTGTAAAACCTGCAAGGCCTGCCTCCATGGAGAAAACACTAAAACTTATAGGGACGGGTTTACTGACTTCCAACACCCCATCACGCAGGTATTAACCTGCAAGACTGAATTTGCGGTGTATATCCTGCAGTGTCCCTGCCTATTGAGGTACGTGGGCAGCACCAAACATGCTGTTCACAAACGTATCCTTCAGCATTTACGTGCAATCACCAATGGCGATAACACCTATCCGGTGGCTCGTCATTTCCGGGAATACCATCAGAGCAACAATGCTACCCTGAAATATTGGGTAATTGACTCAGTGATTGCTAGTAGGAGAGGAGGGGACAGAGAAGCCAAATTGAGAAAGCTGGAAACTAAATACATCTTATTGCTTAACACGAAAACTTCTGGGGGCGTCAATGTGACTGAGGATCTTTATACATGCTTACCATAAGATTTGTGTAATAATTACAGATTACATGATGTCTCCCTTCTGCAAGCCTCATTAGTAGGAACCACCCGGCTGGGAGGGACCACAAAAGGACGAGGAAGGTAGAGACATTGTTGGAACCCAAACGTAAAAAACTGATTTTTGCTGCTACTTGTACTAGAAATATTGATTATCACTATTGATGGGCATTTTTAAAAACTAGATGGACTGTGCGGGTCCTAATTCCCGGTCAGTCATTTCAGTTGACTATTTGGTAGACACTTAATTCACTTTTATCACAGTATATGTACAGAATGGAATTTTCCCCTGGGCTTTTAAAGGGTGGTTGACAACATTGTGGTTAAATGAATTTTAAGCTGTTTTTTCACATCTTTTACAAACAACATCGGATACAAATAGTAAGCAAGTATTTGACTGTGATTATTTTATCTAGTGTTGTAAAATCATGCTTCGATATTTTATATTGTCCGTAGTAATTTGTTTAATAACGTAAAGTCATGCGATTTTTTGCACTAGCGGAAGATATCTGCATAATCAGCTGCTATGAATTGTGACCATATTAGTTATGCACTTTAGCGTTTTTGTACAGATAGATGGGAAATAATATTCCTATTCGGATTTGTTTTGCACTAATGCGATGTTTCGCACAAATTATTGCACTGAAAGCGATATTTGCACATTTATAATCTGGCATTTGCACTTTAAACATCTATTGGTCTAGCAGAATGCGAAATCTAAATGATATCGATACATATATATACATGCACTTACTTTAAAAAAAAATGGGACTAATTAAGATATTATTGTATCCGGAGTGGAGAATAGATCTGATTTATACAGCCTACTAGCACAATGTATTCAACTGTGATATTTCGTTTTGGCCACGATGATAGAAATGTCAACACACCAAGTTGCTATTAGATAGTCATTTGTTGCTAATCTGGTATTCTACAATGATTTGTACAAAGCAACCAAACAATGTTATTAGAAATATAACTGTTACGTAAACCCAGTATGTTTTCTATGTCTATACACAGCCCTCACATGTGACATTAATGTACCTATCACTGGCACTTTAAAAGGGCAAACCAAGCACTAGAACATTGTAATGTGAACAAGGCTCCTGGAGCCGAAACGTCATGAGACTACCCTGCACTAGAAAATAATAAACGAATGCACTTAACTGGTCCGTGTCCGTGTTCTTCATATCCTGGCTGGTGCAATTCCAGAGCGAGAGAAAAGTGGCGGAGGTTTATATATATATATATATATATATATATATATATATATTCACTGAAAAAAACATAGGTTTTACACACGTTATAGTTAGGAAGTAGCATTTAAAAAACCTATGAAATTCACTGAAAAAACCATAGGTTTTACATACGTTATAGTTAGGAAGTAGCATTTAAAAAACCTATGAAATTCATCGAAAAAACCATAGGTTTTACACCAGTTATAGTTACCAGGAAATTTTACTCGCATAAAACCATTGAAATTCCCACGTTATAGTTAGTTGGACTCACTATAACTTGCGCGTGCAATGCACTGCTGATGACGTCACATATTACATCACTCATGACGTGGTCAGTGACATCACTCATGACATCACTGATGACACCATCCAGGGAATGTGTGTCTTTCTGAAAAATAAATATTAGTGAGTAATGTTTACATTTTTAAACATATGTATTAATGTTTCACTTTGTGTATAAGTGGCTGCATGGGTTGGTGAGTAGCTACATGTGTAGGTATATGGGTTATTAGATGTTTTTTTTAATATCAATATGAGTGTCTATATGTTTGGTGGGGGTGTTACTTAGCACATAGATGCATGAATGACTGACTCTCTGTTTGTATGTGTTTTGAATACAGCATATGTGCAGAACTGTATGGGTGGATGAGTGTGTATATATGTATGTTAGTGAGTGAATCACTGTCTCACTAGTGTCTTTTTCTGTAACTACATATGTTTTAATCTAGTATATGTGAATATTGATGTATGTAAGTGAGTATATGTGAGAGTGAGGGATTGTAAGAGTTCCTGTTTAAATAAGTATGTGTTTCTATAAGTGATTGTTTAAGAGAATAAGTATGTGTAATTTTCCTTAGAAGTAAAGTGGTAGTGTGTGTATAGCTGTATATGCAAATAAATGGATGTTTAATAGTTTATTTGCATGTGTGAGTATGTGTGAGAGTATCTTTTGGATGACTGTCGTTGTGTTGTAACAGGATATATAGCTGTATCACTATATGATGAGTGAGTATATGTATGAGTGACTACATAGAACTGTTGGTGATAGAGTGGATGTGTATATAGATGGTGGATTTAGTGAATTGGTTGTTGTAACTGGTATGGGTATCTCCATTTTTTTGTAAATTTTAGTTTCTATTTTTGAATATGTGTTTCAAGGGTTACATTACAGTGAAAAGAGGTCTGTCAGTCTGTCGCAAGGATGGTGTCATCAGTGATGTCATAAGTGATGTCACTGACCACGTCATGAGTGATGTAATATGTGACGTCATCAGCAGTGCATTGCACGCGCAAGTTATAGTGAGTCCAACTAACTATAACGTGGGAATTTCAATGGTTTTATGCGAGTAAAATTTCCTGGTAACTATAACTGGTGTAAAACCTATGGTTTTTTCGATGAATTTCATAGGTTTTTTAAATGCTACTTCCTAACTATAACGTGTGTAAAACCTATGTTTTTTCCAGTGAATTTCATAGGTTTTTTAAAGGCTACTCGTTAACTATAAACTGTTTATAAGTTATATTTTTTCATTATATTTCTTAGCTTTTATTAATTGCGAAATATAAAATATTTTTTAAATGTATTCTATAGTTTTATTATAGATTTTCAAGAAATGCTTTCATAGTATTATAAAAAAAATGTCACTGTCAGAATTGCTTAGGAACTCCTTGCAAGTCTTAAAAGCTTTACAAAGTCTTTACCTTACGTTCATTTCACCGTTTACAGACTTGTCAGATGTTAAAAAACGTTCCGAGGTGCGCGACAGAGTGCGCGCACCCCGGTGTTTTGAAACAATTAAAAAAGTTTGATACTTTATCGGCATTGTTCTTGTGACCCCATATGAAGGTATTTAATATTTGAGAATGTATACCTTTCCTCATTTTCACATTTTAAAACTTCATTAAATTAAACCGATACTTCTAATTCACGTACGTGTCCGGATTCCGTCACCGCGTATACGTCCTAATACGCGCATGTCAAATCATGTGACTTTGAAAAGAACACTTCCTATTGGTTCATAGTAGTTTCTGTTCCGCAATTTTCCAGAAACCACCAACTTCCCTCACTATCTATTTGGCGCTGAAGATAGAACAACCATTTTCATATTTCCAGACACTTTGCTGAAATGGCGGCCACAGCCAATTCTTCTTCGGAATCTGAAGGAAATGGTTATCTTCCTTTAAAAAAAAAAAGGAATCTTTTATTTGGCAATTTTTTACCTTTCCTGAGGGGCAAAAAAAAGTAAATGCTCCGAAAGTAACGTGCACAATTTGTGGCTCCGTACTTTCCAGAGGAAATGCAACCAAAAAATATTCTTTTTCAATTAATACTATGAAGAGGCATATGAGCCAAGTCCACCCTGTTCAATATGCAAAAGCAGAGACAAGAGATCTAGCCACACAACTGCCACCATCTCAGGCCAATACTTCATCGAGCAGACGATCTACATCTGCATCGCTTGAACAGATGGAGTTGAAACCATTTTTAAACGAAGTGCATATAAAATGCAACAAGTGCGAAGGATTAATTGTGTACGGAGAGCAAAGCGTCATTCTTATTGAAAGAAGATTTAATCAGCATAAAATTTTTTTACAACTTCAAATGTTCCAGTTTTACAGTTTAAAAATTTGGTTCCTGTTTCACAAATTTTAAAGAAGGAAAAACTTTAAATTAAATGAAATTCGCATATATAGTTAGTTGCACTAACTATATATTTCGCGCACCCGCAATCCACTGCTGATGATGTCACATATTACATCATTCATGACATGGTCAGTGACATCACTGATGACATCACTGATGACATCTCAAATGACATCACTGATGACATTACTGATAACATCATCCAGTGACTGTGTGTTTCTGTAAAGTTTAAATATGTTTTACATATTGAAGAATGACTAGATGTAGAAGTGTCTGGATGAAGGATTTAGTAGGTGCGTGACTGACTGTATGAGTGAGTGATTAAATGTGTCTCACTGAATGCATGGCTTAGTGACTAAACTGTCTTAATTTGTGCATCATTATGTCTGTTGTTCTGTAAACTGCTGCATGTGTTGATCAGTAGCTATATGAGTAACTATATGGGTTATTGATTGATTGTCCAAGTATTTGTATGGGAGACTGAGTGTGTGTGTGGCTGGCTGGGAAATGTGTGACTCTGTGAAGATCAATGTGTTCTTGTATCAATGATTGTATAAGAGAGTAAGTATGTGTTAGTATATGTTTGAAAATGTAAGGTACTCTATGTTTAACTGTATAGATTACAAAATGGAAGTGTGATTGATTCTTTACAGGACTGACTAGGTGTGTGAGTAACTCCATGGATGAGTGGCAGAGTGTGAGTGTCTGTATAGGTGTATGAGTGCATATGATAGTGTTGTAAAGATGAGTGATTGTATGTATGAATGATTGTATGGGTGAATGAGTGAATGTGTGTGTAGACGTAGGAATCAGTGAGTGCGTATGTAGTAAATAGTATTGGTGTGTCAATGGTTTCAAAAATTATACTCTGTATTTAACACTGGGTGTAACAGAGGTTATATTAAAGTGTGAGGAGATGCATTGTATTATTGTATTATCACATGAATGATATCATCAGTGATGTGACCATTGATGTAAAATGAGATGTCATCAGTGATGTCATTGGAGATATCATCAGTGATGTCATTTGAGATGTTATCAGTGATGTCATTTGAGATGTCATCAGTGATGTCATCAGTGATGTCATTTGAGATGTCATCAGTGATGTCATCAGTGATGTCATTTGAGATGTCATCAGTGATGTCACTGACCATGTCATGAATGATGTAATATGTGACATCATCAGCAGTGGATTGCGGGTGCGCGATATATAGTTAGTGCAACTAACTATATATGGAATTTCAATGGTTTTGTGTGAGTAAAATAAGGTTTTGTAAATGCTAATTCCTAACTATATATGGTGTATAACCCATGGTTTTTTCAGTGAATTTTCAAGGTTTTGTAAATGCTAATTCCTAACTATATATGGTCTATAACCTATGGTTTTTTCAGTGAATTTCAATGTTTTTTTATTAGCAAATGTCAAAAGCTTTAAAATGTCAAGTACGTGGTAGGTAAAAATATTTTCGTGTTTATGCACGCTGATGTGCTTTGAACGCTGCCCCCCCCTCTTTTCTTTTAGGAGTATTCTCTCTTTGCAGATAGTGAAGGGTAGGTAATGCAGGCATTTGCCCCCGTTGTAATCCGTCGTGCCTGCTTCCCTCTCCATTTGATTGATTGTTATCCAAGCATTTACTGTTTTGGAATTGCTTCTCTTTGGTTCATTCTCTATTTACAAACAAGCACAGAGTGGCAATACTCTGTTTAATCTTTGCAGATAGTAAAAAATCGTTAGAAAAAACAAAAGGAATCAAGCAAAATCAGTAGGCCACTAATGGGATCTCTTTTTGACCTCGCTAAAATAGAAACATTAGGAACAACCCCTCATGAGAAATATGAAACAAGTGAGAGGAACCGAGCTCAATGCCATGATGGCTGCAAGACAGCTCGGCTCCGCCGCCCACCCCGCCCAAGATAACGACAAACCCTATACAAATATTATAAATATATACAGCACACAAGCAAAGTAACAGGGTAAAACGTTTTATTAAATAACTATTTACATGGCAGCCTGCTGCAACATCGATCCAAATACATGCCGCCGTTCCCGGGTTTTCTCCCCGACTACTCTGCGGCCTACGAGATGGAGAGGCTGGGGCGTTGACTAGGCGGGGCCTCCGGCCGCAACCACAGCGCCAACGATCGCTGCTGACGGAGGGGAGCCTTGCCGGTGAGACCACTGATCTGAAGAACTGCTGCCTGCGGTGCCTCCCTGAGCCGCTTGACGGAGGCCCCCGAGGGGCGGTGTGGTGGCGCGGACTGGGAGGGGGCGCTTTGCTCCTGCCCCCTCCCCAAGTCTTGTTGCCCTGGTGTGGCTTGAGATCGCCCCCGACATAGGCGGCCGGCTCCCGGGGTCCGGCGGAACTTTTTGCCTTTTGGTTACTCTTCCATTCTGGACCTTGTCCCACAATCCGTTTGACCTGAAGACACGTCTTGCGGTGCCCTCGCAATGCGGCCTGGTCCCTGAATGTGTGCAGGTGGACAGTATTGATTGGATCAAGATGGCGGCTTCACACAAAGCTGACTCAAGTGTTGCTGCTGATGCTATGCAGACAAAAACTGGTTTTCAGTTTGTACATTCTTCAGGATTTTTCCATCCAAGGCTGGTTGAGAGTTTGTAGAACGATGGCTTCAGATTTTCAACATTCTTCATAAATGTAACAATGTGAGACTCACTAGGAGAACGTCCGTTTATCTTTCCTTTCAAAATGCTGCCAACAATATTTTCTGAATGGAAGACACCATCTTGTAGCATAAAGGGCTGCGTCAAGGGTGGTATTGCCCAGAATGTCTTGTTTTCTAGTGCTCGTAATGACGAAGCCAGAACTGCTGAAAGGGATTCTCCTCCTGCCGCTACTTATTGGAGACATTGAACTATACTCTGGACCTGCCTGGCCTCGACCAAAATGGCGCCAGTATGGGAGCGACTTGCAACTCCTTATGACGTTCTAGTTACTTATCCTTGACGTTATGGGGGATGTATGCGGTCTTTGTGCACATGGCGGGCGGGAAAGGGTACTGACTGGGAATACGGACAACCCTATTGATGTTGATTTTTCATTATTGATTATTGTATTAATAAAGCTTCGAAGTAATGTTACCCATGATACTCGCCCATGGTTTGCGTATGGACGATTTTATTGTAACTGATCCTGTTATACTTTCAATTAAAAAATCAACCTTCACTGAATCTGCAACCGTTTGTCACATTTAGTTTTTTCAATTAAATGGCTCGCTTGTTACATACTCCTATACCCCTGGCTTTTGAAAGACACCATCTTGTAGAATAAAGGGCTGCGTCAAGGGTGGTATTGCCCAGAATGCCTTGTTTTCTAGTGCTCGTAATGACGAAGCCAGAACTGCTGAAAGGGATTCTGCTCCTGCCGCTACTTATTGGAGACATTGAACTATACTCCATACCTGCCTGGCCTCGACCAAAATAGCGCCAGTATGGGAGCGACTTGCAACTCCTTATGACGTTCTAGTTACTTAGCCTTGACGTTATGGGGGATGTATGCGGTCTTTGTGCACATGGCGGGCGGGGAAGGGTACTGACTGGGAATACGGACAACCCTATTGATGTCGATTTTTCATTATTGATTATTGTATTAATAAAGCTAGAGATAAGTCAAGTACGTGGTAGATAAAAAAAATTCGTGTTTATGCACGCTGATGTGCTTTGAACGCTGCCCCCTCATCATTTAGATTACCACCGCCCATTGCACAAAAGCGTACCGGGCGCTCCCCACGCAAAAAAAACGATTTATTTTTTTTTGCCCCGCGGGGCCCTTTTAAAGCCTCCACATCAAACCTACAGGGTGAGGGAGGATCTACTATGCCCCCTTATGGTCATTTCCCCCTTTGTTTTGCCTCCTCTTGTCTCTCGATCCTACTGAGAGACAAGATGGCGGCCGCTCCGGACTGTTTAGAATGTTGACAGACACCGGAGAGCCAATCAGCTTCGCTTCGCGAAGTTCCGTTACGCGTCAAGTTCGCGAACCGGAGCGCTACCCGGAGTGCTGTTACAGATATATATATTTTTTTGAACGTTAATTTATCAAAATCCACTGGAGCACATATATTGAGACCTAGCAAAGGCACATCGGGCTAACAGTCCCTACAATTTTGCCAAGTTTCATGCAAATCCATTCAGCCGTTCGGGCTAAAAGTGAGGCCAACCGCCCTATGGAAATTAACATGGGAAAAATGCGTTTTGGGACCCCCCTTTTTTCTCGGCCCCCCCTTGATGAACCCCCCCAAATTTTCAGGGGCTGCTCAGAAACAAAATGTTCCATTTTCCTGAAAATTTCAGCCAATTCCGTCCACAAACGCCAAAGTTATTAGACATAGAATTTTCAAAAATCCCATAGAGAAAAAATCCTAACTATATATACCTACTGGCGAGCGCCAGTAGGTAATATATATATTTATTTATGTTTTTTGATCGCCGTGCGCGACCGTGTGCGGGCACCTCGTAACTTATTTGCGAAAAAAAGCTACTTTTAGACTTTCGTCATCCTTAATAAACCCCTCAAGAAACCTACGAACTCAAACACTCTCCACCCTGCTCCCTTTCCATTCTCACCACTATAGTTTTTCACAGTCTTGTAAATAGGGGTGCGCGACCGAATGCATGCACCCCGCAAATGTTTTCTCCCAAAAAAAAATGGTCTTTTCGCATTCAGGGTCCATACTGTACCCCCTTAGAAAACCTACCCGGCCAGACAATCTCTACCTTTCCCCCTTTCCATGTTCTAACCCTTTGTTCTGTACAATATATTCACTCGCACTAACAAAGTGGCGGACAACACTTCCTGATTTCCTCCGAATCCAATGTTGACAGACGTTAAACAGCAAATCACAATGCCGCTCGCGCACACCCGCATAGGTGCGCGCACCTGTGTGCGCTTATAGATATATAACTGATTTCAACTTTAATTTTCTCAGCAACTACTACACCATTTAGCCGTTCGAGCTGTAGCCGTGTCTAAACGTCCTATGGAAAATAACATGGGAAAAACACGTTTTGGGAGCCCCCTTTTATCTCAGCCCCCACTTCACCAATCCCCCCAAAACTTTCACAGAATGAGCGCAGCGGACCTAGCCATCTTCTTTGAGAAATTCGCAAACATTCGTCCACCAGGGCCAAAGTTATTCCCAATAGAATGTTGCGGATTTCCTATGGAAACTAGGTCCTAACTATAACTACCTACTGGCGACCGCCAGTAGGTAATATATATATATATATACAAATATATATTACCTACTGGCGGTCGCCAGTAGGTATATATAGTTAGGATTTTTTCTCTATGGGATTTTTGAAAATTCTATGTCGAATAACTTTGGCGTTTGAGGACGGAATTGGCTGAAATTTTCAGGAAAATGGCACATTTTGTTTCTGAGCAGCCCCTGAAAATTTGGGGGGGTTTCGTCAAGGGGGGGCCGAGAAAAAAGGGGGGTCCCAAAACATGTTTTTGCCATGCAATTTTGCATAGGGCGGTTGGCCTCACTTTTAGCTCGAACGGCTGAATGGATTTTCACGAAACTTGGCAAAATTGTAGGGACTGGTAGCCCGATGTGCCTTTGCTAGGTCTCAATATATGTGCTCCAGTGGATTTTGAGAAATTAACGTTCAAAAAAATATATATATCTGTAAGCGCGCTCCGGGCAGCGCCCCGGTTCGCGTACCTGACGCGTAACGGAACTTCGCGAAGCGAAGCTGATTGGCTCTCCGGTGTGTGTCAAAATTCTAAACAGTCCGGAGCGGCCACCATCTTGTCTCTCGGTAGGATCGAGAGACAGGAGGAGGCCAAAACAAAGGGGGAAATGACCATAAGGGGGCATAGTAGATCCTCCCTGACCCTCTAGGTTTGATGTGGAGGCTTTAAAAGGGCCCCGCCCGGTACGCGCCCGGTACGCGCACCGGGAAGCGGTCTGGGGAGCGTACTATAAGGAAAAAAGAATGATAGACTATGATATTTTGAAATATTGTATGTTTATTGATTGTTCTTTTTGTTGTGTTTTTTTTTTTTATTTATTTAGTTATTTTGGTTGTACTTCATGAATTAGATATAAAAATGAATAATGTCTCAAACAATTTTTAATTATTAAATAAAAATTTATTGGTCAGAATTTTCATAGTTCAATAAAACTTCCAGCATTACATCATCTGGAATCTCCTCGAACATGAATGTTTCTATGTCTTGTAAGCATTCAATAAATTGTTCATCCAAAGACTGATCCATAAAATTTTCATCTAAAAATTCTTCATTTAATCTCCTCAGATGTAATGTCGAAGGAAACATTGATATTTTCGTGCTCCACTTCCATTTTTTTGCTGTAAATTGCATAAAAAATAACTATATCAGAAGAGTTAGGGCACTGTTGGGTTTAAGTTCAGACAGGTAGTTTGGATTTTTTAACAGTGAATTTATCTTTGGGTAGTGTATGGTATCAGACTGGAAGTAGAAATATAAAAAAGTGTATGTGATGAAGCCTAAGTAAATTCATAATTATACAAGAGAAGCCTAAATCCATCCATAACTATAACAGAGAAGTCTATCTAAATCTATAACTATTACAGAGTGATAGTATAAAACTATCAGAAAAAGTTTTCCAAATTAACTTTAAGTGCACAATATACTTCAGTTTTCAAAATAACAACTTACCTTTCAAAAAGCAGTTTAAGTTCTCAGTGAAAATTTTCTTGAAATCTACTTCAGGAGGTGGTAGTCAAAATGGCTGTGTTTCTCTTTCTTTATATATATTCAGGTACATAACCAATCAAATGTCAGGTAAAAAAAGTAGAAAATGAAAGTAACATTTTAATTGGTTGTCAATTCCAACACTTCAGATGTGTTTTGTGAAGTAATTTACCTCAGGGTATTTAGAGAGGTCTACAGGCTAAATGGCTAAATGGAATTCCAATCAAATTTGTGAAAATGGTAGGGATTGGTATGTAGTATGAGCTAATCTATATTTGGTGAAAGTGTCTCCAGTGGTTTTTCTGTGAATTACTTTCCCACCTTTTTTTGAGCGAGTGCTTCCCGGTGCGCGCCCCGGTATGCGAACCGGCAGCGTTACGGGAGTCCTCCATTTTGTGTTTCGGTAGAATTGAGATACAAGATGGAGGGCAAATAATGTTCAGAATGGGTAGAAGGGGGCACGGTAGACGTATCCTGACCCCCTAGGTTTTCTGAGGGTAGCTGAGGAGGACCATATGTGCGAAAAAAAACATTTTTTTTCAAATTTTCGCACGGTTAGCGTCCGGTGCGCGTACTTTGGTGAAAATTAGTGAAAAAAGTTAGAGTAAAATAATAATTGTGAGTCATAAGATGTAGGGTAGCTCTGAAAAGAGCTTTTGGGTCCTGTGGCTGATGTAGGTACCTACAAGTAGGTACCAATGCACAGTCTTAAATTGAGGATGAAAATTCTGTTCCCCTCATCTGAGAAGTGAACTCCATCTGCTCTGTAGATATCTTGCATGTAGTAACGCAAGTTATTGTTGTAGATGAAGCCCATTCCATGGTCTCTCATGTAAGCTGAAACAGACTTATTTACATGCTTCCTCGATTTCTCAATTTGTGGACAAAATTGGTTGGACCACTTCCATTACTGTCTTTGGCATATATTTGACTATACCAAGGCAGTTTGAGGAAATAGTGCCATCAATTGCTCAAACGTGTCCTTTAAAAGCATTTCCAGACCTACCCCAGTCAAAGTGCCCAAGTCATTTCCTCCACAGTGCACAATTAACAGGTCAGGTTTTGGCAAATACAAAAAGGTTTTCACCAATGGTATCAATTGGTGACATTTTAATCCTCTGTGGCCAATCCAATTGATTTCCACATTTTGTAAATTGAGGTTGTGTAAATTTCTGTTATCAGCAAACCTTTGAGCCCAGTGGATATAACTATGTCCAACAATCCAGACAGAAAACATGGTGAGAGAAGGTTCTGCTGCAGTCAGATGAAGTGTGGCAATGAAATGGCAGTTGAAAAAATAAGAGTTTATAATGAAAAAAAATGGGGAGTTTCATGTGCTAATGAATCAGTAGCAGTGAATGGTGGATTTTGATTGCTGGAAACAGAAAGTTAGGGTGCATGGATGAGTTCTTTGAAAGATGTAATTTGAATGGTCAAGAAAAAATCATTTTATGAAAGATTGCACTGGATACGCAGGTGTACTGAGAGTTCAGAGTTCAATTGAAACATTGTTGTGTGAAGTTGCAAACATGAGAGGTCTTTCAGGAGGTGGTTGCTATGCAAAAAAGGCAGAAAGGGCAGAGGGGGGAAGGGTGTTGATTTGAAAAAAGTGAGGGAAGAGTTTTGATTGGGTGACATGAGAGATATGTGTGATGAATTACAGCATTTCTGTGCTTTTTTTGGCTGCAGCCTCTGGAGTGCATACCCTTTGTTCTGCTGAAGACAAATTGGTGTGTGTCTGAGACTGTTTTGAAACTCAAAAAGTATTTGCTAAGGTGAGAAAAGATTCATTTAATTTAAATAGAGAATAGTATGCTTTAAGGAGAAAATTATGAAGAAAGTTGTGTATTTAAAATGTTGCTTTGTGTCAAGTGTTTTAGAAATAGATTTTGTTTCTTTGAGTTACATAGCCATGTTAAAAGTGACACAAAAATAGTGCAAGGGTCTTACAAAAATGCTTTACTGTGTCTTAGGGCATTTTAACTCACTTCCCCATGAATGTAGGAATATAATTGCTTTACAAGATGTGTTTAAAAACGTTTTTTGAAATCAATTAGGTTTCTTGATATGTACTGCTAGAGTTTCATAGGTTGCTTGGGGCATATTTACAAGGCTTTTGAGTTCATTTGATGTAATTTTTCCCATTTTATTTTAAGACATTTCCTTGTGGTGCAAGGTCCTTGTAAATACGCCCCCATGTGTGCTTGGCAAATTTAGATTTTAATTCTTTGAGTCACATAGCCATGTTAAAAGTAACGCAAAAATGATGCAAGGGCCTTAAAAAAACGATTTCATGTGTCTTAGGGCATTTTAAGTCACTTCCCGATGAATGTAGGTATATAATTGCTTTACATGATGTGTTTAAAAACGTTTTTTGAAATCAATTAGATTTGTGGATATGTACTGCTAGAGTTTCCTAGGTTGCTTGGGGCATATTTATAAGGTCTTTGAGTCTCTCTGATGTTATTTTTCCCATTTTAATTTAAGACCTTTCCCCGTGGTGCAAGGTCCTTGTAAATACGCCCCCATCTGTGCTTGGCAAATTTAGATTTTGATTCTTTGAGTTACATAGCCATGTTAAAAGTGACCCAAAAATGGTGCAAGGGCCTTAAAAAAACGCTTTCATGTGTCTTAGGGCATTTTAAGTCATTTCCCCTTGAATGTAGGTATATAATTGATTTAGATGATGTGTTTAAAAACGATTTTTGAAATCAATTAGGTTTCTTGATATGTAGTGCTAGAGTTTCATAGGTTGCTTGGGGTATATTTAAAAGGCATTTGAGTCCCTTGGATGTTATTTTTCCCATTTTAATTAAAGACATTTCCCCGTGGTGGAAGGTCCTTGTAAATACACCCCCATGTGTGCTTGGCAAATTTAGATTTTGATTCTTTGAGTTACATAGCCATGTTCCATACAGTGCTCACCTTCTGCGTAGTCTTTGATATGCTAGACTCCATCTGCACAATGAGATACCTAAGCAAAGGAAACACAGGTGATGTGATTGTGAAATGAGGAAAAGAAATTCCACATTTTTCAATTACATCACCTGTGTTTCCTAACTTTACGAATGACATTGTGCAGATGAGGTTTAGGCCTGTCCACAGACACAGAAGAGGTCTGGCCTTTGTTCAAGAGTGAAGTGGACATGACTCACTTCATTGGTAGACATGCACATGTATTATCTCCTCTGTACTCTTCAAGAAGCGTAAATTTCATCTGCAACCCTGAGTAGGCCTCGCCTCAAACAAACCTCTGGATAGGCCACACCTTATCGTCATCCTGAATCAATCATTTAAAATGTTAGGGACAGATTTATGATAGGTGTGTGCCTCTTTTGCGCCACTGTGCGTCACTTTTGTGATGCAGCGGCGGTGCAAAAGATTTGCTATGTGGCGACATATTTACAACTTGATGCATCTAGGCAGATGTGTCATGCTGTAAAGTCCCGTGCCACATGAAACCGATGCAGCAGTGATGCAAAAGATGCACCATGTTGCAAGACAGGCCTCACTTCATCTCCAACAAGATAAGAAGCTGAATCGTCTGTAAATGTCAAAATTGTTGTATACAGTGCTCAACTTCTGTGTACTCTTTGATATGCTAGACTCCATCTGCACTATGAGATACCTAAGCAAAGGAAACACAGGTGATGTGATTGTGAAATGAGGAAAAGAAATTCCACATTTTTCAATTACATCACCTGTGTTTCCTAACTTTACGAATGACATTGTGCAGATGAGGTTTAGGCCTGTCCACGGACACAGAAGAGGTCTGACCTTTGTTCAAGAGTGCAGTTGACATGACTCACTTCATTGGTAGGCCTGCACATGTATTATCTCCTCTGTACTCTTCAACAAGCCTAAATTTCATCTGCAACCCTGAGTAGGCCTCACCTCAAACAAACCTCTGGATAGGCCACACCTTATCGTCATCCTGAATCAATCATTTAAAATGTTAGGGACAGATTTATGATAGGTGTGTGCCTCTTTTGCGCCGCTGTGCGTCACTTTTGTGACGTAGCGGCGGCGCAAAAGATTTGCTACGTTGCAACATATTTACAACTTGATGCATCTAGGCAGATGTATCATGCTGTAAAGTCCTGTGCCACATGAAACCTGCGTCAGGTTTCATATAGGCGTTTTGTTGCAGGGTGGGCATTCATTTGCATGAAAGCCCTGTAAGACTAACACAGTGAAATTTAGAAGATTTCACTGAGTCAGCATTATAGCATTGCTGAATCAAATCCTTACGCCTGTTTGAAACAGGCATAAGGAGTGATGCACCATGCAATGTGTGGCTTGCTCCTGTGCATTGCAGTAGACATGTCGCGCTTACGACGTGATTCCTGCAATGTGCTGCTTTTGCGGCACAGATGCGTGACGCATCTGTGCTGTTTTTGCTCAATGGTGCTCCACATTGTAAATGCGGCACACCATGGGTGGCAGAGCAGCGGTGCACGTTAACTGGTGCATCCCTGGGGATGCGCCAGTTAACACAAATCTGCCCCTTTACATTTAAGTATGAGCAGAGGACACAGAGTCGGTGACGCTTATCCAAGGTTAAGAAGAGATGAGTCCTGTTCACTGAAAACTTGGACATAGGCCTCACCTCCTCAGCATCGCTGGACATGGCTAAATAATAGCTGCAACATGTTACTCTTGTTAAACAATTTTAATATTATAGTCTCTGAGATTTGTCTCTTACTCTGCAACATCTCATTGTTGTTCTCTTTCTTTAAAGATAACGACAACATCAACCATGAGTGATAATGAGCAATCAGTTGAGCTCGATCTTATCATTGAACTTGTCATTGAAACGTCAGTGGAAGTAGATCCCTTGGATGATTTAAATCCTGAGGATGATGAAGAACATGATGAGGATGCCGATTTGTCAGAATTGTATGACATAGGGTGGGAAGCTGACCTGCTTGAGCCTATGGAACTATAAACATTTATTTTTAAAAGTTACTGGAAATGATAAGTAAAAATGTAAACCGTTTCATTTAAAATTAAACAAAACTTGAAAAACAGGTTGTGTGTAGTGTCTTTAATAAAATAGTCAAATATGCTCATAAAATTAGTTCAGATTCACATATAAAACAGCACAGGTCAAATGTAGAAGCATTCCATTTCTTTGCTACTATTTGTGAATACTAAATTTGCCAATGCACTAAAAATTATTCTGTGTAAAAATGACAAGTAGTGTGTTAAATTTTTGACGACTGTTATTGATTTACTGTTTGCTAATAGTTGTTAATAACATTTTTAATTATATTTTACCACAGATTCAACTGCAGATCATTTCAAAAGGAGATAATGCCATCTAAAGAACGAAACCGAAAGGCTACAAAACGTCAAAGACAGCAGCTTAATAAATTCTTGCAGCAGTCCTCTACAATAAAAACTCGTCAAGTCACCAAGAAAGCTCCGGGTAAGACAACAAAATCATTCATAAGAAACATTTGTAGAAAAAAAAGTAGTACTACAGAAAATGTTTTAGTCCAGAAAAAGAGAAGCAATTTAAACGGAAAGGGAAGGCCAATCAAAAATGTTACTGCTAGAGCAGGAGATAACTCTGTGCATGGTAGTAGAAGGAAAAATCAGTTTAGGGACATTCGTAGACGAATGTTCCGCAACAGGATAATTGGCAATTTGTTAAAAAATATTAAGAAAGGTCAACAGAAAGTGGTTTTTTATAAGAGAAAAAAAAATTGAGAAAGTTATTGATCAGGCATTTGAAATTAAGCGAAAGTTATTTATTTTGATAATCAATAGAATTAGGAAGCTAAACAAGGCAATTTATGATTTCAAAAGAAATAGTAGATGGAAGAGAACAGTTAATCATAGTAATTTTTGTGAAGTTTTTTCAGGAGAATGGATGCATAGTTCAAGTTGTGAGGCATTTTTTAATGAGGTGAGTTATTTCCAGGATAATGATTTGGTGCATGCAGTTGACACCAGTGGTCGAGCTTATGAGGTGAAAGATGGTTGTCCAGTTGAAAAAGAAAAACTTGTGACAACAGAGGCAGAAGAGGTGTTAGGTAATGAGGTTTTAGGAAGACGTCCTAAGGGACCTGTGTACACCTGGAAGTGTAGTAGTATTTGCAGTGTGCGACAGGATTCCATCAATTTGCTTTGTGATTTTGTACGGACATTTAATAAGAAAAGTTTGAAGCAGAAAATGATGTTGTTGCAAGAATTAGTTCCTTGCAGAGTGAGAGAAGTGACAGGTTTGCATGGTCATTCACTGGCTTGTCTTTCCAGGAGAGTATGCCAGAGTGTTTTTCATCATTTCAGGATGCTAACAGTGCATCATAATAAAGTGAGGAAATTAGTTAGAATGTTGTATTATGCTAAGAGTCCAGCAATTATGCTTAAACAATTATGCACTGCTCTTTTGCATGGTTCTGAAATAGATGTGAAGAATATTTGTGAAGAAATTGAGTTTTGTTACTTTGGAAGTAAAGAGGAGAATGTTGAAATTGACCCAGAAGAAGAGGGTAATGTGGAAGATAGTGTACAGGTTTCCAGTACAGATAATTTTCAGAAGGAAATTGCCACGTTTCAGGTGAAATCAAGTGAGAGGCCTAATTTCACTTGTGTGTGTTGTCGACGCACTTATTATAAGAATCAGACTAAGTTAGTGGATTTATATGAGAAAAGTGAAAGGGAAAATAATAGTGAATGGAAGGATTTCGCAACATACTTGATGGTAGAAAATTGTTTTGATTTGGGATTGGATCAACGTGTGTGTACTTATTGTTGTAACAAATTAAATCAAAACCGGATGCCTGCTAGAGCGGTTCATAATAATCTGGAATTGGTTGAGATTCCTTCTGAATTGAAGGATTTAAATACTTATGAATCTATTTTGATTCAAAGTATCCATCCCTTTCAGGCTATTGTAAGAATGGAGCCAAAGACAGGGAAATTGCCTCCATCAGATTTACAGAGAGGATTAAAGGGAAGAGTTGTTTATTTACCTCTAGATTTGAAGGAAAACATTAATACAATTGGAGTAGAAAAAGTGGAAGAGGAACCTCTGGTTATCTTAGTTAATGGGGTTCCGAGAAAGAGTAAGAAAATATGGCAAGATTTAGTGGATGTTAGGAAAGTCAAAAAGGCAACATTGTATTTGAAAAAAACAATAAGTACTATAAGAATGTATACGTTGCAGAAGAGGAAGTAAGTGAAGAAGAGGATAGCGATTTGTGTGCTGGTCAAATTGAGAAAGTAGAACCCTCTAAAAGTGAAGAAATATATGAACATTATAGTGTTCATCCTTTGCATTCCAAGGAAGTCATGGGGAATGCTATTGAGTTGTTTCAAATGAAACAAGCCAAAGGGAGTCCCATTAGTGTTTGGGAGGAAAGTTTGGAAGCTCGGTGTTTCCCACAGCTATTTCCAACAGGTCAAGGAGGAAGAATTGATGAGCGACCTCATCAAATTCCTGCTTCTGAATACCGGACTTTGCGATTGTATGCAGAAGATCCTAGGTTTCGACAATGCATTCCGTATTTGTTTCATCTCCTGTTTGAAAGCGATCTGTCTGGACTGTCATATGCAGTGAACCACATCTTGAAAAGTGGTATACAGATGCAAAACATCTCGGCAAGTGACTTTATGGATAAAGTCAATGTGCAAGACAGTATTTTGGATTCTCACTTGATTAATCTCATGGCGTGTCAGCGTGGTACTAATGAGTACTGGTACCGTCGTCATGGTGATTTAAAATGTATGCTGAGGAACTTAGGAACTCCCACATGGTTCCTTACTCTCAGCTGTGCCGAGTATGGCTGGGAAGACTTACTTGAATTTCTACGAGAGGCAAATGGAAACATTGAAAATATCGAATTCAAGACACCCGGAGAACTGTGCTCTTTGGAGCCAGTGAATGTATGCAGGTACTTCAATCATAGATTTGAAGCTATGATGTCTTTCATCATGAACAAGAAAAATCCACCTCTTGGAGAGGTGTTGGATTTCTTCTGGAGAAAGGAGTACCAAGCAAGAGGTGCTCCTCATATACATATGCTGCTGTGGATCAAGGATGCACCTAAACTTGGAACAGATCCAGAAGACTTAGTGATGAGTTTCATAGAACAGTATTCTACATGTGCTGTTCCAAACGCAAAGGAAGACAAAAGCCTAAGAGAACAAGTTTTACGCTTCCAAAGCCATCGTTGTGGAAAGTACTGTCGTCGTAAATTCAGAAACAAGGACAAGTTCTACACCAAATGTCGTTTCGCCTTTCCACAACCGGTGATTTCTAAAGGAAGAGTGAACAGTTTGATGTCTTCGCTGCGACATAATGTGATGAAGAAATCACCTAAAAACACATACAATTTGAAAAGGAACGAAGAGTCCAAGTACATCAACGACTACAACCCAGTGATTTTGTCCATGTGGAATGCTAACATGGATATACAGTTTGTGGCTGATAACTGTATGGCTGTGGCTCAGTATGTGACATCTTACATCACCAAAAAAGAAAAGACAGAATTGAAGGATATGTGGGAGGACATTTCCCATGAAAAGAGCCTCAGTAAGAAGTTGTACAGTTTCAGTCTGAAGATGTTGTCACATCGAGAAATCGGAGCTTACGAATGTTCTAACCGGTTGTCTTCAGCAAGTCTCTATGCCAAATCCAGGAGTATCGTTTGGGCGAGTCTTGGTCTTGCTGCAACGCGTAATCGAGTTCTGAAACCTGTGCGGGAAATTGAGTATTTGGCGGAAAAGGAGCCAAACAGTACCGATATTTTGAAGACCAACATGTTGGATACATATTATCCAAATAGAAGCAGTCACCTCGAGAATGTTTGTCTGTATGAGGTTCTACAAAATTACATATTCAAGAGGAACATCAAAGAAGATATTGATAAAGGAGTGTATGCTGTAATTGGAAGTGAGGGATGTCTGGTCAAGCAAAGAAAATGCCACTTGGTAAACCATCAAAAAATGAGTGGCGAATCTCCTGAAAAAAAAGAGTTTTTCTATTTAGCACTTTTGCAACTTTTCAAGCCTTGGCGTGCAGAAGAGGAACTGCTTGGAGATTTCCTCTGTTATGAAGACTCTTTCAATGCCGCCAAGGAGACCATAGAATGTCCTGTTTTTCCCAAATATCTAGAAATGTTGAATGCGGAAATCGAGCAGGAAGCAACGATTGCAGCCGAGATTGCTGGAGACAGTTCTCAGGACAGTCAGAGTTCTGTTTCATTGAGTCAGGATCCACTAGGAGGACCAGTTATCGAAAATGAAGCTGCCAGTGCCATGATTGAAGTGGAAAGAGCCATGGCACATGCTCAGGAGGATGCGGTTAACTTAGAAGACTTGGAAAGACAACTCAACGTTGAGCAGAGGAAAATATATGACGAAGTTACCAACAAAATTGATCATGGATTAAGTCATGAGAAGAAAGAGTGCTCATGTACGTCGTTGAAGCCTGTCCGACTGTACGTGAGTGGAGAAGCGGGAACTGGAAAAAGTTTCCTCATTAAAGCAATTTCATGTTATTTGCAGAAAAGGACTGAGTCATCGCTGTCTTGTGTTGTCACCGCTCCAACTGGACTGGTAGCACATAACATTAAAGGTATTACTTTTCATCGTCTACTGATGCTGCCAGTGGAGCATGATAACAAATTACAATACCACAAGTTATCTGGAGATGCTTGTTGTGAAGTTTCAAGAGTCTTGAAGAAAATGAAACTTCTTATCATTGACGAAGTAAGCATGGTTTCCAATGTCATGCTTGCCTTTGTGCATTTGAGAATGCAAGAAGTTCTCAAAACAGACTATGATGTGTTATTTGGTGGCAAACACATCATTGTTTTCGGTGATCTTCTGCAGCTGACACCAGTGAAAGGACAACCTGTGTTCAAAATGCTCACGCATGAAGATACCAGGAAGTGCCTAGGTAGCATTGGCAACGTTAATATATGGTTAAACTTCAATTATGCTGAACTGCGTGAAAATATGCGTCAGGCGAAGGATGAAGATCACAGGAATATTCTACAAGATGTTAGAATCGGAAAAGTGACCGAGCATGGGAAAGAAGCTTTACATGCACGATTACTGTCAAATTTGTATCCAGAACAAGACGTTGTGCCTGAGAATATTTTTCAGAAAATTACTGAGAAGAAATCTGGAATATGTTTGATGCCAACTCTTGCAGAATGTGCCATCTTCAACAACAAAATGTTGTATTTAGAAAACCAAGAGATTGTGAAACTGGAAGCTATTGACAGAGTAGAGCATATGGGATCAACAATTATTTTGTCTGAGAATTTGAAAAGACTATATCTAAAACTGCAGGTTTTGAAAAGACTCTGAATGTGTGCTTAAATTGCCGTATAATTTTAAGAAGGAATTTACATGTTGAAAGAGGTCTGGTAAATGGATCAATGGGTAATGTTGTTGATTTTGTGAAATACAGAAATAGAGATGGAATTGAATTTTTAAAAATTAAATTTGATGGCATTGAGGAAGTACAGCTAATTGGTCGTTGCTCTGCTAGGTTTTTGCTTGTAAAAGACTTATATGTTCGCCGTAAGCAGTTTCCTGTTTGCTTGGCATATGCGGTGACAATCCATAAATCGCAAGGTTTAAGTGTAGACAGTGCATTGGTGAATATTGGCAGTTCTGTGTTCAAGGAGGGTATGGCATCTGTGGCATTGTCACGAGTTAGAACTTTATCGGGATTGTACTTGATTGAGTGTGATGTTACAAACATTTGTGCGGATCTAGATTGTGTTAAGGAATACAATAGGTTAAGAAGAGAGTATGCGCCACATTTGCCTCAATATCCTTTGTTTGAGAAACGTGTGGTAGGCCGAAAACGAAGAAATGTGACCAATAGTAGGGAGGTTGTAGCAAAAAGACGAAAAGTCGATGAACCAGAAATTCTAAGCAGAAAGAAAAAGGATTTTGTTGAAGATGTTGTTGGTTTTCAATTTGAAAACAGTTCTGGTGTCAACTGCTATGCTAATGTAGTGGTTAATGTTTTGTTTTCTCTAGAAAATGTAAAAGAAGAGATTGTGGTCAATTCGGATTAAAGATTTTGCAGTTTGTTGAATTCTGTGTTAGAGAAATGTAGCACTGATAGAACAAAAATAGAAAGTGTGTCTGAAATTCGAAATCTGTTAGACAGATGTTCAGGTCAAACACAATTCTCTCAAAATATTCAGCAAGATTGTCAGGAGTTTTTAATGTATATGCTTGATGTATTGCATGATGAAGGTGTAGATGTAGATCACCTGTTTGGGCTTTCTTATCAATGGCAGCATGACTGCGAGAACTGTAGGGTATCAAGTACTACTAGTGTAGACTCAGAAAAATTTATATATTTAACTTTGCCAGACAGTAAATCAGTGTCCTTTAATAAGCTAGTAAAAGCAGCTGATCACAACATGGAGTGTAGCCAATGTAAGTCTGAAATGTTGTCAACATTATTTATACGAACATATGGCCAGTATGTCATTTTAATGTTCCAACGATGTAGGCCTGATGGAACAAAATTGACAACTTTAATTAAAAATTTTGTGGCTTTGCAGTTGTCAATATCAGGAAGGACTTTTGTAACTGCAGCAATTATATATCATGACGGTCCTTCAACAACATCAGGACATTACACAGCTTATTTAAAGTCTAGAAACGGCTGGTCATTCTGCAATGATTCTGTTTTAACTTTCAAAAAAGAAAAATTGCCCTTTGACCTTAAAAATTCTTACCTGGTGTTTTTAAAACCAAAATTTTAGGGAAGGAATCTCAGGATTTGCTCTGAGGAATTTCAAGAGGTTCTAATGGCTCCTACACTATTCGGCCTTGAGGATAAGTGTAGTACAGAGTCAAAAGTTATTTTTGAGTTTTAAATAGTTCCTGGAAAAAAAGAAGGTTTTCTTACAGAAAGTGGTGGGCACGGATTAGTTAAAGGACAACAGAGTATTTCCCAAAGCAAACGGTGTTCTTACCATAACACTTAACGTCATGGAAAAATACCTGCACTTTGAATGAGTTCAGAAAAACTGTTTCTTTTTATAAGCTAATTCAAGCAGCCAATCAAAACATGGAGTAGAGGTAATGTAAGTCTGCAATGCTGTCTAGATTATTTGTCCAAACTTTTGGTTATAATGTCATTTTAAAATTCCAACTATATAAACCTGATGAAAGTAAGTCTTCAACTTTAATTACAAATGTTGTGGCTACACAGTTGTTGATTTTAGGAAGAACATTTGTAACTGCAGCTATTATATGACATGATGGTCCTTTGACAAGATCCGCTTATTACACAGCTTATTGAAAATGTAAAAAAAGCTGCTGTTTCGGAAATGATTCCCATTTGACTACGATACAATGTTGCCTTTTTACTTAAAAATATTCTTACTTTCTGTTTTCAGAAAAGAGAATTTAGGGTAGGTAACTGGCCTATAATGTTTCTAGGGGTTGATATAATTTTATCTACTGTTTTAAATTGCTTTGTGATTAAAAGTGATGTAGAGAATTAAATAATTGTAGTAGTCATAGAGGTAGTGTAAGTCTGCTTCATAGTAAGCAGTATCAGTGTCATAGGAAATGTGGAACATGAGTGAGCAAGAAGGGTGAGATATTACTAGTACAGGATTGTGAAAGTGATCTTGAACATTTTCTTTCTGAAAGTTGCGGAAATACAAAATGACGGGATTTGCTTAGAAGAATTCCAAGAGTTATAAATGGCTCTTACACGATTTGGCCTTGTGGAAAAGTGCGGTAGAGAGCGAGAAGTCATTTATTGTATGTAACATATTTGTCAAAACGATGGAGCTTTTCTTTCAGAAAGTGGCGGGCTGAAAATAATAACAGCACAACAGAGTGTAAGCTGTTCATAGGATATCCTTCGACATCATGGAAAGTAAGTTACTTTTCAGGAGTTCTGATTTCTGATTGGTTATGTTATATGGGTTTTTTAAACACAATCATTTTGATTGTGGTTTTTTTTTCCCCGCTGTTATATGATGAATACCTTCAAGTCACTGTTTTTAGTGAAATTTGATAAATTCTGAGAACAGCAAAAATAAACCATTTAACATGTATAATTAATTCTGTACTTTTTGTATTTATTATATACATTAAGAACTGTGTAGGAGGCATGGAGAAGCTGAGGCTTCTGTAAGTGTCAAAGTTGTTGCATACAGTGCTCACATTATGCGTAGTCTTTCATATGATAGACTACATCTGCACAATGAGATACCTAAGCAAAGGAAACACAGGTGATGTGATTGTGGAATGAGCAATAAAAATTACACGTTTTTCAATTACATTACATGTGTTTCCTAACATTACGCATCACATTGTGTAGATGAGGTTTAGGCCTGTTCCAGGAGACAGAGGAGGTCTGACATTTCTTCAAGAGTGCAGTGGACATGACTCACTTCGTTGGTAGGTCTGCACATGTATTATCTTCTCTGTACTCTTCAACAAGCCTAAATTTCATCTGCAACCCTGAGTAGGACTCACCTGAAACAAATCTGTGAATAGGCCACACCTTATCAGCATCTAGAAACAATCATTTAAAATGTTAAGGGCAGATTTATGATGGCCGTGCGCCTCTTTTGCGCCGCTGTTCCGTCAATTTTGTGACGCAGCAGCAGTGTAAAAGATGCACCATGTTGCAAGATAGGCCTCACTTCATCTCCAACAAGATACTGTCAGTTTAAAATGTATATAATTAGGACTGTGTAGGGGGCATGCAGAAGCTGAGGCTTCAGTAAGTGTCAAAGTTGTTGCATGCAGTGCTGCACTTCTGCGTACTCTTTCATATGCTGGACTACATATGCACAATGAGATACCTAAGCAAAGGAAACACAAGTGATGTGATTGCGAAATGAGCAAAATAAATTGCACTTTTTTCAATTACATCACCTGTGTTTCCTAACATTACGAATCACATTGTGCAGATCAGGTTTAGGCCTGTCCAGGGAGACAGAGGAGGTCTGGCCTTTGTTAAAGAGTGCAGTGGACATGACTCACTTCATTGGTAGGCATGGACTTGTATTATCTCCTCTGTACTCTTCAACAAGTCTAAATTTCATCTGCAACCCTGTGTAGGCCTCACCTCAAACAAACCCCTGGATAGGCCACACCTTATCGGCATCCTGAATCAATCATTTAAAATGTTAGGGGCAGATTTATGATGGCCATGCGCCTCTTTTGCGCCGCTGTTGCATCACTTATGTGATGCAGCAGTGATGCAAAAGATGCACCATGTTACAAGATAGGCCTCACTTCATCTGCAACAAGATACTGTTAGTTTAAAATGTATATATTTAGGACTGTGTAGGGTGGCATGGAGAAGCAGAGGCTTCTGTAAGTGTCAAAGTTGTTGAAAAACTGTTTGTCCTTCAATCTTTTCCCTTGTCTTTTCTAATTTTTAAATACATGTTTTAATATTTTTCAAATTTTTGTTCTTTCTTTCACAGATTGAAAGTATAAAAATAACAAGTGACTAAGTTAACGACAATTATAAGGTAAATGTTTTGTACTCTTTTCGTTACATTTCTATCACATTTAACTTCTATTAGTTCCACTACTTCATTTCTTTAACCCTCAGTTTCCTGCCTTTGCTATTTCCCTCATTCCTTTCTCTATTACTTACTTACTCTACTCCTTCTACTCCTTTTCTCAGTCCCTCTGTTCTCATAGTTCCTCACTCCTGTTCTATTACTCTCACTGTCTCTGACTGATCACTCTTTCACTACTTGTTCATTATGCTTTCTCCCCGTAGTTCAAGCACACTAAGGGGCATATTATCAACACAGGCAATAAAATTATCGCTGCTTTTATTGGCATAAAACTGCTGCAAAAGCGGCTTTAGCGGCAGTTTTCTGCCGCAAAAGCGGCTTTCGCGGCAGTTTTCTGCCGATAAAAGCAGCGAAAATGTTATCGTCTGTGTTGATAATATGCCCCTATGTTATTTACATTTCTTTGCTGTTTCAATCATTCCTTTTCTGTCACTTCTTCTTTTCTGCTTTCTGTTTTTTCTCTCTGTTATTCCACTTGTTTTAACCTTAGTCACTATCATACATCTTGTTTTATTCCTATTTAGTTTTGCTCACTGTTTTCTTAACACTTTCCCTCAGGATTGTTCTTTTAGTCCGGTTCTATCCCTACCTCTCATTCCACATCCTTTACTATTTTTCTTCTTATTTTGCTCTCCTTCTCTTGTTTTTTTTCTTGCTTCTTTTTTTATTGCGCTAACGGGGCGCTCTCCGGTGCGCGCACCGGGAAGCGCACCAATGAGAAAAATGAAGTCAAGAGTGCTTAAAATTTTTGTAATTTTTTAAAAATGGGAGGTAGTTCTGAAAAGAACTTTTTTTATGTTTTTGTTGTTTTTATTTTTTTTGATTTTTCTGAACATTTTTTGTTTTTTTTGTATTTTTTGAACAATTTTATGCTTTTTTTGGTTTTTTGGGGGGGAAACAACGAAAAACAGCCATTATAAAGGGCTCAACAAAAAACAAGAAACAAAAAACTGGGAATTAACAGTGGCTCGAGAGGAGAAAAAATAAAAAAACTACTGCTTTCTTCTCTTGCTGCAGTTGTGGTTGTCGATGGAAGCATTAATAAGGTGAATGCTTAGTTCCCCGTAGCAGAGGGTCTTTCCGCAAAAAATGCAGACCATTTTTATTACACCAAATTTTTCTTGTATATTTGGTACTGTTTCGCGCCCTTCTGGTGCTGCAAATGAAGATTCACCTGATGAGGTGCTGGCCTGATGGTCTCTTTTTTTCTGAGCCAGATCCCGTACCTCAGCTTGTGCCAGATTGTTAGGGTGTCACCTCTGCATGTGGCGGATCATTGTGTAGTTCCCAAATGAATATTTTTTATTTGGGTTGCCCCTGGACATGACCTCTTTGCAAATTAAGCATGTCACCTTCGGGGCATTCACTTTTTTTTGCCCAGCAGGAATGGAAAAATACTGCCATATATAATGAACTTTGACATGGCTTTGTCTTGGTTCTTCAGGCAAGTATGTTATGGTTTGTTGGTCCTCATCATCTTCTTCCTCCTCTTCTTCAACTCCTGGAAGGATCTATGGTGGTGGACCTTCCTTTCTGGGTGGTGGTGGTGGTGGTGGGGGTGCACTAGCTGCAGCTACTACTGAAGCCATGTCTCACAAATAGCTCTTGCTTTCTCAAAGAAAAAAGTAAGAATGAGGAAAAGAGGAGGGGGCTTTCATCATTTGTAGAAAAAAAAAGTTGAGAACCAATGAAAAGTGTTATTTTCAGGTCACATGTCCCGACGCGCTTACTCTATGCGCACAGGAGCGCTTACATTGCGCGCTCCGGGTCGCGCCACGGAGCGCTTCCGGGTACGTTTACGGAGCACGCCGAAGAAACGCATCACGCGGTTACGCGATGCATCACGTTTACGCGGCGCATCACGCGACTACGCGAAACGTCATGATGTTGTTTTCGTTCGCGGGTAAAGCGCTCATGGGACGCTCACCCGTACGTTCACCGGTACGTGCCCCGGGAGCGCCCCGGGGCGCGTACTGGGGCACATAATAAAAAAAACATATTTACACATTTTAAAATTTGTAATAAAAATTATTACTTTCATACATATAGATATTTGCTATTAAAAAACCTATGAAATTCACTGAAAAAACCATAGGTTATAGACCATATATAGTTAGGAATTAGCATTTACAAAACCTTGAAAATTCACTGAAAAAACCATAGGTTATAGACCATATATAGTTAGGAATTAGCATTTACAAAACCTTATTTTACTCACACAAAACCATTGAAATTCCATATATAGTTAGTTGCACTAACTATATGTCGCGCACCCGCAATCCACTGCTGATCATGTCACATATTACATCATTCATGACATGGTCAGTGACATCACTGATGACATCTCAAATGACATCACTGATGACATCTCAATTGACATTACTGATCACATCACTGATGACATCATTCATGTGATAATACGATGCACCTCTTCAGACTCTAATATAACCTTAGATAAACTCAGTGTAAACAGACACTCACAGACTGTCACTCATCCATGGAGTTACTCACACACCTACTCAGTCATGCAAAGAATCAATCACACCTCCATTTTCTCAACTATACAGTTATACACACCTTACTTATTCAAACATATAGTAACACATATTTACTCTCTTATAAAATCCCTGATACAAGTTCACAATGATCCATACAGCCACTCACACATTCACTAGGTCTTATGCACAGTTATTTATATATGTCAACTCTCACATGTACTGTGTTTTACATATGTACTTACTTTGACATGTAGCACTGAGATATCCATTCACTCACCAATACACTCATGCACACAGTCAACCGCCCTTACAGCTGTTTCCACATGCACTTTTGAACCCATACATCTAGTGAATCAACTGCTCACACATCTATGCACAGAGCCATACACCTCCCAGCCACCCACACACACACTCAGTCTCCCATACAAATACTTGGGCAACCAATCAATAACCCATATAGTTACTCATATAGCTACTGATCAACACATGCAGCAGTTTACAGAACAACAGACATAATGATGCACAAATTAAGACACTTTAGTCACTTACCCATGCACTCAGTGAGAGACATTTAATCACTCACTCATACAGTCAGTCATGCACATACTAAATCCTTCATCCAGACACTTATACATCCACTCATTCTTCAATATGTAAGACATATTTTAACTTTACAGAAATACACAGTCACTGGATGTTGTCATCAGAGATGTCATCAGTGATGTCATCAGTGATGTCACTGACCATGTCATGAATGATGTAATATGTGACAGGATCAGCAGTGGATTGCGGGTGCGCGATATATAGTTAGTGCAACTAACTATATATGGAATTTCAATGGTTTTGTTTGAGTAAAATAAGGTTTTGTAAATGCTAATTCCTAACTATATATGGTCTATAACCTATGGTTTTTTCAGTGAATTTTCAAGGTTTTGTAAATGCTAATTCCTAACTATATATGGTCTATAACCTATGGTTTTTTCAGTGAATATATATATATATATATTTATATATATATATCTATATATATATATATTACCTACTGGCGGTCGCCAGTAGGTATATATAGTTAGGATTTTTTCTCTATGGGTTTTTTGAAAATTCTATGTCTAATAACTTTGGCGTTTGTGGACGGAATCGGCTGAAATTTTCAGGAAAATGGCACATTTTGTTTCTGAGCAGCCCTTGAAAATTTGGGGGGGGTTCGTCCAGTGGGGGCCGAGAAAAAAGGGGGGTCCCAAAACGTGTTTTTAACATTGAGTTTTCCATAGGGCGGTTGGCCTCACTTTTAGCCCGAACGGCTGAATGGATTTGCACGAAACTTGGCAAAATTGTAGGGACTGGTAGCCCGATGTGCCTTTTGTAGGTCTCAATATATGTGCTCCAGTGGATTTTGAGAAATTAACGTTTAAAAAAAGATATATATCTGTAACAGCGGACCGGTTAGCGCTCTGGTTCGCGGACTTTTCGCGCAACGGAGCTTTGTGAAGCGAAGCTGATTGGTTCTCCGGCGTCTGTCAACATTCCAAACAGTCCGTAGCGGCCGCCATCTTGTCTCTCGGTAGGATCGAGAGACAAGAGGAGGTCAAAACAAAGGGGGAAATAACTATAAGGGGGCATAGTAGATCCTCGCTGACCCCCTAGGTTTGATGTGGAGGTTTTAAAAGGGCCCCGCGGGGCAAAAAAAAATAATAATAATAATAATCGAACGGCTGAATGGATTTGCACGAAACTTGGCAAAATTGTAGGGACTGGTAGCCCGATGTGCCTTTGCTAGGTCTCAATATATGTGCTTCAGTGGATTTTGAGAAATTAACGTTCAAAAAAAGATATATATCTGTAACAGCGCACCGCTTCGCGTACTTTTCGCGTTACGGAGCTTTGCGAAGCGAAGCTGATTGGCTCTCCGGTGTCTGTAAACATTCCAAACAGTACGTAGCGGCCGCCATCTTGTCTCTCGGTAGGATCGAGAGACAAGAGGAGGCCAAAGCGAAGGGGCAAATGACCATAAGGGGGCATAGTAGATCCTCGCTGACCCCCTAGGTTCGATGTGGAGGTTTTAAAAGGGCCCCGCGGGGCAAAAAAAAAAAATAATAATAATAATCGAACGGCTGATGACCATAAGGGGGCATAGTAGATCCTCGCTGACCCCCTAGGTTTGATGTGGAGGTTTTAAAAGGGCCCCGCGGGGCAAAAAAAAAAAATAATAATAATAATCGAACGGCTGAATGGATTTGCACGAAACTTGGTAAAATATTAGGGACTGGTAGCCCGATGTGCCTTTGCTATGTCTCAATATATGTGCTTCAGTGCATTTTGAGAAATTAACGTTCAAAAACAAGATATATATCTGTAACAGCGCTCCGCTTCGCGGAGATAAAATTATATGTGTATTACCTAGCTGTTGCTAACACCAGTTAGCGACGGCTAGTAGGAGATAGCGACCATCTTGGGTCCCACTTTGCATGTGAGTGATATTTATCACTAATGACATGCAAAGTGGGCATGCCAAGATGTTAGCGACTGGAAACAGTCGCTAACATCGCTATCTCCTATTATCAACTTTTGGAAATATTCGAGATAAGCGCGAATATCTCCAAAAAGTAACAGCTGCCCTGAGCAGTTCTTAGCCATGTTATCCAATGGGAGGTGGATAACATGGCTAAGAGCATTAGCTCGGTAATGCATGAATATCGCGGAGTTTTCAGCGATATTAATGCATTGCGCTCGTTTTTTATCGTATTTGCGATAAACCTTGATAATAGCAAGGTTTATCTGCGATAATTTCTGACGGTAAAAAAATCTTTGCAATGCATCGTTAGGGATAAATATCGCTTAACTTTGGTAATATGCCCCAACGTCTGTTAACGTTCGATTCGAAGGAAATCAGGAATTGTTGAAAAACATTGTGTGCGCCATCTTGTCTTTTTTCAAATGCCACACTTTTGTCGTGCACGGCAGCCATTTTAGATGCCTTGACCAGATCCACTCTGTGCACGCTGTCGATCCTTAGCATGGCTCCCCACCCTCGCAAGCATCTCCCCCAGGCAGTGGTCACCCCCGCTCTCTGTTTTATGCATGGGTAATAAACCTCCCCCCATCTGCGCTGTTCTTCCCTGAGAATCACACCCTGTGCCCGCCCGACACCTCCCTTTCGCCCTATTCACTACCGCACCCTCTGACACTCCTTTTCCTCTGTGTCCGATTGTCCAGGCCGGTCCTAGGCTATCAGCTAGCCCTGCAGATGTAGTTTATGGCCACAGCTGTAAAGAATCACCCGTCTTCAAAGGAGTTATAGTAGATCAAGGCCCACACTCGATGAGATCCGTCACAGCAGAAGCGTTGCTATTATCTGAAAACCATCCTGTATTGTGATTGGGGAGGGGACCGAGCGTGAAGCGGAAGATTCCAGGGATGACTCTTTGTACATCAAAGTTTTTACAATTATGTGTCACATTAAAAATATATAGCACTCCGACAAAGTAGTAAGATTATAAAACTTTAATAATTTATAAATATATACAAGAAAACAAAAATAGTAATAACATATAAACATTTTTAGAGAAAAACAACGAAGTAGCGGTCGGCTGTGCGAATAGTCCCAACGCAGCACAACGTCCAGATTTCCGGCGTGGGGCGTCGCGGGGGGTGGGTGATCAGTAGCAAACTGTTGTGCGAATAGTTCCAAGGCAGCAGAACGCGCCGAAATCTAGATGACACAAAAGTGATGTCTAGTAAGTTGCCACCCAGCAAATAACGGCGTGGGGCGTCGCGGGGGGTGGGTCATCAGTAGCAAACTGTTGTGCGAATAGTTCCAAGGCAGCAGAACGATGGCACCAAGGTGATGTCCAGTAAGTTGCCGCACTGGTTTTGATATCCTACAATGCTGCTCCGAATAACGGCGTGGAGCGCCCCGGGGGAGGCGGCGTGAACGGGCCTCTCCAGGTGGAGTCTCGTCTGTTGTAGTGGGGCGCCCCTTTACCGTTTCAGTTGCCATTCCGTCCGCTTTTGGTCCACTGTGTCAAAATCCGCCATTCAGCTGAGTTGCGCCCACTCTTGCGGTGCAGCGATAGGCGGCTGTCACAGGACTCTCAAAATGGCGGCAGGCTGTTTCCTTTTTGGGCCTGGTCCACTGAAATGGCCCTGGGACACCTTGGAAATCGGACGCTTGTCTGCTAGGTCTTGGACCCCATTCTCGAAAGCGTCCCCTCCGCCTTGAGAATTCATCAAAAGTTTTGGGGGCCCCGACTCCTGCAGGATTCTGGTGGGGAGCGGCTGCCATGATTGCTCGCGGAATGACCACGACGGAGCTACGAGATGGTGGTGCTCTCATGGTGACGCCAGCTTCAGTCTGAAACATCCAGAAACAAGGTGGGGCTTTCATCGTTTGGGGGAAAAAAAAAGTTTTCATCCAATGAAAAGTGTTGTTTTTAGGTCATATGATCAAGCCTTCCATCATTAGGAAACCAAAAGTAAAATGAACCAATGAAAAGTTTTATAAACAAGTCACATGACCTGTTATGCGGCATAGGGTATAAAATGCGGAGAAAATACGTTGGCACGTGAGGCGGCGTCAGTAGCGGACCGATGTGCGAATAGGCCGAAGGCAATACAACGCGCCAAGATCCGGATGGCATCGAGGTGGTGTCATAGTTGAGAGTTCTGAGCAGCGGTTGTAACACTGTCTGAAGCTTATTTGCAGCTGCTGCAGCTTCACTACGCGCCAAGATCCGGATGGCACCGAGGTGGTGTGTAGGAAGTTGCCGCACTGGTGTGGCCATCCTACAATGCTGAAAGTCGGCGTGGGGCGCCCCGTTGGCCTGTGAGTTTGCGTCAGTAGCGGACCGATGTGCGAATAGGCCGAAGGCAGCACAACGCGCCAAGATCCGGATGGCACCGAGGTGGTGTCTAGTAAGTTGTCGCACTTCTGTGGCCATCCTACAATGTTGAAAGTCGGCGTGGGGCGCCCCGTTGGCCTGTGAGATGGTGTCAGTAGCGGACTGATGTGTGAATGGGGCCAAAGGCAGCGCAACAATATTTTCTACTATATTTCCGGTGTAGAAGAGACCACAAGGCGCTGAGATGCCAAGATCCGGATGGCACCGAGGTGGTGTGTAGCAAGTTGCCGCACTGGTGTGGCCATCCTACAATGCTGAAAGTCGGCATGGGGCGCCCCGTTGGCCTGTGAGATGGCGTCAGTAGCGGACCGATGTGCGAATAGGCCGAAGGCAGCACAACAATATTTTCTGACTGACACCACAAGGCGCTGAGATGCCAAGATCCGGATGGCACCGAGGTGATGTCTAAGTTGCGGACTGATGTGCGAATGGGGCCAAAGGCAGCGTAACAATATTTTTTGTATGGAAGATACCACTAGGCGTTGAGATGCCAAGATTCGGATGGCACTGAGGTGATGTCTAGCAAGTTGGTGTGGTCATCCTACAATGCTGAAACTCGGCGTGGGTCACCCCATTAGCCTGTGAGATGGCGTCAGTAGCGGACCGATGTGCGAATAGGCCGAAGGCAGCACAACGCGCCAAGATCCGGATGTCACCGTGGTGGTTTCATAGTTGAGAGGCACTTCATCTGCAGTGGGGTGCCGAGATCCGGATGGCACCGAGGTGATGTCTAGCAAGTTGCTGTACTGGTGTGGTCATCCTACAATGCTGAAACTCGGCGTGGGTCGCCCCATTAGCCTGTGAGATGGCGTCAGTAGCGGACCGATGTGCGAATAGGCCGAAGGCAGCGCAACGCGCCAAGATCCGGATGTCACCGTGGTGGTTTCATAGTTGAGAGGCACTTCATCTGCAGTGGGGCGCCGAGATCCGGATGGCACCGAGGTGATGTCTAGCAAGTTGCTGTACTGGTGTGGTCATCCTACAATGCTGAAACTCGGCGTGGGTCGCCCCATTAGCCTGTGAGATGGCGTCAGTAGCGGACCGATGTGCGAATAGGCCGAAGGCAGCACTACGCGCCAAGATCCGGATGTCACCGTGGTGGTTTCATAGTTGAGAGGCACTTCATCTGCAGTGGGGCGCCGAGATCCGGATGGCACCGAGGTGATGTCTAGCAAGTTGCTGTACTTGTGTGGTCATCCTACAATGCTGAAACTCGGCGTGGGTCGCCCCATTAGCCTGTGAGATAGCTGTTCTTTGGATTTGGGCCTGGCTCGTCTGCTGTAGTGGGGCGCCCCTTTACCGTTTCAGTTGCCATTCAGCTGAGTTTCGGCTGCTCTTGATGCTACAGCGACAGGCGGCTGCAACAGGACTCTCAAAATGGCGGCCTGTTCTTTGGATTTGGGCCTGGTCCACTAAAATGGCCCTGGGACACCTTAGAACTCGGACGCTCGATTTTTTTTTCCTTTCCTGTACATGCAAAAAAAGGTAAATGCCCGGTACGTTACACGCTTCATCTGCCACGATGAACTCTCCAGAGGAACCGAAAAAAAATATAGTTGTGGTAACTATACCATGCATCGTCATATGGAGAGGTGGCACCAATTAATTATAGTGCTGCATAAAAGAGAGATTTGGAGGAGAACCCCTGACCTGCTAGTACATTCATCAAAGAAGTGGCACTGAGAGCTTCAGAGGCAAGGGAAACGGTCCCAAATATTTAGAAGAACTTTGGAAAGATTAAAATGACATGTTTAGATTGTGGCAAATTAATTTCATGTGGACAGATGAGTGTTACTCTAATAAATACAGCATATGAACATCATCATAGTCGATGGTTGGTAGAGACATTTTGACTATATCCTGGACCTGCCCGTCCTCGCCCAAAATGGCGCCAGAATAAATGGGACTCGTAACTCCTTGTTGTGTACTTGTTGCAGAACCTTGAAATCACGAGATACGTATGCAGTTTTGAAGCACATGGCGGGCGGGGACGAGAATTGATTGAATATTTCGACATCCCTATTGATATTAAGTTCTGATGTGTTATTGATTACTGTACTGTTGAAAGTTCGAATTAACGTCACCCATGGTACTTGCCCGCAAATGTATATCTAGATAATTTTATTGTAACTGGCCCTGTCGTATTTTAATTATAAAATGTACGTCCACCGATTCCGTAACTGTTAGACACCTTAGTTCTTGCAACCTAATGGCCCGCCCGTTACGTTCCTCTACAGTGTAAATGTCTATTCATCATATACGATTACAGTTTGCTCCGTGGCCGGCCCACGTGGTTATAGGCTCGTATTTGTATAATGAAATTTTCACAATAAAGCTTTTTAAAAGAAAACATGGTAGTAGTATATACATTGGTAAAGTTTTTAATAATAGTCACTGTTTTAGAATCATTAAAAGGCAAGTGAAATAAAGCAGACCAATTACATGAAGGGTAAAAGGTATAATACGAAGGAACGCAGTAAAGATAAATGGTCAAGGGCTGTTGTGTTTTCTATTCCTGCAACATAAAGTGATCGATAAGAATCTCATATTCAGGCGTATCGGCGACTAAGACAGCAGGTCGACCCTCTTTTGCTCAACGGCTCCGTCATGGGACGAAGAAACGCTCTTTTTCTCGAAAAAAGAATATATTTTACTTGCAGGACAGTTGTAAAATTTCCGGGAAAGTACATTAGCCTGGAACATTATAACATATATTTAAGAAAAAATAATGTTCGGAAGTAATGAAAAGCGTAATTTTTAGGTCATATGACCAAGCCTTTCATCATTACAATAAGAAAAGTAAAATGAACCAATGAAAAGTTTTATTAACAAGTCACATGACTTGTTATGCTTACGTTACGCGCTGCGCGCCCCGGATGACTTCCGGATGCGCTAACGCGGCGCGTCATATGACGCATTACGCGACAACGCAGGTACAGAATATAGTCAAAATGTCTCCACCAACCAGCGGTCGGAACACAACCCCTTTCAGCAGGCTAAATAGTTCTGTTAAATGACAACAGAAGGGACAGGCAACAAGAACCATCAGTCAAAGAGGGGAGGGCTAGTTCTTCTCTACCGGGTTACATTGGGGCGCTACCGGAACTGATCGAATTGGTAGTCTACAGTGTTTCTGGATGTTTCAGACTGAAGCTGGGGTTAGCATGAGAGCAGCACCATTTCGTAGCTCCGTCGTGGTCATTCCGCAACCAATCATGGCAGCCGTTCTTTATCGTTATTTTGGGCGGGGTGGGTGGCGGAGCCGAGCTGTTTTGCAGCCATCATTGTGTGGAGTTCAGTTCATCTCACTAGTTTTGTATTTGTCATGAGGGGTTGTTCCTAATGTTTCTATTTTAGCGAGGTCAAAAAGAGATCCCATTAGTGGCCTACTGATTTTGCTCGATTCCTTTTCTTTTTTTTTACACGATTTTTCGTTATCTGCAAAGACTAAACAGAGTATTGCGACTCTGTGTTTGTTTGTAAATAGAGAATGAACCAAAGAGAACTAATTCTAAAACAGTAAATACTTGGATAACAATGAATCAAATGGAGAGAGAAGCAGGCACGACGGATTACAATGGGGGCAAAGACCTGCGTTAACTACCTTTCACTATCTGCAAAGAGAGAGTACTCCTAATAGAAATGAGGGGGGGGGGCACCATTCAAAGCAGATCAGTGTGCATAAACACGAAAATGTTTTCACTTACCACGTACTTGACATTCGACAGCTTATGATATTTGCTATTAAAAAACCATTGAAATTCACTGAAAAAACCATAGGTTATAGACCATATATAGTTAGGAATTAGCATTTACAAAACCTTGAAAATTCACTGAAAAAACCATAGGTTATAGACCATATATAGTTAGGAATTAGCATTTAAAAAACCTTATTTTACTCACACAAAACCATTGAAATTCCATATATAGTTAGTTGCACTAACTATATATCGCGCACCTGCAATCCACTGCTGATGATGTCACATATTACATCATTCATGACATGGTCAGTGACATCACTGATGACATCACTGATGACATCTCAAATGACATCACTGATGACATCACTGATGACAACATCCAGTGACTGTATGTTTCTGTAAAGTTAAAATGTGTCTTACATATTGAAGAATGAGTGGAAGTATAAGTGTCTGGACAAAGGATTTAGTAGGTGCATGACTGAATGCATGAGTGAGTGATTAAATGTGTCTCACTGAGTGCATGGGTTAGTGACTAAAGTGTCTTAATTTGTGCATCATTATGTCTGTTGTTCTGTAAACTGCTGCATGTTTTGATCAGTAGCTATATGATTAACTATATGGGTTACTGATTGATTGTCCAAGTATTTGTATGGGAGACTGAGTGTGTGTGTGGCTGGCTGGGAGGTGTGTGACTCTGTGCAGATCAATGTGTACTTGTATCAATGATTGTATAACAAGGTAAGTATGTGTTAGTATATGTTTGAAAATGTAAGGTGCTCTATGTTTAACTGTATAGACAAGAAAATGGAAGTGTCATTGATTCTTTACAGGACTGACTAGGTGTGTGAGTAACTCCATGGATGAGTGGCAGACTGTGAGTGTCTGTATAGGTGTATGAGTGCATATGATAGTGTTGTAAAGATGAGTGATTGTATGTATGAATGATAGTATGGGTGAATGAGTGAAGGTGTGTGTAGACGTAGGAATCAGTGAGTGCGTATGTAGTAACTAGTATTGGTGTGTCAATGGTTTCAAAAATTATATTCTGTATTTAACACTGGGTGAAACAGAGGTTATATTAAAATGTGAGGAGATGCATTGTATTGTCACATGAATGATATCATCAGTGATGTGGTCATTGATGTCAAATGAGATGTCATCAGTGATGTCATCAGTGATGTCATTTGAGATGTCATCAGTGATGTCATCAGTGATGTCACTGACCATGTCATGAATGATGTAATATGTGACATCATCAGCAGTGGATTGCAGGTGCGCGATATATAGTTAGTGCAACTAACTATATATGGAATTTCAATGGTTTTGTGTGAGTAAAATAAGGTTTTTTAAATGCTAATTCCTAACTATATATGGTCTATAACCTATGGTTTTTTCAGTGAATTTTCAAGGTTTTGTAAATGCTAATTCCTAACTATATATGGTCTATAACCTATGGTTTTTTCAGTGAATATTTATATATACATACATATATCAAAGCTCCATAGTTCCCCAAACGTTGAGCAGCACTCAAACATAGGCGCAAGGTGGTAAGCCTTTAATCAGGGTATAAGTGGACTCCTGTTCACCACTAACATATGACAGCCATTCCCTCCGCCTGACGCATTTCGAAAGTATTCATTCTTCCTCAGAGGCTCTTGGGTCTAGGTATGTGCTGCCGGTTTCAGTCCATAACTTATAAGAATTACGCCCCAGAATGGGCTGGGCTATCACTGCAAAGCATTATGGTTGTTGAAGTATTTACTCTCACAGATAATAGCACTAATTTCTGTCACCATTTCAAGCCTGAAGATGGGCCACAGCAGACTGTGTCCTCTTTAAATCCCGTGCCCGTGTTCCACAAAGCAGCTCGATGTATACCAGTCTGCGTGGCACGCCCATCTGGGGGCGTAATTCTTATAAGTTATAGACTGAAACCGGCAACACGTACCCAGACCCATTTGCCACTGAGGAAGAAAGAATACTTTCGAAATGCGTCAGGTGGAGGGAATGGCTGTCGTATGTTTTTAGGATATACATGAGGCGGTGCCCTAAGTAATTTGAGAAAACACTGGGCCTTAATCACAAAGGTAAATTGGGTGGTAAAAGTATGTTTACCATATTTATTTTTGAGGTGCCAGCCGGGCATTGGGAAAGGGATTTCTGGCAGGTGTAGGCCCATTTATGGGTAAGGAGCTCTCCTCCAGTAAAGCAGGGATTTCAGCAGCCATAAATCCATAAAAGGTTTGGAGAATGGCATTTTAAGGTGTGACTTACCTTGAAAGTCTGTGAATGCCCACAAACATGAAACTTTGTTTGCATTTCCAACTTACGTTCTGACCGTTGTTCATGTGGAAATTTTGTGAAAGTTATGTGAGCAGAGTGCTTGAATAACTCATCTTCCATGGTGGGAATGAGAAGAGATCACCCCACATTCAATCAGGAGCAGGGTAGGGAAATGCCTATCCAGACTGGGATAAATATTTTCCCCGTAGAGAAAAGGAAGATACAAAGTGCATCTGTACAAGGGAATACATCACTCCATATGTAGAATTGCATTTGCTGAATTGCAAAAAAGTAGTAAATCTGCACCCGCACCTAGAAGGAAATCTGTGGGTGCAGATTTACTACTTTTTGATCTTATGATGAAAAAGCCTGTTTATTGATTTGTGCATATTAAATTGTTGTCGCAGTCATGCTAAAATAGCCTTATCTTGTTTCTCTCTATCCCCAGACCAATGTTTTTCAAATGTTCTGCTTCAGTGGCGTCCTCCATGGTTATTAAACAAATATTCTGGCTACTAAATAGTTGACGAACAATCTTTGTGGATCATATACCTAGATATCTCCTGGTCATTAAATAATATGCATCCATGTATTGTTCCATTTTTTGTCATTGAACAAATTTACATGAAAGGAGATGTATGGTCCCTATGCAAGACATTTAGAATATTTTCTTTCACTTATTGGTGTTTTACTCACTTCATTATTTGTAATAAATACTTTCTTTCACTTACTGGTATTTTGATCACTTCATGTCTTGTAATAAAGATGTTCTTTCACTTATTAGTGTTTACTTACTTTGTTTATTGTAATAAAGATTTGTTTTACTTATTGAGGATTTACTCACTTCATTTCTGGTAAAAAAGATTTTTTTCAACTATTGGTATTTTATTCACATCATTTATGGAAATAAAGATTTTCTTTCACTTATTGGTGTTTTGTTCACTTCTTTTATGAAAACTGTAGCACTAGAAGTATGTGACTGTTCACACAGAGTTAGGTGAAATAGACCATACATTAGGTTTCAAAGGTGTGGTGGTAAATTTAGGATTTCTATAGACACACTGGATTCTCTGTAATTCCTGCAAACATCAGGATTCAGATTTCTCCAGGAGATCCAATGATAGCAATGTTTTTTCCCTTACACAAGTTTCACTAGATAAAACCCGGGGACATTTTTGGGGTGAAAACCTGCAGAACTCAGAAATTGCACTTTGCAAGGTAATACAAAGAGAATGGACAGTATATATGTAATGAGGCCCCCTGTGCATCTTTTTTTACTCATGAAGTCAGTTCTACTCCTTTATCAGAGGTGCTGTGATCATATGTGTACATTCTATTTACTAGTTAAAAATACTTTCATTGTGTAATTGTAAAGTGTGTCCAGTACTTGCAATAGTAGACATAAAATCATATTTTCCATTTGTCTTTCACTAACAGAATCCTTCCAGAACCCATCCGGTGAATGATGTCACACTAGATCTCAAACCTCAAGCTTGCCTCATCAAACAAAGCCGCATTTTGAAACACCTACTATTGGTGATTGTTAGTGATTCAAGACTGGGCAAATTACTTTTTTTCCTACACTGGATGGTTCCTGTAATGTCTTCAACCCATTGAAGATCAATAACAGAGATTGTGGCATGAGGTTCACCATTTTTTACACCTTGCTTACCTCTTGCTATCCATTATGTGAAAGAAAAAAGAGCCCACAGAATATTTTGATCTCTCAAATGTGTTCTACAGCTCAGATTTGCAGTAAAACCTGATTACATTGGGAGAGAAGAGAGCATTGCTTGGGAGAGAAGAAGGCGGCTGACTGAAGAGCTCAGTCGCAAGCTTCTTGCCTAAGGGGAAATGAAATACGGATAATGCCCACCGGGAGAGAAAACGAGCATCAGGAATGAAACACGCTATACCCGGCTTTTCCAGCAATTGAGCTCCCCAAGTCGGAAAAGGAAAACAGCGGCTGACCCTCGATCTTATCTGGCTGAGGATGTATGTCGTTACAAAGCATGCTTTTTCCACGCATTTTACAACGCAAGTCGTTACAACGACTTGCGTTGGGGGGGCACTGGATAGTGAATAGTTTAATTTACTATTCCAACTCCAGTCCCCGTGGATAGTAGGGAAGGTTTGGATAGTAAATTAAACCATTCCCTATCCTACAGCGCCCTCCAGTGCAAGTTGTTGTAACAACTTGTGTTGTAATTCCTGAGTTGTAAAGGTACTGTGTGGAAAAAGGTTTGTTGTGAAGGATGTTTACCCCTGGCTGAGTGGGGATTGAGCATCCGCGGCATGCAACGCAGCGGTCCGTTGCCAGCATCGGGACGGCCGGTGGCATCAAGGTGCCCGATTTTGAGTCCATGATTGAGAGAGAGACGGCGGGTGGCGGTGGACCGGCTCGGCTTGGAGCCTCAAGGGTTCAGGGATTGGCGTGCTCTTTGGTACACTCGGCGCTTGGAGCCTGCATCCTCGGCGGCTCTGGGATAACAGACGCTGTGCAGGCAGCGGTCCAACGCCAACATCAGGTGCGGCCGGCTGTGCAACGAAGCGCCCATCAGGGGCCGCACAGGGCGGTCTAAAAATCCCGGACTGTCAGCAAAAGATAGCAGGTAGTAGCAGACCGGCCCAAGGCCATGGCTCAAGGCCCCAAAGGTTCTTTGTTCAGTGTTCTGTTCATTTTCTGTCCTGTGTGCTCGGAGCCTGCGAGGAACCACTCAGAAGAGTGTAGTAAAGCTGCCACTGCCACTGTATGTGAAAGGGACAAGCGCAGGAGGGGCGAAGCGGGAGACAAGCGGGAGACAAGTGGTAGACAAACAAGACAAGCAAGATATATGAGCCTGAGACCGAGTAACAGCGGTGTGTTGAAGGGGAGGGAGAGTGAGAGGACTCCTGCGGATTTCTGCAGTAGCCCCACAGCAAGAGCAGGAAAAACTGAGCCAATTGCAGCCAATTGCAGCAGCAACCCCCTACTCATTGGGAATGTGGGAGGCGCACCGTTGCAACAGAGGAATAGGGCGAAGGTTATGGTATTGAGGTAAGGAGGTGGCAGCAGCAGAAGTAGAAAGGGGGGGGGAGCTGCTCAACACAAGGTACCTGCGACAGTGATACCGCACCCTTAGACCGGACGGACAAAAGAGAAAAACACTACTGAAGAAGAGAGGGAGATAGTGCGACAGCAACCACTGAACCTGGTAAGTCTGAGGGCCAAACACCAGACACCAGACACCAGGCAGCAAATCTCACCATCAATATCAGTATCAGCATCAGCATCAGCAGCCCACCAAAAACGATCCCTGTAGTAAATCAGCGGCACATCAAAAGCACAGCACAGCAAAGCAAGCACCGTGGTAGTGTAAAAGAGGCAAGCGAGCACTGCAGCAGCTCAGCAGTTTCCCCCCAAGATTAGAAAATGGAATCCAGGAAGACGGAGCACAGCGCAGCGGCTCCCCACTCACTCGGAGTGTGGGCAGAAGCAGTGAAAGCACGCCACACCAACAGGAGGGCAGGACGCAGACTATCCTTTCGTAATGAGGAGGTGGCAGCAGAAATAGAAAGAAGCAGGAGTTGTGCATTACAAGCTATCCACGGCGTTGCAGAGAGGAAAGCAGCACAGCAACAATATCTATTTGACTCAGTGAGCCCAAAACCTTCTTTATACAACCCACTCTTCCTGACCGGTGGAAAACCAAGGGGGGATCAGTCTGGAAGCTTAGGAATAACACGGTCAACACTACATAAGTTGGAAATCATTAAGGCCCCCCCGAGCCCACAGCCACCCAGCAAAAACAAGGAAAACAAGGAAGACGCAACCCATGAAAGAAAGGGATACTGTCTAAGAAGCAAAACTTCAGAGATAAAAGCCAGCACTCCATCTAAAGGAAAAGGCCAGTCGCCAGCCAGTGCTCCCTTCAGAGGGGAAAAATAAAAGACACATCTTAGGGTAACCGCAAGCTCCCCAAATCCAGAGCAAGCCTGAAATCAACGGGACGCAAGACTTTAAAGATTACTCCATCGCTCAGGTCCTATTTTAAATTTCAGGACAAGGATAAGAATTTTATCTCTGAGAAAGTCTGGGAGGGGGATACTCCATATCTAGACTTACCTACCCCGGGCAGGGCCCACAACCTCAAAATGGCGGATAACCAGAAACAGCACAAACAGAGCAAAGGAATGCTCGACTTAACTGTCAGAAATAAATACCAGAAAGTCCAAACAAAAAAAAAACAAAAAAACAAAGCACAAGGTGGGGAGCAAAATGGGGGAAAAAAGAAGTCCAGAAAATAATACCTGAGGAGTATAAAGGGCCAGTCAGAAAATATAAAGACCAGACCAAAGATGATGGCTATGTCTAAGAGCGTAGGAAAAGAACTTAAAATCTTAACTTGTAACTCGAATGGACTGAGAATTAAATCACGGAGAATGAAGATACTAGAGTACCTAAAAAACTGCAATAGCGAAGTAATTCTAATCCAGGAATCACACCTAACAAAAGAGGAGTGTGTACCGATCTGCAAAACTGAGGGTTGGATAGACCATTGTATTTGAACAAATCAAAACTGCAACCTAAAGGGAGTTGCAATAATTTTTAAACAATCGCTGAAAGCGGTGATTGAAAAAACTGAAATCGACAGAAAGGGTAGATGGGCCATTGTGACGGCAAGAATCTATAACAACACATAATCATTGGTGGGTTACTATGGCCCAACTACCGGTGACCCGGAAACACTTCAGAGGATATATGCCAACCTCCTAGCAAATAATACTCTGATAATAATGGGAGGAGATTTTAACATCATATTAAACCCCTCAGAAGACCGATACCCTGCAAAGAATCTTCCCAACATACCAAAAATCAGAGAATGGGTGGGACGATATATGAAAGACCTAAGCATTGTGGATGTATGGAAAGAAAAGGGAAATAGAAATCACCGATTCACCTATAAAAACAAAAGACTAGGACATGCATCCAGAATAGATGTTTTCCTTATCAGTAGGAGCCTAGTAGAACAAACGGTATCGGTGGATCCGATCCCAGCCCATATCTCGGACCACTCTGCGTTACAACTTATCATGATGCTAAAAACTTCACCTCTTCCCCAGAGGTGGACCATGGATAGGAGTATCTTCCTAGTCCAGGTCTACAATGAAAAACTGGCAGATGTAACAAAACTGTTTTTTGAACTAAATAATGCTGGAACCACAAAAAAACTTCCTGGGATGCCTACAATGCGATTATCTGAGGGAAAATCCTCAGTATGGCATTATACAGGAATAAAGAAAAGAAGCACATTATTGAACAGATTGTAAAAGATCAGTTATCTCTAGATGCAGACCTCAAAACTGCCAAATCCAGCAAGTTAATTTCTGAAATAGAAGAAAGCATAAGAAACAAGAAAATAGAGCTGAATGACTTCCTGGAAACAAGAGTTAGAAATAAATGGGAAGCCAGTAAACTCTCACATTATGAGTACAGAGAAGGTTACGAAAGGATCCTAGCCTGAAAAGCAAAAACCATAAGAACTAAAAACAGGATCACAAAGATACAAAGAGAAGGTCATCCAGGACACACCTCAGACAGCAGTGTAATTAGGCAAGAATTCAAACGCTTTTTGAGGATCTTTATAGGGAGGACCTAACTAGCTCTGAAGACCGAATACAGAACTTCTTAAATGGAATTACGACTCCGGCAGCATCTCAGGAACAGAAGCTTGCGCTCAATCAAGAGATCTCGAAAGAGGAAGTCAGAGCCGCAATTAAGACCCTAAAAAGAGGGAAAGCCGCTGGCTCGGACTCCCTACCTAACTAAATGTATCTACATCTCCAAGAAGCACAGCTAACACCTCTTACAGAACTCTTAAACTGTATATTCCTAGATAACCAAAAACTCCCAAATTCCTGGAATGATGCAATCATTACTATCATCTTAAAACCAGGGAAAGATCCAACAAAATGCGAATCATACAGGCCCATCTCCCTCTTGAACGCGGATTACAAAATATTCATGCAGATTCTGGCAAAAAGACTGGGGGCAGTGGTAGGGTCCCTAATCCACTCAGACCAAAAAGGTTTCATCAAAGGCAGGCAAATACATGAACTATCCCGCGAGCTCATCATCGCCATGGACATTGCAACTCACTACACTGTCCCCTTATCTGTAATAACCATTGACGCAGCAAAAGCATTCGATCGAGTCAGCTGGCCCTTTCTGAATGCAATCCTAACTAAATTTAATCTAGGACACAAAATTGAAAACTCTAAATTCAACATCTATGAAAGCCCTACCGCAAAAATACTAGTAAATGACGCTCTCACTGACAACGTACTTATAAAAAGAGGCACAAGGCAAGGATGCCCCCTGTCTCCCCTTTTATTTAACTTTTACATTGAACCATTGGCTGCTTTATTAAGGGAGGAAGAAGAGATCAAACCTTTTAAACACCAAGGATGGGAAAAAAAAGTTGCATTATATGCAGACGATCTGATGATATTTACTTTCAAAAAGGAGGTTTCATACTGGTACTGGGCTCTCATAAGAGCAGGAAAGCTAGTTTACAAAACCGCACAAAACATCTGGGAGAAAGACATGCCCGGCCTAGTCCTCCCTAACCTTTGGCTTACTTCTAACGCCATCATGGGATGAGTAGTAAAACCTGCCCCTTTGAAGAAAAACCACCACTTTACGATTCACAGATCATACTGGTCCCCCAAAAGACTATCTAAAATGACCAGCAACGAACCAAAAAAGTGTCCTAAATGTGGAGAAGAAAGAGCTGATGATCTACACATGTTCCGGGGTTGCATAATGCTAACCGACTACTGGGACCAGATTGGTAGGTGTATCTCTAACGTGGTAGACCAGCATTTAAAGGTAAGCACAACAATGGTTATTTTTGGGATACAATGCAATGAAATATCTCCGCCACTCACTAAAGACCAAGAAAACATTCTTTTTATTTTGATCCTGCTGGCTAGGAGAGAGATCTGCATAAACTGGGTTAAATTATCACCACCAAAGCATACAGATTGGTTAAACTCTATATTAAGGGTGTATCATCTAGAGAAGCAAAAAAAAGGCACTGAGAAAAACAAATTCTGGCATCTGTGGGAAAGGTATAATCTGAGAAATACTAGGGGGTCCAATGATTAAGGCAAAGGAAACAACAATCTCAAGTTAATTCTTGACCCGAGTAGTCATAATGACTATAAGCAATTGCAATGGAGCGCACACCGCTAGCCCTTCCTCCGGATCGCCCCTCGGGAATCTGGTACATGGAGTTCTTGAGTGGTTCACCCATGTGGGTGCAAGTAGGTACTTGTAAAACTGATGATCTCTAGACCCGATACATGTCCCGGGTTTTTGGATATCGCCCGAGACATGGCTCGGGTTTCGGGATAACTTCCCTCATCAGTAGAGAAAATAGTTAGGGGTGGAAGAGAAGGCCGCCAAACAACAGTCAATGGCCTCGATGCCCGAACTGGCACGCAGGTGCATCGTCCAGGAGCCCGTCGGCTCAAAGCTCAAGGGAGCCAATTTGTATAAGCAATCGCAATGGAGCGTACACCGCTAGCCCCTCCTCCGGATCGCCCCTCGGGAATCTGGTACATGGAGTTCTTGAGTGGTTCACCCATGTGGGTGCAAGTAGGTACTTGTAAAACTGATGATCTCTAGACCCAATACGTGTCCCGGGTTTTTGGATATCGCCTGAGACATGGCTCGGATTTCGGGATAACTTCCCTCATCCCTGTTTCCTGTTTAGGGCTCCCGTGAGCCTCCGTAGCTGACGAGCTATAGGTGAAGCACCTCCACGCCCGAGAGGCAACGAAGCCTGGATTGTTTGGCGGCCTCTTAGCCACCCCAGATTGATCTTTACTGATGAAGGATACTATCCAGAAACACGAGCCATGTCTCGTGTCTAGAGACACCTTATACTAAGCACCTGCTTGCACCAACCTTGGTGTAATACCTACGAACTTTGTCCTGAATCTTATGAACTGTATTTACCAGAATGCGAAGGGGCGACCCGGCTGAGAGGTCAGGAGTGTGCTCCCTCCCTGTTTCCTATTTAGGGCTCACTTGAGCCTCCGTAGCTGACGAGCTATAGGTGAAGCACCTCCGCGCCCGAGAGGCAACGTAGCCTGGATTGTTTGGCGGCCTCTTAGCCACCCCAGATTGATCTCTACTGATGAAGGATACTATCCAGAAACACGAGCCATGTCTTGTGTCTAGAGACACCTTATACTAAGCACCTGCTTGCACCAACCTTGGTGTAATACCTACAAACTTTGTCCTGAATCTTATGAACTGCATTTACCAGAATGCAAAGGGGCGACCCGGCTGAGAGGTCAGAAGTGTGCTCCCTCCCTGTTTCCTGTTTAGGGCTCCCGTGAGCCTCCATAGCTGACGAGCTATAGGTGAAGCACCTCTGCGCCCGAGAGGCAACGAAGCCTGGATTGTTTGGCGGCCTCTTAGCCACCCTAGATTGATCTCTACTGATGAAGGATACTATCCAGAAACACGAGCCATGTCTCGTGTCTAGAGACACCTTATACTAAGCACCTGCTTGCACCAACCTTGGTGTAATACCTACGAACTTTGTCCTGAATCTTATGAACTGCATTTACCAGAATGCGAAGGGGCGACCCGGCTGAGAGGCCAGGAGTGTGCTCCCTCCCTGTTTCCTGTTTAGGGCTCCGGTGAGCCTCCGTAGCTGACGAGCTATAGGTGAAGCACCTCCGCGCCCGAGAGGCAACAAAGCCTGGATTGTTTGGCGGCCTCTTAGCCACCCCAGATTGATCTCTACTGATGAAGGATATTATCCAAAAACACGAGCTATGTCTCGTGTCTAGAGACACCTTATACTAAACACCTGCTTGCACCAACCATGGAGTAATACCTACGAACTTTGTCCTGAATCTTATGAACTGCATTTACCAGAATGCGAAGGGGCGACCTGGCTGAGAGGTCAGGAGTGTGCTCCCTCCCTGTTTCCTGTTTAGGGCTCCCGTGAGCCTCCGTAGCTGACAAGCTATAGGTGAAGCACCTCCGCGCCCGAGAGGCAACGAAGCCTGGATTGTTTCATAATGACTAGCTCCCCTTCCGCCGAAAATCGTTTCCCTTTTGGTTTGGACAAAAGAAGGCCCCAAAAGGACAAGGATAAAAAGTACTCCACTCAGGGCAAATCCGGGCCTCTCACTCCAAAGCGTTGAATTGGATACTGGGGCTTTCGACTCCTCCTTACCTCAAGGAAATTTGCTTGATGAGGACTTAAAAACATAACCTGATTACATTTAGCACCTTGTAAGCAGGGTTGCCTAAACCCTGATCAATAATCTGCAGAAGTTGCAAACCTCAGCGGGCAGTAGAGTTACAAAGAGTCATAAAAGGCCAGTTCGTATTTCTGTGACTTTTTGAATCACAGTGAGTCAACCAAGACATCTGGTTGCCTGCCTCCAAGATTTTGCAAAACCAATCCCTGGGACATTCTCCAGTAAGAAAAATGAGATCTACACACAGGAGTGATCATATGAAATCAAGGTAGCTGAGGAGGATTAGCAGAGGAAAAGCACAGGATCAGCTCCACTACCATTTGGCTATTGAAATACGATATACAGATGTAGGTACATGCAGTGAAAAGGGATACAATTTAGAAATGGCTTACAATGCAAGGAAAAATGTATAATTACTCTTTTCATTTTACTAAGGCAATGAGCAACCATCTATGTCTGGATATCAGTTTTTCGAATTCAAATTAAAGTTAGGAATTGTGGTTTTCACATTGCAATAAATGATAAATGGAAACCTGGGTGTTAACATCAGCCCAGTCAATCTTCCTTGCTAGTATTCTTAATGTAGTGGAGTGCTCTTACGGCATTCTTAGATGATCTATTTGCAACTGTGTACTCGAGCACTGCCAGATAACTGATGCAAATTTTAACCCTCACCCTCACACTCAACCCATCTCTCTTCCCTACCTCTCAGTCTCAATCTTTCACTATCCACAAGAAAATCTGAAACATTTGGTTTTCATAAACTATCTCTCTACTCCAGCACACTGGATCTTATGGTGATGGTGTGATGTTTTGGTAAAGATGAGAAATGAAACTTGGAACAAGAGCTCGTCCAGCTCAAAGAAAGCAGGCAACAAGTGCACATTACAAATATTGCCCATTAAGAATTTTTAACCTCGACATGTACATTTTTTAGTAGGTAGCTTGAAAAACCAATTTTGTTCAAAGTGTAGCTAGCATTGGAGTCAAATGATAAAATAAATAAAAGAGATCAGAATACTAATCACATGAGCTTTAATACTACCAATGATCCAATAATTAATATAGTTTTGCTTACTTTTTGAGCATGTGTTGGTATGTGATGGTGTGCTCTAGAGGCTGTTACTTAAGGCTGTATAGTTTGCATGACGGCTGTGCAAGTTATGGATTGGACTTTGTGCAGCAACATATAGCTTGCAATGTTAGTGGTTTTTGAGTTTCTAATTGTAACCATAACTCTACTTTAACTGTTATTTTTTACATTAATTCTGAGATTTTTATAAACAAATGATAAGGAGTTAAAACTAAGGTGGTAAGATCACCTAAATTTTCCTAGGAAATGTTGCAAAATAAAATTATTAGGGTGAAATTAAGTTTTTTGGTATCTCATGTGACTGTTATTATCGAAGAGCAGGCTTTTTGTATAAAACAAGTCTTGCAAGTTAATGGCAGAATACTGGTTAGAGCCATGTGAACTAATATATTGTGTGTAAAATTACATTAAATTGGGTTACACAGAGTAGGTTTGGGAAGTCAGTAGAAATAAATATTTTGGAATTATGTGAATTGTGCCATTGTAATAAATAGTGCTCACAGTTATAACCAAATATAACCACAACTTCACTTGAACCCCATTCCTAGTGCATATCTGGTATTTGGTCATACACAAAACCAAATCCACAGCAAGCTGAATCTTCTGCACACTGCCTTTGGGCAGGTGCAGTAGAGGTTGGGTGCATGGATTGTGCCCAGCCATTCAGTGAACAACTAGCCCTGTGTCCAACATGAAGAGTGGCATCAATCAACTAATGGATTAATCAATCAAACATTTGTAAAGCACACTACTGGGGTAGGATGCTGCTAATGCTCGAAGAGCCAGGTGTTGAGGAGTTTTTTGAAGGTTAGCAGGTCCTGTGTCATCCGTAGGAGGATGGGGAGGGTGTTCCAGGTCTTGGCGACGAGGTGGGAGAACGATCTGCCACCGGAGGCCGCTCTATGGATGCAGGGGACTGTGGCGAGGTCAGCAGAGCGGAGCTGGCGATTGGGGGTGTAGAAGTTGAGGTATGCTGGTCTGGTGTTGTGGAGTGTCTTGTGTGCCTGGGTGAGGAGCTTGAAGGTAATCCTCTTGTTGATGGGGAGCCAGTGCAGGTATCTCAGGTGGGGTGTGATGTGGCTGCGGCAAGAGATGTCGAGGATCAGTAATGCAAGGAGTTTTGGCTGAGGCTCCTGCATAGGAGGCATTTTCGTAGTCCAACCTGCTGCTGACGAGGGCCTGGGTGACCGTTCTTCTTGTTTCGGTGGGGATCTACCTGTAGATCTTGAGGAGCATGCGGAGGGTATTGAAGCAGGAGACCGAGACCGCGTTGACCTGCTTTGTCATGGAGAGAGTAGAGTCGAGGACGAACAGCATGTTTAAGGAAACCCACGCTGGTGAATACACCAAGTAGGGCCCTACCCACTTAAGGAAGAGTGACTGTACTAAGGGGTATTGCATCAGCGTATCTTGTGGCATGGTCTACTATCACTAGGATATTCTTCTTCCCGAATGCCGTTGGTGGTTCTAGGGGACTAACAATGTCCCTCTCAAAGCGAGTCCAAATCACTGGCAGTTGTATCAAGGGATCCCTTGGCTGTCCCTCTGTCTTATATATAACACAAGAAAACAGAGGGTCTGCCAAATCTATTATATGGCTTCACTGTCAAACCGAGTTACCAAAATCACGGAGCGTATAAATCGCATGGAGACAGCGTGTTATAATGAAGAGTGAACACTGTGTATAGAAAGACCCAACACCATTCGAAAGAATGACAGATGGTTAACAAATCCAAACACTGTAGCAATGGGTTACCATCAAATTGACTCAATGATCAGTCCTATCATCTGGCCAAACCCAGGTGTAGATCCGGCTGGTCCCCTGATCATTGGGACATCAAGCATCACACCATTTGTTGCTGGTAAAGGATTTGGACCACCACTACAAATGAAACGTCAGTAATGGCTGATCTATGATGGTCAAGTGAAAGATAGTGCAACACAAATTATAAAGTGACATTAAAATAGGATAGAGTGTTCTCCTATAGAAAACTTTATTCTGCGGACGAACCCCACCTCCTAATTAAAAACCAAGAACAGTGCAAAAGAGACAGTCAACAAATAACTGTCTTGTAACGGGCCAACATGTTTCTGCCTACCGGGTAAAAAATCCCATGGCATTCGTCAGGGCCTTTGTTCTTTGATTAGTTGCACTTAAATAGTAGTGAAAAACAAATCAAACACCACCTTCACCAAGTGAATAGATTTGGAAAACAAAAAGGTTGAATACGGTACGACCTGTAACAACCTGGAAACATTACACCTCCATGGGAAATACGATTTCTGCAGATGAAAAATATATACAGCATGTAACATTATCATTCCGAACATTATTGTGTTATCTACCTATACACTGTGTTTACACTCAAATCACTTTGAAATAAAAAGATAAAGTATTGATGCTCACCCAACATGGTAGGGGAATAGACCTCACCTCACCTGGACCTTGCTCAGGTATTGCGAGGCCCCGTTCTACATAGATATAAGAAGTAAAACAGAAAACAAACACTAAAAGGCGTAAATATTCAACCTTTTAAAGTGCCCCAAAAAGAATCTTCCTGTGTATCCCATCAACTTATATCTAAAAACCAACATATGTGGAAAACCCAGCACTCAAACTGCATGGGCCTAATCTCAAAGTGACCCAGAGATATCACTCAGCACATGCACACATGGATAGAATGGATGTTCTACATAGGACTAGTAATGAACAGCAGAATCAAACCATCTCATTCATTACCTCTGTATTGACTCTGCTTAACTCTATCAGACCATTAGTCTGTTTTAGTACAAGGGGACTCACCTATCCGTCGGTACCTCAAGCACTCATCTGAGTCTTGGGGGAGGTATCGATCGGCTAATGATCTGTTCTTACATAGTATCATGGAAGGTAGTTTGTATGGTATCCCTCCATCCTAAGTTGTTCAAATTGCGACAGACCATAAAGTCTTGCCACTGGCCTGACAGGTTGAACAGGAGATGCAATACTCCTTCACTTTGGCAGACATGTTCGGCCAATGGAAATGGTTAACCAACTAATTTCAAGCTGTATTCTGACACAAATGACCTGCCAAGTGGATGTCATCTCTTGAAGTCAGAAGAAATTCTCTGTATTTCTGGGTGATCCACAACCTCTTGGTAGCCCCTCCTTGAGGTCTATAGCCTCAGTATAGAGAACTCCATCCTCCCAGTAGACTTTGTGGAAGCCAGATCCTCTTCCTCATGGTTAGACCCCTCCTGCACCTCTGAAAATCCTTGGACTGGCTCACCAGACCTTATGCCCTTTTTCTTGTCATTGGAACTTGGCACATTGTTCCAGGGTCCAAGTGTCCAACATTTCCTTCTATGCAGTCTATGATCTGGTCACAGCACATATCAACTCAGGGAGATCCAGTATGCTTGCATAAACCATTATCTGTACCCCTGACCAGTCAGATAATTTCCCAATTGACTGTCTCCTGGGAATACAGGAGACACAAGTACCTTCTTAGTGCCTGTCACACCTCCCCATTTCAAACTCACCATTACATGAGTTGGAGAGTTTGACTCTGCTGTCTGCATAGTTTACCTGGTGATACACACCAGGTATGAGCTGTTCTGGATAAACTAACTTCTATGTGACCATCATCACAATGGATTCTGTATCTCTAAGAGCCTCAGAATTTATTCTGTTGATTTTAAGCCTCTGCCTGTTCCTCTTCATGTCGGGAAGTCAGATAGACAGGGTTGCAATCTCCACCCCACCCAAGGACACTAAGGTGGCCTTTACCAACTGATTCCCAATCTCTGGGACAATATCCAACCCCAACCCTATGCTGGTAATCTCCTGGAACAGTGCACCAGTGGGGCACTTCTTTGTTCAGGCAGCATTTCCTATCTTGTGTCTTGATTGATAACACTGACTTGCCTTCATAAGGTCACTGAACGGTCCTGCCTTTTCGGGGTCAAATAATTTTCCCTGCGACCCCTTACCCCTACACAGGTTTTTGTGTGTCTTGTGAGGACTCTTTGTTTATGACCTTCTTTGACAGGACCTTTCCCTTCTTCTGATCTCCCCTTTGGTACTGATTGGAAACATCGGTTTTCAAACACTCAACATCTTGCTCCAACATCTCTTCGGGGCTGGTCCGCTTAGAATCCACTAGGCTCAGGAGTAACTTCTTATGTAAACAATGAGTCAGGATGTGTTGCTTCAGCAATAAAGTTTACAGCCCCTCTTAAAAATTCACCTGTTTACCACTAGTCCAGCCCTCTAGTGCCTTCACTGAGATGTTCACAATGTCCACTCAGAACTGTGTGGTAGATTTCTGGGTGTCTTTGAGCTTTACCCCGTACTGCTTTGGGGGTCAAACAACATTTCTTAACTAAAATGCCCTGTCTGGGTGTAATATTTTGCCTCATCCCCTTGTAGGGCCAGGAGCCTTTCCCTCACAGCTACTGGGATCATTCCCACATGAGTGAGCCTCAATACTTAGAGTGGGCCTCTCTCATCTGAAGGCCACTTTCAAATGCAGTCAGTCATTTGTCAATGTCATCCCCTTCTGTGCACAGTGGAACTATTCCCATGGGAACCCTTGGATTAAACCCACCACCCCTAGGCATCTCAGCATCTTCTTCATTGCTGCTGCCACCAATTCCTTTTTCTTTTGTCTCCTCCCAATTCTTCTTAGCTAGTTTTTACATATTCTCTTCCAGAGCTATGGAAGCTGAGCATCCAGCTCTTCTCTTCTGAAGGCTCTATTTGGATTGTCTGTGTAGTTGCCTCTCTTCCTCCCATAAGCTGGTAGTATGAACCTGGCACTAGATAAAATAGATACAGTGTCATCACTTGCCTCCTGGTGGTGGTTGGACAGCTCACACCCCTTTTTCTCTCTTGAGCAGCCTATGCCCAAGCCTTAAGGGACCTCATCAACTCTACCTTCTTGATCTTGTTGCCATTATGTAGCCACCTAGACCTACAAAGAACGCTAAGGTCAGCCACTGTGAGTTTGTTCAGTTTAGCCAGATCTACATCCATGGTATCCCTAGTTTTGGGCCATATAAACTTTACTAATCAGAAATAGAACACATTTAGAAAATCAAAACCAGTTGTAGTACAAATCACAAAAATTATAAAATGAAAAGTTTTGGTTTAAGTCAAATTAGAAGACTTTTAAAGATCTTTACTTATTTACTGTATGATATAATTTGAACACAAGTACAGATCCTCACTGCTGAACACCAAATGTTGGAAGGTGGATGATCAGTAGGGGTAAATATGTGCCTACCACTAACAATAAAGCCACCAATGCAATATAAGGTCCTGATGAGGTCTCAATAATGTATTCCCTTGCTCTACTGTTGGTAGCTGGCACCACGCAGGCAGGCTTAATTTAGGAGATAGGTGTGTGAAGTATTTAAAAACACCAATACATTAAATAAGTAAGATGCAACACACAATACAAATCCACAACTAATTCCTAAACATAGGAATAATTTTGATGATTAAAATGACACCAATATGACAACAGTCCAATGAGAGAACTGGAAATAACACCTTTCTAGTGCTTAAAAACATAAAGAACTAACTTCCAGTCATGCTTGATTGGGGAAAAGTAAAAGTTTGGGGCCGACCGACTGTAATGAAGCCCAAGTAAGATACACTAAGAGGGAGGCAATGGTCAAATTTTACCTTCGCACTCAGAAACATTTCTGGAGGATTTTCCATTATTGTCGTGCAAGGCTCCTCTTCAGGCTGGGCTTTAAGTCGACAATGGTGGCTTGGCTCAGGGCAAGGCCTCAGTGAAATCCTGGAAGTCTTAAGCTCCGAAGCTTTCAGCGGGACGAACCTGAAATCTATGCCCAGTCACATTTTGACATCAGTGGCCTGACTCTCGTCGATGGGTCGATCACCTTATGCAGTTTTTCTCAAACTTGTTCCAACCTTCTTCAAACTTCTAGAACGTCTACCTGAAGTTCCTCTTGAGTGTTCAAAGTGTCCAAAACACAATTCCAATGGTCTAGAAGCTCTAAGATGGTCTCTGGAGGTTTGGGACTACAACTCCTACAATACACCTGGCTAAATCCTCAAAGGTCCACTGAACTCACTCCAGGCTGGGGAATTCATGGAAGAGATGGTGCAGGTGAGCTCTGTTAGATTGGTGCTTTCAGGGAGCTCACTCTTTAATCCTTTTTGAAACAAGGCAAAGTCGTCAAGGGTATAGTATCAAGGGTGAAGCAGGAGCAGCCCATACAACACCATAGCCCCCTCAAGAAGATCAACAACACACACGCCAAGAAATCCAGCTGGTTCACCACTGAACTCTGAGAGTCCAGATATACATGCTGCCACCTTGAAAAGGCCTGGTGGAACTCCAAATATACAGAATCCCGCAACAACTTCAGAGCTGCCACCAACGCCCACCACCAACTCATCAGAAATGCAAGAAAGAAATCGATCAAGGACAGAATCTCCACACATGTGCACAACAGCAAAGAACTCTTCAGCATCATCAAGGAGTTTGCCCACCTCATCAGCGAGTCTACAGACATCCCTCCTTCACAAGTCCTCTGCGACAAAGTCAGCTCCTTCTTCCACCACAAAATCAAGAACATTTATGACAATTTCGACGGAGACAGCCAACACACAGAAACCTCACCAACCACCCGACACATTGAAGCCTACGGTTAACAGCTGGACAGCCCTCACCACCAAAGACACGCTGAAGACAATGAAGTCAATCCACTCTGTGCCCCCAAGGACCTCTGCCCCCACCACATTTTCAACAGACCCACCAACATCATTGCCCCCATGATTTACCATACCATCAACTGCTCCCTCATGAATGCCTCCTTCCCCTATGACTTCAAGCACGCTGAGAGCAACCCCCTCCTGAAGAAACCCTCTTCGGACCCCACCAACCTCAAGAACTACAGCCCAATTTTCCTGCTCCCGTTCCCAGCAAAAGTAATTGAAAAAGCCAACAAAGCCAACTTGCCACCTTAAGTTGAAGGGCACAACATCCTTGACTCCTCACCATCTGGCTTCAAAAAGAACCACAGCACAGAAACCGCCCTCCTCGCTGCAACAAATAACATCCGCTCCCTCCTGGACAGAGGAAAGACAGGAGCCCACATCCTACTTTACCTTTCAGTGGCCTTTGACACAATCTCTCATCGCACCCTAACATGCAGACTTCACGATGCAGGGATCCGGGACCAGACCCTCAACTGGATCCACTCATACCTCTCTAGCAGAATGCAGCTGGCTCAGACTCCCTCCCTTACCCTCAGGCTCCATACTGACCACCTCTGGGGTCCCCCAAGGATCCTCCCTCAGCCCCCCTGTTGTTCAACATCTACATGGCTACGCTTGCCCCCATCGTCAGACCCCACAGACTCAACAATGTTTCATATGCAGACGACACCCAACTCATCCATTCTCTATCCAACAAACCTAATACAGCCAAACACAACTCTCAAGAAGGCATGGAAGTAGCCAAATGGATGAAGAACAGCTCTCTACAACTCAACACGGACAAAACATAAGTACTCATCATGGGCCCAGACTACGACGCCTGGAATGATACCTGGTTGACCCCACCCTCGGAAGCCCGCCCACACCCACGGACCATGCACATAACTTCTTAATCATCCCGGACTCCGAACAACTCTGTTGCATCCTCCTTCAAATGTATCCCCCTTGAACACAGAAAGACCGTCAGACATGCCCTCGTCACGAGCAGACGTGACTGCGGCAACACACGCTACACAGGAATCAACAAAAACCTCACCTGCAGACTTCAAAACAACCAGAACACCACCGCCACACTCATCCACAACCTGCCATGACACTACCACATCACCCAGCACCTGCGCACACTCCACTGGCTCCCCATCGAAGCAAAAATCACCTTCAAGATTCTCACCCATGCACACAAAGCCGTCCACAACACCGGACTAGCATATCTGAATAGCCGACTCACATTCCACGCACCCCAAAGGACCCTATGATCCTCCCAGCTCTCCCACACCATCGTCCCTTGCCCAGGAAGTCCAGATAAGGAGGCCGCTTGTTCTCCTTCTTCCCGGCCAAAGCCTGGAAGACCCTCCAGACGACATCACTACCCAACTTCACGAGGGATCGCAAAACATGGCTCTTCAATAGACTTCCTCCTTGATGGACAGGACACTGCGCCTCCCCCCAGCGCTTTGAAACCCTTATAGGTGAGTAGTTGCACTTAACAAACACATAATTGAATCCTGTGGGCTACAGGACAGGGTTCCAGATGCGCAGTCCTTCTTCTCCTTCTAGTTTCAACAGAAGATCTGAGTTGCTGTGCAGCTCTCACATATTTCTCTGATACTCTGGACAACAAGCAGAGGGGCATCACTGGTCAATGGGGCACAGGGAATGAATGAACTCTTTATTGTATAGTTAATAAAAACCATTACAAAATATAAAATACAACAATGTTTAAAAAGCAGGGAGTTAACACTGCTATGTGAAAGTTAAAATTTATAAAATGAAGATATCATTCGAACTTCAGGATAAATTTGTCAAGGACCATGGCTCAGCCACATAGATAAGGAGATCGTATTGCAGGTTCAAGTCTTTGCCAATAGCCCTCGTTTTTTCTCAAGATTGGCAGTAAATTTGACTGCTCTGCAGATGAATTGAGGATCCACTGAGCATAGGATTTCTACGATCGCAGACCGACAGGTGCAAATTCCATGTTCCTTGAACTTTAGCCAACTCCGACGTTCTTGATTCAGAACAGGACAAATGCAAATCAGATGGATGAGGTCTTGTCTTCCAGCGCCACAAAAATCTCATTTCATACATTCATGGGGCCTCCATTTCGGTTGATCAGCATTTGTTGGGAGGTTGCCCAGCCTTAGATTTAGGTATTTACGTTTAATAAATGTCGAGAAAGCGAGGTCTAGATAGGCTGCCGGTACAGGCTTTTTATATGATTGAATTGTCATCCAGGCGTGGGACTAAAGGTTAACTTGTCGTTGAGCAACGAGTGCCTGTTGGCAGCCTTCTTTACCACCTGTTTAAATGATAGAACTGGAAGCTTAGTTTCCCAAAGTACTGCCAACTCGGTCGTTTCTAGTGATAGTCTTAAGTACTTGGCATAGTGGGAGTTGGGACTCTTATGGATTGCTTCCCACATGGCACGGTAGACCTCAAGTTCCTGATTCATCCAGACATCATACCAAAATTTGACAGTCTCATACTTTTTCAGCAATACTTGGGATTGCAAACCAAATTCAAGTCTTACTTGTGCAGGTGATGCATTGTTTGGTAAGGCGAATACACGCTTGTAGATTTTCGTTTGTATTTTGTCCATGAGCTGTGCATTCTTACCATGATGTAATACACTCCCGTATGCTATTGTTGGGAGTAGCTTAGCTTTCATTACAGTTAGCAGGGGGGAGACCAGAGGGCCTTTGAGTTTGGTCGCTAAGTTGCTGAATGCGTGCAGCAGAGCAATGCCCTTCTTTTCAATGCCGTTGAAGTGCGTAGAGAAATTAAGGCGCTTGTCCAGTTGTATCCCCAGATACTTATAGTTTTCCACCACTTCCAGTTTAACATTGTCTATTGTGAAAGTTGGTGGTGCTTTGTGGCGTCGAGTTATAACCATGATCTTTGTTTTCTTGCTATTTATTTCTAGCAAGTTCTGTTTTGTGTATCTGGTCAGTTCTTGCAAAAGACGTTGCAAGCCTATTCTCGTCTGGCTAAGCAGAACCACATTGTCGGCATAGGATAGATGTGTTACACGGAGATTGCCTAGCCGCGGTGGATGAGCATTGGTCTGGTCAAGGCTTGCTGTCAAGTCGGCCATAAATAAATTAAAAAGGTGGGGGGCCAGCAAACAGCCTTATTTTAGTCCATCAAAGGTACTGATCTTCCGGGTCCGTTGTCAATCTTTACCTGCATCCAAGTATTGGTATACAGGTCGATGATTCGCGTTAGGATTGAGTCGGGCAGACCCTGCTGCTTCAATTTTGTCCAAAGTAATTGCCTACTGACACGGTCAAAGGCCGCCTTGAAGTCCACGAAACAGGTGTAGAGTTCTTGATGGTTTTGTAGACTTTTTTCAACGATCAGGCACAGTGCCTTTGTATTTGCCATGGTGCCCGTGCCACGACGAAACCCTGTCTGATTTATCGGGATTTTGTTGTTCATATCGGACCATTGAGCAAGATTAGCTAACACCAGGGATGCATAGTATTTTGCTTCTGCATCGATGAGGGCTATCAGGCGATAATTAGTTGGATTTTTGCGGTCTCCGCCTTTATAGATTGGATTAATGATAGCTCCCCTCCATTTTTCTGGGACTCGACCTGTGTTGCTTATTGATTGAAACAGGTGATTGAATTTACAGGCCCAGTACTGGGGGTCCTCTTTGTAAATTGCCTATGGGATGCCGTTCGGTCCTTGTGCGCTGTCTTGCCTGCTTTTCTTGATTATTTGTAATATTAGAAGTTCATCACCTGTCCACAATGGTTGACCCATACCTTCCTGATGGTTGATCATGCCTTCCTGGTCCACTATTCTTGGTGTTTCACTTGCATTTGTTGCAGTTGTTGTCAGGTGTATCGATGACTTTATTGAAAAGGTATCGACTATGTGTTGGGCCCATACAATTTCAGTGATGCAGGTCATACTTATTGGTTGTGCTGATCTGTTCATGGAGTTGACTTGCAACCAGAAAGCCCTGGAATCTGATTTTTTTATGTTGTGCAACAGTTTGGTCCAGAAGTCATTGGCTTGGTTTTTTTTTCCCATCCAAATCAGTTTCTTATATTGTTTCCTTGTTATTCGAACCTCTTGCCAGATACTTGGATTTATCCTGTGACCTTGCACTCGTCTTGTGAGCTTCTGCAAATTTCTCCTCAAGGAGAGTGTGGTTTTTGTGAGATTGGAATTGCTCTTGTAAGAGGTCTTCTTTTTAGAGTTGTTACTGGTCCTGGGTAGCTTTTCCAGAAAGTCAGACCAAGTTTCTTAGCACAAGTCATTCTCTTGAGTTGACATTTGGAATAGCTTCTTGGCGTCCTGCGCTATTTGAGGAAGTATGTTGCTCGTCCACCCTAATCGCTTCAGACTGATTGTTGAAGTTTTACCTGCTATCGTTGGTGCTTGTAAGTACCTAGAAGAGGTCAATTTCATCTCATTGTGTTGCATTGAGTGATCACTGTCTAGAGAGCTGATTATTTGAAATTTTTTAAACAGACTTAACAAGGGTAATGTTACTATTGTATAATCCAGGATTGAGCTTGCACTGTGGCCTGTATAGGTGGTAGCGGGGGGTTTATCCTGGTTGGTTCTTCCATTTATTACCCGTAGGCCGAGATGCTCAAGGTCCCACATCAACTGCCTACCCACTTTATCTGTCTTCTTGATCGGTGAAATCTCCTGGAGTTCAACGTCCCACAGTTCATTTGCTACGGTAATATTGTCCTCATCTTCTGGATGGTGTAGGAGATTAGTATTGAAATCGCCGGTGACGGTAAACTCCCATCTTGGGTGTTGAAGGCGGAAATTGGATACAACATTAATGATTAGTTGGAAGAGCTTTTTTTTAACTGTACTTTTCGGGTGGGCATATATGTAAATTAAAATGATAGTTCTAGTTTTGCCCTTTGTTGTGCTCTCCAATTTGATGATTTGCATATCCGGTGCCGATGTGGCCAATTGTGAGGCATTGATCTTCAGCGCAGTGGTTATGTATACCGAAAGTCCCCCCTTGCGTGCCCATAATGCTGAGGGGGAGTCGCACTTACGTGGAAGCATAATCTGCCTGGTACATCAATTGGCTCTGTTAAACACGTTTCCTGTAAGGCTATGAAGTCGTATGTATCCCAGGTTGCAGTCTTTCTACTATTGTTTAGGATGTCTTTTGCTTCTGTGATGTTCCAGGAGAGAAGTTTTATTAAATTTCCTTCGATCTCACCTGCCTGGCAGTGGGTTCAATTATCGTTGGTACACATTTTCTGTCTCAGGTGTTCATTGGTGACTGATTCAGACCCCCTGGCGCCTTGAAGTACTGAGTGTGTGGATCGACTAGTCCACGTGTGGTCTTCTCTTTTGCCACACTTTCTTAGTAGGGAAGATGGATAACCCAGTTTTACTTCTTCTTTTAGAGTAATTCCCCACTCTTCAAATTTAGGCATTTCAGTAAGAATGCTTTTTACTATTCCTACATTCCTCCATGTTGCAAATGTGCCTTCCTTTGCCCCGTTGTCCCCTAAAGTAATAAATTCAATTGATAGTAGATCAGCTGATGTTAAGTGGCTAAGACTTGGAATTACAGATGTCAGATGGAGAATATTCCCTCGGTTTAAAAAGTCTTGTGAGCCTTGTGGCTCGCAGTTGGGGATGAAAAGTAACTTTCCTGATGTTGTTGTTTTTGTCTCAGTAACTTGCTCACTGATAATATGTGTTTTGTCATTTGGCCAAGGTTTCGTTGATTTGTGACTTTCATAGTCCTTTGCGTTAACATGCAGATATTTTGCTATTTGATTGTAAGCATCGTTCTGGGTTTGCGTAATTGACTTACTAGCCGTAGCCTTTACTTCCCGGTCTGCTCGTTTTGGACTGGCCTGTTCTAAGTGATGCCCATATTCCGCGGCGGCAATCACAGGGCAGGGTCCTATCCTTTCTGCGTTTGTTATTTCTGTGTTTTGTTGCATTGCATTATTAGCTGTGGTTATCGTTACTTGTATTTGATCGTGAGTGTTTCTGTCCACCTTTGTTGTTATTTGTCTGTTGTTTTTGTTATCACTTTTCCCTGATGTGGGATTGGCGCTTGGAATGGTGATCAGAATAGAGGGCGCTTTATGATTCATATCCGCACCTGTAACAACCACACATTGGGGTCCGAGATTGCTTGCCTCGTACCTGTTGTGTTTGTGCCCAATTGTGGAGTACTTTTTGTCCTCATGTGATGTACGTTCTTTTTGGCGGGGGTTGAACCCTGTTTTTGCGGCTCGCACTGCAGACTCGCTGGAGTTTTATTTAATTGTGCAACGTTGCTGGTCCCTTGATCCGTGCTCCATTCAATACAACTTGAGGCAGTCAATGAACTCATATGATCAATGTTGGTGGGGTTCCCAGCTCCTAAGGTTTTAGCTAGGGCATCCCCCTCTGTGTTCGTAGATGTTTTTGATTATGTCGTCTGGGCCGGATCATTAGGACTTTTAAGCATGGGTTTTTGTCCCTCTTCTTTGGGTAAACTTTTCCAATCTTTACATTCATTTTCTACCCTTGAGGATGGCTGGTGTGTCCCCTCTTTAGTATTAGGTTCATGTTTTGATTTAGTTTTGGCCCGATCAAAGATAGAAAAATTAACCAGCGTCTGCTTATTTGCAGGTAAACAATTTGACAGCAAATTTCTTTTTTTTTTCGCCCGTTTTTTCTGCCGCTTAGTTAGACCTTTCTGGTTGTTTTGATTTTTTGCCCCATCCTGGTTGGATTTATTTATTTCTAGTAGTTTGAAATGGTTGTTTTGTCCAACAGAAGGAATAACATGTGTTGTTTTCGGTTCCTCTGTTATTTCATCAAATATAGTTATTGATTTATTTTGTTTCTTTTTTTGGTCTACTATTTGCTGTACCGGTGCTATTGTTTGGTCTGCGTTGCTCTTTCTAGCTTTAGCTATATCATTTTTTTTGTATGTTTTTACAATGCTCAAAAGAAATAAGATCGCTTCCAATTGGTGTACTGTTATTGCTCTGGTTAGCATGCTTGCATTCCTGTAGGATGTCTTTAAGTATTGATGGCAAATCCTTCAGTTTTTCCAGTATTGGATAGCAAGTACATGTCTGGGATGATGCCCAGGGTGAATCTGATCCTTAATTGCTCACTGATAATATGTGTTTTGTCATTTGGCCAAGGTTTCGTTGATTTGTGACTTTCATAGTCCTTTGCGTTAACATGCAGATATTTTGCTATTTGATTGTAAGCATCGTTCTGGGTTTGCGTAATTGACTTACTAGCCGTAGCCTTTACTTCCCGGTCTGCTCGTTTTAGACTGGCCTGTTCTAAGTGATGCCCATATTCCGCGGCGGCAATCACAGGGCAGGGTCCTATCCTTTCTGCGTTTGTTATTTCTGTGTTTTGTTGCATTGCATTATTATCTGTGGTTATCGTTACTTGTATTTGATCGTGAGTGTTTCTGTCCACCTTTGTTGTTATTTGTCTGTTGTTTTTGTTGTCACTTTTCCCTGATGTGGGATTGGCGCTTGGAATGGTGATCAGAATAGAGGGTGCTTTATGATTCATATCCGCACCTGTAACGACCACACATTGGGGTCCGAGATTGCTTGCCTCGTACCTGTTGTGTTTGTGCCCAATTGTGGAGTACTTTTTGTCCTCATGTGATGTACGTTCTTTTTGGCGGGGGTTGAACCCCGTTTTTTGCGGCTCGCACTGCAGACTCTCTGGAGTTTTATTTAATTGGGCAACGTTGCTGGTGCCTTGATCCATGCTCCATTCAATACAACTTGAGGCAGTCAATGAACTCATATGATCAATGTTGGTGGGGTTCCCAGCTCCTAAGGTTTTAGCTAGGGCATCCCCCTCTGTGTTCGTAGATGTTTTTGATTATGTCGTCTGGGCCGGATCATTAGGGCTTTTAAGCAGGGGTTTTTGTCCCTCTTCTTTGGGTAAACTTTTCCAATCTTTACATTCATTTTCTACCCTTGAGGATGGCCGGTGTGTCCCCTCTTTAGTATTAGGTTCATGTTTTGATTTAGTTTTGGCCCAATCAAAGATAGAAAAATTAACCAGTGCCTGCTTATTTGCAGGTAAACAATTTGACAGCTGATTTCTTTTTTTTCTCGCCCGTTTTTTCTGCCGCTTAGTTAGACCTTTCTGGTTGTTTTGATTTTTTGCCCCATCCTCGTTGTATTGATCTATTTCTAGTAGTTTGAAATGGTTGTTTTGTCCAACAGAAGGAATAACATGTGTTGTTTTCGGTTCCTCTGTTATTTCATCAAATATAGTTATTGATTTATTTTATTTCTTTTTTTGGTCTACTATTTGCTGTACCGGTGCTATTGTTTGGTCTGCGTTGCTCTTTCTAGCTTTAGCTATATCATTTTTTTTGTATGTTTTTACAATGCTCAAAAGAAATAAGATCGCTTCCAATTGGTGTACTGTTATTGCTCTGGTTAGCATGCTTGCATTCCTGTAGGATGTCTTTAAGAATGGATGGCAAATCCTTCAGTTTTTCCAGTATTGGATAGCAAGTACATGTCTGGGATGATGCCCAGGGGTGAATCTGATCCTTAATGATGTTAAACGTGCTGGCCATGGTGTCTAATTTTTTGTTTATATTAGATATATATTCCCGCCATTGTGCTCATTAGATGTATTTGAATATCGAGTTTGTCTGACTGCATATTGAGAGTTTTGATAGAAGTTTCCAATATACACCCCAGTGCACTGTGTAATTAATTACAAGTTTTCGATGATGTCGTGCCCTACTTCTTGCTGACGCTTGTTCACTTTTTTGTGATTGATGTTGACATTTTGTCGCCCCTTGATTTTTTTTTGCCGTGTATTGGGACTTTTTATTATTGCCCTATTGGCCACAGCTGAAACTCATGAGATTTCTATTATTGAAGGTTCCTTTTGGCCGACTACATCAAGTCCATTTGTTGAGTCTGTAAGTGCATCAGTGACCGCTTCCTGATTCGATCCGCTGGATATCTCGATTATGTTTTTGATTAGAGGGTCCTTAATTAACGGGTTTTTTGTATCCCAACCGTTTGGTGTTGCTTCCTGGACCACCTTTGTAGTAGTTATTGATTTATTGTGGAATTTTATTTGCTCGGAATTACTTTCGGTTGAATTGATGTCCAAGTGGTCTTTGTGTATTGTTGTACTTCCTTTGTTATGTGAGGGTGTTTGGGCCGCCCCCCAGGGGTTACACTCCTTTGTCTTTTCTGTAGATTTTATCATTACTTGGCTTAAGCACGAGTCCGTGTACCTTATATGCTGAGTCATGCGTGTTAGTATTGTGACGTTCGTCACTATTGCTTGTGGCCTTTTGGCTTCCAGTCATTGACTGATCGTGGTTTATGTCACTAGTTGATGGAACTGGTATTATAGAAATCCTTTCAGTTTTATTCAGTTTTTTGTTTGATGTACGTCTTATTGAGTATCCTTCAGTAGGGCAATCCAAGGTCCTGTTGGATACTCTTGGTGATGTTAGTGGTTTCTCTTGTCCTTGTCCTTGAACTGGGTCATGTCTTTTATTTTCCGTATGCACTTGGGCTTGAGTTAGTATCATGTATTTATTTTTCTCCTGGGTAGCATCCACACACTTGGGTGTTTCCTCTGTTCCATTAGCCCTTTCTATGTTGGTGTTAGAAATAAACAGAGGAGTTCTTGTGTCCGTCAATTTTGTACTTACTTTGTTTGGCGACATTGGTTTTTGAGGTCCATTTGATGTTGCCGGCATTGTGTATATAGCTGATACAGGGTCTTTCAAAAATGAAAATTTGCCGGTAGGGTTCATAGTACCAAAGATTGAGTAAATAGGAAGAATTAATGTGATGGCCACACTACCGTCTGGGGGGGAGTGGAAGATTTAGTCTTAGCTTTTTTCTTTGCATTTTTTGGTGGATTCGTTCGTGTTCTCCCAGACCTCATCTCTTTTTTTCACCAGCCTTGAGGTTCTGTGGTTTTTTACTCAGTTGGAGGTTCTGTGGTTTTTTTACTCAGTTGGAGGCACCTTGTGTTGATTAATGTTGGTTAATGCCGAAGAGGTTAAGGCTTCTCCCCCTTTCGGTACTCCTTGTGGGCGTTGGAGTTGCTTGATGAGGTCTGTGTGACTAAGTGCCTGGGTGTCTTACGTCCTTGACTCAACCCACCATTGTCCACTTATCACACTTGCTCCACTTGCCCCAGGCCCCACAATAGTTCAAGCTTCCACTCCGACTCGAGCTCTGCTTAGCTTTCCTTGGATTTACTTGGCTTTACTTGGGCGCTTTACTTGGGCGCTTGCTGCTGGTAGTGACACAAGATTTCCCAAAGGTGCGCTTAATTGCTGCGCTGCTGGTACATCTATCCAACTGATTCTCCACTCACTCGCCTTATATCCACTGGCCAATGGGGTACAAAGTGCCACTGAAAAGAATGACAGCTTCTTCCAAAGTGAGACATATTCTTGTCCCACAAAGCACTGTAAATTCAAGACAGAGAAATATTCTCCAGTACAGTTAGAACTGGCTAAACCAACCTACTGTTTCCATTCCTGGATCTCCCACCTGGCTGAGGGGTACAGAAAGAGAGGGTTGGCCTGGCTGGCATTCCTTACTGTCTTGTTCTTTTTTAAGCCCAGTTTGTGTGCCCAGTCATCTTCCTGGCCTTTTCTCCGCACCTGCAGAACCAACTACTTTGAAGGCCACTGATCACCTCATCAAAGCAGTTTGGCTAAGCTTGTTAAAGCCTGTCCAATCAGGAGTATGTGCTTCCTCCCAGAATTTTTTTTGGCAAGTTGTTCAATCAATACCAATCTTTTAGATCCTTGAAATATTATTTTAGTTCACTCCTTTTAATAATTGCACGGTTTTACAGTATCCTCATGTTAGCCTACGGAGCTAAAGTGCTACAATAGAGAAATAAGATATTGGTAGTTTGTTTCACACCAGGGCATAACGAATGTCTTTTAAAAAGTCAGTCCCTGCTTATTTTACCATGGCACCCTCCCCTTTTTACCCTACCTTAAAATGGGGTTGATCAGGACAAAAAGGATGACTTTCTCACCCCCCCCCCCACCAAAAAAGGTGATGGATAACTAACCTACACCCTGGTAGTTCTATTCAGCTAAGTGGAACAACATGAAAAGTCCATCCACATTGGCATGGGCCATATCACCTCTGTGTTTCACTGTGATGTTCATCCCCTGAAGGGAAATGGACCACCTCAATAACTTTCGAATCTCCCCTCTCATCTGCATCACCCTCCTGAGAAGACTGTGGTCAGTTTGAAAACTGATGTGAGTACCAAACAAGTATGGTGCTACCTTTTTCAGTGACCACACCACAGCAAAGGCTTCCCTTTCAATAGCGCTCTGCCTTTGATCTCTGGGAAGAAGTTGCTGGCTAATGAAGGCAACTGGCAGATCAAGGACCTTTCTATTTACCAATGCCAACACAGCCCCAATCCCCTGCCTTGAAGCATCTGTCTGAGCCACAAATCAATTTTGTTTGTGTGATTAGAGGTCAATAATACTGGTGCTTAACACGCAGCCTCTTTCAGATTGTCAAAGACATTCTGCAAATCTGGGGTCCACATGACTTTGTTTGGCTGCTGTTCTGAAGTGCGTTTGGTCAAGTGAGCAACAATGGTCCCATAGTGTTGACTACATCTTAAGACCAAGGAAGGCCCTTACCTGTGTGGCTGTACATGGAACCCCATCTACAAGAAGACCCAGGTGCACAACTGAACTCAGCCCTATATGGCACATACTGGTCTTAATAGTCAGGTCTGCCTGCTACAGGGTCTGAAGCACTTTGACATATGGCTTATTAGAATTGGGTTCACTAATAGGGACAGGTAGGTACTTGTGACAAATAGGGACCGTCTCCTCTAGTCAGGATAAGGGGATTACACTCCTAAAATAACCCCTGCTTACCCCCTTGGTAGCTTGGCACGAGCAGCAAGGCTTTATCTAAAATATGTTGTAATTTAAGCATTCATGACCACATACAGTAACCCAACACAACACTACAAATGGACACCACACAAGGTTTTATATAAAAAATAAGTATATTTTATATAGAGTTACCACAAGACCAAAAAAAGACAAAAATAATCCACAGTACTATTAGATATCAAGAGTTCTGGTTAAAGGGCTTAGTTCAAGAATCTGTGCGAATCGGTAGCCCGGTCTGGCTACAGCGCTGTTGAAATAACACAAAGTCTAGCAAATCCATTCGACCGCATCGGTAAAGGGCCCACTCAAATGTCGACAGACTCAGTCACAGTACCTTTTACTTGATGCGGCCATCATGGATGTGCGAGCCGTATTCCGGTGTTCGTCGTGGTTCAGAAAGGAAGCATTGCAGGATGTGTTGTCCCTCGATGCGGTGCAGGCAGCAGCCCATTGACAAAGTGAGTGGATCCAAGGGGTGCGTTGCAGGGCAAGACGATGCTTTATTGCAGTGCTCGCAGCTTGCGGTGTGGCGACAGAGCGGGAGTTTGGGAGCTGGCGTCAATCAGTCCAGACAGCGGTGCGAGTCGGGCGGTGGGTCGCAAAGCGTGCGAGGTGGTCCCCAACTCTGGCGTGTTCACAGAACTCGGAGTCAGCAGCAGTGACCGGGGCGGTTAGACCAGTATGAGTCGGTGTAGCGAGGCATTGCACGTCGTGGTGTCCACCAGTCGCGGTGCAGGCAATGGCTCGGTGACGACGTCAGGACGGAGTTGGTGATCTCAGATCTTGCGTTGTTCGAGGCGGACGTTGCTTGATGCGGTGCCTACAGGACACCGGGCCGGTCCTGAGAGTCGGTCTCAGCTCCCTGCCTCTGTAGCCACTGAAACAGCGTTTCCAGTAGAAATTCACAAAGGCTGGTGAAGTCCACTGGTCCTGGGACTTAGGTCAGGGGGCAAGCTCTCTTCCAAACCGTTGGAGATCTTTTGCACAAGTTGAAAGTAAAGTCCACAAAGTTCTTTCTCCTCTCTTTGGCAGTCACGCAACCATTGCAGGCCAATCCCCCAAGCAGCACTTTAACTTGGGAATAGTCTCTCCTCAGTTTCTTCAGGTTCCTCTCCTCAACAGAGTTGTTGTCTTGTAAGTCCAAAGTGATCTAATTTCTTGGAATCAGGGACCCAATATTTATACCCTAAAATCCTTTGAGTTCTGAAGCACTCTGTTTACCAGACTTCTCCTTTCCTTTCACAGTGCAGGGCAGGAACATCAGACGCCCCACAGGAGGTGGTGCCAGCATTGTGGAAGGCAAGTACAGTCCTGGAGCACATTGTTGACAGTCTTCCTTCTCTTCTTCCAGTGTGTAGGGCAGAGACATCAGATGCCTTGCAGGGGATGGAGCCAGCGCTGTGGGGGGCCGGCACAGTCCTATTTAGGTCCCAGGTGCAACTCCTCCCTCCCATCTAGATGCAGATCTCTCTATTCACCACCGGGCTGACTCATTCTGCCTGCTGGAATCCCCCAGCCCTGTCCCTCAAACTCCAGACAAGGAATACACAACCTCGTAGAGGCAGGCTTAAATGGTTAGGCAAGCAAATACCTACTTTCTAAAAATGGTGTTTGCAAACACAGAATATTAAAATAAACGTCATTAAAAGATGTATTTTATTATTCTGAGTCCAGGCATACTAAACACGAATTTCTACCATGTTCTCTGAGTCTGCTAGGATTATAAACATGTAATAATCTACCTGCTAATTCTGGCCTATGGAGATCAGGTAGCCTTGCAATAGTGAAAAATGAAAATGGCTGTAATTCACTATTAGGACATACCACACACATCAGGTGTTGTCCTACCTTATACTTACAATGCACCCTGCCCATGGGCCTACCACAGTGGTGACTAATATGAAGAAAAGGGAAGGTTTACGGACTGGCAAGTGGGTGCACTTGCCCAGTCAGCATGACAGTTCCAGACTGCCCGCAGGCTCTTAGACACTTTTTACAAGGCCGCTTCGGTGGGTGGCACAACCAGTGCTGCAAGCCCACTAGCAGCATTTGGAATTACACACCCTGGGCACACTTAGTGCACTGTACTAGGGTCTGAGAAGTAAACCATACAGTCAAACATGGAATCACCAAATAATACATTCATTTACAGTAGGGAGAGCAAATGCACTTTAGCACTGATCAGCAGTGATAAAGTGCCCAGAGTCATAAAACAAAACCAAAGGAAATGATGGACGGAGCGTTGACAATACAAGCACTCACCCCCAGTCAACTGATCTGGGTTTAATCCATCACCATTCTTTAGCCGACTCTGCCACCCCAGTTCAGACATGGCCATATGCAAATCAGTCTGACCCTGTGCCTCATGGGAACAGTCCAGCCCGAACTACCAAGCCATGCCTTCCCTGGACCAGAAACAAGCTTCCCAGAACCGGTTTCTGGCATTGCAGCCGTCTTCAGCCGGGCTTGCTTGAATCCAGTGGCAAAGTGAGCAAGGGACTCACGTCTGAGCATACCCTGCCAACTAATGGCGAACAAAGCAAAACCAAAGGAAATGATGGAAGGAGCGTTGACAATACAAGCACTCACCCCCAGTCAACTGATCTGGGTTTAATCCATCACCATTCTTTAGCCCACTCTGCCACCCCAGTTCAGACATGGCCATATGCAAATCAGTCTGACCCTGTGCCTCATGGGAACAGTCCAGCCCGAACTACCAAGCCATGCCTTCCCTGGACCAGAAACAAGCTTCCCAGGACCGGTTTCTGGCATTGCAGCCGTCTTCAGCCGGGCTTGCTTGAATCCAGTGGCAAAGTGAGCAACGGACTCACGTCTGAGCATACCCTGCCAACTTATGGCGAACAAAGCAAAACCAAAGGAAATGATGGAAGGAGCGTTGACAATACAAGCACTCACCCCCAGTCAACTGATCTGGGTTTAATCCATCACCATTCTTTAGCCCACTCTGCCACCCCAGTTCAGACATGGCCATATGCAAATCAGTCAGACTCTGTGCCTCATGGGAACAGTCCAGCCCGAACTACCAAGCCATGCCTTCCCTGGAACAGAAACAAGCTTCCCAGGACCGGTTTCTGGCATTGCAGCCGTCTTCAGCCGGGCTTCCTTGAATCCAGTGGCAAAGTGAGCAACGGACTCACGTCTGAGCATACCCTGCCAACTTATGGCGAACAAAGCAAAACCAAAGGAAATGATGGACGGAGCTTTGACAATACAAGCACTCGCCCCCTGTCAACTGATCTGGGTTTAATCCATCACCATTCTTTAGCCCACTCTGCCACCCCAGTTCAGACATGGTCATATGCAAATCAGTCTGACCCTGTGCCTCATGGGAACAGTCCAGCCCGAACTACCAAGCCATGCCTTCCCTGGACCAGAAACAAGCTTCCCAGGACCGGTTTCTGGCATTGCAGCCGTCTTCTGCCGGGCTTGCTTGTATCCAGGGGCAAAGTGAGCAAGGGACTCACGTCTGAGCATACCCTGCCAACTTATGGTGAACAAAGCAAAACCAAAGGAAATGATGGACGGAGCGTTGACAATACAAGCACTCACCCCCAGTCAACTGATCTGGGTTTAATCCATCACCTTTCTTTAGCCCACTCTGCCACCCCAGTTCAGACATGGCCATATGCAAATCAGTCTGACCCTGTGCCTCATGGGAACAGTCCAGCCCGAACTACCAAGCCATGCCTTCCCTGGACCAGAAACAAGCTTCCCAGGACCGGTTTCTGGCATTGCAGTCGTCTTCAGCCGGGCTTGCTTGAATCCAGTAGCAAAGTGAGCAAGGGACTCACGTCTGAGCATACCCTGCCAACTTATGGCGAACAAAGCAAAACCAAAGGAAATGATGGACGGAGCGTTGACAATACAAGCACTCACCCCCAGTCAACTGATCTGGGTTTAATCCATCACCATTCTTTAGCCCACTCTGCCACCCCAGTTCAGACATGGCCATATGCAAATCAGTCTGACCCTGTGCCTCATGGGAACAGTCCAGCCCGAACTACCAAGCCATGCCTTCCCTGGACCAGAAACAAGTTTCCCAGGACGGGTTTCTGGCATTGCAGCCATCTTCAGCCGGGCTTGCTTGAATCCAGTGGCAAAGTGAGCAAGGGACTCACGTCTGAGCATACCCTGCCAACTTATGGCGAACAAAGCAAAACCAAAGGAAATGATGGACGGAGCGTTGACAATACAAGCACTCACCCCCAGTCAACTGATCTGGGTTTAATCCATCACCATTCTTTAGCCCACTCTGCCACCCCAGTTCAGACATGGCCATATGCAAATCAGTCTGACCCTGTGCCTCATGGGAACAGTCCAGCCCGAACTACCAAGCCATGCCTTCCCTGGACCAGAAACAAGCTTCCCAGGACCGGTTTCTGGCATTGCAGCCGTCTTCAGCCGGGCTTGCTTGAATCCAGTGGCAAAGTGAGCAAGGGACTCACGTCTGAGCATACCCTGCCAACTTATGGCTAAGCATGGGCGGATTTAGCGAATCTGGCGTACGCGAACTTGCGTATTTACGGATTCGCAATCCGCAAAATCCGCGAACTCTCGCGAATTTGCGGATTTTGGTGTTTTTTTGTGTTCGCAAGGGTTTCTGCAAGTTCGCGAGGTTTGTTTACCAGTTCGCAATTGCGAACTTACTTTTCGGCTCGCAACGGCCGCGACTATGTTGTTTCTACGTCTGGTTCATCATCACAGGTTCACAGCACCCTCTGTTTCACCACTGCCACCCTCTGGTACACCCATGCCACCCTCTGGTACATCCTCACTGCCACCCTCTGGTTGGTTTATCACTGTAAATTATGGGGGTGAAAAAAGCAAGCACACCTGCCCTGCTTCAACTGCCATGAATTAATTTGGGGTTGATTAATGTGTCAGTGATTTTGAAACTTCCAGTCTGGCTGGCACCTGCTTCCTTCCTTATCTGTAATTTGCTTTCTGTTGCAGTGCAATTTTTTTTTCACAGGACCTTTATGGCCTACTTGTAGCTATTCTATGAGCCTGCTGTTTGGGTCAGAGCAGGGTCATAGAATAGTTGCAAATAGGCAACTGAACTCTGGAGGGGCCCCTCAGGAAGCACTAGAGTGTATGGTTACTAATGTTAAGATTGAACTTTTGCACCTGCTGATTGCTTTCAGTTCTGCAAAAATCGTTTTTCTGCAATTTCGCGCGATTTGCGGGGCGCGAATCCGTGCGAGATCGATTTCGGAAGCCGTGAATTCGTGCGAATACACAATTTGGTTTTTTTGCGGCGTGTATGTTCGCGTGATTTTGTGCGTGTTCGCAAGGCGCTTGTAGCGCTACGTTTGCGAAGTTACCCTAGCGGTCATACATGGGCACGGCCATCTTGTTTGCGTGACGTAATTCCGTTTCCGGCCGCTATGTGTAAGCTCGCAAAGTGTGCGGCTCGCTAGTACAATTTCGCGTGTGATCTCGAGGAAAATCTCGCGTGAACTTACCCACGCGGTAATGAACGGGCGCGGGCATCTTGTTTCTCATTCATTGCTATGGTTCTGGGCATGCTCTCTGTATCCTTTCTTAATCTCTGCCATCCTTTGCTTTTTTGAAGTTTTTTTTATCTATTTTACTTATTATCTATGCCTCTATTTTTCTAGCTCTATATTTTTGTCTTTTCTGCTACTTTTTGTTAATTTTGAACTACTTTTTTAAACGCTTTTCTTTTCTTCTTCCCTGTTCTATTTCTTCTTTCTTATTTTGCTTCCTTTCTGCCCTGACCATGGCAAAGGGAGCCGGGAAGAAGCCCGCAAAGGGGAAGGGTCCCGCACCCCGTGCCCGGCTCCCGTGCGGGCGTTTGAGGGGGGAGACAGTGATAGCTTGGGAGATTTTTAGTGCGGAGGAGGTGGCCGCACTAATATTTCACGTCCAGCGCCGCCTCCCCAAGACCATCATGGGAGGCGGCAAGATCGCAACCGGCTACGGCATCCGGGAGCGCCGGAAGCGGTGGGAGAAGGTGTGCCGGGCCATGTTTAAACTCTCTGGGGTCCGGCGCACTTATAACCAGGCCACCCACCACTGGACGGATGTCATGGACCGGGAACGCGACTTGCTGGACGTGCTCGGCGTCGAGATCCCCGGGCTTGGTGAGTAGTAGTAGCTATTTCTAGCTATTTCATCACTACTCTGTTTTATCCGGCTCTGTTATTTGCAAATGTCTGTTTTTTACCAAGAGCAATAATGCTGCCGATTACATTGTAGGTAAATTATATTTCAAAATCTTCTATGCATTTCAGGTGCACTGCTCTCCTTCTCAGTAGCCTTGCTACTATGCTTATTTGTTTTGTATTTTGTGTTCATTTCATTGGCCTGAGAAATTATGTATGAGTGTAGTGTAAAGAACTGCGTAATGCTAGACACTAAGGGTCATTTTTTCAATTACCGGCGCATCCCTGCAAAGTAGCAGGAATGCGGCAGCAATTGTGCGCCATGCCACCATCACCCATGGGCCCAAAACGTCACAGAAGCCTTGCGCATCTGTGCCGTAAAGGCGGCGCATTGCTGGAGTTGCGTGCCAACGATGGCGCAGCTCCAGCAATGCTCGGGGGTGCCCTATCGCCCCAATGCTGCATCAAGCCGTACGTCGGCTTCAAGCAGGCGCAGGGTTTGAGTCACGCATCATTGTCCTAAAAGTGACTGATTGACATCTTGTAGATTTCCCTCAGCCACTTTTAGGATTCGTTCCTGCGCAGGAACGCCCTCCCTTGCGCCAGAACGCCCCCTGCTGGCGCAGGGCTTTACAACGTGATGCATCTCCCATATGTGTCACTTTGTTAATATACGCCGCACCATGGCGCCTCTTTTGTTCTGCCGCTGCGTCACAAAAGTCACACAACAATGGAGCAAAAGAGCCGCAAGGGGCTTCAAAATCAGCCCCTACAGACTCAAGTCCAGTCCTTCCTTTAGACACATGGCTATAAGAAGAAATAGTGGTGGTGGTCGGTGGATTTATAGTTTGAGTATTCACTGATCTGCAAGCACGATGGTCTTTGTCTGTCACTTCGCGTGCTGCAGACTGCTGCCTGCCAGGCCAAGGTAAACCTTTTTAGTAGTCTGTTTAGTGAGTTACATAGGAACTTTCAAAGTCAACGGTCCGCAAATCAAGCAATACTAATAACGTAGTATACCACATGAGATCGGTCAATATATCCCGTGGAATAGTTGTCTATCTATTTGCTATTTCGCCAAAATATTTTGTATTGTTATTTTGAAATGTTTGATTTGGTTGACAAATATCATCCATGTTTTCTGGTTTTTCTTTCTTTCATGTTGTACATCAGCTCCCCCAGGGGCAAGAGGACACAGGAGGAGGAGGAGGGTGCTGTTCAGGATGCAGGCCAGGATCGGGTAGGCGAGGGCTCCTTTGCTGGCCCCAGTAAGTTTTAATTTTAATATAGAGTACCTATTTCTTCCTAGCGTTCCTCATTCGATTTTTTCTAAATCGTCTTTGATCTTCTTGTAGACTGGATCTAAATTCTTATCCTACCTCGACTATGACTCCCTGTGGTATTACTAGATTATTCTTATTAGTCTGTCTGTGTAGCTAACTAAGATTGCACATTTGGCAATTCCATTGGATTCCCATTCTAGTCAGCAATAGCTCTATGCACTGAGTGCAGTCCTCTGGGATTGTCCATAATGTCTTTTCAAGTCTTCGAAATGTTTATGCTTTGACAATTGCCAACAATAAAAAGGTGAATGACCACCAAGAAAGAATAAGATACTACTTTACTTTTGGTTTGGATACTAGGACAATCCATTCTACTACTGTTGCAGGGACAAATCTGCACAAACAGAACTATGGACACGATATAATGCAATAAATTATTACATTGTATTTAGTTTTTTTCACATTTCTTTATTCCTCCTAGACCAAATATTATATAGTAGTGAGTGGTGTATTCTAACATTCTTAAATGTACTTTGTAGGTGGAACATCTGGTGGCGGGGCCAGCGCGGAGGTGGTGGTGTTGGACGAGGACTCTGGGGAGGAGGCGGTGCAAGTGCCGCACATTCCTGTGAGGGTTCACACGGTGGTGGCGGGAAGAGGTAAGCTATATATTCCTTACTTATTGAGATTGAAGACTGCATAGTGTGCTTTCTGCACGGGTGTATTTTAAATCAACCAGGTAGTAGCCTCCTCTAAATGTACTTCGACTTAGCTGTGAAGTTTTTGGCGAGAAGAATCCCAATAAGATCTGAGATGAACTTGATGGATGGGATGAACGAAAAGCGAAAGAAGGGTGTAAGTAAGTGTGGAAGGACGAGAAATTTAATGATGGCTGGCAAAGAAGAATGATATGTGTTTGCTTGGTCCCCGAGGTGGCTGGGAAGGAAAGAAAATGGTATGGTGCATGGCTGGGTGAATGATGAAGCAAGGATGGGTGGAAGGAGAACAGCCTGGGTGGGTGAAACAGAAACTGTATGTGTGCATATACTTTGAATGGATGGATGCCTGGATCATGGTATTATCTGACTCTTAGATAGCATATGTGTATCTAGAGAGAGTAGACGGTCACTGGATGAACTAAGTGTTACCTTGAAGAGCATGTAACACCGCACCCGCACGTCCGTTCCAGTGTAGGAAAGGCAAGGAAAAGAAGTTGTAATTTTGTCCAAATACTACCATGAATAGTAGCAGTAGTTTGTATTGCAACTGCAAGCACAGCATATATCCGGTTCTTATGGTGGACACTCCCTACCTCTCTTAATAACTTTAGTTTAGTAGTAGTACGTCATTCATGTGTGGGTGTATCACTGTTCACTCAATAATAAGCAAAGCACCTAAAGTCATCCCATATGTCATCAAATACATCCCATGTGAAGTGATGGATAATCAAATTATTTAGCCTCTTCATTTTCCTTTTCTAGTACTCATTTGCACTGTAGGGTGAAAGCTAAATTAATTAAGCAGTAGCCCTTGTAACAGAGTATTCTCAGTGCCACCCGTAATAGAAAAGGAAGAGCTTCACCACCTGCATGTACTGGACCGGTACAGTAGCGCAAGTCTGTCTCACTCCTCATGGTGTGCGTCTGTTTTTCTCGGGTGCAAGTTCACTGTGCTGGCATTATGCCGGCTTGCATAAGATAACGTACCAATTTTCCTAAACAAGAGAGAAGATGAAGAATAAGACTGGTGGACTGTCATAGTCGACTGTAATGGAAGTCCATAGTGCTCGTAGAATTAGTTCCTTAAACTCCCACTAATGTTAGAGCAAGGATGAAGAAGTGGGAGGTTAGATAGATACTGTCCTCAATAGTTATGTACTGTGCTTTCAATTTGCTACTTGTGCTGTGACACAACTTTGTGCTCAATCACTTTGTGTTATTAATCTTAAGGAGCATTGGTTACAGACTATGTCTTTCTTTCTTCATATAGTTGCTCCTTCCAAATCAACTAGACCATCACGGAGGGAGCAGGCTCGAGTGGCCCGGCAACGGAGGCTGGATGCCATTGTCGCCGAATATCGGCGGCTGGTGGCCCTGGAGGAGGAGGACACGCAGTCAACCGGTACGACAACAACAACATCTACTGGGACAGCTGCATCCTCCTCCGTGCCCCCACGGGCTGCCAGCCAGCGCAGTGCTCCAGCGGTACGGAGCCGGGCTACCAAAGCCAACCGCCACCGCCGAGCAGCAATGACACCAGCTGCCCCCCACAGGAGTTGCAAGGCACGCCAGCGCCGCTTATTCCTAAGAGTGTCCTACCTGGAGCAGGAGGTCCATACCTACAAGAACTTGGTGGAGGGCCTCCGCTTCGACCATGCCACCCTCCGCAAGGAGTATGATGCCCTGGCCGCTAAAGTCAACAGCACCCTCCCGTAGTGTAGTGTCCCTTGCCGCTTTTTTAGAGACTTTTGGGCGGTGGGAATTGGGAGTTGGGTTGTGGGACTTTTGAAGGACAATCGTTGGGGTTAGGGAGGGTCTTGCGGGAGATTATTTTGTTAGGGCTACTAAAATATACTTTTTGAAACTTTATCTGACCATACCTGTTTTTTACTGCTTTTGAGTCTGGTGGGTGGGGGTTTAACAGTAAGTTTGTTTTCCTGAGGAGTCCTAGGACTTTAGTAGTACTACCGTCAATCTCTCATCTATTCCTAATACTCCATTATACTACCTCCCACCAAACGCTTATCTTACCTGTAATTTGTGTTTGAAAGTAGGGCTAGTCCCAGGGCTGGCTCCACAGGAAATGGCGATTAAGGTTGGCAATCCTGGGCGGATGAAATGTCCTCATTGCGGTGGTACTAGTGGTGTGACACAGTGGCAGTTGCATGCATATGGAAAAAAAGAAAATGAAACCTGGTTTGTCCTTGCTATAGCATTACAACGGTACGATAGAGAATACAGGAGGTGACAGTTCACTAGAACAGTGCCACACAGAGCCTAACAAATGGTAAAGTAGAAAGTATAACTAGTACTTGTGTTGAATTTCTTTGACATTGGCTACTACTACAAGAAATAGTACTGAAGCTAGCTGAGTAAGTCTAGAATATATCCTCGGTTTCCTTCACCAGCCTGTTGCTGTGACCTTATCCCCCCCAGCAAGTGTGTGGAATTATTGATGTCATTTAGTCACACATCAAGCAAAACCAAACAGCCCGGGGGGAGACGGTTAGGGTTTGGAAAATGGATGGAAATGGGGGTTTCTTTTTGGGTAGGTTTTGTTGAGAGAAAAAAAAGCACAGCATTGACAAACAAGAATTGAAGATAAAGAAATCTTTGGGTCCATGGCTAAATCTTTTGAATACTAAGTGCCTCTCACATAGTAAGTGATCCCCCCTTTCCCACCATGGATTTTCTTCAAGTCGCTTGCAACAAAAATTACACATTCCCACGAGTGCTCTAAAACCCCAGAACTCAGTTGCAAAAACCAAGAACACCCCGAAACACATGCAATCCTGCTGCTAGGGCTAACCCTAACGAACCCTAAGTTACAAAAAGTACCAAAACCTTTTTCATCATGGATGTTGTTAAAAGCAGTTTTATCCGGTATTAGACCTTCCCAGCAATAGCCCCAGAGCCGTCAACCCAGGCGAAAACAAGTAGAAGACCCCCAAACTGCCAAAAAGCAAAAGTACAAAAATGTGGACTTTGTCACTTTTGTGAAAATTTGCCAAATCAATCGGCGCTCGCTCTGCAGCTAGGCCCTAACTCCCCTCTGCCTCCATGGATTTCCTTCAAACCTCTTGCTATCTAAACTATCCATACCCAGTAGTGCTCCCAGGCCCCGAAACCCACCCACAAACACCAGGAAGCCCCCCAAACAGACCCCTGAAAACGCTACATTGAGCAAAAAGTCAGAAAAGGCAAAACCTTTTTTCCTCATGAATGTTGTTGAAACCAGTTTTATCCGGTATTAGACCTTCCCAGCAATGGCCCCAGAGCCGTCAACCCAGGCGAAAACAAGTAGAAGACCCCCAAACTGCCAAAAAGCAAAAGTACAAAAATGTGGACTTTGTCACTTTTGTGAAAATTTGCCAAATCACTCCGCGCGCGCTCTGCAGCTAGGCCCTAACTCCCCTCTGCCTCCATGGATTTCCTTCAAACCTCTTGCTATCTAAACTATCCATACCCAGTAGTGCTCCCAGGCCCCGAAACCCACCCACAAACACCAGGAAGCCCCCCAAACAGACCCCTGAAAACGCTACATTGAGCAAAAAGTCAGAAAAGGCAAAACCTTTTTTCCTCATGAATGTTGTTGAAACCAGTTTTATCCGGTATTAGACCTTCCCAGCAATGGCCCCAGAGCCATCAACCCAGGCAAAAACAAGTAGAAGACCCCCAAACTGCCAAAAAGCAAAAGTATAAAAATGTGGACTTTGTCACTTTTGTGAAAATTTGCCAAATCACTCCGCGCGCGCTCTGCAGCTAGGCCCTAACTCCCCTCTGCCTCCATGGATTTCCTTCAAACCTCTTGCTATCTAAACTATCCATACCCAGTAGTGCTCCCAGGCCCCGAAACCCACCCACAAACACCAGGAAGCCCCCCAAACAGACCCCTGAAAACGCTACATTGAGCAAAAAGTCAGAAAAGGCAAAACCTTTTTTCCTCATGAATGTTGTTGAAACCAGTTTTATCCGGTATTAGACCTTCCCAGCAATGGCCCCAGAGCCGTCAACCCAGGCGAAAACAAGTAGAAGACCCCCAAACTGCCAAAAAGCAAAAGTACAAAAATGTGGACTTTGTCACTTTTGTGAAAATTTGCCAAATCACTCCGCACGCGCTCTGCAGCTAGGCCCTAACTCCCCTCTGCCTCCATGGATTTCCTTCAAACCTCTTGCTATCTAAACTATCCATACCCAGTAGTGCTCCCAGGCCCCGAAACGAAACCCACCCACAAACACCAGGAAGCCCCCCAAACAGACCCCTGAAAACGCTACATTGAGCGAAAAGTCAGAAAAGGCAAAACCTTTTTTCCTCATGAATGTTGTTGAAACCAGTTTTATCCGGTATTAGACCTTCCCAGCAATGGCCCCAGAGCCGTCAACCCAGGCGAAAACAAGTAGAAGACCCCCAAACTGCCAAAAAGCAAAAGTACAAAAATGTGGACTTTGTCACTTTTGTGAAAATTTGCCAAATCACTCCGCGCGCGCTCTGCAGCTAGGCCCTAACTCCCCTCTGCCTCCATGGATTTCCTTCAAACCTCTTGCTATCTAAACTATCCATACCCAGTAGTGCTCCCAGGCCCCGAAACCCACCCACAAACACCAGGAAGCCCCCCAAACAGACCCCTGAAAACGCTACATTGAGCAAAAAGTCAGAAAAGGCAAAACCTTTTTTCCTCATGAATGTTGTTGAAACCATTTTTATCCGGTATTAGACCATCCCAGCAATGGCCCCAGAGCCGTCAACCCAGGCGAAAACAAGTAGAAGACCCCCAAACTGCCAAAAAGCAAAAGTACAAAAATGTGGACTTTGTCACTTTTGTGAAAATTTACCAAATCACTCCGCGTGCGCTCTGCAGCTAGGCCCTAACTCCCCTCTGCCTCCATGGATTTCCTTCAAACCTCTTGCTATCTAAACTATCCATACCCAGTAGTGCTCCCAGGCCCCGAAACCCACCCACAAACACCAGGAAGCCCCCCAAACAGACCCCTGAAAACGCTACATTGAGCAAAAAGTCAGAAAAGGCAAAACCTTTTTTCCTCATGAATGTTGTTGAAACCAGTTTTATCCGGTATTAGACCTTCCCAGCAATGGCCCCAGAGCCGTCATCCCAGGCGAAAACAAGTAGAAGACCCTCCAAACAGCCAAAAAGCAAAAGTACAGGTGATTAAAGTTTTAATTATATTAACTTGTGCAAAACAAAGAAAGACAGAAACACAGGAATAAAAGTCAATAAGTACGAAAAAGAAAATGTCTGAATTCATTGGCTCATTTTCAGGCCTCGGTGTCAGGGAAGAAGAGTTCATCCTCATTCTCTGCGAAATCATCAGGCAGGAGTAGGTCAGTGTCACCTAACACAGAAGAAATTCCCTCATCTAAGTTGCTGTCCTCCTCGTCTTCTTCCAACGTGCGATCTAGTACTTTGAAATCTGGTGGTATGAGGTGCTCATTCATCTTGATCATTGTCAATATCTCCACATTTTTGGGCGAGAGGCGGGTCTGTTTGCAAGTTACAATGCCACCAGCAGCACTGAAAACACGTTCAGAAGACACACATGCGAGTGGGCAAGACAAGTAATGTATAGCCAGGCGGGAGATCTCTGGCCACAATTCTTTTTTCCCATGCCAATACGCCAATGGGTCAGCATTAACATAGACCTCTGTTGAGTCATTCAGATAGTCCTGCACCATCGACTCAAAGTTCTCCACGTTTCCTCCACTTTGCTGAATTTTCGCTCGGACCTTTTCAGAACCATAACCAATCTCAGCTAGCCAATCCTCTTCATCACCCGATATTTCTGCTGTGTCTGGTGCAGATGATGCGGTTGCCGGTGTCTTTAACGGCTGAGAGGTCACTTCTGCCACAGCCACAGGTGCAGAAGTGGAGTCTTCTGACTGGGGATGGACTGCTGATGCTGATGTATGGCCTTTTCCTTCAATTTGCTTCCGTTCTCTTTCAAACCTGATGGCTAACCAGGCTACCCAACGTTTGTACTTTGTAGCATCTTTATCACTAAAAGGAAATAATGCAGAGCCTGCCAGCGCCTTTTTGTAGCGTGGATGCAGAATAGTAGCACAAATGTAATGCTGTTCTGAGTGGATCTTTTGAAGACGTTCATCGCCACGTAGACGCTCTATTAATTTCTCCGCCAAAAGAAAAGCTTGTTGCTTTTCTTCATTGTTTTGAAACTTTGAAGACACCGCCTTCTGTTTGTGCTCCAGCATGCGCAACAATGGGATAGCTTTTCCCAAATTACAGTCCTCCCTGCTGACTGCACGCGTGAAGAACTCAAAAGGACGAAGCATGTCTGTCAGGCTTTTAACTAGCTCCCATTGCGCCGCATTTAACCTCAGGTCCTCCTTCACAGCTGTACCCATTGTTAAGAAATACTGATCGAGTACCGTAAACTGCTCATACAGACGCTCAAGCATGTAGAACGTTGAGTTCCAACGTGTTGGCACCTCCTGGATGAGTGCTTTCACTGGCATTCGACGTTCATGTAGCAGGCTCCTCAGATGCTTCCGGGCCTTAAAAGAATGGCTGAAATGGTTGCACATTTTTCGGCAGGTGACCACTAACTGGCATGCTGGACTTTCTTTCTCCAAGAATTTTTTAACAACCAGGTTTATACAGTGCGCCAAACACGGCACTCTGAAATAGTCACCCAGTTCCATGGCCTTAACTACATTGGCGCCATTATCCGTGGAAACATAACCAATGCCGCGTTTTTTGGGAGACAGCCAGTGAAATACCTTTGTGTTGAACTCATTCAAAATATTTTCTGATGTATGACGTTTCTCCAAGCCAAACATGGCTAGTGTTGCATGTTTCCGAGCAGCTTTAAAAACTTGGTCCAGGTCAGCACCTGCGTTTAGCTTTGCTTTAACCCCTGAAAAAGAGACCCAGTGTGCAGTGATGCACATGTAATCAGTGCCTGCGCCACTGGTCTACATGTCTGTTGTGAGATGTATAGTGTGAACAGCACTCTTCTGCAAAGCTGCCCCAATCACCTCCAGCACATCTTCATGTAGTGCTGGAACCGCAACTCGAGCAAAATAGTACCGGCTAGGAACCTTCCATTTAGGGCAGAGCGCTGCCACTAATTCAAGAAAACCAACCCCTTCTACAAAAGAAAAAGGTAGAAGATCCAGCGCTAGCATTTTAGCCAGCTTAGTGTTATACAGACGCACCATTGGGTGGTTGCGGTCATATGGCGCGTCTGAAAACAACATTGTTTTAATGTTGCCCTGGACCATTTTACGGGATGATGATAATGACTTCTTCGACCCAGTTACGCTCGCTGATGAACTTTTTCGCATTGGTGTCTCACTCTGTCCGACACTCTTAGTGTGGCTCCCTGGGGTACTGTGTGTAAGTGAAGTGTGTGACACTTCTTCTTCCTCGTCATCATCAGATGGAACATCCACGTTTTCTTGACTTGCAATTCGGGCTTCCTTGATCTGCTTTAGGTGCTCCAACCATTGGACAGTGTGCTGTCTCTTAAGATGACCTCTCTGGCCTCCAGTCCCATAGTTGGTACCAAGCTTACCACAACTAACTGCAAGCATACAAATGCTACAAATGGCTATGTTTTCCCTTTTTGTGGAAACACTAAAGAAGTCCCAAACTGCGGACTTGAAATGTCTGTGGGGGCCAGAGGAGGCGATACTGGTGGTGGCCGTGCTGCTAATGCCAGATGAAGTGGAGGATGTGTATTGCTGAACTTTACTATATTGTGCACTTTCACCACCACTAATTGAGGTCGAGGTGGATGGAGGTCCCTTCTGGCGAGTAAGAAATATGGAAGCGGCACGTTGTGGTGTACTAGTTAACATCAATGATTCTGGTGTTCCCATTGCCTCCTCGTCGACTTCATCATCACGCTCAGCAGCTTGTCGGGCTAGGGTCAAAATGTCTGTTTGCTGCATGCCCGCTGGGGCTTCAGTGACGTTAGTGATGATGACTGCGTCGTCGTCGTGAGAGTCTTCAGCAGCAGGAGTATCCGCCACTTCTTGTTGAGCGTCATCACACTCCATAACTTTGAGAGTTTCGACGACCTTCCTTTTGCGCTTTGCTACCTTTGTCAGATCATGGTGTGCCTCCTCAACCTCACTCTCAGACGGCAGTGGTGCTGGTTCCCAAGTAAGATCCATATCATCAGAAGGAGGTGGGCTTGAAGAAGATGTAGACACCAACACCCTTGATCTTTTCCTTGCTCGGGATGTGGACGACAATGAATGATCATCAGGAGGAGTGGCTTCCTCGAATGATACCTCGGCTTGATTGTCGATTTCAAGATGTGCCCCTACTTCTGGAGGAACAACTATTGTGGCCACTTGTTGTGCCCCTCCATGCACCTCTGCTTGCTCGTCTCCTTGCGCCGCCTCCTCTCCTTCCACATGTACTTGGGCTTGTACTACTTGCACATGTGATTGTTGTTGCGGCTGTGGTTGTTCAACACTCGTCAGATGAGTTACAACAACCTGTGTTGATTCTTGAGGGACATTGCTGCTACTTTCTTGCGATGAGCCAACATCACTGGTCGATGGTGATTGAACAACTATACTGGCTGCCTCTGAAGCACTCAAGGGCTTGGACCTAAGTTGGCGTGGTGGTGGCGACACTGAGCCCAATGGAGCGGAGGTGCTGCTCCCAGCTTGGTCCCCAGCAGACCCCGCTGCTGCAGCAGGCGTACTTTTTTTTCCCCAAAAAATGTGGCGGTCGTCATCACACCAGTCTCCTTGGCAAGTGGCGCCACTTGCTTCTTCTGCTGTTTACTGGCAACTTTCTTGCTAGAGGAGCTACGGGCAACTTTTTTTGGGGCCATCTTCTTCAGATGTAACTCTGAACAGCAGGCCGCAGTTGCACAAGTTGCAGAGTTGTCTGTGGCCACACGTGACGTTGTGCTGCACACATCGCAGCAGGACTTCTTCCTGGCACTGGTGGTTCTCTTGTGCACCTACAAGCAATTGAAGACAGAGGAACATCAGTTATACACCCCAAAAAGTCGAAAAAACACACAAAAATCTGCACAATCCCAGCCCATCCATGGCCTCAATGGTGTTTAAATTCAAGAAGACAACCCACAGAAAGACTAGGCCCATGCACCACTCACTACCCCTGGGCATAATGGATGAAAGCTAGGCAAAATAAGTGCAGGCCTCAGACACTGCCTCTCTTCAAAATGGCCCCTTGCACTCCAAGCACATGTTGCCTGTACCAGCACTCAAGAAGGCCACCACCACCACCCACAAGGCCAGTCCAAATCAACAGTAGCACCCCCAAAAAAAGGAAAAACACACAAAGATCACCACAATCCAATGCCATCCAGGATGTTTACATTAAAGACAGTGAGACCACCACACAGCCAGACTCAGTCCATGCACCACTCACTACCCCTGGGCAAAAGGCCCCACCAGCAGCCCCAAAAAAACTACAAAAAACACAAAATTCAGCACAATCCCAGCCCATCCATGGCCGCAATGGTGTTTAAATCCAAGAAGACACCCCACAGAAAGACTAGGCCCATGCACCACTCACTACCCCTGGCCAAAAGGCCCCACCAGCAGCCCCAAAAAAACGACAAAAAACACAAAATTCTGCACAATCCCAGCCCATCCATGGCCTCAATGGTGTTTAAATTCAAGAAGACACCCCACAGAAAGACTAGGCCCATGCACCACTCACTACCCCTGGGCATAATGGATGAAAGCTAGGCAAAATGGGTGCAGGCCTCAGACACTGCCTCTCTTCAAAATGGTCCCTTGCACCCCAAGCACATGTTGACTGTACCAGCACTCAAGATGGCCACCACCACCACCCACATGGCCAGTCCAAATCAACAGTAGCACCCCCAAAAAAACGAAAAACACACAAAAATCACCACAATCCAATGCCATCCAGGATGTTTACATTAAAGAGAGTGAGACCCCACAGGCAGACTCAGTCCATGCACCACTCACTACCCCTGGGCAAAAGGCCCCAACAACAGCCCCAAAAAAATGACAAAAACCACAAAATTCAGCACAATCCCAGCCCATCCATGGCCTCAATGGTGTTTAAATCCAAGAAGACACCCCATAGAAAGACTAGGCCCATGCACCACTCACTACCCCTGGGCATAATGGATGAAAGCTAGGCAAAATAAGTGCAGGCCTCAGACACTGCCTCTCTTCAAAATGGCCCATTGCACCCCAAGCACATGTTGCCTTTACCAGCACTCAAGATGGCCACCACCACCACCCACATGGCCAGTCCAAATCAACAGTAGCACCCCCAAAAAAAGGAAAAACACACAAAAATCACCACAATCCAATGCCATCCAGGATGTTTACATTAAAGACAGTGAGACCACCACACAGCCAGACTCAGTCCATGCACCACTCACTACCCCTGGGCAAAAGGCCCCACCAGCAGCCCCAAAAAAACGACAAAAAACACAAAATTCAGCACAATCCCAGCCCATCCATGGCCTCAATGGTGTTTAAATCCAAGAAGACACGCCACAGAAAGACTAGGCCCATGCACCACTCACTACCCCTGGCCAAAAGGCCCCACCAGCAGCCCCAAAAAAACGACAAAAAACACAAAATTCAGCACAATCCCAGCCCATCCATGGCCTCAATGGTGTTTAAATCCAAGAAGACACCCCACAGAAAGACTGGGCCCATCCACCACTCACTACCCCTGGGTATAATGGATGAAAGCTAGGCAAAATAAGTGCAGGCCTCAGACACTGCCTCTCTTCAAAATGGCCCCTTGCACCCCAAGCACATGTTGCCTGTACCAGCACTCAAGATGGCCACCACCACCACCCACATGGCCAGTCCAAATCAACAGTAGCACCCCCAAAAAAACGAAAAACACACAAAAATCACCACAATCCAATGCCATCGAGGATGTTTACATTAAAGAGAGTGAGACCCCACAGGCAGACTCAGTCCATGCACCACTCACCTCCCCTGGGCAAAAGGCCCCAACAGCAGCCCCCAAAAAACGACAAAAAACACAAAATTCAGCACAATCCCAGCCCATCCATGGCCTCAATGGTGTTTAAATCCAAGAAGACACCCCACAGAAAGACTAGGCCCATGCACCACTCACTACCCCTGGGCATAATGGATGAAAGCTAGGCAAAATAAGTGCAGGCCTCAGACACTGCCTCTCTTCAAAATGGCCCCTTGCACCCCAAGCACATGTTGCCTGTACCAGCACTCAAGATGGCCACCACCACCACCCACAGGGCCAGTCCAAATCAACAGTAGCACCCCCAAAAAAGGAAAAACACACAAAAATCACCACAATCCAATGCCATCCAGGATGTTTACATTACATACAGTGAGACCACCACACAGCCAGACTCAGTCCATGCACCACTCACTACCCCTGGGCAAAAGGCCCCACCAGCAGCCCCAAAAAACCGACAAAAAACACAAAATTCAGCACAATCCCAGCCCATCCATGGCCTCAATGGTGTTTAAATCCAAGAAGACACCCCACAGAAAGACTGGGCCCATGCACCACTCACTACGCCTGGCCAAAAGGCCCCACCAGCAGCCCCAAAAAACCGACAAAAAAACACAAAATTCTGCACAATCCCAGCCCATCCATGCCCTCAATGGTGTTTAAATTCAAGAAGACACCCCACAGAAAGACTAGGCCCATGCACCACTCACTACCCCTGGGCATAATGGATGAAAGCTAGGCAAAATAGGTGCAGGCCTCAGACACTGCCTCTCTTCAAAATGGCCCCTTGCACCCCAAGCACATGTTGCCTGTACCAGCACTCAAGATGGCCACCACCACCACCCACATGGCCAGTCCAAATCAACAGTAGCACCCCCAAAAAAACGAAAAACACACAAAAATCACCACAATCCAATGCCATCGAGGATGTTTACATTAAAGAGAGTGAGACCCCACAGGCAGACTCAGTCCATGCACCACTCACCTCCCCTGGGCAAAAGGCCCCAACAGCAGCCCCCAAAAAATGACAAAAAACACAAAATTCAGCACAATCCCAGCCCATCCATGGCCTCAATGGTGTTTAAATCCAAGAAGACACCCCACAGAAAGACTAGGCCCATGCACCACTCACTACCCCTGGGCATAATGGATGAAAGCTAGGCAAAATAAGTGCAGGCCTCAGACACTGCCTCTCTTCAAAATGGCCCCTTGCACCCCAAGCACATGTTGCCTGTACCAGCACTCAAGATGGCCACCACCACCACCCACAGGGCCAGTCCAAATCAACAGTAGCACCCCCAAAAAAAGGAAAAACACACAAAAATCACCACAATCCAATGCCATCCAGGATGTTTACATTAAAGACAGTGAGACCACCACACAGCCAGACTCAGTCCATGCACCACTCACTACCCCTGGGCAAAAGGCCCCACCAGCAGCCCCAAAAAAACGACAAAAAACACAAAATTCAGCACAATCCCAGCCCATCCATGGCCTCAATGGTGTTTAAATCCAAGAAGACACGCCACAGAAAGACTAGGCCCATGCACCACTCACTACCCCTGGCCAAAAGGCCCCACCAGCAGCCCCAAAAAAACGACAAAAAACACAAAATTCTGCACAATCCCAGCCCATCCATGCCCTCAATGGTGTTTAAATCCAAGAAGACACCCCACAGAAAGACTGGGCCCATCCACCACTCACTACCCCTGGGCATAATGGATGAAAGCTAGGCAAAATAAGTGCAGGCCTCAGACACTGCCTCTCTTCAAAATGGCCCCTTGCACCCCAAGCACATGTTGCCTGTACCAGCACTCAAGATGGCCACCACCACCACCCACATGGCCAGTCCAAATCAACAGTAGCACCCCCAAAAAAACGAAAAACACACAAAAATCACCACAATCCAATGCCATCGAGGATGTTTACATTAAAGAGAGTGAGACCCCACAGGCAGACTCAGTCCATGCACCACTCACCTCCCCTGGGCAAAAGGCCCCAACAGCAGCCCCCAAAAAACGACAAAAAACACAAAATTCAGCACAATCCCAGCCCATCCATGGCCTCAATGGTGTTTAAATCCAAGAAGACACCCCACAGAAAGACTAGGCCCATGCACCACTCACTACCCCTGGGCATAATGGATGAAAGCTAGGCAAAATAAGTGCAGGCCTCAGACACTGCCTCTCTTCAAAATGGCCCCTTGCACCCCAAGCACATGTTGCCTGTACCAGCACTCAAGATGGCCACCACCACCACCCACAGGGCCAGTCCAAATCAACAGTAGCACCCCCAAAAAAGGAAAAACACACAAAAATCACCACAATCCATTGCCATCCAGGATGTTTACATTAAATACAGTGAGACCACCACACAGCCAGACTCAGTCCATGCACCACTCACTACCCCTGGGCAAAAGGCCCCACCAGCAGCCCCAAAAAACCGACAAAAAACACAAAATTCAGCACAATCCCAGCCCATCCATGGCCTCAATGGTGTTTAAATCCAAGAAGACACCCCACAGAAAGACTGGGCCCATGCACCACTCACTACGCCTGGCCAAAAGGCCCCACCAGCAGCCCCAAAAAACCGACAAAAAAACACAAAATTCTGCACAATCCCAGCCCATCCATGCCCTCAATGGTGTTTAAATTCAAGAAGACACCCCACAGAAAGACTAGGCCCATGCACCACTCACTACCCCTGGGCATAATGGATGAAAGCTAGGCAAAATGGGTGCAGGCCTCAGACACTGCCTCTCTTCAAAATGGCCCCTTGCACCCCAAGCACATGTTGCCTGTACCAGCACTCAAGATGGCCACCACCACCACCCACATGGCCAGTCCAAATCAACAGTAGCACCCCCCAAAAAAACGAAAAACACACAAAAATCACCACAATCCAATGCCATCCAGGATGTTTACATTAAAGAGAGTGAGACCCCACAGGCAGACTCAGTCCATGCACCACTCACTACCCCTGGGCAAAAGGCCCCAACAGCAGCCCCAAAAAAATGACAAAAAAACACAAAATTCAGCACAATCCCAGCCCATCCATGGCCTCAATAGTGTTTAAATCCAAGAAGACACCCCATAGAAAGACTAGGCCCATGCACCACTCACTACCCCTGGGCATAATGGATGAAAGCTAGGCAAAATAAGTGCAGGCCTCAGACACTGCCTCTCTTCAAAATGGCCCCTTGCACCCCAAGCACATGTTGCCTGTACCAGCACTCAAGATGGCCACCACCACCACCCACATGGCCAGTCCAAATCAACAGTAGCACCCCCAAAAAACGAAAAACGCACAAAAATCACCACAATCCAATGCCATCCAGGATGTTTACATTAAAGAGAGTGAGACCCCACAGGCAGTTTGACAAAAAACACAAAATTAAGCACAATCCCAGCCCATCCATGGCCTCAATGATGTTTAAATTCAACAAAACAGTTGTATAATGCATGCACCCATAACCAACCCTGGTCCTACTGGATACTGTGGCTACCCACAATATATTTTATTTAATGTTCTGAAAAAGTTCCAACATTGTAGTTGCAGCAACTGTAATGCCCCAACAAACTTACTTGTGAAAGTTGATTTCTAATCCAAAAGTGATCCAAAGAAAGTCAAGAAGGCCTCAAATCCAAATATCCAGCAGCACCCACAAAAAGTAATCCTTCCAGGTCAAGGTCCAAATGAAAGTGACCAGCACATGAAGAAAGCACTGGGAGGAGCCTGCTGGACAGGAACAGGAAGTTGGAGACTGTGGGGCACTTCCTTCCTCTCCCCCCCCCCAAAAAAATGGACTCCTTGCAACAAAAAAGTGCAGGCAAATGTCAACCTGAGGAGTGATTCTGATAAAAATCATCATTTTCTGAAGGTTTATGCTGTTTGCTGGTGGATTTCCTGTGCAGAATTGCAAAATCTCTATTTCGCGAGTGCGAGATTGTTCCTGCCCGCCGCACCTACGTGTTCGCAATTGTGAACTCTCGCGATGCGTGCTGTGCAAGGTAAGGTGGCAAGCCGCGATTACGTATTCGCGGGCGTCAACTCCCGCGGGATCCCGCAGCAAGATCCAAAATGGCGCAGCACTCGCAAAATATCGAGAAAAACAACTCGGCAAAGGCTGAATGACGGAAAGTGAACGCCGTGCGCCACGCCGCGCGCCGCAACATTGTATCACCAAGCAAAAAAATCCGCCGCGTGCGAATTGACGGATTTTCTGCAAATTCGCTAGAGTTCGCGGATTGCAAATTTACCGAAAATCCGCAAATTCCGCGAGCGGAACGGATTTTACGCCCATGCTTACTTATGGCGAACAAAGCAAAACCAAAGGAAATGATGGACGGAGCTTTGACAATACAAGCACTCACCCCCAGTCAACTGATCTGGGTTAATCCATCACCATTCTTTAGCCCACTCTGCCACCCCAGTTCAGACATGGCCATATGCAAATCAGTCTGACCCTGTGCCTCATGGGAACAGTCCAGCCCGAACTACCAAGCCATGCCTTCCCTGGACCAGAAACAAGCTTCCCAGGACCAGTTTCTGGCATTGCAGCCGTCTTCAGCCGGGCTTGCTTGAATCCAGTGGCAAAGTGAGCAAGGGACTCACGTCTGAGCATACCCTGCCAACTTATGGCGAACAATGCAAAACCAAAGGAAATGATGGACGGAGCATTGACAATACAAGCACTTACCACCAGTCAACTGATCTGGGTTTAATCCATCACCATTCTTTAGCCCACTCTGCCACCCCAGTTCAGACATGGCCATATGCAAATCAGTCTGACCCTGTGCCTCATGGGAACAGTCCAGCCCGAACTGCCAAGCCATGCCTTCCCTGGACCAGAAACAAGCTTCCCATTACCAGTTTCTGGCATTGCAGCCGTCTTCAGCCGGGCTTGCTTGAATCCAGCGGCAAAGTGAGCAAGGGACTCACGTCTGAGCATACCCTGCCAACTTATGGTGAACAAAGCAAAACCAAAGGAAATGATGGACGGAGCGTTGACAATACAAGCACTCACCCCCAGTCAACTGATCTGGGTTTAATCCATCACCATTCTTTAGCCCACTCTGCCACCCCAGTTCAGACATGGCCATATGCAAATCAGTCTGACCCTGTGCCTCATGGGAACAGTCCAGCCCGAACTACCAAGCCATGCCTTCCCTGGACCAGAAACAAGCTTCCCAGGACCGGTTTCTGGCATTGCAGCCGTCTTCAGCCGGGCTTGCTTGAATCCAGTGGCAAAGTGAGCAAGGGACTCACGTCTGAGCATATCCTGCCAACTTATGGCGAACAAAGCAAAACCAAAGGAAATGATGGACGGAGCTTTGACAATACAAGCACTCACCCCCAGTCAACTGATCTGGGTTTAATCCATCACCATTCTTTAGCCCACTCTGCCACCCCAGTTCAGACATGGCCATATGCAAATCAGTCTGACCCTGTGCCTCATGGGAACAGTCCAGCCCGAACTACCAAGCCATGCCTTCCCTGGACCAGAAACAAGCTTCCCAGGACCGGTTTCTGGCATTGCAGCCGTCTTCAGCCGGGCTTGCTTGAATCCAGTGGCAAAGTGAGCAAGGGACTCACGTCTGAGCATACCCTGCCAACTTATGGAGAACAATGCAAAACCAAAGGAAATGATGGACGGAGCATTGACAATACAAGCACTCACCCCCAGTCAACTGATCTGGGTTTAATCCATCACCATTCTTTAGCCCACTCTGCCACCCCAGTTTTCAGACATGGCCATATGCAAATCAGTCTGACCCTGTGCCTCATGGGAACAGTCCAGCCCGAACTGCCAAGCCATGCCTTCCCTGGACCAGAAACAAGCTTCCCATTACCGGTTTCTGGCATTGCAGCCGTCTTCAGCCGGGCTTGCTTGAATCCAGCGGCAAAGTGAGCAAGGGACTCACGTCAGAGCATACCCTGCCAACTTATGGCGAACAAAGCAAAACCAAAGGAAATGATGGACGGAGCGTTGACAATACAAGCACTCACCCCCAGTCAACTGATCTGTGTTTAATCCATCACCATTCTTTAGCCCACTCTGCCACCCCCGTTCAGACATGGCCATATGCAAATCAGTCTGACCCTGTGCCTCATGGGAACAGTCCAGCCCGAACTACCAAGCCATGCCTTCCCTGGACCAGAAACAAGCTTCCCAGGACCGGTTTCTGGCATTGCAGCCGTCTTCAGCCGGGCTTGCTTGAATCCAGTGGCAAAGTGAGCAAGGGACTCACGTCTGAGCATACCCTGCCAACTTATGGCGAACAATGCAAAACCAAAGGAAATGATGGACGGAGCATTGACAATACAAGCACTCACCCCCAGTCAACTGATCTGGGTTTAATCCATCACCATTCTTTAGCCCACTCTGCCACCCCAGTTCAGACATGGCCATATGCAAATCAGTCTGACCCTGTGCCTCATGGGAACAGTCCAGCCCGAACTGCCAAGCCATGCCTTCCCTGGACCAGAAACAAGCTTCCCATTACCGGTTTCTGGCATTGCAGCCGTCTTCAGCCGGGCTTGCTTGAATCCAGCGGCAAAGTGAGCAAGGGACTCACGTCAGAGCATACCCTGCCAACTTATGGCGAACAAAGCAAAACCAAAGGAAATGATGGACGGAGCGTTGACAATACAAGCACTCACCCCCAGTCAACTGATCTGTGTTTAATCCATCACCATTCTTTAGCCCACTCTGCCACCTCAGTTCAGACATGGCCATATGCAAATCAGTCTGACCCTGTGCCTCATGGGAACAGTCCAGCCCGAACTACCAAGCCATGCCTTCCCTGGACCAGAAACAAGCTTCCCAGGACCGGTTTCTGGCATTGCAGCCGTCTTCAGCCGGGCTTGCTTGAATCCAGTGGCAAAGTGAGCAAGGGACTCACGTCTGAGCATATCCTGCCAACTTATGGCGAACAAAGCAAAACCAAAGGAAATGATGGACGGAGCGTTGACAATACAAGCACTCACCCCCAGTCAACTGATCTGGGTTTAATCCATCACCATTCTTTAGCCCACTCTGCCACCCCAGTTCAGACATGGCCATATGCAAATCTGTTTGACCCTGTACCTCATGGGAACAGTCTAGCCCGAACTACCAAGCCATGCCTTCCCTAGACCAGAAACAAGCTTCCCAGGACCGGTTTCTGGCATTGCAGATGTCTTCAGCTGGGCTTGCTTGAATCCAGTGGCAAAGTGAGCAAGGGACTCACGTCTGAGCATACCCTGCCAACTTATGGAGAACAAAGCAAAACCAAAGGAAATGATGGACGGAGCGTTGACAATACAAGCACTCACCCCCAGACAACTGATCTGGGTTTCATCCATCACCATTCTTTAGCCCACTCTGCCACCCCAGTTCAGACATGGCCATATGCAAATCAGTCTGACCCTGTGCCTCATGGGAACAGTCCAGCCCGAACTGCCAAGCCATGCCTTCCCTGGACCAGAAACAAGCTTCCCAGGACCGGTTTCTTGCATTGCAGCCGTCTTCAGCCGGGCTTGCTTGAATCCAGTGGCAAAGTGAGCAAGGGACTCACGTCTGAGCATACCCTGCCAACTTATGGCAAACAAAGCAAAACCAAAGGAAATGATGGACGGAGCGTTGACAATACAAGCACTCACCCCCCGTCAACTGATCTGGGTTTAATCCATCACCATTCTTTAGCCCACTCTGCCACCCCAGTTCAGACATGGCCATATGCAAATCAGTCTGATCCTGTGCCTCATGGGAACAGTCCAGCCCGAACTACCAAGCCATGCCTTCCCTGGACCAGAAACAAGCTTCCCAGGACCGGTTTCTGGCATTGCAGCCGTCTTCAGCCGGACTTGCTTGAATCCAGTGGCAAAGTGAGCAAGGGACTCACATCTGAGCATACCCTGCCAACTTATGGCGAACAAAGCAAAACCAAAGGAAATGATGGACGGAGCGTTGACAATACAAGCACTCATCCCCAGTCAACTGATCTGGGTTTAATCCATCACCATTCTTTAGCCCACTCTGCCACCCCAGTTCAGACATGGGCATTTGCAAATCAGTCTGACCCTGTGCCTCATGGGAACAGTCCAGCCTGAACTACCAAGCCATGCCTTCCCTGGACCAGAAACAAGATTCCCAGGACCGGTTTCTGGCATTGCAGCCGTCTTCAGCCGGGCTTGCTTGAATCCAGTGGCAAAGTGAGCAAGGGACTCACGTCTGAGCATACCCTGCCAACTTATAGCGAACAAAGCAAAACCATCAAACAAAAGGAAACCATCACCACCCCCTTTTTTACTGCAGAGTCATAAAACAGCAACAACAGGTCAGAAACAATAGAGGAGGGAGGCAAAAAGTTCAGGGATAACTCCACAAAAAGGACCAAGTCCAACATGGCTCAAGTGACCCTTTCAGGTGGAACTGTACATAGGTATAGCATCCAGATAAGCTACACTGAACCGCTCCAGACCCAACATGACCCTGTTCACTAACCATTGGAATATACAGGAAGATTTTATAAACCAAAGGGCGATATTTTAAACTGGTAATGTCCTTTTTGTCTGGAAAATGCTGACCTCTCCTTTGCTCCGTCACAGAGGGCCATCTGCCATTAACCTGAGGGTCAATCAAATGTACTCAGATACCTTGCAGCCCCTAACCCAGGTACAAAACTCAAAATTACCCTATTTGGCACATACTGGCCTTAATACTTTTAATGTTGATACAATACACAGTTGTTAAAGGCAAAAACACAGTACTTATTAGAATTACCATCTGAATATTTATCAGCATTTTGTGTCCCAAAAAGTTGCATGAGAGTCAGATGATTTCAAATGTATGTTGCCTCTACCTCTATATTTTGGTCACAGTTTGTTGAGATTTAGAAATCCTTAATGATAAAAGGGCAATGGCCCAGAGAAAATTGTGGCTGAGTGTTGTGTTCCTTCACTTGGTGACATCATTGAGTATTGAAGAGAAAAGGCTTTGACAGCCTTGGTACAACATCAAGTGAGCATGGTCGGTAGATAGCAGTGTGCCAAGGGACATTAGAAGCAGACTTCTAATGAAAGATGGAGGTGCATGGATGAGAAGTGACAATATCAAGTAAAGCTCTGAAGCCAAAAAAGTGATTGGGCTGTACCCTTGCTGTTGTGATAAATGTTCATTAGAATACATTTTGGAACACGTCTTTGAAATTGAAACATCTGTCAAAAAGTACTACAGCCGCATGGAAATCATATGAATTCATATGCATGTAGCTTCTACTGCTACACTGTGTGCACAGTAATTTGAGATTTTGAAATCTTTAATGATTACACTAAAGGTTAAGAGTATTAAGGCACAGTGTGGAGTTCCTTCACATATTGCCATCAGTGATTATTGAACAGAACAGCCTTTCTGGCCCATGGTACAACATCAAGTGAGCATGGACAGTAGATAGTGGTGTGCAACAGAACATTAGAAACAGACTTTTATTAAAAGATAGAGGTGCATGGATGAGTAGTGACAATAGCAAGTAAATATACTGTGCCTAAAGAGGGATAGGATATCACCCTTCTTGGAGTTCCTAATTTCCAATTAGTGGTGTGGTGAATGTACGTTGAAAGGAATTTAAGAACACATATTTTAAATCAAAGGGCAGCTTGATGTCCCATTTGATGAATTTCTACTATTCAAACAAATCCAGTTTATGGTCATGAAAAGTGATAAGTTGCCTCTTCCTTGTCATTGGTGATGGAATCATCTACATGTATCGTTTGTGATGTCCTCATACTTTAAATGGTGCTGGAAAGTGTAAATGGCACATCAAGTGCACTTTTAATTTCTTGTTACTTGTTCTTAGTGAACTAGAAAAAAAAAGTGATTGAACTTATGAGTGCCTCACTGTTGCTAAGCCCTTCTTAGTAGCGTCTAGTAGAAAGCTGCTGTTTTTTGTTAATCCACAGTGCCTGTACACCTCACACCAAGAGCAGAATGTTCCCAGATTAAGATGGATGCCCACTTCAATGGCTGAAAAGTGAATGACGTGAAGTGGAACACACAAACCAGTGCATATCATGTTGAGCTGTCTGTTGTGGAAATGTGCCTAGAAGATAAAAATCTTTATGTGGACTTCATTGGGGGATTTCTTCACTTGGGTGTTTCTGAAATGTGTTTTTTGTGCTGTTACCAATAAATGCGGTGGTGAGCATACTGAAAATTTGCCTTGAGGAAGCCCGCAGGGGCGAAACGCGCGTCGGCTGTGAAGCACTTGATTTTAACGAAATAAAGTCTTAAACTTGTCTACACTACGAGGCTCCATTGGATTGAAAAGGAGTGTTTGTGTTCTAAAATACGTTGGATTGAAATAGTGGTGCTGTTAGAAGCGGCTGTCTCTAGTTGGCAGAGGTATACACTTCTGACAAATAGGGACACACCTTTTCTAGTCAGGGCAAGGGGATCACACACTTAGATAACCCCTGCTCACCCCCTTGGTAGCTTGGCAAAGCAGACAGGCTTATCTCAGAGGCAGTGCGTTAAGCATTTATGACCACATACAGTAATAAAGTGAATACACTACAAATGGACACAACACAGTAGTATTATAAAAATAAGGATTTTTATATAAGGCTTAGCACAAGACCAAATAACGACAAAAATATACCACAGTCTTAATAAATACTCTTGGAAGGAAAAATAATAGTTCAAGCACGGTTTCTTCTTGGCACAAAGTCTTTAGTATTAAAGCAACTCTTCTTCTTTAAAACACATTTCTTGGCAACAATGTAACCCACACGGGAGTCACACGACGTCGAGGCAAAGTTAATCCAAAGGTTCGGCGTCGACCGCGAGGAGCGCTACGTCGAGCCCGGAGTCGCACAGACCCCCACAACACAGTACCTTGGAAAAGTGAAGCACTCGATGATCAGCGGCGTCGAGATGTCCGGCGTCGCGTCTTCGGCGTCGATCGGGCCTCGGAGTCGGGGCGATCTGCAGAGGCGTCGACCGAAGTCAGGCAGGAGCAGCGCTCACGAGATGAAGCAGGATACGACGTCGTCGATGTCGATGTTGCAAGAGTGAGCGGCCCTCACGGCGTCGAGAGGGCTCGATGTTGATGCGATCAGCAGCGGCGTCGACACAGGGTCACTTGGAGCTGGAGCCGAACTCGCTACTCACTGGCGTCGTTACTGGCGTCGATCGGGCCTGGCGGCCGGCGTCGAAGGTGCGGGACACTGGAGCCGTTACTCACAATGTCGAGCTGGATTCGGCGGCGTCCGTCGGCGTCGAGATTGCTGGATTCTTCAGAGGTGCTGGATTTCAGGTTCCAGCAACAAGCACTTTTAGAAAATAGATGAAGTCCTTTAGCCCTGTGACTTCAACAGGAGGCTGGTACTCTTCCAGCCCTTGGAGATTTTCTTAGCAAGCTTGAGAGTACACACTCAGTTCCTCTCTCCTGGTTCCTTGGCAAAAATAAAGAAGCAACTGCAGGATTCCCCCAACAAACAGCACTCTGGCAGAAGGGGTAGGCAGTCCTTGGATCAGCAGGCTTCTTGTCCTTGGTTCAGGTTTCCTTGTCAGAAGTGATCTAAATTCTTGGTTCAGGGGCCCTTCTCTTATACCCATTTTTGGCTTTGATCCCTTTGTCCATGCAGGGGAATTTCCCCCCATCTTGGGTTTGTTGTGGGTGTTGCCAGGCCGAAGCACCTGGCCTATTCACTGTGCAGGGCAGAGTCTTCAGCCGCCCAGCAGGAGCGGAGCCAGCATTGTCACTGGCAGGGGCAGGGCCATCAAGTGCCCGGCAGGAGGTGGGCCAGGAAAGTCCCAGGCAGGCACAGAGTCATCAGCCGCCTGGCAGGGGGGCGGAGCCAGCATTGTATCAGGCAGGGCAGGCTATCAGGAGCTACTCTTCCCCTACTCTCAATGCAAATGTCCCACTCACCCCACACTGACTCATTCAGACCTCTGGAGCCACCCAGGTCCTGTCACACGCACACCAGAACCAGCAGAGACCGGTAGACAGTTAGACAAGAAAATAGCTACTTTCTAAAATTGCTATTTTCAAACACAGAGTCCAAAAACCATCCACACAAACGGATGCGTTATTAAACCCTGAGTTCAGGGATACCAAACTCGACATTGCACCATGCTCCCCGAGCCCGCTAGGATTATAGCATTAATAATCCTGGCAGCCCATTATAACTGATGGAGAGCAGGTTACCTTACAATAGTGAAAAACGAATATGGCTGTAATTCACTATTAGGACATGCCAACCTTGTCAGGCTTGTCCTACCTTATGCTTACAATGCACCCTGCCCTTGGGCCTACCATAGGGGTGACTAACATGAAGTTAAGGGAAGGTTTAGGGACTGGCAAGTAGGTGTACTTGCGCAGTCTGCGTGACAGTACCAGACTGCACGTGGTCTAGCAATGGTAGACCTTCAGACATAGTTTTACTAGGCCGCTCTTGTGGGTGGCACAACACGTGCTGCAGGCCCACTAGCAGCATTTGTATTTACACGCCCTGGCACTCCTGGTGCACTCTACTAGGGACTGACAGTAAACCAAATAAGCCAAACATGGAATTCAATCAATACAGCAATTTCACATAGGGAGCACTTGCACTGTGGCACTAATCAGCAGTGGCACAGTGCCCAAAGCATTTACCAGCAAAAACATCGTAAACAGAGGAGGCAAACAGAAAAAATGGAGGAGAGACTCATGCCAATGATGCCAGGTCTAACACGTGTCCCCTCCAGCTGAAATGTGGGGAGAACTACCCTTACCCTAGGGAGTCCTCATCACTAAGGTGGAAAAATCTGGACAGACCATCAGCATTGGCGTGATCTGTGCCAGGGCGGTGTTCCACCGTGAAGTCCATCCCCTGTAGGGAAATGGACCACCTCAACAGCTTTGGATTCTCACCCCTCATTTGCATCAACCATCTGAGGGGCCTGTGGTCTGTCTGAACCCGGAAGTGAGTCCCAAACAGGTAGGGTCTTAGCTTCTTCAGCGCCCAGACCACAGCAAATGCTTCTCTCTCTATCGCACTCCACCTCTGTTCCCTGGGAAGTAACCTCCTGCTGATGAAGGCTACAGGTAAGTCTCGGCCCTCTTCATTCACCTGAGCTAGAACAGCCCCCACGCCATGCTCTGAAGCGTCCGTCTGGACAACAAATTCTTTAGAAAAGTCGGGTGCCTGGAGTATGGGTGCTGTGCACATTGCAGTTTTCAGGGTGTCAAAGGCCGTCTGACAGGCGTCAGTCCAGATCACAAGTCGTGGCTGCTTCCTGGAAGTCAGCGAAGTCAAGGGGTGCACAATGTTACCATAATCCTTGACGAACCTCCTGTAATAACCCGTGAGACCCAAGAAGGCTCTCACCTGAGTCTGGGTTTTGGGCGGTGCCCATGCCAGGATGGTATCAATCTTGGGTTGCAGGGGGGCCACCTTGCCGCTCCCTACTTGGTGCCCCAAGTACACCACTGAACCCTGCCCAATCTGGCACTTACTGGCTTTGATTGTGAGGCCTGCTCTGCGCAGGGCCAACAACACTTCCTGGAGGTGGCGCAAGTGTTCCTCCCAGCTGGCGCTGAACACTGCGATGTCGCCCAGGTAGGCGGCACTGAAATCCTCCAGTCCAGCCAAGACCTGGTTGACCAACCTCTGGAAGGTGGCAGGGGCATTCTTCATCCCAAAGGGCATAACCCGGAACTGGTAGTGCCCATCTGGTGTGGAGAATGCTGACCTCTCTTTTGCCCCATCAGTCAAGGCGATCTGCCAGTACCCAGACGTTAGATCAAACGTACTAAGGTACCAGGCAGCCCCCAACCGATCTATGAGCTCATCAGCTCGGGGGATGGGGTGCGCGTCAGTCTTTGTGACTGAATTGAGTCCTCGGTAATCCACACAGAACCGAAGTTCCGGTGAAGCACCAGGCGCTGCAGCCTTTGGGACCAAGACCACTGGGCTGGCCCAAGGACTGCTAGAGGACTCAACCACCCCTAAGGCAAACATTTTGGAGACCTCCTCCTTGATGTATGCTCTGACCTTGTCAGTCACTCTGTAAGCCTTGTGCTTTTCCCGGTGTCCACATCATGGACACACCACTGAGTGACACCAGGAATCAAGGAAAACAGATCAGCGAATTGTCCCAACAATTGGCGACAATCCTGCTGCTGTTCAGGGGTCAGTGTGTCAGAGAGGACAACACCATCCACTGACCCATCTTGCTCTTTTGCAGACAGGAGGCCAGGAAGAGGCTCACTCTCCTCCTCCATTCCAGCATCTGTAGCTAGGAGCATGCCCACTTTGGACCTTTCTAAGTGGGGCTTTAAACGGTTGACATGCAGGACCCGCAAGGGGTTCCTGGGAGATTCCAAGTCCACCATGTAGGTGACATCGCTCTTTTTCTCCACAACCTTAAATGGTCCAGTCCACCTGTCCTTGAGCGCACAAGGTTCCACAGTGGACATAACCCAAACTTTCTGTCCAGGCTGAAGCTCTACCAGAGTGGCCTTCTGGTCGTACCACCGCTTCATCTCCTCGTGGCTGGCCTCCAGATTTGCCTGAGCAAGATCTCTGAAGCGCCTAGTCTGGTTCCTAAAGGCCAGCATGTAACTGTATACATCCTGGGGAGGTTTCCTGGGAGATTGCTCCCAGCCTTCTTTGACCAGACTTAAAGGTCCTCTTACCGGGTGACCATACAAAAGCTCAAAGGGGCTGAACCCTAGAGACTTTTGTGGCACCTCACGGTAAGCAAACAACAGGCATGGCAAGAGGACGTCCCATTTACGCAACATTGGTTCTTCAAGACCCATAATCATGCCTTTAAGGGTACGGTTGAATCTTTCAACCAACCCATTACCTTGAGGGTAGTAATGAGTGGTGAACTTGGAAGTTACCCCACACTCCCTCCACAGAGACTTCATATAGTTGGAAATGAAGTTGGTGCCCCGGTCTGACACCACCTCTCTGGGGAACCCCATTCGGGAGAAAACACCCATCAGTGCCCGTCCCACCACGGGGGCCGTCACTGTTCTGAGAGGGATGGCTTCCGGGTACCGTGTGGCATGGTCCACCAAGACCAGGATGAACCTGTTGCCCAGGGCTGTCTTGGGGTCCAGGGGCCCAACAATGTCAATCCCCACCCGGTCAAAGGGGGTACTGACCACGGGAAAAGGTTGGAGGGGAGCCTTCTGCTTCCGCCCGCTTTTCCCACTTGCCTGGCAAGTTTGACAGGTCTTGCAATGGATATCTGTATCCCTTCTCATCTGAGGCCAATAAAAATGGGTGACAAGCCTGTCATAGGTCTTGTCCTGCCCCAGATGTCCAGCTAAAGGAACGTCATGAGCCAAACCCAGTAGGAAGGCTCTGAAGCGCTGGGGTACCACCAGCACACGGGCTGACCCAGGCTCAGCAGCCTTAGGCTCGCTATACAGGAGGTCGTTCTCCCAGTAAACAAAATTTGACCCTGACTGATCACCTGAGGTTTGGGCTGAGGCCTGCTGCCTCATACCCACAGGAGAAGGGCACACTTTCTGTTCTGCACAGAATTCCCCCCTGGAGGGACCACCATCCTGCTGCCAATGGGTCAGCTCGGGCAGGTCTCCCAGTTCAGCAACTTGTTCACCGGTGGGTTCCAGGGCATACCCCTCAAGGTCTGCCTCCTCCTGGACCACGGGAACGACGGGGGATGGTTTCCCGCGCCCCCTGCCTCTTCTCTTCACAGCTGGGTCCTGGGCCATACTTTCAGGCTCCAGAACCCCATCAACACCCTTACTTGCTGTCATGGATCGAGTGGTTGCACACACCCACTCTGGCACACCCAACATTTTCAAATGTGTCTCCCTCTCCACCTTAGCCCAAGGGGAGTCTTCCAAATCATTGCCTAGGAGACAATCAACAGGCATGGCGGGCCTTACAGCAACTTGAAGAGTACCTAAAACTCCCCCCCATTCCAAGGAAACTTGAGCTACCTCACACTCTCTCTGGGAGTTGTCAGCAGCTATCACAGGGTAGAATGCGTGGGGAACTACCTGCTCTCTGGACACCAAGTGACACTTGACAGCTGTCACACTCGCTCCGGTGTCTCTGAGAGCTTCCACTCTATGGCCATTAATGGTCACCCACTGCCTACATTTCTTAGTGTTACTAGGCAGGGGGGGTGGAGGGACCAATTCCATGTCTCCTAGAGAGACCAGAGACATCTCTGCGGGACCCTCCCCACCATGGGCAACCATCTCCTCCCCTCCCAGGGCTACACTCGCCAACTGACGGGGTGGTGCACTAGAGTTCTTCAAGGGACACTGAGGATCATAAAAACGGTGTCCCACCTGCTTACAAGCGAAGCAGGTCATTGGGCCCCTACGAACAGGTTTACCTGTCGGGGCCTCTGATTTCTTATCTGGCAGAGGCTGGGAACCCTTCCCTTGGTTCCCTTGGGGATTACTTTGGGGCCCTTTCTGGAACTCCCTGTTTACCCTTGTCCCCCCCACTCTTCTGCTGGGGACCCTGCCCACCTTTGGCTGAGTCTCCCACTGGACCCTTGTGGACCCTGGTACTGACCCAGCGGTCCGCCTCCTCAGCAAGTTTTCTAGGGTTTGATATCTTGCTATCAATAAGGTGCTGGCGCAGCTCTGGAAAACAGTTATTAGACAAGTGCTCCCAAGCAAACAAATCATAAAGAGCATCATAACTTTCCACTTTGCTGCCCTTTACCCAACCATCCATGGCTCTGCAAATAAATGACACATATTCAACCCACGTAGTACCAGGCAACTTCTTACATTCTCTAAAGGCCTGTCTGTACTTTTCTGGGGTTAGGCCATACCTTAACATTAAAGCATCTTTCATATGAGTATAAGACATCCTATCCTCAACAGGCATGCCTAACAGGGTATCTCTTCCCTCATTCACAAAGCGACCCCACAACCCCGCTCCCCAATCCTTCTCAGGGACCCGGTGGGCCAACAATGCTAACTCATATGCTTTAAACCATTGACCAATATCTTCATTCTTCTGAAAATCTTTGATCACATCTTTAGGAAAATAAAACCTACTTTCTGCAGGCACAGATGGGATGCTGCCACCAGAGGGATTCAATTCTAACTCTTTAGCTTTGAGCTCCAACTCCCTCAACTTGGTATCATGCTTCAAAGCTATCTTTTCCCTTTCAAACTCCAACCTTTTGATCTCCAGATCAGCTTCTCTCCTGCCTCTTGCATTCTCTATCTCCAACTGCCCATTTATCTTAAGTCTTGCCATTTCCATGTTGTAAGCTCGCTCTTTCGCCCTTTCTTCTCTTTCTTCAGGAGAAAGACCTTTGGAGGAAACACTGCTGCCAGGAGGGGATGTGGGCCCATTCACTGGCACCTCCTCCTCCCCTTCCCCTGTCGGTACCACCACCGGATCAGAGGAATCTCTGGCCTCTAACCAGGCCTGCAATGCTTTGAGATAATCTGGCCTCCTTGAAACGCCTGTGGTAGGAACTTGCAACTGCTTGCAAAAGGATTTCAGCTTCTTTAACGGATAGTCGTTCATCTTACTCCTATCAAATTCCTCCTCAACAACAGGTGTAGTGCCTCCAGCATTACTCATGGTCAAAACTGGCAGTTTCAAAAATCAAGTTTCAGGAAAGCGGAGAACAAAAATAGAATATCCAACCAAAACAGACTGTGGCTGCGCTATGGTCTGCTTTCACTATGTATGGCACACTAATCACTGCACATGGGTCATAAATGCAAAGTTCAAATCCTCACCGCTGACCCACCAATGTTAGAAGCGGCTGTCTCTAGTTGGCAGAGGTATACACTTCTGACAAATAGGGACACACCTTTTCTAGTCAGGGCAAGGGGATCACACACTTAGATAACCCCTGCTCACCCCCTTGGTAGCTTGGCAAAGCAGACAGGCTTATCTCAGAGGCAGTGCGTTAAGCATTTATGACCACATACAGTAATAAATTGAATACACTACAAATGGACACAACACAGTAGTATTATAAAAATAAGGATTTTTATATAAGGCTTAGCACAAGACCAAATAACGACAAAAATATACCACAGTCTTAATAAATACTCTTGGAAGGAAAAATAATAGTTCAAGCACGGTTTCTTCTTGGCACAAAGTCTTTAGTATTAAAAGCAACTCTTCTTCTTTAAAACACAGTTCTTGGCAACAATGTAACCCACACGGGAGTCACACGACGTCGAGGCAAAGTTAATCCAAAGGTTCGGCGTCGACCGCGAGGAGCGCTACGTCGAGCCCGGAGTCGCACAGACCCCCACAACACAGTACCTTGGAAAAGTGAAGCACTCGATGATCAGCGGCGTCGAGATGTCCGGCGTCGCGTCTTCGGCGTCGATCGGGCCTCGGAGTCGGGGCGATCTGCAGAGGCGTCGACCGAAGTCAGGCAGGAGCAGCGCTCATGAGACGAAGCAGGATACGGCGTCGTCGATGTCGATGTTGCAAGAGTGAGCGGCCCTCACGGCGTCGAGAGGGCTCGATGTTGATGCGATCAGCAGCGGCGTCGACACAGGGTCACTTGGAGCTGGAGCCGAACTCGCTACTCACTGGCGTCGCTACTGGCGTCGATCGGGCCTGGCGGCCGGCGTCGAAGGTGCGGGACACTGGAGCCGTTACTCACGATGTGGAGCTGGATTCGGCGACGTCCGTCGGCGTCGAGATTGCTGGATTCTTCAGAGCTGCTGGATTTCAGGTTCCAGCAACAAGCACTTTTAGAAAATAGATGAAGTCCTTTAGCCCTGTGACTTCAACAGGAGGCTGGCACTCTTCCAGCCCTTGGAGATTTTCTTAGCAAGCTTGAGAGTACACACTCAGTTCCTCTCTCCTGGTTCCTTGGCAAAAATAAAGAAGCAACTGCAGGATTCCCCCAACAAACAGCACTCTGGCAGAAGGGGTAGGCAGTCCTTGGATCAGCAGGCTTCTTGTCCTTGGTTCAGGTTTCCTTGTCAGAAGTGATCTAAATTCTTGGTTCAGGGGCCCTTCTCTTATACCCATTTTTGGCTTTGATCCCTTTGTCCATGCAGGGGAATTTCCCCCCATCTTGGGTTTGTTGTGGGTGTTGCCAGGCCGAAGCACCTGGCCTATTCACTGTGCAGGGCAGAGTCTTCAGCCGCCCAGCAGGAACGGAGCCAGCATTGTCACTGGCAGGGGCAGGGCCATCAAGTGCCCGGCAGGAGGTGGGCCAGGAAAGTCCCAGGCAGGCACAGAGTCATCAGCCGCCTGGCAGGGGGGCGGAGCCAGCATTGTATCAGGCAGGGCAGGCTATCAGGAGCTACTCTTCCCCTACTCTCAATGCAAATGTCCCACTCACCCCACACTGACTCATTCAGACCTCTGGAGCCACCCAGGTCCTGTCACACGCACACCAGAACCAGCAGAGACCGGTAGACAGTTAGACAAGAAAATAGCTACTTTCTAAAAGTGCTATTTTCAAACACAGAGTCCAAAAACCATCCACACAAACGGATGCGTTATTAAACCCTGAGTTCAGGGATACCAAACTCGACATTGCACCATGCTCCCCGAGCCCGCTAGGATTATAGCATTAATAATCCTGGCAGCCCATTCTAACTGATGGAGAGCAGGTTACCTTACAATAGTGAAAAACGAATATGGCTGTAATTCACTATTAGGACATGCCAACCTTGTCAGGCTTGTCCTGCCTTATGCTTACAATGCACCCTGCCCGTGGGCCTACCATAGGGGTGACTAACATGAAGTTAAGGGAAGGTTTAGGGACTGGCAAGTAGGTGTACTTGCGCAGTCTGCGTGACAGTACCAGACTGCACGTGGTCTAGCAATGTTAGACCTTCAGACATACTTTTACTAGGCCGCTCTTGTGGGTGGCACAACACGTGCTGCAGGCCCACTAGCAGCATTTGTATTTACACGCCCTGGCACTCCTGGTGCACTCTACTAGGGACTGACAGTAAACCTGACTGACAGTGGACAAAACATTACACGAGCGGTGATCATACAGACGCCACGTTTAGCAGCTCCGGGAAAACCAGCCGTGTGCATAAAACAGCCACGAGTACGATACTACCCGGCTGTGCAAAAGGACCCCGTCTTTCAAATCTGACCCATAATTCTTGTTTGAATACAGTCTAAATATCCGCTTGGAGGCATCGAAATAATTACGCCCCTTGTGAATCAGGCAAGGAATCTGACGATAAGATTACCACTGAACACGGTTTTATACAGATTTGAGTTGAGAATAAAGCGCCCTCTATTACATTGAGGACTGTGGGAGCCTGTGAACATTAAAGGCCTTCACCACCGAAATACTACACATTCGGTAGATTTCTTTTGGAAACATAATTTTAATGGTATGATACAATTCTGTGGAGAAAACATATAGAGACTGTCCTGAGGAAGGAAGCCATTATCAACTTAAGCTTCCGAAACGCGTCGACGCCATTTTACCAAGTCATATTCGGCGTTGCCAACAAACAATTTGGTCCAAAGGAATATTATTCCCCCATTGTTGTCAAACGAGGGCCCGAAATGACATAACTAAGACAGATTGCAGTGTCTTTTTTTGATAATTTTCTCCATATCCACACTAGGTGGTTTTAATTGTGTATCTAATGTTTTTTAATTGACTATTCATTGATATCTATGTATTTTTATTTATAATAAATTGTATACTTTTTTAAATAGATTGTTTGTGTTCCTTTCTGGTAAGTGTTCTCCCATTCAACTAGATGTAAGACAAATGAATGTTGTGGATTGGGTTTATTAGTTTGAGTCCTGATTTATGAGCAGGAAACAATATCTCCCATAGGGAAAAACTTCTTGTTTTACTTTTCAGTAAACCAAATAAGCCAAACATGGAATTCAATCAATACAGCAATTTCACATAGGGAGCACTTGCACTGTGGCACTGATCAGCAGTGGCACAGTGCCCAAAGCATTTACCAGCAAAAACATCGTAAACAGAGGAGGCAAACAGAAAAAATGGAGGAGAGACTCATGCCAATGATGCCAGGTCTAACAGGTGCTAAATGCACAAGGATTATAGAGACTGAACTAGATGTGCGCTGGTGTTTTGTTGGTTTTTAGCGATAGACACTCTGTAACACCATCGGTGGGCAGGCTGTCTAAGATTAATGCTTAAGGTGGATAAGCATTGTACACCAAAAGCTGCACTCAATAGTTAAGATATAAAGATGTACGACATTGCTTGTGTATAGGCAAAGAGATATTTAATGATGTGCTGATCAAATATAGCAAATCTGCCTTTCTTGTGAAGTATAAAGACAGTGCTGAGATAGCATAGACAAGGCCTACCTTCAGGCTTATAATGAATTGATGGTCAGTTCCTCTGCTCATTTAGGAAGTGTAGCATCGGTTGTCATCATGTGTCTGCACAGCGAGGAAACTCTGCCTGAGCTGATGGCGACTAAAGTGGACCCAGCTGCTCACGAGTGCAACCCGGCATGCTGTAAGTGCGGACTGCGACTTACCCAGTAAATGTGACGGGACTATGGGGTAAAATGTTGTGAGGATGAATGATGATCAGGAACCTAAGATGGCGCCCCCCGCTGAATGAATATCTGCCCCGGACTGAGCGCCTTTTGCTGCTAAGCACGGATCACCACGAAACTGCCGCACAAGGTTATGCCTTCAATAAGTTCTGCGGAGGTTTATTTTGATCAAAATTGGTTCTCGTAATCCCACAAGGAACCGAAGACTGGCAGCTAAAAATGTCGGCTGCCTAATACTCGACATATGAAGGTGTCAATCAGCTGATTTATAACACAAAATGCTGCATGAACTTCCCGCATGAACAGATTCATACCGCATTTGTATTGCAATAAGGTATTTAAACCGTCTTTTGAGTTTGGCGATACTCGGTGATGCCGGCGTCAGCTTGCCTGACTTTGTAATGGTGGCTAGTGGCGACTTACTGGAGCCACGTTCTATGTACATACTCTGTGTATGCGGTACAAGCAAAGCGGAACTAGCATGCCAGTAAGCGCACAATCCTCAATCTGACATCAAATGCTTTAACTGAGCATTAGAATTGCCAGCAGAAAGCCCCATAAACAACGTAGCGCAAAATGGCAGCTTCCAAAGCGCATCGGAGGGCATAAACGGCCATTTATTGTGGCACCAACGAGTAAACACCGAAGCACGCACAAATCCTGTATCATGGATGCCATATTCTAGCGCATTGTTCACCCCCGCATCAACTCCTCAGCACGGATGTATAACTGACAGGAGCGCCGCTAACAGAGGTTCTCTAGTTAAGTGGCCGATCACGAAATGTATGCAGTCTAGCAACAACGGTAACAAAAATATGTAAACAAAAATAAGATTTGTTTCCTGGCCACTCAATGACTTCTTACTTTAACCCAAGAGCCAGAATAGCTTTTGTCTGACTCTAGTAACATGATCATGCTTTCTCTAGTGCAAAGAGAGAGGAATTGCATTCTTCAAAAAGAACGCTTCAAATCAACCCAGTTTATCTATATTTGTATGACTTTCCAACAGCTGTGAAACTTAATAACAAAAAAAAACAAAAAAATCAAGCTGTACTGCTGTCACTGCCGATGTATGCGATGTGGCTGCAATATGAGAAATTATGTTGAGCATTCTAAAACGGGGGGCATTCACAACTTTCTGATGTCCCACAGTTGTTCAGTGTCTGACCTTGGTATAGCGGCCATGCAAGGACATCAAAAATCAGCTATTTCTGTTGGAAGAGTCGAGTACTGAATCTCAAGCGTGACCAGACCTTTTGCTTATGGGATTGCTCTACATGTGAAGAGCTTTAATGCTCATTCGATTTTCCTATCATGACAGTCATTTGATACCCACGACATGGAGTCACCAGTTTGTTGTTTCTTGTCTTCTCCCTCGGTCCGTTGGACTTCATCCTGCCTACTCTCAGACATTGCTCCTCGGCTGGACTGCCTGAACTCCCCCCTAGGCTCCCGTCTCTCATATACCTATCTCACATCTGCTATTGCTGGCCGTTCCCCTTCTGCTTGGCATTTGAATACAAGAGTAAATTGACCAAAGAGGCAGCAATGGAGCGAAGGTGAACGAGGGGTGGTAGTGACCACTACCCAATCTACACACAATGACAATCTCTGAGCACACTCCTGATCCCCATCCTGACAGCGGAGTCCAAGCACTATGTCTGATGCCCGGTGGAGCTGCTCTGTTCAACTATTGAGGATATTGGCCTAGGTTCATCCCCTGACCGTCACCTACCCAGCCGGACTTTGGGCAAAGTTTTTTCCCCCATCTCCCTGCCTTGCCCACCACCCCCCATAGTATTACTGTGACTCTATTTTTTCCTTGTCTCCTATATATCTGTTCCTATTCAGCATTCTTTTGTTCTTTGTCTACTTCCTTGCTCATATCCCCTCTCACCTGAATCTTTCCCCTTGCCCACTTCAACGCCTAGCCCCCTGTCCTTTAGTGCCCTTTGACTAAGCACTCCTTCTCCCCTTTTTGGGGAAAGATCCAAGATATATAGGCTGGAGTCTCAGCAGACCCACTGAGAGAGTCCACAGCGCTTAGGGAGCCACACACAATTGAGGTGTATGGCACCCCTTGCCCAAAGCACTCCCTCTCCCCTTTTTGGGGAAGGATCCAGTAAAGTAGGCCTTGGAGTCTCAGAGACCCCTTTTAGAGAGTCCACTGCACTTAGGGAGCCTCTCGCAACAGAGATGGGGAAATGATTCCACTCCCCCTCGGTTCACAGCTTACTGGACTGTGGGCGCAGCTTTGATTCGCCTACCGGTTTATGTCCCTGTCACCCTCCCCCTCCTCTTGCCTCGCTGTGTCTCTAATCCTCCACTCCTCTTTTCCTCCTCCACTCTCTGTCTACTTCCCCTGCTCCTACCCCCTACACCTCAGAATATCTCCCCTTGCCTGCTTTCACCACCTACCCCCTTGTCCTTTTGTGCCCTTTGACTAAGCACTCCATCTCCCCTTTTTCGGGAAAGATCCAAGTTATATACACTGGACTCTCAGCATAACCGCTGAGAGAGGCCACAGCACCAAGGGACCCACTCACAATTGAGGTTTGGTATGGCACCCCTTGCCAAAGCAATCCCTCTCCCCTTTTTGGGGAAGGATCCAGTAAATAGGCCTTGAATCTCAGAGACTCTTTGAGAGAGTCCACTGTGCTTAGGGATCCTTTCGCAACAGAGATTTTGGGGCACAGCTTTGATTCATCTACCGGTTTGTGTCCCTGTCACCCTTCCCCTCCTCTTGCCATGCCTTGTCTCTAACCCTCCCCTCCTCTTTCCCTCCTCCACTCTCCGGCTATTTCCCCTGCTCTTACACCCCCCACACTCCTCGGATTATCTCCCCTTGCCAGCTTTTCCCCCTACGTATATGTTCCTTTTTGTTTGTCTCAACCTTACTTGTAACTAAAATTGTCATGCTCTAATAACAGTCTAAACTTTGTAAAGCTGTAACCTGCAATTTATTGTGTGATACCCATGTAAAGCGCTCTGATACCTCCGGGTCTAGCCAGCGCTATATAAAACCTTTTTAAAATAAAAATAAATAAATATAAAAAGAGTAGGATCTGCTCACTATGGTTACCCCCACTTTTTGCTGTGTTTTTTTACTTTACTCTGGCTGGGGCCCTGCTATCCAGGAGCCCAGCCTAGCTGCTTCCTCTCTAAAATGATTGCATGTACTTTAGGTACACTCTAGTTTGGTTACTGGGGTACTCCTGTGAGTCCCTAGTATATGGTGCAGTAGGTACTAAGGGCATAGGTACCCCAGAGGCCTACCAGGGGCTGCAGCATGTATTATGCCACCCCTAGGAAGCCTTCCAATATGACACCACAGGACTGCTACTGCAGCCTGTGTAGGGTGGTGCATGCACCCCTTACTAAGGTATAGGTTACCTATACCTACCTTTAATCACTGCACTGACCTGTCAGTCAGCCCTATGGCAGGCCTTATCAATCCTAAAGGCAGGGTGTTTGGTTTTGTGTAAGAGGGTGCCCATGAATGAGCTGGCTCCCTCTGCAGCGTTCGGAGCCTATTCTCTGAGGCTGTTGTGTGATGCAGCCAGACCATATACTCTTAAGTGCATTATAACCTCGCAGTAAATGATAACTTTGGAATGGCTGCATGGAAACATGTCATGTTTGGTGTCAAACACTTTGGAATGCTCCCCCCACCAGTCCTGGTGGCGGGGGTAGAATTCCACCCTTGTAGAGGGAGCGACAGGTACACACTGGTCTAACCGGTAATAGTTTAAAAGAGCCATCACAAAATGGATGCTGCAGCCACAATCACAAGTCTGGATTCCTGCTGCTGGCTGAAACTTCAGCAGAGGAGGCCTGAGCAATAGGGTTCCTGTCACAGGGATGTGTAACCACCTCCCAGACAGGCTTTAGTGTATTGTGGCTGGGTGGGTCACTCTGAAAGTGCTTTGAAGTCAGCACTGGAGGCACATTTGGTGTCCCTTTGCATAGCCAAGTTCAAACCAGTTTCAGAGGCTATCAGCCCCTGCTCTGGTGTGAAACTGGACAAAGGAAATGGGTGTAGCCACCCCTCTTTCCAGACCCTCCTATAGGTTGGTCCATAGAGTATGTCCAACCCCTTTCTTAAGTATAAGTAAGGAACCCCTGGCAACAGGACTTTAGAGGATGGAAGAATATCCCTTGGGGTCAAGGAGTGACTCCCCTGCTCAAGCAGCCACCAAGAAAGCATTTGCCTGTCTGCTTCTCCGACGCTCCTGCCAGACTCCGAAGTATTTGCAGCCCAAGAAAAGGATTTCCATACTTCTCAGAGGCCGACTCAAGTCTCCAGCAAAGCTGAGACCCGCATCCCTCATGAGTGACGTGGAACTGGAACTCCTGGACACTGTGCACATTTGCTAGTGCATTGACTTCCTGACTTTTCTTGAAGTTGTGCTTTGGGTTACTTGTATCCCAAAGCCCCGAGCACCTTTTGCATTAAAGATTGTGGGCCTACACTCCATGACTGTTCCGTGAGCATGCTTCTTGCATTTCAGCTTGAGGCTCCTTTGCGATCCTTGGTCTGTCGACTGGTGGGTCCCCACGAAGGGAACTCTGTTTTACTTGGGCTTCCCTGATTGCTCAAGATGTGCCCTGACTCCCCGCCATGTGGTGAGTTTCTCAGACCTTGCTGGTCCACACCGTAGCATTTCTTTGATTCTGGCATGGGTTGCTGTTTCCAAGGCTTGTTGGGTCCAACCTGGGCCCTGACACGGCAGCACTCGAAATCCTTTATGGCACAGCTCAATTCCAGATCCTGGTTGTCATTGACGCCTCCTGGTCCTAGTGACTGAAGAGTCAAGTTTCACCTCTTTCACCTGAAATCACCCAACATCAGTCGTGCCCCTGGTCACTTTGCTTTCAGGTTCTTCTCATCTTCGATCCAGGCTTGGAATCCACCGGACACTTTCCTCTATGATGGCATCAGCACTTTGCAGCAGATCGCCATTGAAAATGATTATGATTCCCGACACAAAAGACTGATTTTCACCCGTCCTCCCTGGGTGAGGTAACTCGAGTACTCCGGTGATCTCATGGATGTTGGCCCGAGAATCCCTCAAGTCTAAAGGGTTTGCTAAAAGTCCTCTCCTAAGTGCCTTAATCTTTAAAATTCCCACCGCGACTTTCCCCATAGAAGCTAATGGTGATTTGGGACTGTGTTCTCACACTGCACACGTCCCCTGTGGGTTCCCTGTGTCACTACCTTGGGTGGTTCCTGGTGGTCCAAGCGGTTCTGCAGGCTCTAGGTCTTGTATCTTGTCAAGTCGTGGTTCTTATAATATTTTCTTAATATATGGTTTGGTACGCCCCTAGGGCTCAACGTATATTGTGCCATTTTACTGTGTGATCTTAACCCCTTTGACACTCAACTCATGACGAGCTCAGCTCATCATGAGTTACGCCTGTCGTACGCTCATGACGAGCTGAGCTCGTCATGTAACGCGGGTTTTTTAAAAACACAGCGCACAGCGGGAAAACCGCTAGCGTGCATGAGGTTAAGTTTACTGTATGTACTTTTGCCTCTAGCCTCATAAAGAGACAAGTGGGATGTGTTTAGAATAAATACATATATTTTATATATATATATATATACCTGGTGTGGTTCTTCTTTCATTTAGTCATTCAAGAGATTATACACTGGTTAAACAAACTGCTTTACATCCGTCCAAGGCTTAGCCTGAAGGTTGCTCTCTTCAGCTACCACTAGGATAGCTTTCTACAAAGGTTGTCTTTAACCTACCATCAATAAGGGTCATTTGGACTAATGCAAGGTGCCCACTAAAATAGTGGACAGCATATGCCAGACACACTTCGCACATTGGCGGCAGCGGTGGGATTCCAGTTTGCCATTGTTTTACCAGATAATCTCAAGTAATTGACTAATTAGTGATTGACTAATTTAAAACCACTAAAGGTACCAGAGGTACATATAATACATACTTAAATGCAGTAAGTTCTACTGAACTTAGAGTTGTGTGCCAAGGGCTTAGTACACTCTTTCTACAACTCAAGAGAGTTTAGTAGGTTACACTAGAGTAGGTATATACATACACCACACCTCACTAGTAATGTCTTCAAGTCCAGGAACCAGTGGGTCCCTGCCAGATGTCAGTATGTTACAGGCATCCAAGTATGACACATTCCCATTCTTAGATTTGAGGACCATGTGTACTATGAGGAAATTGAAGACAGGCAAAAGTGCCAACACCCAATGCCTCAAGGAGGTACTACTGTTAGATGATCTTGAAAAGGCTTCAGAACCTGAAGGGTCAGGCAGTGAGGATGGGCAGCAGAAGAGGCAGAGCCCAGTGGTACAACCCACCAGGACTCAGACTCTAATGCTGACCAGGAAGGTAACAGTAACCGTGACCTGGACAATCCAGCTCCTACTAGAGATGAGGAGAAAGGCCAAGGTGGCCCTATTTTTGTCCCCTCAGGAAGAGTTGGGGGTACACCTAACAGGTCAAGATCTCATTTTTTGGAGTCTGACCATTCTGGTGTATCTATAGGGACATCTCTCTCTTCTCATAGGTGGGAATCCTTCCAGGAGAAGAGAGAAAGGCAACTTAAGTTTGAGGAGGCCCAGCAGAGAATTAAAGGATAGCAGGTAGTCTTAGAAAGGGAGTCCCTAGAGCTTGAAAGAGCTAGACAAAAAGATGGGACTAGAGTCCAATGGTGGCAGAAACTTCCCTAGTGGTAGAGAAAGATCTCATGACCATAGGAATGTAAACAAGATTGTCCCTCCCTACCAGAGTGGGGATGACATACGCAAATGGATAACTGCACTGGAACAGGCCTGTACAGATCAGATGGTCCCCCAGGAGCAGTAGACAGCTATCTTGTGGCTCTCCTTTGCAGAGAATGGTATAGACAAGCTCCTCACTGTTAGAGAAGATGATGCTGATGATTATACAGTCCTCCCTGATCGAAGGGTTTGGCCTAACCACTGAACAATACAGGATAAAGATCAGAGATACCCAAAAGGCTCAGACTCAGGACTAGGTTGACTTTGTTGATTGTGCTACTAAGGTTCTGGAGGGCTGGTTTATTGGCAGTAAGGTGTGTGATTATACAGGAGTGTACAAGGTAATTATGAGGTAGCAGATCCTTAATAATTGTCAAAATCAGCTGTGGCATTGGCACCTCATCTGACCTCTCCCAAAGAATTGGGAACGAAGGCAGACAAATGGGTCAGAACAAGGGTGAAGCAGAGGGTTCAGAACCAAGGTGGTGACCAGATGAAGGAAGATCCTGATAAGGGTAGGGAAAAAGGGTAAAGACCAGAAGTCTTCTCAAGGTCCCCAAAAATCTTCAACTGATGAGGAATCCTAATCATCTAAAAAGAAAGGACAAAAGAAACCATGGTGTAAAATCTGTAAACAGAATACCCATTGGACTAGTGATTGTAATAGGTCAAAAGACTCAACTTCAGTCACGGATGTATGACATTACAATGCATGCTTTTACCACGCATGCCTTTACAACGCGGATTTTACAACGTATGCCTTTACAACGCATAGTGTTTTGGGGCACTGGATAGTGAATAGTTTAATTTACTATTCCAACTCCAGTCCCCGTGGATAGTAGGGAAGGTGTTGGATAGTAAATTAAACCTAGTCTCTATCCTAGAGCGCCCCCCAGCGCAATGCGTTGTAATGGTTTGCGTTGTAAAAGTTGCGTCGTAAAGGCACTGCGTGGTAAAAGTTGCGTTGTAAAGGATGTTTCCCTCAGTCACCATTGCCACTAAGGCAACTGTTCCCCTGGTTCAGCTCCAAGTGGTGGTACTCAGAATAATGGTGTAGTAGGGTTAATCCTGGGTTCTGAGATGGACTCTGGCCTAGTCAGAATTTCAACTTAGGCTGTGCTGATCTGTGATGGAGGCATGGATATGTCATTTGTGAGTCCCAGTAACTTGGGCAAATACAGACAGCAGCCTTTGATCAATGGAAAAGATGCTTTGGCATACAGGGACACAGGGGCAAGTGTCACAATGGTGACCCAAGACCTTGTTGTGTAGTGTAGTTCCTATATTCCCAATAGGCCCTGCGCATTGGAATTATATATCCTATAGATAGGACGTAGGACTTAGGTCAGTAGGTCTCTATCGAATATACTAAAATTAATTGTGAGTGCCAGCTAGCTCAGAGGTCACTAGAAACTTTCTCGAATACACAAGAAAGGATTTGTTTCTGACAACCGCATAAACATGACAACTTTGTTTCCCTAGGACTGGGAAATATTTTCAGATTAGTAAAAACAATAGATAACTGTTGAACTCAGTCAATCGTGCATGCTTCGTTTCTACAGAGGGTGCACAGAAATAGAGAGACAGGCTTTTCAATAAAAGGGTTAATTGAACAGTCTTCTTTCTCATGCAAGAGAGGTGAACTGCAACAATCGTTAGACAGAATGCAAAGTATAATGCGTACAGTGAGAATAGTATTATAAAATAATACTGTCATAGCATTGTATGGTTTCTAAGCCATATAAAAATACATACATAAATAATACAGGCTAAAATAATCAACTGGTGCTTCTAAATCACTTCTACCCCAATGTAACTAACCTAGGTCTAGTACGAGGGGAGACTTAAGTATTGTTTAGCATAAGTTTTAGTTCTGCAAAGCACTGCCAAAGGTTTCTCTAGGTTCTAATCAGCTTTAGACCTTAGAATGAAGGAGGTTGGTATCTCTGTCTCTGGACTCGATTTCCCAACACCCCTGCAAGGGGAGTCAGAAACACTGGAGCTGGATTTCTCGGCAGAGGAGGGCAGCTTCCTGATCAGTGTGCCAGCTTGGAGAGTCGGCTTCCTTCGGCACTTGCTGTAGCAAGCTGCATCGGGCAAGTAGGTCATCGAACTGCACCGAACCACCGTACTTTGCTATAGCAAGTGAAGGTATATTTATATCTTCAAGGTCTTTAAGAATGCCATGTTTGATGTAGAATCGGGAATATGGACGTCATGAATGAACCCCTAGGGAATACTTGTTCATTGTAAAGTAGCTGAGTTCTTGGAGATAACAATATTCAAGCAAGGGGAAGTCCCTAACGGCTTAAGCTGGTTGTACAAGAAATCATTGCCACGTTTGGTGAACAGATGGAAGTGGCCATGCCTGTATTTGGGTAGCATGGGCTATGTCTAAATAAGGGCTTGATTTATATGCCTATATAAGGGCAACGTGGATTGCACCTTCATAAGGGCATGAATCGGGAAAATTCATTCGGAATCTAAAATGCAATACAACAGTGGCCCCTGGGCAGATCCAACTTGGTGAACTCTACCAACTGACCAATGCTAGCAATGTCAGGACCAACCATGCCCTGGCAGTTGTTAATTTTTCCTGGGGAGGGGTAACTGACCTGAAGAAAGTTGTGGTAAGTGCAGGCCTCCCTGTTGAATGCTTGCTTGGCAATGATTTAGAGACTTCAGCTTGGGCTGAAGTGGAGCTCAGGACCCATGCAGAAATGTTAGGTATCGCTGCACATGTGTTTGTTGTGACTAGGTGACAGGCCAAAATGTCCAACAGTGAACAGGCCCTGGATTCTGGAAAAATGGACCAGGTGCCTTCCAAGAAAAGGAGCAGTAGGTTTAAGGCAGTGCCTCCCCCCCTGACTCAGAATACAGAGCCGTCTCTCGAGGGAGAGGATTGTAGTCCTGAAGAAGGAACTGTCCCATATGAGCTTGAGCCTGATCAGGTTGCGTTCCTTGGGGCAGGGGGCCCTTCCAGGGCAGTTCCGAGTCAGGAGCAACTGAGATGCCCTTCTCTTGAACCCCTCAGACAGTAGGCTGCTGCTGAGGCTGTGGGAATTCTAGTGATACCAATTAGATATATTGGGATGATGGACTCCTGAACTTAGAGAGTAGAGACCCCAAGCCTGGTGCAGCCAGGAGGTTGGTTATACCGCTGAAGTACAGGGGCTTCCTATTAACACAAGCCCATGGTATTCCCCTAGCAGGTAATCTGGGCCAAAACAAGACTTGGGCCAGGCGTGTCCCTCACTTTCATTGGCCCCACATGTCTAAAGACACAAAGGAGTTTTGGCGCTCCTGTGTCACCTGTCAAGCCAGTGGCAAGGCAGATGGTACAACAAAGGCCCCCCTGATACCACTACCTGTGGTGGGGGTTCCCTTTGAGAGGGTTGGGATTGATATAGTTGGTCCCATGGATCCTCCGACAGCATCTGGGCCCAGATTTATCCTGGTGGTGGTGGCATGCCACTGGGTACCCAGAAGGCATTCCATTAGGACCACTACAGAACCTGTGGTGGCAAAGGTCCTCTTGGGAGTGTTCTCAACAGTGGGTTTCCCTAAGGAGGTAGTTTCAGACAGAGGTGCAAACTTCATGTCTAGTTACTTGACTGCACTGTAGAAGGAATGTGGAGCTAATTACAAATTCACCACACCCTATCACCCACAATGTAATGGTTTAGTTGAAAGGTTCAGCAAAACCTTAAAGGGTATGATAAAGGGTCTCCCAGAATGGCTTAGGCGGAGATGGGACATACTTCTGCCCTGCCTTTTATTTGCATGCAGGGAGGCTACTCAGAAGGGGGTTGGTTCCAGCCCTTTTGAACTTCTGTTTGGGCATCCTGTAAGAGTGCCATTGTGTCTGGTGAAGGAGGGATGGGAGTTACCTCTCAAACCACCTAAACAGGACATAGTGGACTATTTACTTGGTCTCCGCTCCAGGATGGCTGAGTATATGAAAAAGGCAACCAAAAACTGTGAGGCTAGCCAGGAATTGCAAAACGTCTGGCATGACCAAAATGCTGTGCTGACTGTTTACCAGTCAGGACAGAAAGTGTGGGTGTTGGAGCATGTGGCCAGAGCAGCCCTCCAGGACAAGTGGAGTGGCCCCCATACAATTTTTGAACAGAAGGGAGAGGTTACCTATCTGGTAGACCTGGAACTCCCAGGAGCCCCCATAGGGTGCTCCATGTCAACAGACTGAAACCTTATGTTGACAGGGTAGACATGGGCTTGTTCATGGCTACTGTTGAGCGTCAGGCGGAAGAGATTGATCCACTCCCTGACCTGCTCTCACAGAACCCTGATGATGGGTCAGTTGATGGTGTAGCCTTGGCAGACAGCCTCACTGCTCAGCATCAAACTGATTGTAGGCAGGTGCTCAATAAGTATAGGAACATGTTCTGTCTGACTCCAAGTCAGACTACTTGGTGCACTCATGAAGTGTACACTGGGGACAGTCTGCCTGTTAAAAATAAGATTTACAGGCAACCTGACCATGTCTAGGACTGTATCAGGACTGACGTCCAGAAGATATTGGATTTGGGAGTTATTGAAACCTCAGATAGCCCTTGGGCTAGTACAGTGGTCTTGGTACATAAACCTCACACCCAGGGTGGTAAGACAGAGATGAGGTTTTGTGTAGGCTACAGGGGCTTCTATGCAGTCACTAGGACTGATGCCAATACAATCCCAAGAGCAGATGAGCTTATAGCTACTTTGGCCTCAGCTAAGTTTCTGAGCCCATTTGAACTTACAGCTGGCTACTGGCAGATCAGATTAGTTGATGATGCAAAGCCAAAGACAGCATTTTCTAAAGCAGAAATGTCCTAATTACCACGGAGATGCTTTACTGTCTTACTTGTAGAAATAAATGTGAAATTCCTAAATAAATCTCATGTTTGTATCTTAGCAGAAAGCAGTTCGAAAGAAAATCTGTACTTATATATTTAAAACAAATACAATATTCAGTACATCCTTCTAGCAGCAAGGAGATCAATAGATGTCAAATTCAGTAATCATTTATTAAGTGTTGATAATAAAAAGGTGGAGCAGTATTTCAGAATTGAACACCAGCATCTTATTAGATGGGTTGCACTATCAGTTTTTGGTAATGCCCTTTGGTTTGGAAAATGCACCTGCCACTTTTCAAAGGTTGTTGAACAAAGTCCTAACAGGCCTGGTAGACTATAGTGCAGCATATCTAATTGATATTGCTGTCTTTAGCTCCACCTGGGAGAAACACATGATCCAGAAATGTTTTGGAGGCCCTGTAGAAAGCAGGCCTAACTATCAAGGCTACTAAGTGTCAGATAGGGCAGAGTCAGGTTGTGTACCTGGGCCACCTTGTAGGTGGAGGCCAGGTTCAAACATTACAGAGCAAAATCCAGACCATCATGGACTGGGTTGCTCCAACTACCCAGACTCAGGCAGAACTGGGTACGACAGAAGATTTGTCAAGGGGTATGGATACATTGTGACACCCCTCCCTTAATGACTTAACTCCAAGAGAATGTCTAAGAAAGTTCAGAGGACAGTCTGCTGTCAAAAGAAATTTGATGACCTGAAGCAGGCCATATGCACTGCACCAATTCTGGTTGATTTTGTGTGAGAGGGTGCCCATGCATGAGCTGGGCCCCTCTGCAGTGTTTGGAGCCTATTCTTCGAGGCTATTCTGTGATGCAGCTAGACCATATAATCTTAAGTGTATTAAAACCTCGCGGCAAATGATAACTTTGGGATGGCTGCATGGAAACTTGTCTTGTTTGGTGTGAAACACTTTGGAATCCTATCCCCCGCCAGTCTTGGCGACGGGAGTAGAATTCCACCCTTCTAGAGGGAGAGACATGTACACACTGGTCTACCCAGTAATAATTTAAAAGGAGCCCTGGCATCACTAAATGGATGCGGCAGCCACAGACACGCATCTGACCTCATGCTGCTGGACGAAATTCTGGCAGGGGAGGCCTGGACAATAGGTTTCCTGTGTAACCACCTCCCAGACAGGCTTCAGTCTATTGGGGCTGGGTGGGTCCACTCTGAAAGTGCTTTGAAGTCAGCACTGGGGGCACAGTTGGTGTTCCTGTGCATAGCCCAGTTCAAACCGGTTGCAGGGGCTACCAGCCCCTGCTCTGGTGCGAAACTGGACAAAGGAAATGGGTGTAGCCACCCCTCTTTCTAGAACCTTCCATAGGTGGATCCCCCGAGTATGTCCAATCCCTTTCTTAGGTATAAATAAGGAACCCCTGGCAACCAGACTTTAGATTCCACCTGGACGAAACTCTGAAACTGAATCCTGGAACTTCGACGCTCTACTAAAGACTAGAGGATGGAAGAATCTCCCATGGGGTCAAGGAGTGACTCCACTGCACAAGCAGGCACCAACGAAGCCTTTGCCAGTCTGCATCTCCGAAGCTCCCACTGGACTCCAAAGTATTTGCAGCCCAGGAAGAGGATTCACAGACTTCTCGGAGGGGGCCGACCTGAGTCCCCAGCAAAGCTGAGACCCACAGCCCTCACGAGTGATGAGGAACCAGAACCCCTGAACACCATGCACATTTGCTAGTGCATTGAGTTACCGACATTTCTTAAAGTTGTGCTTTGGGTTACTTGTAGCCCAATCAATGAGCACCATTTGCTCGAAGATTGTGGGCCTACACTCCACGAGTGTTCCGTGAGCCTACTTCTTGCATTTCAGCTTGAGGCTTGTTTGCAATCCCTGGTTCGTCGACTGGTGGGTCCCCACAAAGGCAACTCTGATTTTCCTTGGGCTTCCCTGGTTGCTCCTGACATAACCTGACTCCCGACCACGTGGTGAGTATCTCGGACCTTGCTGGTCCACACTGAAGCATTTCTTTGATTCCTGTGTGGGTTGCTGTTGTTAAGGCTTGTTGGGTCCAAACTGAGCCCCGATACTGCAGCACTCGACATCCTTTGTGGGACAGCGCGATTCCAGATCCTGGTTGTTGTCGGCGCCTCCTAGTCCTCGTGGCTGAAGAGTCAAGCTTCACCTCTTTCTCCTGACATCACCCAACATCAGTAGGCATTCGACTTTCGTGCCCCTGGTCACTGGCAAGTGACCCAGACTCTGTACCCTCTGTCCCCTCTGCTTTCAGATTCTTCTCATCTTCAATCCAGGCTTGGATCACACCGGACACTTTCCTCTACGACGTTAGCAGCACTTTGCAGCAGATCGCCATTGAAAACGACGACCATTCCTGACACAAAAAGACACCTATGCACCCAGCTTCCCTGGGTGAGGTAACTTGAGTGCTCCAGTGCTCCCGTATGTATTGGCCCAAGAACCCCTTAAGTCTAAAGGGGTTTGCTCAAAGTCCTCTTCTAAGTGTCCTTAAACTTTAAAATTCCACAGCGACTTTCCCCATAAAAGCTTATGGTGGATTCGGGGCTGTGTTTTCACACTGCACACGTCCCCGTGGGTCCCCTGTGTCACTACCTTGGGTGGTTCCTGGTGCCCCAGTGGTTCTACAGGGTCTAGTCATGGTTCTTATACCACTTAATTAATATATGGTTTGGTACGCCCCTAGGGCTCAACATATATTGTGCTAATTTACTGTGTGATACTAAGTTTACCCTATGTACTTTTGCCTCTAGTCTCACAAATAGACTAGTGGGATGTGTTTAGAATGAATACATATATTTTATATATATATATACCTTGTGTGGTTATCCTTTCATTTAGTCATTAATTAGATTATAGACTAGTAAAACAAGCTGCTTTACATGAGCCAAGACTTAGCCTGAAGGCTGCTCTCCACAGCTACCACTAGGATAGCTTTCTACAAAGGATGTCATTAACCTACCATGAATAAGGGTCGTTTGGAGACTGGTGTAAAGTGCCCACTAGAATAGTGGACATCATTTGCCAGGCCAACTTCTCACAGTTGCATCAGAGATGCTGTACGCTCCTACTTATAAAGCAGAAATTTCCTAATTACCACGGAGATGCATTACTGTCTTACTTGTAGAAATAAATGTGAAATTCCTAAATAAATCTCATGTTTGTTTCTTAGCAGAAAGCAGTTCGAACGAAAATCTGTACTTATATATTTAAAACAAATACAATATTCAGTACATCCTTCTAGCAGCAAGGAGATCAATAGATGTCAAATTCAGTAATAATTTATTAAGTGTTGCATAATAAAAAGGTGGAGCAGTATTTCAGAATTGAACACCAGCATCTTATTAGATGGGTTGTTTTACTTGTATTCCTGAACCACTATTATTGTCATATTATCTAAACATAATGTGGCTTAGGCAGCCAGGCTATCTATGACCTTGGAACATAAGTGATCATCAGCACATTTGAGCAAGGTTTTTGTGGAAAAGATTGCATTTGAAATCATCAGTAAAATTAAGGAGACAGTGCACCCTATAGCATGTTATGGGATATTGTAATGCAACAAACATAAGTCTGTATAGAATGTGATAAGCATACTTACCTGGTTTCTTTTTACGGACCACGCGCCTAGGATTTCGATCTCCTGGAGCACCTCAGAAGGAGATTCCTAAAATTTCAAAGACCTTGTCTTCATATTAAAAAAAATATTTATAAACAAACATTCTAATTATTTTAGGGCAGTTCCCAGTCCCCAATAGGAAACATCTATGAACCTTATGATAACTTCCAGTAGATATTAAATAAAATGGATGAAAATAGGGCATAGTAAATGCAGGAATTAATGGGCCTAGTAACACAATGAAAGGCAAAGCGAAAGTATAACTGAGGAACAGAGAGAGTAACATTTAGACAAGTACTTCAACAACGGTAGGCCTCTGAGTGCTGCAGCGCTGAATACAAACATCTGCTGTGCCTCCAATTTATGTATCAATATATGCACATACTCATATTAAACATATATAAGGTGAGAGATTGTGTGCGACATATTCATTTACCTATCAGTACTACAAATGTACATAAAACATAAATAATACTCCTGTTACTATACTTCGGGTAGACACAACAGTCTATTGGACAAGGTATGTTTGCACATTCTGTAACACTCCTCTCACTGATGAAGTATGCACAAGGCGTAAAATGTAAAGATTGAAACTGCAAAAGTAAGACCAAATACTCCAGTATTTAAACGGGAAATGTTTTAATGTTGATTCCAAACACAATGATTATTAGAGTTACCATCTGACTTGTTATACGCATTTCGTATCAAAAAATGGATTACAGCTGAATGGAAATCATGATTTTACAAACATGTAGGCTCTTCCACTAGATTTTGGGCACAGGTATTTGAGATTAAGAAATCTTTAATGAATACAGAAAAGGGCACTGCCCAGTGAGTGTGGTGGCACAGTGCTGAGTTCCTTCACTTGGTGACAGCAGCGATCATTAAACACAAAGGGGCAGATTTATGAAGGCCTTGCGCCGCCGGTGCGTCACTTTTTCCCATGTTAAAAATGACGCACCGGCGGCGCAAGGCCTTCATAAATCTGCCCCAAAAGCTTTTGAGTTCCACGGAAGAAAAATAAGTGTGAACGGACATTAGATGTGGGTGTGCCAGGAACAATAGAAGCATACTTCCATTGAATTATGGAGGTGCATGGACGAGTAGAGACATTATCAAGTCACTCTTGAGAGCCACAATACGCATATAGGACATCACCCTTGCTGCAGCTCCTTCTTGCCAAGCAGTGGTGTAATAAATATACAATAAAAGGTATTTTGGAACATTTCTTTTTAAATCGAAGGACAGCTACAATTCCCACCGCATGGATTTCTATAATAAAAGATTGCAGAGGTTTCCCACAAACCACACAGATGATGTACTCTCTAAATTGAAAGAATGCATTTCAAATTCCTAAAAGAAACCTCATATTTGTATCTTAGCATTGAACAATATGAAAAGATATGCATAGATATATTTATAAAACTAAAACAGCTTTCAGTCCATCCTTCTTGCAGCAAGTTGATCAGGAGATGTCAGCTTCGATAACCATCTGGGAAAGAAAGAAATACACCAAGGGGAGAAAGAACAAATGTACTGTTATTTACCAAAAAACACACACTCAGTTTAAATGTTGATGCATCTATATAAATAAAAATGTAAATGTTTGTTTGTTCAAAATCGCAAATCTCCGAAAGTACTTCACCGATTGCTTTGAAATTTTGACACAACGTTGGATTCGGACACGCTTGTGTTTTTATATACACAACATTGGATTCCAATAAGTGCATGTCAAATACGCGAGGGTTTTTAATCGATAGCCCGAACAGACACATAAAAATGTCAATGTTCGTTTGTTCTAAATCTTAAATCCCTGAAAGTTCTTCACAGATTGCTTTGAAATTTTGACACAACGTTGGATTCGATTAAGGGTGTGTTTATATATACACAACGTTGGATTCGAATATGCGTGTGTCCAATATATGCGTGTTTTTAATTGAAAGGCCGAACAGACCCTTTTGATTTGGTTGCTGCCCAACAACTACAAGGGACGCATACAGACAATAGTTACAAAAACATATTGCATACCCACAAGCATTCTGAAATTAAACATATTACAAACGTGCGCTTACTCTTTTCTTTCTCTTTCTCTTTGCACCAATAAGAAAGCACGCATAGAGACAATAGCCTACATATATTAGAATGGACAGTTGGTGTCAGGATGGCAGACCGGGAAGTGGGTGCAGGGAGGGGGTAGGAGTTGGTTCACTTTGTAACATTAGAACGTGTTTACAGATACACAACGTTGGATTTGAATACGCGAGTGTACAATACGCGCGTGTTTTTTATCGAAAGGCCAAACCGACCCAATCGATTTGTTTGCTGCGCCACAACTACAAGGGACGCTTAGAGACAATAGTCACAATAACATGTTCTATACCCACAAGCATTCTGAAATTAAGCATATCACAAACGTGCGCTTACTCTTTTCTTTCTCTTCCATTTAACCAGACTGAGCCACAGCAATGCATGACCGGATACAGCTAGTTGAATAATAAAAATGATCACATAGCCCTTCAGAATAAAAAAACTATATTATATTAGATGGTCTGTTTTACTTTTATTACCCAAAGAACATTGACTGTAAAACTGTCTAAAGGTCATGTGGCTTGGGGACCAGTTTATCTGCAACCTAATAATAGAAATGACCATACGCACGTTCATATAAAACATCAGTGAATTCAAATAGACAGGACAGCCCATATAATTCTGTGGGATAAGGTAATGCATCAAACTTAAGGCTGTTTTGAAGGTGAAAAGCCGTACTTATCTGCTTTCTTTATGATTCGTACTTCCCTACGGCCTCTACCTTTTCCAGCAGCTAAGAAAGAGATTCCAAAATTTTAATGACTTTATCTTCAGATTTCAAATATAAACACTTCATTAATTCTAGTGCTGTTTCAAATAGCACTTAGGATACGTCTTTCAACATTACAATAAATTCCAGTAAACGGTAAATCACATGACATAAAGCGGCATAGAAAATACAGTAATAACTGGTTCTGCATTAGCATCAAAAGCATGCAAGGATAACTGTGAATTAGAGATAGAGACATGTAGACATGTGCTTGGACACGTATGGTTTCTGAATGTCGCAGCGAAGACAAACTCTGCTGTGCCCCAATGCATGAACCAATATATGCATGTATACATATCTGAAAAATATATAGAGTGAGAGAATGTTTATAAAATAAGCATTTACATAAAAGTACGATAAATATTCATAAATATGTATATATCACTGAGAGGGAACATTAATATTAATTTGTTTTAGGGTAGCACAACAGTCCATTGAATACCGTTTGTTTGCACATTCACTCCTCCTCATTATTGGAATTTGCATAAAACCTCAGGAAAATGCCACACAAAATTTAAAGTTTCAAACTTAAAAATTTAGCAAAAAATCTCAATGATGAAAGGTTATACATCCTAATGTTGATTTCAAACCCAGTGGTTACTAGAATGACTATTTGAGTAGTAACAAACCTTTTCTGTCACAAAAAGACTACAGCTGCATGGAAATCATATGACCTGAATTGACCCGAGGACGGAGCAGGCACCAGAAGGCACCGGAATCATTTCCAAAGCTCCGGAGGCGCTTAAAAGCAATATTGGGGTCCAGCGGGGTGGGACGCTCGCGAGCGAAGCCCGGGCCAAGGGTGAGCCCATCTGCGTCCATCAAAGTCTGGAGGAGCCTGGGCTCGGCCACCCCTCCTGGTCCTTCACTATCCGCTCTTGGGATTTCTGTTTTTAGGACATGTTTTGGGGAGCTAGGTGAAGGTAAAACAAATTATCTTTATATTGTTCCTTATTCGTTATTGTTATTAACAGTTATTTTTACTTTGGGTGAACAGAAGCCCACTCCCACACCAAAAACAATGAACACAACATTGGATGGTTATCTACCAAAAACGGTAGGAGTGTTAACAAAGGAGGTTGAAATAGTTGAATGCAGACTTTCACTAGCTCCTTGCTCAATTCCATCTTCCCCAACTGACTGTCAAATATCTACCTCGGAAACCGTTGTTGAGCAGAGGTCGCAGCCTCCTATATCACCCACCGTAATTATTTCAAGCCAGAGTGTCTTACTTGCTCCCAATGAAGGAACTGATTCCTCACTTGTCCAGTGGAGAAATCTACTGTATCACAAGAAGCAAATAGTGGGAAAAGAAAACAAACGGATGTGACTGCAAACTAAAAGATCATTCTCCAAGGGGCAAAAGAACTAATAAAACGAATTCAACTAGCAATCCCTCAAGGACCCAGTTCGGAGGAGGGCGAGCTAATGAATTACAGAACTGGATAACAATGTTGATAACAATGTAGACAAATTCAGTAGAATTTTACATGATGCTTTGACACCCTTCAGCTAGCATTGAAGAACAGCTTGCCTGAGTTCCAATGGGTCTAGGTAATGACTCGGATCCCAAAAACCAGACTGATAATATCGCTTGCCCAAGAACCTCTGACATAATTGATATCACTCCTAGTGCCACGTCAAGTCACTTGATTTCTTCAAGCACAAAATCTACTGTAAAGGGCCAGGTTCTTCGGATAGAGTCACTGTCTAATATTGTTAGTAACAATATTGCGGTTTCAGTAACTCAAGACTCCATCATAGTTAGAAACGTAGCTAGGAAAAACGTATGTCCAAGGGAACACAAATCAATTAAGTTCACTCACAACAGATAGGGGGGGTCTGTCACCCCTCCGAAAATAGGGGTCGAAGGGGTGCCAAAGTGCTGTTAAATTTACCACCAGAATGCACACCGTATACTTTGATCTTGAAGGGGGTTTCATGTCTGGCTATTGTTCAGGAAGAAACCTGTCAAAGTGTTACCAACAAATCGGCCCATTGGTGTTGTAAGATAATCTCGCTGAAGATAAATTGGTCGGATAATATTATCATGGCCAAGAGAGTGAGCTGGCTGGGTCATATGATCAAAGGTGGGGGAGGGGATTGTGTTGTGCTTAATTTTAATAATGCATGGTGTGTACACTTTGCCCTAACGCATTTTAAAGTCACATATGACAAGCCTATAGAGGTTTATCCGTTGGGTTTTTTCTACCCTCCACATCCTGAACACTTGATGAGTAAACAATCCTTGTGGGTGGGCCCTAGCACGCATCTATTTACATAGCCTCCCTAATTTAGCCATTATAGCCATTTTGATGTCCTTTCTGGGCTGTCAGAAATTGATTAACTAATGAACTGTCTTAGTCCACCAGCAGCTATGGTGGGATTGGGATTGCCTTACAAAGCTCAAGGAACAGGAACTCACACTGATGCATTCACTAATAGGGATTCTGCAGAACTTTTTGAAATCTCCTCCCCTAAAATAAACATTAGTGGGATGAACCAGGACAAAAGCAAAAATTGTTCCCCTCACCATAATTTAATTTTAAGTGATATCTTCACGACTAGGGAGGATCCGGGTCACCCCAATATTACAGTTGACCAAGTTAAAAATAATTAACTCATGAGGTTGGGAAACCAGGGTCACCATAAGTCTCTACTTAAATGTATTTCATGGAACATAGCAGGTATGCACTCTAAACTGACCGACGTGGTTTGACTAACATATATCAAAGGTTTTGACATCATCTGTCTTCAGGAGACATGGTATATGAAGGACATTGCACTGAATGGTTATTTTTCTCACATGGACAACATAACACCCTTGTCATCAGGGATGGTAAAAGGAGGGTTGGCAATGCTAGTCATTGTTGTTTGTACATCTCCCTAGTTTCGGTTAATTCTGATTTCCAATATGTTACAAGTCACGTTACTAGTGGTGAACTGGTATTACAATACTTTCAATTACAGTATCTGCCAGGTTTTTTAAGTTTTACAGGCAGAACTTAACAACATTTCTGAGAAATGGCAAATCTCATGTATTCTTTGGGTAGGTGACTATAATTGTTCAGTCTGCCCGCATAGCTCTGGCCGTCCCTGCGGGATGCTAAGTATAGAGGGGCGGCCCCTGTCACATTTTAACCATACCCCACAGGTTGAGGCTCTACAGTCTATTATTGTGGAGAATTACCTCAATATAGTGCCCACCTATGTTGGTAGAGGTAGGGAGAGTTTTATTGATTTTATGTTTATTTCACGGACGTTCCTGCCACTTATTGGCAAATTTGAGGTGGACCCAAATAATGCGAGTGACCATAATCCCCTCATAGCCTCCCTTAGCACAATAGCTCAGCCAGGGAATGTTGATCGTATCAGGTTCTTTTTAATCCTACTACAGGGGTAGGACTTAATTGGAATATGTAAATCCCTCTGAGTTTGAAGCAAAAATTGTCCTTACTAATTAAGACTCCTTTATGAAGTGTTTAGCCCATGACTCGCCCCCAGCTGAGATCACTCAAGAACTTCATCAATTAAGGTGATGGACACCCCAGAGATAAGGTGGTTTAAAGTGGAATGCTCAAGAGCCCATAACATTTTAAAGCTGGCACTGCATACGAACCCCCGAAACAAGGCTCAAATTAAGTATACTTGGAAGACATACAAAAGTATAGTCACGCAGAAGAAAGAAGAGCTAAGGCATTCAGTCTGAGATGATCTGGAGGAAGGCAGCTCCCTTAAGGATTCGAAAAGCTTTTGGGAAATTATAAATTGGCCATTATTTAATGGGGAGATGGGCAAGATACATTCCTTGATTCTGGGGTATGTTTGGGAAGTTCACTATGCGGTTATATTTAATCCTAAAGGCTGCCATTTTGAGTTCCCCAGAGAGGATATGCCCCAAAACCTAAATTTGGCCTCTCACCTGAGTGCGTCAATCCCAGTAGCTGAGGTCGAGGAAGCTATAGCAAAAGGACTTAGCATGAAAGCTCCTGGACAGATATCTTTTTAAAAGTTAACCTAATCTGATGGCCCCATTATGGTCCAATGTGTTCAAAGCAGTGGTAACGGGCCCTCAGGGCCGGACTGGCCGTTGCGGGCACCGGGTAATCCCCCAGTGCACCACAAGTTTTGGGCCCCTGGGGGGCATTTTTGTTACAGGACCGTTTTTGCAGCATAGCTGCAAAATAGGCCCTGTAACAAAATCGCCCGAAAACCGGCGCCGGCAAAGACCCCGGTCTCACCCCTAACGCCCCCATCCCTCCCGACCCCCCCCCCGAGCACTTTGCCAGGGCTGGTTTTCGTTCCCAGTCCGGCCCTGTGGCCCTATCCCAGCAACTTGGAAGGAGGCCATTTTAGTCCCTGTGTTTAAAGAAGGCAATTGGGAGGGCTAGCTCGCAGCGAAGATTGACACCTAAGCGTGAAGTTCCACGTGATCATCAATATACTCAGCAATTATCTGACATCTGAAATGTGTTGATAGCTTCTCTGGGGCTGTTTCCAGTGCCTGATGAGCTCTGGTGCGGAGTGTGCTAAATCCGACTCCTGTAGCTGCCCAGACAGGAAAGTAAAGGACCTTGATCGCTGTGTAGTAGGCCGTGATCCCCGGGCTCCCGTACTGCAAGAAGTGAGCTGACAGTGTAGACACATAGTATACAGGCAAGTTTGATGCTTGGGTGGCTTTGGCTTGTGCTGTAGACAACTGTTGGTGGAGATGCAGCTGCGTTTGTCGATTTCTTCTTGAAACCCATAGTGAGGGAAATGCCCACCTACCTAAAGGACACGAAGGATGTTCTGAGACTCCTACCAGAGATAGACTACGATAACAATCATGACATCCTGGTATCATTTGACGTAGAGAGTTTGTATACCTCAATACCTCAGCTAGAGACCTTAGAGGTAGTGGAAGCCCTTTTGGCTGAGAGGGATCTCAACACCATCACTCCAGTCAGAGTGATCATGACCTTGGCGAATTTGGCCATGACTGAAAATTTCTTTCAGTATGAAGACTCTCTCTATTTACAGATCAGCGGGACCAGTATGGGCAGTATTTTTGCCCCTAGTCTCGCTAATCTCTACGTGCATAGATTCGAGCAAGAGCACATCTTCGCAGACACAAATCCTTTCACAGGCAGTTTACGCCTGTGGAAGCGCTACATCGATGATGTTCTAGTTATCTGGAGAGGTATGGAGGAAGAACTTCAGAACTTCCACGGCTGGCTGAATGGAAGGAATCGGTACCTCAAATTCACTATGGAACATAGCAGATCACACCTGGCATTCCTCGATCTTCTAATCACTTCTACTCCCACGGGTCTAGAATCAGAACTATACCGCAAACCACTGGCAAAGAACTCTTTACTTAGTTACCACAGTTGCCATCCCAAAGCACTCCGGGATAACTTGCCCAACGGGCAATTTCTTCGGATCCAACAAAATTGCTCTACCAAACGGGCATTTGAGCACCATGCTAAGAGCCTTGAATTAGATCTGTCATTAAAAAACTACCCTAAACAACTGATTCGGAAGTCCAAAAAAGAGCATCAAATAATAACAGAGAGAGCCTGTTAGATATTCTACCTCCCAAACCCAAACAAGATCGAATCACGTGTGTACAAACATTCTGCACCGAATCAAATCAGATTCGGAAGATAGTAAGGAAGCATTGGAAAATCCTTAATACAGGTGCCAACACCTTACCTGCCCCTCTATTTGCGTTCAAAAGAGGTCAGAATCTCAAGGACAGATTGGTCCATACACGACCCAAATGTGAGATCCCCCGAGCAATAGGCACTCTGTGGGATATGCCGGCAGTTACGGGCCATCATCCCTGTGGCAATTGCGCGGCTTGTCTACAGACAGTAAAATCCTTGACCATTGACATTGGCACAGACCGACCTTGGGAGCAACGTAGATTCACAAATTGTAATAGTAGCAATTTGATATACCTGATTAGTTGCCCCTGCAAGAAACTATATGTAGGAATGACCACACGGAGGGTCAAAATATGCATCTCCGAGCACAAAAGCTCGATTAGATGCTTTAAACAATCAACTAGGATGACAAATCACTTTATTGAGGCAAAACACACTCCCTTGGATCTACACTGGACTGTATTAGAACAGCCACTGATACCAACACATATCACCGATGTAAGTGTCCTGAATGTGGTTGGGCGCCTATTTATACCCCCGCTGTGCCACGAGGGAGAGGAGATGCCGGTGTGAGACACCTTGGACTATTGCTGAATACCAGATCGGTAGGCAAGCATGCCCTGGAAATCTTTGATCTGCTTGTCAGAGAAAAACCTCTATTTCTTCTCCTGACTGAAACATGGCTGGGGGAGACGTCCAATCCGGACATTATGGCGGCAATTCCACCGGATTATAACATCTTCCGGCAGGATAGAATCAAAGGCAGAGGAGGAGGGGTGGCGGTGGTAGTGAATAAATCAGTATCCTGTTCTATTCTTTCTCTTAACACCATTACAGGATCTGAGTCTTTAGCATTCACTATTAGATTGACCCCGCAACAAGCCGTGAAAGGACTGGTGGTGTATAGACCCCCTGGTCCAGTTGGTTCTTTTTTCGACGACCTTCAGATGGCGATTGCTCGTTTGGCATTGAGCACACAGCATTGCCTGTTGGCAGGACATTTTAATTTTCATATGGATGTGGGCGACGATTTGGATGCCAACAAACTGTTGGACATTACGGCTCCTTTGGGTCTTGTCCCTTTTCTTACAGGCCCAACACATGATTAAGGGCATACTCTAGATCAGATCTTCTCCTCGTTCCCTCTGGTCGATATTGAGCTCCTTCCGGTGCTCTGGACTGACCATAGGCTGGCCAGATTTTCCATCCTGGCCAGTGAGTCGCCCCCGTGTAGTGCGCCCAGACAAATTGGCCCTGTTAGAAGGGCCTTGCATAGAGTCACACCTGATTTGCTAGCCATGGCCGCTGCGGACCATCCGTGCCCTCTTATAGGCGATTTAGAACAGGACGTCGAGTCCCTGCAGGGATGGTTATTGGAGAGGCTGAATGATTTGGCCCCCCCGATGGGCCTGCGGGAGACGGCTAAGAGGGTTTCGGCCCCGTGGTTCACTGAGGCACTGCGGGCTGCCCGCAGTCAGTGCAAGGTTGCGGAGAGGGCATGGCGCCTTAATTATGATCAGGGTGCGAGATTGGCCTATAAGACCATGGTTAAGTCATACCATTGCGATATTCTCCGGGGAAAAAAGAGACTATCTGGCTAGGAGGATTGATGCCGCCTCCAACTCTTGTAAAGAGATTTTTACAGTGGTCAGGGAGTTTATGGCCCCCAGATCCAACCTTTCCCAGGGTGTTCCATCGGAGCTGTGGGTCTGTGACTTGGCCAAATTCTTTACAGATAAGATTAAAACTATACAGGACTCGTTCACAGTGGAGTCTTTAGGGGAGGGTGTGAGTGCGGTGACAGGACCGGCACGGTTGTCCACGCCGGCTGCGGTTCTCGAAGAGTTCCCTGCTATTTCCAGCGATGCCTCACTAGCGCTCTTGGCCAATCTTAAATCGGGCTCGCCTTTAGACCCCTGTCCGGCCAAATTTTTGGCTAAGATGGCTACCGTGGTTAATCCACTGGTTAATCCACTTGTGAATCTGTCTCTTAGTGCGGGGAAGGTCCCGGCGCCCTGGAAAAGAGCCATGGTGATCCCCCTTCTTAAGAAGGCCGGTTCGGACCCAGAGGTTCTGGCCAATTACAGGCCAATTTCCCTTCTTCCAGCGTTGGCCAAGATCACAGAGAAGCATGTGCATGGCTTCCTCTCCGGCTATCTAGAGTCCAGCGATCTGCTTCACTCTTCGCAGTCCGGTTTCCGTCCTAATTTAAGCACGGAGACGGCACTGTTGGAGGTGACGGAGATCATTAGGGAGACTCTGGATGCTGGAGGCAGGGCCATGCTGGTCATGCTTGACCTATCGGCGGCCTTTGACACCGTCCCCCATGAGGTGCTCCTTGCCAGACTACATGACATCGGTCTGAGGGGGACGGTGTTCAACTGGTTTACATCATTTCTTGAGGGCCGCCGACAAACGGTCTGGGCCTCTCCGAGCTCCGCCGAAATGCCGCCATTGGGAGTCGGGGTTCCAGAGGGTTCTGTGTTGAGCCCGACTCTATTTAACATCTTTATGACACCTCTGGCGGCACTGGTGGAGTCTTTTGGGGCCCGGATCGTGTCCTACGCGGATGACACGCAATTGCTTTTTGCGTGTGGGAAGGATCAGGCCTTCGATGGAGAGAACATCCAGGGGTGTGTGGAGCTGGTTTTTAGCTGGCTTCAGCGGAACAGTCTTAAGACCAACCCAAGTAAATCGGAGGTGCTGTTTTTCGGCTGCCTCCAAGACCCTGATTGGCGTGCGTGGTGGCCCGTGGATAGCTGTCCTCCTGCACAGGTATCATTGGTGGCCAAAAATCTGGGAGTGAAGTTGGACAATGGCCTGTCGTTGGTTCCACATATTCGGGCTCTGACGGGGACTTGCTATGGGCTGCTCAAGATGCTCCGGAAGTTCCTACCTTTGCTCACAGAAGAGCATAGGAAGATCACCGTACAGGCCTTAGTGGGGTCTAGATTGGACTATGCCAACGTCCTTTATCTAGGACTCCCGGACTATCTTGTTCAGCGGCTGCAGGTTGTGCAGAACTCCACGGCCCGTGCGATCTTTGGCCTTCATAGGCGAGCGAGAGCTTCCGCATTGGTGCAGTCGCTTCACTGGCTGCCCATTCGAAAGCGGGTCATGTTCAAGGCTTTGACCTTGGCGCATAAAGCGCTATTTGGCGCAGGAGCAAGGTATCTACAACGCAGGTTGACCTTCTATCGTCCGATTAGATCACTGCGATCAGAGTCTTTGTTTCTGGCCATGGTGCCACGAGTGAGGAAGGCACGCACTGGGGGTCGCTCCTTTAGTTTGAGGGCCCCTCAGTTGTGGAACACCTTGCCTTTGGCGTTACGTTCCTCCTCGAATTTGCTCCTGTTCAGGAAAGGCTTGAAGACTTGGCTTTTTAATCTTTAGGAGTCCTTTTTTTCTTTTCTTCATTTTGTCTGTTGTCCGCATCGGTGTTATGTTGTTTTATTCTGAGCTGCCTTGATAAAGGGCCGGGACACTCCCCTGGAGTAGCCGTGCGCTATATAAATATTAATAAAAAAATAAAAAAAAGTGGCTTCCTCTTTAAACGTGAGCAGAGATGGGTTTACAAGCTACAGACAGATAAGCATGGGTTGAACGAAGACATCCCTTGGATGTCATTATAACGTATTCATATACATCAGATAACATTCTTCCAGCCCCTAATTTACGAGTTGTTTCTTCTACAGTTAGGAGAGAATTTATGATCAGACTAAGACATGGGAGCCTTTGATAATAGAGGGAACACATATTATATCACATAGTTAAACCACTATATTACGTATCATTAGTGGCTATGTCCGTAAGGATAGATTGGCGTGACCTCACTTAATCTTCAAGAATGATGCGTTTAAATATACTGCGTATCCTTGACTAGGCCCCCTAAGTATATCTATTGTCTCTGAGAAGCTAGAAACAGATGGAGGGCAAACAAGAGAGTTCTGAAACATTATTTTGCTAACAGGGTGAGAACTGGGGAGATTTAACTACATTTCCCGAGATTCCCAGGGGCATTGTAATACAATATGTAGTTCTGCACCTTTGAAAATAGACGTCGTAGAAATTCCCTTTTATTACAAACATGAAGGGACTAATGACTCAATTTTTTAATTGCTCGAGTTGAGTGAAATAATATGAGAATAAGTGATCATAGATACTGCTAAAATCCATGTTTATCACACGAAATCGGCACTTGTGAGTGAACGCACTACATTTCCCTTTAGCCTCGGGGGCGCGCTGAGATGACAACACATCGGCCGCCAACCAGAGGATTCACCAAATAGACCTCCTCCTGTCCGTTCGGTACCTCCCACAGACAGCCCAGAAGGACGTCTGGAGTACCGACGGACAGGTAGGCAGGCTGGCGACTCCTTAATATGACTGAACTAAAGGTTAGATCGGCCAGTATGCGGCACGCACTCTAACGGGGATCTGTAAACTACCACCACGGTCAATGAGCTTAATTCATTCCAGCGCTCAAACAACTCTAAGCACTGGTCACACGCTTTAAGATGGGAATGATGCGCGTGCGTTGTGTTGAAGCCTCTTCTACACACACGGCGGAGTGTATCTATTGAGGCATTTGCCCGGGCATTGGGTTTACTTCGTTCTGCTAGATGAGGAGTGCAGTACATACTAAGCTAGACTCCTGGGCTCTAACACTATATCCTTCACTTGTAACAAGCGATCGACACACAAGTTGACCAGGATGGTAGCTTATTTATCTGTGCAGTAAGAGTGGTTTCTGTGCAGTATGAGGAATGTCAGCCACATTCAATGATGACGAATGTTGGTAACAGACACTGTCCTCAATGTGTTCTTATAAACATTAAGTCCATTTTCTCAGATTATGAGCTTTAATCCATCCATGATATCAGGGGTGTTTTGATTGGGCAGTGACCACAATATTGAAAAAAAGTAATGAATGATTCACCTAAACACTATAAGCCTAGATAAGCCTAGCCAAGGCGATAAGTGTTGTTTTGAATCGCAGCAGTGAGGTGCTTCCTCTGATCCTTTTCCTTTGTTTGGCTTGAATAGAGCGGTGCTCCGTGTTACCTGAGCTGTGGCCAGGTGAGGGGGGGGCAACATTCTCCTGCAAATTGGGTGAGTGTAAGCTTATATGTTTACAACGTGCATATGATTATTAGATACATTGGCGATCTAGCTCTCATGGTACACCTATACAAGGTTACATGATGTTTTGCAGTACGCTAATCTGACTGGACATAATAATTCAGCAGTTGTCTTTTGAAATGATATTGTCACTAATGAAATGTACTTTTTTTCTTATCCATGTGTGTGTGTGTATGTTCATCTGGTGTACCTCGACAATTTGAACACAGGAGATTCTCAGGTGCTATTTACTTTGTTTGTCACACTGCTTTTGATTTTGATTCACATCACCACACCAAGCAGTAGCAAAATAGGTCCTGATGAAGCAGCAAGGTGACCCATGGGCCCGATAAAAGTCTGCAGAAACATGTCGACCATTTTTTCATCTGTGTAGTTATTTGTTAAGGATACCATTTGCACTGTTTTTAACGTTGAAAAAAGGGAGGTATCCATTAAAAATATTTTCCTCCTTTTACTCAATTTTAGATATAGCACTTTATACACTTTTGGTTTACACAATTTAGCACTGCTTTTCAGCAACCTCCTGATACCCAATACAGATTACATCACAGGCGGTTTGGGATTGATGTGATAGATTTGGTTGAGTCTGGCCAAATCTCGCACTGGGCACTCGATTCCCCATGTGCGTAATGAAGGTTCCCAAATGATGTAGGGCGGTACAGGGTGGAAGTCTGATGGGATCTCTTTGAGCACTTTGTGAGACCCAGCGATAGATTTCGCTATTCATTGATCATAACACATATCATCACCGGATAGTAAACACACCCACTTTTCTGACCCCTTGCTATTCATAAGTTGGTATTCGATGCAGCTGCGGTGCCACACCGAGGGGAGGGCTGAACAAATACGCTGCAGCTGCGGTGTTCGTACAGATGCCTGAGGTGATCCTGCCATGACAAGGAGGTAGTGTGGCGAGCTACGCCAGAGGACAACCAGAAACCCTACATCTTGGATCGCTTGGTGCAGCGTTGTGGAGAAGGCATGGCCTGTCATTTTGATTGCGGGAGTGGTGGGCCTCCATATCCACATTGCCTTGGCTAGGGCAAGAACGGCAGCAAACTTGCAGTGCCCAGCTACCCCTGGAGGTGGGGTGCTCGTCTCGTGCCCACGTGGAAATCCCAGAGTAGAATTGTGAGTAGCGGGAAATACTAATGAAAGATTGGCGGCCCCATAGGTGTGGATGGCGTACCTGCGGTGCTTGGGCAACCCATTGTAAGACACTGAATATTCTGACCTCCCGTGTGATATTAGATGAAGTGTGCACTGGCACGTGTTCTGTGGAGGCCTAGACATTTGGTTGTAACAGGCTCTGGCTATACTCTGCATGATCCTACTGTGATGTATTCCTATAGGTACTGTATCGATTCCCCTATTCCTGACCCTGGTTTGGTTAATAATTAACTAGCAGCCATCCAACGGTGCAAAAACCGTTATCTGATTAAGCCACACCACGGCACAGAAGCGCGTTATCTGATTAGGTCATAACGCATGCCATCTAATTAGACAAGCGATATTCCTCCAGCCCCTGATAAGGCATACGGAGTTCTCAAAACAAATCAAACCTACAGCGACCTGGGAAATTCCCATAACCATTGTTTTGATTTCACCGAGAACTTCAGCAAAAGAATGTGCGAACGAGCCCGTTCATATGACATCCTTATTGACGTATATATGTCCATCCTTACGTCAATCTCGGCACCTTTCAGGTATAAATATTACCGACATTGCCTTAAGCAAACACATGCGGTGGTGACGAGATCGGAGCAGCGAGACGTGCTGAGGAGCCCAGCAGAGAGCGAAGCCCACAGACGCTGCCCCGCCTTCCTGACGCGCTGAGAACGAGATGCTGCCTTTCTCCTGCCGAGAAATCCAGCTCCGGCGCTTCCAAGCAGCCCTCGCAGGCAGCTGGAATATCAAGACCTGGGATAAGAGAAACCAGCCCTCCATCATTCTAGATCTCAGGTACAGAACTGAATAACCTCTTGCAGAGAATTCTCGAATCAGTCCCTTGGCAAACAAACTTAACTTAAACTGCTACTTATCTACTCCCGCCCACGTATTAGGCTTAGGTCAGGTACACTGGGGTAGGCGTGGTTAGAAGCACCAGTTGAGTATGATTAGTCAAATGTATATATGTATGTATCTATTTTATCCATTTTAAAGTATCATATGGCTCAGAAACCATATCAATGCTTTTACAGTATTATTTTATAATTCTGTCTCTACTGTATGCACTTTACTTAACTACAAGTATTGCAATAATAGCGATTCATTTCTCTTGTATGAGAAAAGAGACTGATCAATAAATAACATCTTTTATTGAACCACGCCCATCTCTTATTTCTCTACAAACTGGTGAAACTAAGAATGCACGTACTGACTGAGTAAAAAAAGTTGTCTATTGTTTTCACACAACTCTAGAGATACACTCTTGATTAGGGGAGAGCAAAGTTGTCATGTTCTATGGTTGTCAGAAACTAAATCCCTTCTTGTCTATCCAGGGAGATTAAAATCCTCCTTGCCTATTGAGAAAGTTTCTAGTGAACTCTGAGCTAGCTGGCACAAACACAAAACTTTAAGTCTAATATCGTCGGTAGAAGACCTAGTTAACCTCTGCCCTAGGTCTATACTATTGAAGATATTATTCCAATGCGCAGAGCCTATTGGGATGATAGGAACTACACTACATGGCACCCAACGTTTGGATAGGCGATAAAACTAACGCAAGACATTAGAGTAACTCAGTCGTGCTTTTTCACACAGACCCCTTTTTTCCCATAATACTCCAAAGACATCTGGAGTGGGTGAAAGGTCATATCCGCCAAACCTCGCAGGAGGAGACTCCTATGTATGGTTCTTGGTTTACTCAACGTTGAAGGATACACTGTTCCAAAATATTGTGCATCTAATCTTTGTTTCCATAGAAACCTGATCTGCAAACAAACAGAATAACCTTTCTGTCAGTAAAATGACAGAAAGTGAAGAAGAAAGGGAGACAGTTAGACTAGCAGCTGAACTCCTAGAAGCAGATAATACTCTGCAGCAAAATGACCCGGATATAATACTCATCCCGGTCAACATAAGAAAATCTATAACCTTAAAACTTATAGAAAATGGACTAACACCAAGAGGTGGTACAGTCATATTCGTAATTGAGGCACACGAATATCGGCAGACAGAGGTATTCTATTCATGGATAAACTTTCCAGCAGCAAATGCTGTAACAAAGGACTTCCACTATTACAAAATAGAGGAACCTCCTAATGAGTACACTCCTTTCGAGGAGGTGGAAATACCACTCAAATTCCAAGAGCACCTGCTCTTGTTTAATGGCGCCCTAAAACATAATAATCACATCACCAGGCTCGGTCCACTAGGTAGACCAGGAGCAACGTGGCCGGTCCTAGCCGGATACACACCACATCCAGACATTGAAGAAATGCCTGCACCAGAACTTTTAGCACAGCTAAAACAATTAATAAAAATACATAGACAATTAGTCCAATATGTAATGCGGACTTCAACAATCCAACCAGCAATTAAAATTCCACAGCTGACCAGTCATCAGGGGAACACAAATAAAATTACACCACAGAACATACAGTCCTGTCTAGGTAAGGTACCCCCAAAACGGGAATAAATTCCTTTCTGGCTAGCACAAAAAATAACTCAAATAGAGGCGGTGTTTCCAGATACCACCCCTTTTGAGAAACATAGGATTCTGACTATCTGTCTTCCAATGGGAATCGCACCACATGTGGAGGACTGTGACACTTGGGGAACAGTCTCTGCTTCCATTTACACAAAAACACATGGTGTACCATCCATGTCAGTAATACCAGATGTGCTAAAACAGATTCAAGATGAATACGGTCCAGAACCAGCCTTAACTCTCGGTATGAAATTACTGAAAGACTTCAAGCAGGTCTCTGCAATATTATTAGCCAACATAAAGGGAGAAGCAGCAAATGTGGCGATTCGCCAGAGGTTAAAAGAGACAAATATAGCAGACCAACCATCTGAAATTGCCAGAATCATAGAAAAATCCTATGAAGAACTAGGAAGAGATAGTTTGGGTGGAATACCAGTGAAACCCCAACTAGTTGAAAGTCCTGAAAAAGTATTTATTAAAAATAATTTAAACATTCAAAAAAAGAGCTGGGATGGAAATAAACAATCCAATCCTAAAGAAAAAAGATTCCAGTCCAGAGGAAGGTCTCCTCGGCGGAGAGAAAGATCTCCCGACCAAGGACACAAGTCTCCCCAAAGGGAGCCCTCTGTGAAAAAATACAACCTTAGAAATAGGGATAATATAAAAAAACCTGATAGATATCAAGATATTGATACACGTCCCTCTCAATCTTTTCAGACTTCCTCGCAGAAATCGGAAAGAAGAGGACGATCAGAACACAGAGAAGAGCACGTCAAGTCCAAAGACAAAAAACCTGCTCATCTGAATAAAAAATTACAATTTCCAAAAAAGAAGGTACCCAGTATTAAAGTAATCAACAATGCCGAGAATACTGAGGACACAGCTGAAAAATGGAGAATGGGCTCAGACAATGCTAGACAGCGCAGCAGAAGTGAGCATAGCTCGCAAAGTCCTTATGAATCATCTGGAGACAGTGGACACGAATGAATACATTCAGGTGGAAACTGCAGATACCAGAGTTAGCAAACCTCATAAAATATATGAAATAACATTGCGTATAGAGGGGGATAAGACTAGAAAAATAAGGGGACTATTTTGGTATAATCTGTCCAAGGGCTATGACATCCTTCTAGCTGAACGAGACTGGCCTCCAGAGTTTGTCAGGGAGTGCCCACATAGCGAAGAAATAATTATGCCTGCCTTCTCAAACCATATTCCAATTCATAGAAAATATACACTTGCAAGAAAGTGGGCAGTAGCTCAAGCCCCTGCCTTATATAAAAATCATGTGGGATGGGATGAGGACTCTCCTCCTCACAAAATCCAGTTAAAATCACAACCTACTGCACAGAGGCAGTACCCGATTAAGCAAGAAGCTAAAAAACAGGTAAAAGATATCCTCGATCAACTTGAATACCAGGGGGTGATTGAAACTTGCACCTCACAAATGAATAATCCTTTGTTTCCTGTCTCCAAGCCAGACAATTCATATCGTCTTGTTTTGGACTACAGACACCTTAACTCATGTTTCAAAACATTTGCAGTACAAAACTCGCATAGTGCTGCACTAATGAATAACATAGTGCGCAAAAAATACAAAACAACCTTAGACATTTCTAATGGATACTTTTGTCAAAATATAGCACCAGAGAGCAGATATTTGACGGCGTTCTCAATAAATGGCACGCAAAAAAAATTCTGTTGTTTGCCCCAGGGGTTCAAGAACAGCCCAGGATTATTCTCAGCGAGAGTAACAGAATTACTACAAACATATGATGACGAGGCGTTATCTTATGTCGACGACATCTATCTAACAGATGATGACTTGGATACTCACTTGAAGAGAGTGAACACCATAATACTTGGGTTCGCAGCAGAGGGTTACAAATTCAACTTTAAAAAGTCAAGAATTGCCCATCTAACAGTCCTGTTTTTAGGATATGAACTATCAGGTGAAGGCAAAAGCCTGGCTGACAATTTCCTAGAGAAATGTGCTGTAATCCAAGCACCTAGAACACTGAAAAACTTACAATCAATTCTAGGCTTCCTAAATTTCAGAAGAACTTACATTATAAATTATGCTGAGAGAATTAAACCTCTCTATGATCTAATAAAACCAGATTTAAAAAAAATCAATTGGACTCAAAAACACACAGAAATTTTTAGATCTTTACAAACAGATATGTTAGTTAAAACAAAATTACAAACACGTGAGAACACACGCAACCTTGTGATTCGAGTCATCCCAGGAAGATGCGGATTCACATACCTGACCTCTAATGAGGGAGAGAAGGTACCAATAGCATACACATCACATTTGTACACAGAAGCTGAAAAAAGGTTCAGCATTAAGGAAAAGATTGTTCATGCGGTTCAAACAGCTGTAGCAAAAGAAAAATACCAAGCAGACGGTAGACAGGTTACAGTCAGAACAGCAGAATCAGCTTTTGAGGCATTAACAACGCCATGTAATTTACCGACAACTGCACTAAATCCAGAATGGATACAATGGGTAAATTCTGTTGCTACAGTCAAAGTAAAATACTATTTTGACCCGGAAATGAAAGAATTAAAATATCTAGAATATGAGAGAGAATACCCTCTGCCAATCGACATTCTGCCTTTACGACAGTACGCCTGTGTAATATATACAGACGGGCATGCTCAGCCCTCAGTTTGGGGAGAGCTGGCTTACAAAGCCACATGGGAAATTGTAAAAGAAGTGTGGCGCGGAGGTAAATTAAGACCTCTACTTACAAAAACACACTCAGTGGAAAATAATTCAGAACGACAAACTGAAATAATATCATTAAAAATGGCGCTAGATAATGCCGATCGCGAATTCCCGACACTTATTGTGTGCGATTCGTTTTACTGCGTCAAATCATACAGTAACGATTTGCAGAAATGGATTCAAAACGGTTTTAAAGATGACACAGGTGCCACAATAAAGCAGAAAGCACTTTGGGAACAATTAGTTCTTTTAAAGAAAGAACTACCAAAAACTCACGTGATACATTCACTGAGTCATCAGCGTGATGGCGTTCACGTTGCAGGGAATTCATTGGCTGAGACAGCCACAGTGGGAGCAACTAAACCGGCTTCCGTAGCTACAAAAAAGCGTACAGTAAAACACATTGACGGTGAAACTGTGCTGGCAGTGAAAACGTCATCAAAAGGCGACTGCTCAGCGCTACCGATCAATTATCCACTCAATTATACATACACAATCGATGCAAACTCAGTCCCTGTTGCTCAAATCCCTGGAGTGGGGGATAGAGTAATTCCAAACACGGACAGGAGAGGCTTGTTAATAGCAGACGCACATATGGGTGAGGGTCTCAGACACCATAAGCAAAAAGATTCTCTGGAAGAATTACAATCAGTGTACTGGTGGCCAGGCATGAGCCTGCATCATCACATTTTTGTAAAAAACTGCCCACACTGCAATAGAGATCGCAGTGGCGAGCGGGGAGGACTATTGCCATGGCATTTCGCTCCAGATAAACAACAAGAACATGAAAGTACCCATCATGAAAATGCGTCGTATTAACATAAAAAGACTAATTTACACTGTCACTTATAATGTAGACCCCATTGCTCGGCTGACGTCTGGACTGTTATAAAAAGATTTGCGAGTCTATAATGGCATATACGCTAGGAGCATGCTACGTTTTGACTAATGTATTCCTTTTAGCCTTCAAGCTTATGGGGAAGCATGGCCTAATGAGCATTGCATAGCGGGACTCTTCTCACTTCCTTCCTGAGGGATACGGGATGGTGTAAAGAAAAAAACAAGACATAAAGCAATCTATAACATAAAAGGTATTAGGTTCGGGAGCTGGGTGGGTCAAACATCTAATAAGTGTCCAACGTAGTCTAAATAACCTGCCAAGGAATTCTCTGAAAGGGTTCAGTCCGTACGAACTATTGTTCGGGACTAGAATGATGATCCAAGATCTTGATAGTCAGACTTCAGTGGTTAAAGACAAAAGCTTTGATATCAAAGATCGTTTGGCTATTTTACAGGACTTAAATGCAACAAGAAAAGACCTGAGCAACATAAAGCTGAAACAACAGCCAACAACCACTGAAGAGAAACCACCTGTCCCAGCAAGGCCTGTCTGGATTCCAAAAGTCGGGGATCTAGTCAGAGAAAAGATCGCGGTAAAGAAGGAATTTGGGCCTTCTTACAGAAAAGCAGTTCCTGTCTTGTCTATCAACGGGACAAGATCAGTAGTACTACCGCCCTTGCTGGTAAAAAGGAGAACCGAGTCATATCCATCGACCTGGTAAAACCACAATCATGTGGCCGATAACAAATAGTAGGCCAAGTGGACTCCAGAGAAGTAGCAGAACACCAATGTTTGCTACAAATACAGAGGCTCAAACTGGAAGACTGATCACATTTGGAAAATCTACAGTAAATCAACAAGGACTATGCAACAAAGCAATGGAACTTTAACCTCTTAAAACCCAAATTAAAACTTTTCATCAAGAAACAACAACCTATGATGATGTAACTGCAGACTTTGCTAATGAAACAAAGCAAAATCCAAAAGCAATTGGAACAATTGACAGAACAGCATCCGGCTACTTCATCAACTTCGATGATTCATCTGAAGACCTGAGTGAAGCAAAGAAACAGCCATCAACAAAAACTTTTAAAGACAAAGCTAAGGAACTTTTTCAACAGCTGAAAGAAACCTATCTGATCTCTCCATGGATTGAATTTTGGGTGGCCTTCGGTGCATTTATCCTCATTCTTTGGCTCATCATGGTATTATGCTTGGGACATTTCATTGAAGGAAAATATGCTAAAATGGACACAGCAAGCCAGAAGATCAACTTGGTCCTTAAACCACACACATCTTCACACATCGAGAAAAGAGAACTTTCTTCAGTAAACTTCACAGCCAATCCTATACCAGGCGGTGTAGTATGGGACAAAACTGATTATGAAATCTATGGTCCGGTTGAAATCCTGAAGTATCCACACCAATTCAAGATCTCATTGAGTGACTTTGTAAAACCAAGCACATTTGCTGATGATTGGGACTTTGAAAGTATTAATGAAATGATGTCTGATCTTGTAATGTCTGCTAAATTCACAGAACATGATTATTTGCAGGGTTCGTCTAATTATGATCAGATGTTCTGCTACAACCACTATCGTAACCATTATCTACATAAATCTGCACAACCTAGAAATGTTTTAAATTATAACCAATGGGAACATTGTGCGACTCCTCCAAAAGATAGCTCGAAAACATTTTATGATAAATATTCATACTTTTCAGGGTTTAACACAAGTAATGCAGAAACATTTTATTTCAAATTGTCAAATAAGACAGGTATGAAGACCATGCTTACAAATACAAAATTGATATATTCCGATTCATTCTTTGAACAAATGAATACATTTGGGTTTGATTTCTGGAACAATAATATTGAAACAAAAACTGTTTGGGGTACAAGAGATTGGCAAGTACAAGGTATAGAATCATTGTTTAGAGCCTGCATGATCCCAGAACAAATTATATTTTTGAACGACACTATTCAACAAACTACCTGTCTTGGCTTAGCCAAAATCAAAGATTTGAACAAACCGTCTATTCCAAAGCCAACAGTGAACAGTAATAGCTCTATAGATGTTGAGATAGACGTAAACCATATACTAAACCAAAACAGAACACATCCTGAATGGAAAAAATGGTTGATCTGGCCCACAGATACAAATAACTGTCAAGACAGATTCCTGAACAAAATACAGGGGTTCACATTGACTAGGCCAGAACCTAGATATTCCCAAAGACAACATCCAGGGATAATAACCACCTACAGCGTGGGCAAGCTCTGTCTTCAATGGCTACAAACGTCCACACTGGCTGAAATTAAGCAACACCTAACTTTACTTACAGAAGGTGCTGACTTGCGTGATTTCATATTGGGACCACGCAAACAGCGTCAAAAACGTTTCATAGCGGCCTCTATATATGCAGCTTATAACGAAGTTTGGAAAGTAACTCAAATTGAGACAGCAGAAAAAATACTGGAAATTGACCGTATTAATTTGGAAAAATCACTTTCTGTGGTGGACAATGGGTTAATGACTCTGTCCTCCAGAATATATTCTCTGGACAGCATTGTGTCTTCAGCAATCGATATAATATCGCAAGACTTACTGATGTTACAACACGGTCAGTCCCAATTGCGTTCTATTGTACAGCTTGGCTGGACGTTACAAAATCTGCGTTCTGGCTATGTGCCTTGGCGTTTAATCAACACAACGTCATTATTTAATATCTTTAACCTCACTGATAAACAAATCAATTTGGCACAGAAGGGTGCTGACTATACAATTCTGAGCATTGAAAAACTTGAGAGATTACCATTGACAATGTCAGAACGACCTGTCATTGAATGGATAATACATGGAATAATAAATATTCCGATAACTACTTTCCAGTTTCAATTCTGCCAAAAATATATACAGGCAGGCCAGTATGAAAGGTTGGGTAAAGGATACATTAAGTCAATATGGAACTTGCCCTATACACACGAATGTGTCAGTAATAAAGGCCAGAAAGTGTTTCTCAGTGGCGATAATTGTGCAAGATCACTAAGTGGTACACTTCTGTGTCAGGGTATTAGTTTGCACGGAGCCTGTGAAGGGACTTCAAATAACCTTTCATGTTACCAGCTAGGCACACCTGCAACACAAATAGAACCATTCTTTAGGAGACTCTCGAACGGGAGTTACATTCTAATAGTAGATCGCAGTTGTTGTAGTTTGCTGCCCGGTAAACCTCATCTCATAACTGTGACTAGGAAGGTCATGTGCTGTGAACATGTATTGTTCCCCAGCGACTCTCCAGACAGGGAGGCAAGGTTATGGCCCAATTTGAAAATTGCTTCTATTCGAATAGATACTTTAAGCAGAATGAAGACTGTGCTCCTACAGACGCCGACCAGGCTCACGTCATCAAAAGAAACGTATGATCTCCAAGTTGCAAGGACAACAGAAGAGATTCATTCATTATTATCAACTAATTCCCCCATACATTTCGCAGAAATACTGAACGAAATCTTAAATATTTCTGATACCACTGGTATCTCCAGTGTATTTAAAGCAGTGTTTTCGGGTGCTTTAACTCCATTCAAAGCCATCCTGGGTATTTTTCCAGACTTTGTCCATTCCATTTTTGGCGGACTTCCTCTCCTTTTAGGACTAATAGCGGGTATTCTATTTTTTATCCTGTTATTTCGCTATGGCAAACCATGTCACAGACAAAACACCTGCGACAAGGGAAGAAATGATCCTAGCCATTGGCTACCAGGACCGGGTAACTAAAATCCATGGACTATCCCGGCTTAGAGAACTGAACATGACTTGGTTTCTTTCATTTAGACCAATGTGGCAAAGTTGTGTTATGCCTGTATTAAGGTGCTTGCTATGCGGCGAAGAATGCGTGTTGGACACCTGTCTGGCACTACAATCGGATGTGCCAATGGACGCAGATACCTTGTTGGGTCCGGTAACGGCTCATGCATTGTGCTGTCCCCAGCGGCTACCAATCCTGATGACAGCATTCGTGGAGTCTTCACCACTACGATTGAGGGGTAGTGAAGTACAAGATGAAAGCAGCATCAATCAGGTACGACCTTCAGTCAGCTATGCTGATCAAAACATCAATGGAGGCAATCATGCTCAGGCTCATGAATGCATGGTAACAACCTTTTCCGAATTAGTGGAACTTACGCAAGAAGCTGTTGACAGTTTTTTCAACAGTCTAAATGATATGATGTTTTCACCAGAGCAGCAGGAATAACTTTGAGCAAACTAGCACTCGGAGTTCCCCACATCCTGAATTTGGCCTTCAACCTTTTAAAGAAAAGCGATATGAAAAATTTTTCTCATCATTTTTTTCAGACTGCAAGAACTTTTCCCCAAATTCCAAAATATTTACGATTTTTGGGACACTTATCTTCTGCTTAAAGTAGACATTATTCTTAGAGAACTAAATTTCTATATTAGGTAGTCACGAGACATTCGCTATCCTCTAGCACTATTATACATGACTTTATGATTGTGATGAAATGGTCTCGCATTTTTTTTTTCTGTATTAAGAGCCATTTCATGTGTGGTTTTCGCATTTATTCATGCTGAATTTAAAATATGCATTATATGTTTAGCATTATTAGACTGCTTGTGCATATAGTACACGTGATAGTACATGTGATTGTGTTTCGTATATTTTATAATTCCAATTTTCGGAATACATATGAATGTATTTTGGGGTGGTACGGTATAGACAAACGCTACTGGTTTCACTATGCCTAGATTTGTAAATATGGACATGGTCTACGTGGAGTGGGTGTGATGTATTCCTATAGGTACTGTATCGATTCCCCTATTCCTGACCCTGGTTTGGTTAATAATTAACTAGCAGCCATCCAACGGTGCAAAAACCGTTATCTGATTAAGCCACACCACGGCACAGAAGCGCGTTATCTGATTAGGTCATAACGCATGCCATCTAATTAGACAAGCGATATTCCTCCAGCCCCTGATAAGGCATACGGAGTTCTCAAAACAAATCAAACCTACAGCGACCTGGGAAATTCCCATAAACATTGTTTTGATTTCACCGAGAACTTCAGCAAAAGAATGTGCGAACGAGCCCGTTCATATGACATCCTTATTGACGTATATATGTCCATCCTTACGTCAATCTCGGCACCTTTCAGGTATAAATATTACCGACATTGCCTTAAGCAAACACATGCGGTGGTGACGAGATCGGAGCAGCGAGACGTGCTGAGGAGCCCAGCAGAGAGCGAAGCCCACAGACGCTGCCCCGCCTTCCTGACGCGCTGAGAACGAGACGCTGCCTTTCTCCTGCCGAGAAATCCAGCTCCGGCGCTTCCAAGCAGCCCTCGCAGGCAGCTGGAATATCAAGACCTGGGATAAGAGATACCAGCCCTCCATCATTCTAGATCTCAGGTACAGAACTGAATAACCCCTTGCAGAGAATTCTCGAATCAGTCCCTTGGCAAACAAACTTAACTTAAACTGCTACTTATCTACTCCCGCCCACGTATTAGGCTTAGGTCAGGTACACTGGGGTAGGCGTGGTTAGAAGCACCAGTTGAGTATGATTAGTCAAATGTATATATGTATGTATCTATTTTATCCATTTTAAAGTATCATATGGCTCAGAAACCATATCAATGCTTTTACAGTATTATTTTATAATTCTGTCTCTACTGTATGCACTTTACTTAACTACAAGTATTGCAATAATAGCGATTCATTTCTCTTGTATGAGAAAAGAGACTGATCAATAAATAACATCTTTTATTGAACCACGCCCATCTCTTATTTCTCTACAAACTGGTGAAACTAAGAATGCAAGTACTGACTGAGTAAAATAAGTTGTCTATTGTTTTCACACGACTCTAGAGATACACTCTTGATTAGGGGAGAGCAAAGGTGTCATGTTCTATGGTTGTCAGAAACTAAATCCCTTCTTGTCTATCCAGGGAGATTAAAATCCTCCTTGACTATTCGAGAAAGTTTCTAGTGAACTCTGAGCTAGCTGGCACAAACACAAAACTTTAAGTCTAATATCGTCGGTAGAAGACCTAGTTAACCTCTGCCCTAGGTCTATACTATTGAAGATATTATTCCAATGCGCAGAGCCTATTGGGATGATAGGAACTACACTACATGGCGCCCGAGTTTGGATAGGCGATAAAACTAACGCAAGACATTAGAGTAACTCAGTCGTGCTTTTTCACACAGACCCCTTTTTTCCCATAATACTCCAAAGACGTCTGGAGTGGGTGAAAGGTCATATCCGCCAAACCTCGCAGGAGGAGACTCCTATGTATGGTTCTTGGTTTACTCAACGTTGAAGGATACACTGTTCCAAAATATTGTGCATCTAATCTTTGTTTCCATAGAAACCTGATCTGCAAACAAACAGAATAACCTTTCTGTCAGTAAAATGACAGAAAGTGAAGAAGAAAGGGAGACAGTTAGACTAGCAGCTGAACTCCTAGAAGCAGATAATACTCTGCAGCAAAATGACCCGGATATAATACTCATCCCGGTCAACATAAGAAAATCTATAACCTTAAAACTTATAGAAAATGGACTAACACCAAGAGGTGGTACAGTCATATTCGTAATTGAGGCACACGAATATCGGCAGACAGAGGTATTCTATTCATGGATAAACTTTCCAGCAGCAAATGCTGTAACAAAGGACTTCCACTATTACAAAATAGAGGAACCTCCTAATGAGTACACTCCTTTCGAGGAGGTGGAAATACCACTCAAATTCCAAGAGCACCTGCTCTTGTTTAATGGCGCCCTAAAACATAATAATCACATCACCAGGCTCGGTCCACTAGGTAGACCAGGAGCAACGTGGCCGGTCCTAGCCGGATACACACCACATCCAGACATTGAAGAAATGCCTGCACCAGAACTTTTAGCACAGCTAAAACAATTAATAAAAATACATAGACAATTAGTCCAATATGTAATGCAGACTTCAACAATCCAACCAGCAATTAAAATTCCACAGCTGACCAGTCATCAGGGGAACACAAATAAAATTACACCACAGAACATACAGTCCTGTCTAGGTAAGGTACCCCCAAAACGGGAATAAATTCCTTTCTGGCTAGCACAAAAAATAACTCAAATAGAGGCGGTGTTTCCAGATACCACCCCTGTTGAGAAACATAGGATTCTGACTATCTGTCTTCCAATGGGAATCGCACCACATGTGGAGGACTGTGACACTTGGGGAACAGTCTTTGCTTCCATTTACACAAAAACACATGGTGTACCATCCATGTCAGTAATACCAGACGTGCTAAAACAGATTCAAGATGAATACGGTCCAGAACCCGCCTTAACTCTCGGTATGAAATTACTGAAAGACTTCAAGCAGGTCTCTGCAATATTATTAGCCAACATAAAGGGAGAAGCAGCAAATGTGGCGATTCGCCAGAGGTTAAAAGAGACAAATATAGCAGACCAACCATCTGAAATTGCCAGAATCATAGAAAAATCCTATGAAGAACTAGGAAGAGATAGTTTGGGTGGAATACCAGTGAAACCCCAACTAGTTGAAAGTCCTGAAAAAGTATTTATTAAAAATAATTTAAACATTCAAAAAAAGAGCTGGGATGGAAATAAACAATCCAATCCTAAAGAAAAAAGATTCCAGTCCAGAGGAAGGTCTCCTCGGCGGAGAGAAAGATCTCCCGACCAAGGACACAAGTCTCCCCAAAGGGAGCCCTCTGTGAAAAAATACAACCTTAGAAATAGGGATAATATAAAAAAACCTGATAGATATCAAGATATTGATACACGTCCCTCTCAATCTTTTCAGACTTCCTCGCAGAAATCGGAAAGAAGAGGACGATCAGAACACAGGGAAGAGCACGTCAAGTCCAAAGACAAAGAACCTGCTCATCTGAATAAAAAATTACAATTTCCAAAAAAGAAGGTACCCAGTATTAAAGTAATCAACAATGCCGAGAATACTGAGGACACAGCTGAAAAACGGAGAATGGGCTCAGACAATGCTAGACAGCGCAGCAGAAGTGAGCATAGCTCGCAAAGTCCTTATGAATCATCTGGAGACAGTGGACACGAATGAATACATTCAGGTGGAAACTGCAGATACCAGAGTTAGCAAACCTCATAAAATATATGAAATAACATTGCGTATAGAGGGGGATAAGACTAGAAAAATAAGGGGACTATTTTGGGATAATCTGTCCAAGGGCTATGACATCCTTCTAGCTGAACGAGACTGGCCTCCAGAGTTTGTCAGGGAGTGCCCACATGGCGAAGAAATAATTATGCCTGCCTTCTCAAACCATATTCCAATTCATAGAAAATATACACTTGCAAGAAAGTGGGCAGTAGCTCAAGCCCCTGCCTTATATAAAAATCATGTGGGATGGGATGAGGACTCTCCTCCTCACCAAATCCAGTTAAAATCACAACCTACTGCACAGAGGCAGTACCCGATTAAGCAAGAAGCTAAAAAACAGGTAAAAGATATCCTAGATCAACTTGAATACCAGGGGGTGATTGAAACTTGCACCTCACAAATGAATAATCCTTTGTTTCCTGTCTCCAAGCCAGACAATTCATATCGTCTTGTTTTGGACTACAGACACCTTAACTCATGTTGCAAAACATTTGCAGTACAAAACTCGCATAGTGCTGCACTAATGAATAACATAGTGCGCAAAAAATACAAAACAACCTTAGACATTTCTAATGGATACTTTTGTCAAAATATAGCACCAGAGAGCAGATATTTGACGGCTTTCTCAATAAATGGCACGCAAAAAAAATTCTGTTGTTTGCCCCAGGGGTTCAAGAACAGCCCAGGATTATTCTCAGCGAGAGTAACAGAATTACTACAAACATATGATGACGAGGCGTTATCTTATGTCGACGACATCTATCTAACAGATGATGACTTGGATACTCACTTGAAGAGAGTGAACACCATAATACTTGGGTTCGCAGCAGAGGGTTACAAATTCAACTTTAAAAAGTCAAGAATTGCCCATCTAACAGTCCTGTTTTTAGGATATGAACTATCAGGTGAAGGCAAAAGCCTGGCTGACAATTTCCTAGAGAAATGTGCTGTAATCCAAGCACCTAGAACACTGAAAAACTTACAATCAATTCTAGGCTTCCTAAATTTCGGAAGAACTTACATTATAAATTATGCTGAGAGAATGAAACCTCTCTATGATCTAATAAAACCAGATTTTAAAAAAATCAATTGGACTCAAAAACACACAGAAATTTTGAGATCTTTACAAACAGATATGTTAGTTAAAACAAAATTACAAACACGTGAGAACACACGCAACCTTGTGATTCGAGTCATCCCAGGAAGATGCGGATTCACATACCTGACCTCTAATGAGGGAGAGAAGGTACCAATAGCATACACATCACATTTGTACACAGAAGCTGAAAAAAGGTTCAGCATTAAGGAAAAGATTGTTCATGCGGTTCAAACAGCTGTAGCAAAAGAAAAATACCAAGCAGACGGTAGACAGGTTACAGTCAGAACAGCAGAATCAGCTTTTGAGGCATTAACAACACCATGTAATTTACCGACAACTGCACTAAATCCAGAATGGATACAATGGGTAAATTCTGTTGCTACAGACAAAATAAAATACTATTTTGACCCGGAAATGAAAGAATTAAAATATCTAGAATATGAGAGAGAATACCCTCTGCCAATCGACATTCTGCCTTTACGACAGTACGCCTGTGTAATATATACAGACGGGCATGCTCAGCCCTCAGTTTGGGGAGAGCTGGCTTACAAAGCCACATGGGAAATTGTAAAAGAAGTGTGGCGCGGAGGTAAATTAAGACCTCTACTTACAAAAACACACTCAGTGGAAAATAATTCAGAACGACAAACTGAAATAATATCATTAAAAATGGCGCTAGATAATGCCGATCGCGAATTCCTAACACTTAATGTGTGCGATTCGTTTTACTGCGTCAAATCATACAATACCGATTTGCAGAAATGGATTCAAAACGGTTTTAAAGATGACACAGGTGCCACAATAAAGCAGAAAGCACTTTGGGAACAATTAGTTCTTTTAAAGAAAGAACTACCAAAAACTCACGTGATACATTCACTGAGTCATCAGCGTGATGGCGTTCACGTTGCAGGGAATTCATTGGCTGAGACAACCACAGTGGGAGCAACTAAACCGGCTTCCGTAGCTACAAAAAAGCGTACAGTAAAACACATTGACGGTGAAACTGTGCTGGCAGTGAAAACGTCATCAAAAGGCGACTGCTCAGCGCTACCGATCAATTATCCACTCAATTATACATACACAATCGATGCAAACTCAGTCCCTGTTGCTCAAATCCCTGGAGTGGGGGATAGAGTAATTCCAAACACGGACAGGAGAGGCTTGTTAATAGCAGACGCACATATGGGTGAGGGTCTCAGACACCATAAGCAAAAAGATTCTCTGGAAGAATTACAATCAGTGTACTGGTGGCCAGGCATGAGCCTGCATCATCACATTTTTGTAAAAAACTGCCCAGACTGCAATAGAGATCGCAGTGGCGAGCGGGGAGGACTATTGCCATGGCATTTCGCTCCAGATAAACAACAAGAACATGAAAGTACCCATCATGAAAATGCGTCGTATTAACATAAAAAGACTAATTTACACTGTCACTTATAATGTAGACCCCATTGCTCGGCTGACGTCTGGACTGTTATAAAAAGATTTGCGAGTCTATAATGGCATATACACTAGGAGCATGCTACGTTTTGACTAATGTATTCCTTTTAGCCTTCAAGCTTATGGGGAAGCATGGCCTAATGAGCATTGCATAGCGGGACTCTTCTCACTTCCTTCCTGAGGGATACGGGATGGTGTAAAGAAAAAAACAAGACATAAAGCAATCTATAACATAAAAGGTATTAGGTTCGGGAGCTGGGTGGGTCAAACATCTAATAAGTGTCCAACGTAGTCTAAATAACCTGCCAAGGAATTCTCTGAAAGGGTTCAGTCCGTACGAACTATTGTTCAGGACTAGAATGATGATCCAAGATCTTGATAGTCAGACTTCAGTGGTTAAAGACAAAAGCTTTGATATCAAATATCGTTTGGCTATTTTACAGGACTTAAATGCAACAAGAAAAGACCTGAGCAACATAAAGCTGAAACAACAGCCAACAACCACTGAAGAGAAACCACCTGTCCCAGCAAGGCCTGTCTGGATTCCAAAAGTCGGGGATCTAGTCAGAGAAAAGATCGCGGTAAAGAAGGAATTTGGGCCTTCTTACAGAAAAGCAGTTCCTGTCTTGTCTATCAACGGGACAAGATCAGTAGTACTACCGCCCTTGCTGGTAAAAAGGAGAACCGAGTCATATCCATCGACCTGGTAAAACCACAATCATGTGGCCGATAACAAATAGTAGGCCAAGTGGACTCCAGAGAAGTAGCAGAACACCAATGTTTGCTACAAATACAGAGGCTCAAACTGGAAGACTGATCACATTTGGAAAATCTACAGTAAATCAACAAGGACTATGCAACAAAGCAATGGAACTTAAACCTCTTAAAACCCAAATTAAAACTTTTCATCAAGAAACAACAACCTATGATGATGTAACTGCAGACTTTGCTAATGAAACAAAGCAAAATCCAAAAGCAATTGGAACAATTGACAGAACAGCATCCGGCTACTTCATCAACTTCGATGATTCATCTGAAGACCTGAGTGAAGCAAAGAAACAGCCATCAACAAAAACTTTTAAAGACAAAGCTAAGGAACTTTTTCAACAGCTGAAAGAAACCTATCTGATCTCTCCATGGATTGAATTTTGGGTGGCCTTCGGTGCATTTATCCTCATTCTTTGGCTCATCATGGTATTATGCTTGGGACATTTCATTGAAGGAAAATATGCTAAAATGGACACAGCAAGCCAGAAGATCAACTTGGTCCTTAAACCACACACATCTTCACACATCGAGAAAAGAGAACTTTCTTCAGTAAACTTCACAGCCAATCCTATACCAGGCGGTGTAGTATGGGACAAAACTGATTATGAAATCTATGGTCCGGTTGAAATCCTGAAGTATCCACACCAATTCAAGATCTCATTGAGTGACTTTGTAAAACCAAGCACATTTGCTGATGATTGGGACTTTGAAAGTATTAATGAAATGATGTCTGATCTTGTAATGTCTGCTAAATTCACAGAACATGATTATTTGCAGGGTTCGTCTAATTATGATCAGATGTTCTGCTACAACCACTATCGTAACCATTATCTACATAAATCTGCACAACCTAGAAATGTTTTAAATTATAACCAATGGGAACATTGTGCGACTCCTCCAAAAGATAGCTCGAAAACATTTTATGATAAATATTCATACTTTTCAGGGTTTAACACAAGTAATGCAGAAACATTTTATTTCAAATTGTCAAATAAGACAGGTATGAAGACCATGCTTACAAATACAAAATTGATATATTCCGATTCATTCTTTGAACAAATGAATACATTTGGGTTTGATTTCTGGAACAATAATATTGAAACAAAAACTGTTTGGGGTACAAGAGATTGGCAAGTACAAGGTATAGAATCATTGTTTAGAGCCTGCATGATCCCAGAACAAATTATATTTTTGAACGACACTATTCAACAAACTACCTGTCTTGGCTTAGCCAAAATCAAAGATTTGAACAAACCGTCTATTCCAAAGCCAACAGTGAACAGTAATAGCTCTATAGATGTTGAGATAGACGTAAACCATATACTAAACCAAAACAGAACACATCCTGAATGGAAAAAATGGTTGATCTGGCCCACAGATACAAATAACTGTCAAGACAGATTCCTGAACAAAATACAGGGGTTCACATTGACTAGGCCAGAACCTAGATATTCCCAAAGACAACATCCAGGGATAATAACCACCCACAGCGTGGGCAAGCTCTGTCTTCAATGGCTACAAACGTCCACACTGGCTGAAATTAAGCAACACCTAACTTTACTTACAGAAGGTGCTGACTTGCGTGATTTCATATTGGGACCACGCAAACAGCGTCAAAAACGTTTCATAGCGGCCTCTATATATGCAGCTTATAACGAAGTTTGGAAAGTAACTCAAATTGAGACAGCAGAAAAAATACTGGAAATTGACCGTATTAATTTGGAAAAATCACTTTCTGTGGTGGACAATGGGTTAATGACTCTGTCCTCCAGAATATATTCTCTGGACAGCATTGTGTCTTCAGCAATCGATATAATATCGCAAGACTTACTGATGTTACAACACGGTCAGTCCCAATTGCGTTCTATTGTACAGCTTGGCTGGACGTTACAAAATCTGCGTTCTGGCTATGTGCCTTGGCGTTTAATCAACACAACGTCATTATTTAATATCTTTAACCTCACTGATAAACAAATCAATTTGGCACAGAAGGGTGCTGACTATACAATTCTGAGCATTGAAAAACTTGAGAGATTACCATTGACAATGTCAGAACGACCTGTCATTGAATGGATAATACATGGAATAATAAATATTCCGATAACTACTTTCCAGTTTCAATTCTGCCAAAAATATATACAGGCAGGCCAGTATGAAAGGTTGGGTAAAGGATACATTAAGTCAATATGGAACTTGCCCTATACACACGAATGTGTCAGTAATAAAGGCCAGAAAGTGTTTCTCAGTGGCGATAATTGTGCAAGATCACTAAGTGGTACACTTCTGTGTCAGGGTATTAGTTTGCACGGAGCCTGTGAAAGGACTTCAAATAACCTTTCATGTTACCAGCTAGGCACACCTGCAACACAAATAGAACCATTCTTTAGGAGACTCTCGAACGGGAGTTACATTCTAATAGTAGATCGCAGTTGTTGTAGTTTGCTGCCCGGTAAACCTCATCTCATAACTGTGACTAGGAAGGTCATGTGCTGTGAACATGTATTGTTCCCCAGCGACTCTCCAGACAGGGAGGCAAGGTTATGGCCCAATTTGAAAATTGCTTCTATTCGAATAGATACTTTAAGCAGAATGCATTTTTGTAAAAAACTGCCCAGACTGCAATAGAGATCGCAGTGGCGAGCGGGGAGGACTATTGCCATGGCATTTCGCTCCAGATAAACAACAAGAACATGAAAGTACCCATCATGAAAATGCGTCGTATTAACATAAAAAGACTAATTTACACTGTCACTTATAATGTAGACCCCATTGCTCGGCTGACGTCTGGACTGTTATAAAAAGATTTGCGAGTCTATAATGGCATATACACTAGGAGCATGCTACGTTTTGACTAATGTATTCCTTTTAGCCTTCAAGCTTATGGGGAAGCATGGCCTAATGAGCATTGCATAGCGGGACTCTTCTCACTTCCTTCCTGAGGGATACGGGATGGTGTAAAGAAAAAAACAAGACATAAAGCAATCTATAACATAAAAGGTATTAGGTTCGGGAGCTGGGTGGGTCAAACATCTAATAAGTGTCCAACGTAGTCTAAATAACCTGCCAAGGAATTCTCTGAAAGGGTTCAGTCCGTACGAACTATTGTTCAGGACTAGAATGATGATCCAAGATCTTGATAGTCAGACTTCAGTGGTTAAAGACAAAAGCTTTGATATCAAAGATCGTTTGGCTATTTTACAGGACTTAAATGCAACAAGAAAAGACCTGAGCAACATAAAGCTGAAACAACAGCCAACAACCACTGAAGAGAAACCACCTGTCCCAGCAAGGCCTGTCTGGATTCCAAAAGTCGGGGATCTAGTCAGAGAAAAGATCGCGGTAAAGAAGGAATTTGGGCCTTCTTACAGAAAAGCAGTTCCTGTCTTGTCTATCAACGGGACAAGATCAGTAGTACTACCGCCCTTGCTGGTAAAAAGGAGAACCGAGTCATATCCATCGACCTGGTAAAACCACAATCATGTGGCCGATAACAAATAGTAGGCCAAGTGGACTCCAGAGAAGTAGCAGAACACCAATGTTTGCTACAAATACAGAGGCTCAAACTGGAAGACTGATCACATTTGGAAAATCTACAGTAAATCAACAAGGACTATGCAACAAAGCAATGGAACTTAAACCTCTTAAAACCCAAATTAAAACTTTTCATCAAGAAACAACAACCTATGATGATGTAACTGCAGACTTTGCTAATGAAACAAAGCAAAATCCAAAAGCAATTGGAACAATTGACAGAACAGCATCCGGCTACTTCATCAACTTCGATGATTCATCTGAAGACCTGAGTGAAGCAAAGAAACAGCCATCAACAAAAACTTTTAAAGACAAAGCTAAGGAACTTTTTCAACAGCTGAAAGAAACCTATCTGATCTCTCCATGGATTGAATTTTGGGTGGCCTTCGGTGCATTTATCCTCATTCTTTGGCTCATCATGGTATTATGCTTGGGACATTTCATTGAAGGAAAATATGCTAAAATGGACACAGCAAGCCAGAAGATCAACTTGGTCCTTAAACCACACACATCTTCACACATCGAGAAAAGAGAACTTTCTTCAGTAAACTTCACAGCCAATCCTATACCAGGCGGTGTAGTATGGGACAAAACTGATTATGAAATCTATGGTCCGGTTGAAATCCTGAAGTATCCACACCAATTCAAGATCTCATTGAGTGACTTTGTAAAACCAAGCACATTTGCTGATGATTGGGACTTTGAAAGTATTAATGAAATGATGTCTGATCTTGTAATGTCTGCTAAATTCACAGAACATGATTATTTGCAGGGTTCGTCTAATTATGATCAGATGTTCTGCTACAACCACTATCGTAACCATTATCTACATAAATCTGCACAACCTAGAAATGTTTTAAATTATAACCAATGGGAACATTGTGCGACTCCTCCAAAAGATAGCTCGAAAACATTTTATGATAAATATTCATACTTTTCAGGGTTTAACACAAGTAATGCAGAAACATTTTATTTCAAATTGTCAAATAAGACAGGTATGAAGACCATGCTTACAAATACAAAATTGATATATTCCGATTCATTCTTTGAACAAATGAATACATTTGGGTTTGATTTCTGGAACAATAATATTGAAACAAAAACTGTTTGGGGTACAAGAGATTGGCAAGTACAAGGTATAGAATCATTGTTTAGAGCCTGCATGATCCCAGAACAAATTATATTTTTGAACGACACTATTCAACAAACTACCTGTCTTGGCTTAGCCAAAATCAAAGATTTGAACAAACCGTCTATTCCAAAGCCAACAGTGAACAGTAATAGCTCTATAGATGTTGAGATAGACGTAAACCATATACTAAACCAAAACAGAACACATCCTGAATGGAAAAAATGGTTGATCTGGCCCACAGATACAAATAACTGTCAAGACAGATTCCTGAACAAAATACAGGGGTTCACATTGACTAGGCCAGAACCTAGATATTCCCAAAGACAACATCCAGGGATAATAACCACCCACAGCGTGGGCAAGCTCTGTCTTCAATGGCTACAAACGTCCACACTGGCTGAAATTAAGCAACACCTAACTTTACTTACAGAAGGTGCTGACTTGCGTGATTTCATATTGGGACCACGCAAACAGCGTCAAAAACGTTTCATAGCGGCCTCTATATATGCAGCTTATAACGAAGTTTGGAAAGTAACTCAAATTGAGACAGCAGAAAAAATACTGGAAATTGACCGTATTAATTTGGAAAAATCACTTTCTGTGGTGGACAATGGGTTAATGACTCTGTCCTCCAGAATATATTCTCTGGACAGCATTGTGTCTTCAGCAATCGATATAATATCGCAAGACTTACTGATGTTACAACACGGTCAGTCCCAATTGCGTTCTATTGTACAGCTTGGCTGGACGTTACAAAATCTGCGTTCTGGCTATGTGCCTTGGCGTTTAATCAACACAACGTCATTATTTAATATCTTTAACCTCACTGATAAACAAATCAATTTGGCACAGAAGGGTGCTGACTATACAATTCTGAGCATTGAAAAACTTGAGAGATTACCATTGACAATGTCAGAACGACCTGTCATTGAATGGATAATACATGGAATAATAAATATTCCGATAACTACTTTCCAGTTTCAATTCTGCCAAAAATATATACAGGCAGGCCAGTATGAAAGGTTGGGTAAAGGATACATTAAGTCAATATGGAACTTGCCCTATACACACGAATGTGTCAGTAATAAAGGCCAGAAAGTGTTTCTCAGTGGCGATAATTGTGCAAGATCACTAAGTGGTACACTTCTGTGTCAGGGTATTAGTTTGCACGGAGCCTGTGAAGGGACTTCAAATAACCTTTCATGTTACCAGCTAGGCACACCTGCAACACAAATAGAACCATTCTTTAGGAGACTCTCGAACGGGAGTTACATTCTAATAGTAGATCGCAGTTGTTGTAGTTTGCTGCCCGGTAAACCTCATCTCATAACTGTGACTAGGAAGGTCATGTGCTGTGAACATGTATTGTTCCCCAGCGACTCTCCAGACAGGGAGGCAAGGTTATGGCCCAATTTGAAAATTGCTTCTATTCGAATAGATACTTTAAGCAGAATGAAGACTGTGCTCCTACAGACGCCGACCAGGCTCACGTCATCAAAAGAAACGTATGATCTCCAAGTTGCAAGGACAACAGAAGAGATTCATTCATTATTATCAACTAATTCCCCCATACATTTCGCAGAAATACTGAACGAAATCTTAAATATTTCTGATACCACTGGTATCTCCAGTGTATTTAAAGCAGTGTTTTCGGATGCTTTAACTCCATTCAAAGCCATCCTGGGTATTTTTCCAGACTTTGTCCATTCCATTTTTGGCGGACTTCCTCTCCTTTTAGGACTAATAGCGGGTATTCTATTTTTTATCCTGTTATTTCGCTATGGCAAACCATGTCACAGACAAAACACCTGCGACAAGGGAAGAAATTATCCTAGCCATTGGCTACCGGGACCGGGTAACTAAAATCCATGGACTATCCCGGCTTAGAGAACTGAACATGACTTGGTTTCTTTCATTTAGACCAATGTGGCAAAGTTGTGTTATGCCTGTATTAAGGTGCTTGCTATGCGGCGAAGAATGCGTGTTGGACACCTGTCTGGCACTACAATCGGATGTGCCAATGGACGCAGATACCTTGTTGGGTCCGGTAACGGCTCATGCATTGTGCTGTCCCCAGCGGCTACCAATCCTGATGACGGCATTCGTGGAGTCTTCACCACTACGATTGAGGGGTAGTGAAGTACAAGATGAAAGCAGCATCAATCAGGTACGACCTTCAGTCAGCTATGCTGATCAAAACATCAATGGAGGCAATCATGCTCAGGCTCATGAATGCATGGTAACAACCTTTTCCGAATTAGTGGAACTTACGCAAGAAGCTGTTGACAGTTTTTTCAACAGTCTAAATGATATGATGTTTTCACCAGAGCAGCAGGAATAACTTTGAGCAAACTAGCACTCGGAGTTCCCCACATCCTGAATTTGGCCTTCAACCTTTTAAAGAAAAGCGATATGAAAAATTTTTCTCATCTTTTTTTTCAGACTGCAAGAACTTTTCCCCAAATTCCAAAATATTTACGATTTTTGGGACACTTATCTTCTGCTTAAAGTAGACATTATTCTTAGAGAACTAAATTTCTATATTAGGTAGTCACGAGACATTCGCTATCCTCTAGCACTATTATACATGACTTTATGATTGTGATGAAATGGTCTCGCATTTTTTTTTTCTGTATTAAGAGCCATTTCATGTGTGGTTTTCGCATTTATTCATGCTGAATTTAAAATATGCATTATATGTTTAGCATTATTAGACTGCTTGTGCATATAGTACACGTGATAGTACATGTGATTGTGTTTCGTATATTTTATAATTCCAATTTTCGGAATACATATGAATGTATTTTGGGGTGGTACGGTATAGACAAACGCTACTGGTTTCACTATGCCTAGATTTGTAAATATGGACATGGTCTACGTGGAGTGGGTGTGATGTATTCCTATAGGTACTGTATCGATTCCCCTATTCCTGACCCTGGTTTGGTTAATAATTAACTAGCAGCCATCCAACGGTGCAAAAACCGTTATCTGATTAAGCCACACCACGGCACAGAAGCGCGTTATCTGATTAGGTCATAACGCATGCCATCTAATTAGACAAGCGATATTCCTCCAGCCCCTGATAAGGCATACGGAGTTCTCAAAACAAATCAAACCTACAGCGACCTGGGAAATTCCCATAAACATTGTTTTGATTTCACCGAGAACTTCAGCAAAAGAATGTGCGAACGAGCCCGTTCATATGACATCCTTATTGACGTATATATGTCCATCCTTACGTCAATCTCGGCACCTTTCAGGTATAAATATTACCGACATTGCCTTAAGCAAACACATGCGGTGGTGACGAGATCGGAGCAGCGAGACGTGCTGAGGAGCCCAGCAGAGAGCGAAGCCCACAGACGCTGCCCCGCCTTCCTGACGCGCTGAGAACGAGACGCTGCCTTTCTCCTGCCGAGAAATCCAGCTCCGGCGCTTCCAAGCAGCCCTCGCAGGCAGCTGGAATATCAAGACCTGGGATAAGAGATACCAGCCCTCCATCATTCTAGATCTCAGGTACAGAACTGAATAACCCCTTGCAGAGAATTCTCGAATCAGTCCCTTGGCAAACAAACTTAACTTAAACTGCTACTTATCTACTCCCGCCCACGTATTAGGCTTAGGTCAGGTACACTGGGGTAGGCGTGGTTAGAAGCACCAGTTGAGTATGATTAGTCAAATGTATATATGTATGTATCTATTTTATCCATTTTAAAGTATCATATGGCTCAGAAACCATATCAATGCTTTTACAGTATTATTTTATAATTCTGTCTCTACTGTATGCACTTTACTTAACTACAAGTATTGCAATAATAGCGATTCATTTCTCTTGTATGAGAAAAGAGACTGATCAATAAATAACATCTTTTATTGAACCACGCCCATCTCTTATTTCTCTACAAACTGGTGAAACTAAGAATGCACGTACTGACTGAGTAAAATAAGTTGTCTATTGTTTTCACACGACTCTAGAGATACACTCTTGATTAGGGGAGAGCAAAGGTGTCATGTTCTATGGTTGTCAGAAACTAAATCCCTTCTTGTCTATCCAGGGAGATTAAAATCCTCCTTGACTATTCGAGAAAGTTTCTAGTGAACTCTGAGCTAGCTGGCACAAACACAAAACTTTAAGTCTAATATCGTCGGTAGAAGACCTAGTTAACCTCTGCCCTAGGTCTATACTATTGAAGATATTATTCCAATGCGCAGAGCCTATTGGGATGATAGGAACTACACTACATGGCGCCCAACATTTGTATAGGCGATAAAACTAACGCAAGACATTAGAGTAACTCAGTCGTGCTTTTTCACACAGACCCCTTTTTTCCCATAATACTCCAAAGACGTCTGGAGTGGGTGAAAGGTCATATCCGCCAAACCTCGCAGGAGGAGACTCCTATGTATGGTTCTTGGTTTACTCAACGTTGAAGGATACACTGTTCCAAAATATTGTGCATCTAATCTTTGTTTCCATAGAAACCTGATCTGCAAACAAACAGAATAACCTTTCTGTCAGTAAAATGACAGAAAGTGAAGAAGAAAGGGAGACAGTTAGACTAGCAGCTGAACTCCTAGAAGCAGATAATACTCTGCAGCAAAATGACCCGGATATAATACTCATCCCGGTCAACATAAGAAAATCTATAACCTTAAAACTTATAGAAAATGGACTAACACCAAGAGGTGGTACAGTCATATTCGTAATTGAGGCACACGAATATCGGCAGACAGAGGTATTCTATTCATGGATAAACTTTCCAGCAGCAAATGCTGTAACAAAGGACTTCCACTATTACAAAATAGAGGAACCTCCTAATGAGTACACTCCTTTCGAGGAGGTGGAAATACCACTCAAATTCCAAGAGCACCTGCTCTTGTTTAATGGCGCCCTAAAACATAATAATCACATCACCAGGCTCGGTCCACTAGGTAGACCAGGAGCAACGTGGCCGGTCCTAGCCGGATACACACCACATCCAGACATTGAAGAAATGCCTGCACCAGAACTTTTAGCACAGCTAAAACAATTAATAAAAATACATAGACAATTAGTCCAATATGTAATGCAGACTTCAACAATCCAACCAGCAATTAAAATTCCACAGCTGACCAGTCATCAGGGGAACACAAATAAAATTACACCACAGAACATACAGTCCTGTCTAGGTAAGGTACCCCCAAAACGGGAATAAATTCCTTTCTGGCTAGCACAAAAAATAACTCAAATAGAGGCGGTGTTTCCAGATACCACCCCTGTTGAGAAACATAGGATTCTGACTATCTGTCTTCCAATGGGAATCGCACCACATGTGGAGGACTGTGACACTTGGGGAACAGTCTTTGCTTCCATTTACACAAAAACACATGGTGTACCATCCATGTCAGTAATACCAGACGTGCTAAAACAGATTCAAGATGAATACGGTCCAGAACCCGCCTTAACTCTCGGTATGAAATTACTGAAAGACTTCAAGCAGGTCTCTGCAATATTATTAGCCAACATAAAGGGAGAAGCAGCAAATGTGGCGATTCGCCAGAGGTTAAAAGAGACAAATATAGCAGACCAACCATCTGAAATTGCCAGAATCATAGAAAAATCCTATGAAGAACTAGGAAGAGATAGTTTGGGTGGAATACCAGTGAAACCCCAACTAGTTGAAAGTCCTGAAAAAGTATTTATTAAAAATAATTTAAACATTCAAAAAAAGAGCTGGGATGGAAATAAACAATCCAATCCTAAAGAAAAAAGATTCCAGTCCAGAGGAAGGTCTCCTCGGCGGAGAGAAAGATCTCCCGACCAAGGACACAAGTCTCCCCAAAGGGAGCCCTCTGTGAAAAAATACAACCTTAGAAATAGGGATAATATAAAAAAACCTGATAGATATCAAGATATTGATACACGTCCCTCTCAATCTTTTCAGACTTCCTCGCAGAAATCGGAAAGAAGAGGACGATCAGAACACAGGGAAGAGCACGTCAAGTCCAAAGACAAAGAACCTGCTCATCTGAATAAAAAATTACAATTTCCAAAAAAGAAGGTACCCAGTATTAAAGTAATCAACAATGCCGAGAATACTGAGGACACATCTGAAAAACGGAGAATGGGCTCAGACAATGCTAGACAGCGCAGCAGAAGTGAGCATAGCTCGCAAAGTCCTTATGAATCATCTGGAGACAGTGGACACGAATGAATACATTCAGGTGGAAACTGCAGATACCAGAGTTAGCAAACCTCATAAAATATATGAAATAACATTGCGTATAGAGGGGGATAAGACTAGAAAAATAAGGGGACTATTTTGGGATAATCTGTCCAAGGGCTATGACATCCTTCTAGCTGAACGAGACTGGCCTCCAGAGTTTGTCAGGGAGTGCCCACATGGCGAAGAAATAATTATGCCTGCCTTCTCAAACCATATTCCAATTCATAGAAAATATACACTTGCAAGAAAGTGGGCAGTAGCTCAAGCCCCTGCCTTATATAAAAATCATGTGGGATGGGATGAGGACTCTCCTCCTCACCAAATCCAGTTAAAATCACAACCTACTGCACAGAGGCAGTACCCGATTAAGCAAGAAGCTAAAAACCAGGTAAAAGATATCCTAGATCAACTTGAATACGAGGGGGTGATTGAAACTTGCACCTCACAAATGAATAATCCTTTGTTTCCTGTCTCCAAGCCAGACAATTCATATCGTCTTGTTTTGGACTATAGACACCTTAACTCATGTTGCAAAACATTTGCAGTACAAAACTCGCATAGTGCTGCACTAATGAATAACATAGTGCGCAAAAAATACAAAACAACCTTAGACATTTCTAATGGATACTTTTGTCAAAATATAGCACCAGAGAGCAGATATTTGACGGCGTTCTCAATAAATGGCACGCAAAAAAAATTCTGTTGTTTGCCCCAGGGGTTCAAGAACAGCCCAGGATTATTCTCAGCGAGAGTAACAGAATTACTACAAACATATGATGACGAGGCGTTATCTTATGTCGACGACATCTATCTAACAGATGATGACTTGGATACTCACTTGAAGAGAGTGAACACCATAATACTTGGGTTCGCAGCAGAGGGTTACAAATTCAACTTTAAAAAGTCAAGAATTGCCCATCTAACAGTCCTGTTTTTAGGATATGAACTATCAGGTGAAGGCAAAAGCCTGGCTGACAATTTCCTAGAGAAATGTGCTGTAATCCAAGCACCTAGAACACTGAAAAACTTACAATCAATTCTAGGCTTCCTAAATTTCGGAAGAACTTACATTATAAATTATGCTGAGAGAATTAAACCTCTCTATGATCTAATAAAACCAGATTTAAAAAAAATCAATTGGACTCAAAAACACACAGAAATTTTGAGATCTTTACAAACAGATATGTTAGTTAAAACAAAATTACAAACACGTGAGAACACACGCAACCTTGTGATTCGAGTCATCCCAGGAAGATGCGGATTCACATACCTGACCTCTAATGAGGGAGAGAAGGTACCAATAGCATACACATCACATTTGTACACAGAAGCTGAAAAAAGGTTCAGCATTAAGGAAAAGATTGTTCATGCGGTTCAAACAGCTGTAGCAAAAGAAAAATACCAAGCAGACGGTAGACAGGTTACAGTCAGAACAGCAGAATCAGCTTTTGAGGCATTAACAACACCATGTAATTTACCGACAACTGCACTAAATCCAGAATGGATACAATGGGTAAATTCTGTTGCTACAGACAAAATAAAATACTATTTTGACCCGGAAATGAAAGAATTAAAATATCTAGAATATGAGAGAGAATACCCTCTGCCAATCGACATTCTGCCTTTACGACAGTACGCCTGTGTAATATATACAGACGGGCATGCTCAGCCCTCAGTTTGGGGAGAGCTGGCTTACAAAGCCACATGGGAAATTGTAAAAGAAGTGTGGCGCGGAGGTAAATTAAGACCTCTACTTACAAAAACACACTCAGTGGAAAATAATTCAGAACGACAAACTGAAATAATATCATTAAAAATGGCGCTAGATAATGCCGATCGCGAATTCCCGACACTTATTGTGTGCGATTCGTTTTACTGCGTCAAATCATACAATAACGATTTGCAGAAATGGATTCAAAACGGTTTTAAAGATGACACAGGTGCCACAATAAAGCAGAAAGCACTTTGGGAACAATTAGTTCTTTTAAAGAAAGAACTACCAAAAACTCACGTGATACATTCACTGAGTCATCAGCGTGATGGCGTTCACGTTGCAGGGAATTCATTGGCTGAGACAGCCACAGTGGGAGCAACTAAACCGGCTTCCGTAGCTACAAAAAAGCGTACAGTAAAACACATTGACGGTGAAACTGTGCTGGCAGTGAAAACGTCATCAAAAGGCGACTGCTCAGCGCTACCGATCAATTATCCACTCAATTATACATACACAATCGATGCAAACTCAGTCCCTGTTGCTCAAATCCCTGGAGTGGGGGATAGAGTAATTCCAAACACGGACAGGAGAGGCTTGTTAATAGCAGACGCACATATGGGTGAGGGTCTCAGACACCATAAGCAAAAAGATTCTCTGGAAGAATTACAATCAGTGTACTGGTGGCCAGGCATGAGCCTGCATCATCACATTATAGTAAAAAACTGCCCAGACTGCAATAGAGATCGCAGTGGCGAGCGGGGAGGACTATTGCCTTACATTTCGCTCCAGATAAACAACAAGAACATGAAAGTACCCATCATGAAAATGCGTCGTATTAACATAAAAAGACTAATTTACACTGTCACTTATAATGTAGACCCCATTGCTCGGCTGACGTCTGGACTGTTATAAAAAGATTTGCGAGTCTATAATGGCATATACGCTAGGAGCATGCTACGTTTTGACTAATGTATTCCTTTTAGCCTTCAAGCTTATGGGGAAGCATGGCCTAATGAGCATTGCATAGCAGGACTCTTCTCACTTCCTTCCTGAGGGATACGGGATGGTGTAAAGAAAAAAACAAGACATAAAGCAATCTATAACATAAAAGGTATTAGGTTCGGGAGCTGGGTGGGTCAAACATCTAATAAGTGTCCAACGTAGTCTAAATAACCTGCCAAGGAATTCTCTGAGAGGGTTCAGTCCGTACGAACTATTGTTCGGGACTAGAATGATGATCCAAGATCTTGATAGTCAGACTTCAGTGGTTAAAGACAAAAGCTTTGATATCAAAGATCGTTTGGCTATTTTACAGGACTTAAATGCAACAAGAAAAGACCTGAGCAACATAAAGCTGAAACAACAGCCAACAACCACTGAAGAGAAACCACCTGTCCCAGCAAGGCCTGTCTGGATTCCAAAAGTCGAAGATCTAGTCAGAGAAAAGATCGCGGTAAAGAAGGAATTTGGGCCTTCTTACAGAAAAGCAGTTCCTGTCTTGTCTATCAACGGGACAAGATCAGTAGTACTACCGCCCTTGCTGGTAAAAAGGAGAACCGAGTCATATCCATCGACCTGGTAAAACCACAATCATGTGGCCGATAACAAATAGTAGGCCAAGTGGACTCCAGAGAAGTAGCAGAACACCAATGTTTGCTACAAATACAGAGGCTCAAACTGGAAGACTGTTCACATTTGGAAAATCTACAGTAAATCAACAAGGACTATGCAACAAAGCAATGGAACTTAAACCTCTTAAAACCCAAATTAAAACTTTTCATCAAGAAACAACAACCTATGATGATGTAACTGCAGACTTTGCTAATGAAACAAAGCAAAATCCAAAAGCAATTGGAACAATTGACAGAACAGCATCCGGCTACTTCATCAACTTCGATGATTCATCTGAAGACCTGGGTGAAGCAAAGAAACAGCCATCAACAAAAACTTTTAAAGACAAAGCTAAGGAACTTTTTCAACAGCTGAAAGAAACCTATCTGATCTCTCCATGGATTGAATTTTGGGTGGCCTTCGGTGCATTTATCCTCATTCTTTGGCTCATCATGGTATTATGCTTGGGACATTTCATTGAAGGAAAATATGCTAAAATGGACACAGCAAGCCAGAAGATCAACTTGGTCCTTAAACCACACACATCTTCACACATCGAGAAAAGAGAACTTTCTTCAGTAAACTTCACAGCCAATCCTATACCAGGCGGTGTAGTATGGGACAAAACTGATTATGAAATCTATGGTCCGGTTGAAATCCTGAAGTATCCACACCAATTCAAGATCTCATTGAGTGACTTTGTAAAACCAAGCACATTTGCTGATGATTGGGACTTTGAAAGTATTAATGAAATGATGTCTGATCTTGTAATGTCTGCTAAATTCACAGAACATGATTATTTGCAGGGTTCGTCTAATTATGATCAGATGTTCTGCTACAACCACTATCGTAACCATTATCTACATAAATCTGCACAACCTAGAAATGTTTTAAATTATAACCAATGGGAACATTGTGCGACTCCTCCAAAAGATAGTTCGAAAACATTTTATGATAAATATTCATACTTTTCAGGGTTTAACACAAGTAATGCAGAAACATTTTATTTCAAATTGTCAAATAAGACAGGTATGAAGACCATGCTTACAAATACAAAATTGAATACATTTGGGTTTGATTTCTGGAACAATAATATTGAAACAAAAACTGTTTGGGGTACAAGAGATTGGCAAGTACAAGGTATAGAATCATTGTTTAGAGCCTGCATGATCCCAGAACAAATTATATTTTTGAACGACACTATTCAACAAACTACCTGTCTTGGCTTAGCCAAAATCAAGGATTTGAACAAACCGTCTATTCCAAAGCCAACAGTGAACAGTAATAGCTCTATAGATGTTGAGATAGACTTAAACCATATACTAAACCAAAACAGAACACATCCTGAATGGAAAAAATGGTTGATCTGGCCCACAGATACAAATAACTGTCAAGACAGATTCCTGAACAAAATACAGGGGTTCACATTGACTAGGTGAGAACCTAGATATTCCCAAAGACAACATCCAGGGATAATAACCACCTACAGCGTGGGCAAGCTCTGTCTTCAATGGCTACAAACGTCCACACTGGCTGAAATTAAGCAACACCTAACTTTACTTACAGAAGGTGCTGACTTGCGTGATTTCATATTGGGACCACGCAAACAGCGTCAAAAACGTTTCATAGCGGCCTCTATATATGCAGCTTATAACGAAGTTTGGAAAGTAACTCAAATTGAGACAGCAGAAAAAATACTGGAAATTGACCGTATTAATTTGGAAAAATCACTTTCTGTGGTGGACAATGGGTTAATGACTCTGTCCTCCAGAATATATTCTCTGGACAGCATTGTGTCTTCAGCAATCGATATAATATCGCAAGACTTACTGATGTTACAACACGGTCAGTCCCAATTGCGTTCTATTGGACAGCTTGGCTGGACGTTACAAAATCTGCGTTCTGGCTATGTGCCTTGGCGTTTAATCAACACAACGTCATTATTTAATATCTTTAACCTTACTGATAAACAAATCAATTTGGCACAGAAGGGTGCTGACTATACAATTCTGAGCATTGAAAAACTTGAGAGATTACCATTGACAATGTCAGAACGACCTGTCATTGAATGGATAATACATGGAATAATAAATATTCCGATAACTACTTTCCAGTTTCAATTCTGCCAAAAATATATACAGGCAGGCCAGTATGAAAGGTTGGGTAAAGGATACATTAAGTCAATATGGAACTTGCCCTATTCACACGAATGTGTCAGTAATAAAGGCCAGAAAGTGTTTCTCAGTGGCGATAATTGTGCAAGATCACTAAGTGGTACACTTCTGTGTCAGGGTATTAGTTTGCACGGAGCCTGTGAAGGGACTTCAAATAACCTTTCATGTTACCAGCTAGGCACACCTGCAACACGAATAGAACCATTCTTTAGGAGACTCTCGAACGGGAGTAACATTCTAATAGTAGATCGCAGTTGTTGTAGTTTGCTGCCCGGTAAACCTCATCTCATAACTGTGACTAGGAAGGTCATATGCTGTGAACATGTATTGTTCCCCAGCGACTCTCCAGACAGGGAGGCAAGGTTATGGCCCAATTTGAAAATTGCTTCTATTCGAATAGATACTTTAAGCAGAATGAAGACTGTGCTCCTACAGACGCCGACCAGGCTCACGTCATCAAAAGAAACGTATGATCTCCAAGTTGCAAGGACAACAGAAGAGATTCATTCATTATTATCAACTAATTCCCCCATACATTTCGCAGAAATACTGAACGAAATCTTAAATATTTCTGATACCACTGGTATCTCCAGTGTATTTAAAGCAGTGTTTTCGGGTGCTTTAACTCCATTCAAAGCCATCCTGGGTATTTTTCCAGACTTTGTCCATTCCATTTTTGGCGGACTTCCTCTCCTTTTAGGACTAATAGCGGGTATTCTATTTTTTATCCTGTTATTTCGCTATGGCAAACCATGTCACAGACAAAACACCTGCGACAAGGGAAGAAATGATCCTAGCCATTGGCTACCGGGACCGGGTAACTAAAATCCATGGACTATCCCGGCTTAGAGAACTGAACATGACTTGGTTTCTTTCATTTAGACCAATGTGGCAAAGTTGTGTTATGCCTGTATTAAGGTGCTTGCTATGCGGCGAAGAATGCGTGTTGGACACCTGTCTGGCACTACAATCGGATGTGCCAATGGACGCAGATACCTTGTTGGGTCCGGTAACGGCTCATGCATTGTGCTGTCCCCAGCGGCTACCAATCCTGATGACGGCATTCGTGGAGTCTTCACCACTACGATTGAGGGGTAGTGAAGTACAAGATGAAAGCAGCATCAATCAGGTACGACCTTCAGTCAGCTATGCTGATCAAAACATCAATGGAGGCAATCATGCTCAGGCTCATGAATGCATGGTAACAACCTTTTCCGAATTAGTGGAACTTACGCAAGAAGCTGTTGACAGTTTTTTCAACAGTCTAAATGATATGATGTTTTCACCAGAGCAGCAGGAATAACTTTGAGCAAACTAGCACTCGGAGTTCCCCACATCCTGAATTTGGCCTTCAACCTTTTAAAGAAAAGCGATATGAAAAATTGTTCTCATCATTTTTTTCAGACTGCAAGAACTTTTCCCCAAATTCCAAAATATTTACGATTTTTGGGACACTTATCTTCTGCTTAAAGTAGACATTATTCTTAGAGAACTAAATTTCTATATTAGGTAGTCACGAGACATTCGCTATCCTCTAGCACTATTATACATGACTTTATGATTGTGATGAAATGGTCTCGCATTTTTTTTTTCTGTATTAAGAGCCATTTCATGTGTGGTTTTCGCATTTATTCATGCTGAATTTAAAATATGCATTATATGTTTAGCATTATTAGACTGCTTGTGCATATAGTACACGTGATAGTACATGTGATTGTGTTTCGTATATTTTATAATTCCAATTTTCGGAATACATATGAATGTATTTTGGGGTGGTACGGTATAGACAAACGCTACTGGTTTCACTATGCCTAGATTTGTAAATATGGACATGGTCTACGTGGAGTGGGTGTGATGTATTCCTATAGGTACTGTATCGATTCCCCTATTCCTGACCCTGGTTTGGTTAATAATTAACTAGCAGCCATCCAACGGTGCAAAAACCGTTATCTGATTAAGCCACACCACGGCACAGAAGCGCGTTATCTGATTAGGTCATAACGCATGCCATCTAATTAGACAAGCGATATTCCTCCAGCCCCTGATAAGGCATACGGAGTTCTCAAAACAAATCAAACCTACAGCGACCTGGGAAATTCCCATAAACATTGTTTTGATTTCACCGAGAACTTCAGCAAAAGAATGTGCGAACGAGCCCGTTCATATGACATCCTTATTGACGTATATATGTCCATCCTTACGTCAATCTCGGCACCTTTCAGGTATAAATATTACCGACATTGCCTTAAGCAAACACATGCGGTGGTGACGAGATCGGAGCAGCGAGACGTGCTGAGGAGCCCAGCAGAGAGCGAAGCCCACAGACGCTGCCCCGCCTTCCTGACGCGCTGAGAACGAGACGCTGCCTTTCTCCTGCCGAGAAATACAGCTCCGGCGCTTCCAAGCAGCCCTCGCAGGCAGCTGGAATATCAAGACCTGGGATAAGAGATACCAGCCCTCCATCATTCTAGATCTCAGGTACAGAACTGAATAACCCCTTGCAGAGAATTCTCGAATCAGTCCCTTGGCAAACAAACTTAACTTAAACTGCTACTTATCTACTCCCGCCCACGTATTAGGCTTAGGTCAGGTACACTGGGGTAGGCGTGGTTAGAAGCACCAGTTGAGTATGATTAGTCAAATGTATATATGTATGTATCTATTTTATCCATTTTAAAGTATCATATGGCTCAGAAACCATATCAATGCTTTTACAGTATTATTTTATAATTCTGTCTCTACTGTATGCACTTTACTTAACTACAAGTATTGCAATAATAGCGATTCATTTCTCTTGTATGAGAAAAGAGACTGATCAATAAATAACATCTTTTATTGAACCACGCCCATCTCTTATTTCTCTACAAACTGGTGAAACTAAGAATGCACGTACTGACTGAGTAAAATAAGTTGTCTATTGTTTTCACACGACTCTAGAGATACACTCTTGATTAGGGGAGAGCAAAGGTGTCATGTTCTATGGTTGTCAGAAACTAAATCCCTTCTTGTCTATCCCTTCTTGTCTATCCAGGGAGATTAAAATCCTCCTTGACTATTCGAGAAAGTTTCTAGTGAACTCTGAGCTAGCTGGCACAAACACAAAACTTTAAGTCTAATATCGTCGGTAGAAGACCTAGTTAACCTCTGCCCTAGGTCTATACTATTGAAGATATTATTCCAATGCGCAGAGCCTATTGGGATGATAGGAACTACACTACATGGCGCCCAACGTTTGGATAGGCGATAAAACTAACGCAAGACATTAGAGTAACTCAGTCGTGCTTTTTCACACAGACCCCTTTTTTCCCATAATACTCCAAAGACGTCTGGAGTGGGTGAAAGGTCATATCCGCCAAACCTCGCAGGAGGAGACTCCTATGTATGGTTCTTGGTTTACTCAACGTTGAAGGATACACTGTTCCAAAATATTGTGCATCTAATCTTTGTTTCCATAGAAACCTGATCTGCAAACAAACAGAATAACCTTTCTGTCAGTAAAATGACAGAAAGTGAAGAAGAAAGGGAGACAGTTAGACTAGCAGCTGAACTCCTAGAAGCAGATAATACTCTGCAGCAAAATGACCCGGATATAATACTCATCCCGGTCAACATAAGAAAATCTATAACCTTAAAACTTATAGAAAATGGACTAACACCAAGAGGTGGTACAGTCATATTCGTAATTGAGGCACACGAATATCGGCAGACAGAGGTATTCTATTCATGGATAAACTTTCCAGCAGCAAATGCTGTAACAAAGGACTTCCACTATTACAAAATAGAGGAACCTCCTAATGAGTACACTCCTTTCGAGGAGGTGGAAATACCACTCAAATTCCAAGAGCACCTGCTCTTGTTTAATGGCGCCCTAAAACATAATAATCACATCACCAGGCTCGGTCCACTAGGTAGACCAGGAGCAACGTGGCCGGTCCTAGCCGGATACACACCACATCCAGACATTGAAGAAATGCCTGCACCAGAACTTTTAGCACAGCTAAAACAATTAATAAAAATACATAGACAATTAGTCCAATATGTAATGCAGACTTCAACAATCCAACCAGCAAATAAAATTCCACAGCTGACCAGTCATCAGGGGAACACAAATAAAATTACACCACAGAACATACAGTCCTGTCTAGGTAAGGTACCTCCAAAACGGGAATAAATTCCTTTCTGGCTAGCACAAAAAATAACTCAAATAGAGGCGGTGTTTCCAGATACCACCCCTGTTGAGAAACATAGGATTCTGACTATCTGTCTTCCAATGGGAATCGCACCACATGTGGAGGACTGTGACACTTGGGGAACAGTCTTTGCTTCCATTTACACAAAAACACATGGTGTACCATCCATGTCAGTAATACCAGACGTGCTAAAACAGATTCAAGATGAATACGGTCCAGAACCCGCCTTAACTCTCAGTATGAAATTACTGAAAGACTTCAAGCAGGTCTCTGCAATATTATTAGCCAACATAAAGGGAGAAGCAGCAAATGTGGCGATTCGCCAGAGGTTAAAAGAGACAAATATAGCAGACCAACCATCTGAAATTGCCAGAATCATAGAAAAATCCTATGAAGAACTAGGAAGAGATAGTTTGGGTGGAATACCAGTGAAACCCCAACTAGTTGAAAGTCCTGAAAAAGTATTTATTAAAAATAATTTAAACATTCAAAAAAAGAGCTGGGATGGAAATAAACAATCCAATCCTAAAGAAAAAAGATTCCAGTCCAGAGGAAGGTCTCCTCGGCGGAGAGAAAGATCTCCCGACCAAGGACACAAGTCTCCCCAAAGGGAGCCCTCTGTGAAAAAATACAACCTTAGAAATAGGGATAATATAAAAAAACCTGATAGATATCAAGATATTGATACACGTCCCTCTCAATCTTTTCAGACTTCCTCGCAGAAATCGGAAAGAAGAGGACGATCAGAACACAGGGAAGAGCACGTCAAGTCCAAAGACAAAGAACCTGCTCATCTGAATAAAAAATTACAATTTCCAAAAAAGAAGGTACCCAGTATTAAAGTAATCAACAATGCCGAGAATACTGAGGACACATCTGAAAAACGGAGAATGGGCTCAGACAATGCTAGACAGCGCAGCAGAAGTGAGCATAGCTCGCAAAGTCCTTATGAATCATCTGGAGACAGTGGACACGAATGAATACATTCAGGTGGAAACTGCAGATACCAGAGTTAGCAAACCTCATAAAATATATGAAATAACATTGCGTATAGAGGGGGATAAGACTAGAAAAATAAGGGGACTATTTTGGGATAATCTGTCCAAGGGCTATGACATCCTTCTAGCTGAACGAGACTGGCCTCCAGAGTTTGTCAGGGAGTGCCCACATGGCGAAGAAATAATTATGCCTGCCTTCTCAAACCATATTCCAATTCATAGAAAATATACACTTGCAAGAAAGTGGGCAGTAGCTCAAGCCCCTGCCTTATATAAAAATCATGTGGGATGGGATGAGGACTCTCCTCCTCACCAAATCCAGTTAAAATCACAACCTACTGCACAGAGGCAGTACCCGATTAAGCAAGAAGCTAAAAAACAGGTAAAAGATATCCTAGATCAACTTGAATACCAGGGGGTGATTGAAACTTGCACCTCACAAATGAATAATCCTTTGTTTCCTGTCTCCAAGCCAGACAATTCATATCGTCTTGTTTTGAACTACAGACACCTTAACTCATGTTGCAAAACATTTGCAGTACAAAACTCGCATAGTGCTGCACTAATGAATAACATTGTGCGCAAAAAATACAAAACAACCTTAGACATTTCTAATGGATACTTTTGTCAAAATATAGCACCAGAGAGCAGATATTTGACGGCGTTCTCAATAAATGGCACGCAAAAAAAATTCTGTTGTTTGCCCCAGGGGTTCAAGAACAGCCCAGGATTATTCTCAGCGAGAGTAACAGAATTACTACAAACATATAATGACGAGGCGTTATCTTATGTCGATGACATCTATCTAACAGATGATGACTTGGATACTCACTTGAAGAGAGTGAACACCATAATACTTGGGTTCGCAGCAGAGGGTTACAAATTCAACTTTAAAAAGTCAAGAATTGCCCATCTAACAGTCCTGTTTTTAGGATATGAACTATCAGGTGAAGGCAAAAGCCTGGCTGACAATTTCCTAGAGAAATGTGCTGTAATCCAAGCACCTAGAACACTGAAAAACTTACAATCAATTCTAGGCTTCCTAAATTTCGGAAGAACTTACATTATAAATTATGCTGAGAGAATTAAACCTCTCTATGATCTAATAAAACCAGATTTTAAAAAAATCAATTGGACTCAAAAACACACAGAAATTTTGAGATCTTTACAAACAGATATGTTAGTTAAAACAAAATTACAAACACGTGAGAACACACGCAACCTTGTGATTCGAGTCATCCCAGGAAGATGCGGATTCACATACCTGACCTCTAATGAGGGAGAGAAGGTACCAATAGCATACACATCACATTTGTACACAGAAGCTGAAAAAAGGTTCAGCATTAAGGAAAAGATTGTTCATGCGGTTCAAACAGCTGTAGCAAAAGAAAAATACCAAGCAGACGGTAGACAGGTTACAGTCAGAACAGCAGAATCAGCTTTTGAGGCATTAACAACACCATGTAATTTACCGACAACTGCACTAAATCCAGAATGGATACAATAGGTAAATTCTGTTGCTACAGACAAAGTAAAATACTATTTTGACCCGGAAATGAAAGAATTAAAATATCTAGAATATGAGAGAGAATACCCTCTGCCAATCGACATTCTGCCTTTACGACAGTACGCCTGTGTAATATATACAGACGGGCATGCTCAGCCCTCAGTTTGGGGAGAGCTGGCTTACAAAGCCACATGGGAAATTGTAAAAGAAGTGTGGCGCGGAGGTAAATTAAGACCTCTACTTACAAAAACACACTCAGTGGAAAATAATTCAGAACGACAAACTGAAATAATATCATTAAAAATGGCGCTAGATAATGCCGATCGCGAATTCCCGACACTTATTGTGTGCGATTCGTTTTACTGCATCAAATCATACAATAACGATTTGCAGAAATGGATTTAAAACGGTTTTAAAGATGACACAGGTGCCACAATAAAGCAGAAAGCACTTTGGGAACAATTAGTTCTTTTAAAGAAAGAACTACCAAAAACTCACGTGATACATTCACTGAGTCATCAGCGTGATGGCGTTCACGTTGCAGGGAATTCATTGGCTGAGACAGCCACAGTGGGAGCAACTAAACCGGCTTCCGTAGCTACAAAAAAGCGTACAGTAAAACACATTGACGGTGAAACTGTGCTGGCAGTGAAAACGTCATCAAAAGGCGACTGCTCAGCGCTACCGATCAATTATCCACTCAATTATACATACATAATCGATGCAAACTCAGTCCCTGTTGCTCAAATCCCTGGAGTGGGGGATAGAGTAATTCCAAACACGGACAGGAGAGGCTTGTTAATAGCAGACGCACATATGGGTGAGGGTCTCAGACACCATAAGCAAAAAGATTCTCTGGAAGAATTACAATCAGTGTACTGGTGGCCAGGCATGAGCCTGCATCATCACATTTTTGTAAAAAACTGCCCAGACTGCAATAGAGATCGCAGTGGCGAGCGGGGAGGACTATTGCCATGGCATTTCGCTCCAGATAAACAACAAGAACATGAAAGTACCCATCATGAAAATGCGTCGTATTAACATAAAAAGACTAATTTACACTGTCACTTATAATGTAGACCCCATTGCTCGGCTGACGTCTGGACTGTTATAAAAAGATTTGCGAGTCTATAATGGCATATACGCTAGGAGCATGCTACGTTTGACTAATGTATTCCTTTTAGCCTTCAAGCTTATGGGGAAGCATGGCCTAATGAGCATTGCATAGCGGGACTCTTCTCACTTCCTTCCTGAGGGATACGGGATGGTGTAAAGAAAAAACCAAGACATAAAGCAATCTATAACATAAAAGGTATTAGGTTCGGGAGCTGGGTGGGTCAAACATCTAATAAGTGTCCAACGTAGTCTAAACGCTATTCCTCCTGAGGCACAGCCGGGAGTGTTTGTTTTTGTGTAGCTGATGTGTTCTTTTAACTTGAAAAATTATATTTTAATTAGCACTCACCCCCTATCTGTCACACGACTGCTGTGTGCAGGGATCTGCTTCTGACGCCAAAACGAGCGTTGGGAAAGGCGAAATCGCCGCTTTTTGAGGAAACTCCATTATCCTCACACGGAGTAGGAAACGCCCACTACGAGGCCACGCCCCCCCTTTCACAAACACTATTTAAAGCGCTCTGATCTGCGAGGGCGCTGATAACGCTATTCCTCCTGAGGCACAGCCGGGAGTGTTTGTTTTTGTGTAGCTGATGTGTTTTTTAACTTTGCCCACGCCCACTCGCTAGCGGCCACGCCCACTTGCCCTACATAAACATGTGCGCCCCACGTACGCACAGCGGACGGGCGCAGAGGGCGCGCCCTCAGCGCGCCGAAGGCGCGCCAAAGGCAAGCCCGTCTGGGCCCGTCCGGGCCCAGACGGACCCAGGCCCAGAAATGCTGCCGGAAATCCCATGTGAGCGCGTGGTGTATACTGGAGACATGCTCCGCGCCCTTCAACCAAGAACAATCTTGGCCTGTTACCATACGCATACCGAAGATAAACCTTTCTACTACTGTAAGCGTTGCGCTCCATCCTCTATTGCGTCTACAAAACCCGGGATTAAGATTGGACTTCTTAACTGCCGCTCCCTCCCTAAACACGCAACTGAAACTAATTTGCTAATTCTAGACCATGACTTTGATTTGCTCTTTCTTACCGAAACATGGCTATCAGATAGCACTGATTCGGACATTGTCACGGCCTTGCCTTCTGGGTACCTCTGTCAAGCCCTACACAGACCTAAAGGGAGGGGAGGGGGGGTAGCCATAATTTTTAAGGAGCATCTCACTTGTAGAATCACTGATGCTCAAATTAAGGACAGCGAAAGCTGCCAATTCTCCATCCAATCCTCCCCAGCTCACTCCCTGTCGGGGTTATTGATCTACCGCCCTCCGGGTCCCCCGGGAAAATTCCTTGACGCCCTCATTGAATCAGTCGCACAACTAGCATCTTCTGTCGGCAATTTTCTCATTTTAGGCGATCTAAACCTACACTTGAAAGACCCTACAGATCGGATAGCCGCTGACCTTCTCCAAGACCTGTCGTCATTCAATATCCGTCTGGTAAACAATGAACCCACCCACGGGAAGGGACACCTATTGGATCCCATCCTCACTAATACGACAGCCATCACCACTAAGCCTCCCCTGATCCTCCCCTGGACGGACCACTTTCTTGTGCCAATCTCTTGGGATACACCCCCCACCAACGCTCAAACCCCTAAAATCCAGACCATTGACAGACGGTGGCATAAACTTGCACCTGAGGAATGGGCCACTGCTTTAGCAGAGTCCACTCCTGAGCTCTCCAGTGACCCTGCTATTGCTGATAAGCAGGTCAATGAATGGATCACCTCCTCTCTTGATGCACTCATCCCTAAAACCTCCTTCCTTAAACACCCCAAAAGAGTAGCCTCGGCTCCATGGTACACACCAGAGCTCAAAGCCCTGCGCAAAGAGTGCAAGAGGACGGAACGATCCTGGAGGAAAGTCAAATCTGAAACAAATAAAGAGACTTATTCTGCTTCTCTCCTTAATTACAAAACCACCATCCGTAAAACCAAAACCGCGTTCTTTCAGGAGAGAATAGAGAAAGCAGTATCCTCCAGTAAGGAATCCTATGCTATCCTAAAAAACCTTCTGAAAACCCCAGCGCCTAGACCTAAACATCTCATTGACCCTACAGCTGACCAGACCAAATGCCAACAATTGGCGGATTTCTTTCACGGGAAAATCCTAAAAATCCTCGAGTCTATCCCCTCCGCGACCCTGTGCGAGGAACACGATCCTCTGCAACCCTCAACACCCTGCCGTCTTTCTTCTTGGGGCCAAGTTACGACTGAAGAAGTGGAAAACACGTTAACATCTATAAAAAGCGGCTCTCCCAAGGATCCCGTCCCACTCCGAATTCTTAAAAAGGTTGCCCCTACGATCATCCCTCCCGTGACCCACCTGATTAACACCTCACTCCAACAGGGAGTCGTACCCCTAAGCTGGAAGGCGGCGGTCGTGAAAGCTCTGTTAAAAAAACCTTCCCTCGATCCCGAAAACCTGGCGAACTATAGGCACATCTCCCTACTCCCAGGAATCAGCAAGATTGCTGAAAAACTGGTTAATAGAAAACTCTCCCAGTTCCTGGAAGTTAATAACATACTAAAAAGCTCCCAGACGGGCTTTCGCCCAGGGCAGGGCACAGACACCGCCCTCCTAGCAGCGGTTGAGGAGGCCATAACGCTACTGGACGGAGGAGGATCAGTGGCAGTGATCCTTCCTCGACCTAAGCGCAGCCTTCGATACCGTCGACCACCGACTCCTTATTAAAAGACTCAAGGGAGCCGGTGTAGAAGGCTCCGCATTAGCCTGGCTTACTTCTTTCCTGGCTCAACGGACCTACCAAATTTGGGAGAACAACGCCCGCTCCTCCGAAATTCCCCTCCAATGTGGCGTGCCTCAGGGCTCCTCCCTGAGCCCCACATTATTTAATATCTATATGTCCACATTGGAGGAGGTCATCATTCCTTTCGGAGTGAGTGTCGTCAGTTACGCTGACGACACACAATTGGTGGTGTCATTATCCCACCCCAAACAACAACCAGCAGACCTATTCAATTGCCTGGCGCAGGTCCATCTCTGGATGAACACCTCTGCCCTAAAACTAAATGGGTCAAAAACTGAGGTTCTGCTCCTTGGCCCACAAGGGTTCACATTGTCCCCGAACATCTGGCCAGCTTGTCTGGGCCCTCTTCCCGAACCCAGAGAGGAAGTAAAGAGTCTGGGAGTGTGGCTTGATACCGACCTCTCGTTCACTGTGCAGGCAAAGAAAGTGGCCGGGACCTGCTTTGGACTTCTGAAATCATTGAGGAAAGTCCTGCCCCTCCTGCCCACCAACTCCCAAAAGTTGCTTATTCAAGGCCTAATAATCTCGAGGCTCGATTATAGCAACGCGATATACCTGGGCGCCCCAGAGGCGACTCTGAACAAACTTCAGAGAATCCAGAATACCGCGGCCCGGATTCTCACAAATACCCCTGCCAGAGCATCGGCCAAACCGGCCTTAAAACTCCTCCACTGGCTTCCCATAAGAGAGCGGGTCAAATTCAAGGCCCTGTGTCTGGCCTACAAGCTACGACGAAATCAAGGCCCCCCTGCTCTCAGGAAGTTTATTACACCTTACAAATCTTCAAGACCCCTTCGTTCTGACACAGAAAATCTCATTGTTGCCCCCAAATTCAAGAGAGCCCGGTCCGGAGGAAGGCGTTTCTCAGTCCAGACCGCACGACTGTGGAACACACTTCCCCGATTCCTCCGCCTCGAACCGCAATATCTCCGCTTCAGGAAACAGCTCAAAACCCACCTTTTCCCACAGTGAATCACCCATGGCCCTTATCTTGTTCCTGCGCTCCACCCTCCTGGTCCTTTTTCCCTTGTTCCCTTCTTTGTCCCACTGTACTCAGGAGATAGGATTGTCTAGCGCTGGGATACCTCCGGGTGACTACGCGCTCTAAAAAAATAAAATAATAATAAATAAATAAAATAATAATAATAAATAACCTGCCAAGGAATTCTCTGAAAGGGTTCAGTCCGTACGAACTATTGTTCGGGACTAGAATGATGATCCAAGATCTTGATAGTCAGACTTCAGTGGTTAAAGACAAAAGCTTTGATATCAAAGATCGTTTGGCTATTTTACAGGACTTAAATGCAACAAGAAAAGACCTGAGCAACATAAAGCTGAAACAACAGCCAACAACCACTGAAGAGAAACCACCTGTCCCAGCAAGGCCTGTCTGGATTCCAAAAGTCGGGGATCTAGTCAGAGAAAAGATCGCGGTAAAGAAGGAATTTGGGCCTTCTTACAGAAAAGCAGTTCCTGTCTTGTCTATCAACGGGACAAGATCAGTAGTACTACCGCCCTTGCTGGTAAAAAGGAGAACCGAGTCATATCCATCGACCTGGTAAAACCACAATCATGTGGCCGATAACAAATAGTAGGCCAAGTGGACTCCAGAGAAGTAGCAGAACACCAATGTTTGCTACAAATACAGAGGCTCAAACTGGAAGACTGATCACATTTGGAAAATCTACAGTAAATCAACAAGGACTATGCAACAAAGCAATGGAACTTAAACCTCTTAAAACCCAAATTAAAACTTTTCATCAAGAAACAACAACCTATGATGATGTAACTGCAGACTTTGCTAATGAAACAAAGCAAAATCCAAAAGCAATTGGAACAATTGACAGAACAGCATCCGGCTACTTCATCAACTTCGATGATTCATCTGAAGACCTGAGTGAAGCAAAGAAACAGCCATCAACAAAAACTTTTAAAGACAAAGCTAAGGAACTTTTTCAACAGCTGAAAGAAACCTATCTGATCTCTCCATGGATTGAATTTTGGGTGGCCTTCGGTGCATTTATCCTCATTCTTTGGCTCATCATGGTATTATGCTTGGGACATTTCATTGAAGGAAAATATGCTAAAATGGACACAGCAAGCCAGAAGATCAACTTGGTCCTTAAACCACACACATCTTCACACATCGAGAAAAGAGAACTTTCTTCAGTAAACTTCACAGCCAATCCTATACCAGGCGGTGTAGTATGGGACAAAACTGATTATGAAATCTATGGTCCGGTTGAAATCCTGAAGTATCCACACCAATTCAAGATCTCATTGAGTGACTTTGTAAAAACAAGCACATTTGCTGATGATTGGGACTTTGAAAGTATTAATGAAATGATGTCTGATCTTGTAATGTCTGCTAAATTCACAGAACATGATTATTTGCAGGGTTCGTCTAATTATGATCAGATGTTCTGCTACAACCACTATCGTAACCATTATCTACATAAATCTGCACAACCTAGAAATGTTTTAAATTATAACCAATGGGAACATTGTGCGACTCCTCCAAAAGATAGCTCGAAAACATTTTATGATAAATATTCATACTTTTCAGGGTTTAACACAAGTAATGCAGAAACATTTTATTTCAAATTGTCAAATAAGACAGGTATGAAGACCATGCTTACAAATACAAAATTGATATATTCCGATTCATTCTTTGAACAAATGAATACATTTGGGTTTGATTTCTGGAACAATAATATTGAAACAAAAACTGTTTGGGGTACAAGAGATTGGCAAGTACAAGGTATAGAATCATTGTTTAGAGCCTGCATGATCCCAGAACAAATTATATTTTTGAACGACACTATTCAACAAACTACCTGTCTTGGCTTAGCCAAAATCAAAGATTTGAACAAACCGTCTATTCCAAAGCCAACAGTGAACAGTAATAGCTCTATAGATGTTGAGATAGACGTAAACCATATACTAAACCAAAACAGAACACATCCTGAATGGAAAAAATGGTTGATCTGGCCCACAGATACAAATAACTGTCAAGACAGATTCCTGAACAAAATACAGGGGTTCACATTGACTAGGCCAGAACCTAGATATTCCCAAAGACAACATCCAGGGATAATAACCACCTACAGCGTGGGCAAGCTCTGTCTTCAATGGCTACAAACGTCCACACTGGCTGAAATTAAGCAACACCTAACTTTACTTACAGAAGGTGCTGACTTGCGTGATTTCATATTGGGACCACGCAAACAGCGTCAAAAACGTTTCATAGCGGCCTCTATATATGCAGCTTATAACGAAGTTTGGAAAGTAACTCAAATTGAGACAGCAGAAAAAATACTGGAAATTGACCGTATTAATTTGGAAAAATCACTTTCTGTGGTGGACAATGGGTTAATGACTCTGTCCTCCAGAATATATTCTCTGGACAGCATTGTGTCTTCAGCAATTGATATAATATCGCAAGACTTACTGATGTAACAACACGGTCAGTCCCAATTGCGTTCTATTGTACAGCTTGTCTGGACGTTACAAAATCTGCGTTCTGGCTATGTGCCTTGGCGTTTAATCAACACAACGTCATTATTTAATATCTTTAACCTCACTGATAAACAAATCAATTTGGCACAGAAGGGTGCTGACTATACAATTCTGAGCATTGAAAAACTTGAGAGATTACCATTGACAATGTCAGAACGACCTGTCATTGAATGGATAATACATGGAATAATAAATATTCCGATAACTACTTTCCAGTTTCAATTCTGCCAAAAATATATACAGGCAGGCCAGTATGAAAGGTTGGGTAAAGGATACATTAAGTCAATATGGAACTTGCCCTATACACACGAATGTGTCAGTAATAAAGGCCAGAAAGTGTTTCTCAGTGGCGATAATTGTGCAAGATCACTAAGTGGTACACTTCTGTGTCAGGGTATTAGTTTGCACGGAGCCTGTGAAGGGACTTCAAATAACCTTTCATGTTACCAGCTAGGCACACCTGCAACACGAATAGAACCATTCTTTAGGAGACTCTCGAACGGGAGTTACATTCTAATAGTAGATCGCAGTTGTTGTAGTTTGCTGCCCGGTAAACCTCATCTCATAACTGTGACTAGGAAGGTCATGTGCTGTGAACATGTATTGTTCCCCAGCGACTCTCCAGACAGGGAGGCAAGGTTATGGCCCGATTTGAAAATTGCTTCTATTCGAATAGATACTTTAAGCAGAATGAAGACTGTGCTCCTACAGACGCCGACCAGGCTCACGTCATCAAAAGAAACGTATGATCTCCAAGTTGCAAGGACAACAGAAGAGATTCATTCATTATTATCAACTAATTCCCCCATACATTTCGCAGAAATACTGAACAAAATCTTAAATATTTCTGATACCACTGGTATCTCCAGTGTATTTAAAGCAGTGTTTTCGGGTGCTTTAACTCCATTCAAAGCCATCCTGGGTATTTTTCCAGACTTTGTCCATTCCATTTTTGGCGGACTTCCTCTCCTTTTAGGACTAATAGCGGGTATTCTATTTTTTATCCTGTTATTTCGCTATGGCAAACCATGTCACAGACAAAACACCTGCGACAAGGGAAGAAATGATCCTAGCCATTGGCTACCAGGACCGGGTAAATAAAATCCATGGACTATCCCGGCTTAGAGAACTGAACATGACTTGGTTTCTTTCATTTAGACCAATGTGGCAAAGTTGTGTTATGCCTGTATTAAGGTGCTTGCTATGCGGCGAAGAATGCGTGTTGGACACCTGTCTGGCACTACAATCGGATGTGCCAATGGACGCAGATACCTTGTTGGGTCCGGTAACGGCTCATGCATTGTGCTGTCCCCAGCGGCAACCAATCCTGATGACGGCATTCGTGGAGTCTTCACCACTACGATTGAGGGGTAGTGAAGTACAAGATGAAAGCAGCATCAATCAGGTACGACCTTCAGTCAGCTATGCTGATCAAAACATCAATGGAGGCAATCATGCTCAGGCTCATGAATGCATGGTAACAACCTTTTCCGAATTAGTGGAACTTACGCAAGAAGCTGTTGACAGTTTTTTCAACAGTCTAAATGATATGATGTTTTCACCAGAGCAGCAGGAATAACTTTGAGCAAACTAGCACTCGGAGTTCCCCACATCCTGAATTTGGCCTTCAACCTTTTAAAGAAAAGCGATATGAAAAATTTTTCTCATCATTTTTTTCAGACTGCAAGAACTTTTCCCCAAATTCCAAAATATTTACGATTTTTGGGACACTTATCTTCTGCTTAAAGTAGACATTATTCTTAGAGAACTAAATTTCTATTTTAGGTAGTCACGAGACATTCGCTATCCTCTAGCACTATTATACATGACTTTATGATTGTGATGAAATGGTCTCGCATTTTTTTTTTCTGTATTAAGAGCCATTTCATGTGTGGTTTTCGCATTTATTCATGCTGAATTTAAAATATGCATTATATGTTTAGCATTATTAGACTGCTTGTGCATATAGTACACGTGATAGTACATGTGATTGTGTTTCGTATATTTTATAATTCCAATTTTCGGAATACGTATGAATGTATTTTGGGGTGGTACGGTATAGACAAACGCTACTGGTTTCACTATGCCTAGATTTGTAAATATGGACATGGTCTACGTGGAGTGGGTGTGATGTATTCCTATAGGTACTGTATCGATTCCCCTATTCCTGACCCTGGTTTGGTTAATAATTAACTAGCAGCCATCCAACGGTGCAAAAACCGTTATCTGATTAAGCCACACCACGGCACAGAAGCGCGTTATCTGATTAGGTCATAACGCATGCCATCTAATTAGACAAGCGATATTCCTCCAGCCCCTGATAAGGCATACGGAGTTCTCAAAACAAATCAAACCTACAGCGACCTGGGAAATTCCCATAAACATTGTTTTGATTTCACCGAGAACTTCAGCAAAAGAATGTGCGAACGAGCCCGTTCATATGACATCCTTATTGACGTATATATGTCCATCCTTACGTCAATCTCGGCACCTTTCAGGTATAAATATTACCGACATTGCCTTAAGCAAACACATGCGGTGGTGACGAGATCGGAGCAGCGAGACGTGCTGAGGAGCCCAGCAGAGAGCGAAGCCCACAGACGCTGCCCCGCCTTCCTGACGCGCTGAGAACAAGACGCTGCCTTTCTCCTGCCGAGAAATCCAGCTCCGGCGCTTCCAAGCAGCCCTCGCAGGCAGCTGGAATATCAAGACCTGGGATAAGAGATACCAGCCCTCCATCATTCTAGATCTCAGGTACAGAACTGAATAACCCCTTGCAGAGAATTCTCGAATCAGTCCCTTGGCAAACAAACTTAACTTAAACTGCTACTTATCTACTCCCGCCCACGTATTAGGCTTAGGTCAGGTACACTGGGGTAGGCGTGGTTAGAAGCACCAGTTGAGTATGATTAGTCAAATGTATATATGTATGTATCTATTTTATCCATTTTAAAGTATCATATGGCTCAGAAACCATATCAATGCTTTTACAGTATTATTTTATAATTCTGTCTCTACTGTATGCACTTTACTTAACTACAAGTATTGCAATAATAGCGATTCATTTCTCTTGTATGAGAAAAGAGACTGATCAATAAATAACATCTTTTATTGAACCACGCCCATCTCTTATTTCTCTACAAACTGGTGAAACTAAGAATGCACGTACTGACTGAGTAAAATAAGTTGTCTATTGTTTTCACACGACTCTAGAGATACACTCTTGATTAGGGGAGAGCAAAGTTGTCATGTTCTATGGTTGTCAGAAACTAAATCCCTTCTTGCCTATCCAGGGAGATTAAAATCCTCCTTGCCTATTCGAGAAAGTTTCTAGTGAACTCTGAGCTAGCTGGCACAAACACAAAACTTTAAGTCTAATATCGTCGGTAGAAGACCTAGTTAACCTCTGCCCTATGTCTATACTATTGAAGATATTATTCCAATGCGCAGAGCCTATTGGGATGATAGGAACTACACTACACTACGAGTGGTGACCTGTACTGCACGTTGGAGGCTAGAGCTGACGCGGCAAGGATGACACCCTAGTAAACAATTGTAGGGTTGTGTGGACCCCAGACAGGTGACATGAGGCTATGATCTCCGCACCACTGCTGCAAGGCTTGCTTTGATTGATACCTTGCATCCTGAGATCTCTGGTGGCCACATTGTGCATTGCATTGTCAGTAATTCAACATCATAAAGTCTTGACTTGTTCACTGGGTTTGGTGGACGCCATTGTGTGGGTGGCATACTACTCCGTCCCGCTTTGTTCCACACAGGAATATTCCTTCTGCAGCAATGGGCAAAATTGACAGAACACAGCCGAAGCTAACGTTTGATCAGTGGAAATCTAAGGGGTGTGATGCTGCTATGGTCTAAGGATATATCACGCAGGACCTACCTCAAGGAGAATCTGATGGCGACATTCGCACTATGCTTGCTGTGATGGAAGAGGGTCAATCAATCAATCAATCATGCCATTTGTATAGCGCACTACTCACCCGGCAGGGTCTCAAGGTGCTTGGGGGGAGGGGTATGCCACTGCTCGAACAGCCAGGTCTTGAGTTGTTTCCTGAAGGCGAGATGGTCCTGGGTCAGCCGAAGGTGGATGGGGAGGGAGTTCCAAGTCTTGGCAGCCAGGTAAGAGAAGGATCTTCCTCCGGCGGTGGCTCTTCGGATGCGTGGTACGGCTGCGAGGGCGAGGCTGGTGGACCGTAGCTGGCGGGTGGGCGTGTAGAAGGTCAGGCGGTCGTTGAGGTACTTGGGGCCCAGGTCGTGGAGAGACTTGTGTGCGTGGGTGAGGAGCCGGAACGTGATCCTCTTGTCGACGGGGAGCCAGTGCTGGTTCCTCAGGTGGCTGGAGATGTGGCTGCCTCGGGGGACATCCAGGATGAGTCGGGCGGAGGCGTTCTGGATGCGCTGGAGTCTTTTCTGTAGCTTGGCTGTGGTTCCAGCGTAGAGGGCGTTTCCGTAGTCCAGTCGGCTGGTGACGAGTGCCTGGGTGACAGTCTTCCTGGTCTCGGTCGGGATCCAGCGGAAGATCTTGCGAAGCATACGCAGGGTGTTGAAGCACGATGAGGAGACGGCGTTGACTTGTCTGGTCATCGAGAGGGAGGGGTCCAGGATGAAGCCCAGGTTGCGTGCGTGGTCGGTTGGCTTGGGTGCGGTGCCCAGGGCTGGGGGCCACCAGGAGTCGTCCCAGGCGGAGGGCGAAGATCCCAGGATGAGGACTTCCGTCTTGTCCGAGTTCAGTCTCAGACGGCTGTCCTTCATCCACTCGGCGACGTCTTTCATCCCTTCGTGTAGGCAGGTTCTGGTGGTGTTGAGGTCTCTGGTGAGGGAGAGGATCAGCTGGGTGTCGTCGGCGTAAGAGATGATGTTGAGGTTGTGCTGGCATGCGATGGCTGCGAGAGGTTTCATGTAGATGTTGAAGAGGGTGGGGCTGAGTGAAGATCCTTGCGGGATGCCGCAGATGACTTTGGTGGCCTCGGAGCGAAACGGGGGGAGGCGGACTCTTTGTGTTCTTCCGGCGAGGAACGAGATGATCCACTCCAGTGCCTTCTCTTGGATACCGATGTTGCTGAGGCGCTGGACTAGGGTGCGGTGGCAGACCGTGTCGAACGCAGCGGAGAGGTCCAGGAGGATGAGGGCCACTGTTTCCCCCTTGTCGAGCAGGGTCCGGATGTCGTTGGTGGCTGCGATGAGGGCGGTCTCGGTGCTGTGGTTGGCTCTGAAGCAGGACTGCGAGGGGTCGAGAGATCCGTTCGTCTCGAGGAAGGCGGTCAGCTGTCTGTTGACGATCTTCTCGATGACTTTCGCAGGAAAAGGGAGGACCGAGATGGGGCGGAAGTTTTTGAGATCGGTGGGGTCCGCTGTAGGTTTCTTCAGGAGGGCGCTGATCTCGGCGTGCTTCCAGCTCTCCGGGAAGGTGGCGGTGTTGAAGGAGGCATTGATGATGTTCCGGAGTTGGGGTGCGATGGTGGAGTCTGCCTTGTTGAAGACGTGGTGTGGGCAGGGGTCGGTCGGTGATCCGGAGTGGATGGTGTTCATCGTGCGGGCTGTGTCTTCGGTGGTCCAGGTGCGAAGGGTGGCGGTGGGGGGCATTGGTTCGACGGTTGGGTGCGTGGGTGGGGCGCCGAAGTTGTTGTGGATGTCGGCGATCTTGCGGTGGAAGAACGAGGCGAGGGAGTCGCAGAGGTCTTGTGACGGAGTGATGTCGTTGGTGACGGTGCTGGGGTTGGAGAACTCCTTGACAATAGTGAAGAGCTCTTTGCTGTCGTGGGCGTTGTTGTCCAGTCGTTCCTTCAGGGATTTCTTCTTGGTGGTGCGGATGAGCTGGTGGTGCTTGCGGGTAGCGTGTTTGAGGGCGGTCATGTTGTCAGTGGTCCGGTCGAGGAGCCAGGCTTTCTCGAGGGTGCGGCAGGTCTTCTTGGAGTCCTTGAGGTCGTCGGTGAACCAGGATGCCTTCTTGCTTCTGGGTCTGCTGGGAGGGTTCTTTAGTGGCGCGAGGTTGTCGGCGCAGGCGGTCAGCCACTGTGTGAAGTTGCGGGCTGCTTCGTTGTGAGGTTCCGTGACGATTTTACCCGTGTTTGTAAACATTGTCGTAAATACATAATTTCGGTATCAGTGAACCGCAAATGATCCATTTAGTATATCCTGATGTTTTCGCTATGCTACGAGCAAGAGCACTCCAGTTACAAACACATTTGTGATTTACCCATGGCATCCATTTTAGAACACGGAAGCCATTTTGTATTCCTTGCCCTCACATAGTCAATGGACACGCAATGACCTCTTTTCATTTAAGGACACGTAGGCCTTAACCGGCGATTCACCTTGCTAGTGACACGTGCACCTTAGGCCAGCAACGCTGTGGCAGCATGACTCGGCAAGAGCTGCCTCCCCAGCCTGAGGCCAGTCCTGCTATACTGGTTCTTGTGTTCGTTGGCCTGATCATGATTAGGCGGCCGAAGCTGGTAACCGTGCCCATTTACGACCCACAAACATTTCTTATCCTGTCTTTCTATCTTCTGCACCTGGCTCTGCTCCTTTCCTTCTGGGCCTTTATTAGGGGGAGGTAACGAAATTTACGATGAGGCGGTCCGGGTCTTGAATGAGAAATTGACATGGGATTATGATGGAATAGTGGGAACCCCTCATTCGTAATGTTTTAACATCAGATACTGTTGACGATTCCTGTGCAACGCCAAATATTTATTGTTTAAGACACGAATGTTTAGAACTGTGGTAACATGTAAAGAATTTGCCTGAAGCCCAATATTTAGTATATAAGGAGCAACCCTCTTTGTACAAATCGAACAGGCTCCTAGACACTGCCCGTGTGCAGTTTCTGTGACTTCTGTGTCCCTGCAGTAATAAACCTTTGGTCTTTGACGCCACCATCGAGAAGCCCGTGTTTCTGTTTGTTTGTGCACCGAGACAGGTGGAACTCCGGGGTCTTCGGGTGTTATCCCTGACACCTCTGGACGGAACCAAAAAGTCCAGAACTCCAATTGGCGCCCAACGTGGGGCGACGTCATTCGGTACCGGTCCAAAAGCCTGAAGAGTTCGAGGAGCTTCGTGTGAAGATTTCAGAGGGAGGCGCCCCACTTCATCGATCCCGGCATATCGCAAAAGTGGCCCCGACGTTCTCTTCCACGAGGGTTCCCGTTCAGACGGCTGCAGTGGTCCGTTGCCTTGACCGTCGCCCTGTCTTGGACCCGAGGTGCAGTCCTCAGTACGGCGAAACGTGACGGGTTTCTCCTTGGTGACGTCTTCAGTGCCTCAGTTAAGTATTCAGTGGTTGCTAGTTGGTTATTTTGTAAGGGTTGCTCCTGTTTGGATAATCCTTTTAGTTCTCAGTTCAGTTCAGTTCTGTAAGGTTATCACTGGGTATTCTGGTTACGATAATCATTCTGTTCAGTTCAGGTATCGATACAATTGTCAGTTCTGGTAGGCCTAAAATTCTTGGTTCGAGTGCGCATCTTTTCTGTTTGTGTCTTGTTTGTTTTGTGTTCCGGATTATAAAATGGTAAGTCGGAAAAATTGTATATTGTCTTGTTTTAGTTGCAACAGTGATTCCCAGTTGGAGGACTCGTGTTTGGTTCCTCCGATTGGAACTCCTCTTTATGATCTATATTGCAAGTTTGGTGTGGGCCCTATCTCTTATAACGAGATATGGATCCACTACACAGAGAAAGATGGTGTCCTTAGTTGGCCACTACATGGTAGTTTTGAACCTGAAGTTCTCGATAATCTAGAAAGAAGGTTGTTTAAGAAGAAAGCCCGGCCGGCAATGTTTGATTCTTTTCGTTATTGGCGAAAAGAATCTAAACAGAGAGAAATTAAAAAGTTGAAGAAAGAACAGAAAGAGCAAGAGTTGACTTTAGAACAGTCTGCTAAGCAGCTGCAACTCAACGAGTCTGAGAAAGCGATGGAGGTGGCCAATAGAGAGCGTAATTTAGCGATAGACAAGTGCTATCCTGCTTTGCCATCGAGTACGGCTAAGATAGTAGAGGACCCTGAAAAGGATCCCCTGTTGTCTTACTTGTTACGATCACCCCCACCGTATGCACAGGGTGCTACGGCTCCATCTATACCGAATGTTCAATTACCGGTTGCTGGACAACCTGGTGTCCCTGTTCCCGCTCCCCTGAATCAAGTTCCTGTACCTCCTGTGGTCAATATTAATGTTCCTTCGACAACCCCTCTTCTAGGGTTGCCGGCTTCTTTACCTATGCCTGTGTCGCTCACACCTGCTACTTCACAAGCTATTTTTCCTGCTACTCCTACTGTTCCTAATCTATCTGTTCCAACTGCTACTCTATTTACTGCTTCTGCTAATATTATGACTCCGCTTTCTGTTCGTCGAAGAATCACTGATTCTGTCTCTAATATTCTATCTCCCTTCTATAAAACTCTGATTAAGACTCCTACCTCTGACTCTGTACAGAGGCGTAGTCAGCTTCCCAGTACTGAAGAGCGAGGAATATTAGATTCTACTGCTCTTAGATGGGTTTCAAAAGTTGGAAGATATAATGTACAAGATGTATTAGATACATTTATGCAATGGAACGAGCCGACACAACGATATGTGTTCGACGAAATGTGTTTCCTTCTACGTGAGGAATTGGAAGAGGATGACCCTGAATCAAATCTAGGAGAATTAATTAATGTTCAGAAAGAGTTTGCTACAGGTATGATAGTTGGTCAAAATATAAAAGAAGCGATGGAACTGATTTTAAGTTATAGGAATGACCCATCCCTTCGTTCACCAAGAGAGTTAGGGAAACGTAGTACGAAACAAAATCGTCAATATCCAATGAGAGAGGTTCCACCAATTTGGCGTGAAGCTGTGCAAGCTAATGTAAACCTTGGTATTGCAGCCGCTCCGGCCCAATTCCAGAGAGTATGGATACATATTCCATGGAAGCGAGCTGAAGTATTAGCAGTGAAACAGGCCTTGCCAGATCCGCGTAAAAATCCTGCAGGGTACTACAAAGAGTTGGCTCAAACAGTTGACGCTTGTGTATTGAATCTTGCTGACATAGATCTGCTATTTGGTAATGTAGTACCGCAACCAATTTGGGCTAAGATTCGTAAAGAGAATCATCCAGTTGCCCTAGGTGGTGATTGGGCAGCTATAATTGCAGCGGATGGTCAACAAATAGGTGGTTCCAAACCTGAACCTTTAATTGCTAATTTGCCTGGTAGAATAATCGATTTAATGAAAACCTTGATGCCAGCATTGCGCGTTAACTGGGACAAATTGTCCGCGTGCAAACAGAAGAAAGACGAAAGCGTCTCAGACTTTTTCACAAGATTCGAAGAGACTTTCGTGGATCATAGTGGTCAGGATATGAGCACAGAAGGAGGCCAGAGATTATTTGTTGATAAATTTGTGCACAATCTGTTGCCAGAACTTAGTGGTAAATTAAAGAATTCTGAAAGTGCGTGGGCTGTCTCTACGACTGCGCAAATACTTGCGACTGCTCAGTACTATGAAAATAGGGATAAAGAAGAGAAGGAAAAATCAGATAAAAAGACAAAAGATTTAAAAACTAAAGTCCTTTTACAGCAAGCATATCCGCCTCGCACGAATCAGACTAACATGCAGCAAGGGTCTTATCAAAGAACGGATTATCATTTTCAAAGGCCACAATACCAATGGAATCAATGTGCTTATTGCAAAATGGAAGGTCATTACAAAAGTGAGTGTCCAGTTCGAACGCAAAATAATACTGCGGCAGCTCAGAGAGGTCGTGGTAGTTCTATGCAAAACTCTAGAGGTCGAGGACGAGGTGCTATGCCTCCGCAGACGAGTGATCGCCCTTCTAATTATTTCGACCAGCGAAATGGTCAATCTGCCCAACAGAATAGGTCTCCACAATATCATGTTGAAGACTATTATGAAGCTAGTGAGGAAATTCAGCAAAGTGAGTACTAGGACAGCCATGGACAAAGAGAGGGAGTAGTATCAGTTCCAGTAGATCAGAGTGGGCCTTATGTCGCAGTAGCAACATCAGGTATAGTCGAACCGTTTCTGTTGGATACTGGTGCAGCAAAAAGTTCTATCATACATGCGAAACTCCCTGGCGCACCTTTGTCTGGCTCAACAAACGTTTCAGTAGGTTTTTCGGGCGCCCCTGTTCATAACCCTGTTTCTGGTCCTTTGTCTATTTCAGTTGGACCCTGTCAATTGAAAGCACCCCTGATTTTGACGACAGGTTGTAATGAAAATCTGCTTGGTTTAGACTTGTTAAAACGCCTGTACGCGACATTGTACTGTTCTCCAGCAGGAGTACAGCTTACGTTGGGTAAAGGAATAATCTCCCCGATGTACTTGTCGATGGATGCGCTCCCACCAGAGCTGCGTTCACTCCCTGATACTCTTTGGGCGACTGGTCCTAATGATGTAGGTCTATTGGAAATTCCACCCTATTTAGTAACTTTGAAAGCAAATGTCAAACTTCCACGAATTCCACAATACAGAATCTCTAGTGAAGGTGAGCGTGCGCTCCTACTGATAGTGCATGATCTGATTGAGAAAGACGTTATAGAAGAAACTAGAGGTAATGTCTGTAATAGTCCTGTACTGCCTATTTTGAAACGAACTGACCCTACAAAACCTCCAGTATATAGGTTTGTAATTGATCTCAGAGAGGTTAATAAAATTGTGATCCCACAGTTTCCTGTGGTTCCAGACATTACTGCATTGTTAACGTTGATTCCTGCTACAGCAGCATGGTTTTCAGTTGTCGACTTGAAAAATGCCTTTTTCAGCATTCCGATAGCCGAGGAAAGCAGAGATATCTTCGGTTTCTCTCTAGGAGGACGAAGCTTCAGATTTAAACGCGCTCCACAAGGTTATTGTGAAAGCCCATCCATTTACAGTCAAGCATTAAAAAGCCAGTTAGATTCCTTTGTACTTCCTCGTGGTTCTGCTTTAGTACAGTATGTCGATGATCTTCTAGTGGCTGCCGATGACAAGGAAACTTGCAAAACAGCTACGATTTCTTTATTGCATCACTTGTCAAATTTGAATCACAAGGTGTCACCTTCAAAAATGCAATACTGCTGCCAAGAAGTGACCTACCTAGGTCATCTCTTGTCAAAGGAGGGAAGGAAGTTGACCCCAGAGAGAATAAAAGCAATTACACAGATGAATGTTCCTAGCACGCAGAGAGAAGTACGTGCCTTTTTAGGTATTACCTCATATTGTAGGCAATGGATCCCGAATTTTTCTCTTCTAGCAAAACCATTGGTAGCCTTGACTGGGAAAGGTGTTCCGAGCCCGGTACCATGGTCTGCAGAATGTCAGCAGAGTTTTTCTGAATTGCGAAATGCACTATGTTCAGCACCTGTATTGGGTACACCCGACTACAGTAAGCCATTCACGCTCTATGTCCACGAGAGAGAAGGTTGTGCATTGAGTGTTTTGACGCAGAAATTTGGTGATAAACAACGCCCTTGTGCGTATTTCTCATCAACGTTAGATCCGGTAGCCAGAGCGTTGCCTAGTTGCTTGAGAGCTACAGCCGCAGCTGCAGCTTCCATTCGACAATCTGCTGGTTTAGTAATGAACAACATGCTAGTGGTTATGGTTCCTCATGCTGTGGATACACTCATGAACCGAACCAAGACGCAGCACCTTACCAGTGCTAGATTATCAGGTTATGAACTGACACTATTAGCTAGTCATATTCAGATCAAGAGATGCAATGTATTGAATCCAGCAACATTGTTGCCGACTAGCCAAGAGTCGAGTGATTCCGAACCACACGACTGTTATTTCAAAACTGAGGAAGAAACAAAAGGACGAATCGATCTAAAAGACACTCCGTTATCAGATCCAGATGGCACGTTGTATGTTGACGGGTCTTGCTTCAAATTGGAGAATGGTGATGTGACTGCTGCTTATGCAGTAACGACTTTGAGTACGATTGTGGAGACTGCAAGAGTGAGTCAGAATTCTGCCCAGGCTGCAGAATTGATCGCGCTAACAAGAGCGTGCGTTTTAGCTAAGGGAAAGAGAGTGAATGTGTTCACAGATAGTCAGTACGCGTTCGGCGTGGCCCATAGTTTTGGCCGCTTGTGGAAAGAGAGAGGTTTCATTACGTCCCATGGGACTAAGATTCAACATGGTCAGCTAGTTAATGACTTGTTGGAATCTCTAACCTTGCCGACTGAAGTTGCGATTGTGAAATGCAGTGCTCATAAAGCAATCACAGATGATGTTGGTCGTGGGAATGCTTTTGCCGATGAGACTGCAAAACAGACAGCTAGAAATATGATGAGTAGAATGTATGTTGCAACGTCTGCAAGATGGATTTCTGAGTCTGGAATGTGTGAAGACACAGTGGAAAGCGTGAAAGAAATTCAGAAAGAGGCGACTGAGGAGGAAAAGCTTGCATGGAAAGAGAGCACGGGTAAATTGGACTCGAGTGGGTGTTGGATTGACTTGTCGGAACAACAGCGTTGGATGTTGCCTGATGCGTATGTGCTTGCAGTAGTAACGATGGCACATGGAACAGCGCACATCAGTTCAAAAGGGATTTGTAAGATGTTGGCTCCAGTCTGGAAGAATGATGGGATTAGTAAGTGTGCAGAGAGAGTGGTGAGAAATTGTATGGTATGCTTGATGCATAATCCTGGCAAGGGAATCCCCACACCTGCAGGTCACTTCGCTCCTCCTTCCTGCCCCTTTGAAGTGATCCAGCTAGACTTCATTCACATGGATCGTTGCAATAATCTGAAATACGTCCTAGTGGTAGTTTGTGCTTTCTCCAGATGGATCGAAGCATACCCACTGAAGGACAATACTGCCTTATCCACTGCCAAAATTCTTCTTAAAGAATACTTCCCCAGATACGGAATGCCACGGATTGTATGGTCAGACAACGGAAGTGAGTTCGTAGGGAAAGTTATGCAGAGTGTGTGTGTCGGCCTAGGGATTAGACAGAAGTTTCATAGTGCGAATCATCCCCAGTCCGCGGGTTTAGTTGAGGGTTACAATGGCACCCTTAAGCTGAAACTTGCTAAGATACAAGCGTCCACGGGTTTGTCCTGGCCAGACGCATTGCCTTTGGCTTTGCTATCAACAAGAGCAACTGTACATTCTAGAGTAGGGCTTAGTCCTTATGAAATAGTTTTTGGCCGTCCTGCAAATGTTTGGGGGGTACCTAGACCGAAAGAATTTAAGCAGCTGGAATACCCAATGTTAATTGATTACCTTTTCGACTTGACTGCTAAATTGAGTCTTATTCACCAACAGGTTTTCGATGCATTGCCAAAGCCACCGGAGAGTCCAGGCCATCAGCTGAAACCAGGTGATCAGGTGGTCATCAGAAATTTTGCAAGAACAAAAAATCTTCAGCCCAGATTCATTGGCCCTTTCCAAGTCCTGCTAGCAACGAGAACTGCTATTCGTGTGGCCGGAAGGAAAAACTGGATCCATACAACACATGTCAAACGTGTGCCTCTGCCACTTCCTTACGATAACTGGGTAAAGAAAGGAATCGGTACCTCTGAAACGGAACAAGTCCCCAGGTTCATACCTTTCAGCGATGCAAAACTAATCACTGATTCACCAAATTCTGACTCTCCTCCTGAAACTGCTCTTTTGAACCCTGAACATTTGTCATCTGCACCAAAAGAACATTTGCCATCTGAAAACGTGAACATTGCAACGTCGGCTGAAAATACACTGTTTCCAGATCAGACAGCTCCTGCAAAACTGAGATACAACTTACGTTCTCGTAATATGGACAAATAAAGCAGGAAACTGCCCATTTTATATGTTTAATTTTTGATACATTGCCTCCGGCCAGGAAGTTTGCTAATACTTTGTATTGTTTCTTTTTGTTTTAAAATTGCCTTGCCGTCTGGGTAGCCGTAGGGTCGTGGCTGTGTACCTAGTTGAATCTGCGGGGGTCAGACACAAGGTCGATCTTTCTGTTAGTTCTGGGAACTCCCAGGGCTGATAGAGGCATTTTCATCTACGTACACATCATCAGTGGTCGCGAACGGTCGTAGAAGATGGAGCTTCCTGAGCTGCAACGAGAGAATGTAATTTATGTTCGCAGAAATAGACTGTACAGAAAACTTCACAGCAAATGCTTTCTAATGCAATGTGCAGTTACATTTTTAATTGTTTTGATAACGTTGGTGGGTGGAATCATCTTTGGCGTACATTTGATCTTCAGCCAGTAACTACAGTACCTCCCCTTGATCCTACTACTTCAACTGTTTCTTCTATGCATTCTTTTCACTCATTCCCTGAACACGAACAAGCTCGACGCTCAGAATTTATTAACAATACATTCGTACAGCTCTTGCATCAACACCAACTGGTAGTTAACACAACAGACTGCTGGGTGTGTGGCCTGATACCCCACACTATGGATAAAGGCATTCCCTATCTAGTCTTGCCTTTCAGCTATAATGGATCATTTCAGGCCTTTCAGACCATTTTTTCATATGCCCTTGAAACCTATCCTCCACGTCCACCACGATCCACTAAATACAATTCTGCCAATAAAGCTTTAGTTCAGGGAATCATTGACATGATTAAAGACGTCAATAATTCCCCATCTTACCCTAAAGACGAATTACGGGTGTATTTGAGTTGGAATTCTACAGAGTATCGTCTTAGTTTGGGAGAAAGTAAACGCAAAAGCTCCACTCCAGTCTGGGTCGTGCCTCACCGAGGTCAAGTCTGTTTGCAAGGAAATGGGAGAAATCCGAGAGCTCAGCTAGGGAGGAGTGAGTGCGTTGAGACTTACGTATTTCCGTCTAACTCCTCCCCTGCCTTTCTGACTGCTAGGGGTACCTACTTCATTTGTCAGGACAGAGCATATACATGGCTGCCTGCTGACTTTTCAGGTTCATGTTATATTGCCCGATTGTTGCCTCCGACATACACTGCCTCTCCAGACTATCACAAGACCAGATTAGCAAGAGGTGTTTTTAGCAAGGAAGACACAGCTGGTCAGGAAGCTGGAGACTTTTTCAAAGGTTTCCTTCCGTTTTGGGGGCCTATGGCCAATAGTAGAAATCTTCGTCAACTAACACGGGTAGTTGAATCTACTATTACAGAAACTGCGGGTGCCCTTAGTAACTTAACAGCTGAGCTTCAGGCGGATCGTCTCATGACGTTACAGAACCGAATGGTTCTAGACGTGATACTTGCAGATCGAGGTGGGGTATGCAGAATGATCCAATCAAGCTGCTGTGTATTTATTCCAAATAATGCTCCAACTGTCTATGAAGCAATCTCTAAGCTACACAAGATTTCCGACTCTATACACGTAGACAAGGGAAACTGGTCCTTCATGGAGTGGTTTTGGACTCTGATATCAGCGTGGGGATGGAAGGTTCTGATGGTCATTGGTGTCATCCTAGTATTTCTGTTCTCGTGCTGCCTCATTATCCAATGTGGTCCCGCTCTGTGTAGTCTCTGTGCTGCAACCTGTTTCAGAAAACCACCTACATTAGGAGAAAAGGCACGAGACAGGATGATGACGCAACAACATGTTGCTGACCTAATGAGCATAGAATTAGACTCTGACATAGACTGAGTAATTGCCTATGTAAGGGCAAAAGGAGGGTCTGAGGTTCCGTGACGATTTTACCCGTGTTTGTAAACATTGTCGTAAATACATAATTTCGGTATCAGTGAACCGCAAATGATCCATTTAGTATATCCTGATGTTTTCGCTATGCTACGAGCAAGAGCACTCCAGTTACAAACACATTTGTGATTTACCCATGGCATCCATTTTAGAACACGGAAGCCATTTTGTATTCCTTGCCCTCACATAGTCAATGGACACGCAATGACCTCTTTTCATTTAAGGACACGTAGGCCTTAACCGGCGATTCACCTTGCTAGTGACACGTGCACCTTAGGCCAGCAACGCTGTGGCAGCATGACTCGGCAAGAGCTGCCTCCCCAGCCTGAGGCCAGTCCTGCTATACTGGTTCTTGTGTTCGTTGGCCTGATCATGATTAGGCGGCCGAAGCTGGTAACCGTGCCCATTTACGACCCACAAACATTTCTTATCCTGTCTTTCTATCTTCTGCACCTGGCTCTGCTCCTTTCCTTCTGGGCCTTTATTAGGGGGAGGTAACGAAATTTACGATGAGGCGGTCCGGGTCTTGAATGAGAAATTGACATGGGATTATGATGGAATAGTGGGAACCCCTCATTCGTAATGTTTTGACATCAGATACTGTTGACGATTCCTGTGCAACGCCAAATATTTATTGTTTAAGACACGAATGTTTAGAACTGTGGTAACATGTAAAGAATTTGCCTGAAGCCCAATATTTAGTATATAAGGAGCAACCCTCTTTGTACAAATCGAACAGGCTCCTAGACACTGCCCGTGTGCAGTTTCTGTGACTTCTGTGTCCCTGCAGTAATAAACCTTTGGTCTTTGACGCCACCATCGAGAAGCCCGTGTTTCTGTTTGTTTGTGCACCGAGACAGGTGGAACTCCGGGGTCTTCGGGTGTTATCCCTGACACCTCTGGACGGAACCAAAAAGTCCAGAACTCCAGTTGGGGTCCGTTTTGTTGGCGGGTGGGCTCTGGCTGAGGGAGGTGGTGAGCTGGTCTGCGGTGATCTTGCTCCAATTCCTGTGAGGTACCTGTTGCGGGTGGTGGTGGGTCGTGGATCTTTTGAAGCTGAAGTGGACGCAGCTGTGGTCGGTCCAGTGGAGTCCGGTGGCGTGGCTGAAGGTGATGTACTTGCTGGAAGAGAAGACGGGATCAAGCGTGTGGCCGGCGTAGTGGGTGGGGGTGTTGACCAGTTGCTTGAGTCCGAGGTTGGCGAGGTTTTCCAGCAGGGCGGTGGTGTTGCGGTCCTTGTTGTTCTCCAGGTGGAAGTTGAGGTCCCCGAGGAGGATGTAGTCAGTGGAGGGGAGGGCGTGCGGGCTGATGAAGTCTGTGATGTAAGGTATGCAAAGCAGCCTTTCAGTCCTGGGCTACAAGATGGACTCTCTCTCCTACCGCATGGACAGAATGTCTGAAAGGCTCGACAAGCATTCAGAACAGTTAGACATGTCGGAACGCCGGGTCACAGAAGTGGAATAGGCCCAGACAATGCTAGATGCCGAAAACAAACAATTGCGGAGAGTGATGCATGTTCTCCAGGATAAGACAGAGGACCTGGAGGCTTGGTCGCGACGCAGTAACCTAAGAATCACGGGGCTGTCGGAATCGACCCTGACTGGCAACATGGAACAATTTCTTGAGAAATTGCTAGCTATGGTTCTTGGTAGCGAAACTTTCTCTCCTCTGTTCGTGGTCAAGAGGGTACACCACTCCCTGGGCCCTCCCCCGGCACCTGGCACTGCCCGAGAACGTTTATAGCTAAATATTGAGACAGGGAAGCTGTGTTGAAGGCTGTCAGAGACAAACAACCTTTGCAGTAGGAGGACTCTACCATCTCGCTGTTTCCAGACTTACCAGCAGTTTGCTCCCTTGAAGAAACAGCTTCGAGAGCAAAACATAAACTATGCCATGTTATACCCAGCTAGGATCTGAGTTAACCAACAAGGCCAGTCACGAATTTTCACGGACCCTAAAGTCTTACAGAAGGCCTTGAAATACTGGGCTGAGGATAAATTGCGTAGCCCAGAGAGAGACTCCTGTGAAGGGGCAGTTGGTGGCCGTCTGGATGAACAGGAATGAACTTTGACCTAGCCATAACACAGATAAGCATGTTGCTCATGAGGTTATTGCTGAAAGTTCACTTCATAATGCTAAAGGGGCCTGTTACCTGCAGAGATTTGGTTGTGCTGGGTAACCATGCAGACATAGTTTAGAACCTTTACATAAGGCTTACGGCTGAGGGTAGAAATTGCTGCTGAAGCTTACCTAACTTGATGACTACTGTTGCAGTTAGAGATGTGGGCGCAGGGGGTTTGGAGTTTCCTTAACTTCTTCATATTTTCATAATATGCTGATGGCGAGCGGAGCAGAGTCCTGATTGGGGTTGATCAACCAAAGTTTCTTATTTTTTGGAGGGTGTGCTACATCTGCCCATGTGTGAAACAAACACTTTGGGACTAGTGCCTAGGGGGTTGGGGAGGGAGACTCCTTTTTTGATTCTCATTGAATTGTTTAATTTTTCAGTTTTACTTGATGGGATTTGGGGGCTGTCTGTCATTTTGTCACACAGGCACTGTTGGGGTTCGCCGGGCGTGGTTGGTGGACGGGATGGGATGGGGATTTGTTTTGTTTGACATTGATTGTGGACACTACTCATTATGTCGTGTTTTGGCAGCTCCTGAGTTAGCGTTTAGCACAGCTACACGGTCTTTTCTGTTAACTTGACCAAAACGAACGGGGGCCATTTTGAATCCCTCTGACTTCCGTTTCCTATGAACACGCTGCCTCGTGGTCAGTGTGCCCTTTCGTCCTTTCTCGATACCCATGGTCACTATTCTGCTCGGCAACAGGCTATTTTTAGTACTGGTCAAGCGCACATGCGCACTATGCATCAACTGGTCACTCTTTAGGAATGTTCACACTAACTGACCAGTGCCGTTAAACTCCTCCCACGTGCTGGCTGTGTTCCAAAAATGACCTTATATGTACCTAAAATGTGTAACTTGTAACCGCCTATCTTTTTATTGCTATTAAACTATATAAAAGAGGTCGCGCACCGATGTTCGGTGTGCTACTTCTTACATTGCCGAAGGGTGCTGTAGGAATGTACCACCACCCCATGGGGTCTTAATAAACTTGTCTTTTACCTTTTCCAGTGTCCGTGCCAACTTCTATACTAAGGCGTTCGAGAGTTTAGCAGAGTATGTAGGCCTGATTTGAACCCGACACCACAATTGGCGACCACGAAGGGACTCATCGGTGACTCGGATGCCCGAAGGAGAGGTCGTGACGAAGGTCAGGAAACTCGCCATGGACGCGTACGCTGCCACTGAGTGACCCGAGTCTTGGCACCCACGGTGTGTTTTCCCTTCCTTCCGATCTGACCTCCCAGGTGGCGCCGGTCCTCGACTGAGATTCTGATCTTGGATTGTCGTGATGTGCCGTTTTGGCTGATTTGACCACAGAACTTGGCAGTTGGACTTTGGACGGTTGAAAATATTTGGTAAGCTTTTGAGCGGTGAGGTAGTCTACTGACACTTACTGTGGCTTTTTGAAACTTTGAATTTGAAGTTGAAGTTGTTAGCTAACGTTTTGAATCTTTGAATTTGAATTTGAATATGTGAAGTGCACCTCACATAGGCAGGCATGTAGGGATATTTCTCTGATTTATTTGATTTGAACGGTACACCGCGTTAGGTGACATTTTTGTAGTATCACATTTTCGTGGTACTTTTTGGAACATGCCTGTTTTTAGCACACTCTGTAGGATGTGCTGTTCTGAAAATGGTACCAATTATCGATTAAGTGAAAAGCAGCCGGCTCCCCCAGAGGGGACTCCAAATCGTGAAATGTATGTCAAATTCGGTATTCCACCTATAATGTATAGTACATTATGGCATAAGTATACTAAGACTGATCGTGAATTACAGTGGCCGCTATATGGGTCGTTTGACCTTCGAAAGGTACAATATGTAGAGCAGTGTTTGTTTCAGCGAAGGTCTAGACAAGATATGTTTGATTGTGTGCGTATGTGGGAGAAAGAGGTGCGTGAACGAGCGAAGCGTGAGGAAGCCTTGGCGGAGAAAGTGCAGCGGAAGGCTGCACATGACAAAGCTTTACAGCTACAGGAGAAGGAATTACAGGAAAAGAAAGTGAGGGAGAGACGAGAACGCAATTTACAGGTTAATGGTCAATTCCCTATCAGGCGTCCTTTTTATCCAGTCCTTACTAATGAAACAGATGATTTTTCATTACTAGATCGTTGTCCGCCTCCGTACGTCGTACCTACGGCTCCGAACGAGGACTCGGACGAGGATAGTGATCGAACACAGCGTACCAGGTTACATGCGGAACGAGCTGCGGAATTACGTTCATTTGCACGAAAACTAAATATTAATACTGTTACTGTTTCTGACGTTACTGAACAAATGGAACAGTGGCCTGATAAGGAACAACTGTATTTTTTAGATCATTTTGGAGATGAAGTTGTTGAGCGGTATAGAAAATATTCTCTCGAGTTAGAACCAAAGGAGATATCCAAGGATCGTGAGAATTTTCGTAAAGGTCTTTTTGTTCTTTCAGATGCGGACGACTTCTTCAAGCGTTTGATTGAACTGCGTAATGAGGCGACACGACTACGGGAGTTGGAAAAGTCGAAGAATTCGTCTACGTCCGGAGCGACGGGGATATCCAAAGAATGCCCTATCTTTGAAACAGATAAGATCGCTGCGATTAATGTTAGACCTATGCGAGAAGCTGCGCCTTTATATGTCCCTCATAAAGGGGATGGCACAGATGATGATAAAAGATCCAAAGACGCGAAAGGGTATTTTGTATATAATTGGGTTTATACGCCTTGGAATAGAGCAGATGTCATGGCGCTTAAGAATGCTTTACCTGATCCCCGTAAAAACCCTGCGGCTTTTTATGAAAATGTTGAAAGTGCAATTTCTTCATGTATCATGACGTTAGTTGATATTGATCTATTTTTCGGGTTGATATTGCCCCCTGATATGTGGAGAGCGATTCGTAGGTTTGATGACCTCACGACTCTCGGGGCCACTTGGAAAGATCTTGTTCAGGCTGATTTAGATAGAGAACCAGCATGTAAGCCGTGTCAATTAATATTAGACCTTCCAGGGGCCATACTAACAAAACTAAAGACTCTTGCTCCCGCTAAAAAGATTGATTGGACTATATTAGCCTCTTGTAAGCAGAAAGCGGATGAATCAGTTTCCGATTTTTTCTCTCGCTTCGAGGAAGCGTTCCATGATTACAGTGGTCAATTATTGACAGAAGATACTGGCAGGCATTTATTCGTTGATAAGTATGTGGCTAATCTCCTACCGGAGATTGCGAAACGATTGAAAGCGAGTGAAAGTTCATGGACCACAGCAACCCCTGCTTCTTTATTGACTATGGCTCAATATTATGAAAGACAGGAATTAGAGGCAAAAGAAAGTAGTGAAAAGAAAGCAAAGGATTTGAAGACGAAGGTAATGTTAGCCCAGGTTCAGGCTACGAGAGGAAATAACAGAGGAGGGCGAGGATCATACAGTAATGCTCCTCCCCCTCGTTCTGACATTTCTGTGAATCAATGTGCATACTGCAAACAGTTTGGGCATTGGATTGCAGACTGTCCGGTGTTTCGAGAGCAGCGTAATTTGAGGGGACGAGGAAGTGGAAGGTCTAGGAATTATTATGGAGGGTCAAGAGGAGGTTATGGCACGAATGATCGAGGAGGCTATGGTACGAATGATCGTGGAGGATATGGAGCAAGGGGTCGTGGTCAGTCTGATTATAATACGTTTGATAACCGCAATCAATATCAGATAAATGAGGGTGGTCCTGCTGAACCACGGGATGAGCATTATGCATAGGATTGCGTAGGATGGGGTGTGGAATCGGTTGAGGTACCAGTTGATCAAAGGGGTCCATACATAGAAGCACATGTTCTGGGTTCCACTGATCAATTTCTGGTCGATACAGGAGCTACTCGTAGCGCTTTGTCCAAATACTTGGTTCCAAGGGCTCCCCTGTCTGGCGAGGTAATTACAGCAATAGGGTTCGATGGAACACCTACTTCTAGCCCATTGTCTCAACCAGTTGCATTTCATGTTGATAAATTTGCTGCCCCATGTCCCTTTTTGTTGTCTCCAAATACACCAGATAATATTATTGGACTCGATATGTTAAAACACTTTCGAGCTACTATTCGCTGTGCCCCAGAAGGAGTGCGAGTTGTGTTGAATGAGAATTACCCAGACTTTGAGCGAGTGTGTTTTCTCCATGAATCTGAAGTATTGGCCTCCTTACCAAACACGTTGTGGGCCACTTCTGACACGGATGTGGGGCAGATGTTAATCCCTCCAGTACGTATTACTGTAAAGGAGGGAGTATCTCTACCACGTGTCCCACAATATAAGATTTCCAGAGAAGGAGAACTTGCTTTGATGCACATTGTGAACGATTTGATTTTGGCAGGAGTAGTTGAGGAAGTCCCCTACAATGTTTGCAATAGCCCAATTTTACCGATTCTTAAAAGAGATACAGATGCTAAGGTTTACCGTTTCATTATTGATTTGAGGGAAATAAACAAGATAGTAGTGCCTCAGTACCCGGTGGTGTCTGACATCACCACGTTGCTTACGTTGGTTCCATCGACGGCAACTACTTTTACAGTTATCGATTTGAAGAATGCCTTCTTTTCGATCCCTGTACATCCTGACAGTCGATATCTATTCGGCTTTACATTAAATAATAAATCGTACAGATTCTGTCGAATTCCTCAAGGCTATACTGAAAGTCCTAGCATTTATTAGTGGAGAAGTGTGGCTCACTGGTTAGAGGAGGCAGACCTGGAAGCAGAGGTCAGCCCGGGACCAGGGTTCAATTCCCAGCTCGGCGGGGTCTTGAGTCCTAAAATGTCCATGGACTTGACAATTCTCGCTTCGGTGCCTACTCGATTCACGGGTTCACACTCTGCGACTCTGGGCAATAGCTTGCTTAATCTCCACAACGGCCCCTCGCGGCGGGATGCCTGGCTTTCACCTTGCGGATACCCTGCTGGGGTTATCTCACAGGGGAATACCAGGACGGGTTCCCTAAGCAAGCGCTTAGAAACCGCTCGGTGATTTGCGCTATATAAATTCCTGTACATTCCTGTACATTTATAGTCAGGCATTAAAAAGACAGCTTGATTCCTTTGACTTACAAGAGGGAGTGGTTCTCATTCAATATGTAGACGATATCTTACTTGCTGCAGACACGCCAGAACAATGTGAGAAGAGTACCTTTTCTTTGCTTTCCTTCCTGGCCAAACATAATCATAAAGTTTCGAAGAAAAAGCTACAATATTGTAGACCAAAGGTGACCTACCTCGGTCATCTTTTGTCTAAGGAGGGCCGTGCATTGACACCAGATCGAATTCAAGCAATCCTAGATACTCCAGTCCCTCGCACTCAGAAGGATGTTCGCGCCTTTATAGGTTTGACGTCTTTTTGTAGGCAATGGATATTGGGTTTTTCACATATCGTTAAACCATTGTTGGCATTGTTGTCTAAAGATACACCGATTCCCATTGAATGGACGGATGAATGTCAGAATGCTTTTGAGCAATTGAGACAAGCTCTTTGTTCTGCACCAGTGTTGGGTACACCTGATTACACGAAGATCTTTACATTATATGTACACGAGAAGGATGGGTGCGCATTGTCAATGTTAGTGCAGACACACGGAGACAAACAGAGGCCTTGTGCATACTTCTCGGCGGTACTCGACCCTGTGGCTCGAGGATTGCCTGGATGTTTTCGAGCAGTTGCAGCAACAGCAGTTGCGATACGACAAAGTGAGGGAATAGTTTTGTCACACAAATTGCTGGTGCTAGTTCCCCATGCGGTAGATGCGTTACTGAATCAAACAAAAACGCAGCATCTAACCAGTGCCCGTTTGACAGGATATGAGCTAACATTGTTGGCGCCGCACATCACACTAAAGCGATGTGCGACACTAAATCCTGCTACTTTACTGCCGGATCCTGTTGCTGAGACCCAGAAGGAAGAACAACATGATTGTGTTTTTCTGACTGAGGAACAGACAAAGGGTCGTATCGATTTACAGGATACGCCATTTCCAGATGTAGATGGGGAACTGTGGGTTGATGGATCGTGTGTGAGGTTACCAGATGGTACGACTTCCGCAGCTTATGCGATCACGACACTTAAGACCGTGGTAGAAGCAGCACGAATACCCCAGAAATCGGCTCAAGCAGCTGAATTGATAGCCTTAACGAAAGCATGTGAGTTAAGTGCTGAGCTATGTGTGAACATCTACACGGATAGTCGTTACGCTTTTGGAGTAGTGCATGATTTTGGCCTACTTTGGAAGGAACGAGGATTCCTGACTTCACACGGAGTACACATCATGCATGGAGAGTTGGTACGCGATCTCCTGAATGCACTGTTATGCCCAAAGAAAGTTGCAATAGTCAAGTGTAGTGCACACAAAAAGGTGACGGACAAAATAGGGCAAGGCAATGCTTTCGCAGACCGCATTGCGAGAGAGACCGCTATGCTGCAAAATAATTTCCCCATGTATGTGGTGAAGTCACAAGCTGAGCGGTGGCATGATGCTAGAGAAGAAATACTAGATATACAGAAGTCAGCATCTGAGGCAGAACGTATGAAATGGGCCACTGAAGGAGTATTGGATGATGAGGGTTGCTGGCGTAGTAAAGATATGGAGAGATGGAAACTACCCATGGCCTATTTACAAACAATGGTGCAAATGACACACGGGCTGGCACACATTGGAGCTCTCGCAATTACTAAATTGCTTACACGAGTTTGGGAAAATGCTGACATTGCTAGCACGGCTAAGAGAGTAGTGCAGACCTGTCTGATATGTTTACAGCACAATCCTGGACAAGGGACTCATACTCCTAAAGGAGGGTTTGTTCCACCTACTGCACCATTCGAAGTACTACAAATGGATTACATCCAGCTGGAACGCTGTAATAATCTCAAGTATGTCCTAGTAGTGGTGTGTGCCTTCAGCAAATGGATTGAGGCTTACCCTACGAAAGACAATACAGCATTGACAACAGCTAAGGTGTTACTCAAGGAGTACTTCCCGCGCTACGGTGTTTGTAAACTTATGTGGAGTGATAATGGCCCTCATTTCATTGGAAAAGTAGTGGAATACGTCCTGAAAGGATTGGAAATCAAGCAACGATTCCATGCTGTCTTTCATCCGCAATCAGCAGGGTTAGTAGAACGATACAATGCAACTCTGAAGCTGAAGCTAGCAAAGATAGTGGCATCTACATCTCTGAAATGGCCGGACGCTTTGCCTCTGGCATTACTGTCCATTCGGTCAGTGCCACATTCTCGATCTGGCCTCACACCCTACGAAGTGGTGTTTGGAAGGCCTATGAATATTTGGGGAGTTCCAAAACCTCGTTTGATACATGATATGCCTTGTATAATGATGAACGATTATCTGGCACGATTAACAAATGATTTGCTTTCTATCCATCAACAGGTTCGAGAGGCGCTCCCTGATAACTCCACTGGTGAGGCTCACGATCTCCGCCCTGGGGACCACGTGATGGTCAAAGTATTTGAACGATCCAGCAGTTTGGAACCGAGATGGCATGGCCCTGAGCAAGTGCTGCTGGCTACGCGAACTGCTGTGAGAGTCACTAACAAGAAGCGGTGGATACATTCAACGCACTGCCGACGTGTCTCTCCGGATCTGGTGAGCCCTGTGGTGCTATCCGACTACAGAAAGATTTTGGATACAGAGAAGAGCCCAGCTGTCACGCCTGATGAATTGGAGGGAGCCTTCCCGGACCACGTTGTTTCTGATAAAGTGAAGTACAATCTACGCCCCAGGAAATAAGATTCCTTTTGTGTTTTTGAAACTGGTTGGTAACCGCTCTGAGGTTTGTGAAACGGAAGCCGGGAATATCAAGGGGGGGGGATCAGTTCTGCCCAGAGTAGCGACACCCGTCTTGAATCCCGGAGAACAAATCAACGGCAGCCTCGGTTCAGAACCATCGTTTTTATTTTTTCCCGCTTAGTGTTGTTTTCTTGAAGAGTATTGTTTTGTGAACTATGGCATCTCCTCCGACACGAAGAGGGAGAATTCTTGGTGTTGTTTTGTTTGTCTTGACCGTAGTGGTGATCGCAGTATTAGCTTGGACTATAGAACTGTTGTTTCCTGCACGAGAACATTTGCTGCCCACCACTCCAAGTCCATCTGAACATTTTCATTTCACTCTGCCTTTTCACGAAGAAAGACATAGGCAGACTTATTTGAATAACAGCTTTATTAAGATTTTGCATCATACTCATAACATGACCAACACGTCCAATTGTTGGGTATGTGGAATGTTGCCCGGACATCAGAAGAAGGGAGGAACACCACTCATTCCTCTCCCGTTTTCTCATAATGGTTCTTGTCATGCTTGGTACACTCTTCTTTTTACTCTGCGATGGCCAACGAAAGGTGGACTACTTTTTCGGTTGAATAAAATATGTTATAACGACAAAGACGGCTATCCACACGCTGAAGGAACTAAGTTTGAATGGGAAGAGTACCGTCCGGACAATGTTTCTACACCTCGTGTATATACGAATCAAAGACTTATAAATGTGACGAGCTCGCATATGATAACAGTCATTGATACAAAAGCAGATTTGTGTATTAGAAATAAAGGTACAATCCCTGTAGGCCGCAGTGAATGTAATATTACACTTACCTTTGATACACCAATTGGAATTGCATTTGTAGCTTCACATAACACGTATTTCATTTGTGGAAATAAGGGATACCATCGTCTACCATTGGGATGGTTGGGAACGTGTTATATAGCTTTTGTATTACCACCTGTATTTATTGCTCCTCCCATGTACCACAATGATTACGTTCTGTACCATGATTTCATACTAAACAGGGTCAAATGAACAGTAGATCTTGATGAAATAGACCAGACTGATACCACTTTACAACAATATGTAGATTTCAATTTGGGGTTATTCTCATTCGTAGGAGCTGCACTGAATAGCAGGAAGATAAGGCGGCTTACGCGTGTGGTGGAAGCAGTCGCTAACGAAACTGCCTCCGCTTTAGGGAATATTACTGAGGAATTACAAATTACCAGAATTGTGGCGCTCCAGAATCGAATGGTTCTAGATGTGATACTAGCTGATAGAGGTGGAGCATGCCGCGTCATCGGAAGTAGTTGTTGCGTGTACGTACCAGATAACTCACCGTCTGTATATGATTCGATTACAAAATTACATAAGATAGCTGCTGAGATCCACCCAGAAAATGGAACATGGACCTTTTCTGGTTGGTTCTGGACCCTGCTTAGTACTTGGGGTTGGAAATTATTAACGATTCTCTGTGTTTTTATTGGAGTACTATTTTTCCTTTGTCTATGTATTCAATGTGGCCCTACATTATGTTCTGTATGTATCACAGCCTGTATTCCGTCCAAACAAGCTATTGATAAGCAAGAGAAACTGATCAATGATGAAGTATTGAAAATAATGGCTATTAACATTGAGGATGAACATTCTGACTACGTCCACTATGAGGTAGCTTTTGCTAAACGCTAAAAGGGCCGTCTGTCGTGTTTTGGCAGCTCCTGAGTTAGCGTTTAGCACAGCTACACGGTCTTTTCTGTTAACTTGACCAAAACGAACGGGGGCCATTTTGAATCCCTCTGACTTCCGTTTCCTATGAACACGCTGCCTCGTGGTCAGTGTGCCCTTTCGTCCTTTCTCGATACCCATGGTCACTATTCTGCTCGGCAACAGGCTATTTTTAGTACTGGTCAAGCGCACATGCGCACTATGCATCAACTGGTCACTCTTTAGGAATGTTCACACTAACTGACCAGTGCCGTTAAACTCCTCCCACGTGCTGGCTGTGTTCCAAAAATTACCTTATATGTACCTAAAATGTGTAACTTGTAACCGCCTATCTTTTTATTGCTATTAAACTATATAAAAGAGGTCGCGCACCGATGTTCGGTGTGCTACTTCTTACATTGCCGAAGGGTGCTGTAGGAATGTACCACCACCCCATGGGGTCTTAATAAACTTGTCTTTTACCTTTTCCAGTGTCCGTGCCAACTTCTATACTAAGGCGTTCGAGAGTTTAGCAGAGTATGTAGGCCTGATTTGAACCCGACCCCACAATTACACATGGTGAATGCAAGTGTTGTAGGTTCACATGGCGGACACATATAGCCCAACAGCACCCGATCATGACATACTTTGTAGTTCATCTCATAAGACTGTAGAGCCGGGAAAAATACGTGCTCTCACATGGAATGTGATGAGTCTTAATGACCACAGGAAATTCCGAAAGGTGCTAGCATACTTAGTGAGACACAAAATAGATATTGAATTACTACAGGAAGCACATCTTCCTCTTGACAGTCCCATGCTTCACAAGAGAGGGTTGCAGGGTTACTTTCATGCAGCGGGGTTTACCACACATGCCTGTGGAGTGTTTACTTGGGTTCACCCTCATTCATGTGGACGGACGATATGTTATAGCTAAATGTCGGGGGCAGGGAATAGATATGCTTGTAATGAATATTTATGGGCCTAATTACGACAACCTAGCTTTCATATTGCACTGTCTGACAAGGTACGTATCTGTGGGACAGGGTAGCAGCTCTGGGGAGGAGACCTCAACTTAGTATTAGATCCTGACCGAGATCGCTCGGGGGGGACCGTTGAGGAGAATCACAGCAGCCGCTAGAGCGCTTACCGATATTATGGTTCAAAGGGACTTGTTACTGTGGGGAGGCGGAGGTTCCCTGACAAAGGTGGGTACACACACTATTCAGTGTTCCACAATCTACATACACGCATAGACTACTAGTTGGCCACAGGACAGTTGTTTGATTGCGCACAGGCGTATGAGGTCCTTCTCTACATGCTTGCTGATCACTCCCCAGTCTTGCTGGTTTTAGATGCCCCCCAGAAAACAATGCTCCCATTCACTTGCTGTTTACCTCCGTACTCACTGCTAGATCCAGTATTTAAAGAAGAATTAGCTGAAGTGATTGAAATATACTTTGATAACAATGTGGGTTCGGGGACAGCTTTCAGGTGGTGTGGGAAGCATTCAAGGTTTACTTATGTGGTGTTACCATGTCCAAACACTCGGGTATCCTTAGGGCGCTACGTAGGAAGCTTGCAGATTTAGAAGTAGTATTAGCTAACCTGGAGGCGCGTCTACAGTTTGGGGCTGATGAAAAGGTACTGAGGGAATTCAAAGCACAGCTAGAGAAATACCACAATGCTGCTGAAATATGCGATGGGGAGGCCAAGCGCCCGGGTGGGGTACTGACCTGACTATTGAAGAAGTGGCGCGGATATACAGTAGTCTCTGAACTTAAGACCACTGAGGGAGAGACACTCACTACTGACACAGCCAAAGCATAGGGAGTCAGGCAATTCTATTCAAACCTATACTCTTCTTGTAGTTCAGGTATGGAGGAGGACATTTTGGACTATTTATTCCATAATAAGCTTCCCTGGCTGAGTAATACACATTGTGAATTCTTGATTCACCCGCTACAGAAAGATGAAATACTTTTGGCACTCGCTAATATGAAAACAGGCAGCACCCCGGGGACAGACAGACCTGCTATTGCCACACTAGTCCACCCTTTCCGATGATATGTGCTTGTCGGGCATGATGCCACCTGCTATGAAAGAGGCAAATATTGTTGCTATTCTGAAGCGGGACAAATCCCCTGAGGAATGTTCATCGTATCGAACTCTCTCTTTGCTTAATGTTGACACACAAATGTATGCAAAGATACTGGCAAATAGATTGGTTCCTTTGACCCCACTGTTGGTTGCTCCGGAACAGGCTAGGTTTGTTCTGGGTCGTAACCTCATTTATAACGTTCTTACGCTGTTTGGAGCGATCCAGCATACCAGGCTGGTTGTTCCAGCAGTCCTGGTATTTCTCGACATGGAGAAGGCCTTCAACTCTGTTGAATGGCCCTTCATGAGGCAGGTTCTAACGAGGATGGGTCTAGGGGAGGTCTTCCTGCAGTTGCTGGGAGTGCTGTACTATATGCCCATGGCCAGAATAAAAATCGATGATCTGGTAACTGCCTTGATAAATATCAATAGAGGTACGAGACAGGGCTGCCGCTTTCCCTGATTCTCTACGCTTTGGTGGTGGAACCCTTAGCCTGTGCACTTTGCGAATACCATCGGTACAAAGGTGTTCCTATACCAGACTATGAACTCAAAGTTTCGACTTATGCGGATGACACTCTCCTATATGTACACAATCCTGACCACCATCTTTCATCTTTGCTACGAGAAATAGTTTGCTTTCGGGGAGTTTCATTACTGCGAGTAAACTGGTCAAATGCATTATATTTCCACTTACCCAGGCCATGACTCAGTTTGAATCAGACTTCCCACTACAGTGGATGACGGACTTGTGTGATACCTGGGTATCTAAGTGCACTTGGACTCAGACGTTGTCATCAAACTATGGCATATTAATTAGTAAGCTGGAAGATGAAGTGGGAGGTTGGATCAGACTTCCGTTGTCTCTCCTAGGTAGAATCTCTATAATGAAAATGGTGGTTCTCCCTCGCTTTCAGTTCCTCTTTACCAACATTCCGATAGTTCTTCCAAGTGTATTTTTTAAGACTCTCACAACATTGATGGTAAGGCTGGCATGGGAGGGTAAGCAACCTAGGGTTAAATGGCAAATACTCCCTGTTAGACTAGGCCTTTTTTGAAGGGTCATCCCTGAACTTGTTGCATTCCTCCTGTATTTTGTCTGACCTGTTGTTGGCTATTTTATGACTCTGGGCACTTTGCCACTGCTGATCAGTGCTAAAGTGCATATGCTCTCCCTATTGTAAAGTATTGTATTGGATTAGTGACTCCATGATTGGCTATTTGATTTACTTGTCAGCCCCTAGTACAGTGCATTGTGTGCACAGTAATTTGACATTTAGACATCTTTGACAATAACATAAAAGGGCAATGAACTAGACAACAATGGATCAGGGCTTCTAAATCAAATGCTGCTGGTGGACAAGGGCTTGTAAATCAAATGCTGCTGGTGGGCTTGCAGCACAGATTGTGCCACTCACCAGAGCAGCTGGTAAAGTATGTCTCAGGCCAACCATTACAGAGCCAGTGTGCAGTCAGGTACTGCCATGCTGACTGGGCAAGTGCACCCACTTGCCAGTCCCTAAACCTTTCCTTTTCAGCCAATCAGTCACCCCTATGGTAGGCCCAAGAGCAGGGTGCATTGTAGGTAAAAGGTAGGACATGCCCTGGTGTGTGTGGCCTGTCCTAATTGTGAATTACAGCCATTTTGGTGTTTAACTATTGCAAGGCTAACTGTTCCCCATAGGCCAGAATGGGCAGTTTGATTATTACATCTCATAATCCTAACTGACTCAGAGAACTAGGTGGCAATTAGAGTTTAGAATGCTTGAATGAAAAAATACATATTTTAGTAAAGTTGGTTTTAACATTCTGTGTTTGAAAATACCACTTTTAGAAAGTAGGTATTTTCTTGGATAGCTATCCAAGCCTGCCTCTGCTAGGTTGTGTATTCCTTGTCTGGAGTCAGAGAGACAGGGGCTGGGACATTCACGGAGACAGGGTGAGCCAGCACAGGGCTGAATAGAGCTATCTGCATGTAGATGGGTGGAAGGAGTTGCACCTGGAACCTGAATAGGGCTGTGCTTGCCTTCCACAATGTTGGATCCACCTCCTGTGGTACGTCTGATGTCCCTGGCCGAACCTGTCATAGGAAAGAAGGAGAGGAGTCTTGTTAACAAAGTGCTCCAGGACTGCACAGAACTGGTTTGGACTAGGCACAGACACTCTCTGCCTCCAGAGACAAAGGATGTTGGTGTTTAAAAGAGGGGACCCAGACCCCAGAACTTTAGATCACTTTTGGGAAATAAGATGAACCTTTGATGAGGAGAGGAACCAGAGAAACTGAGGAGGAGACTATCCGTAAGCTGAGCGCTGTTTGGGGGATTGGCCTGCAGTGGTTGCCGGACTGGCAAAGAAAGGAGAAAGGACGTTGTGCTACTTTCAGATCAAATTGTGAAGGATCTCCAAGGGCTTGAGATGGAGCTTGCCTCCTGCAAAGTCTCAGGGACAACAGACTTCACCAACCAGCTCCTCAGCCTTCTCTTGCTGGGAATTGCCTGCTGTTGAGCTGGTCCTTCTGAGAGAATGTGTTACTGGGAGCTGGACGAAGAAGTGTGCCACCGTCGCAGACATTGTCATCGCATCACCGGAGAAGAGGGTCACTGTCGCAGCACACGCCGTTGCATCACCGGAGAAGCGTGCCGCCGCTGACGCTGTCTCCATCGCATCACCCAAAATGCCTCGCATCACCGGAGCAGAGTGTCGCCTTCGCAGCAGATACCGTCACATTGCTGGAGAAGCATGTTGCAGGGCCTGTCACGGCTCAGAAGAATCGTTGAGTCACCGCACGGCCATCGGGCATGCACGCATCGTTGTTGCATCAAGATGAAGATGCCATTTTGTTTCATCGCAACACGGCGCTGCTGGTCACATCGCCACGGAGGCGCTGTAACAAACCGACGCATCACCTCCCCACACGGAGAAGAACCGACGCATCCCCTACAAAGCAGCAGGGACCCGATGTATCACTGTTTTTGCGTGTAAGGAACCGAAGTACACTATTGTGGATTTTTGTTGTTTGTGGTCTTGTGTTAAATACTTATTTTTATACTACAACTTGGGTGGTGTCCATCTGTAGTGTTATCACTGGGTTACTGTGTGTGTTAAGAAATGCTGTACACACTGCCTCCGAGATAAGCCTGCCTGCTCATGCCAAGCTACCAAGGGGGTGAGCAGGGGTTATCTTAGGATTGTACCCCCTTACTCTGACTAGACGCAAGGGTCCCTATTTGGTCCCCATTTGGACAAAAGTACCTACCTCTGACAACTTGAGACCCCCAGATCTAACACTCACGTTACCTTATCATATGGGAGGATTGGGAGCACCTGATCTGGATCTGTATTATATGGCGGCACAAAGCGTGCATGCTTATAACTGGATGCACGGCCCGCTGGACACTCCCCTACCTGCGTATTGAGAAAGAAGTTGTGACCTATGGCCCATTACCCATTCTACTCTATTCCTCCCCAGATCAAAGGACCAGTATATTAGACTCAGTCAACGCGACTGCACATGCACCACCACTTAAAGTTACAGGCTGAAGCTGTCATGTTTTCACCCCTGGCCCCATTGGAACGGTGCCATTTGTTACCTCCATGTAGAGACGTAGGTGTAGTGCGTGCGCTCAATTCTATGGAGATCAGTACTATAGGTGGCTTGTTTGAGGGGCAATAGAAAGAAGCTGGGAAAGCTTAGACAAGGGGGGCATTACGCCCACTCTCCTCACCAGATTCCAGTTTCATAGAACCAGACATGCGTTATGCCAGCTGCTGGGGAGTGACCTAGCGGAACCTCCAGAGCTGACCGCTCTTAAACTTATTATAAAAGCTGATGAACTGAAGAGACTAGTACCAAAATGTACAACCTTAGCATGTCATACAGGGAGAACTATTTTACTAAATCCCGCTTGGCATGCCAACGGGACCTAAATAGGGACATAGACGATGAGACATGGATGTACTGCTGCACCAGTACCAAAGATGTCTCCCTTAATGGCAGACACCGGTTGATTCGCTTTAAATATCTCAATAGGGTTTATTATACCCCGGAAAGGCTTTGCAGATATGGCCTGAGCGTTGCAACGAAAGGGTGGCTGACTTTATGCATCTAGCGTTGTACTACGCGGGTATTGCGAGGTACTGGGTAAAGGTGTTCTCAGAGATGGCAGCGATCGCAGGACAGGAGCTTGAAATGGAGCTGGCTCTGGCTCTGCTGGGCTGCTCTAAATCTGTGCCTAAAGGGATACGTAGATTGGTAGACATGGGACGTCTGATGGCCAAGCGAAGAGTGTCGATTTGTGGGATGCAGGGACCACTCCCTATGACTGCCCAATGGGCGAATGATATGCTGTACTGCTGCACCCAAACGGAGTACTATAGTGATCTCCCCCCCACCTGCACTATGTCTAAGAACTTCTGGGCGCTGTATAGAGCATATATAACTAATAATTATGGAGGAGCTGAGACTGCTGAGGGAGAGAGCCTAGCTGAGAGAGTAACCAGTCCCGCAGTGCCGTAGTTAAATACCTGGGTCTGGCGGAGATGGCGGTGGCTCAACGGGACCTGTGATAACATGTAGAACTGTGATATACAGTTAGCTTAGTGGATGACTTGAGATTGGGTTTGCAATGTATTTTATTTTCCTGGTTTGCTGGAGGGCACAACATGCTGTTTATATACTGTGCAATACTAGTTATCCACTGTATCATTTATGTACTGCAATGTGAGTTCACAAGAATCTACTGTCAGTGTACTGTCATGAGAATGAACAAGTGTCCCTTGTATTTTTTGCCTTTGTGAAAAGATGACGTTTTGAAATAAAAACGAATTTATGAAAATAAAAAAAAGGCAATAGATGTGACCCTTCCTGTTACAGCTGAATCCCCTTTATTGATGCCACAGCAAAGTTGTTGGGAAGGGTTGTCCTTGCTCAACTCGAAACCTGCCTGTCAGATACAGGGGTGATTGCAAGATCACAGTATGGCTTTAGGAGAGGGATGCGCACCACCGAACAGTGCCTCAGCTTGCCCCTGATTATGAGCATGTACATGAAGGCCAGGAAGGGCTCTATTCATATGGCCTTCATGGACTAGTCCAGTGCCTTTGACACCATTAATCAGAATAAGCTGTGGACACTGATGAGAAAAATGGGAGTAGAGAAAGCTTTAATTTCTCTTCTTCGCAGGCTCCACACTTCCTCATCTGTAACTATAAGATATGGCCCTCAATAGGAAAAAAACTAGGTCTATTGCATCGACAGAAGGTGTCCAGCAGTGATGTATTTTAGCTCCTTTTCTTTTCATAATTTACACCAATGTCCTTGATGCTTTCTTGTCAGTTAAAATACTTGATTATCCATGTATTGGGGGCACTCAGGTTCCGCTTCTCTCTTATGCGGATGATACTGTTTTAATGGCCTTGACCGCAATTGGCCTTCAAAAATGATAATGCATTTGCTGATTTTATGTTGTCACTTGATTTAAAGGTAAATTTTACTATATCATACGTTATGGTGTGTGGGCCTAAAATGACCACAATTAGAAACTATGCTGCGGGAGCTAAGAGGATCGAAAATATTTATATTTTTAATTACCTAGGGAACCTTTTCAACAATAGACTGAATTGGGATTCACTTGATATTTCAAGGATGCACAACTCGGGTAGTTGTTGATGGGCTTTTCCATTTTGCTTGCAGATTGCGACATAAAACGGTGACTGAGCTAGTTACACTCTCCAAAGCCAAATGTGTGCCAGTGGCAACCTATGGAGCAGGAATATGGGGATATCATAATAGCCGCCAGCTACAAATCATGAAAAACATATTCAAAAAAAGGCTATTGATGATTTCAAATAGTGCCCCTACAATTCTTTGTCATCATGGGTTTGGGCTTGACTTTGTAGAGGACTGTATAGGCATCGACCCCCTGCTTTTATGGGCTAAAGTTTGGTTATTGGAGGAACTGGTCTTCTCCAAAGAGATCATAAAAGATTGTCTTAGTCTCGGTGGAGCACTAACTATCCCTTGGCTTTGATTTGTCAGGGATAGCTATTATAAGCTAGGCCTGGAACATAACTTTGATTGCCCAGTCGGTATTCATGAGAATGTGAAAAATGTCATAAAAGAGGCGCATTCCATAGGGGCAAATACAAGTGGCTCTCAACCTGAGGTTGCAGGCGCTCCTTATTTATTCCCTGCCAGCAGAAATTTTATTTATCGTTCACTATAAATATCCAGACACGCTTTTACTTAACCAGATTCCATTTACTCACCCTGCATTTTTTAGTGGCATTTCCAAAACAAACTGGGTGGGCAGACAATTTGGTGCCCTGCCCTTGCGACAATGTTGCAGTTCAAAGCACAAAGCACTTTATGCTATTTTGCACTCTTTATAAATAGCCTAGAAGAAAATGGACAGTCCCGGTTTTAAAATAAATTAGGCCATGTTCTTATATTCATGGTGTTAACTACTTGCACTCCTTTGCTACATTTGATATATGTACAAGGGTTTCCAACTACATTAAAGTTGCGATGACTATTAGGAAACAGTACTAGTATTTGTAGCTGATTCAGGACTAGCTCGATTCATCAGCATACAGCCTAAGTGTGCTGTGAAACAAATGGCGTGTGCAGCTAAAGATCGAATTTTAAGGATTGTATACATTTTATTCTATTTTATTTATCTCTTTCTTAATTTTTGAATTGCATGAATTGCCTTTCACGCTCCATTGTAAATAGGTCATTGCAATTATAACTTGTAATGTCAATTGAATGCACTTTTATGATTCTCGTTTTGAAACTGAATAAAGTTACTTTGGCTGACTGATTTAATATGATTGAAGCCTCTACTGCTGCATTGTGTGCACAGTAATTTGACATTTAGACATCTTTGACAATAACATAAAAGGGCAATGAACTAGACAGCAATGGATCATAGTGTTGAGTCTTTCACTTGGTGATATCATTGATTATTGAACAAAACCGCATTTAAAGGTGTTTGTCCAACATCAAGTGAACATGGACAGAAGATGTTGGTGTACTGCAGAACAATAGAAGCAGATTTCAATTAAAAGATGGAGGTGCATGGAAGAGAGGTGACAATATCAGATACATCTTGAAATCTATGAAAGGGATAGGACATCACCTTTCTTGCCGTCCCTTCTTTTCAAATAGTTGTGTATATTAAAAGGAGTTTTGGAATATGACTTTTAAATAAAAAGACAGCTTAAGATCCCATCTGATGGATTCCTGTTGATCAGCCAGATCGCAGGGTTTTTCTACATACCACACAGATGCGCCACTCTCTAAATTGTGAGAATCCATTTGAAATGCCTAAAAGGAATATCATGTTTGTATCATGGCAGGTAGCAATATAATGCACTCACTTATTTATCTAAAACTAAAAGAGCTTTTTCTCCATCTCCCTTGCATCAAGGTGATCAAGAGATGTAAGTATCTATATCATTTGCTAAAGAAACAAATACACTAAGGTGAGAAATAGCTAATTTACTATTATATTCAAAAGTTAAAACATTCAGTTTTAGTGTTGTAGCATTGTATAATAAAAAGGATGGAGCAGCATTTAATAGTAAAATCCTATCTAACATTGCATGGTTTGTTTTACTTGTATTATCAAATCAAAACTGACTCTACATCATGTGGCTTAGGCAAATATTTATCTATAACCTGATAACAGAAGTGACCATAAGCACATTTCTGCAAGGTTCTTGTGGAAAAGATTGCATGTAAAAATCATCAGTAAAAAGGAATAGTCAGTGCAGCCTATATGATTCAGTGGGATAATGTAATGCAATTCACTGAAGGCTGTACTGAAAGTGACATGCTGTTCTTTCTTACCTGGTTTCTTTTTGCTTCCCGCTTTGCCCGGAATTGGGGCCACGGGATCAACTGAAAAGGAGAGTACCAAATTGCAATGACTGTATCTTCACATTTCCAGATGGATTCAAATAAAAACTCTATTAATTTTATGGTGCATCCAATTCCAAAACTGGAAAGCATATGACATGAAAAAGGTCATAGAAAATACAGTAATTAATGGTCCGATGCACTACTATAAAAAGCACTTGGCAAAAGAAACAGTTTGATTTTGCCAAGTGCTTAGACAACTTTAGGCCACTTAATTCTGCACTGCTGCCAAACACTGCCGAGCCTCCATTGCATGTATCAATAGATGGATGAATACATATCAAACAAACATATAGAATGAGAGAAAGTGTGAAACATATGCATTTAGCTACAAGTACTGTACATATAAATAAATATATATAAATAACTGAGAGAGTAGTAATTTTACTATACTTCTGCTAGAAATAGCACTCCACCGGGCAATTTATGTTTGCAGAGTGAGTGGCACTACTTTAACTATTTGAATTTCTATGCAGCTTCAGAAAAATAATGTACACAATTTAAAGTTTAAATCTTCAACATTTACAGTAAATTCTCAAGGATTGAAAGTTCAACGTTCTAATGTTGATTTCAAAGACAATGGTTATTATCTGAATGGCTATAAGAATTTATTGTGTCAAAAAAGGACTACAGCTTCATGGAAATCACATAATTTTATGTGCATGAACCTTCTACTGCTACATTGTGTGTACAGAGATTTGAGGTTTAGAAACCTTTAATAAGTACAGAAAAGAGCAAAGGCCCAGAGAGTGTTGTGCTCATTGTTGAAATCCTTCTCTTGGTGACATCAGTGATCATTGCACAGATCAGCCATTAAGGCCCCTAGTACTACATTAATTAAACAGATACAGCACATGTTAGTGTGCCATGGAACATTGGAAGCAGTCTTCCATTAAATGATGGAGGTGCATGGATGAGTAGTAACAATATCAAGCAAATCTTGAAAACAAAATAATAGATAGGACATCACCCTTGCTGCAGTTCCTTCTTCCCAAGTAGTGGTGTGATACAAAGGGCAGCTTAAGATCCTATTTGATTGATTTATGTTGTTTAACCAGATCCAGATTAAGGTCATGAAAGTTTATGAAGGTTCCCATATGCCATACAGATTTTGTACTTTACTGATTCTTAAGAATACATTTGAGATTCCCAAAAGAAATCTCATATTTGTATCGTAGCATAGAACAATACAAAAAGATCTGCACCTTTATATTTAAAACTAAAACAGATTATCAGTACATTCTAGTGGCAGCAAGGTGATCTATATATGTCAGTTCCTGTAACTATTTTTGCAAAAAGAAATATACCAAGGTGAAAAAGGAGGAATTCATTGTTATTTTCAAAAGTACAAACACTCGGTTTGAGTGTTGGGTAATAAAAGGGATGGAGCATCACTTCAAAATATAAAAGCTTATATTATATAAAATGGTTTGTTCTACATGGATAAGTGCTTCAGTGGAATATTGTAATGTAACACGTTCAAGGCTGTATTGAAAGTGATAAGCTGTACTTACCTTGTTTCTTTATGGTTATCGCTTTGGTAGTCTCTACTTGAACAACTGAAAAAGAGATGCATGAATTGTAATAACTGTATCTTCAAATTTCAAAATAGATTAAGATAGAGATACTCTATTACTTTTAAAGTTTACTGAACTGAATATAATTTCATTTGATTTTCTTAAAAATCATAGAAGGGTGGAACAAACCACCATGATACATAAAATATCAACCGATTAATCTGGATTAAAATTTACAATAAAATCATTTGTATGAATGGAGCTTGAGGGGAGAGACTTGCCCGATTCAGAAGGGACTCCAGGTCCCAGGAAACTTCGCTGCCCTGCACCACCTGAGGTGCATTAGCCCCTCCCTCCAGCCGCATCTTAACTCCTCGCGGCACCCGATGTGCGGGTGCTGCTTTGCTGAAGGAGCTTGAGGGGAGAGACTTGCCGGATTCAGAAGGGACTTTAGGTCCCAGGAAATTTCGCTGCCCTGCACCACCTGAGGCGCATCAGCCACTCCCTCCAGCCGCATCTTAACTCCTCATGGCACCCGCAGTGCGGGTGGCGCTTCTCTGAAGGACCTTGAGCGGAGAGACTTCCCGGATTCAGAAGGGACTCCAGGTCCCAGGAAACTTCGCTGCCCTGCACCACCTGAGGTGCATTAGCCCCTCCCTCCAGCCGCATCTTAACTCCTCGCGGCACCCGATGTGCGGGTGCTGCTTTGCTGAAGGAGCTTGAGGGGAGAGACTTGCCGGATTCAGAAGGGACTTTAGGTCCCAGGAAATTTCGCTGCCCTGCACCACCTGAGGTGCATCAGCCCCTCCCTCCAGCCGCATCTTAACTCCTCGCGGCACCCGCTGCGCGGAACGTGCGTGGACGCGCATCAGGTGAAGACCTGGCCTAGGGCTGGTCCGCTTGAGCCCATTGGAGACCGGGGGAGGCTGGGCTAGGCAACTCTGATGATGCCTGATACACCAACGATTTGGTCGCCTTCTCTGTAAGTGTTGCATTAATCGTCACTAGACTATATTTTTTCTATTCTGACTAAGAAATGTCCGGGCGAACAGGAAAGAGGAAGAGAGCTGCAGGGGGCGGCTAGGTAACCGGGACTCTTGACCAATTTATAACGAGGGCTACATCTGTCTTGGCACATGAGATAGCCATCACAGAGCATCATCTTTCTTTGGACCCTGTGTTTGCTAAACAATCGTCTTTGGGGGGCTTGACGAATGTACGCACACCGGAAAAACAATTACAAACTGCTCTAGTCTCTGGGTCCCCGAGCCAGAGCACCTGTCAACCATTACAAGATCCAGGGACTATATTTTTGGTGGGAGATCCTTCCCTCCCAATGCCAACGTCGCATAATGCATTGTTAAAACCTAATAGTGGCTCACCCTTTTGTATCATGGAAGCCCCCAAAGCCCCCCCACAATCCTCGGAGAACACGCAGGGGGCGGCCCTCAAGACTAAGTGAGGGGGTGCTCCTCAGAGGGGGAAAAAGCCTAAGATCTCGAAGCCTAACAAGTCTAGTGACCCGGCAAATATGGAGCCCCTTATTATTGAAGTCCCCCAGGAGAGTACTCCCGCAGTAATTAGTATGAATGCTGCTGACACTGGCGACATACTGCCCCAGCTCGAAGATGGCTATTGGCAAAAAATAGGTGGCCTTAAAACATCGTCCCTTCAGCCTTTATTAGAAAGACTACTACTAATTGAGAACAGGCTTGAAAAATTTGAAGAACTGACAGTGACCACCTTGGGATGTATCCAAAATAAAATGGCGAATTGTGCCCAAACTAACAAACCTGCGAAGAATGGATCCCGGGGTCCAGTGGGTCCCGATGTCTCAACCTTCCCATCAACCCTAGGCTCATTTGTAAAACCAATAGACCGTACAATGCCGAGGGATGAAGTAGCAAGTATGAGTAATACGGTTGGTCCAGAGGTACGGCACAATATGGATTGCAATTATGGGGGAAGAGAAGTCCAACAACCGCTGGGAGAAGGTCAGCCTCAAAAAGCAAACGTAGCCTCCAAGGGGAACCATATTGGTAAAGTCCAAAAAAATTCACTTCCCCATCTAGATCTACCCCCTGACTGTTCACCCTATGTTACTGTTTTGCTGGTGTACCAGAACTGTAAATTGGTAAAACTGAACTCTACGCTGAACTAAAAAACAAAACAATACATTGGTTGAACAAAAATAGACCTCTTCCGCCAAATGTACAATGCCAGATTTTATTTGCCAGAAGAGTGAGTGGGAGACGGATGTAGACCCAAAAATATTGTAGGGGACTGTATTGTTATTAACTTTAATGATTGTAGGGCGGTGGAACATGTCTGTTCAGGTTTTTCAAGGTTTTTCAGATCCGGGACCTAAGTTATTTCCATCCTCCTCCAGACCATATGTTCAATTCTGGCCATTCTGGAATGACCAGGGGTCGGGGCAGCAGCCTGCTATGCAAAGCTATAGAGAACGGTGGGAGAGCAGAGAGCCACTACCAGTTGTACCACATAGTAACAGATTCAGTGTACTGGATCTGGTAGATTGACTGACACCTACCGTTCCCTGCTCTTCTATAGTGCCTAAACAATTGTCTGTTAATGTTAGGGAGTCGGGGGATGGGGTGATAAACCAACATTTTCTGCCCACCGATGAAATGGGGTACATCGAAAGTGGTAAATCATGTATAGTTAATGCAGTAGAGGAAATGGGGAACCCTACTGCTCCAAACGTAATAAATTACGGTATTTGTGATGTTGCATATCACCCCTTAGAAATAGTTCCATCCCCCACTAGCCCTGAATCCCACGGAATGCCAGATAGTTGTGAATTGGAGGTAAAGGCTAGGAGTGGCAAGCAACTGAGAGCTGGTGGCCCAAGAATTTTGTCTTGGAATATTGCGAGCCTCGCAACTAAACTAGCTCTGCCTGATCGGGGGGATTATATTGACTCTCATGAGATCTGTTTAATCCAGGAAACATGGGCTTTAGACCCTCTATATAAAGTGGGGTTTGTGGCATACTGTGAGGCGGCAGTTAAAGGACCTAGGGGTTTCTGTATATGGTTAGCATCCCATCTAGGTTTTAAGGTAAAGCGAGTAGGAATCCATTCCCTAGACATCACATATATCCTGTTGACACATAAGAATTTACCAAGATTAGCCAGTCCAGCATGGTGGAATTTCCCCGACGTTAGATTCTCTGGTAAACCTTCTCAACTCACTTGCGGGGAACACGTACTTTATAATTGGTGGGGATTTTAATTGTCATTTGAAACCCCTTAATGGTCTCTTGAATCCCATTACTAGCGGTGAGGACGCTATTCTGTCAATTCCGGCTCCTAATATTTATTTGATCAGGGGGTGGACACAACTAGTCCTCTAATTAACCTCTCTAACCCTGACATTTTCCTTAAGGGCCTGCAATGGACGGTTTCCGGGTGATAACCCAGGGTGCCCTACTTTTGAGAGACCTGGCCAGGCTTCAGTAATTGACTACCTTTTGCTCAGTGTAGAGATCTGGCATAAAGTGGTGGAGTTTTGCGTTGAGGCACCCATTGAAAGTGACCACAATCCTCTGGTTTCAGTGCTAGACTTCCAGATGGGGGGTATAGGCCGAGGCCTTGAAAATCCACATCGAAACAACTTGGTTGTTGTTGAAGGAGGGAGACGCATTTGATGGGCTACAGTAAATCAATCGCCTGAAATAATGTCAAAAATGTACTTTAGTATCATACCCTTGTTGGAGAAGGCATGCCTTATATCTGACAATGCATCGAACCTAGGACCCGATAGTGACCTAGGGAAAATCCATCAAGATATGAGTCTAACTTTGGTGGATTTTTTCTTGTCAGTGGACCTGTGAATAATAACTCTCGCTGTGATAAGAATACCTGGTATAGCAGGAATTGTAGGGAAGCAAAGCGAGCCCTGTTATTATCCCTCCGGGGGGGTGACAACGTCTGTATTAGGGAAGCTAGGGCAGTTCTTAAGAAAACTATTGTAAAAGCAAAATCTGATTGGGAAGCTGATAGATGGCAGGCCATCAAGATGGCCTTGGAAGCGAAAGATAGTAGAGGTTTTTGGAACCTGGTCCACACAGGAAAAATTGAGGGTAGGACCACTATCGAGCCAAATATTGATGAGGAAGCCTGGAATGTACATTTCAAGGAACTTTATTCAAGCGCGTCCATTGGATCGAGTATGAGTGAGCCTTTGGTGTGTTGTCCTAGCCCTGAACCCATATGGGATATACCCCCATGTACCATGGTTGAGGTATTATCTGCCTTAGCAAAGCTACAACCCAATAAAGCACCAGGATTGGATAGAATCCCTGGGGATTTGTACAAAAACGAACAGGGATTGTGGGCCCCATATCTATTATTACTCTTTGATGCAATTCTTTATGGCCTTCCAGCCCCATCTACGTGGGCCGGAGCAGAGATCATTCCGATCTATAAAAAAGGGTCCCCCATTGAACCCGCAAATTATAGGCTAATTAGTCTCATTGATGTCACAGAAACAATCTCTGCAATGGTGCTACTAGGAAGATTACAGGATTGGATGGAAGACTGTGATGTTTTAACCCCGTTGCAAGCAGGCTACAGAGCCAAAACTTCAACTGTAGACCAGTTGTTTAGACTTCAGTTGATCTATTGGAAGCATGTGGTTCTGGAAGGTGGGAGCCTGTACCTTACCTTCGTGGATTTGAAATCAGCGTTTGATATGGTGGAGTATCCTGTTGGACATGGGCATCCCACCATATCTCTGTTTCCAGCTTAAACGCCTCCACGAGGGTGAGGCAGGGTTGCGTGCTTGCGCCGACCCTCTTTTCCCTCTTCCTAAATGGACTAATTGAAGATCTACTTGCTGTCAAAGATATAGACTCTCCCAAAATAGGATTCCATAAATTCCCCGCACTAATTTTTGTGGATGACATCCTGCTCCTCTCGAAATCACCAATGGGGATGCAGCGAGTGTTAACGGAATTTAGCCAGTTTTGCAAGAAGAGTAACCTTGTAGTAGATATTAATAAAACAAAATACATGGTCTTCAATGCCAATTCCACTAACTGCCCACATCTAATGAGGGACGATAGGTCTCTCGAACGGGTACATATTTTTGATTATTTGGGCCTTTCCTTAAACGACAAAATGGGTTGGGGTCCCCAAATTCCTAAGGCCAATTTAAAGCTAACCCAGGCAATCGGGGAAATTCGAAAAGTCATTCAGAGTTGTGCTTCAAAGGTTATAAGCCCACCACTTGAAATATACAGAGTACAAGCCCGGTCGGCCTCTTTATATAGGGCATAATTGTGGGGGCACAGTACATCTAATGCCCTGACCCTAACTGAAAATAAGTTTATTAGACAAATCCTGGCTCTTCCACAAAATACACCCCTAGTACCTCTAAGGATGGATTTGGCTATGCTCCCAATGGTGGATCTAATCTCGTCATGGCTGCTGCTTTATTTACTTTATTTATTTATTGGTGACGGCTGTGGAGTACACCAGAGCTGAGTCACTATAGGGAGGAACTAAAAGCGGTAATGTCATCATTGGGGGGCTGTGGGTAATATACCCTGGTTGTCTTTTGTTAGGGATTCTTTCCAAGCAATGGGTAGGGAGTATTTATGGACCACACTTGAAGAATCCTGCTGAGCTATCTCTAAAAAAAAGTTAGCTAATGCAGTGAAAGCGTTTACACTGACTAGTTTACTACGGGTAGTCAAACCCACGAGTTTAACATACAGGTTCTTGGATTTTATGTCACAATACCAATTCAGAGCAGTTGTTATATTCAATAGAACCGCCATTAGCAAAGAAGCTGTTTCTGCAATTCAGATATGGGACGTTCCCGCTCTATGCAATAACCAATAAGTGGGCGGGCGCAACCCACTGCCTTTGCTCTGGATGCTTAGTGGAGGAGGAAACAGTAATTCATGTATTATTCTTCTGCTCGGCATACAAACAGGCTACGTTTAAATGGGTTATACAATTATGTAGAAATTTGGGTATTAGGATCTTTAAGATCCTAAAATCTGATACTGACCCAGTCTATATTGCTGCAATTTCGAAATTCTTCTTTGCTATGTGGTCTAAACCAAGGTATTTGTTAAAAACTGATTTGACCCCCAGTAACATTTAGTTTTGTACCTCTTACCTGCTGTGATTATCCACTCTGTGGTAATTAACTCCGTAGCAAGGCATTGGGAGCTAACCCTATGTGAAAGATAGAGTTACCTCCATGCTGGCTGGTGTATCGACCATGGACATTTTAAAAGATATTCAACGTGTTTAATTATGCTCCTATATGCTTTTATTTTAAATTATATTTTTAATCTATGTTTTAATATTATGAATATTGCACCTATGATGATTTTGAACTTTCAAATTTTTACAATGGTTTGTGTATCCCTGCGTGTGTATATACCAGTGTCCCCTATGATTGTGTATCTTGTCCCTCAGTTATGGATCTTATTTTATTGTGCTGATAAATTAAATGTGCTTTTATGGCTGTAATAGCCGAAATAAAGTCTTTGATGATGATGAATGGGGAACCGGTAGTGATTTCATTAATTATGAGGTCCAACAATTTCGTGAGAAAAAAACTTCAAACAGTGTTCTTTAAAATTATTCATAAGGATGTCTCCAGCATGGAATAAAATGATGTGCTATTAAGACAAGACATGCTGGATTCAATACGATCAACAGGAAGGGTCTGCATGGTAAAGTTTATTTGTCATGCTTTTCTAACGCTTTTACAGCTAAGTTCAGAAATGTTATTGTTTTGCAAAACAGTGGAGCGGAGGAATCACTGAGGCATTTTATAATGGCCACTGTGCAAGTCCTTAATAGCTCTTTTATCATAGTTGGCCATAAGAGGATCTTCCACATGTTTTGAAGTGCCAGGCCAATACATAATAGGTGCAGTAGTGACTCTTCTCCACTGCCACAAACGCGGAAATCCGTGGTTGACCAAGGCAGTTGCCATTTTTGGGTGAGATGTTTTGTAGGAAAGGACCCAGTCTCAATAGCGTCAGGTTTCGCTTATGATAGACTGTGAAGTGGTCTTGAAATTATGGTTGCAGTTTCAGCTGTTTGTAAGATGGCATCACCATCCGTGTGTGTTGTGTGGGCCAAGGAGGCTTTGTCAATTTGCAGCGATTGTTGTTTAATTGCTTTATTGGTGATTTGTTTAAATGCTGAATATGAAGGTAATGTGAGCCAGGCATCCTCTAGTTTTAGGGCTGATAGAGATTCCTTTAAGATTCAAAATGTTGACTTGCTCTGCCTTGATTGTTTTTCGACCTCCTGCCAGCAGTGATGGGCTAACCTGTTTTCTTCTGCTGCCCTCATTCTCCAAAAATATTTGGCAAGTGTGCCGTGTCTTGCCAATATCTAGTTTTTTAAACTTTATTCCAGTCATATCAGGGCTTGAGAAATGTGTGTGGGATTAAAAACAGTTTTTCAAAAATACTGGATTGAGCTGTATTTAAAGTTGTTAAGTCCTTGGTATTTAGCATTTCTGAGATGGATGGCAGAAATGTTACTACTATGACTTTTAGTAAATGATTTATTGAACGGCTGCTTAGTTTTTTCTGCAGAATTATAAATGCAAATAACAGCTGTTTTGCTTTTGCTCACCCGAGGTCTTGGTGTTGCTTGTGATTGAGTTGGAGATCTAAATGAACCCCTAAATATTTGTATACATCGACCTGCTGCAAGATGCTGGTATTTAACCTCCTAACAAATCTAGGGAGTTTTTTGTGGATGCTGGAGAAGCACAGGTCCTTTGACGTTTGGAGGTTGATTGTTAGTTGAACTAAGGTGGTATATTCTGCTAGTTGGATGATCAAATGCTGTAAGCCGAGGGATGTTTGGGAGAGCAGGACAATGTTACCTGCATTTCGCAGACTTACGATTGGGACATTACCCATCTTAGGAGCGTCCCCTTGTGTTACACAAAGATTTTTCTCTAGATCGGCTGTGTCAATGTCCAATAAGCTGGGCACCAAGACACACCCATGTTTTAATCTGTTTATGGTTGTGATTTTCTTTTTTTATTTGGACCCAGGCTTGCTTCCAATAATTTTGTGGAACTCCCAAAGCTTTTTTTTTAGCCTATACCTTTGATCTTGGCACTTTGTTAAAGGCTACTTTGAGGTCTACAAAACACGTGTAAATGATGTTTGAATTGGCAATTGATTGATTAGCTAAGAGAATAACTGCTAATATGTTTGTTATGGTTCTCATGCAGGCCCAATATCCAGTTTGTGTGTTCGGAATTAGATTTGTGCTGCTGACCCAGTCCTAGAGGTCTGCCAATAGGTTTGATGCATAGATTTTTGCCTCTACGTCAATGAGTGCTATCAGTCTGTAGTTGGTTGGACATGAAAGCACCTCTGATTTGTGTATGGCCTGAAAAATACTATCCTGCCAAGAGTCTGGAATGGTGCAAGTCTCTAAACTATGTATAAACAGGGGAGTTAAATATGTGGATCAGATGGTGGTATTTTCCTGAACAAGGTATTTGGCAGGGCATTTGGGTGAGGGGCCACATCAGAACTCAGATGTTTTATGGTGTTCAATGCCTGCTTTTGGGTGATCTGTATTTGATGTTTTGTTGATTCACAAGTTTCTGGTTTGATTTCTTATGTGGCTGGATGACTTTTTGGCTGGTGATGTCCTGGATGTCCTGGATCGAGTGTCTGTTTCTTGGACGGATCTTGGACACATGTCCTTAAAACTTAAACTTAAAAAAATTATTGAGCGATGTGCATTCCGATCTCATTTGAAGGTTCGGAGCTGATTAATGCACTTGAGGGGGCAATCGTGTTGTATGTAACTTCAATGTGAGCTCTCCATGTTTGCTCCGTGATGTCCAAATTAAAGTGGTGATTTTTGCCATTTAGGAAAAAGTTGATGGTTGCCCCAAACAGTTTAGAGTTTCTTTGCTTGCTGGCATTTATCATTTTGATCCTTATATGTTTGCTTGGCCACCTTGATTTCCTTTGTTATGTCTTTTTCTCATTTTTTCTATTGTTGTAAGGATCTGTTGTGTCGGTTAAGGGCCCTGGGTTCGCAGTGATAGTAGCTGTTTGTTTAGCTGTGTTTTTTTATCTGTAGATTGTGTGTATACCAAGTCACCCCACTCGTTCTGGGGTGTTTGAGGCCGGTGCAGTGACTCAAGAATTTTCTATTTAAATTGTTGATGAACAACTCTTCTTCCAATGGTGCCAATAGTGAGAAGCATTTCTCCATGATAGAGTTAGTATTGTTTTCGTTCTAAGTTAGTTGCTTTAAATTATTAGGTTGTGTTGATAGTGTTAGAGCCTTAGCTTGTCCAGACCTATTTGGAGTAGTGGTTAATGTGAAGGTTTGAGGATAGTGGTCACTTTCTGCTCTTTTCTGTATTTGGAAATCGGTTATCAAAGAGAATAGGTCAGGGTACGCTAAGGTGAAGTGGATTGTTGAACCTGATTTGCCCCTAACTCTTGTGAATGCTGCGGGGATATCCAGCGAACCTCGACCATTTAGCTAGTACAGGGCGAGGTCATCCAGTAATGCAGCGCATCTCTTGATCCCGGGAGTCTTTTCTACTTGTGTTGCCCTGTTTTGGCTCTAAAAAAGGCCGCTAGGTTCCACTCCTGTCCTTGCAGTTGATTCATGCTAAAATCCCCGGTTACTATTAAATTATCATGTGGATGGGTACGTTTTAGCATTTTGAGTGTGGCGGTCAATTGCTGGAGCCTGTGACCTTTTTGCTTTTCTGCAGGATGTATATAGATGTTCAGGATTAGCAGGCTCATTGATGGCATATATTCTAGCTTTGTGCTTTGCATCCAGGGAGAATCAAGGTCAATGTCTTCATCTTTCCAGAGGATATCAGTCAAGATGAAGGTTGATAGGCAGCTTTTTACCCTACCGTAATGTGCATCCTTTATGGCTGGGTTAAGATGTTCATTGTAGCCTATAATTGGCGAATTTGTTGTCTGCCAAGTTTCTTGAAGAAAGAGTATGTCGTACTGTTGGATGAATTCTGCAAAGTTGGCTCCTTCTAGCTTTGGGCCTAATCTGTCTACATTTTATGAGCAGACCCTGCATCCCTTCACTTTCCCGGAGAGCGATTTTGCATTCGTTCATGCTACTCCAGATGCTGTGTTAAGGATGTTGCTTGCAGGTTCACCTTGAAATTTGCTGTTTCTCAGTGTGCTATCGTGATTGTGATTTGTCTGAGTGTTTTACTTTTAAAGTGGCGCCATGTCCCTCTTGGGATACATATTTGAACCTTGCTATAAATGGCAATACACAGAAAATCATATGAAAATCATGAAACAGGGTATAGAACATTTTTCTCATTTATGTTCTAGCATTACAATTAAAAGCAAGGGGAAAGGAGGACTGGGAAATAGAGATAGTGAGATCTAGCCAATTGCTTAGATGACTTAAGGTCTCTGTTAGAAATTGGGTCTCTAGTTGGCAGAGGTATACACACCCTAAATTAACCTGTACATACCCTCTGGTTGCCTGGCACAGAGCAGTCAGGCTTAACTTAAGAGGCAACCGTACCCAACACACAGTAATAGAATGAAAATAAAAAGTCTCCACACTAGTTTAGAGAAATAGAGTATAAATCAGAAATAAAACAAGACCAAAATGAAAAACTATGAATCATTAGAGGTTAAGATATACATTTGTAAAGACAAAGTTAAAAAAAAACACGTAGGAGCAAATCGCGCTCAAAGAGCTAATTGGTCGTACTGGACCAGAACAAAGACAAGTGTTCAGGCTGCCCTCGATGGAGCACAGATCCGCTGAGTAAAAGTACCTTAATCCTTGCCAAAGCATGAGATGTGTTGCTGATCCCCACGAAGATGTGGTGTTGCGCTGAATTTCTCTATGCAACTGTGATGATGCATTGGTTCCACTGTGCAAAGAGTCGGTTCTAAATGTGGTTGTTCTTAATGTGATGCACTGGGTTACTTCACACTGGAGGGATCTTCTGCATACAGTGGCAGTGATGCGCTGGTTTCAAAGCAGTGGTCCTGGAGGAGGTACAGCAGTTCTGAGTGTGATATTCCGACCTGGTTCCTGCAACACTGATGATGCATCAATCCTTCTCTCGCAGCAGGCTCATATGTCTCCCGGTGCTTTCACCCTCTGCCCATTGATAGTTACCCACTGATTGTACTTCCTAGTATAGTCATTTGAGATGTCATCAGTGATGTCATTAGTGATGTCATTTGAGATGTCATCAGTGATGTCATCAGTGATGTCACTAACCATGTCATGAATGATGTAATATGTGACATCATCAGCAGTGCATTGCGGGCGCGCGAGTTATAGTGAGTCCAACTAACTATAACGTGGGAATTTCAATGGTTTTATGTCAGTAAAACTTCCAGGTAACTATAACTGGTGTGAAACCTATGTTTTTTTCAGTGAATATATATATATATATATATATTACTGAGTAAGTATTCATCCAGCTATACTTGAGGTAGACACAACAGTCCATTGGACAAAGCATTTTTTTCACATTCAGTAATATTCCTTGCACAATTGAAATTTGGATGAAGCTTCAGAAAAAAGCATACAAAACAAAAAAAAAATGTAAGTTTGAAACTGCAAATTTGGAGCACATTTTCCAGGATGTTTTAATGTTGATGCCAAATAGAATGGTTATTAAAATTACTATCTGAATGGTTACTAGCATTTTAATTTGTAATTAAACCACTAAGGCTGCGTGGAAATCATATGAATTTATATGCATGTTGCCCCTACTGCTACCTTTTGGGCCCAGTTGTTTGAGATTTAGAAATCTTTAATGATTATAGAAAAGGGCAATGGCGCTGAGAGTATTGTGACATAGTGTTGCATTCCTTCACTTGGTGACATCAGTGAATACATGGTACAACATCCAGTGAGCCTTGAAAGCAGATAGCAGTGTGTCCTGGAATATTAGAAGCAGACTTCCATTAAGTGATGGAGGTGAATGGATGAGTAGTAACAATATCAAGCAAATTCTGAAAGCCAAACAAGGGATAGAACATTAACCTTGCTGCAGTTCATTCATTCCAAGTAGTGGTTTGATTATTGAAATTAAGAAGCAATTTTGGAACATGTCTTTTATTACCATTTGATCGATTTCTGCTGTTCAACCAGATTTAGTTTAACCCTTTCTGTGCCAAGAACGTAACCATTACATCTTCTGCACACGTCCAGGAAATCCCTCTGCTGTTTACAGCAGTGGGATTTAAAGATATATTCTAGCCTTGGGAGCAGGGAAAGAACCTCCCCTGATGCCCAGGGCATTTAAATGTTGCACTGACGTTATTACATTGAAAGTAAAGTAAGGCGATCAGCTCATTGGTAAAAAAAAAAGGGTCAGTTCTCCTTGGACAAATACTTTGCATCCATATTACGTTTTGGGCAGTTTCATGTCTCGAGCACTAGGTCTACCCACTCAAGTCAGGTTGTATTTGTGCCGGGTGGGAGGAAGTTTGTGGCTCCCTGCAGATTCCAGAACTTTCATCAAAGAAATGTGAGTAAATATGTCTTTTATAGTCAAAGTTTTAGATTTGCAAGGGATTCTGGGTACGAAAATATAGTGAGAGCCATGCAAGTCAGCCTCCCAGGATAAAAATAGGTTGGCTAGGCTTCCCTGGGTGCTGGCTGAGCTAGGGTCCCAAATCTAAGGGGAAAAAAAATTTAAAACGAATGTTATGTTTTTTCTGGGCCCAGGGAGCCTTTACTTACACAAACGGTCCAGGAGCTCCATCTGCGCCCAAGAGCCCCACCAGCTTCTGGGGAGGCCCTCCCGCTCAGGACTCTGTACATGCCTGCCACATCACCAAAGACCCAGGACAGGGTTCTGTCAGGCCTGGGGAGGCCTTCACCTCTTCACCTTTGTGATAAAGTGCCCATAGGCCCAGTTACTGAGGCCCTGCTGAGGCTCCGAGCATCCAGGCCAAAGGATTACCTGAACCTGGCTTTTTGGTGGCATGCCATCTTTTCCACTCAGGCAACCAATGGCTGGGCTACCATGGAAGTCCCAATGAGGGCTTATTTGCTTCCAAGAGCCCAGCCAGGGCTCCATGAGGTTGGGTGCATGAATGCATTTAGTCCTCTGTGTCAGTCAGTGCTCATGGATTGAGGGGGGTAGCCTTCATCCAGATTACTAGGGGCAGGGTAACCTGTACACCCTCTTGGTCTGGCTGTTCTCAGCCAGCTACAAGCTATCCCTAGACAGGGTCCTCCGGCAGTCCATGGGATGGGGGCCCACTATCCCTCAGACCTGGAGCATGCCAGAGTGCCCAGGACAGGGCCTTGTGGACCCAGGGAGGCCTCCCCTGTGCAGCCATGCTTAGGACTTCTGACCAGGGCCCACCAGGCCCAGGGCAGGTGATCCCACCCTGGTCTCCATTCTCTGGACTATCTCACTTTCATGGGGGACAACAAGGGGGTCAATTGGCCCTGGAGAGGCTCCCCCTGCTAGTCTTGGCTCAGAACCTCTGACCAGGACCCTGGCAGTCCCTGGGGTGGGTTCCCCCCATCCTGGGCTCCATCTTCTGGCTCACTGCAGGGCCAAACCCCTGGGAAAGTCTCTTGTGAACCAGGGAGGTCTCCAATGTACGGCTGGGTACAGGAGCTCTTACCTGGCCAGTTGCGCTGCCAGGCCCCTGGGCGGGCACTCCAATCATTGGCTCCAGCCTGCTGCACTTCCATTGTCCTGGGATGGCAGTCCATTGGGCTTGGGGAGCCTTCCCTTGCTTGGCTGAGTTCAGAACCTATGACCGGGGACCTGTTGGGACTCAAGGTGGAAGCCCCGGTGCTTGGCTCCATCCTTGAGTCTGCCACAGAGCAAACCACCAGGGGTTCCTCTGGTCACGGAGAGGCTTCCCCTCCATGGTCAGGTCCTTGATTTTCGACCAGGGCCCTGCTGGCCCATATGATATGTGCTCCCACCCTGGGCTCCAGCTTGCCGCAAGTGCTTGGGATGGGAGTCCTTCGGGTCCAGGAAGGCATCCCCAGCTTGTACGGGATCAGAAGTTCTAATCACCTGGGCCCCTAGGTTGTAGCTCCCTAACATGGACCCTGTCCCTGTGTCTGCTACAACTCACAGTACCCAGTGTGGGGTTCCATAGGCCCTGTGAAGTCCTCTCTGGTGCAAATGAGTCAAGGGCCTCCGAACAGGTTGTGGGGCCCTGCGGGACTCCTCCAGGCCCTGGTTGGTTGTCCATACCCTGACCTGTGTCTTCTGGCCTGCTCCATGGCCAAGGACCTGGGATGGGGTCAAGTACCTTCGACCAGCACCCACCAGGCCCAGGGCTGGCACTCACACCCTGGGCTCTGTTGGCCTGCCCCACTACCAAGGGGCTGAGACTGGGGTCCATCAAATCCAGTGAGGCTTCCTCTGCTGTGCCTGGTTCAGAAGCTCAGTGTGGGCCCCCCATCCTGGGCTCTGTCTTCCAGCCCACTGTATGCCCCTGGAACAGGCTCCCTTGGGTCTGGTGAAGGTCTCTCTGGTGCGGCCAGGCTTAGGAGCTTGGCTCCACACTCAATCCCACAGAGTTGCAAAGTGCTCGGGATGGGTCCCTAGGGACTGGGGAGGCCCCCCCACTCAGCCGGATCCATGAGCAACACCCGGGCAGCGGGTCTCTGCCAGTCCTAGGGGCAGCTGCTCCCACCCTTTGTTCCGTCCTCCGGCCTGTCCCACTGCCTAGGGCCTTGGATGGGTTCCAGTACCTCTGACCGGTACCCACCAGGCCCAGGGTTGGCACTCCCCCGGTCTCTGTCTTATGGCCGGCCACACTAATAAGAGTTTGAAAAGGGGTTCCATCGGATGCAGAGAGCCTTCTCCTGCTTGGCCTGTATCAGTAGCTCTGTGTGGGCCCCCCATCCTGGGATCCATCTGTAGGAGAGTAGGGTCTGCTTCCTATGGTTACCCCCACTTTTTGCTGTGTTACACTGGTTTTTCGACTTTAGTCAGGCTGTGGCCCTGCTAATCAGGACCACAGCCTAGCTGTTCTCTCTCTAAATTGATACCATGGACTTTAGGTACATACCAGATTGATTACTGGGTTACCCTTGCGAGTCCCTGTATATGGTACCTTAGGTACCCAGGTCATAGGTACCCCAGAGGCCTACCAGGGGCTGAAGCATGTATTATGCCACCCCTGGGAAGCCTTCCAAAATGGCACCACAGGTCTCCACTTGCCGCCTGGGTAGGATGGTGTAAGCACCTCTTACTTAGATATAGTATACCTACATCTACCTTTACATATAGACACATAGTAACCTATAAAACACTCCTATGGCAGGCCTTGCCAATCCTGAAGGCAGAGTGCTTGGTTTTGTGTGAGAGGGTGCCCTAGCATGAGCTGAGCCCCATCTTCTTATAGCTGTTCAGCTGTTCTATGATATAGCCATACCATATACTCTTAAGTGCATTATAATCCTCGCGGTTACTGCTAACTTTGGTTTGGCTTTATCAAAACATGTCGTGTTTGGTGTCAAACACTTTGGAATACTACCCCCTCCCCGCCAGTTCTGGCGGTGGGGGTAGCATTTCACCCTTCTAGAGGGAGAAGACATGTACACACTGGCATACCCGGTTAAAGTTAAACAGAGCCCCAGCATCACAAAATGGATGCTGCTGCCACAGACACAAGACTGACCTCCTGCTGCTGGACGAAACTCTGGCTGGGGCGGCCTGGACATTAGGTTTCCTGTCCAGGGAGGTGCTGGCACCTCCCCAGACAGGCTTAAGTGTATTGGGGCAGGGTGGGTTGCGTTCAGTGAATGCTTTTCAGACACTGGGGCACACAAAGTGCTCCATGCATTTCCCAGTTCAATCCGGTTGCTGGGGCTCTCTGCCCCAGCTCTGGCACGAAACTGGACAATGGGGAAGGGGTGTAACCACCCCCTCCCCTGGTCCTCCCATAGGTGGGACCCTAGAGTTAGCCCAACCCCTAAACTTAGTATAAGTATAGGACCCAATTCTCTAGGACATTAGATAATCCTGAACGAAACTCTGAAGAAGAAATCTTGGACCTTCGACATTTAATTTCGACTGAAAGACTGAAGAATCTCCCTTGAGGTCAAGGAGTGACTTCCCTGTTCAAACAAGCACCAAAGAAGTATCTTTGCTGGTCTGCATTTTCGAGGCTCGCGCCAGATCCCGAAGAATCTGCGACACAGGACATAGACTTCCAGACATCTCTGAAGATTACACGAGTTCCCAGCAGGGCTGAGACCTGTAGCTGACCCGAGAGACGTGGTACCGGAACTCCTGGACATCCTGCATTTTTGCGACTGCACCTACTTCCCGAGGTATCCCAAAGAAATACATTGGGGTATTTGAAGCCCCTGCCCGAGCACCTTTTGCACCAAAGTACAGAGGCCAGCACTTCACGAGTGACCCGTTAGTCCCCTTTCTTCACCGCAGCTCGAGGCTCCTTGGTGGTTCCTAGTCCATTGGCTAGTGAGCCCCCACGAGGCCAATCCTTTGTTTCTTGAGCTTTTTCGGTTGCTCCAGATGCGTTTTTAATCCTCTCCAAAGGAGGAGTCCCTCAGACCTTGCTGGTCTGCACCAAAGCCAATATTTTCATCTTGCGTGGGTTGCTGTTGCCAAGGCTTGTTGGGACCAATCCGGATTTCAACACTGCAGCACTCGACATCCTTCATGGGACAGCTTAAACCTAGCTCCTGGTTGTCGTCTACACCTCCTGGTCCTCGTGGCAGAAAAGTCAAACTTCACCTCTTTCACCTGACAACTGCCGACATCGGCTGGCATCTTCCTGTCGCTATCCTGGTCACTGGCTAGTGACCCAGACTCTGTCCCCTCTGCTTTCAGGTTCTTCACATCTCCAATCGACCCTTGAATCCAACCGGACACTTTTCTTCTCGTCGCCTGCAGCATTTTTTCGCAGCTCTCCATTAGAATCAACAACAAAACTCAACGCCAAAAGACACCTATGCACCCGGCTTCCCTGGGTGAGGTAACACAAGTACTCTGGTGCTGCTGTGGGTCTTGACTCTTGAAGTATCCTAGTCTAAAAGGGTTACATTGTAGTTCACCTCTAAGTGCCCTTAATCTTTAAAATTGTAACTTGTTTGTTCTCCATGGAAAGTCAATGGTGATTCGCGGCAGTGTTTAGACACTGCACGCGTCCCACGTGGGTCTCCTGTGTCCCTACCTTGGGTGGTTCCTGGTTTCCCCAGCGGTTCTACATGCCCTAGGCCTGCTTTCTAACCGTCACGTGGTTCTTATACCCCTATTTTAGTATATGGTTTGTGAGGCTCCTAGGGCATCACACATGTTGTGCAACTTATCGTATGCTAATTAAGTTCTTTGTATTGTACTTTTACCTCTGACCTCATAAAGAGACCAGAGAGGTTGTATTTAGAATAAATACATATATATTTGATATATACCTTGTGTGATGTACTTTCATTTGATCATTCAAGCGATTATAGACTGGTAAAACAACTTGCTTAACTCGCCTCTAAGTCTTAGCCTGAAGGCTGCTCTCCAAAGCTACCACTAGGATAGCTTTCTATAAAGGTTGACTTTAAACTTACCATAATTAAGGGTAGTTTGGACTGGTGCAAGGTGCCCGCTAGAATAGTGGACATCATATGCCAGGCCAACTTCTCACACCGTCTTCCATACTACTGTCTGGCCAAGCCCCTGTAACAGGCTCCTGTTAGTCTGGTGGAGGCCTTCCTAATGCAGCCGGTGCGCCTGGGCCTAAGTGCTCCCACTGGGCACCATGCCCCTCCCAAGCCCCAGGGCAGCCCCAGGGCAGACACTTGTCACCTTGGGCTTCATACTCCGGCTTGCTACCGAGCTAAAGGTCTGGGAAATGGGTCCATTGTACCTCGGGCGTCTTCCCCTGCGTGGCTGGGTTCAAAAGCTCTGACTGGGGACCCCTGAAGGTCCTGGGGTGGGGCCACTAATGCTTGGCTCCTCCCACAGGCCCACAGAGTATCAAAGAGCTCGGGACTGGGTCACACTGGCCTGGGGAGGCCTACCCACTCTGCTGTTTCTAGGAGCTATGTCTAAGCAACAGGACCCTGCTGGTCCTGGGGGCCGGTACTCCTACTCTGGGTTTCATTCTATGGCTTGCTACATTGCCAAGGGCACAGGTTTGGGGTGCATCAGGCTCAGGGAGGCCTCTCCTTCTTCGCCTGCATTTTAAGGTGCCTGTTGGCCTCAGGTCGGAGCTCTGTCAGGGACCCCCTTGCAGCCCTGTGACTGTGCCCAGCTGGGACTCCAAGCACCCAGTAGAAAGAATGACCAACCCCTCCAGGAACAAACAGAAGTCATTTTGGTAAGCATAGCCATCTGGTCACGCTGAACCCCTCGGCCATCTCGTCACACACAATGCTATCCAAAGGCACTACCAGATTACAGGGCTATGCTTAAAGTCCAGATGAGTGCTTAGTTGCTTCCTTGAATCCAGCCAGAACTCCAGGAGGTCAGACGCATCTGCGCCTTCGGTCCCCTCTGTCAGTAAGTGTGCATTTATTACAAAAAAAGGATGTATTTTTCCTCCGGATTACTAGTGACTGGGTACCAGGGACCCCTTGTGGACTGGCAGTCCTCAGCCAGGTGCCACCAGGGCCTGGGTCAACCCCACGGATTACCACGGGCCCAATTTTCCTCTTTCCTCCAAGGGCATTTCCTCCAAGACTCACTTCCCCAAGAGAAGGAAGGGACAGAAAGCAGACATACCAGCTCCCCTGAATTCCCGATTTGCTTCCTTAACCACTTGGCTGCTAAGGGGTGTGGGAGTGGGTCCATTGACTTTCCATTGAAATCAATGGAAACTCCATGACGAGTTACCCTTGTCATTAGCACTGAAGGGGTTAAGAACTGGCAGGGCTCCAGGAGGTTGAGTGCAGTTTTGCTGGTGGAGCCCTCTGTTCCTCAGTGCACACAGAATACAAGTAAGGGTGGTAGCCTTCCTCCGGATTATAAAGGACAGGGTACTCCAGATCATCTTGTGGTCTATCAGTTCGCACATGGTTGCTGTCAGGGACCAGCCACTGAGGGGCCTAGGACCGGGTTGATACCTGCCTCCCACACCTGCCTGATGGCTCTTGCCACTGAGCCTGTCTTTCCTGCGAGCAGGCAGCAACAGAAAGTGGTCATTTCAGCTGCCCTGGAAGTCCCAATGAGGGATCATCGAATTCCTTAAGCCCAAGTAGGGCTTTAGAAGCTCAGGTGTGTCTGTTCTGTTTCAAGTCTGCCTGTTCCGAAAAGCTAAAAACACAAACCCTTTGCTGATGCCATTTGCAATGGAATAAACAGACACTTTTTCTTTGTTACTTGTTTCCCAAAACACCCAATATGTAGCTGTATTTTGGGTAATTTCTTAGTCCCAATTCAAAAACCCTGGGTACCTAGAACCCCCAGGATGTTGGAACAAACGGATGCAAATTACGTGAACAAAATGTTATGGGGGCCAGTAGGAAAGTAGGATCTACTTTTATGGTCACCCTCTCTTTTTGCTGGTGTCATTAGGTTTTATTGACTAGTCTGACTGGGATCCTTCTAATCAGAACCCCAGTTTCTGTGCTTCTTCCCTAAATTGGACATGGTAAGCACTTAGTTACCCCCAAATGTGGCTTCTGATGTATCCTTTAAAGTTACTAAGGTGCTCGGTTCTAAGTGTAATGGTGCCCATGCATGAGCATAACACCTCAACAAATCATGGAGTCAATTCTCCTGGGTTGTAAGTGCATCAGTCGTTAAGATATATAGAGTGGCCTTTCATCATTACATATTGGCTAACTCTAAACTGGCTGTAACTAGCCCTGTCATGTTTGATATTGGAATTGTTGGAATTATACCCTAACACTGTAAATGGTGTTTAGAGTATAATTCTGCACACTGTAAATCTCCTCCGAGAGGCCCTCACTGCTCCTGGTACCAGTCTTCAAGACCCAAACAAAAAACTATGGATGCTGCCGTCCAGAGATATAGTTCTGCCCTCCTGCTACTGAGCCAAGCTCGAGCAGGGGAAGGCAGAATAATAGATTTCCTGTCACAGGGAGTTATGACCACCTCCAATACAAGACTTAGTGTACTGGGAGAGGGTGGGGGCACCACTAGACTGCTTTGTAGGGCACATCGGCCCTCATTGCATACTCCAGTTGGAACCAATTAAGGGAACCCTTGGCTCCCGCTCTGGTGAAAACTGGATAAAGGATATTGGAGTATCCTCCCCACTCTCCAGCCTCTCCTGTGGGAGGGACCCCTGAATCGTCCCACCCCTTTTCCTAGGGTACTTAAGGACTTAGGGCCAGATGTAGGTAAATCTATTTTACCGACACTTAAATACCGAATTTTACCGATTCGGTATTTAAGAGTCGGTAAAATAGATGTACCGAGATGTAGGTAAATCCAGATGTGGATTTACCGATTCTTTAAAAGTCGGTATTTACCGATTCGGTAAATACCGACCTGTAATGCTCCATTCATTCCTATGGGCTTTGAAGCCCATAGGAATGAATGGGGCATTACAGGTCGGTATTTACCGATCGGTAAATACAGATTTTTGGCAAGGGTGCAGGGGGTGTCACTTTGACACCCTCTAGCACCCCCAAAAAAGGTTCGGGGGCCATATGGCAGGCATACCTGCCCTAAGGGCAGGTCTGCCTGTCATATGGCACAGGTGTGCATGCACACATGTGCATGCTCACCTGAATCGGTATTTCACCATCAAATTGAATTTGATGGTAAAATACCGATTTCTTAGGCCTTGTGGGACTCATCAGAGTCCCACCTACATATCGATTTTACAGAATCTGTAATTTTACCGTTCTGTAAATTTACCGACCGGTATATTTACAGATTCTGTAAAATTACAGATCGGTAAATTACAGAACGGTAAAATTACCGATTCTGCCCCCTACATCTCAAATTCCTTTTACCGGTCGGTAACGGCCGAATTCGGCCGTTACCGACCGGTAAAACCCTACCTACATCTGGCCCTTAGTGACTATGGCATGGGTGGGAAACTGTAGGATATTTCCCCAAAGAAATCCACAGAAAATATTTTCTAGATACAAAGTTAATGCAGTGCTAATGAGGTAGGGAGAACCACACTATTCCCTAACATGTGGTCAATGTGGTGGTGACGATTTTGACATGCTGAAATATAGACTTGTGAAATCTAGTCCGTTTTCACTATTGGTGGCTCCTAGAGCTAAGAACACGGAAGTCCGGTCACGTTTGTACTCATAACGAACTTGCGAACTAAGCTTTACGAAGAAGACAAGAACCACATGTGTGCAGGAATTTTTTCTTATTGAATGGTTAACAGAATTTTGTCTATGCTCTTAAGCGGCTAAATTATAATCAGATATCCCCTCATTTTTATATTCAAGGATCAGCTTCAAGGACAAGCAGGATCCTTATTTGGAGCACGGAGGTTAGAACAAGTAGCAACCTACAAATACCTAGGTGTCCTTATGGACAGCATAGGCACATTTAGGCCCCAATTAGAGGCCATTCGTCGGAAGGGTACGACTTTCCACTGGTCAATCAAACCCCTGAAGAAAGTTCTCCCAGACCGGTTGTTCGGTCCCCTTTTGCAAGTGATAAGGGCACGATTGCAACCCATGCTTACGTACGACAGCGAATCCCTGCAAGGAAAAGATGCCACCACATTAGACAACACCATCAGTCAAGCTTATAGGGCCATATTCCAACTATCCACCTACACCTCGCCCGCTCAAATTCATTTGGAATTTGGGCTCCAGAAACAAGCGGTAGAGAGCAGAGGGGCATACATTAAAAAGTGGCAAAAAATCAGAGATGCCGACCACGGATCCCTAAATGCCCATCTCTGGAGAGAACTATCCACCAGAGGCAACTCACCCACAAGGAAATATCTCCAAGACTCATTGAAGATCCTGGACCTAACAAATCTCTGGGAGTCGTCAACCGATCTTAAAACCTTCAAAAAAGTGTTAACGGAAGTAACCAAATCAGTCTCATTATTAGAGGATAAAACCACCCTGTCTAAGAGGGCCCACGGATGGGCCTTGTTGAAAGACTACAGTGCCCTGAAACCCCAAGAATATTTAAAAATGGGCCTCACGCAGTCAACTAAAAACAAGTTCCTAAATATGCGCCTTGGCATTATTCCGATTTTACCACACCTGGCACCTTGGAAAAGGGGAAGCACAGCAAGTTGCTGCCGACTTTGCTCATCAGGAAAAGAGGACTTAATCCACATAATCTGCATTTGCCCAAAACTTATGGACATAAGACGATCCCTACTCCGTGCCATATGGAACCAGAAGGGCATTATGAGCTGCGGACAGCCTGTGATGCTGTGCTTTAACCCTGAGACGATTCAGTTAAACTGTAGACTAACGAAATTCTTTGACACGGTGTCCAAAAGGATTATGATCCAGACAACTTACTCACACTAAGCACAAGTCTATTCAATGCTGAGCTAAGTCCATTGGGGCACCTTGCTTGCTTAAATCCTTATGGTCTTGAACAATATAATTATGTTATTTTATGATCTCAGTAAGCAAGTCCACCGCACTTTATATTTTTATTTGTAACCATGATTACTTTTTATAAACATTTGTATGTTTTTTTTTTATATAGTTAGTTTTTATTAACTGTACAATAAATCTATCTAGGTGACTGTCAAGTTATTTGGAGCACCTAACTGAGGAAAATAATTTGGATGCAAACTGCACAACACTTATTTGGAAATGATTAATTGCAGATGACTTTCAGGCCAGAACTACAACACAATATAAAGTATGTCCAGTCATGTAAATAGATTAATAATGCAGAAGTGGTTAATATATAATTGGAGTTAATTGTCCTCATCTGTTTCTTTCCAGAGGGAATTCTAAAGAGAAGATTAGGTATCATATAATTATCAAAATTATTTTTTATTTGTCATTATCTCTCCAAAGTAAGGGGAGCATAACTTTTTTGATTAGATTCAGGCCTTCATAAATAACTTTTTGAATCATAAAGATTAAACTGATTTATTGCTTTTCCCAATATAGAAAAAAAACTGTACTTTGTACTTTGCACTAGTTATACACACTCAGAAATAGTCTTTTTAGATCTAATGTTCAGCATTAAAGTCACAAAGAGGTGATTTATAACAACACATTTCTTTAAACAACACATTATAGAGGATTTTATTTTTATCTCTGTACTTTTCTAGCCCTGAAGAAGTTGCTGAATATTTTCCCATTAAGACGACAAGATACTTGTTGGCTAGAGAGTGATACAACTCACTGTTTAAATTGATGTCATTTCACAACATAATTTTGAGCATGAGCTGGAGGTTGACTTGTACTTAAGGGTTGACCTGTGGGTGGGTCTTTAGATTTGTTGTGGGACAAAATTCAAATCTGAAATAACGTGATCTTTAACCATCTGTGAACTTTGGAAATTGTTAAACTTCACTTTGGGAATGGAGATTGCATATGAGAAGACTCCTGCTGCCCCTGTCTCGTCATCCTGCTAGTCTTCTTCCTTGTCTACGGCTGTGTTCAATACAGGCTCTTCTACAGACCTGTGGACATCCACGACACCCATAAGAATTTCCCTTGAAGTGAAGGAGTCACTTCCATGCATTTGCAGGCACCACAACAAAACTGACCAGTCTGCTGTTTCTTAGCATCTACAGACTCAGAAATGTTCAACAACACAGCTTATGGTTCTGCAACTTCAGCGAGGCCTGCACTGTCCTCATAGCAAGTTTGAAGCCAGTATCCCTTGTCGGAACTGCTGCAGCAGTATTAACTGTACACCACGTTGATGTACCGTTCCAAGGCTGTTGACTCTCTTCACCCTAGATCTTCGAGCTCCAAAAAGCTCCAATCACAAGTATCTCCTGCCGCCATGATTTTTGCCTGCATCGCATCCCCCATCCTTTGGTAAGCTGCTCGTAGTTTTCTGCAAAAAACAACAAGTGATGGACTGAATGTGGATCAATGTCACACACTCCCCCAGTCAAAAGATCTGGGCCCAAATCCATCGTTTTTTTGCACTCCAAACCACCCTGGGTCAGATAATGGCTTTATGCAAATCAGCTCTGACCCTGTTGCCCCATGGGAACAGTCCAGTCCGAACTACAACAGCCATATCTTTCCCAGACCGGAATCAAGCATCCGAGGACCGGACCGGTTTCGAGGTAACACCTCTCTTCAGCCCGGCTAGCTTGACTCCAAGTGGTGTGGAGTGCCTGGGACCCACGTCTGGGCATCCCCAGCGCACTTAGGGCGGCAATTGCAAAAAACAACAAGTGATGGACTGAATGTGGATCAATGTCACACACTCCCCCAGTCAAAAGATCTGGGCCCAAATCCATCGTTTTTTTGCACTCCACACCACCCTGGGTCAGATAATGGCTTTATGCAAATCAGCTCTGACCCTGTTGCCCCATGGGAACAGTCCAGTCCGAACTACAACAGCCATATCTTTCCCAGACCGGAATCAAGCATCCGAGGACCGGACCGGTTTCGAGGTAACACCTCTCTTCAGCCCGGCTAGCTTGACTCCAAGTGGTGTGGAGTGCCTGGGACCCACGTCTGGGCATCCCCAGCGCACTTAGGGCGGCAATTGCAAAAAACAACAAGTGATGGACTGAATGTGGATCAATGTCACACACTCCCCCAGTCAAAAGATCTGGGCCCAAATCCATCGTTTTTTTGCACTCCACACCACCCTGGGTCAGATAATGGCTTTATGCAAATCAGCTCTGACCCTGTTGCCCCATGGGAACAGTCCAGTCCGAACTACAACAGCCATATCTTTCCCAGACCGGAATCAAGCATCCGAGGACCGGACCGGTTTCGAGGTAACACCTCTCTTCAGCCCGGCTAGCTTGACTCCAAGTGGTGTGGAGTGCCTGGGACCCACGTCTGGGCATCCCCAGCGCCCTTAGGGCGGCAATTGCAAAAAACAACAAGTGATGGACTGAATGTGGATCAATGTCACACACTCCCCCAGTCAAAAGATCTGGGCCCAAATCCATCGTTTTTTTGCACTCCACACCACCCTGGGTCAGATAATGGCTTTATGCAAATCAGCTCTGACCCTGTTGCCCCATGGGAACAGTCCAGTCCGAACTACAACAGCCATATCTTTCCCAGACCGGAATCAAGCATCCGAGGACCGGACCGGTTTCGAGGTAACACCTCTCTTCAGCCCGGCTAGCTTGACTCCAAGTGGTGTGGAGTGCCTGGGACCCACGTCTGGGCATCCCCAGCGCACTTAGGGCGGCAATTGCAAAAAACAACAAGTGATGGACTGAATGTGGATCAATGTCACACACTCCCCCAGTCAAAAGATCTGGGCCCAAATCCATCGTTTTTTTGCACTCCACACCACCCTGGGTCAGATAATGGCTTTATGCAAATCAGCTCTGACCCTGTTGCCCCATGGGAACAGTCCAGTCCGAACTACAACAGCCATATCTTTCCCAGACCGGAATCAAGCATCCGAGGACCGGACCGGTTTCGAGGTAACACCTCTCTTCAGCCCGGCTAGCTTGACTCCAAGTGGTGTGGAGTGCCTGGGACCCACGTCTGGGCATCCCCAGCGCACTTAGGGCGGCAATTGCAAAAAACAACAAGTGATGGACTGAATGTGGATCAATGTCACACACTCCCCCAGTCAAAAGATCTGGGCCCAAATCCATCGTTTTTTTGCACTCCACACCACCCTGGGTCAGATAATGGCTTTATGCAAATCAGCTCTGACCCTGTTGCCCCATGGGAACAGTCCAGTCCGAACTACAACAGCCATATCTTTCCCAGACCGGAATCAAGCATCCGAGGACCGGACCGGTTTCGAGGTAACACCTCTCTTCAGCCCGGCTAGCTTGACTCCAAGTGGTGTGGAGTGCCTGGGACCCACGTCTGGGCATCCCCAGCGCACTTAGGGCGGCAATTGCAAAAAAAAAAAAAAAACGATGGATTTGGGCCCAGATCTTTTGACTGGGGGAGTGTGTGACATTGATCCACATTCAGTCCATCACTTGTTGTTTTTTGCAATTGCCGCCCTAAGTGCGCTGGGGATGCCCAGACGTGGGTCCCAGGCACTCCACACCACTTGGAGTCAAGCTAGCCGGGCTGAAGAGAGGTGTTACCTCGAAACCGGTCCGGTCCTCGGATGCTTGATTCCGGTCTGGGAAAGATATGGCTGTTGTAGTTCGGACTGGACTGTTCCCATGGGGCAACAGGGTCAGAGCTGATTTGCATAAAGCCATTATCTGACCCAGGGTGGTGTGGAGTGCAAAAAAACGATGGATTTGGGCCCAGATCTTTTGACTGGGGGAGTGTGTGACATTGATCCACATTCAGTCCATCACTTGTTGTTTTTTGCAATTGCCGCCCTAAGTGCGCTGGGGATGCCCAGACGTGGGTCCCAGGCACTCCACACCACTTGGAGTCAAGCTAGCCGGGCTGAAGAGAGGTGTTACCTCGAAACCGGTCCGGTCCTCGGATGCTTGATTCCGGTCTGGGAAAGATATGGCTGTTGTAGTTCGGACTGGACTGTTCCCATGGGGCAACAGGGTCAGAGCTGATTTGCATAAAGCCATTATCTGACCCAGGGTGGTGTGGAGTGCAAAAAAACGATGGATTTGGGCCCAGATCTTTTGACTGGGGGAGTGTGTGACATTGATCCACATTCAGTCCATCACTTGTTGTTTTTTGCTCGTAGTTTTCTTGCAACTCCTAAGCCTCCAGCGAGGGGGTCCTCTTAAGGGTATTCTTTGGCTCCAGTGGGCTCCCCTGCTTGCTTAGTGCCTGCTCTGACTCACCTGCTCCTAGTAAGTCATTTGGACCTTGCTGGTCCCAACACTGCACCTTTTCGACTGCTACATTGGTTGTCATTGCCAAGGCTTGTTGATGCCCCCGCCGGACACTCACCCACTGGCTCTTGAAATTCAACATGGGACAGCTCTTGAATGGCTCCTAGTCTTTCACACCATCGCACAGCTGCAACTTCAAGGGCACTGTCAACTCACCTGCAGTACCGACTTTGGTGGGCATTCGTCTTCCATGCCTCCTGGTCACTCCTGAGTAGCATAGACTCTGTCCCCTCTGCTTGCAGGTACCTTTCATCTTGAATCCATCAGATTCTTTAACCTTCTTTGCAAGCAGCATATTCACTGAAATCCTCCATTGTGGTCTACAGCAGTTTACAAAGTCACTTCGCACTTATGCACCTGACTTCCCTGGTGTAGGTATCCTGGTTCTAATTTTTTTAAATTGTTTATATAGCGCCAGAATCGACTCCCAGAGGAGTATTTCTGTGCTTCGGACGGGCGTCATAGATAAGTGAGAATGTAACTGGGATCAAAAACAGAAAAGGGTGGTCTTAAGCAGCTGCCTAAAGTGGGACTGGTTAGATCACCTTCTCAGGTGCAAGGGAAGCTCATTCCAATAACGAGGGCCAAGGTAGGAAAGGGCTTTTCCCCTAGTCTTGCCCACCTAACTCGGGGAACCTCCAAAAGATGTTTGGAGCTCGAGCGGAGAGACCTAGAGTGCCGGTAGTGTATGTATTTCTCCAAAAGATTGTAGAGTGCCTTATGGATGGTACAACAAATTTAGAATTTTACCCATTGGCGTATGGGAAGCCAATGAAGTTGCAGAAGAAGAGGGTGGGAGGCTGTCCTGGGGGGCATGTTAAGAACTAGCTGCGCCACCGTGTTCTGGACCACCTGCAGTCTGCTGATCAAGGTCTCATTAGCAGAGATCAGCAGACCGTTACAGTATTCCAGACGGCCTAATATAAGTGCCTGAGTCAGAGTCTTCCGAGTGGAATCCGGAAGGCGAGGGAAGACTCGACGAAGTAGGCCCAGAGTATGGAAGCAAGTGCTCGCTGTCTGACCCACGTGCTCCTTCAAGGTTAGGGCTTGATCCAGACGGATGCCTACGTTCTTAACAGAGATTTTAGGGGCAGGAGGGGTGCCAAGGTCAGTCGGCCAACACTCAGGAGATCAAAATAAGGGTGCTCTCCGAAGAGTAAAAGCTCTGTTTTCCTGACATTACACTGGAGGAGATTACTCTTCATCCAGTGTGAAATGGATCTCATTCTCGTGGAGAAGGTTAGCTGTACCAAAGCGGTGAATTTGTCAAAAGGGAAAAGCAGCTGTTTAACGTCGGCGTATGATATTGGGGTTCTTGGGATATCCATGGATGGGGTGGCTCTCCAACCATCGATTTTCCACTGGATTTCTTCAGGGTTCTTCTTCTTAAAAACTGTATCAGTGACTTGACCATTGACTTGTATCAAGTCAGTGGTCAGGTTCCCACCCTGCACACGACCTCCATGAAGTTCCTGGGCACTTACTGTTGGTGGTTCCTTGTGTCCACTGTATATTTTTGCTACTTACGTCTACTTACGTCTTCTAATACCAAAGTATTGTATGTATTGTGGTTATATCTCCTGGTAGGAGATATTGCAATGTGTTAGTGAGTGTTTGTATTAAATACATATTTTGATATCTACACTGTGTAGTTCTTTTTTATTTAATCTACACTATAAGATTAAGTACTGGTAAAACAAGCTGCTTTTTACTTCTTCTGGACTAAGCCTGATGGCTGCTCTCTACAGCAGCCACTTAGAGAGCTTTCCAAGCTTATGTAAGACCACGAAAATCACTATAAGGGTTTTCTGGATTAGTGCAGGGTGCTACCCTTACATAAGTGAGCACCAAATACTAAGCTAGCACCATACATTGGTGTGTAGCAATTGAGATTCATGCCTGCACTATTTTACTGGCTAAACTAAGTGTGGATTACTTTTAAAAAAACATCATTAGCATAGCATTAGGCACATGTGATATGTTTATAGACAAAGTAAGATCTACTGAACTTTTAGATTGGTTGTCAAGGGTCTAGCACAACCCTCTCTCTAATCTTAACAAGTTTTATTTCCACTGGAGTAGGTAGGTGCAAAACTACTCTGTCCATCAACACTATGTTTTCAGTAATGGACCTAAATGGGGCCCTGTCTTCTAGGTATAGTGGTCTTAGCAACTAAGCACCCTGTGTACTTTTAGGAGGTTACGATAGGTAGAAACCCAACCACAAAGCACCTCTTAGAGCTGGTTATCATAGATGACCTCTAGAACCCTGAGAGGTCAAAGGATCAGGACAAAGTGGGTGGGAATGCTCCAGAAGATAGGTCAGGGGCAGTACCCCTAGTGACCCTAAATTCTGAGCATGACCAAGAGGAGTCTGATAACTCCACCTTGGTGAACTCTGATCCCCCAGGGAATAGTGAAGATGGCACACAGGGTGTCTGTAGATATTGGTCCACTTTTATTCCTCCTGTGGGCATTCAGAGTAGTCAAAGGAGGTCTAGGTCCCGCTCTGCAGATTCCAATGTTTCAGAGCATTCCATAGGAACGTCCATGTCGAGCAAGAGGGAGGACTTATTAGAGAGGGAGTACCACCTGATCAAACTTGAGAGAGTTATACTCAAGCTCAGAGCAGTTTTCCCTTGATAAAGAAACCATGAACGTTCAGAGGGTTTGGAACAATTTGGGACTAGAATCCCATGGGGGCAGCAATAGTGTACCTAGAATCAGAGAAACATCCTTTGACACTAGGAACCTGAGCAGGATAGTCCCTCCTTACTAGAAGGGGGATTATATTTACAAATGGATCACTGCCTTTGAGAGGTAGAAACATCCTCCTCACTGTTAGAAAAGAAGATGCTGTCAGTTAATCAGTCCTTTAAAGTGTACTTATAGACAGGTTTAGCTCACCCACTGAAGGAAGTTGCCCATTTAGGGTCAATCGGGTCACTCGTGACCACCTCTCAGCCTTCCATACCGAATGAAGAGTCGGTAATACAAACCAAGTCTCTGTAGAGTGTTGCAGAGAGATTGGCATTAGCAGGCATGGAGATACATTATGTACTATTCAGAACAAATGGATGCACGCTCATAATGGAATTTTCCAGGCAGATGCAGCTAAAATAAAGTAGTACAGAATGATAGGTTTCAATGCTGAGCTGGGCGAAAATAGACCAGTGGGAGAAGGCCTCTATCTAGTGGGAAAGGTATGCGCTAACAAGAACATTGTATTCATTAGCAGAGTGAGGCCCAACCCTGGAGAAATAAAACTACCACAAGTTGTTTCTCGTAAAAACAAGGAAAAGTTTCGAGCATGGTTCAAAATGGCGGCCAAACATAAAAATGGTGCTGGAAATGCCAACTTGCGTAGAATAAGGCACAGGCTGAAATGACTGAAATATTTTCATTCTAACACTACTGAGCAATACAGGATTACGTTCAGATACACCCAGAAGGCACACACCGAGGACTGGGTAGATTTAATTGGCAGTGCTAGTGCTAGTGCTATTAAGGGTCTGGAAGGCTGGCTTCATGAAAACAAGGTACAGGACTCTGAGAGATTGTACAACTTGATAATGATGGAGCAGAACCTTAATATTTGTCAAAACCAATAAGGTGGACTCTGATCTGACCTCTCCTCAAGAATAGGGAAAGAAGGCAGACAAATGGGCAAGCACTAGGGTTAGGAAGAAAAAAAACATGGTGGTAGAGTGGACCAGAAGAAGCAAAATTCTTCTAATCCCAGGAGAAGGGTGGGAAGAAGGGTAAAGTCAAAAAGGAGTATTCTCAACGTCCTCAAAAACCGGCATCTGAGGTAAGTACCACAACCCCTAGAAGGGTAAAAAGAAACTTTGGTGTTTTTTGTGTAAAATAAATAACCATTGGACAAGAGATGCTGGCTATCCAAAGGCCAAGGAACCTACTACCACTGCCCCTAAAACAACTGCTCTCCCTCGCCCCAGTACAAGTGGCAGTACAGTAACCAAGGCATTAGTAGAATTAACCTTTGAATTTGAGGTGGGTTCTGGCCTAGCCAGAACTCAAACTCAGGTTGTTCTTGTCTGTGATGGTGGCATGGATCTTGCCACCTTACTGGCAAGTCCCATTAACTTGAGCAAGTACAGACAACAGCCTTAAATGAATGGACAATACGCTATGGCTTACAGGGGCACAGAGGCCAGTGTCTCAAAGGCAGCAGAGAACCTTGTGCTCTCTGAACAGATCATACTTGGACAGATGTAACAAGTAACCAACACTAGCAATGTCAGGACTGATCATTTCTTGGCAGTTGTGAATTTCAGCTGGGGAGGGGTAACTAGTCCTGAAAGAGTTGTGGTATCTCCAGATATACCTGTAGATTGTCTGTTGGGCAATGCTCTAGAAACTTCAGCTTGGTCTGAAATAGAGTTCAGGACTCATGCAGAGATGATGGACATCTCTGCCAGTGTATTTTCTATCACCAGGGAACAGGGCAAACAGCACTGAGCGGGCACTGGGTCCTGAAAGAATGGACAACATTGTTCCAAAGAGATGAAGCGGGAAGGGAAAGAATTATCCACTTCCCAAACTCCTGTGGGAGATGATCTCAGTCCCTGTGAAGGAACTGTCCCAGACGACCTTAGGGGCAGGGACCCCTTCCAGGGCAGACTTGATTTTAGAGCAACATTCCTGCGCCTCTATTGAACAGTTCAGAAAGCAAGCTGCTGCTGAGGGTGGAGGGAATGTCAGTGGGTACCACAGGGTCTATTGGGAATATGGGCTCTTGTTTATTGGAGGTAGAGTCCCCAAGCCTGGTCCTACCAGGAGGTTGTTAATACCGCTGAAGTTGGGAGTTTTGTATCTCTCCCTGGATCATGACATTCTTCTTACAGGACATATTGGGCAAAGCAAGACTTGGGACAGGTTGTCCCTCATTTTCACTGGCTCTATATGTCAGAAGACCTCAAGAAGTTTTGTCACTCCTGTGTTACTTGCCAGGTCAGTGGTAAGTCAGGTGGCACAATAAAGCCCCCCTTTATTCCACTCCCAGTGGAGGGGTTCTCTTTGCGAGGGCAGGGATTGACATTGTTGGCCCCTTGAACTCTCCAACTACATCTGAACCCAGTTCTACACTAGTGATGGTACAAAAGTCTACCAGGTATCCATGGACTATTCCCCTTAGAACCACTACAAATCCTGTATAGGCCAGGGACCCCCCTTGGGAATCTCTTCCAGAGTGGGCCTCCCTAAGGAGGTTTTAAAAGATAGAGGGACCAATATTATGTCTAATTATGTTGCAACAATATAGTAAGCTATACGCTTACCAAACCCTAACATCTACTGAGCAATGGGCTATGATCATGGTACTCCAAAAAAGCTAAGGCAAAAATGGGATGTCTTACTAACCTTCCTTCTCTTTGCCTACAGAGGGTTTCACAAAAGGGGGTTGGCTGCAGTCCATTTGAAGCTATGTTTGGACATCCAGTTAGGGGTCCATTGTGTTTGGTAAAAGAGGGCTGGGAGAAACCTCTCAAACACCCTAAGCAGGATATTGTGTGCTATGTCCTTGGCCTGCGTTCATGTATGGCTGAATATGTAAAGATGGCAAGGAAAAACCTTAAGGCCAGATTCACATATGTTTCTTAGAACAGGAGAGTAGATTATTATCAAGGCACACATAAAACCCCAGATACCAAATGGGAAAACGCACAGTTTAGGTGTGGCCAAGAGCTGTTAATATAGGGAGGCCAATCTGATTTGCTTAAATTCAAATGCTGACAAAATATGTTTTACACATTTGTGTTGCAGAGCAGACAGCTTAGGAAAAAGCAAAACTATGTGCAAAACTATGTGCATGGAGGTTCAAATGGAAATATAATCAGAAGTACAGGGAGTTAAAGTAGACTGCGAGAACCTGAATAACACCTATTTTTGTAGAAACTATGTTACTGGTGTCTGAACGTATTCCCAAGTCATATTGATTTTTGGTGGCTGTACTCATAATGGAAACATGTACAAATGTGTTACACCATTTGTGAGGCTCACCTGGTGTCTAGACAGGGGCGAGGTGGATAACCAGATGCCGAATCCCAACTTCCCTCACCCACCACTTCTGCCCAACAGGGTCAAAGCCAAAGAGGTGAAAGTGGGGAAGAGGGGGAACAAAACAAGGAAAGGGAGAAGGAGTAGAATCCGGCTGGGCCTCCATATTTAGAGTGCCTGGGGAGTGGATGATTGTAGCCGCATCCTATGCGATTGTGGACACTCAGAGCAGACTGTTCATAGTAAGCTTGAGCCAAAAATCCGTTCAGCTCGCAAAATTTGCAAATTCGCTCGCGGGTGGATTTTTTTTTTTGATGGCCAGCTCACTCAAGGGACCAAAGTTACAGGCACACACGGTCACTGGAGGCAAATTTTCTGGCCCTTTACGTAGCTGCAGTGTAGGAAAAGCACTATACATTTACCCAACGAGGTAGCACTTAATGATTAGCCAGTAGAAAGTACTCCAGTTGAGTAGAGGTATTGCACAAAACAGTGGCATCTCCGTGGATAACTATGCAGGGCAGGATTCATTCTGGCACGAGGCTCCTGTCACAAAAAGTAAACCTCAACAGGAAGCACTTACAGATATAAATAAAGCAGGTGCCAGAGTTAAAGCTCAAATTCAGTAACGTTTTAATCAGCCCAAAACATTAGTGAGCTCGGTCGAGGCTGGGCAAGTGTGCTTTAACCCCATATCTGCCGTCGAAAATTAGCTGTAATACTTGAGGGAGGTCTTTGCATCCCTGAGTTTCTCGAGCGCAATCCCCGTGTAGTTCCTGTGACCAGGAGGCTGCTTTCTCCTCACCTGCTGCCCTGCTCGCTATCAGACCCTTTATACACAAGAGGCATGTTGACACACATAGAAACCCTGCTCGTTTGGTCCCGCACCACACACTAGCGGTATCAAACGTCTTCCCGCCCTTTCCCAACTATGATGGACAGCTCACTCAAGGGACCACGGCGCCTTTTGGCGCAGTGGCAAAGTTACAGGCACACATGGTCAGTGGAGACAAATCATCTGGCCCTACTCAACTGCATTGTAGGAAAAGCACTATACATTTACCCAACGAGGTAACTCTTACTGGATTAGCCAGTAGCAAGCACTCCAGTGCAAATCGCAAAAAAAAACGCGAGTTTGTGGATTTTTCTGTGATTTTGCGTGAATTTGCGCACTGCAGATCCGCAAAATTGACCCATTGTTAGACTACAGGCTCCTAGCTTGTTGCATGCAGTGATTGACTTTGACTCAAAGTAAACTACGCGGAGATGGTCGCGCCTTTCTTCTGTCAGGGATTGCACCATTGGGCCCTCCTTCCCTCAGGGTGACACCCCTTGTGGACCACACCGTGAGCGATGCAATGAGCTGCAGGGTTCTGGGGCCATTGAGGGGGACCTCTTTGTGTTTGAAGTAATCTGCCACCCTTTTGCGACATCCCTTGCTCTGGTCTTGTTTTCAACAGTCAGCAAAGACCTAAAGGTCTGGCGATTGGAGCGGCGACTCAAGATCAGTCTCCTTAGTATGCATTAGAAGGGGCCTATTGAAGCAAGTGTTTCCTCCTCCTGCTCCTAGACAGTGTCAGCAGCCACCACAGGACAGCTATAACAATCTCTGTGGGTGAAACAAGGCCATGTCTGCAGCCGGGCCAAGAGAAATCGCTCATTTCAGGACATAATCGTGAAGCTAACTGGAAGACCATCAGGGGACAAAGAAATCCCTGGGACCACTGAACACCCCCTGAGTCTTATGATGCAGACAGCCCAGTGACCTACCCTTTCATAGAAGCCTTATTCGACAGGCTTTTAAGAAGGACCCCTCCTCTGACATTCCTGATGTAGGCCATGATCTGGCCGAATTAGGAGAGAGGGTCTCCACTTCAGAGAAGAAAGAGACAGATCACAGTGAGCAGATTGAATGGCTGCACCAGGAGAAGCTCCAGCTCTAGAAACAACAAATTGATTTACAGGCTCATGCCATAGAGCCGGAAAATTGCTCTCTTTCAAACAAAATCTTCATTCTAGTGTTCTCAACAGATGCCAAGTTAAGCAACATGAATGAATACATTGGGCATCTCTTTCGTCAAATTTTGGGAGCTTCAGCAGATTTGGTGATTAAGCTAGATTGGTCCCATCGGATGGGACCGTCAAAGCCAGCAAACTGACCTCCTGAAGACATATTAATGTGCATTCATGATTTCCAAGTAAAAGAGTCAATACTATGCATGAACAAGGATAAACTCCGGCCCCAGTTTAGGGAGGATGCACCACTGCTGTATCAAGACTTGCTGGCAAGTACACTTCAGAAGCTGTGTGACTTTTGCTCACCTGTGGAACTCCGCCATCTCCTACTCCAGTGGCCATCTGTTCTGGACAATTTTCTGCCTGAAACATAAGCAGCATTACCTTCACTCCCTCACAGAGGCCTACAGGGCGATTATCATTGAGGATCCATCTCACGAGGGATGACAGTCCAGTCTGCCGGGGGATGTATGATGTTACAACGCATACTTTTACAACGCATACCTATACAACACATTTTTTACAATGCAACATTCATTACAACGCATTCCATTACAACGTATGCCATTACAACAAATTTTTAAAAACTACCTTTACAACGCATTCCATTACAACGCATACTAACTTTACAACACATACCATTACAACGCATAACATTACATTGCATGTTTGGAAAGTATTGGATAGTGTAGGGGTAAAAATTACTATTCTAACTCCAGGGGGTGCAACAGTAGGGTAAGTGTTGAATAGTGTAGGGGTAAAAATAACTATTCTAACTCCAGGGGGTGCAACAGTAGGGTAAGTGTTGGATGGTAATGTTATGCATTGTAATGGCATGCGTTGTAATGGCATGCGTTGTAGTGGTATGCGTTGTAGTGTCATGCATTGTAATGGTTGCGTTGTAATGGCATGCGATGTAATGGATGTTGCGTTGTAAAAGTTTCGTTGTAATGGTAGTGCGTTGTAAAAGTTGCATTATAAAGGTTGTTTCCCCTGCCGAGTCACACCCAAATCACCCTCTGCTAGGCTGTGGCCTGATCCACAGAGTATGGCAATGGAAAGGAAGTCTTTCCTGGACACACAGGCTTTCACATTATTTTATGTAGGGTTAGCATTTGCAGCACCATTTTGTGTATGGCCACCATTTTTAATTATTATGAAAACTAATCCTTTGCCATTTCCGAGAAGCAGCCTTTCTTTGGAGGTGAGTTTTGCCACACCAATGAATGCACTGTTCTTATTAATGCATAACTTTCATTTTAGATATAGGCCTTCACCTACCTGACTAGTGGTGGGTACAGGCAGAGTGAACTTGAATAGTGGATAATGTGTGCCCGGCCTCAGAATCAGAACTTACTCCTTTGTAATTGACTGTCCAGCTGCATCTTTTTGGAAAATTCCATTGTGGGTGTGCTCTCATTGGTTTGAAAATGTACATAATATATTGTTATGCTTGCTGATGTCCATTCCTCTGCAGCACTCCTAGCGACTGGACAAAATGGGCTCCACTCTGAGTGCACCTAAATAAATAGTTATTTGGTTTTAATTCTCATCTGTCTGACTGACACTTCTTTTGGTATGGAAGGCTGAGAGTTGGTCATGAGTGGCCCGGATGACCCTAATTGGGCCATTTCCTTCAGTTGGCGCCCAAACAGGAACTCCTTCGGTTGAGTGACCTATCCCCTTCCAAAGATAAGGGGGAGGTCGAGGCAATCATCGTGTCGTACGGACGGATCAGGGATCTGAGGAGTTCCTGCTGCTCGCAGCTTCCTCTTCTGTTCTGCCGGATGGTGCCTCACCCAGTGGTCATCCCGACTGGTGTCCTGAACAGTGAAACCCTTGGATCAGACCATTTAGTCTGAAGCGTCGGCAGTGTAGAATTAGTTTGTCATGACCTGTATATATCTGGTGAGTTTTCTTTGGTTCTTTGTGGATATGGTACCATTTTGGTTTGTATTTGGTACGATCTAAGGACCGTCTTTTGGATAAATGCTTTGTTTTTGCAATTGCTTTGCCAGGCATAAAATAGAGAACTTGTTTTCTTTTGAAAATGCCTAGGTTTAGTAAACTGTTTTCTTCCTGCTGTCACTGTTGTTTTGCAGATGCTCAATTGGAGGAAGCTCAGCCGGCACCTCCAGAAGGCACTCCAACTTTTGATATGTATCTGAAGCATGGCCTTGGGTTTATTATGTTTAGTACATTATGGTACAAATATACGAGGGACAATGCCGAGTTGCAGTGGCCGTTGACAGGCACTTTCGATGAACAAAAGATTGATTACTTACAAGAACAGTTGTTCAGGAGACAAAGTAGTCAGTCTATGTTTGATTCCCTCCTCACATGGCAGAAAGCAGCTAGACAGAGGAGATTGAAGGCAGAAAAAAAGGCCTGGAAATGGAAATTGCAGACATTGACTCAGAAAGCTGTGGCATATGAATGGAAAAAACAGGAAAGCCTGTTGGATGAGAGGATAGCAGGTTTCAATTACACATTAATAAATCGTATGTGGTTTCTAAAGAAGATGATACATTTGTGGAAGAATTGTTAGATACTCGACCCCGCGTCCACATGCCCTGCAAAGAATATATCCCACTGTTACTGTGCCATCACATGCGCCCTTTACAGTTGTGTCCACTGTCTCTGTCCCTGTATCTACTGCTGGTATTTCAACTGCTGTGACTTTGGCTCCTCTTCCTCTTCCTTCTGTTTCTTTGCTTTCTGTGGCAACTGTAACTGTTAGTACCCCTGTCACACCTATTGTCTCAGCGTCCTTTATACCAGCTCTTTCTCCTGTGACACAACAACCTGTGACGATGGTGCCTGTTACTTCCGGTGCTACTCCCACTATGGTTTTTCATCCTCTGACATTAGTAAGTAGCAGGACACCGGAATGAGGATTTGAGGATAAGGATTAGATTACATTTAAGGAGTGCATGGGACTGTTAGTGCGATCTGATGTGGGAGATGATGAGAAACAGGTAATAGCTAACCAGGCTGCACAGTGGGACCATAATCCTATTTATAGTGTAGAGGATGTCTGGGCGACTATGAGAGATTTTGATACCTTTATACAGCAGCATGTCCTTAAACACATGTGTGCAATTTTAATTATTTTTGACAACAGTACTTTGAAGCAGAAGGGCCTCAAAATGTATATTAGTGAGTTGGGGCCAAAACAGGTTTTTGCCAACAACAATAATAGATTATAGGGGAAGGCTACGTGAGAAAAATCCCACTGCAGTGTCAAACTTTGCATTGCGGGAAGTTCATCCTATATATCATCCACAATTGCTGGTATTAACTGATGGTTGTGTTAACATTACCAGGCTAAGGGAGACGGCGTGTTTTCAAGAGTAATGGGTGTACTTCATGGAAAAGAAGGGACGTTTTATCTCTTAAGACTAATTTGCCTGATCCTAGGAAAAATCCTACTGCATATTATAAGGAATTGACTGAAGCTGCCTCTTCCACTATAATGACTCTTGCTGATATTGAAATGTTTTTTCATTTGCTTCTTCCGATTGATATTTGTAGGCAAGTAGACACACAAGACCATTTCGTGGAGTTTGGAAGTACATGGCATCAAATTATAGCATGGGACCAGGAAGGAAAACCAGGTGATGAGCCCAGAGCGGTAATTTTAGCATTGCCAGACCGTATTATTACCTATATGCATTCCCTTATTCCTCAAAGAAAAATAGATTGGGATAAACTGTCTGCTTGTCGACAAAAGAAAGATGAAAGTGTGCCTGATTTGTTTACTCGGTTTGAAGATACGTTTTTGGATTACAGTTGGCAGGATTTGTCTGTTGAGGGAGGTGTTTGTTTTTTTGTTAATAGATTAGTTTCTAATTTGTTTCCTGAAATTGCAACTCGAATACAGGCCTCTGAAAGTACTTGGTCCACCTCTACCTCCTTGAATATGGCACAGTATTATGAGCATAGAGATAATGAGGAGAAAGAGAGGACAGAGTAAAGGCATTATGATTTAAAAACAAAGGTGTTGTTGCCGCAGGCTTTTAGAGGGAATGGCAGAGGACGTGATGTTCTAGCCCGACAGCTTCAATTCACTAGTATGCAGCTGAATACTATGCCTTTGGGGCTGAATCAGTGTGCATACAGTAAGGAGGAGGGACATTGGCATAGTGAGTAACCTGTGCTTTTGAAGAAAGTAGCAGTGCCTAGAGGACGATGTTCTCGTGGACGAGGTTGTGGAGCTAGTGGGGCTGATAGGACACAGAAAGCTGCAGGCTCACGGGGTTGTTCTGATAATAATAATTTTGATGACCCTCAGGATGGATAGTACTATCATGATGATTATGATATAGAGTGGGAGACCAATTCCGATACGTGTAGACCAGAGTGACCCTTATGTAACCGTGGAACTGCAAGGTTTGCCTAAGGAATTTCTGGAAGACACAGGAGCGACAAAAAGTTCTGTTTCTCGAAATATGGTCCCTGGGCATCTCTGTCTCGCCATAATAACCTTTTTGTAGGTTTTTCTGGTGTACCGGTTGTAAGCCCCATTTTAAGACCCCTTGCATTGACTGTGGATTCGGCATTCTTGCTGTCATCCAATTGTGGTGAACATTTGATGGGTTTGGTTTTGTTGAAGAAACTGCATTTTACTATTTATTGTTCCCCAGAAGATGTCTATATGACAATGGCACCAGATGTAGTACGTGCTAAACAGTGTTTGTCCAAGGATGCACCTCTTCCTGTTGAATTTGCTGATATGCCACCCACTTTGTGGGCGACAGGAGACATAGACGTGGGACTACTGCAGATACCAGTTTTGATACATGTTAAGGATGGTGCTAATTTGCCCCATATCCCTCAGTTTGTAATACCACAGGCAGGAGAGAAAGCCTTATTGCACATTATTCAGGATTTGATTAAGACTGGAGTGGTTGAGAGACATCTGCTAAAATTTGTAATATCCCCATTCTTCCCATTCTAAAACGTACAACTTCAGGTTCTCCTGATTATCATGAAGATGTTTACCATTTTGTGACAGATTTGCGCGAAGTTAATAAAATAGCGGTTCCCCAGTGTCCAGTGGTCCCTGGCATTGCTACTCTTTTGATAATGATTCCTTCTTCTGCTAAGTACTTCTCTGTTATTGACTTGAATAACGCATTTTTCAGTATTCCTATTTATCCAGATAGCAGGTACTTGTTTGAGTTTACGCTAGTTGGCAAATGTTTGAGGTTCTGTTGAGCTCCTCGGAGCTATACTGAGAGTCCAAGTATTTACAGTCAGTCTTTAAAGTCTCAATTGGATTCCCTTTCGCTTCCCGTAGGTCATGTATCAGAGCAGTATGTTGACGACCTCCTCATTGCTTTTGATACTGAGCGGGGATGTAGAGATAGTAGTGTTAAATTGTTGTTGCATTTGGCCCAACATGGACATAAGGTGTCTCTTTCTAAATTTCAGTATTGTCGCCAGGAAGTCACCTACTGTCAAAGGATGGTAGGAGATTGACCCCTGAGCACATCAGTTCTATTGTTAAAATGAACATCCCACAGATTCAGAAAGATGTGTGCGCTTTCATAGGTATCACTTCCTACTGTCAGCAGCGGATACTTAACTACTACTAACTAATCAAACCCTTGCTTGGACTAAGGGAGTACCACAGGGCCCATCCTTTAGCCCAACCCTGTTCAACATTTACGTTACTCCCCTGGCGAGACAGTTGAACAAATTAGAATTTACCCCCATATTGTACGCGGATGACACCCAATTGCTCCTCTCACTTGACATGACTCGAAAAATTCACTTGACTGCTCGCATTTGCGAGTCAGATTAATTCAGGACGAGCTATTTATAGGTCCTACTCGCCCTTTCTGGTGAGTAGGAAGACAAACTGAGATTTGACCTCTGCCTCTGAAAGCAGAGGAAATGTGACAAGATAGCAAGATTTAAAGGCATCTTTATTGTTCACAAAGTAAATGAGCAATACAAATGCTTTTAAATCTTGTTAACTTGTCACATTTGCTCAGCTTTCAGAGTCAGAGGTCAAGTGCATTTCACTTAGGTCGAGGAGATTTTGTAGGTTACTAGACCTTCAGGTCTAGTGCATTTTTTATGATTTATCAAGCCCTGTCCAACCCCAATGTTCAAAACACCTTTAGTGAAGGAATTTAGACCATAGCGTGGTGCAGAATAGAAATATTCCCGCAAAAATATTGTGGGACAGAAATATTGCCTCAAAAATATCGGGAAGAAGAAATATCAAGAGCAAAAATATATTTGAGAAGAATTTCGGCTGACAGCTAAGTAATATTGATTGCATAAATATCTTTGTAATAAATATTGTTTACAAAAATTAGGTTTACAAAAATATTGATTTATTAATAATTTTATGTGTTTTAATGTTTTTAATATGAATTGTTTGTAATTTTATTATATGTTTTAGAGTTTTACTAGTAATTAATTCATTTTAAGTTTAATTCTGTGTTTTTAGTTCCATAGCAGGTTGTGGGTTTATAGTGGAATAGGGTGGGAAGTAATGTAATTTTTTAAAATGTAATGAATAATTATTTGCTAATTGATTAATCAATAATAGTTTAATAATTAGTTGTTAATTAATTTCAATTGGTCTATTAATAAATAATTAGGTTAATTGCTTAATTAATTTTAGGTGTGGGTTGCAGTGTTTATATTATTAAATACTTTTTAAGGTAATTGCCATCAATAAATTATTAATTATTAATTGTCATTGTGTAATTAATTTTAGGTGTGTGTTTTGGTGTTAATATGTGTAAATGGTGCGAAAGGTGGTAAGTAATTAATTTTTTTATTGATTAATTGAAAAATAATAAATTAATTTTCACGAATCAATTAGTAAATATTAAATCTAATTGTGTAATTAATTGTGGATTTTATTGTGTTAAATAATGGGTAATTATTTTTTGTATTTTCTTTGTTAATAATAATATATTTAAATGTATATATTAATTATATTAATATTGGAAATGTAATAAAAATGTTGATGGTTTTATTTTTTATTGTTTTGGGATCCAGTGCTTTCCCTACTGTTGCTTTCATTGGAGTGGGAATAGTAATTTTTACTAAGTGTGGGTGCAAAATCCGTTCCGCTCGTGGATTTTGCGGATTTTTGGCAATTTCACGAATCGCGCGAAATTGCCGAAAAATTCGCAAATCCGCTCGCAGGGGGATTTTTTTTTTTTCAGTAGAGGGTGGCATCTTCGTGGTTAAATAATATGAAGGTAGGATTCATTTTGGCATGATGCTCCTGTCACAAAAATTAAACCTCAACAGGAAGCACTTACAGACATAAATAAAGCAGGTGCCTGAGTTGAAGCTCAAATTCAGTCACGCATTATATCAGCACAAACAACTAGTGAGCACGGTCAAGGCTAGGCAGGTGTGCTTCCTCCCCATATCTACCGCCTACAATTAGATGTAATCCTTGATGGAGGTCTTTGCATCCACGAGTTTCTCGAGCGCAATCCCCGTGTACTTCCTGTGAACAGGAGGCTGCTTTCTCCTCATCTGGTGGTCTGATCGGTCTCTGACCCTTTATAAACAAGAGGCATGTGAATTTGCATAGAAGCCCCGCCCCACACACACTAGGGTATGCAACTTTTTCCCACCCTTTCCTCACTATCATGGACAGCTCACTCGAGGGACCACGGCGCCTGTCGGCGCGGTGGCCAAGTTACAGACACACGTGGTCACTGGTGACAACTCTTTTGGGCCTTTATGTAGCTGTAGTGTAGCAAAAGCACCATACATTTACCCAACGAGGTAGCGCTTACTGATTAGCCAGTAGAAAGTACTCCAGTTGAGTAGCGGTATGGTACAACCGGTGGCAACATCGTGGATAAATATGCAGACAGGATTCATTCTGGCACGATGCTCCTGTCACAAAAATTAAACCTCAACAGGAAGCACTTACAGATATAAATAAAGCAGTTCCCCGATTTGAAGCTCAAATTCAGTAACACATTATAATCAGCCTAAACAACTAGTGAGCACGGTCGAAGCCAAGCAGGTGTGCTTCCGCCCCATATCTACCGCCTACTACAATTAGATGTAATCGGTGATGGAGGTCTTTGCATCCTCGAGTTTCTCGAGTGCAATCCCTGTGTACTTCCTGTGAACAGGAGGCTGCTTTCTCCTCATCTGGTGTCCTGATCGGTCTCTGACCCTTTATAAACAAGAGGCATGTGAACTTGCATAGAAGCCCACCCCCACACACACTAGGGTATGCAACTTCTTCCCGCCCTTTCCTCACTATCATGGACAGCTCACTCGAGGGACCTTGGCGCCTATCGGCGCGGTGGCAAAGTTACAGACACACGTGGTCACTGGAGACAACTCTTCGGGGACTTTACGCAGCTGTAGTGTAGCAAACGCACTATACATTTACCCAACAAGGTAGCACTTACTGATTAGCCAGTAGAAAGTACGCCAGTTGAGTAGAGGTATGGCACAACCGGTGGCATCATCGTGGATAAATATGCAGGCGGGATTCATTCTGGCACGATGCTCCTGTCACAAAAATTAAACCTCAACAGGAAGCACTTACCGATATAAATAAAGCAGGTGCCCGAGTTGAAGCTCAAATTCAGTAACACTTTATATGCAGCCCAAACAACTAGTGAGCATGGTCGAGGCTAGGCAGGTGTGCTTCCTCCCCATATATACCGCCTACTACAATTAGATGTAATCCTTGATAGAGGTCTTTGCATCCACGAGTTTCTTGAGCACAATCCCCGTGTACTGCTGTGACCAGGAGGCTGCTTCCTTTTCATCTGCTGCTCTGATCGGTCTCTGACCCTTTATAAACAAGAGGCATGTGAACTCGCATAGAAGCCCCGCCCCACACACACTAGGGTATGCAACGGTTTCCTGCCTTTTCCTCACTATGATGGACAGCTCACTCGAGGGACCTTGGCGCCCAAACAACTAGCGAGCGCGGTCGAGGCTAGGCAGGTGTGCTTCCTCCCCATATCTACCGCCTACAATTAGATGTAATCCTTGATGGAGGTATTTGCATCCACGAGTTTCTCTAGCGCAATCCCTGTGTACTTCCTGTGACCAGGAGGCTGCTCCTTCTCATCTGCTGCTCTGATCGGTCTCTGACCCTTTATAAACAAGAGGCATGAGAACTCACATAGAAGCCCCGCCAGTTTGGCCCCGCCACACACACACTAGGGTACACGTGTCACATTATTGCAAATGGCAAAAAAATCTGCAAGTTTTTGCCATTTTGCGCGAATTCGCGGACCGCGCATCCGCAAAATTCACCAATACTCAATTTTTACCCCTACACTATCCAGCGCTTTCCCTACTGTTGCACTCACTGGAGTGGGAATAGTAATTTTTACCCCTCCGCTATCCAGCTATTTCCCTACTTTTGCACTCACTGGAGTGCGGATAGTAATTTTTACCCCTTCACTATCCAGTGCTTTCCCTACTGTTGCACTCACTGGAGTAGGAATAGTACATTTTACCCCTCCGCGATGCAGTGCTTTCCCTACTGTTGCACTCACTGGAGTGGGAATAGTAATTTTTACCCCTCCACTATACAGCGCTTTCCCTACTGTTGCACTCACTGGAGTGGGAATAATACATTTTACCCCTCCGCTATCCAGCACTTTCCCTACTGTTGCACTCACTGGAGTGGGAATAGCAATTTGTATCCCTATGCTATCCAGCGCTTCCCCTACTGTTTCACTCGCTGGAGTGAGAATAGTAAATTATACCCCTCCGCTATCCAGCACTTTCCCTAATGTTGCACTATTGGAGTGGGAATAGTAATTTTTACCCCTACACTATCCAGAGCTTTTTCCAATGTTGCATTCACTGGAGTGGGAATAGTAATTTTCACCCTTTCACTATCCAACTTTTTAACTACTAATGTTTTTATCTTGTTATTAAATGTATGTATTATTTTTTTAAATAGTTTATGTGTTAATGAAATATAGAATATTTTATTTTTAATTATTTATATATGTCTTTATTTTATTTTTTATATAATTAAAAAAGTTTTAAAATTAAATAAAGATAATAGTTAATAAAATGTATTTAAGTAAATAGATGTACATGCAAATTTTTTTTGTGTTTTTATTTAATGAATTAGGTTTATTTGTTATAATTAGATTAAATCTATATTAAATTAAATGTATTTTGTTAATAATATTAATATTTTTTAATTCAATAATTTTAATGTATGATATTTTTTAATGTCAATACTTTTTACATCTATATTTTTTACATCAATATTTTTGAGTCCATATTATTGTACTTACCTGTTTAAGTATAGGAATTTGATGTTTTTGTAATCAATATTTTTAAATAGATATTTCAACTATATTTTTGCAATCGGTATTTTAACATGGAACCCCATAGAGGAATGGATGAAAATTAATTTTCTCCAGCTCAATGCTGCTAAGTCATAGATAATGTTATTTGGCAGTGCCACTGTGAAATGGTACCCTAGCTGGTGGCCAGAGGAATTGGGTCCCACCCTATGTCCAAAACAGGTGGTAAAAAACCTTGGAGTCCGATTGGGCCATGAACGTACGCTGGGAGACCATGTCTCTTCTATCGTCGGAGCTAACCTCCATAGCCTCAGAATGCTCAGAAGAGTCTTCTCTTTCCTGCCACTATATTCCAGTTAAACCCTGATCCAGGCACTAATCTTAAGCCACTTGGATTACTATAACGAGCTGTTGATCTCAGCCAATGAAAGTGTCATAAACAGACTCCAGGTTGTCCAGAATACCGCAGCCCGACTGGCAATCAATGCCCCCCAAAGAACTGCCTTCCTCCCTTTGCCTCATAAATCACGATGGTTACCCATATGGAAAAGGATCACATTCAAAATATGCTGTATGGCACACAAAACCGTAAACAGATCAGGCCCCAGCTACCTAAATGATACATTTGTTAACTATGTGCCCGCCAGATCCCTACGCTCCGGAGTCAAAGCCCTGATACTAGTCTGACGCTTTAAAAAATCCCGCCAGGGTGGTAAGGCTTTTTACCATCTTGCCTCACTCTACTGGAATGAACTCCCCTTACACCTGCATCAATGCATGGATTACCTGGCTTTCAGGAAACTGTTGAAAACATTGCTGTTCTAATCATTTCTCTTCAGCAATACTAGGCGGTCCTAGCACAGAGAGACCCTTACGGCTTAATTTACGCACTCTATATGCACATATAAAATAATATTAATAATAATCACTAAAGACATGCATGAGCCCCTACCTTGAATGTCAGCAGTCTTTTGAACACCTGAAAACTGCACTTTGTTCAGCTCCAGTACTTGGCTCCCCTGACTATAACAAAATGTTCATGTTGTTCGTCCATGAGATAACGGGTTGCGCGCTTCCTGTTTTAACAGAAACATTTGGAGATAAGCAACGACGTGTGCGTATTTTTCTGCTGTTCTTGACCTTGTCGCAAGAGCTCTCCCAAGCTGTCTAAGAGTGGTTGCAGCTGTGTCCGCCTCGATAAGACAATTGGCTAGACTGATACTTAATATTTATCTCACAGTCATGGTACGTCATGCTGTGGACACACTTTTGAATAAGACAAAGACACAGCACCTCACCAGTGCATGTCTGACTGGAAATTAATTAACATTCGTTGCTAAACATATTAGGATCAAAAGATGTGCCACTCTGAATACAGCCACGTTACTGCCCCTCAATTCTGAGATGATGTGATTGATAAATATGACTATATTTTCCAGATGGAAGAAGAAACAAAAGGATGGGTAGACTTGACTGATGTTCCCTTATCTGATCCACAAGGATAACAATATGTCGATGGCTCCTATTTTAAATTACCATATGGTACTACAACTGCTGCGTATGCTATCACCACACTGCGTACAGTAGTTGAGACATCACAAGTTCCTTATCAGTCGGGCCAAGATGTTGAGCTTGATGCCTCAATACAAGCTTGCAAATTTAGTGAGGACTGGTTGTCAATATTTATACTGACACCCAGTATGACTTTTGGCATTCACACATAACTTTGGGTGACTCTCGGTTTAGAGAGGGTTCCTTACTTCGCATGGCACAAAAATTCAGCATAGGTATCTCATATTGAGGCTGTTGTCTGCTTTGATACTACCTAAGAAATTGTCAATATTAAAGTGTAGTGCCCACCGGAAAGTCACTGATGATGGAGGTAGGAGAAATGCTTTTGCAGATCAGACAGCTAAGGAAACAACCTGTACTAAAATGAAAAGAATGTTTGTAGGAGGTCCTGCTAGGTGGGTGCCTAAAGTTGCCATGTTTGAGGATATACTCGAGAATGTGAAAGAGAGAAAAGGTGGGGCCACAATAGAGGAATTAAGAAAGAGGCAAGAACGTATTGCACAACTGAATGATGAGGGATGTTGGATTGATAAGTCAGGGAAGCAGAGATTGATGTTGCCAGATGCATATGTCCTTCCTGTAGTCACAATGGCCCAGCCCATATTAGTGCTTAGGGTATTTGCAAGTTATTAGACCCTGTATGTCAGAATGATAACAATTTGAATAGAGCTGCACATTTAGTAAAGTACTGCATGGTGTGCAAGATGCACAATCCTGGAAAATGTACCCCTACACCACCTAGTAATTTTGCACCACCTACTTTTCCTTTTGAAGTCCTTCAAATGGATAATTTAAAGATTGTTTTGGTGGTCGTTTGCAGATTGAGTAAGTGGGTTGTGCTTATCCTACTGAAGACAATACAGCCATTATGACTGCAAAGGTAGTCCTGAAGGACTTCTTTCCTCGTTTCGGTGAGCCCCGTTCAAACTGGAGTGATAAGGGAAGTCATTTTAATGTCAAAGTGATAACATTGATTTGTGATGGTCTGTGCATTAAGCAAAAGTTTCATGGTGCTAATCATCCACAGTCCGCAGGTTTGGTTGAGAAGTACAATGGTACTCTCAAATTGAAACTGGCAAAAATTAAGGAGACAACAGGGTTACAGTGGCCAGATGCCTTACCATTCATTTTATGGTAGGCTACAACAAGAAGTCATTCTAGAACAGGATTGTCACCGTACAAGGTCGTGTTTGGACGCCCGGCAAATGTCTGGGGAGTCCCACGCCCTAGTTGATTTTCCAATATTGAGTACCCATTGTAAGTAGACTACCTTGCTCAGTTAACTGAAAGTTTGTATTTTATTCCGCAACAGGTCCATGAGGCCCTGCAAGCTACACCAGGGAGGCCCTGACACAATATTCAGCCTGGCAATATTGTGCTGGTAAGGAACTTCTAGGGGAAGAAGAGTTTTAAGCTGTGGTGGAAGGGACCGGACAGGCATCGACTCATTGTTGCAGGATACCTCTACCCTTGCCCTACGATCAATGGGTGAGAGATGGAGTAGGGGACTCAGAGTATGAGATGGTGCCTCAATTTGGCCCATTCATTGATGCCAGGCTGACCAGGAATGCAACAGTTCCTCCGTAAATACGAGCCATCCAGGAGCCCCTTTTGCTGATCCTTCTGTGCTTGGAGTCACTACGTATAATCTGCACCCTTGGCTGAGGAACGGTTCACCGAAGGAGAAGTCAGATTCATTAGGGATAGCCTGTTTAACTTACGGTGTACTTTGCTATAGTACCAATGGAGTTAGTTTAGGGTGATGTGAGATTTGTGCACTGTTTGAGCATTTGACAGGATAAAGCGAAAGTATCCCCTTGGGGTTATATTATCCAGTTCGACGTGGGAACCCGAGCATAGGACAGAGCAAGCTCAACCGCCGGTGCTCAAGAGCGCCAACGTTTTGATGGACCATAGGAGCCTGTACCAGTGAGGCCCTGACGGACACTGGGGACTTGTATACTCTTCTTCATGGCGTTTCGCCCCCTTGCTTCATCATTTGCTATGCATCCCTTGGCAGAATGGCTGGTAATGAAAAGCAGCCAGTGATTCCCCTTATTCACACACACATATATTTTGGTCTACCAAACTGTCATTCTGCTGCTATTGATTCTGGGTGGGGTGTTCTGGGTTTTGGAACGTGATCAGAATGTGCCATCATGTACTAAGAATAAGGTTGTTTACCAAGTCCGCACATAAAGGACAGCCCCGAGTAATGTATTTCTAGACACACATAAAAGATTTTTGGGAGACGGTACAGCTTGTTATCCCACCAAATCGGCTACAAGTTCATGGACTGCTTATCCATTGTCACTTGTCAATTATACGTATACACGCCCAGCCCAATTCATAGAGGTATGTGGTATTCTGTCCCTTGTTTGTATTATCTGTTGTCCGATAATATAGTACTGACGCATGTTCTGGGATAGTGTTGTACAGAAATGCGATGTCTTTATTAAAAAGTAAGGACCCAAGCACCTTTGGAATGAATGCCAGATATGCTCCAGTAGATTATGAAAGACCAGTTTATACACACCCAGGATTTTATTTCTTCTCTAATGGTACTTACTCAAATGTTTATAAGGCACAGATGATGTTGCTCTCGAGATGGTGCTCCTTCTAGACGTGCCATGTAAGTGCAGTTAGACAAGTGTAATTTGGGTAAAAAGAAGATTGACGGCAGAGTTCTGTGATGGAGTGGCAGACTTGGAAGTCAATATTTATAGTATTGGTATTACCTTTGGATATATTCTCTCCTGCATTATCACTTTTGGTGGGACTGCAATGGGCAGGGGTGAAAAAGCTTGAGAATATTTTGGATGCAGATACTGTCTAATTCCACTGCAGCGGCTTTGCGTGACATCACCACCCTATTGGAAAGTATGAAGATATATTCTGAACAGACTAGATATGCTGTTGATTTCATCCTGGCTAAGAGTGGTGGTGTGTGAGCAGTAGTAGGAGACCAGTGTGTGGTCGGGCTCACCAATATGGAAAAGAATATTACCCAACACATTTTAGACATCCTAGAAAACGTTAAAGGAATGGAGAGTGGGAACTGGAATGGGTCACTTTTTGCTAGTTGGGGTTGGATCCTTGAGAAGGTGATTTATTTCATTGTGATTTCAATCTCTTGCTGTGTCCTGGTCCAGTGTCTTCCATTTTGTTACTCTTATTGCACCTCCCTTCTCGCTCTTAGGAGAATATCGATTGATGATACTAATGCAACAATTGTGAATCAAAAGGAAGTAGAGGACCTCATGCAAATAGATGATGGTATTTTTTAGACCTTTTCCCTCCTCACTGTTTCCTGAGGCTTAGGACATGGAGTCCTCCTAAAACAGCTGATTACTGAATTATATATATTTTGCTATCATACAAAATCTTTAGCTCATGCTAAAAGGAGGGTCTGTTAGAATAGAAAAATAGGCTTTTGCATTGTTTTGTGTAATGTTAGCATGCGCTGCACCATTTTGTATATAGCTGCCATGTTGAATTATAATTAAAACTAATCCTTTGCCATTTCCGAGAAACAAATTTTTCTAGGTTATATTTCTTCAGAGCTGAGTTTTGCTACACTAATGAATGCACTGTTCTTATTAAAGCATTCCTTTCTTTTTAGATATAGTCCTTCGCCTACCTGACTAGTGGTGGGTACAGACAGAGTGAACTTAAATAGTAGATAATGTGTGCCCCTCCTCAGAATGGAATGCCATTTACTGTCCAGCTGCAGCTCCTTAGAAAATGTCATGGTGGGCGTGCTCTCATTGGTTTCGAAGTGTACATATTGTATTGTTATGCTTGTGTCAGTCCCTCTGCAGCACTCCTAGCGACTGGGAAAATTGGGCTCCACTCTGAATGTACCTAAATAAATAGATATTTGGTTTGTATTCTCTAAATCTGACCGACTCTTCATTTGGTATTTAAGGCTGAGAGGTGGTCTTGAGTGACCCGGATGACTCTAATCGGGCCATTTCCTTCATTGAGCCTGGGGGTCATTATTAGTCACAATTGTCTCTCCTCTGGTGGATGGGGCTGTGTGAGGGTGGGATGGCACAAAGGAGTCCTGCTGCTTCAAACTGGCGCAACGGACTCTTCGTTGATAATAGATTTTCCACCCTGGAATTCTGCCCTGGTACTCGCTATGACTGCTGGGACCAGGCCCCATATGTTGTTTCCAAGATCAATGGACTGATGCAAGTACTTGCTGTTTATTTTCATGTGTTGTTAGTGAGGCATTTTTGGGGTGTTTTTTTCTCCTTCTTCTAGCATGGTCAATCTTTGGTTTTTCAGCTCATTGCTGCAATCTCTTCTGCATTCTTCCCTCAGATTTAGACTTCCAGGAGCTCAGGGTTAATAGCCTTACCATACAGTGCCTGAACAACTCCAATAAAAGGTTAGTGTTTGTCTCTCTCCTTCATATATCCAGCAGTGATATTTGTCTCCTACAGGAGACTCACCTGATCTCCAAGGATGTCTACAGAATGCAGTCTCAATGGTTCAAGCACCAGCTTTGGTTCTCATGCCCTGCAAAGAAGGAGGGGTGCCAGTCTCTTTTCAAGGGGCTTGAAGAGAGATATACAATATACCATAGTGGAGGTCAAGGAGTCTCCTTGGAAGTTGGGATTGGAGTGAGCTCATTTCACTTTACTCTAGTGTATCTTTATGCCCCTAATGAAAGATAAGAGCCCTTCCTTGAATTCCTTGGCCTCCATGCTGCAGACCCCTCATGTTACTATTAAGCTAGATGGGACCTGAACTTGGTTATGGACATAGACCGTAATAGACAATGCTTTGACCAAGTGAGGGCCTTCTAAGCTGCAGGGCTATGTTGGCTTATGGACTCTGGACTGCTGGATGTGTGGCAACAATTACACCCATCTACTAGGAACTACACATACTACTTAGCTGCACATGAGACATGCACATGTATCGATTACTTTCTTGCTAGCCCTACCCAGCCAGATATTATCTCCGAAACATCTATTGCCATGTGCTCACCCTCTGACCATGCTCCCATCTCCCTAACTCTCAGACTGCCCATCTCCTCAGCCCGGTGCTCCCATTAGCGTTTTTGTGATACCTTGCTTAATTCTCAATCCCCTATCGATTTTATTCGGAAGGTATTTGCATCTTATCTCCAAGGTAACAATACCGGGGAGACTTCCTTAGCCTCTGTTTGGGAAGCCTGTTAAGGGAGGAGATTATACCCATTTTCACAGCTGCGAATCACCTCCGTCGAGATAAGTAGCACAGTCCTGAAAGTTCGGTTTCTGTATTGGAAGCAATCCATAAACAGATGGGGTGTCCTAGAGTGAGGAGGGAGCTTGATAAGGCCCGGCTTCTTCTGAAACACCTTGATTTTGATAGGGCAGAATATGCTATGGTGTGCCTCAAACATATCTTTTACCTGGGGAGCATCAGCTGCATGGAATACTGGTGCATCGCCTATGCAGCACCGTACACTGCAAATCAGTAAAGAGGATTCCACAGTGTCCTCCACATAGACCTTCTCAGGGAGGAAATAGCATCTTCCTTTCAGGCCTTTAATGGTTCTATCTACTAAGCTGCATATTTCTCCAATGGAGATCCCTTGGCATATCTCCAAAATGTTGCCCCCACCTCTCTGTCTGTGGGGGTGGCCTCTGCCTTCAATAACCTATCCTCATTGAGGAGCTGATATTGGCCATATTGCAACTAAAACCACAATAGTGCCCAGGGCCTGATGACGTCACCTCACAATTTGATAGAACTTTCTGTCTGGACTTATCCCCCCTGATCACCAGGTTACATAATTCCTTTGCTTACAGATTCCATGCTGGTGGCGGTTATTTCAGTGATTCTGAGGCTTGGTAACTATCTGGCCTTCTACGCAGCATACAGACAGGCTTCTCTTTTAAATGTAGATGCAAAGCTATTCTCTAGTATATTAGCACACCACCTTAACACATTAATGCCTTGCATGATCAAACCTGAACAAGCGAAATACATTTCTACACGCTAATGTAGCAACAACACTAAACACCTGCTGCACCACATAGATAAGCCTCATTTGTCTGGCAAGAGGCTCGGCTTCTTCCCATTGACGCAGAAAAGGCGTTCAAAAGCACACACTGGCCTTACTTCTTTGATACTCTGTAGAAATGTGGCATTGGGTTCTTGACTCCAGAGCATGTATCTACAGGCCCACGAGCATAGGTCAGGGTCAATGGCATATCATCTCCTCCATTCTCCATTTGTCCTGGTCCACATCAGGGCTGCACCAGGTCCCCTCTTCTTTTTTTTTTTACAGAGTTTTATATAGCGCAAACTTGACCCGAACTGGGTATCAGAGTGCTTTACTTAGCACCAGTTGCATTACATGAGAACAAATTCATTTTTAGGGCTCGCCTGCTGTGCGCATGCGCATAGCTGGCGAAGCTCTATAGGGGCTTAAACAGCGTTTAACCAAGCACGATTACACAGGCGATTCAACGGAGTGCATATGCTTTTTAGGTCATTGCGCAAGCGCAAGCCCTAAAAAGCGCGTGCACAATGCCACCAGCCGCCTGCCTGCCTGCCTCGCATTACCACATCAAAGGCAGCCCTCCCAGCGCATTTCTCACCCCCTAATTATTCACGGCCGGCCGGCCGGCCGTACTTTCAGTTTAACGGCCGCAGGCCGTGTCTCCTTTTATGCTTTTCTCTTCGTCTTTTTTCTGTCTCTGATTCTCCATTTCTCTGTGCCTTTATGTTCTCCTCTCTCTCTCTGTCTGCTTTTCTTTTTCTTGCAGCCTCTCTCACTGTCCAGCTTTCTCCCTCAATGTCAGTGTAAGTCCATAATTGTGCGGTAAACACAGCAGTCACAGAATCTTCTAAATCCAATCACCTCACCATTTTTCAATTACCAATTTATTAAAGGAGAGTTAAAAGAAGCTTAAACATTATATATAATTCCAATCAAATCCCAGTGCCAACTTCACTGTTTAGAAAACTGCTTTTTCAAGCTAACTTTCCCAAACTTAATGTATACCATTTAAAATACACAATGGGTACCATGCGTACATAATATGGCCCTACATTGCCATCTTAGGGTTCCTGTGACATTTATAAACCACTCTGCCTCGTCACCTTGTGGTTCATGATATTACTAGAACCCCCTCATGGCAATATCGGGCCACATTACCCAGTTACATGCTATGTTCTCTCTCTCTGATTTTCTCTTTCTTACCGCCTCTCTCACTGGCCAGCTTTCTCTCTCATCGTCTCGCTATCTTCCTCCCTCTCTTTGGCTCGTTTGTCTCTGATTTCTGCATTTCCCACCTCGACCATATATGTCTCTCTTTTCGAGCCCTGGACCTGTTTTTCAGTGCTACTCTCTCGGTGCCTCTCTAAATCACTTCTCCAGCCTCAGTCTGTCTCTCTCTTCTTTGTGATTCTTCCCCCCTCCCTCTATTTCAGGTTTTCAGTCTTTCTCTCCATCTTTCTCTCTGGCTTCCGCTGTTCCCGTATTCTTCTCTCGTCGTCACTCTCGTTCCCTCACTCATTTTCATACCTGTCCATTTTATTTCCCCCTCTTCATCCTTTCCGCTTATCTCCACTTCATTGTTTTCCTCTTTTCCTCCCTCTTTTCATTTTCCCCTCCAATTTTCCTCCTTCCTCTCCCAGTTCATCCTTACTGCTAACCCTTCACCCCAACTAATTCTCCTCCCACCTATCTTCGTTCTCATTATCACTTTCTCATACTTACTCATCTCTCACTCTCCTCACTACAGCACTGCCTCTCTGTCCCCCATCGTCTCTCCCACTCTCACTTTCTTTTCGCAGTCTCTTAAAATCTCTAATGCTCTTTTGCCTTCTCACTTCCTTCCCACACCCACGCACCTGTACTCTAATCTATTGAATTAACTCCCCACACACTCTTTTTGTATCCCTCTCCTGTTTTCTCCTCACCCTCTGGCTTCTCTCTACCCCAGCCCCTCTCCCTCGCTCACTTTTAAAGTTCCCCGCGAGCCTTCTCTTTGGCTGCGGCCAGTGCCTCGCAGCACCCCTTCTCGGCGCTCTCTGGAGCCACCGTCACACCGTTGTGCGGCTCATGGCTGCCGGCGCAGCCTTACTACCCATTAGCCGCCTGGCGCAGTCATTCTTGCACTCATGGGCCACGTATAATTGTCCGTCTCGGCTACAAATTGCCTCTCCCCGCAGGCCCATTCACATAAATCCTGCAAGCTCGTCCAAACCTGCTCCGGAGTGTGCGAGAGCGCTGCACGCGCGCCAAGAGCCAATAATGGGTAAATCTCCACTAAATGCTTCCTTCAAGGCAGGGAAAAAAATAATAATCTCCCGGTTTTACGTCACAAAACATTAGCAAATGCAGAATCATTTGGGGGGAGCGGAATGGGGGGTCTTTTGGCAGGGACGCCGTGTTACATCATGACGCCAGAATGCAGGCTCGTGAAATTCATAGAGGGTTAGTGCACGTTTTGGTGATTCTCCTCCCCCCAGTGTACTTTTTTTAAAAACTTGTTTAACTTGTTTAATCACATTAACCTTTAACATTTCTCCCCGTTTGGTGCCCTCCCTCTTAACACCAAAATCTACACTCCTCCCACCCCCACTTCCGGGTTAAGTAGAGTGCCCTTCGTCATCGGCCGCCCGGGGTCAGCCTCTCCCGGATCCCCTCTATAGCCGCAGGGGCCACGGTGATCAGCCCACCTCTCCTCCTCCCCTGCAGCAGCTGATCTATCACTGCAGTTCACACCGCTCTGCAGGTAAAGCCCTTTAATGCCTTTGTGCATTTAGAGGTGACTCATTGGTTATGCAGCATTTTCCATTGTTGAGAAAACCAGCCTGAATGCTGTCCTTTTGACCACCAAAAACCCACCCAATAACAACGATTAAGCTGTTAAAAACGTTGTTTGCGCTTTGAAGGTGCTCTCCAGCATGTTCAAGAACTATGAATTCATAAAGATTATTAACACCAGAAGGATCACTTCTGACATTTGATTGGTTTTTGCACTTCACTTTACTCATTCAGTACGGCTGTTGGATAGATTTTTAGGTCTCGCCTATCCCACTCACCCTCACACCCCCTCACTCACCCTCACACACCATCACAGCCCCCTCACACTCGCACCCCCTCACTCACCCTCACCCTCACAGCCCCTCACACCCCTCACCCCCCCCCTCACTCACCCTCACACCCCCTCACTCACCCTCACACCCCCTCAGCCTCACAACTCTCTCACCCTCACACCCTCTCACCCTCACACCCTCTCACCCTCACAACCCTCTCACCCCTCACCAGCATAGCATAACAAAACATAGCATAGCATAGCATAACAAAACACAGCATAGCATAGCATAGCATAAGAAAACACCGCATAGCATAACAAAAAAAAGCATAGGATAGCAAAACATAGCATAGCATAACAAAACAAAGCATAGGATAGCAAAACAAAGCATAGCATAACAAAACAAAACATAGCAAAGCAAAACGCAACACAACATAGCATAGCATAACAAAACACAACAAAACATAGTATAGCATAGCAAAACACAACAAAACATAGCATAACAAAGCATAGCATAACCAAACATAGCATAACCAAACATAGCAAAACAAAACATAGCAAAACAAAACATAGCAAAACAAAACATAGCAAAACAAAACATAGCAAAACAAAATATAGTATAGCATAACAAAACCCAACGAAACATAGCATACATAACAAAACATAGCAAATGACAAAGCTATTAATTTAGCTATTTTAAAGAATAACAAATAAATAAAAAAACTTTGATTTATAAGACCAATAGCTCAAACTTTCCTAATGCGAGCCCTATTGCATTTTCAATGTTTGTTTTGTTAGGCACGGGGAGATTAAGAGATTTGCCCAGATTCACAGGATGTTCAGTGTCATTGCTGAGACTCGAACCCAGTTCCCCAGATTCAAGGTTGGATGCCCTAGCTGTTAGGACAACTCCTCTCCCCAACTCTCTTTCTTCTTTTTGCTCTGTACATGCAGCCTCTGGCACAATTGTTGAGGGATAATCCAGACATAGTTGGGAGTCCAGTTGGTGGTGACCAACATCTGATTTCCTTATTTGCTGACAATGTTATTCTTTTCATCACGCAGCCCATGCCTCACTCTCTGCCTTGGTCACTGAGCTTCAGGCTTTTGGGAGAGTATCAGTGTTTAAAAAAACATGCAAAAGTCCCTGAGTTTAAATCTCTCAGTCATGCCCTCTCATGAAGCAACTTTGTAAACCCTGTTACCCTTTATGTGTGATACCATACTTAGGCAAAACACTGGCCTAAACTATCTCTAAAACACTTGCCAGTAACTATGCGCCTCTTACCTGTCGGACACTCAGGAACCTGTCAACTTGGAGCCATCTTTGTTTCTCCTGGTTGGGATGCATAGCGGCAAGCAAAATGGCCATTCTTTCGCTCATACTATATTTATTTCAGACTCTGCCTTTGTCCCACCGCCAAATGCAAACCGTTCTCTCCAATTGGACATCAACAAATTCCTGTGGGATGGTAAGAAACCACACCTCAACAGCACTTAATATATCTCCCCTTCTGTTTCGCTACTACCAAGTTGCTCAACTTAGATGTTTGGTGGAATGGACTCACCCACTCTCAGGGAAGCACTTTGCATTTATGGACCGAGTTAAGGGGGTACTCATATATGGAAAGAAGTTTGGCTTCTGTGTAAACACCCATCCTGGGGCCTCTACTCCTCCCAGTGAAGAAAGTCACACTTAAAGTATGGGACTCAGTAGCGATCAGGGCAGGCCTGACAGCCTTCCATTGCCTTTTGAACCCCGATTTTTGCTAACACCAAATTTTTCCCTAGGGTGCTGAAGCAAAGGGACTGTAAATGGGTTGGTTGCCTTTTTAAAAGTCAAGTGCTTATCCCCTATGACACAATGAAATCTGATTACTCCTTGACTGACTCATATGGCCTACAATATTTACAGCTCTGACACTGGGTGACTCATTCTGGGAAATGGCATGGTACAGGAAGACCTATGACCCCTTTTGAGACGTGTCCACTCCTTAAATCAGATGACAAACATCTCACATTGGGCCTCTATGTCTTAATGGGGATGGAGATCCCCCTTATTATATCCAGAGTACAACTGAGATGGGAGTTAGAACTGGGCAGGACTCCTCCAACCAAAGACTGGGAGGAACTTTTTTATAGAGTGCACCACATAGGGCATAGCATGGCTAGCACTGAGACTGCATACAGAACTATTTCCTATTCGTATCTAAACCTAATGAGGCTTTGAAAATGGAATGCAAGTTGCTTGCAGGAATACTGGCGAGGATGTGGAGGTACAGGAACCCTGCTCACCTCTTCTGGCACTGCTCGTAGCCTACCTAATCCTGGTATCAAGTTGAAAATGGCATTGACTCTGCTTTCAGTACTCCCATTCCATGGTTCCCAAGTTGCACCATATTGGGACTCCTGAATCCCCTAACTTACCTGTTGTGCTCTAATAGAGAGAGGTAAATGACTATTGCCCTTGGGGCAGCCCACCAGACCATACTCTTTCTCCACTGCTCAGAGAGGCCCCTGACCATACCTTCTGGTTTCATAAACTATGATACAACCTGGGGACGGAGAAGTTGTCCTTGGCAGCAGACTCGGATCCCACCTCCAATTCTGACATGTGAGCCCTTTATTGAAATTCTTTCCTTTCAATTCAGTGAGTCGACATGCAAGGTCTCATTGAGGCTACTCCACCTGATCCCAGATACAATCCCAGCTGAGACCTAATATATTTCTGAAGTTCCTATATCTTCCATATCCTACATCCTGAACTTGCCCTATGCCAACATTGTTGACATTTGTGTAAGAAATAAATACACTAAGGTGAGAGAGAGATCATTTAATATTATTTTCAAAAGCGCAAACACTCAAATTGAGTGTAGAAACGATGGAAAATTGTGAGAGGCTGGCTCGGTATATGATGAACAATTATGTAAGTGGACCCCTTGCACAGATCCAGGCAACCCTTATGGTGATTTTAGTGGTCTTAGACAACCTTATAAAGCTCTCTAAGTTGTAGCTGCATACAGCAAACCTTCAGGCTTAGTCCAGAATGAGCGTAAAGCAGCATGTTTTAACCGAACATAATCTTAAAGGTATTGGGTTAAGTGTAATAATAACCTTATTATAAGACACTCACAAACACATACATATATCTCCTAGTTAGAGATATTCACAATGTACACAATAGGTTAAAATAGAAACAGGTTAGTAGCACATCATACACAGTGGTCACTAGGGGAAACTAAACCATATCCTAAAATAGTAGTATGCAAACCATCACTTGAGTCGAGAATATACCCAGAAGACGCAGAGGCGCTGGGGACCATTGAACCACCAAAGGTAAGTAACCGGGAGCCCCACGGATGCAAGTCAATGGGTAAGAAATGGTTGCAATTTTAGTGAAAAAGGATTCTTCTCAGTGGACCCTGAAGAAACCCTGTTTAAGACAAGCGGTATGAGAGCCGCCCCATGAGTGGATGCCTTAGGAACTGGCATAGCTGCATGAGGGAAGCCGAGTGCATAGGTCAGAAAACAATTGTCGAGCCCCAATGCACTAAATCCTGTCTGGGAGGTGGTCACAAAGGATGCCTATTGTTCTGCCTTTCCCTGCTCGTGCTTGACTCGGCTATAGGAGGGCAGTATTGTGTCACTAGTCGACTGCAGCCATGTTGTGGTGTCGGCGTGGAAGAGGTGTGGCGCAGTGGTCAGGGTAACTGATTCTGGAACCCGGGGGCTCACGGTTCGATCCCTGGTGCTGATGGCAGATCAGTCCAGCACCACGTGACTCTGGGCAATAGCTTGCTTAAGGGCCCCAGCGCCTTGACACCCTCAGGTAATTGTTTGCGCTTTATAAATACTGTACATTTACATTTAGAACACTGGTACCAGGAGCACTGAGGGCCTAACGGAGAGTCTTTAGAGTGCTTGGAGTCAATCCTCCCTGGGGGTATGAGTCCAACATGTTTGATAACAAACACAACAGGGTTAGTTACAGCTGGTTTCGAGATGGTCATCGCATAATGACCAGGTGCCCCTATATAGGTTATATGGCTGTCTCACTTACAACTCGGAAGAATGGATTCCAAAGGTTGTGGGGGTATCCTGCTCTTGCAGGGGCTCCCTCACACTTAGAACCAAGCACCCTGCCATCAGGATTGAAAAGGCCTGCTATAGGGCTGACATATAGGTTGTAAGTGCAGTGATCTTAAATATATAGGGAACCCTATAACGTTTGCAAGTGTTGCATGCACCAGCACACACAGACTACAATGGCAGGCCTGTAGATCCATTTAGAATGGTCTTGCATAGGTGGCATAATACAGGCTGCAGCCTATTGGGTACCTATGCCCTGGGTACCTTAGTATTATATACTAGGGACTTATAAGGATACCACAGTATCCAATCTGGGGGGTACCTAAGTACATACCATAACAACGTAGGGGAGAAAGCAGAAAGACTGGGGCCCTGATTAAAAGAATCCCAGTCAGACTAGTCAGAAATGGCATTACATCAAGCAAAAAGTGGGGGTAACCATAGAAGTAGATCCTATTTTTTTTTAATATTAAAAAGAATGGAGAAGCACTTCCGAATACAGAACCTACATAATACGAGATGGCTTGTTCTACAAGTATTATTGAAAAAAAAGATGACTGTAATACTATCTAAACATCATGTGTCTCAGGAAACCAGGTAATTTGTAACCTGATAACCGAAGTGACCAGATGCAAATTTGTGCACAACACATGAGGAAAAGATTGGATTTAAAAATCATCAGTAAAATCAAAGAGACATTGAACCCTATGAGATTCAGTGCAATGTTGTACTGTAACGAGCTGCATTTAAATAATAAGCAGTACTTGCCTGGTTTCTTTGTGGTCACCTCTTTGCTAGGAACTGTAACTACTGGATCACCTGAAATGGACATTCCCAAATTGTAATGACTGTATCTTCAATTTCAAGATAGATTCAAATACAAACTCTATTCATTTGACGGTGCTTCCCAGTCACCCCTGCGATACATCTTTGAACCTTACTTTAACTACAAATAAATTGGAAAGCATATGACATGAAAGAGGTCAGAGACAATGCAGTAATTAATGATCCTAACACTACCATGAAAAACAATGGGCAAAAGAAACAGTAAATTTTGCCAAGTGCTTAGACAACTTTAGGCCACTTAATGTTGCAGTGCTGGCGAACCTCCATTGCATGTCTCAATCTATGCATGAATACATATTAAACAAACATGAGAGAATGTGTGAAACATTCATTTACCTACAAGTACTGTAAATATACATAAATACGTGTACATTAGTGAGAGAATAGTCATTTTACTCCACTGGGCAGCATATGTTTGCAGATTCAGTAAAACGACTTTCACTATTTTAATTCCCATGCAGCTTCAGTAAAATACTGCACAAAATTTTAAGTTTGAATCTGCAACATTTACTGTCAATTCCCACGGATTGAAAGTACAAGGTCCTAATGTTGATTCCAAACGCAATGGCTATTAGAACTACAATCTTAATTGCTATAAGAATTTTTGTGGTAAAAAAAGGACTACAGCTGCATGGAAATCACATAATTTGTTACGCATGTAGCTCCTACTACTACAGTGTGTGTGCAGAGATTTGAGATTTAGAAATCTTTTCGAATGAAAGAAAAGAGCAGTGGGCCATAGAGTGTTGTGCTTATTGTTGAAATCCTTCACTTGGTGGCACCAGTGATCATTGCACAGAACACCAACAAGGCCCATGCTACAACATCAATTGAACAAGCACAACACATGTCAGTGTGCCATGAAACATTAGAAGCAGACTTCCGTTAAATGATGGAGGTGCATGGGTGAGTAGTGACAAACGGCTAGATTCATCAAAGACCCGTTTTGCGAGTCTTTAATAGCGATTCATAAGGAATCGCTATTAAGGACTAGCAAAACGGGAATTATGTAGGAATCGCAAAATAAATTGCGATTCCTACAGCTTCCTTATTTGCGATTAGCAAATTGCTAATCGCAAATAAGGATGCGATTTCAAGGGTGCAGGGGTGTCCAAAGAACACCCTGTAGCACCCCTGAAATGTGAATTTACACTGATGTTGTGCACACACATGTCCAAAGGACATGTGTGTGTAACATGCAACTTAGAAAAATACATTAAAATGCATTTTTCTAAGTTTTCGCTATTTACCACGAGGTTTGACTTTGTGGTAAATAGCGGTCCTAAATTGCGAAATCGCAATTTTTCAATGTTTCATGAATGGCATTTAAGGAATCTCTAATAGAGATTCCTTAAATGCTAATTCTCGCAAATTTGCGATTTCTTTATTAGCGATTTTTGCATTTGGGATGATGAATCCCAAATGCCAAAATTGCGCTCGCAAAGGGCCAGATTCTCAGAATCTGGCCCTTTGCGAGCGCAATTTCCTTTCATGAATCTAGCTGAATATCAAATAAACCTTGAAAACCAAAAAATGGATGGGACATCAACCTTGCTGCAGTTCCTTCTTTCCAAATAGTGGTGTGATCAATGTACATTTAAAATACTTTTGAAACAGTTCTCTTAAATCGAAGGGCAGATTAAGATCCTATTTGACAGAAGTTTGCTGTTTACAAGATGCGGATTAAGGTCATGAAAGTTCATAGAAGTTTCCCAGGTGCCACAAAGATGCCGTACTCCATCAATGTTTAGGAATACATTTGAAATTCCTGAAAGAAATCTCATGTTTATATCGTAACATAGAGCTATACACAAAGATCTGCACCTTAATATTTAAAACTAAAACAGATTATCAGTACATCCTAATGGCAACATGGTGATCTATAGCTGTCAGTTCCTGTAAGCATTTTTGAAAACTGAAATATACCAAGTGGAAAAAGGAGGAATTTATTTTTATTTTCAAAAGCGCAAACACTCAGTTTGAGTGTTGGGTAATGAAAAGGATGGATCATCACTTTACAATAATTAGCCTATATTATATTGGATGGTTTGTGCTACTTATCCCCGTATGTGTTTCAGTGGAATATTGCAATGTAACACGTAAGGCTGTACTGAAAGTGATAAGCTGTACTTACCTGGTTTCTTTATGGTTACCTCTTTGGTAGGATCTACTCGAACACATAAAAACAAGATTAATACATTGTGATGACTGTAGCTTCAAATTCATAATAGGTTAAGATACAAACACGTTTTTACTTTTAAAGTGGTGCCCTGTCCGTCTTGGGATACATCTTTGAACCTTACTGCAAATGCCAATAAACAGAAAATCTCATGACATGGCATGAATCAGGGTATGGAAAATAGTATCAGTTATAGTTCTAGCATTACAATTAAAAGCACAGGGAAAAGATAACTGGGGAACAGGAATAGTGGGATCTAGCCAAGTGCTTAGATGACTTTAGGTCTTTGTTAGAAATTGGGTCTCTAGTTGGCAGAGGTATGCACACCCTAAATTAACCCGTGAGTACCCTCTGGTAGCTTAGCATGGAGCAGGCAGGATTAACTAAAGAGGAAATGTGCACAAAACACACAGTAATACATCGAAAACACCACAAAAAGTCTCCACAGCAGTTTAGAAACGTCGAGTATACATGTATACATAAAACAAGACCAACATGACTAAATTCCAATCAGTAGAGTTGAAGGTATGACGTTTAAAAGATTAAGTGCACAAATAAGGCTTAGGAGCAAATCACCCTCAAAGAGTTGATTACTTGTACTGGACCAAGACAACATCAAGTGTTCAGGCTGCCCGAGATCGAGCGCAAACCAGCGGCTGGACCCACACATGACCCGCTGAGAAAAAGCACCTTAATCCTTGTCACAGCATGAGATGCGTCAATGATCCCCACACAGGTGGGGTTTTGTGCCGAATTCCTACATGCTACTCCGTTAATGCATAGGTTCCATTGAGCAAAGCGCCAGTTCCAAGTGGGCTGCTTCTGAATGATTTGCACTGGATTCATTCAACCTGGAGGGGTGAAGCATCTATATTCTCTATGCAGGGGCAGCAATGCTCTGTTCCCAAAGCAGTGGTTCTTGAGGCTATACAGCAGTTTCAAGTGGATACGGTAACCTGGTTCCAACAGTGATGATGAGTCCATCCCATTCTTACTGCAGGCTCATGTGTGTCTCTGAGCCTTCACCATCGGCCCATTGATAGTGACCCACCAACTGTACTTTGTGGTATTGTCAGTCCGTTGGTTCTCTGCACCATCTCTCTATCACCCAGGGACACTAGGGTGAACTCAACTCTGTACACATGAGCTCCTCCCCAACGCTACACAGGCCAACCCAGTGACTGCACGCAAGCGGGGGGGTGTGCCCACTTGGAACACTTGCCATCCCTTTTCTAGTTGCATTCCTAATGACGCTCATAACACCTAAGTAATACCTTCCATGCAGACTCATCGTCAGGGAACCACTTCTTCTTCTCAGCAGGGTGATGGGAATCCTGACCAATGCTACTAGTTTCAGGCCCTTTAGAGAACTCCATATCCCCCCAACTTCTTCTGGTAAGGAGCCTCACCATTGTGGTATTCCCTCCAGATACCTTCTTGTGGACCCTGGTGCTGACACAGCCGGCGGCCTCCTTATAAATGTCCAATGGGTCAGTGAACTTACCCTCAATCAAGTAATGGCTCAGATCTTAAAACATAAATTAAATGTGTACTCTTTTGCATTCAAATTACACAGCCCGATAATCCTTAACCTAATTTCACTTCACCCAACGATCTACTACCTTGCAAAAAGAATCATTACAATCCAACCAAGTCTGTTGAAATAGTTTTACTCTGTACCTAAACTTCTGCCTATACTTCACAGTGGTCAAACCATACTTACTGATTAAGGTTTCCTTCATAGAGGGATACCTCATCCTGTCACCACCCTCCCCGCCCCCTCTAGGGCCAGTTGAGCGTCCCTCTCCTCAGTAGAGAATGACTTCCACTGCAAAGCCCCTCAGAGATCTTGTGCATCAGCAAATCAATCTCATATCAATCATACCACCTATCCGTGTCATCTCCCACTCGATAGTCAGGAATCAGGCCCTTAGGTATGAGTACTCTTTTCTCATAGAACACTGAAGATAAGCTGCCAACATGTGCTGGATTCAGACTTTCTGGCCTGTAAGTTGAACTCTCTTAAGCTCACTTCCTGAGCCAATTTTCTTTCCTCCAACTTCTGTTAGAAAGCTCCAACTTAAATGTCCTCTCTTTGAGGTTCTGTAGTTTTCGACTCCTCTTCGTATCTAGCCGCCATTTTGTGCTTAGCCGCCATTTTGTGTTGCCTCACTCAGGCAGCACGGCGAACGCAGTATTTTTGCTTTTTTAGCTGCTACGTGTCTTTCCTGTTAAGGAGTAAACCCTTGTCCTTGATTACCAAACCGATGTCAGGGTCTGGCCGAGTTTTTAAATCCGTGTCTAGACTGATTAATCCTTGTCTAACTCCACTGTTTGGGTCCCACCATTCTTCTTGACTTCATTCTATTGGACTGGCCTTCGCTATTCTCTTCGTGTATTCTCTTGTTACATAAACTATCCTTTGAAGCATTCAAACATGTTCTACCACCTGCAAATTGAATTACGGGCACTAGTGTTGATTAACTTGAGGGGAGGAGAGCACACGGGGTCTGAAAGGAGGGTGTGTTTTGACATTCAATAGCTTGTTTTCGAACTATTCTTATTCGTTGGTTTTATAAGTTTTGGAAGTGGGCATTGTAAACATACAACCTTTAAGAGATTGTGAGCCACGGAGTTAAGTGGCAGTCTCATAAGAATCTACTTTCTGTAACTTCTAGGACACCTGTACTTGGCTGCAGCTAATAAATCAGATTTTCTACGCCCAACAGAGTGTCTCGTGTCTCTGTCTGACAAGGCAGGTGAACCCGTAGATATTAGGAGTGCCCTGCGCTGCTGGGTCCATAAGGCCCGGTTCTCCAATTGGCGGCCCAATGTGTGGGCGACTTCAGTGGTAGTGGTTCAGCCCGAGGGCCGTGAGGAGCTTCGCAAGAAAATTCTGGAGGATTCGCGAACCACGTGAGCGACCCCTGTATGTCGAAGTGTACCGACAGTCTTTTACAGCACGGCTACTCCTTTCCGACGGCTGCTGACGACTGCTGCCCTAACTGTCACCCTGCCTTGGCCCTTTGGTGAAGATCGGTATCGCGAGACGTTAGACGGACATCTGTTGGCGTACGAAAACATTTAGTTAAGTATTCGTGAGTAGCGCCCACTCTTTGTTTTTGTTTTTGTTTTTGTTATTCGATCAGTGCACTTATCGAAGCCGAGGGGTAAGTACGTTTGTGCTGTGACTATATTGTCTTAAACCCCTTGACGTTTGTAAAAAGTCCAGTTCGTTACGAAATGCCTGGATTTAGTAAGTTTAAGACATTCTGTTGCTTTGGTTGTTCTAGGGATTCCCGGTTAGAGGATTCTTGTCAGATTCCTCCGGTTGGAACTCCCACTTATGAGCTCTATTTGAAACATGGTCTTGGTCCTATCATTTTTAATGAAACATGGATCCGATACACAAAGAAAGATGGAGTCCTACAATGGCCACGAAATGGTAGTTTTGAGCCTGATATAATAAATAATTTAGAAGCTATTTTGTTTAAGAGAAAAGCCCGTCCGGCAATGTTTGACTCTTTCCGCCTCTGGCGTAAGGAAGCCAAACAGAAAGAAATTAAGCAAATGAAGAAAGATAAGAGGAAGCAAAATATGACATTTTTACAGGCTGCCCAACAGTTTAAAAATGATGAGACTGATCAGATGATTGAAGTTTCAGAAAGACAGCATCGTATGGCAATAGATCGATGTTATCCTGTGTTGCCTACTTCCTCAAAGAGTAAGGGTCTAGACGAAGATTCTTTCATGTCCCATTTACTTACACTACCTCCACCTTATGTATTAGGTGCTAATGCACCCCCATTACAACCTGCTGCTAATCCAGTTATTCCGGTTCCTGCGCCTTTGCCTCTTCCAGTAATTCCACCTCCGCCTCCTTTGCCACCGACTTCTGTACCCCAATCTTCTGTGCTTCAGTCTTCTTCATCTTCAGTTTCTTTTGCTACTAGTTCCTCTCCTGTTTTAGACTACGTTGTCCCCTGTTCTTGTGTCGGATTCCCCTACAGCCTGTCAACGGTTAGTTGACACCGTTTCTGGTCTTTTGTCGCCTTTTCTTGGGCCTCTTTATTTCTCTCCTGTTTCGTCTCGAAGGCAATCTCGTTGTCAGATTCCAGATGGGGAAGAGCGGATTCAGCTAGATTCTCTCGCTCGTAATTAGATCATGAGTGGTTCACAGTATAGCCTGTGTGATATTTTAGATACTTTTCTACAATGGAATGCGCCTACGCAGAGGTATGTCTTTAATGATATGTGTAATATTTTTATTAAAGGTTGGGGAGATATGGATCTAGATTTACCTCCTCAGGGTTTGTTCGAGATACAGGATCAATTTGATAAGGGACTTATTGTGGGTCCTGATGTAGAGCATGCTGTTCAAAAGCTTGTTGCTTTCCGGTCTTCCTTTTTCTCTCAAACTTCTCTTGAACCTGATCCTGCGGTTCGTCGTAAAATGACACAATATCCTATGCGAGAAGTTCCTCCAATATGGAGAGAGGAAGTTCCCCAAGCAGGTGTTAATCCGGCTATTCCAGCTCATTTTCAGCGTATATGGGTACATGATCCTTGGAAACGATCGGAAGTCTTGGCGCTTAAACAGTCTTTACCGGACCCTCGTAAGAATCCCGCTGGGTATTATAAAGAGTTGTCCCAGACTGTTGCTGCGTGTATCATGAATTTGGCAGATATTGATTTACTGATGGTAAATGTAGTCCCACAAGGTTTATGGGCTAAAATTCGTAGGGAAGACCATGATCAAGCTTTAGGTGGAAATTGGGCTGCTATAGCGGTCGCAGATGCAGGACAGATAGGTGGTGCTAAGCCCGATGATTTGATCACGGAATTACCCGGTAGAATAATAGCTCTTATGAAAACGATGATGCCTGCTGTACGCGTTAACTGGCATAAGTTAGCAGCGTGCAAACAAAAGTCGGATGAAAGCGTCTCCGATTTCTTTACTCGTTTTGAAAGAACTTTCATCGATCATAGTGGTCAAGATATGAGTACTGAAGGTGGACAGCGATTATTTGCGGATACATTTGTATTTAATCTACTTCCAGAATTATCGCATACATTGAAAAAATCAGAGAGTTCATGGGCCATTTCATGGACTGCCCAGATATTAGCTACTGCTCAGTATTACGAGAATAGGGATAAGGAAGAAAAAGAAAAAGTGGAGAAAAAGACTAAAGAATTGAAAACGAAGATTCTTTTGCAACACTCTTATCCCCCTCGTTCTGGTCAGTCCGAATCGCAACAGCCTCCACTGTTTCAGCGATTGTTTCAGAAACCTACACCTTTTGTTCTGCGACCTCCGTTGGGTCCTAACCAATGCGCCTATTGTAAAGAGGAAGGTCATTTTAAGATTAATTGTCCGGTTTTACTACAACGTACTGGTGGACAATCTGTGCCACGAGGTCGTGGTGGTTTTCAGTCAGCACTTAGGGGTAGAGGGCGAGGTGCATTGCCTCAAGGACAGCGTTCCTTACCCCCGCAGAACACTATGAATTATTTTGATCAGCAGAATTCTCAGTCCGCGCAATATTGTAATGACGATTATTGTGCAGAGAGTGAAAGTCCTGATTTTCACACTAGCTAGGACAGCCATAGACAAAGCAAGGGAGTCGTATCAGTTCCAGTGGATCAGAATGGACCTTATGTTGATGTTGCAGCATTAGGTGTTACGGAACCATTTCTTTTGGATACTGGTGCAATGAGGAGTTCTATTATGCATTCCAAACTCCCTGGGGCACCTTTGTCTGACTTAACAAATGTTTCCGTAGCATTCTCTGGCGCCCCAGTTAGTAACCCTGTTTCTTGTCCATTGCCTATTTCCATTGGTCCGTATGATTTGGAAGCTCCGCTTCTTTTGACAACCGGTTGCGGAGAAAACTTGTTGGGCTTGGACTTATTGAAACGTTTGCATGCTACATTGTACTGTTCCCCCTCTGGTGTACATCTTACTTTGGGTGATAAATTGACTTCTCCGATGTATGTATCTAAAGACCAACTACCACTCGAATTGCGTTCACTTCCTGCTACGCTTTGGGCTACGGGTCCGAATGATGTTGGTTTGCTTCAAATTCCACCTTATGTGATTACTGTTAAGCCTGATGTTAAGTTACCACGCATTCCTCAATACAAGATCTCTAATGATGGCGAAAGAGCTTTGTTGGCTATTGTTTATGATTTGGTTAAGAAGGGTGTGGTTGAAGAGACTAGAGGAAATGTTTGCAATAGTCCTGTTTTTCCTTTCCTTAAACGTACTGATCCTTCTCAGCCACCTGTGTATCGTTTTGTAATTGATCTCCGAGAGGTCAACAAAATTGTTGTCCCTCAGTTTCCTGTTGTTCCAGATATTACTGCTCTGCTCACTATGATTCCTGCTTCAGCAGCTTGGTTTTCGGTTATTGATCTCAAAAATGCTTTCTTTAGCATCCCTATTGCTGAGGAGAGTAGGGATCTTTTTGGCTTCTATCTCGGAGGCCGAAGCTTCCGATTTAAACATGCACCTCAAGGCTATTGTGAGAGTCCCTCCTTTTATAGTCAGGCTTTGAAATCTCAGCTTGACACTTTTTATTTGCCTCCAGGTGCTACTCTTATCCAATATGTGGATGATTTGTTAGTGGCTGCTGATTCAGAAGATGTCTGTAAAAATTCGACTGTGTTACTTCTGCAACATTTGTCTGACTTACACCACAAGGTGTCACCTTCCAAGTTACAATATTGTCGTCAAGAGCTTACCTATTTAGGTCATCTCTTGTCGAAGAAGGGAAGGCGATTGACCCCAGAACGTATCCATGCAATAGCACGAATGTCTGTCCCATCTACACAAAGAGAGGAGCGTGCTTTCTTAGGCATTACCTCTTATTGTAGACAGTGGATTCTGAATTTTTCCTTGTTGGCCAAACCTTTGTTGGCACTTACTCTGAAAGATACACCCCAACCTCTTCCTTGGACTGATGAGTGTCAGAAGAGTTTTTCTGATTTACGTACTGCGTTGTGTTCTGCTCCTGTGTTGGGTACTCCAGATTACTGTAAGCCTTTCACACTCTATGTTCATGAAAGAGAAGGTTGTGCATTGTCAGTCTTGACACAACAATTTGGAGACAAACAAAGGCCATGTGCCTATTTTTCGGCTACATTGGATCCAGTAGCCAAGGCATTACCTAGTTGTCTCAGAGCAACAGCAGCCGCAGCGATCTCTATTCGTCAATCTGCTGGATTGGTGTTAGATCATACTCTTAATGTTATGGTGCCACATGCAGTGGATACCCTTTTAAACAAAACAAAGACACAACACTTAACGAGTGCCCGTTTGTCTGGATATGAGTTGACGCTTTTAGCTAGTCACATACATATCAAGAGATGCAATGTTCTGAATCCAGCAACATTGTTACCTGTTCTAGATGAGAAAAATGAACAGGATCAGCATGATTGTTTTTTTTGTACAGAAGAAGAAACTAAAGGCCGAATTCATTTAAAAGACACGCCACTTGTGAATCCGGATGGAATCCTGTGGGTAGATGGGTCCTGCTCTAAGCTTCCTAATGGCGAGACGACAGCAGCTTATGCTGTTACAACTTTGCATACAATAGTAGAAACTGCACGCATTTCACAGAATTCAGCGCAAGCTGCAGAGTTAATTGCATTAACGAGAGCATGTGTGTTGGCGAAAGGAAAGAGAGTGACCGTTTACACAGATAGCCAATATGCCTTTGGTGTTGCTCATAGTTTCGGCCGTTTGTGGAAGGAAAGAGGATTCTTTACCTCCCACGGCACTAAAATACAGCATGGTCAGTTGGTAACTGACCTTCTTGAATCACTTGCTTTGCCTGCTCAAGTAGCGATTGTGAAGTGCAGTGCACATAAAAGGATCACTGATGATGTGGGACGAGGCAATGCATTTGCGGATTAAGTAGCGAGGGAAACAGCGAAAGATGTTGAAAGTCACATGTATGTTGCGGACCCCGCAAGATGGGTCGCAGAAGGAGGTATGTGTGAAGACGCAGTAGAAAGCGTGAAAATGATTCAGAAGGAAGCAACGGAGAAAGAATTGAGTAAGTGGAGAGAGAGTACGGGAATGTTGGACACGATGGGAAGTTGGACGGAATTGTCAGAGCATCAGCGATGGTTGTTACCAGACGCGTATGTACTACCTGTAGTTACTATGGCACATGGACCATCCCATATCAATGCAAGGAGTATATGTAAACTTCTGGCTCCAGTATGGCAGAATGAAGGTATTCCCAAATGTGCAGAAAATGTGGTGAAACATTGTATTGTCTGTTTGATGCACAATCCAGGAAAGGGAACACCAACTCCGGCAGGTCATTTTGCTCCCCCTACATATCCTTTTGAGGTACTGCAAATAGATTACATTCACATAGAACATTCCAACAACCTTAAGTATGTCCTGGTGGTGGTTTGCGCCTTTTCCAGACTGATAGAGGCCTACCCCCTAAAGGACAATACTGCTCTGTCGACTGCCAAAGTCCTTTTGAAGGTGTTTTTCCCGAGGTTTGGTTTGCCGTGCATTGTCTGGAGTGACAATGGAAGTGAATTCGTAGGCTAAATTATGCAGAAGGTGTGTGTGGGTCTTGGTATTAGGCAGAAATTCCATGCAGCAAATCATCCTGAGTCAGCGGGTTTGGTAGAATGCTATAAAGGCACTCTCAAGCTTAAATTGACAAAGATACAGGCCAGCACAGGCCTTTCCTGGCCTGATGCCTTGCCTTTGGCACTTCTCTCAACAGTCCATTCTCGTTTGGGGCTTAGCCCATATGAGATTGTTTTTGGACACCCAGCCAATGTTTGAGGAGTCCCTCGCCCCAAGAAATATTCGGATGTCCCGTATCCATTGTTGGTTGATTATCTGTATGACCTCACCACTAAATTACGTGCATTTCGTCAACAGGTCGAAAACGCTTTTCCAGAGGCCTCCTCAGACCCAGGCCACTCCATCCAACCTGGGGATTGGGTGTGTCTGAAGAACTTCCAGAGGAAAAAGAACCTGGAACCTTGTTGGGGGCCGCCGAGACAAGTCTTGCTGACCACTCGTACAGCAGTGAAGGTCGTTGGGAAGAAAAATTGGATCCACGGCGTGCACTGTAAAAGGGTACCATTACCTTTACCTTATGACCAGTGGGTCCAAGAAGGTGTTGGTGATAGTGAATTTGAGAAAGTAGCCAGATTTGTACCATTCAGTAGTGCACGCCTGGACTGGACAAGTTGTGAAAGAGAGGACGATGACGTTTTGCAGGAAGCTGTACCATCTCACTTGCGACTGAACACATTAGATCCAGAGACTTTGTTCCGGGATCAAACGATACCTGGCAAGACACGGTACATACTGAGATCAAGGTTGACCAAGGACAATTAAATTTTGCGTTTTGTGATTTTGTTTTTTTTTAAAAACAGAAAGACATTCCTTTTCCATTATCCATCAAGTTGCAGGGTCACGGTAGGAGTCTTAGGCTGTGACCTGAATAGTGACTAGGTCAACAGGACGTGCAGTGTCATAGGACGGCTAACAATCACAGCCAAGTGATTAAGGAAGATTATCGTGAGCAACGCCTTTAGAGTAATGGATAAGGAAATGGAAGGGGGTGATATTAAAATGATGAGAAGAAACCATTATAAAAAGTTATTGTTTAGTCGTTGTGGCGTAGCATGATGTATTTTGGTATGTTTATGTATTTTATTAGCATGTGTAGGATGGATTGTACACATTATGCAGCCAGCACCTGTTCCTACTTCTGTCTCTTTGATTTCCTCTAATACTATTTCTCCCCACAAATTCTATGCACTCCCAGATCATGAGCAGATGAGAAGAACTGAATATCTTAACAATTCATTTATTCAGTTGTTGCATCAACATCAACTGGTAGTCATTACTACTGACTGTTGGGTCTGTGGACTCATGCCCCATAATACAGAGAGAGGGATGCCGTACTTAGTTCTCCCATTCTCGTATGAAGGTTCTGCTTGGGCTTATCTGGCTTATCTGGCTATGTTTTCTAATGCATACCAAAATCAACTCCGATATCCTCCTGGTGGGTCCTACAGTGGTGGAGTGGATTTTAGTCACAGTCCTTTGATAAAGGGAATAGTGACTATGGCGAAAATTGCTGTCATTAGTAAGATTCCTATGGATGAGAAACGAGCATATGATGGTTTAAATGTGACTCGTCATATCACCAGCCTCACTGACAAGTTCAAACAGAAAAGATCTTCACCGATTTGGACTATACCCCATGAAGGTAATTTGTGTTTACAAATAAATGGCCAGAACACTAAGATCAAACAGGAAAAGAGTAATTGCTCCCATACATACGTGTATACACCCTTAGTTTCCTCACCGTTAGTACCATCTCAAGGTACATATTTTATCTGCCACGATAGAGCCTATACATGGCTTCCCACATATTTCTCCGGAACATGTTATATAGCTTTCCTTCTTCCTCCGACATATACTGCTCCTGCAGATCATCACAGAAAGAGATATGGTAGAGGGGTTATTGATTCTGAAGACACAGCTGGACAAGAGGGAGGAGATTTTCTGAAAGGGTTTCTTCCCTTTTGGGGGGGTCCAATAGTTAATAGCAGGAACATCAGACGTCTAGTCTGTGTGGTCGATGCTACCATAAACGTGACTTCTGGAGCATTGAATAATTTGACAGCTGAGCGTCAGGCGGATCGTCTTATGACTTTAAAAATCCGAATGGTTTTAGATATTGTCCTTGCAGATAGAGGAGGAGTCTGTAAATTAATTGGGTCTAGTTGCTGTGTTTACGTTCCCGATAATGCCCCTACAGTATACCAAGCCATTTCTAAACTACATGTCATTTCCAAGTCCATTCATCAGGATACTGGAGATTGGTCTGTGATGGGATGGTTTTGGGGACTACTGTCCACATGGGGATGGAAAGTGTTAACTTTCCTTGGAGCGATTCTAGCGATCATATTTTCTTGTTGTCTCTGTTTACAGTGTGACCCAGCCACCTGTGGACTTTGTGCCACTGTATGCGTTTCAAAGCCAGTGTCACAGAAAACAGAGAATATTAGAATGATGTTACATCAACAACTCAATGACCTCATGACCATTGACATTGACTCAGACTAACATGAGTCTTTTGTGCTTTGCCTGAGTATGGCAAAAGGAGGGTCTGAGGTTCCGTAGTTTTCGACTCCGCTTCGTATCTAGCCGCCATTTTGTGCTTAGCCGCGATTTTGTGTTGCCTCACTCAGGCAGCACAGCTAACGCAGTATTTTTGCTTTTTCAGCTGCTACGTGTCTCTCCTGTTAAAGAGTAAACCCTCGTCCTTGATTACCAAACCGATGTCAGGGTCTGGCCGAGTTTGTTAAATCTGTGTCTAGACTGATTAATCCTTGTCTAACTCCACTGTTTGGGTCCCACCATTCTTCTTGACTTCATTCTATTTGACTGGCCTTAGCTATTCTCTTTGTGTATTCTCTTGTAACATAAACTATCCTTTGAAGCAATCAAACATGTTCTACTACCTACAAATTGAATTACAGGCACTAGTGTTGATTAATTTGAGGGGAGGAGCGCACACAGGGTCTGAAAGGAGGGTGTGTTTTGACATTCAATAGCTTGTTTTCGAACTATTCTTATTTGTTGGTTTAATATGTTTTGGGAGTGGGCATTGTAAACATACGACCTATAAGAGATTGTGAGCCACGGAGTAAAGTGGCAGTCTCCTAAGAATCTACCTTCCGTAACTTCTAGGACAACTGTACTTGGCTGCAGCTAATAAATGTGATTTTCTACGCCCACCAGAGTGTCTCGTGTCTCTGTCTGACAAGGCAGGTGAACCCGGAGATATTAGGCGTGCCCTGCGCCGCTGGGTTCATAAGGCCCGGTTCTCCATCTTCTCTCCTGTCTTCCAGCTCCTCTGGTGACAGGCCTTTGGAGGATACACTGCAGCCTGTCCCTGGTGGGAACCAGCTCTCCATGTCAGCTGCTCTTTTTTGCCTCACAGGCAGTCCCAGATTCTCCATTAAATCTGGGCTCAGATCTTTATCTTCCTCAATCTCTAATTCATGCTCTTCTGGGTTCACAGGCCCTCCTAGGTGAGTTTCTGCCCGGACCGCCACACGTTTTTCTCCTCCACCTTCCTAGTGAAGTCCCTTGTAGAAAGCTTAACATCCTGCATCCGTACTGTTGAGTGAAGTGCAAATTCAGGCTGTTTTTAACATCTTAAATTGCTTTTATTAGATTATTTTTTTTTATCATGGCTTTCATCATGCTTATGTTTAAACTTCTATGTCTGCCTTTTTAAAAATGTTAGCATCTGTTATATGAAACAATTACATAGGAGTACATTATAAACAGTACTTATATGCAAGCATATATGCACTAGAGGAAAAGGTATGCAGTTCCTGTTGAGGAGGGAACAGGAGTGTAGTAATCTTGGTCCTGAAGAATTACCACGTGCTTTCTTACACACCAGGCGAGAACCATGTTGACCACTCATATTTAGCCACCTCTGACCATTATATCAGCGGTGACACTTTACCTGTTTTTATTTGAGACCAGTGAACTTGAAGATTACATTAATTTTGGAGTACCACTGAGTAGAATTTTATCTCTCCACATACCACTTCACCTACACTGTACCCACATCTACACTACGAGGCCCCGGATCTGCACTTCACCATACAGTTTTGCAGAGAAGATCTCTGAAAAAGAGCCCCTCATAAGGTGCCCGTCAGGGCATTGCAGCGCTGGCCTGACAGGGAGCAAGCCCTATGATGAAGCATGACACCCAGCCGGGTGTGTGAGCGCCCCGTTTCCCAAATTGGGAGCCACTCCATCTCCACCTTAGGTCCCATTCCATAACAGGAACTGCATACCTCTTCCTCTTCTGTCATGTAATTTGGGGCTCATATGCTGGACCTACATGTGCCCCTGGTCCCTCATTTGTTATAGTAGCATACATGCACTGTCTTTCAAAAATGGTGAAATCATTCCTTCTGTTCAACAATTGTTTTTTTTCTAATCACTTTTATTTGCATCTGTCTATTGGTCATTGCAGCATATATTTTTTATAAAAGAATCACACTGGTTCAATACATTTTGAAAACACCACTTTGTGTATTTATTCTCTCATGAGTAAGCACTGACAAACACTCCTGAGCAAAAAGTTTCTAGATCTCTTGCCACGAATCCTGAGGGAGTAAGGGTTCTCATGTTCTAAGGGTGCCCAAGCCATTTGTTACCTGCCTAGATTAAGAGTTACTTGTGTTGTCAATGTGAGCTAGCAGGGCTTTAGTCCAACGTATCAAGACGGGTGCATATCAGGATGGCACCATCCCAATGTTTATGTTGTCCAATAAATGAACAGTTCCTAAAGAGAAAGTGGAACGGTACCACAATATAGAGTGAGAGCATGTTGAAACATATTCCTTAATCTATAATTAATACAAATATATATAAATATATATATAAATATGTATACATTATTGAGTGAGTATTCATTTTACTATACTTCAGTTAGACACAACATTCCATTGGGGAAGGCATTTTTGCACATACAGTAACACTCCTCACATTATTAAAATGTGTATGAAGTTTCAGAGAAACAGCATACCAAATTTAAAGTTTAAAACTGCACAATTTGGAGCAAATTCTCAAGAATAGGAAGGTAAATGTTTTAATGCCAAACAAAATGTTAATGCCAAATACAATAGGTATTTAAATTACCATCTGAAATGTTACTAGCATTTTTTTATTTAATAAAAAGGACTACAGCTGTGTGGAAATCATATGATTTTATATGCATGTAGATTCTACTGCTATATTTTGGGTGCAGTCGTTTGAGATTTAGAAATCTTTAATAATTACAGAAAAGGGCAATGGCCAGGAGAGTATTGCGGCACACTGCTGAGTTTCTTCACTTGGTGACATCAGTGATTATTGCGCAGAACAACCTTTAAGCCTATGGTACAACATCCAGTGACCTAGACAGCAGATCGCTATCATGTGTGTGTGTCATGGAAATTTAGAAGCAGACGTCCAGGTGAATGGAGGAGTAGTGACAATATCAAGCAAATCCGAAAGCCAAACAAGGGATATAACATCAACCTTGCTGCTTTTTCTCCGTTCCAAGTAGTGGTTTGATAATTGAACTTTAGAATGAATTTTGAACATGTCGTTTAATACCATTTGATGGATTTCTGATGTTCAACCAGATTCAGTTTAACCATTTCTGTGCCAAGGGCGTAACCGTTACGTCCTCTGCACAAGGAAATCCCTCTGCTGTGTGCAGCAGTGTGATTTTATTTTTTTCCAGCCTCGGGACTAGGAAAGAACTTACCCTGCCACCCAGATTTTTAATTTTTTTTTCTTCTAATGATGATAGGTGCCTTTGATGCACTGACATTATTGCACAGAAAGTGAAGTGAGCACATCAGCTCATTGGTAAAAAAAAGGGTCAGTTTTCTCTGGAAAAATGCTCTACGTCCTGGTTGCGTTTTGGGCCGTTCGCTATCTCGGGCACTATTTATACCCCCAAATGAGGTACCATTTGTATCGGGAGACCTGGGGAAATGCCAGCTGGAAGGGAGTTCGTGGCTCCTTGCAGATTCAAGAACTTTGCATCACAGAAATCTGAGAAAATGTGTATTTTATAGTCAAATTTGGAGGTTTCCAAGGTATTATGCATAATACAATGTGGTGAGAGCAGCGCAAGTCAGCCCCCCTGATTAACCCTAGGTTGGCTAGGCTTTCCTGGGTGCTGGCTGAGCTAGGGTCCAAAATATAAGGAAACAAAAATGTTAGAACAAGTATTCCTATAATTTTTCTGGGCACAGGAAGCCTTCACCTGCAGAGCTGGGTCCTGGAGCTCCGACCGGGCCCAAGAGCCCCTTCAGACTCTGGGGCAGGCACTCCCGCTCTTGGCTCCGTACTCCGGCCTGCCACACCACCAAGGGCTCGGGAGGGAGTTCTATCAGGCCCATGGAGGCCTCCACATCTTTGCCTTTGTGATAGAAAGCCTGCAGGCCCCATGCCTGAGGCCCAGCTGAGGCTCCAAGCACCGGGGATGCAGGGTTCCCTGAGCCAGGCCATTTGATTGCACTTCATGATTTCATTTGGGCAACCAATGGCCAGGCTACCCTGGAAGTCCCAATGAGGGCTCATTTGCTTCCTCGAGCCCAGCCAGGGCTCCTCGAAGTTGGGTGCATGTGTGCCTTTGGTCCCCTCAGTCCGTCAAAGTGCATGGATTAAGGGGGCTAGCCCACCTCGGGATTACTAGGGAAAGAGTACCCTCGATCACCTTGTGATCTGGCTGTCCTAATTTCCTTCCTTG